>NC_140753.1:23489500-24797500 GCF_051527215.1 Medicago sativa | reverse complement strand
ATTGATTCTTGCTGTTCCTATTTTGTACTCTTAGGATTGTTCTGTTACTCTTTCTGATTACATGTCTTGTTTGCTGTATGAAATGTTATGTGAAATGGGTCATAATTTTTTTTTATGAAAGTTTATGTCTTTATGTTAAAATGGTGGTTGGAAAGTGATTTAGTGTATAGTTTGCTTCATGAGTTTTGCATTTGATTTAACTATGTTATGTTTTTGCATTTGATTTAGTGTAAATTTCACTACTCTGTTTAATTATTAAAATTGTTGTTTTGTTTACCCTTTTCAGAGCTGAAGACCTTCCATTGAATGAAATTGATGATCTTTATCTTCTTGATTTTGTTGGGCCACCTGGATTTGTTCAGGAAATCTCCACCAAAGTTCCAAGGTATTACTTTCTTTTCCATGCCGCATAGGTTTTTCTTTTGTCTCCATGTAATTTTATTTTGATTTTAGTCTTTGAATGGATTGTAGAGAATTTCACCTTTGGTCCTTTTTATTTCTTCTGGTCCTTGTAACATTATTTTTTTATGTTCAAATTAGTCCTTATCAGAGTTTTAAATAGCGATTGCGGTAACAGTTGCAATTGCGGAGAATTACGCAAAAATGTGCTGATGCTGCCACAATGGCGGTTGCATTGCACTTTCAGCAACATTAAAAAACTATTATTTCGCAGCTCAGATCGCGGTCGTGTGCCCCTATTTAAAACTCTGGTTTTTATGTGGTTTATAATTCAGGGACTAAAATCAATATGGTATAAAGTGCAACATAATCGTTTCTATTTTCAAAAGGAAGGTTGTTGAACTGTATATTGATGATTTCAAGTCACTCAGAAAGCATAAAGTGCATCTTTAGGTATGTAATGAACTAACTTTATATATTTTAGTTTATTTTGATGGCAAAATGACGGCCACCCCAAACTTTTTTGTCTGGCTCCGCCACTGTTTTGAAGCATTCAAATGTAAAATAAAATAAAATAGTATACTTGATTTTCATGGTTAAATAATGTTTGCATCAATATACAAATTTATTCTTATAACTGTCCTTTTTTTTTTCTTAGTCCTTTCAATTCAAATGTTGAAAGTAACGATCGAAGGCAGATATGGCCAATACAAAAGGCTTCTTTCAAGGGATAAAGATAAGAATATGGGCAACATGAGATGTTAGATGAACAGAAACTTGTGATATAAATTGTATGGATTTGATTAGTGTGCTTATAAATGAATCATTGTATTGGACCATGTCAATGTTGTTTGAATTAGAAACAAGACCCCATCTATTGAACTTGTCTTTGAATTACAAATGAATTGTACAAGAGTTCACATGGGAGACTTCAAAATGTAGACCAAAACCATAGAACATATTGCACATCACTGCGCTTATTTAGTGTGCGTTTTCCTACTAAGGCGACACATTCACATGCAAAATCTGATAAGAAAATTTAACACTCGCATGGGGTGATGGTCCATTATATTCTTATTTGATTATTGATTGGGGAGATAAATTTGGGACAGAAAGGGAGCATCTTCCTGAAAACATTCTCTCGTTTTCACAATGGTCATTTGTCACGTGACACTTGCCATGTGATGTGATCAAGATTATTGGATAAATCACAAACTTCATCTATACATTACATGCATCGTATAATTGATGTCTTATAATAATTGTCATATTCACAAAACACTACAAAAAAAAAAATTGTTTGAAAAATAAAGTTACTTTTATTTGTAAGGTAGTATTGTTTACTGGTGTATTTGGTAAACAATAAGACTAGTTTTGATTATTACAATCAGGATCAAACCAGAAATCATATGATATGTCGTGCAATCTTTTTCCATAAAATGGTTGAATGTTCATCATATTCATAGTCTGTTTTATGAACAAGATGAATAAAACTGTTTTGTATGAAGATAACTGTCTCGATGAAGGAAAATGCAAGTAAAAGACTTAAAAGTTTAAATGCAGAAACTTAAAGAAAAGTAAATTGCATTGAATTAAAGTAAATGTGGTTCGACAAATCTGATTACATACATTATGTGATTCTTTTCTTTAAACGCTGGTACTTTGAGTGCTAGAATTCTATAAATGATTTGTGACCCGTTTTTCTTATAAAAACTACTATATATACATAGAAGAAATAACTGCAACGTTTCTTCGACAAGAAACTGCATGTCTTCCACGTGTCTAGATACTTGAAACCAACATATTTACTAAATTAACTGCCTATCGAATTGTGGCTTGGGTCAAATGCTCTCAGTATCTGTTGAATTCAGCAACTCCCCAACATGGACTTAGAGAATTTGCAGCTTTGAACTGTACTTTACCCGTCGAAAATACATGAGATAAAATATTGACTAACTAGTATATATTATTTTGTTTTCAATTGTACTCTAATTTACATATTATCAAATTCCACATCATTTCTTGACATGATTATCAAATTAAACATGTAAAGAGAGAAACAATTATATTTGAATCACTTAAACATTCTTTTCTTATTATACTCAAATTTTTGTTTTAGTTGTAAGAAAATGTCTGATACATCAACGAAATTGTCTGATTACCAAAATTTTGAATTCTACTTAGGAAAATTATCTACATTTTATGCCAAACACTTCTCGAATACGACTACTTCAAGTGAGTGGAACTACAAGAAAAGAAAAAAAAGTCTGATTGCCCTTGTAATTTTGTTTATTTGTTTGTTTATGAGTGGAACTACAAGAAAAGAAAAAAAAAGTCTGATAACCCTTGTAATTTTGTTCATTTATTTGTTTAAATCTGTTATATATATCAAAGATTTTTTATTTTTTTTGAAAAAGTTATATATATCAAAGATTAATTACACATGAATTCAGTTATTTTGTTCTAAGTCCCTTTTTACCTACATTTTGAATCGGTCACAACTTCATGTAAGACCTAAAAGTATGTAAATGAAACTCCAAATTCAAATAATTGTATATAATCATTAATCAGCACTATCGTTGTCATATTTATTAAACTTATTTTATTGTGGGGTTGACTCTAGTTTTAAGTTATTCCCATTCCAATAATAATCCAAAATGCTCCATATGGCATACGGGTATCACAAATCGTTTTCATGATAATAAGAAGAGAAAGAAACAAAAATTACAAAACATTATTTAAGAATAGGGGTTCATGTTGCTTGATTTATATTTTTTTATGATGCAACATGTCGCTTGATTTTAAAGTCCTCATTATGACAACAAACATTGTGAGCTTGTCCTTTTTTTCAGTTCTAATAATGCACTATGGTTTTTAAGTTAGATATTATATCATAGATAATAAAAAATAGTGGTGTTAGGAACATTATCATTTTTAATAGGATTTAGAATTATTTGAAACTTTTTATTTTAAAAACAAAACATGTATTGAAATATGCGCATTACTTGCATATTTGGAGTTCAGTAATGGACTAATGGTGGTCCTTGGTCTGTGTTGGCTCCAGTGGCGGAACTGGGGGGTGGCAAGGGGGAGCCACCGCCACCCCATTGTTTGTGTGAAATGACTATTATACCCTTCATTAAATTTAATATTTTCCATTTCAATTTCACATTTGGGCATCCAATTTCTCTCTCATCAGAAGCCAGAAGGGGAACGCCTTTCTCTTCTTCTCCCAACCAACCAACAAAACAAATCGGGATCCATAATTTTTGTTCTTCTTTCTCCTCCAAGACGTGTCACAGATCTATGATTGTGCAAGGTTTTTTTCTTCTTCTGAATTTCTTCAATAAACTGTTTCTCTTTGTTTTGGTCTGACAACCAGATTTTGAACCTATCTGTTCTTAAGATTATACGATGAATTATTACTGATCTTTTATGGTAGGGGACTATTAGATGTCTTTTTGGATGAATTATTCAAATCTTGATTTCATTTGTATATCGTATATGCAGATTTTGAATCATGGGTTGCCGGAGAGATGACCTTGTTTCAACAACTAAGACCAGTGAATAAAAACGGGTTTCTTTTTGTGTTTTTCCCCCTTTATATGTTCATATAATTAGGATTGATTCTTGGATTGTTGTTTTGGAATAAAAACTTCTAGTTATAATTATCAGTTGATTGTTCTGTTCTGTTCAAAAGGATTGATTCTTGCTGTTCCTATTTTGTACTCTTAGGATTGTTCTGTTACTCTTTCTGATTACATGTCTTGTTTGCTGTATGAAATGTTATGTGAAATGGGTCATAATTTTTTTTTATGAAAGTTTATGTCTTTATGTTAAAATGGTGGTTGGAAAGTGATTTAGTGTATAGTTTGCTTCATGAGTTTTGCATTTGATTTAACTATGTTATGTTTTTGCATTTGATTTAGTGTAAATTTCACTACTCTGTTTAATTATTAAAATTGTTGTTTTGTTTACCCTTTTCAGAGCTGAAGACCTTCCATTGAATGAAATTGATGATCTTTATCTTCTTGATTTTGTTGGGCCACCTGGATTTGTTCAGGAAATCTCCACCAAAGTTCCAAGGTATTACTTTCTTTTCCATGCCGCATAGGTTTTTCTTTTGTCTCCATGTAATTTTATTTTGATTTTAGTCTTTGAATGGATTGTAGAGAATTTCACCTTTGGTCCTTTTTATTTCTTCTGGTCCTTGTAACATTATTTTTTTATGTTCAAATTAGTCCTTATCAGAGTTTTAAATAGCGATTGCGGTAACAGTTGCAATTGCGGAGAATTACGCAAAAATGTGCTGATGCTGCCACAATGGCGGTTGCATTGCACTTTCAGCAACATTAAAAAACTATTATTTCGCAGCTCAGATCGCGGTCGTGTGCCCCTATTTAAAACTCTGGTTTTTATGTGGTTTATAATTCAGGGACTAAAATCAATATGGTATAAAGTGCAACATAATCGTTTCTATTTTCAAAAGGAAGGTTGTTGAACTGTATATTGATGATTTCAAGTCACTCAGAAAGCATAAAGTGCATCTTTAGGTATGTAATGAACTAACTTTATATATTTTAGTTTATTTTGATGGCAAAATGACGGCCACCCCAAACTTTTTTGTCTGGCTCCGCCACTGGTTGGCTCTGTCCTTATTCTGCCAAAAAAACATGCTACTGAATAATTAGTTAGTATATTTTAGATATTAATTTATTTATATTATAATCAGCTAACCCTCATAATTCCAATTTCCACATGGAAGCCACTTAGCCACATAACAATCATAGGCTTGGTTTTTTTGGGACTCCACTTTGGTGCCATAGCTTGTGTGCCATTGGTGTCATAGCTTGCATCTCCACCACACACACACATCACACACACATCCCCACACACATCAATGGCCAGGATTTCCCCAATGGCACCAATGGCACACAAGCTATGTCATGGAAGTATTTTCCGTTTTTTTGTTGTCATCTGAAAGAGTCTTTTAAAAATCAAATTCAGTTTGAAACATATTAAAAAGAAAATTGATTAGTTTCTATATCATTTTATATTATTCGAAAAGCTGTATGTGACGAGGAAAGCGAGCTTAAAATCATTTGCATTGTGATAGCCAGCAACTAGATACTTTATTATTGTGCTAATCATTGAAATAATACAATGATAATTGATCTGGATAGGGTAATTTATATTATTTTGATTAAAAATATGTAAATTATATATCCTATAGAAATGGTATGCTAATTATGATATAATATACTTGTTAAACTAAAAAACAATAAACCTTTTGACGTTGAATTCGAAGACATGCTCTTTGTGGCCAGAAATGTGGAGCTGTCAATTTCGGTCCAACATGATGAAAATTGCTTTTCGGACATAGAATACTTCCAATTGACACATGGAAATGATCATTTTACCCCCAGCGGCAGTTAACAACCGCTACGTGCATTCAACCTCTTTTTCTTCATTTATTTATATAAAATCCGAATAAAATTCGAATAAAATCTAACGTGAATTCAAATAATTAAAATTCGAATAAAATCTAATGTGAATTCGAATAAATATTGCGTATCGAATAAGTAAATTATAATAAGTACACAACATTAATTCAAATAAAAATGGCGTATTGAATAAATAAATTCGATAAGTACACAACATTAATTCTTAGATAATTTTATTTACATATAATTACATTACGTAAAAGACATGTACGTCAACTATCATTACATTACATTCGGAAATGTACCTTCCAACTACAACAATTATCTTACCATTGAATGGGGTCAATTCAAACTAGCTAAACAGCATGACTCCAGCATTCGTCCAGAAGTCCTTTTGTTCCATTCCAAATGTTAAATTCTAGTTGGTCTTGGTTTTAAAAGATAGTATCTAAGAGCCAACGGAATGAGGTCCAGACCTTGACACTTCGATACCATCATTTAAATGAAGCCAACCAGAAATTAACATTTAGAATGGAACAAAAACACTCCCGGACGAATGTCGGTGTCCTGCCATTTAACTAGTTTGAATGACCCCATCCAAAGGAAGACAATTGTTGTAGTTGGAATGTGCATTCCAACTACAACAATTGTCTTACCTCTGAAATGGGGTAAATTCAAACTTGCCAAACGGCGAGGACTCAAGCATTTCGCTCGGCATTCATGCTTTCCTTTGAAAAGAATAAATTTTTATCAGGCTTGATTTAGATGAAGGTATTCAAGTGCCACCGAATGAGGTCCATTCCTTGACACTTAATACCTTCATCTAAACCAGCCTAACAAGAATTTAATCTTTTCAAAGGAAATCATGAACACCGAGCGAAATGCTTGAGTCTTCGCCGTTTGGCAAGTTTGAATTACCCCATTTCAGAGGTGAGACAAAATGTTGTAGTTTGAATGCACCTTACCCTAACTAATGACGATCTTCTGGCGGAATCAAGCTGTTGATGATATCTTCAGTTGATCTCAGCAACGTCACCCGCATATCGATCCACTGTAACTTGGTGTGCTCCCAAAACATACTCGTCACGTTTTCGTCGTTCTTTAACTCCACCCAAGTGAATGATACGCTCCCCTCGTCGAGCTTTGGACGTTTATACCGAACATTTTGCACCCTCCTTGTGTCTCTTGGGTTGACTCCTTGGTTGAATTCATTCAGTTGATCCTTGAGATCTCTTAACGTTACATCAAGGCACCGAGCCTTCAACCTCTGAGGTTCTCCGCCGTTGAATGTTGCATGAACGTCGATCCACCCGGCCATTGTTTCAAATCTACACACATAGAAATTAAAAATAATTAAAAATAATCAATGAAAAACTCATTCAAACACTTGTAGTGAAAATTTGACATAAACCCTAAAAATCCTAAACAAACCCTAAAAAATTTATAAAATTCGAAAATAAATTATAAATTCAATCAATATAACTTCATTATAACATGTATTCATAATATATGTCAATAGCATTTCAGATCTACAACATAACTTTTAAACCTCTCTCTAGAAAACACGAGACACTGCAAACTTTTAAACCTCTCTCTAGAAAACTCTTCTCCCCCTTCTCTCTTACTTTCACTCCCAACCGTACCAGTTCCATCTTCCCCTCAAATCCAAAATCCTTCATTCACCATGTAGCTCTAGGTGAGTGGTGGTGTGATGAGATTCTTCAACAGATTCTCCACACCACTAGAATATTGTCCAAATCTGCCGTCGGTGGCTTAGGCGGCGGTGGTGCAGCGACGTTTTTTCAGATCTGCGTTTTTTTTTTGGACAATGTTTCTTGTTCCTTTCCTTGGTCCTCCAGCGACCCATCTCCTCCCTCCTCCATCAACTTTTTTCGTTTTTGGTTTGGGTGTGGTGGTAGAGCTGCCACGGATCTGTTTAGTGGTGGTGAGGCTGCGGTGGTGGTGAGGCCGCGGCGGTGATGTTACTGTGGTGGTTTTGGTGGTACTGTGGTGGTGGTGATGGGGGACGACGATGTAGGCTGTTGTGGTGGTGGAGATATGTGGCGGTGGTGATGTGTGATGGTGGAGGTGATGGGTGGTGACATGGTGGTGGTGATGTGTGGTGCGGTGGTCCGTGTTCGGCGAATGAAGGTGTGTTGGCTGTTGGTGGGTGTTTCAGTGAGAGTGTAAGTGGTGACGGGCGTGTGGTGTAGAGGGGGTGATGAGCGGTACCGATAGGTGTGATCCGTTTCCGGCGGCTGCATCTCTTACATTCACGATTAATCTTCCTTCAACGAACTCCCGGATCGTTTGTTGTCGTAAGGATCGTGGTGGGTGTGGATGTTCGCGTCGGTGGTCGTAGTGCTTCTGATTTTGCTTGTTTGGTGGCAGACCCTGCCTCCTCGAGATCACTGTGTTACACGGGTGTGATGATGTGTGGTGATGGTTGGTGTTTTAAGTGGGGAGGTGGATGCTTGTTGGGGTGATTTTCTTTGGAAGCAACCTCTGTTACACGGGTCTTTGTTCGTCGTCACTAGCTCTGGTTTGTGCCTTTTGGGTGGTTTAGGTGTTTTCAGAGTTTGGAGGTGTGTGTCCCATGATGTTGAGCCTTTTCCTTTGATATGTTTGTTGTTTAATCTTCGCATGCCATGCTTTCGTCGTACATATTGTTTGCTGGTTTTCGGTGGGCCGGTTCATTTGGCTTCGAGATCGGGAGTCGGGGTCCAGCTGCAATCTTTGGTTGACTTGTTTTGGTTTTTCTCTGATGTACCGGGGGCGAGGGGTGCCCTGCTAATTTGGTTCTAAAGTCTGGTGGGCCGATCACTTTTGATTCGAGATCGGGAGTCAGTTCTTTGACTCAAGTTGGTTTTTGGGCTTTTGTTTTGTGCTCTTTCGGTGGATCAGGGGTCGCGAGGTTGTGGCAGCTGCGTTCCTTTGGTCATGTGCTTTTCAAAATGTGGCTTAGCTTGGGTGTTGGGGTATTGAAGTTTTATTTTGAGGGTGTTCTTTGGGGGGTGAGTAGTGACGATGGGCGGTGGTGGATACCGTGTTTACAGTGCTTGTTTTTTTGGAGTCTGTTTTAGGTGTTGATGTGTTTTGGTGGGTTTATTTTCAGGGGTGTTCTTAGGTGGTTATGGTGTACCGTCTATATGCGGCACCATTTGTATCTTGTCTCGTTCATACCCTGCGTCTTGCGGGGATGACGTTTAATAATATTTGTCGATTCAAAAAAAAGATCTACAACATAACTATATTAACAACAAATATCCAAACCCTAAAAAATTTATAAAATTCGAAAAAAAAATTAAAATAAAAAAAATTTATACATTTAAGCAATATAAGTTCATTATAACAGATATTCATAATATATGTTAATAGCATTTCAGATCTACAACCATAACTATATTAAAAACAAATATTCAAAATTTAATAATTAAACAACAACTAAAATTATAAACATATAAACACATATACTAACTAAAATGTATGACAATAGCATAAGTGATAACTTACTTGTGATTTAGTGGAAGAAATTTTGGATGATTTGGTAGAGTTTTTTTTAGAGAGAGAGTGAAATTTTGAGAGAAAAAATGGTGATAGTGATGATGGAGGGACTGTCTGGAATATGGCCACTGGCGTGAATATATCACAAACACAGCGGTAGCTAACAACCGCTGGCACTCAGCGGTAGTTAACGACCGGCGTATTTCCCAGCGGTTGTTAACTACCGCAGGGGTATTAAGGTCATTTCCATGTGTCAATTGGAAGTATTCTTTGTCAAAAAAGCAATTTTCCAACATGATTGGTGTCGACCGTCTAGGGCTTGTATTTTGGATTTGGTTGAGCTCGTCAATTATAACATTTTATCTCATATACCTCAATACTTATATTTCTACCTCCCACAAACAGTTTAAACTTCTAAAAATATCTTTCAGGTCGGACAAATATTTCAAACTCATTTTTCACACACCTCCACAAATCATCAGAAAGATAACTTTTTTCATTTATTTCTGGTTATGGAAATTTCAATTTTTAAAATTTTTGGTACGAATATTAGTTCTATCAATTTAAAATTCAAATTACTAGATTTTAATCTATCTCTCTCTCTCTCTCTCTCTCTCTCTCTCTCTCTCTCTCTCTCTCTCTCGTGTATGTGTGTAAAAACATGGATACAGAGCCAGAAACATAATTAGGAAGAACGGTTTGATCTAACAAACAAAACATACAAAGGGAAAAACAAAGAATGAAAGAGCAATCTGATCTAGAAAACAAAGTCCCAAAAATAAATAAAGAATCACAATGACCACTAATACAAGAATTAGAAGCAACTCCACCCGACAAGATATAAACCGGGAAGAGACACCCAAAGGATGGGACAACCAAAAGATAGGCAAACGCCCCACCCCTAAGCAAAGTCACCACAAACACCGCCATCTGACCTATCTGGTCTAGCATAAGACATGATGCACCTCTCAGTCAAAGAACGAACATGGGCTAGTAGGGCACTTCGCCATATAAATCACTTCCAGGCTAAGAGCTTCATTCTATCCAACAATGGCTCAACTATAATCGAGCCTCCAAAAAAGATTAAATCATTGTGGGAGTTCCAGATGAACCACATAACAACATGTCAAACTAAAAGTAACGATACCTCACTCTTTACCCGACCCAACCCTAAAAAGCAATCGAACTATCAAACCAAATCAAGAGAGGACACAAACTCCCACGTTAACCACCTATCTAATTGATATCTCACTGAAAGGGTACATGCACATGAAAAAAAAAAAATGCTTTGCATACTCCACTTGGTACCAACATAACACACACCCATATTTTTGAGAGGCAAAACCACCCACCTCCATGAAGTACTAATAAACATCGCAAGAAGAGGCGTTTGGAATTATGACCCTTTTTTGATTTTAATTCTAAAAACAACATGTATGTATATGCAAGAAAATTCTTGGTAAGGGTTAGACAAATAATATTAAAGTGTCTTAGTAAAGAAAAACATAATTAATTAAGAGTGCTAAATGTTGTACACGAGTCCCACATCGGAAGTTTTGTCAATGATATTAGGCAAGCTATCTATAAAAAACATAATTTTAAAACTAGGACTGATTGTTGACTCGATAAGGATAATTGGTCATGGTTCATTGGTCGAACCATTAGGTCTTTGGTTGAACCACATGACTGAACCAGATTGACTCGGTCCTTATAAAAATAATTTATAATATTCAACCATGTGACTCGATCTCTAAAAAATTCAAAAAAATAAATAAAAATCAAGACACATACAAATGCACATGATTTTACAAAATCATTCTTCAATTTAAACTACATTATTTATATTAAAAAAATATTTCTACGTTTAATCAGATTAAACTAAATAACTCATCTCAAAAATATTGAAAAATCGTTCATAACACTATTTTTTTTTACTGCAATCACTAATTAAAAGTATACTGAATATTCAAGTCATAAAAAAGCAAAAAATAACAAATTAATTTTAAAATATTAAAAATTAAAAATATCAATGCATTGTATTAATTTCTTTTTACATGAGATTTGTTACTTTTTTGTGTGGAAACTTTGTTAACACATTAAGATTACGACTTGTCATAAAATTTCGGCTTATTTTGGGAGGCCCGTTACTACTAACTACTAAGCACCAACAACAAACCCTAATAGCACCATACTAACAGCAGCCGTCCGATGTGTTCAAAATTCAGAGTCATTTCTCATTCTTGTCCCAATGTTTTAGCCTCTTATACTTCTTCTATGGGATTTGTCTTTTCTTCCATCCTCATAATTGAATGAAGTGATGCTTCCCCCCGCTCTCTCTCTCTCTCTCTCTCTCTCTCTCTCTCTCTCTCATGCAATTGCAGCTCTCTCTAACTTTAATTTTTCTACAAAATACTGAACCGCACCGCAACTTTCTCTCGGTGTTTCAGTGAAAAAAACTTGTATGATGTAAATACCACCGAGTCACCAGTTTGACTGAAAATCGGTCAGTTCGTACTAGTTTGTCACTGTTCAACTGCATACCCGATCCAACTGTCTGCTCGAACTAGTCATATCACCGGTTCCCCGTTGGACCTGTCTGACCGATCGGTCCGGTCCGAGTTGTAAAACTATAATAAAAAGAGAGCTAGTTCAATGAAGCAAATTGTACTGATATTATCAGCCGTGTTAGTGAAATCAATTAAAAGTTATATTTTCTGAGATTTTTTTAGTTTGAATTATGTGGCCTTAGTTTTTTTGTTATTTTAACCTTAGTTGATTAGTAAAATATTTTCTATATTTAAATTATGCGGCCTTAGTTTATTGTAGTTTTTTTGTTTTTTTCATTTGATTCGAGATTTGAGCTATTGAGTCGAATCGAGCTGCTCGTGGGCTTGAGTTGAATCGAATTCAAGCTGGAAAAAAAGTTCGTGTTGAACTTGAGTCGAGTTCCAAACCTATCTAATTCTTATCAAGCCGAGTTTAACCAAGTTTGACTCGACTTTACTCATTTTCAGCCCTATATGCGCCCTCAAAGATGTTGATTTCGGGAAATAACTACTTTTTGGTGGAAAAAATCTAGTTTTTTTTGCCTCAACCCATGTGGAAACAAAGCCTATAAATACAACTCCCTCGTTCATAATTTCCATTCAGAAAGAAGTGGTTCAAGAGGAAGCCAAACACTAGGAGCTTCAAGGGTGGAGTCTCTCTCTCTCTCTCTCTCTCTCTCTCTCTATCTCTCTCTCTCTCTCTCTCTCTCTCTCTCTCTCTCTCTCTCCTCACTCTAAGTCTCCAGGGTATGTTTTATATATTTTGTAATTTGTCTTTAGTTACCATGAGTAACTAAACCCTATCGGGTATGGTTTTATGATGAACCTCTATGTTATTTTGTTGGATTATTTAATTTAAGTCTCTTTATTCAGTTATTTTACGTGTCATGTTTAATTTTATTATGCGAAGTATGCAATTTTTTCACATGACCTAGGACACAGTTGAGATAACGGTAAATTACTTGATTAGGGAAGTGAGATACCTAATATAACGATTAATTACCCTAATTAAAAAGTATCTAAGATAACAGTGGACAACCACCCGAATTAGAGAAATTGTCTTAACTATGAACACTGTGGTTGAACCTACGCACCTAAAATATTAGAATTACCCTTTTATCCTTGGTAAGGTAGATATGATAGGGTTGTCCGTTTGTAGGATTCATAGCCATCCTCGCAAACTCACGACAACTATGCATCCTCATCCTGCAAATCTACACCACAAGGGCGTAGACGTCCTACCCGCAACAAGTAGGGTGAGAAATATTCAACATAAGGAATTATACGAACACATGTATAGCATCAAGGTAAACAATACAACATACATGCAAGTATTCTTTATAATCAGGCATATTCATATTAGTTCTCATATAATTTACTAGGTCGATATAACAATCTTCAATCATCATCACAAAATTATAAGCAAGTAGTCACATCATCAAATAATCATCAAGTTGAATACATAACATTCTCACATCCTCGTCATCGTCAAATCATACATTTTCCACATAGTCACACATAATCAATTACACATCTTCCACATAGACTCAAATGTAATGCAATGTTCCTAACTCAAATCTAAATGCATGTGATACCATTTTTGGATATCAGAGGTATGTTTCTTAGTGATCCCTCATCGTCAAATATTTGGGTAACCTGAAATATATTACTAATAAATCCACTCATCGTCAAATACTCGTTGTCAAATAGGACTGACCATGAATGCATGAACATCACATCATGACTCGACAATTAAAATCAACAACATCGTCATATCATCATCGTATCAACATCGTCATATATCCATCATATCACATCGTCATATATTCATCATGTGTATAACACATAACACAACTTCATTCAATTCATGAACAACATCATAGCAATCATTATCCGATACTCATTTAACCTCTTCAAGCATTATAACATGTAACCAAATTATTGCATAATTACTCAGACAATATATAATATTCTCAACATATCATTTCACATCATTAAGTACCTTACATTAATTACTCATCTTGCTAATCATTTCCTAAGTCCATCATTCAATTCATGGTTAAATCACAAGTTCATTATTAGTCATTCTAATCATTAAGTTACTCTCATCATAAGCTTAATTAAATACTCCTATCATGCCAAATTAAACTCCTATTAATCAAGGTTTAAGGGTTTGGGACCTAATCCTTCACCTTGGGTACACTTTAAAAGCATAAAAATAAGGTTTGGCATCACACGGAAAAGTGCACAGTCGTGTGTTTTTCAAACACACACATACAACAAGACAACAGAAAATGCACGGTCTGTGCTTATGGAGAGCACAATTGTGCGTTTTCCCCAAGCAGGGGCAATGCATTTTTTCTGTATTTTTGCCGCAGAAAAACCATCCTTCGACTCCATTTTTCGATCTCAAACACACCAAACTCGACCCAAATCATCATACCCATGTTATCTAATCACTTATACATCAATTTTACCTTAACCAACTTAACCCTACTCATTTTTACCATTAATTAACATAATTCTCAATTGTTCTAATTATCACTTCAAACCCACTTTTAACATGGCAATTCAAACCCCAAACATAGTAACAACAACAACAACATATTCTCTTCTTCGAAATCATCACAACAACATTCACCAATTCAAATTATGATAACACCAACACAACAATTTAGCAACATGTTTCATGAATTTCACCAAATCAAACATGGGACTAAAAAACACAACAACATATTCAAATCATGGATTTATCATCATAACTTCACAAACTCACAAACAATCATATACCCATAATCACAGTAACATATTAGAACACAATTTCATCATGAATTTTATCAATAGAACATGAATTTAACAAGAATCATACAAAACCAAGTCTTTACCCAATTATTTATATAAACCCCAAATGAGAATATAACTCCCCCCTCACCTCTTGTTCTTCAAAGCTAGCCTCCCTTAAGGTTGGGTCACCTTTTCTTCCTTGACTCTTTTAAGTTTCTCATCTACTTCCTCTAACCCTAATTCACAATACACTACAATCTATTTATATTCCTGGGTTGGTTCTCTCAATTCTTAATGGGCTTAGTCTTTATTCTCTCCACAAATAAAACACTACACATTTACTTCATTTAAACCTCCCTTTTACTCGTACACTTCTATTCTCTTAATTCCTCAAAACTCTTATTTTCTAACAACTTCAAAAAAAAATATTCTTCTCTCTGAAATTACTAAAATACCCTAATTCAAAACAATCAACTGATCTATCAATTAAACCCCATCAAATAAACAATTAAAATAATAATAAATTAAAAATTGGGATGTTACAATGTACTTCTAAGATTCATAGATGAGGGAACCTTTAAGATAAATTTAGGAACTCTAATTAATTTTATGCTTCAATTACCTCTTAGAGAGTAAGACCCTACACTACATACTAGGAGCATGTACAAAATTACTTTAGGATTGACGACCCTATAACCGTATAGCGCCTTAATCCACGTGTGAATTTGATGCAACTCAACAGTCGGAGGGGATAAAACCCCACGAACTCATCAATTAAATGGGTAGCATTTAACTAATTCACGAATAGACTGTCTGTTACTTAATTCCAACAAATAAATAGAGGGGATTCGAAGAATCCTAACTATCACCAACATTCTGCAATAAAAAACAAGTTACTTCTAAACTCACGTTCTGAGCAAACATATTAAATTGTTTATTTTCTGTTTTAAAATAAGTAACATGAGTTTCCTAGTTGAAACGACAATCCCAGGATACGATACTCTACTTTGCAGTTTATTACTTGGTAAACAATTTGATACACTGTCCTAGATCTGACCATTAGATCTCTCGGG
The DNA here is from genome assembly GCF_051527215.1 of Medicago sativa. Lineage (NCBI taxonomy): Eukaryota > Viridiplantae > Streptophyta > Magnoliopsida > Fabales > Fabaceae > Medicago > Medicago sativa. The sequence goes on along the minus strand of NC_140753.1, from coordinate 24,781,750 downwards.
CGATAACACCTATACATAATCTAAACCATGTCCCTTAGATAGCCAGCCTTACTATGGTCTGACTAAATCAAAAGATCAATTGCGGGACACTAAATCGACGACAAAACATTAAGAAAAGATTTAGACTAAAATTATACTAAGAAAAGATTTAGACTAAAATTATACTGAGAACATAAATCATATGCAATCAACCAAACTAGAAGCATTACATATATTCCTAGCAATTTTACATAAAATACCAACACAAGTGAGAGTTTAGTCACCCATGTGTCGCATTGCTAATATCGAAGAGTTGTTGAATCTTGGAGTTCCAAACTTCCTTGGCCCTCAAATTCCACTCTTTGCCCTCGTCCTCTCTCTAATATGTTTTGGGTTTACAATTGATTGAGTTTACAAATGACTCACACTTATATTCATAGAGTTTCTGATGTTGCAGATTCGCTAAGCGCATAAAATGTGCTTAGCGAATCAAAGTTTCTTCAAAGGAGGAAAAACCCAATTGTTCTTCAGATATTTTTCCTTAACCCGACCTTGCTCGCTAAGCACAACTTTTGTGCTTAGCGAACCGCCTTTGCTCTTCCTTCCATGTGAGGTAACTGCATTTGCTCTCTAAGCACAACTCTTGTGCTCAGCGAATCCACTTTAGCTCGGATCTTCTATGTTTTGGCTCGCTTTCACTTTGCCATGCATGCTATACGAATCGTGGTTCTCTCTACATGTCTTTATGATGCTCTGGTATACTCTATAGAAACATACATAATATCTTTCTGGCATACTATACAAATATAAATGTTAATTGTATCAAACTGGGGGGTTTTTTGTGATTGATTTCATGCAAAACAAGTCGATAAATGCTATGAAAATTAACAATATTTTAACACTTATAAGTTTCCTTTTTTATTTTAATTTTAATATATCCCCCTTTACTGTTTTTTTGGTGGTGGCCGATGTTCGAACCTCGAACCTTGCATATATTATGCATTGTCCTTACCAACAAGCTAAGCTCACAAGGACCCCCTTTACCGTTTAAAATAAAAAGATATATTTAATAATCAAGTTTTTGAATATTCATTTCTATATTAATTAAATATTTAATAATAGACCCACTTCTAAAGTCGGTAGTCAAACAAAAATATTATCGTACACTGTTATTCGTCAAACAATATACTTTTAATAATTTCAAAAAATATAGTGTTTTGACTTTTGACCGTCTTTAAAAAAAGACCAAATACCTCCCCGGGTCCTTTAAGTTTCATGTTTGTTTTAGATAGATTCTTTAAGTTTCTAAGGTTTCACATAAGTCTTTTAAGTTTCGAGTTTGATTCGGATAAGTCCTTTAAATTTCTAAGGTTTCAGATACGTCCTTTAAATTTCGAGTTTGTTTCAGATAGGTCCTTTCTATCATCCTCCGTTAAGTCAAAGTTGATCTGTCTGTTAAGCCAAACTTGAAACAAACTCAAAAACTTAAAGGACCTATCTGAAACCTTAGAAACTTAAAGGACCTATCTGAAACAAACTCGAAACTTAAAGGACCTATCTGAAACCTTAGAAACTTAAAAGACCTATCTGAAACAGACTTGAAACTTAAAGGACCAAGGGAGGTATTTAGCCTTAAAAAAAAATAGCGTTTCGATGATTTATTTTTTGACCAAGTTTTTTGACGTATTTTTTTTCCTTTTTTAATTGTTATAATTTATTTTATTTAATTTTTTTCATCATCACTCCAACTTTTTTTTGAGGGGATTCATCACTCCAACTTTTTATCTATCAAAATTATCAGTATATTATTTATAAAATTATTGTTTTTTTTAACAAACTAAAATGATATATATAAACAGCAATGAATCACCCCGCACAAAGTGTGCGAAAGGTGAAACGACCAAGAGTATTTACAAAGTCAAGGTGCCAAAATTATGAATTATGAAAGCACCGTCAAAACAAGCAAAAACTAGTGGACACCCATACACAAAAGAGGATGTTTCCACCAGTCATGATAACTGTAACTGAAGGACACCTGTTTTGATTTCAACCATAAAAATGAATTCAGCTTGACTTTTTCTAGGAGAATGGAAGAATTAGATGCGGCATTGTTGAAGATGCGGTTATTCCTTTCCTTCCAAATCACCTAAACAGAAGCAAACCAAATTATTCTTAAAAAGAGATGTGTAAATCTAGGCAATCCAGCCATATGTATAAACTGCAAAAAATGACGTCAAAGCTCTCCAGCAAGAACCGATGAAATACCTAACCAATGCAACACAAGTAACCAAAGAGAACTGTACATAAAATTATTGTTTTAAAATTTGAGTTTAAGATTATCAATGTTTTTTATTGCCTTATTTTCTTCTGTAAATTATTGTGATATCATCTATGAATTATCCCCCCCCCCCCCGAATTTTTTTTTTTTAGATTTACACTTTTTTAGTGTTAATAGAATTCTTCGTTATTTCTTACATGATGTTTAGAGTTTATTGTGTAAGAGATATTTTTTTTTGGTAGTGCATTGCGTAAGAGATTAATATAACATTCAACGTAAGTTCTAATAGTATTTGATTTTAATATATATTTTCAATGATATTATTTTTCAATTGATTTAATAATTTTTTTAAATATTTTACAAATTCATACTTTATGAATATTTTCACAGTAATACTTCATGATTATTAATCATTCATGGCGTCTACCAGTTGGACTAGCATATACGATAAACAATCAAGATCAAACCATATCTGATAAGAATGGCACTTTTATATGCATGGAGTTCAAGCTTATGAATTAAGTTGAACATAGGAAGAGAAATTTTATTAATGATCAAATAGCTGAGAAATGCATCGACGAAGATCTATCCATGAACATTAATAATGTAACTACAAAAAATAACATCTATAAATTAGGGGCACTTAGGTCCTCCTTCCTTAGTTTTCAAGTTATTATAGCATGGACATTCTTCTTTGTTACCATATGTTCCTGATGGGACACATAAACACTTTGCACAACAGTAGTTGCAATAAGTTAGACATGCCTTCTTGTACATAGTTGCTGAACAACGAACATCACATGCAGCCGCACATTCTGAAAAAAATAAAAAAATCATGATATAAATGGTGAACAATGTTCTTGACCAAAAAGAAAATTGTGAACAATGTTCTGCTTCATGTATGATTGCAAAAATAACTGTTTTTTTTTTTTTTTTAACAAATAATAGTTGGAATTAGTACCTTCAGGTTTAAGAGATCCTTCCCCACCGGCCTGTAGATTTTTTTTTTATTAGAAATAGAAAAAAAATGTTAATATACGAGAATGTTTTAACGGGAAACAAAAAATAACAAATATGCAACTTTTGGGCTATATGAGAATGAATCACTCACATAGACATCTTGAATCACAAAAGAAGTGACAAGCATGAAAAGAAATGCGCAAACAAGTTTAGCCATAGCAATTTGGTTGGTCTTTTACCCTCACTCTGTTTTGTACATTGTTTCTCCTTAGGATTGAGAGTTATATAGGTTCAAGTAATAACACAATACAATTAATCTAATCAACTTTACTTTAGTCAAAAAAAAATTAATCTAATCAACTTTCAATTTTTTTAATGCTATATCTTTTTTTTGACTGGTTTTAATGCTCTATGTTGAAAACTAGAAGTCAAAAATATACAAAATATTATATAAATAGTATTTTTTTTTTTGGGAAAGAATAAAAAGTAAAAAAGTAGTCCTCAATAGTTATTTTTTTCCCCGAGTTCTTTTGGAAAAATAACCGAAATTAAGAAAATTGAAAGAGATAATAAATTTGTTTGTAATTGTTATTGTTTTTACAATGTCATCCCTTAAGAGAGAGGGTTAATGTATGTTCTCAACATAGTATTTAATGCTGATTGAAGAAAAAGATATAAAATAATTAGGGGTGTATTGGTAAAAAATTAATTAATGTAATTGAAAATATTAAAGGGGTTTTATAAAAAGAAACATTTTTTTCTTTCTCAAAAGGGTCTGATATTTAAGGATATAAAACCGCTCTCTTCTGAGCACAAAGTGTATCAAAGAAGAGAGCAAAAATGACAGTATCAACAAAATTACATGAAGCAAAGTAACTAAGAGGAAAAAACATAAATTAGCCAATTCCCTAACCCAACACAGGGCTACGCTATCAACTATGATTGTTAAAATAAACAAACATGATTTTGGTTCAAATGTAAAAAATGCTGAAATTGCGAGTTTGAACGTCGTGATTCGAAGGACTTTATCATTTTTAATTTGAAATTTTAAACCAAATTTCATCGCATTTTTACATTAGTGAATGTTAGTAAACCAAATCATTTGCCTTGTGCAACCCCCCAATTTTAATACATCCTTTACATTAACGATTTTATCGAGTAGAAGTTAATAACAGTTCTCGTAGATATAAACTTAATTTTTATTACTTCGATAGTTTTTAGTACACTTGCTAAATATCTATTATGTTTTTGGCGTCGCTGTCAGAGGCTATTGAATTATTTCAACAAGGCAACATCATTGATTTAAAGGATTTTTGTCAATTTAATTTTATAAAGAAACTTTCGAAAAAATATTTTGTTTAGCTTCTTATTTGGATTTTGTATTATGTGGTGCTACTAAGGTATTCTTTTGCTATTTATGTGAGGTAGAGTTCAATCTAAGGAATTGCTGCACAATCCTAAGATCGAGAAAACCACAAGAGTTAATGGGAAATTAGTCCGTTTAGCCCGGTCAGCTGAAGGTATACCTAGAGCACCACAAAATTCGCCTTATCCAACTGAAACTGAACCTATCACCGAGGAAGATAACCCACCACCACCACCTTATAGACCTATGATGGGTGACTATGGGTTGACTACTAACCATGATCGACTTAGTCATATCTTCCAACCTCTCAACCCTGTAGTTTTTGACATCAAAGCATATGTCTAATTAATAAGGGTTGAAATAAAACCAATATGAAGGAAGAGATGCCCAATGCATGCCCTCGTGAGCACCTAAGTATGTTCTATGAAACTTGCCAATACTATGTGCCACCAACCAATGTCACTGAGGACCAAAAGAAACTTAGACAGTTTGCTTTTACATTAATAGGGAGAGCCAAGGAATGGTTATTGTCTCTACCAAGTGGAACCATACAGACTTGTGAGGAGTTATAACTTAAGTTTCTTCAAGAGGTTTTTCCTATGTCAAAGTATTTGGGAGAAAAGACATGAGCTCACAAATTTTATGCAAGGTAACGGTGAGTCTCTCTATGATGTTTGGGAGAGGTTCAAACTGTTACTATAAAGATGTCCAACCCATGACTTGGGTGAAAAAACGCAGTTGCAAATATTTACCAAAGGTTTACGGCCTAACCAATGAATGCTCTTAAATGCATCAGCTGGGGATAGTATGAGAGTGAAAACAGACCTAGAGGTTCAAACCTTGATTGAGAACATAGCTCAAAATGAGTATCGTGCCGAGACCGAACGAGGCAAGAGAGGGGTATTTGGTGGAAGTGAAAATAGTGCTATCTTGGCCAACCAAAAGTTGATGAGTAAACAAATATAGAGGAAATTTCGACACAGGTACAAGCTACTGTATTGGCCCTAAGACGCTCATGAATGAAGTTGAATTTATTTTCTCAATTTTCCTTACTTTCTGCCGTTTATGTCTTTTATACATAACTCTTCAATTTGATTGATACTGCAACCTAGACGAAGTGTGGTCAGTTTGAAAAAATGCCACCAGAGGAAAGTGTGGTCATAGGAACGGCAACAAGAAGAAAAGTAAAAAGGGGTATTTATCAGAATTTTTGGAGCTTGAAAATGGTGCCAATTACGGGGTCATAGGAACGTATAATTAATTATAAGGGTTTTTGTGCTATCTCTAGATCCACATGAAACTTCCTTTTCTTAAGAAAATTTGTTGATAAACTATACATTTCTAGTAATGCGTCAGTATGTTTGAATGTTTCATAACTTATTATACTATCATATATTTCATTTTGCGATCAATTTATTCTTCAGTAAATAGATATATTCAAGTATCCCTTTAAGGCTACTTCTACTCGATAGGCTTCCTACTCGTAAAAAAAAACATTTTGATCCAGCCTAATCACACAATAACAACTCGGATGATGTACTTTTGACATGTAAATCTCAAAGGCATTTAGGATGGGTGGAAGGGTTGAATTCTTTGTCTTGGAAAGAGAAATTTGATACCTTGTGGCTCCAACCAAAGGTGTTGCACTCGATATGGTGCTTACTTTCTGGTATATATGTATCTCGGGTCTATTCAAAAACTTGTCATTGATTGTGATATTTGATGTGATATGAAATGCTCTAGTTTCATTTCCAGCCAGCTTCTCAACCTCCTTAAAGTGCAAGTAGTAGTAGTATTGCTCATTTACATTATCTGCATTCCATTGAATTTGTAAAGGGGCACTGGCATTTACTGTTGCAACAGCAGTGCTCATAACAATTTCAGGTGGACTATATTCATTCTGAAATAGATCATTGATGTTAAATGAGGTGCTTAATTGTCTCCAATCACTGGATAATTCACAAGGCGACCAGATGCGGTCATAAACATCATCTTTGTACCTGTTGTTTGTACATGGCCAATAAAATTGTCAGTAATTGACTTTGTTGTTATTTATTTATATAAATATTGAAGTTAGCTTATTAATATGCTGACTACATCTTACCTGTATTCTCTGTTTGTGATGGAACCTAAATCACATCTCTTGAAGAGTGATAATACTAAATCAGGTGAGTACGTGACATAATTAGAATTTGTCAAAGTCCTCAATTCTAAAACTGAAATGAATGGAGTCCCTTTGCCTGTGTTAACGAGACATGGTTGTATGTGATCTTGTGTGGAGTGTATATGATCTCCTTGAGTGTGATGCTTGATACATTAGTGAACTTCACTGTATCCCAAACATTAGCTCCAAAATGAAGATCAAATTGTGGTGGCTTATTTAGATTATCATAGTTTCCATAATAGAAAGAAGCTCTGATTAAATATTTAGTACCGCTTGTTACATTTATTCTGTAACAGTTTCTCACTCCACTAGGAAAGCTCCTCACATGTTGTAGTTCCTGTGGAATAATAGGTGGCGGTGCTATCCTCCTATTTACACCAGTATGTATGAATTTGGCATCTGAAATGTAATTTACGCCTGTGCGCAACCCAGAATATTTCACATCTTCATGTTGACCACATTCTAAGCTAATGAATCCTGGTACATATAAATTGAGGAACAAATTAAGATAACTTCAGCTACAAAAATAATTATTAGTGACAACTATGTGACATAAAGCAGGTATAGATAAATTCATAAACAAATCTGATTGATCCTGAGCTTGTATCAAAGCCAAAATAGTAAGGAAACCAAGCAATACAGTAAGAAAATGGGGTAACATTATCATCATCCTTGTATAAATGCTAATGCAAGGAAGCATTTATACACAACGCTGTCAAATTTTCTATTTATTAGTTATTTACTTCAGATTCCATTCCTTGGAGTTAATCTCATTAGAGACACAACCATCATTCAAAAAACCGAGTTCGATTTCTAAAAGAAAAAAAAAAAAATATTATTGGTCAGACTTTACTTATCTTCAGGCTAAACTCGAGTTACTAGGATACATTTCCTCAACAAACCGGAGGATTAACAAAACAAATATTAAAAACTATATACATTATTTTGACATTTTGGATTCATTCATTAAATGATGTATGTGACCTATAATAAAGACTATATACATTATTAATTGAATTAATCTAAAATGTAGATTTTTGCTTATAATAGTGATTGGATGATGTACTTTTTAAGAATTCCAAAAGAAGAAATTACTTTATAAAAAAGTCAAATATTTTTATTTTCAATACATTGATTACACATATTTTCATAAAAAATTACCATTTAAACGTCTTAAAGAGTGCCCCGGCGGCACTCGTTAACATTTTCCTTTGTTTTAATACATCCCCTTTGCCATTAATTTAAAATAAAAATATATTTAATTATCAAAATTTTGAATATTCATTTCTATATTATTTAAATATTTAATAATAGACATATTTCTAAAGTAGCTAGTCAAACAAAAATATTATCGTACCCTATTATTCGTCAAACAATATTCCTAATTAATTTGGAAGAAATGAAGAATTTACGGTGATATCATCTATGAATTATTCCCCCTAAAAGAAATCATCTATATGAATTATTTTGGGATTTAGGGTTTTTGAGTGTGAATTGAATTAATCGTTATTTCTTACATAATATTTAAAGTTTATTGTGTAAAAAAATCAATATAACATTCAACATAAGTTTTAATAGTTATTTGATTTTAATGTATATTAGAGCTTATGAATAACTTGAACATAGGAAGAGAAATTTTATTAATGATCAAATAGCTGAGAAATGCATCGACGAAGATCTATGCATGAACAATAATGTGACTACACTACAGAATATAAATTAGGGGCACTTGGGTCCTCCATTCTTATTTTTCCAGTTATTATAGCATGGACATTCTTCCTTGTGACCATATGTTCCTGATGGGACACATAAACACTTTGCACAACAGAGGTTGCAATAGGTTAGACATGCCTTCTTGTACATAGTTGCTGAACAACGATAAGCACATTTAGGCGCACATTCTGAAAAAAATAAAAATACCATGATATGAATGGTGAACAATGTTCTGCTTCATGTATGATTGCAAAAAACAATTGTTTTTCAAAAAAATAGTAGTTAGAATTAGTACCTTCAGGTTTAAGAGATCCTTCCCCACCGGCCTGTAGAATTTTTTTTAATTAAGATTAGAAAAAAATGTTAATAATATATGAGAATGTTTAAGGGGAAACAAAAAAAAAATGAAACTCTTGGGTTTATTTGAAGGCCATTCAAATAGAGAGAATGAATCACTCACATAGACATCTTGAATCACAAAAGAAGTGACAAGCATGAAAAGAAATGCACAAACAAGTTTAGCCATAGCAATTTAGTTTTTTTACCCTCTCTCGTTTTGTACATTGTTTCTCCTTAGGATTGAGAGTTATATAGGTTCAAGTAATAACACAATACAATTAATCTAATCAACTTTCAATTTTTTTAATGCTTTATTTTTTTGACTGGTTTTAATGCTCTATGTTGAAAAAAATAAAAGTCAAAAATATATATAATATTATATAAATTGTATTTTTTTTTGGAAATAATAAAAAGTAAAAAAAGTACTAGTCCATAAGTTTTAGTTATTTTTTATTCTAAAGAAGCCAAAAAGAATTACATAATTATCAAACCACACTTTTCTCAACACAAGGTGTATCAGAGAAGTGAACATATCAACAATATTACAGGAAGCAAAGTAACTAAAAGGAAAAACAGAAATTAGTCAATGCTCAAACATAACAAGGCTAAGCCACCAACTATGATAGTTAAATTGCACAAACATGATTCTAGGTCAAATGTCAAAAATGTTGAAATTGCGAGGTTGAGCGCTTTGATCGGGGTTCGAACCCCGACCCCTTCACTTGTGTGTCCTATATAAATTGTAATAATTTTAAAAAAACTATAGAATAAAAAATAGACTATTTTAATGAAGGATTTAATTGTATTTAATTTAACATTCATAATATGTTGATGTTTTCTTTCAACAATAAAATTCTATTGAGGGGTTGCAACACATGATGTCTGGTGTATGATGCCTAAAGTTTCATAGAAAGAAGGACAACTGAATTCTGCACCATTATCAGACCTTATAATTTGGATAGTGAGGTTAAATTGAGTTTGAACTAATTTGATGAAATTATGTAACAATTTTCTAGCCTCAGACTTAGATTGCATTAATGATAGACCCAAGTATGTCTAGTATAATCATCAACAATGGTAAGAAAGTATGAATAGCCATGTATAGATGTAATAGCAAGGGGTCCCCAAATATCAACATTGATCATATCAAAAGCATTATGAGTATGAGTAGTGATAGAAGGAAAAGGTAAATTTTGTGTTTGGCAAGATGACAAAAATCACACACTTTATGATATATCCTCAAAGAGGTCAGATCCTGAATTGTACAAGATTGAGAGGAGAAAATAATCTTGTAAGTAGCATTATTAAGAAGTTTAGAAATTGAAATAATGCTACAAGTAAATTCAGGAATATATGAAACATTGGATAGCTGAACGCCAGATGGAAAAACAACTGAACCAACAAATTTTGCAAGAATAATAGAACCATTAGGTAAACTGACATTTATAGGAGAAGTTTTATGAATTGATTAAAAACAATACAGAAAGGGAGTAACATGATTAGTTGCACTAGTATCAATGATCCAAGTGCAAATAGAAGGTACAATATTACCTGTGAGCTTAGGAAGCTGTGGATGACTCACCAACAAAAGAAGAAAAATGGCTAATATGATGATCTTTGGGTTGAATCTGTGATGTATTTAGTTGCTTCAATAGGAAATGCAACCACAAGAATATTTGGTAATACAATAACATTCTTCAATAGGACGTAAATCTTGCAAATCATCCCAAAGAGACTTGAGGGCAGTATAGAAATCAGAAATAGAACACTCACCTTGTTTGATTGAGTGTAATTTTTGAAGAAAATCAGAGAGACAAAAATGATCACCTTTGGTGAATCTTTCTTTCAAATCATCCCAAAGAGTTTTGGCGTTATCAATGTAAACAACACTAAAAGCAATAGCAGGAGAAAGAGTGCGATTAATCCAAGAAACTACCATACTATTCCAGTGTTCCCATGAATCGAAATTCGCATTATTTTCTGGAGGCATAGGAAGTTTTCCATTAATGAACTTCAGCTTGTTCTTTTCAAGAAGAGCGCGTTTAAGAGATTTGCTCCAGGATTGATAATTGTTTCCTATAAGAGGAGGAGAAACAAGAATAGTTCCTGGGTTTTCACCAGGGTGTCAGTAATAAGGAGAAGTAGCAAGGGAACAAGAATCACCATTGGTGAGGTTCTGTGAAAGGGATGTAGAACTAGTGTGATCTTCGATGAATGAAAAAGGAAAAGAAAAAGGATGAAGAAAAAGATTATTCACTGATACCATATAGAGAACTTCAATAACATTGAAGAAAAGTGAATTGGCATTGAGAAAATCAAAATTGAGTTACAACAGTAGAAGTACTTGTATGTATATACAAGTTATGGTACTGAAATTTAAAAATATGCCTTAAAATTTAAAAATATGAATGCTCAAATGAACTTAAATTAGGTTTTTTAGCTTGTATTTTCAATTGGCATTTCAATATTGTTGAAAAATAAATAATTTTTTTTTATTATGGCCTTATGTTCAAAACTTTGAAAGAATATTATTGATTCATTTCTTGCTTTCACAAAAGAAATAGTAAGAATATAGGTTTATTGTCAAGGCTATGGTTGCAATTGATCTTTGAGAAATAATTGAGTGGAATTAAATCATTTTATACATAAATGAGTGGTCTTGTGAGTTGAGTGCCCGAAATTCTTAAGGACTTATAACTTAGGGAACCTATGATTCTTACTTGGAACTTAGGTTGATAATCCCTTGTAATTTTAAACTTTCCCAATTCTTGCACATACACTAGAATTTTTGTTCTCAATGTTTTGTTCTTAAGGACTTATAACTTAGGGAACCTATGATTCTTACTTGGAACTTAGGTTGATAATCCCTTGTAATTTTAAACTTTCCCAATTCTTGCACATACACTAGAATTTTTGTTCTCAATGTTAACGCATGTTTGTTATAATTCTTCCTACCTAAGGAAATTTCTTGAGGACAGACAATGGTTTAAGCATGAGAGAGTTTTATAATATGATATTTTACCTATTTATATATTAAGTTTTATTAAATAAATCAGTATTTTTGTTATTGATATTAGATGCATTTTACTACTTTTTGCTTTATTCCAATAAATAGGATAAATCAAGGGAATATGGAAAATGGTAGAAATATGATATGATAGAACAACTCCAATTGTTGAAGTCTTGTTGAACAAGCATGATATTATATATGGGAAGTATTCTTCAATGCAATGATGGTGGAAAATCAAAGCCAAACACTTCAGATGTGTTGCCATAGTTCTCAAAATCTTAACCATTAAAAGAAGATGGAAAAGCACAAGCACTAAAAGTCGAGGTTGTTTTGGCCACCCCTAGCTCCAGGTTACGACCATAACAACCTGTATTCTTCAATTTTGTTGTTAAACTTCTATGTGTGAGTATATGTTGCCAAGAATACTTTGGTTTTGATGATTGACAAAAGAAGTCGTAGAAGAACAACGATGCAAAAAGCGGAAAAGAAATTTAAGCTATTAAGTTTTGGGCTTTGGTTTTTATTCCTTTTTGGATTTTTATGTGAGTAGTAGAAAAAGCTCATCACATGAAAATAAATCACACACTCACAATGATTTTCATTTAAATGTGCTCTTGCATACAATTATTTTGACTAGAAAAAATAATTTTAAAAATTGCATAATTAATCTTTACCTTGAAACAATTTTTAGCATGCAATTGATCTGGTCTCTAATTTAAGAATTGTTTGCCTCTAATGACTTATTCCTTTAAAATAGAAGTTAGCCATGTTTTAAATTGAGCTAAATTGCTTTTAATTATGTGATCAATTGATTTTCCAAAGGCTAGTTTTTGCTTTTATACTGGCCCAACGGCTATTTTTAATTTATACATGCTCCTCACTCTCATCTTTCATTCTAAATAGGAGACTTTTATTAGCTTTTCAAATAACAACTCATATTTGCACTCAACATTGTTAAAAATTATTACTATTACACTCATTATTTTTACGGTTGGTAATTTAATTTCTTAAGAGCTCTTTTATATTACATAGTTATTTTGTAGTATTTGTGTTTCAATTTGTTATATCTACATATTTGGTGTGATATTTTAATTATTGTATTTCTATTTTGTATTGGGTGTGATCCCAAGGTTTCAAGAGAGATTATATCTCTTGGTCTTAGAGACTCTTCTACAAAGGATAAATTTGTTTGGAGAATGCTTGATGTTTATTAAAAGTTACTAGCTTATCATGTTTAAAAGTTTGGTTAGTGAAAATCTCAAGGGACTTTTCCTTGAAGACTAGACATAAGCCTTGTTGTTTTGTGTCGAACTAGGATAAATTTCCCTGTGTCTTTTCTCTCATCCCGTCATCTCTTTTACTTTATTTGTTATTTATTTTACATCATGCATGATCACATCTAAATTTTTTATATTTATTTAGACTTTTTATAACCACTTTTTTTAAGTGCTTATTTTTAAAATGTTTTAAAGAACACAAACCACCCCGTGTATATGAAGTCACTTATTCAACACTATGAACTTGAATGGTCTTGTGTAATTTCCTCGATTAAGGATTGTAATTGCTAATGATGCATGAATTCAGAGCCTTATATGTCTTGCATACTTTGTTTTTGGTAACCACTTTAGCATTGTAAACCATATCAAACCGTAGTAATTTGTATGTGATTTTAATAAAAGTTCTTTGTTTATTTTCTTGTTTTGTTCTTATTTTAGTAACATGCTCATCATTATCATGAGCAGAGCCGTTCCTATGAAACCAGAGACTCAGCTCTCATAGTAAAAATATGTCCTTAATAAAAAAATGCACAATTTTTTTTAAAAGATCAATCTTCTATTTAAATTGAAAATAACACTCGTATAATGATTTTTTTTTGAAAACTCGGTATCCGAACCAAGAATCGACTAATCCGAGGAGACCAATCCCACCGCCCTCTTGCGGAGGCCCCGTTTAAAGCCAGAGCAAGCTCTGTATGGACTTAGCCCACCGAAATTGACACCAGAGGGAATCAAACCTGAGACCTTTCGAGGAGCAAACTCCAAGATCCCAAGCCAACCACTAACACTCGTATAATGATTATTAGCCATCAAAATCAAAATTAGCAATTATTTTTGCTAAGGATTTGTTTTTTTTACTTAGAAATAGAAACATGGAACATGATTTTTTACTTAGAAATTGAAACATGAAACATGTTTATTTTTCTTTCTTTGAGTGGAAGTGGGGATATTGAGCAATAATTTTTTTCTTGAGACCCATCAATCTGGGAGGCTCATCATATCTCAATATACTATGCCTGATACTCCTGAACAAAATGGTGTGGCTGAGAGGCGTAACCGTACATTGATGGATATGGTAAGATCCATGATGAGTCATTCTAAATTACCAGATTTCCTTTGGGGAGGAGCCCTTAAGGCGGTTGTGTATATATATTAAATAGGGTACCATCTAAGGTTGTACCTAAGACACCTTTTGAGTTGTTTAAAGGATGGAAACCTAGTCAAAATCATCTTCGTATATGGGGGTGTGCAGCTGAAGTTAAAATTTATGATCTGAATGCATCAAAGTTAATCCCTAAGACCACTAGGTGTTATTTTATTGGTTATCCTAATAATGCTAAGGGGTTTAGATTTTATTGTCATACTCAAGGAAGAAAAATAATAGAAGCCATTAATGCAAAGTTTCTTGAGAATGATGTTGGTGATTCAATTGGTCATGAAACTGGAGAATCAAGTTTTAAAGGAGAAAAAGTTCTAATAGCTATACATATTATACAAGAAAGAGTTGAGATACCTTTAATTGAGCAAACAACTAAGGAACCACAACCAACCATCATAGATAATCCACACTCTCCTACACCCGCTCCTGAGCATAATGTTGATGCTTTGTCCATTATACATTCTCAAAGAGAACGAAGGCGTGTCAATCATTATGATTACTATATTTTTCTGGGGGAGAAGGATTCAAACATAGGATGTTTTCCAGATCCAGAAAATTATAGTGAGGCAATTTGTAGTGATTTGTTCGATAAATGGATTGAGGCTATGAATGATGAAATAATTTCGATGAATCATAATAATGTGTGGGAGCTTGTGGAACTTCCCAATGGTTTTAAACCTATAGGATGCAAGTGGGTGTTTAAAACTAAGAAAGATGCTAAGGGAAATGTAGAACGCTTTAAGGCAAGATTGGTGGCTAAATGGTTCACAAAAAAAGAAGACATTGATTACAAAGAAACATTCTCTCCTATATTATCGAAGGATTCTTTTAGAAGTATAATGGCTCTTGTAGCTCATTATGATTTGGAACTTCATCAAATGGATGTTAAGACAACTTTCTTAATGGTGATCTTTATGAGGATGTGTACATGCTACAACCTGAGGGTTTCATAGAGAATAATAAAGAACACTTGGTGTGTAAATTGAAGAAGTCTATATTAGGTTTAAAACAAGCATCAAGACAGTGGTATATTAAGTTTGACGAAGTTGTTGCTTCCTTAAGTAGAAAAATATTAAAATAGTATATATATACCGTTCAAGACCATTCTTAATTTCAATAGGACGTTGTTATTCCAAATAGGGACTGTGATCTTAAAAGTACTCTTTATTCCGAAGGGACATATGGTATCGAAGGGACTATGTTTTTAAGACCTTTCTTAATTCCGAAGGGACATTATACCGAATAGGGACTAAGGTCTTAAGAACTCTCTTATTTTCGAAGGGACAGAAAAAGGAGATGAGGAGAAGAATAAATCGTCAACACAAGCTGGAGGGAGAAGAGAGAAAGAGTTCTTGACAACTCAATAGAAATTCTTTGGTGTATTTTATGAACTGAGTGAAGTCCTCTATTTATATAGAGATTTTGTAACTGTTTTAACAAAAATTGCGGCAGCAATTACTCTAATGGATAAGATCAAAAAGAAATTTATCCATTAATCAGTTCAACAACACTTGTGGATAGGATCAAAAGAAACAAATCCACAAAAGTGGAGGAAACAAACTCATTGGATTTGAATGAAGGAAATATAAGAACTTCAATTGAATTCTTATTCTTATTCTAATCACAACCAATTTATGGGAAGTGATATTCAAGAATAAAAGTAATAATTACTATTATTTTTATCATTATCAAATATTTAAAATTAAATACCGCAATTTAAACACTACTAATGTGTGTGTTCTATTTTATATGGGACCCCACACTCTATTTTTTAATTCACACAACATTAGATCAAAGTATAATTACTTGATGTTTAATCTTCCAATTTTTCTTCCAACATCACACCAATGTTCCAACATAAGCCGATTTCCACTATAACGGTTTTAAATTGGAGGACTTTTAATCCATGTTGTGTAATGAAAAATTATGAAAAATGAATTGAGAGCTTCTCTCCTGGTAAGAAAATAGCACGTTAAGCACCTCTCTCAAGTCCTAATTATTATTTCCTCCGATAACATTTATAAGCAAAAAAACAACTTTTTAGATTCATTGATGCATTCAGTCTATATATATATCTAACTTATTGCTTCTGCAATAAGTTAGATATATTATTTATTCAATGAATCTAAAAATATTTTTTTTTTACTTATAAATGTGATCGGAGGAATACAAAATTGATTTATGACATCTAATTATCGATTAAGGAACAAGATTCATTTCACAAAGATCTACTTAAAATTTTAGACTATTGATTCAATAAATTTAGTCGATAATCATTTAACATAAAATCTTCACAAAATGATAAATGATTAAATCCCCATATATCGAATGCTTATTAAATCCCGCACAATACAGACATTAAAAATGTATCTAAAAACAATAGATAAGCTCCAAATTCAAACCCTATCTTTTGCACAATTGCAAATTATTAATCTTGAATTGCTCATATACACTAGCCACGTAGAGGAATGAAATTTGTAAACCCATCAATGAGGTCATCATGGCCTTCAAAAAGCTCAGCAACCTGAAGAAGTAAAATCATAATTAAAATGAGTATTACACAAGAGGAAAGAAAAATAAAAAGGCATATATGTAATTGAGGATAGAACTGCAATTGTGATAGCAATAGTATTTTTATGGTATCTCAATTGTAATTTTGACCACATGACATAAACAATTTTTACTTTTTTTTTTCTTTCTCTCTGTCCCTATTTCACACTATTGTTTTTTTTCCAATAAAAATATTATTTTAAAAGTTGTTTCAAAATGTTTTTACCAATATCATTTCACTATGCCTCAATTATAATTGTGACCACATGACATAATTAAACAACACATACCTCACTAATAACATTACCAACAGTCTTTTCTCTTTCTATATACTTTGACAGCATCTCTAGAAACGATAAATATATATGACGTTGATCAGCATGTTGAAATCGATTCTGCATGAAAAAAAATATCTATTAGGCTCATCAAAACTATTGATAATTCTACATTCAAAACATATATGTGTGAAAGAATCCATAATATAACTTACCTTCACCTCGCGCACATAGCTCGAAATATACTGATAATCCACCACTGGCCGGTCAGCGTAAATTCTTTTCATCTTATGTGGTTTCATGTCAAGAAAAAAATTAGACCATCAGAGAAATGAATGATGAAATATTCAACAAAAAACTTGACCAATTAAAATTATAAATCAAATCGTGATGTTGAGAAAAATTCAAAAACAATTGTAGATATGGCTCATTTGATCTCATTTCCGTTTTTTTTTTTTTTTTGACTTAGTAGATATTTCACTAAAGATTAGAAAACTCAATTTTAGGGCTTGAAACTAAAAGTTTAAAAAAGATTACCACTCGGTTAAAGATACCAACGAGAAAACTTCAGATATAACTTTAAAATATCAACGCAAAGAGAGAATTTGAACCATATGAC
Organism: Medicago sativa; assembly: GCF_051527215.1. Classification (NCBI taxonomy): domain Eukaryota; kingdom Viridiplantae; phylum Streptophyta; class Magnoliopsida; order Fabales; family Fabaceae; genus Medicago; species Medicago sativa. Next base: position 24,764,061 of record NC_140753.1, on the reverse strand, counting down.
TTGAAACATTATGAATCAAGAAAAATTAGAAGGAAAATAATGAGTATATTTTTTATGAATATTTCAGTGTAAACCAGTGTGATGATGAATTTGAAGGAAAATAAAATTTAAAGAATGATTGTATAATGTCCCAAAACTACTAAATTCCAAAAAACATATAGTAGATTAAAAGGAAAATAAATAATAGGAAAAATAAATTGCTTTCTATCACAATTTTTCTCAACCTTTGTGATTATTCAAAATGAAAGAGATAATGAAGAAATAGGTGAGAAGGATAATTCACCATATGATGATATATATAAGAAAAGGATGAGGGTAAAGAAAGGGTGGAATGATTTTTTATTTGGTAAATTCTTATTTATCATTAAGGTTTTTTTTTTTTGATAGGGAAAGTTTGGTTGTGTATTGGTACTTCGTAGGTAAAACTCGTTTAAAATTGAATTTTTAAACAAATTAATACGAAAGTATGAAACATCATTGAATAATTGTATGATGGGTACATACCATATACTAAATGTCACAGGTACCATTGTTTTTATGTCAGAACAAAAATCGTGTAGATATTTTTAATTAAATGTATTATAAGAATTAATATACCAAAATAATATTCAACATGATTTTTCATTTTGGTCTTAAACCTCCGGTTTCTAAGCGAATGGGTTCTAGCAATACGGAGTTCGGTCACAATGTAAGTAAAGTCTAGTCAACAATTGTTCCACCATTGAATTGAACTCGATTTCTCCTGAACATTAATCCTTTGGTAGAGTACATCAATCATTTGAGGTCAATCACTTGGTGATATTCAGCGATAACTCTTGAATATAGTCATAAAGATGTCATTCTTATATTATTGACGCTTGGATTGATTTAGTGACAAAAAATGACTATATTCAAAAATATAAAAAAGACATATTTATGTGAGGATCTTCTTTAATTTTCTTTTTCGTTTTCTTGTATTTTTTGTCCATCCTTATGTCCTTCAGTCTTTTGATTTTCTTTTTACATAAATGTATTATAAATCTAAATAAAATAAAAAGTTGCACATACTATTAATTATATTATAAACTATGGATTTGTGAATGTACCAACTATTCATAATTAAAACACCCCCACCCACTTACCAACAATGGATTTGTGTAAATGGTAAAAGGTTCTGGATTTCTTAAGGAAGTGGTTATGAGTTTAAAGGGAAATCCAATAAAGATATTTTTTTATGGGTCATGCTAACCGGTGCCCCCAGGGCACTAATTAAGCATACAAAAAAGGAAATTCTTACCATAAAAGGAAACTTTGTTGACTTATTTATGGATTAATTAAACTATTTTCAATGCAATAATTAATATATAATTTCCTTTTTTAGTATCCTTAACCAGTGCCCGGGGGCACCGGTTAGCATTTCCCTTTTTTTATATAGATGAATCCAATAGAGATTAGTTACTACTAAATGATGGTGGAAACAAAATAACTGTTCTCGTGAGTTTAACTCAGTAGACAGGGACATTGAGAATAATATATATAGAGGTCGTGATTTCTACCCCGAACACCCCACTTATTCATCTTAAAAAAGTAAATTTCTAACCATTAGACTACTTGACCAAAAAATATAATAACATGATAAACAAAAAAATCTTCATTCACTTATAAACTATAGTATTATATACACACATATATATATATATATATATATATATATATATATATATATATATATATATAGAGAGAGAGAGAGAGAGAGAGAGAGAGAGAGAGAGAGAGAGAGAGAGAGAGAGAGAGAGGGGTAGAGAGGACGATGTAATGTTACACCTTTCAATATTGTTTTACTAGATACATATTTTTTAAATTTGATTGTTGGATTGTAAGTTATATCAAATAGATCATTCATGTAAATTTTTATAAAAATCTAAAATCATTTAATATGTTATTGAAATTTATAAAGATTAACGGTGTTTTATAAAAGTGCATAAATTGTTAATCTTCTTGATGTATCTCAATAACATATCAAATGATTTTAAAATTTCGTAAAAAATTTCATAAATGATATATATAATATAAACTTACAATCAAACGGTCAAATTTACAAAATATGTATCGAATAAAATGATATTGAATAAAAGTTAAATTTCATATCGTAGGAAATGTTAGATATATACAATGTATTACCATATTATTAATTTCCCAATAAGCTATTTTTTTCACCATTTCCCAATTAATAAAATATAGTATAAAAGTTATAACATTCAATTGAATTTATATTTTAATTTTTTATGATTCATGATATTTTTTTTTGTGGTGACAGAAGTTTGAACCCCGGACCTTGCATATATTATGCATTGTCGATGTCAATTGAGTTAAGTTCACAAGGACTGATTCATGGTATCTAATGACACCTTCTTGTTCATATTCATTGTTTTTATCCAATATGAATTTATATTTTACTTTATAATATCTCAAATTAATCAAATTAAAAGGTATTTTGAAATTTTCCTTAATTTATATAAAAAAAATAGTGCCTATACACTAATAAAATTAAAAGAGTAAATTGCATCATAATTGGAAAATTTCCCTTTCGATGGGTCATGAATCAACGATCGAGCCATAACCTTTGTTGTGCAATACTTTTGATAGTCAAAATCGAGGCTGTTGATCATAAGCGTCACACGATCCTCAAAACCTCTTTTCAATCAACATAAACATAACTCTTACATACACACACACACACACACACACACACACACACACACACACACACACACACACACACACACACACACACACAGAGAGAGAGAGAGAGAGAGAGAGAGAGAGAGAGAGAGATGAGTGAGGCTTCATATTGTCTAGGGTTTTCTGGAAAATGAAGTTAACTTTGCTTCAGCACAATGATTCTATTTATAGAAATACTTGTGCACATCATACCTTACAGTGTATTAGTTTTCACATAAATACATTGAACCTTATGACGTACCATCTTTCACATAAATGTACCATACATTGTGGTGCACATGTTTTTCTAGTTCATGCTAGTTCGTCATAAGATTGCACCATCGAATAATAAATATTTCATACTTATTTATTTTAATCTCTTATGAATATCTCCTTATGTATGTTGTAACACCCCGTTTTCCCAACATAAAAATTTCATTTAAAATCAGAGTATTTTGATCACAACGGAATGTCACATACTTCTTTTAAATCATAAAATGGATAATAATAATTATCCTTCAAATTCAACATCATGAAAAATCTTAAACTATTGCAGCGGAAAATAGTTCAACATTTAGAAGTCTTGGCACGCAGGCCTTATTGAAAAATCTCATAAATTAGTTCATAAAAGAGACACGTAAGGAATAGAAGTAAAAGCAATCCCCCATCCCGTTACGTATCAGAGCACCTAGACACCAACTGAGAGTCCACTCATGAACGCCTCTAATCTTTATTACCTGCACATTACCCACGGTCGAGGCAACATATACGCAGAAGGGGTGAGATTTCATAATCAATACATTAAGCATATAATCCAATAAAATGCATTTAACAACTTAAACATTAATAACATATCAACAATTAACAATTAGCATATTTTTCATTACATAGCAAATACAATCATCATTACCATTACTAATTTTCATCACAAATCATAATCAACTTAACACTCAACTTGACGACACAACTCATCCTTGACCATGCAACTCTATCAACTCAACAACAACTTAACAACACGACTCATCTTGAAACTTCTTGATATGCAAATGCATGTGGTACCAATCAACAACAAATGAGCATAATAGGCTCTTCAACGTGTGAGCACAAAGGCTGCCGGGCCTAAAGCCCCCAACTTTAATGAGCACAAAGGCTGCCGGACCTAAAGCCCCCAACTTTAATGAGCACAAAGGCTGCCGGGCCTAAAGCCCCCAACTTTAATGAGTATGCAATGGACTCAACTCCCAACAACTTAGACAACGACGTGTAAAACTCATACGACTCATAATCATAGACAACTTCTTAAATTCCAACAACATAGACCGACTCATGCAACCTCAAGACACTACAGTCGACAACAGAAAACAGCAGCAACATACAACAATTAACAACACTGGAATGTGTTGACATTCACATAAGAGTTAATTACTTCAATATAAATAGCACAAAACATCATTATAGCATTCGTGTAGCAACACTTCTAATTTCAGTCACCATAACAGACTTCTGGAGCTTATGAAAGCATCCTAAACAGCTCTCTAACTTACTTCTAAGGTCATCTCAAAACTACACGTGCGAAAGGATCGCATCGGGACAATTTTGGGCAACTAACAGCCTAACTCGCAGTGGCGAGTAACTTCACTCGCAATGGCGAGCAAAGTGTGCATTCTGGGTTCCTACGCATTTACTCGCAGTGGCGAGTTATTCTGCTCGCAGTTGCGAGCTCACATGGCACTCGCAGTTGCGAGTTGTGTTGCTCGCAGTTGCGAGTTCTGGGTTCTAGCTCGCAGATGCGAGTGTTCTTGCTCGCAGGTGCGAGCGATGAATGTCAGTACGGCCAGAAACCTAAAAATTCCAACTTTTCACTTAATCTCCTAATTCTATCCTCAATTCAACATCTAATTATCATCTTATGGTGTATCTAAGTTCTGTACACTAATTTAACATCAACCTAACATCTTTTCATGAATCAATCATCAAATTCGGTCTTAAACCTAATTCCCAATTCTCACCAAAACTTAATCTAATCATGCTAAATTCATCCTATAGAATCATACTCTTAATAATATTGAGAATTAGTCTCACCCTTACCTTGTAATTGCAGAATCGATAGCCTCTCCCTCTGGTTCTCCTCTTCTGACTTTTCTCCCTTTTCTCCAAAAGCGTTTCACGTAAAAACGTTTCCCACTTATGTCTGTATTATTTATTTACCCTTATTACTCATCTCACCTATAAACTTACTCTTTCCACCTCACAGCCCAACTTCTAATATTTTTATTTTATTTCTAATATCTTATTTTATTTAATAATAAAATAAGTCACACCAACATAACAACTTCACAACATCAAATACTCCACATAATTCATTCATAAATCATATAACTTACTCAAATCATAAATCATATAAATTACTCAAATCATAAATCATATAAGCATATATTTATAAATATATTCTAAACTTCATCAAATTAATTAAATAGTTAAGACGGGCGTTACAACTCTCCCCAACTTATAGAATTTTCGTCCTCGAAAATTTACCTCAAGAAAACAACTCTGGATAAGACTCCATCATCTTACTCTCTAGCTCCCATGTCAGGCTTTCACCAGTCGTTCCACTCCAAACAACTCTCACTAGAGGAATCTCCTTGCCTCTCAACGTCTTCATCTTGCGATCATCAATCCTCAAGGGTAAGGTCTCTACCGTAAGGTTGTCTCTAACTTGCACATCATCACTCTGAATCACATGGGACGGGTCTGGAACATACTTCCTCAATTGCGACACATGGAACACATCATGCAAATTTGATAAATGCGGTGGTAAGCCAACTCTGTATGCCACCGTGCCAATTCTCTCTGATATCTGATAAGGACCAATAAACTTTGGAGTCAACTTCTTTGACTTCAATGCACGGCCAACCCCGGTCGTTGGAGTAACTCTCAAGAACACATGGTCTCCCTCTTGAAACTCAAGGTCTTTCTTACGCTTATCATGGTAACTCTTCTGTCGACTCTGCGACGCTTTCATCTTCTCTTGAATAATTTTCACCTTCTCAGTAGTCTGTTGAACAATTTCTGGTCCTAGAACCACACTTTCACCTGTCTCAAACCAACACAACGGAGTCCTACACCTCCGACCATACAAAGCCTCGAAAGGTGCCATCCCAATACTGGAATGATAGCTGTTGTTATAAGTGAACTCTATCAACGGAAGATGACTATCCCAAGTTCCACCTTGCTCAAGCACACATACTCTCAACAAATCCTCAAGTGACTGAATCGTTCTTTCCGACTGACCATCTGTCTGAGGATGATAAGCCGAACTCAATCTCAACTTAGAACCTAAAGCCTCTTGCAAACTCTTCCAAAATCTAGAAGTAAATCGTGGGTCTCTATCTGATACAATGCTCGAAGGAACACCATGCAGCTTCACAATGTCTCGAATATAAATATCTGCCAACTGAGCCACAGGAAAACTAATATTAATCGGAAGGAAGTGTGCCGACTTCGTCAATCTGTCAACAATCACCCAAATTGCGTCATTCCCTTTAGGAGTATTTGGCAAACTCGTCACAAAATCCATGGATATACTATCCCATTTCCATTCTGGTACATCTAACGGTGTCATCAACCCAGCGGGTTTCTGATGCTCTACCTTCGACTTCTGACAAACCAAACAAGAGTACACAAATTGTGCCACATCACGTTTCAATCCTGACCACCAAAACAGCTTCTTTAAATCATGATACATCTTTGTAGCTCCCGGATGAATGCTCAAGCTACTCCTATGACTCTCTTCCAGAATCATCCTTTTTATCTCATCATTGTCTGGAATACAAATCCTACCTCGGAACCTCAACACACCTTGATCATCGACTTTAAAGTCACCATCTTCAGTTTGATTACTAGCAACCAACAAGTCCACAAACTTAACATCAACCTTCTGTGCATCTCTAATACTTTTCAAGAAATCGTTATCAATTTTCAGCATTCCTAACTTAACGCTCCGAGACGACATTTCACAAACTAAGCTCATATCTCTAAACTGTTCAAGTAGTTCAAATTCCTTCACCATCATAGCAGACATATGTAAACTCTTCCTACTTAAGGCATCCGCAACAACATTAGCTTTACTCGGATGGTAATTCAAACTAAAGTCATAATCCTTCAACAATTCGAGCCACCGCCGCTGTCGCATATTCAATTCCTTCTGATCAAACAAGTACTTCAAGCTCTTGTGATCACTAAACACCTCAAATCTCGAACCATACAAGTAATGTCTCCAGATCTTAAGGACAAATACGACTGCAGCTAATTCAAGGTCATGAGTAGGATAGTTTCGTTCATGAGTTCTCAACTGTCTTGATGCATAAGCAACAACTTTACCATCTTGCATAAGCACACCGCCTAAGCCCAGTTTGGACGCATCACAATACACTGCAAAAGGTTCATCAGGTTTTGGCAAAATCAAAACTGGAGCCGTCGTCAAACGCCTCTTCAATTCATTAAAACTGTTCTCACAATGCACATCCCACACAAAGGTTTTACCTTTACACGTCAACTGAGTTAACGGAAGTGCCAACTTAGAAAATCCTTCTATAAATCTTCGATAGTATCCTGCCAAACCCAAAAAGCTTCTAATCTCTGTAACTGACTTAGGAGTCTCCCATTGTGATACTGCTTCAACTTTAGATGGATCGACTGCAATACCACTACCAGAAATAACATGGCCCAGAAAACTTACCTCGTTCAACCAGAATTCACACTTAGACAATTTAGCATACAGCTTCTTCTCCTTCAGCACTTGCAAAACGATTTTCAAATGTTCTGCATGTTCTTCTTCTGTCTTAGAGTAAATCAAAATATCATCGATGAACACAACCATAAAGCGATCCAAAAATGCATGGAAAATGCGATTCATATACTCCATAAATACGCCAGGCGCATTACTCACACCAAAAGGCATCACCTTATATTCATAATGACCATATCGCGTCCTAAAGGCCGTCTTCTGCATATCTTCATCTTTTACTTTAATCTGATGATAACCCGACCTTAAATCAATCTTGCTGAACACACGTGCACCCACCAGCTGGTCCATCAAATCATCAATTCTAGGAAGTGGATATTTATTCTTTATAGTCACTTTATTTAGTTGTCGATAATCAATGCACAACCTCATACTTCCATCTTTCTTCTTAACCAACAATACCGGCGCTCCCCAAGGTGAAACACTCGGTCTAATGAACTTCTTATCTAGCAAATCCTCCAACTGTTTCTTCAACTCAGCCAACTCAGAAGCTGACATACGGTAAGGTGTCATAGACACAGGCTTCGTTCCCGGAACAAGGTCAATAGAAAATTCAACTTCTCTTTCCGGTGGTACATCAGGGATTTCATCAGGGAAAACTTCAGGAAAATCACACACCACTTGCAACTTATCAATCACTGCTTGATTCTCCAATGATAAGGATGCCATCAAGGAAAACATCAAGATCCCATCGCGTTCTAATTGCTTCAGCTGTTTAGTAGACAAAAATTCTGCTCCACTTTCCTCTTCAGCAGAAGAGAAACGCACCGACTTACTAAAATAATTAATGAGAACATGGTTGTACTCTAACCAGTTCATACCAAGGATTACATCCATTCCACTCAGAGGCAGACAAACTAAATCAATCTCAAAATCACGATCAAACATAGACAAAGGACATCGTAAACAAACAAGAGAAGTAGTCACCGAACCCTTAGCTGGAGTTTCGACGACCATTTCTCCACTCATATCAGACACAGCAAGACCCAACTTAGAAGCACAATCAAAAGCAACAAAACAATGTGTAGCACCAGTATCAATAATAGCAACTAAAGGAGTATTGTTAATATAACAAGTACCTCTGATCAAACGATCCTCATTTTCAGTCTGAGTACCAGTCAAAGCAAACACTTTCCCTCTAGTTTGAGTCTTCTTCGGATTCGTACACTGAGACCCAATATGACCCTCTTCTTTGCAGTTAAAACACACAATGTCCGCATGCTTACACTCTGCAAGTGTATGTCCTTTACTGCCACAGCGAAAGCACCGTTTAATATCCTTAGTACAAGCAGTACTCTTATGGCCTTTCTCGCCACAAGTGTAACAAACAACCTCAGCACCAGCATCCTTCTTATTAGACCTCCTCTCATCATTAGCTCTTCCTTTTCCTTTGTCAGCAGGAGCACTGTAAGGCTTTGGGCGACTTTGTTGGCCCTTACCCCTCTTCTCACTCATAATCTTATAATGAGCTTTGCTGTCATCTTCATAGATTCTGCATCTGCTCACCAAAGCAGAAAAGTCACGGATCTGTTGGTAACCAATGGCTCGCTTAATATCAGCACGCAAACCATTCTCAAACTTGATACACTTGGAGAACTCAGCATTGTCCCCCGTGTAGTGTGGATAGAACTGAGCCAGCTCCACAAACTTTGCTGCATACTCTGTCACCGACATGTTTCCTTGCTTTAGCTCAAGGAACTCGATCTCTTTTCTCCCGCGAACATCCTCAGGAAAATATCTGTTCAGGAATTCTCTCTTGAACACAACCCAAGTAATAACTGCATCATCCTGCTCTAGGGTAGGTTGGAGGCCCACCCACCAGTCATCAGCTTCCTCAGCCAGCATATGCGTTCCAAAACGCACCTTCTGATCATCAGTACATTGCATCACTCTGAAAATTCTCTCAACCTCCTTGAGCCACGTCTGTGCTCCATCAGGGTCGTACCTTCCTTTGAAGGTAGGAGGATGATTTCTCAGAAAGGTCTCCAACATCCTCACATCCGCATTCGCACCAGCACCAGCATTTGGATGTTGTCCCACAGCTTGGGCTACAGCTTCCAAAGCAGCAGCAATCGCAGCATCATTTCTTCCAGCCATTCTAGTCCTCTTATAGCAAATAAGATTCGCAGCCTCCAGGTCTCTTCTCTGCACAACACACAGCATTTAGAATATCATAATAGTGGTATTCCAACTCCTAAAGACACAACTCGACTCACTACTTGGCCGGACGGACCGACCTGCTCTGATACCAATTGTAACACCCCGTTTTCCCAACATAAAAATTTCATTTAAAATCAGAGTATTTTGATCACAACGGAATGTCACATACTTCTTTTAAATCATAAAATGGATAATAATAATTATCCTTCAAATTCAACATCATGAAAAATCTTAAACTATTGCAGCGGAAAATAGTTCAACATTTAGAAGTCTTGGCACGCAGGCCTTATTGAAAAATCTCATAAATTAGTTCATAAAAGAGACACGTAAGGAATAGAAGTAAAAGCAATCCCCCATCCCGTTACGTATCAGAGCACCTAGACACCAACTGAGAGTCCACTCATGAACGCCTCTAATCTTTATTACCTGCACATTACCCACGGTCGAGGCAACATATACGCAGAAGGGGTGAGATTTCATAATCAATACATTAAGCATATAATCCAATAAAATGCATTTAACAACTTAAACATTAATAACATATCAACAATTAACAATTAGCATATTTTTCATTACATAGCAAATACAATCATCATTACCATTACTAATTTTCATCACAAATCATAATCAACTTAACACTCAACTTGACGACACAACTCATCCTTGACCATGCAACTCTATCAACTCAACAACAACTTAACAACACGACTCATCTTGAAACTTCTTGATATGCAAATGCATGTGGTACCAATCAACAACAAATGAGCATAATAGGCTCTTCAACGTGTGAGCACAAAGGCTGCCGGGCCTAAAGCCCCCAACTTTAATGAGCACAAAGGCTGCCGGGCCTAAAGCCCCCAACTTTAATGAGTATGCAATGGACTCAACTCCCAACAACTTAGACAACGACGTGTAAAACTCATACGACTCATAATCATAGACAACTTCTTAAATTCCAACAACATAGACCGACTCATGCAACCTCAAGACACTACAGTCGACAACAGAAAACAGCAGCAACATACAACAATTAACAACACTGGAATGTGTTGACATTCACATAAGAGTTAATTACTTCAATATAAATAGCACAAAACATCATTATAGCATTCGTGTAGCAACACTTCTAATTTCAGTCACCATAACAGACTTCTGGAGCTTATGAAAGCATCCTAAACAGCTCTCTAACTTACTTCTAAGGTCATCTCAAAACTACACGTGCGAAAGGATCGCATCGGGACAATTTTGGGCAACTAACAGCCTAACTCGCAGTGGCGAGTAACTTCACTCGCAATGGCGAGCAAAGTGTGCATTCTGGGTTCCTACGCATTTACTCGCAGTGGCGAGTTATTCTGCTCGCAGTTGCGAGCTCACATGGCACTCGCAGTTGCGAGTTGTGTTGCTCGCAGTTGCGAGTTCTGGGTTCTAGCTCGCAGATGCGAGTGTTCTTGCTCGCAGGTGCGAGCGATGAATGTCAGTACGGCCAGAAACCTAAAAATTCCAACTTTTCACTTAATCTCCTAATTCTATCCTCAATTCAACATCTAATTATCATCTTATGGTGTATCTAAGTTCTGTACACTAATTTAACATCAACCTAACATCTTTTCATGAATCAATCATCAAATTCGGTCTTAAACCTAATTCCCAATTCTCACCAAAACTTAATCTAATCATGCTAAATTCATCCTATAGAATCATACTCTTAATAATATTGAGAATTAGTCTCACCCTTACCTTGTAATTGCAGAATCGATAGCCTCTCCCTCTGGTTCTCCTCTTCTGACTTTTCTCCCTTTTCTCCAAAAGCGTTTCACGTAAAAACGTTTCCCACTTATGTCTGTATTATTTATTTACCCTTATTACTCATCTCACCTATAAACTTACTCTTTCCACCTCACAGCCCAACTTCTAATATTTTTATTTTATTTCTAATATCTTATTTTATTTAATAATAAAATAAGTCACACCAACATAACAACTTCACAACATCAAATACTCCACATAATTCATTCATAAATCATATAACTTACTCAAATCATAAATCATATAAATTACTCAAATCATAAATCATATAAGCATATATTTATAAATATATTCTAAACTTCATCAAATTAATTAAATAGTTAAGACGGGCGTTACATATGTGACCCTATATATTCTTATTACATTGACAATATTATTAAATCAGAGGCATTTTATTCCCTCGACGTAAGGGCTCTGATGTTTTATAGTCACTCAGAGATGTTAGATACCCTCGGCATAAGGGATCCGTTATATTAGCCAGTCAGAGGTGTTAAATACCCTCGGCATAAGGGCTCTGTTGTATTAGCCAGTCAGAGGTGTTAGATACCCTCAACGTAATGGCTCCATTTTATTAGCTAGTCGGAGGCATCTCGATACCCTCGATGTAAGGGCCCCGTTTTATTAGCTAGTCAGAGGTGTTTCAATACCCTTGACGTATGGGCCTGTTATTTTCCCCATTGGTATGGGTTATGTTTTTCCCATTGATTTCAATGATGCTATTATCCGGATAATGTAGAATAAGAGCACAGTGATTTACTATTTGTTTAAAATTGATGTTTGTGTTGTGGTTTGGTTCATGCCCTTATTTTATGCCCTCTAGTTTATGTTTAGCCTTCTGATATGGGCGTTGGGATATATATATTGACCCCTTACAACCAACATTTTGGGTATATATGATTGATTTTGAAGCAAGAATGACCAAGTTGATTGAACACGTGTAGGGAAAAATAAATCGGTTTTTAAATAAATATTTTTATGTATTGAATAAATATTGTACCACTTTGTTTACAAACTCTACCATTTTCAATAATCGATTTATTTTTAATATTTTTTAGTAAGCCAGGAGAAAGGAAAGACATAAAGGGGAGACTCAGAGATCCAAACAAGATTGGCACCTCCAAGAAACCTCTATCTTATGCTGCCTAACTCAGAAAATGTATTTAAAAAAAGGGAAAAGTATGTATAGGGGGGGACCACATCAAAACCTCAAAAGACAAGAAAACAAACAAGAAAAAAAAAAAACAGAGAAAAAAGAGTTTCTCAACAACCCTTTGGGTTTACCCTTTGAATGAGTCTTGTAGTTAATGGCTTTGGTGATTTGTTTGTTCTGCTTCTTCATCAGGTAAGGTGTAAATTGTTCATCTGAAGCATCATTCTCTATAGCCCTTATTTGTCGAAGAAATTTCATGTCTTTCTGAAGCACCGAGTAGTGATGCTAGGGGGGATTCTTAGTAGTTATCCAAGTCTTTCACGGTACATTTGCTTTCAATTGTGTTTCATTGTCTATTTCCTCTTGGGAAGTATGAGTATGGACCAGTTCATCTTGTATAATATTATTTTGGACAGGTTCTTCTTGGGATACATGCTGCTCAAAATTTGATTAGATGTAGCTAGTATGACAATAGGCTCCACCATAACTTGATCATTCATTGTGGCTTGAAACTATGCCACTAAATCCTGCATGTTGTCAACCTGAGCTGCTGCTACTTTAGTTTAGTATAATCTGCCTACTCCAAACTCCTTCTTACGAGGTTTATATTGTTGTGTTACCTTTCTTGTGGCAATAAGCTGGTTATTTGTTGGCTCCTTGATCAATTTTTTCCATTGATTTCTTTGGATGCAATCACTTGCAATTTGACACGGTATGACCAATGAGATTGCAATGGTGACAAAAATTAGTAGTTTTTCATATTGAACCTCGACATCAAATGTGTAATCGTCCATTTCCACCGTAATCTCATAAAAGAGGCATTTTGATAGATCCATATCCACCAAAATACATGCATGGTGACCAAAGCATGGTTTTTTGTTGAAGTGTCCAATGTTAAAGAAGTGCCAACCGCACTTGCTATGTCTAACAAAGTTTTCTCTCGCCAATACTATTGCCGCAATTCCATAATTTTAAAGCAAACTTGCGCATGAGTGTGTTGTTGCGTATACCAGTTAAAATCCTTTGTCAATTTTGACAGACGAAGAACCCCCGGTACCAGATTGATTGTCCCCTTAGCCCACACCATGAACATGTCATCGTAATTATCAAAATGAAATTCAAAAAATCCTATACCAAGGGAAATCAATCTCCACTTACCTGGCGTGTACCATAGCTTGGTTAATTTCATATTCAAATCCCTTACTGTGTAGGGCTTATCTCCTTTCTTTAACACCAAACGACCGCAAAGGTTTCGCTGACAATCGGTGATACACTTTTCATACTCCTCTTGGTCAATTTTGTTGCATTTTATATCGCCCTTGATGGTTGGAACCGGTAGGTTTACGTTTCCAATTTTGTTGGAACCACACAGAGCTTGTGCGAATAATCTGTTTTGTGGATTGGATTTCTGTGTTTGTTGTTGAGAGACCGTCACACAAGGCCATGGACAAGAGAGAAGCCATGCCAATGACGAAGACATGAGCAACTAATAAACCATTGTTGAACGCAATATTGGTTTCAACAAAATTGAGAAAACACGTTGCAATTCCCATGAAAGAATTAGCTCAGTGGAAATTAATAGTGAATTGAACAATGGCTTGGTAACCGATTGGATGATAATAGATTAAAAGTCGAACAAGTGAGTGTAACTGAAGCTACCAGATCTAAAATTAGAGTGAAACGTAAGCCAAATGAATTATAATTGTAGGGTTATGCTAACAAGTGCTCTTAGGACACTAGTTAAAAACTCAAAAAATAGAAATAAATTAGAAATTTAATGTTGAAAAAGTTCCTTTTTAAAGTTTCAAGGTGTTGAATACATAATTTCCACGATAAAGTTTCTCTTTTAATATTCTTAACGACTGCCCTTTTGAATCAAAGATACATGTTGGAAGGAATTATTTAAAATAGTTAATGCTAAGGAAACTAACTCCAAAATGTTTGTTAGCCTACTTTCCCAAATATATTCCACCTTAACCTAAGCCACATTATAACTTTAAAAAGACCTCTATTTGTGTGTGGGGTAATAAATTACTTGAATTTCTATTTAGAATTGCTTCAATCTTATATCAATGTACAATTACATGGCGACTGGACTGTGGTAAATGTATTGACGATCCCTACTGGCTTTACGAGATATATAAATGTATCTTGGAGTTGTAAGTGGTTGAGAGTAAGAGTAAATTCTATAAGTTTGTCTCGCTTGCATGGAAGTGGTAAGCTAGTCAAGTCTGGGAGTGGCAAGAGTAACAATTTAAACACCATCTACAGAACGGTATGTTCCTAGTTCTTAAATTCATGAAAATTCTAATTTCGTGCTATTTTGTTGCTTGAAGAAAAGCAACAATTTAAGTTTGAGGTTTTCATGATGGAACAACATATAATATTTTAGGATATGTTTTTAGTTATTTTCTTTATATTTGAAGGAAAATTAGAAGTCATTTACAGAAGTTGTCAATGGTTTGAGGAACTTTTTGTGTTGTTTTCATTCGATTCGTTGTAATTTAGTTTTATCCTAAATCATGCAAGTTCATAAGTGTTTTTAGTCTTTTTAGTGAGAAATCATGTAAATCGACAAAACAAGACATCACATATGAAGGATCCATGATATGAAGATCGAAGATAAATGGTTCTTAGAAAGTATTTGAAGACAATACAAAATGATGAAAATTCATTTCAAGTTCCAAGGCATTGCACGACGGAAGAACACTAAAAAGGGGACGAAAATTGCAAAAT
Organism: Medicago sativa; assembly: GCF_051527215.1. Lineage (NCBI taxonomy): Eukaryota > Viridiplantae > Streptophyta > Magnoliopsida > Fabales > Fabaceae > Medicago > Medicago sativa. The sequence goes on along the minus strand of NC_140753.1, from coordinate 24,748,705 downwards.
TCGTAAAGGAGGGGTTGTCAAAAGCACAACAGCTCCCAGACCATCCACCCTTGTGCATGAGGTAGGATTTGATACTACCTGATACGTCCATGCGCCTCACTCTATGTGTCATGTGCATTAGTACAACCAGGGAGTGTTGGTTACTTGATTTTTAAGTTGTTTTTAGTGGAAAACCCTAGTTTTCTTCTACAAACCCCTATGTAATGATGTATTATAAATAGATACCCTTACACACTCTTTTATTCATTTAGAAAACTAGCAGTATAAGGTAAGGGTCAAGCATCAGAGCTTCAAGGCAGAGGATCTCCATCATCCTCTTGTTCTCTCTAGGATATGTTTTTCTATTGTTTTGTCAATATATTTGTTGCCATGTGCAACTAAACCTATTCGATTAGGGTTCCACGATGAACCCCTTCTTATTTGTTGGATTCCATTAATAAAGTGTTTTATTCTGTTTATGATATAAAGTCTGATTTAATTTGTATATGTCCATTTCTATACCACATCTTAGATGAAGCTTAATATGATTGAGAACCCTAATTATGTCTGACTCGACAATAGTAAATTTCTTATTTTCTAAATTAAATTCTTTTAATTGAATCTAGGGTTAAGGCTCATCTTAAGGGAATGCCACATTTTTAACTGGTTGAATTGCGGAGATATTTTTTTTGAATAAGCTACATTTGTCCACCCAAATTGACACAGGAGGGAATCGAATGAATTGCGAAGATATTAAAATAAACTTCCACTGATATATCACGGGATCATGTTCTACTTTCTTAAATCCAAAAAGACAAGTCATAAACAAATAATCAATCGAGTCAATTCAATCAAAGATGGACGGGGATTCAAGGATTCCCTAATTGTCGTTATACCTCTGAATCAACAAACCTAATATCACAATGGGCAGGAGAATCAAAATCCTGCAACCATTTTTAAATTTCTTCTTTTATTTACTTTCAAATAAATTCCTCTAATTACCAAGTTGACCGACAATCCTTGTGGAGACAATAACTTACTACTCTATTACTTGAGTACGATTTCCTGCACTTGCCAACCATGTACAATCACAAGGACCCACTTTCATCCTATAAATCTAAGATTATAATCTGCTCCACCAACTGCGAAATCCTTAACTGTGAATTGCCAAAATCATCAACAATGCACCTTTTTAGATATATTGTTAATCAATCTAATCTTATGCTTAAATAAGTTTGTTGTCATTAAAATAACAGTTAAGAGAGGATTTTTTTTATTCCTAAGCATGATTATGGGTAAACTTTTTTTCTTAAGGTATTATGTTTTAGGCCGGATTTTATCACAAACTAAATCTTTAGAGTTAGTTATGGTGTTGTCGGGTCTATCTCCCATCTAGGGTCAGGAGGGAAATCCCTTCGACAAGTTCCAAGGTGGTGGAAAAGAGTAATTTCCTTGTTGGGGGCTGGTAAAAACTCCTAACGGGATTTGTTTTCAGAGGTAGTTCTAAAGGTCGCGAGTAATTGGGGAGAACCTACTTTTAAAGGGATACAACGGTGGGCCATGAACCCCCATGACTTTGGTTCCTTAGGTTGTTTCAAGTTTTGGATCAACAATCGGCTATTGTGGGGGATTTAGGGGCAAGGAGATGGGGGTTTGGGTGTGGGACCTACGTTGGAGTATAACGTTTTTTGATTCGGAGGAGGGCATGTGCCGAGAGTTTAGGGCGATTCTAGATGGGGTGAAGTTGTCTTAGGGTGAGGCTTCCTGGTCTTGGAAGTATAACTCGGGCGAAGAGTAGTCAGTACGAGCTGCATATGAGCTTCTTGTGGGGATGAACTAAGTCATAAGTGGAACGTCATAGGAGGTGGTTAAATGCCTCAATCTTGCCTGGAAAAATTGGGTACTATCTAAAATCCAGGTTTTTTCATGGCAACTTATTCTAAAATCCAGTTTTTTTTCATGGCAACTTATTCTAAGAGAGCATTTTCTATCAGGTTTGTGGTTAGGAGGAGGAGTCGGTGGATCGCTTGTTTGTAACATGTTGGGCATCGACTCGGATTTGGTGTTTGGTTTACAGGTGGTTAGATTGGGAGTTGGTCCTTCTGGGCTCCTTCGTGGGGTTGTTTCAGGCTTCCATGTCCTTAGGAATGTGCAGTCAATCTAGGTTATGTTTTATTTCGGTCAGGCATACAACTGTGTGGTGCATCTAGAAATCCCGAAATAATTTGTGAGAATCCAATTCCAGTCTTGAAAGTGATTCTTACAGAAACATCTTAGACATCATTGTTCTCTCAATGAGTGGAAGGGGGTGCCAATTATCTGTTGGCGCCAATAGTGTCCAATGTGGTTGGCAGGGATGGATCTGATATGTTAGTGGTTTGGGTGGGACTTGGTCTACAAAGCTTTTTTGGGCTGTGGAGGGGTCCTTTCTCTACTCCTTCTCTGGTAGATTGCGGTGTTCAGTTAGTTGGTTGTTTGGGTGAACTAGTGGCATTCTTGGTCTCTAGAGTGAAAGAAAACCCCAGTCCACCAATCCAACAAAACAACAGAAGAAAAAAAAAACAGCACGTAGGCCTCCACATCAGCAATAAAAAACCCCAATCCACCAACCAAAAAACCAACAGACTCCAAAACAATAATAAAGATAAAACATAGAGAGTAACACATAATAACATCAGGCACCAACGCAAACCACAAACTCGTAACACCACTACTGCCCCCTCCCCAAAAAACACAACACCCTTGGGGCTGAAAGATTGTTGTAAAACAGAATCTTTCATATTCCAACACCACTCATAAAAAAGACAAGAAGCAATCTTCTAGCGACTCTGATGTAGATAAACTGGCAGCTGGTATCGAGGATGAAGTGGCACGCAAAAAAGGCTCACTCGAAATAGCGCAGATTTGGCATCTGGTGTCGGAATGACTCGAAATATACCTTTTCGAAAAGCCCCGGACTTCACGAATAAAAAACATCGTTTTGCCATGATGTGGGGTCATTTGAAGTTGTCTTAAGGCCCCAAACTGCATTTTTATATTTCACCATATTTATTATTTTCTGTTTTATTTCAGTTTGTTATTTTTCGGCTCATACAGGTTTGTTATTTCCTCTAGTATTTAAACATAACTTATGCAATCTAAGAGACACTTTTTTCATTCAATATAATTATCGAGACTTTTCTCAAATTCTAGTGGATTCTAGAAACCCTTATTTGATAGGTTTGTCGCTTGCAATCTGTTTGTTTATCTCTTAGGTTTAGCGCTTGCTAACCCTTTGCTTCTGTTCTGCGTCAGACTCATACTCCAATTCCAAGACACAACTTTAATAGCTTCGACTATGTCGTCCACCTCATTAGTTTGGCCGTTAAAAATCCTATTGTTTTGGTCTTTCCAAATCCTTCAAACTACCTCATGCCAAATCAGCCGGATCCCTTTCTTGAATTTCTTTGATTTCTCGTCACCACCCCAACTTTCCAAATGAAATAGGAGATTAGGATGGGTAAGAAAATTCAGCCCAAGCCATCTCATGATCTTAGAACACACCTTCAAAGTCACCTCACAATGGAGAAATAAATGGTTTGAAGTCTTAGCACAACAGCCACACAACACACACATAGTAACATCACCCGGGACACATTACGCATTGCAATATTTGTACGCGTCGGGATGCACTCAAGAAGAAGTAACCAAGAAAATTCCACAACCTTAGACGGCGCCATACTCTTCCAAAGATACTCCAAGACCGCTTCTTCCAGTGGACGAATGTTCTCGTCGACACCCATTGACTCCTTCAACAACTTAAACGAGGACGGAACCAAGTATTCCCCTCTCTCCTCCGCTTCCCACCACAAAACATCCTCTACTTCACCCCCTCTAAATCCATCAATAACCTACAACAACGCATTTCCCACCCTACGCTCCACCCCGTTAGAGAACAATTGAGGAAACAACACTTTAAGCAGGGAACCTTGTCATATATACAACCATTTCCCACCCTACGCTCCACCCCGTTAGAGAACCTTCGAGAACCAATTTGACCCCACCACCAACTCCAACATCATCAATTCTTTCCAGCATCTTGATGCATGTCGGGGCCTTTCCACCTCCATCTCACCATCTAACTCAATAGCATGAGGGCCATACTTGTCGATGAGAACTCTTTTCCACAACGGTTGCTCCTTTTGAATCAAACGCCAACGCCACTTAGCAAGAAGACTCGAGTTAAGCAATCCCACATCTTCAACCCTTAGCCCCCCCTTACTCTTAGGTTGACACACTTTATGCCACTTCACCCAACAAATCTCACTACTACCACCCCTTGCACCACCCCAAAGAAACATTCTTTGAATCCTAACAATCTTTTTTAGAACCGTTACCGGTGCCTTAAAAAAAAGAGATAAAAGATCAGAATAGAATTAAGCACCGAATTCAGGAGGACAACACGACCACCTAAACTCACATACTTATTTCCCCAAGAGTTTATTGTTATTGGTTCAATTATTTTAAACGTATGCTTACCAATTAATTATAGACTTAGGGAGCTGGAAGAGTTGTTGGCAGGTGTTGCTTTGGGTGAGAGTGAGATATGTTTATGTAGCTTTGGCAGAGCCATCGTTGAAGAGAGATTCAGACCAGAGGAGGTGGTCAACTTGGTGGTCAATCTGTGTGGGTTCTACAGTTTTTTCTCATTTTTGTATAACAATAAATATATTAGTTTGCCATTAACAACAATACTGATGCTTATCAAATCTCGCACATTACAAACATTAAAATTGTATCCAAGAACAATAGATAATAGATAATCTCCATATTATTCAACCCTATCTTTGCACAATTGCAAATTATTAATCTTGAATTGCTCATATATATCACTAGCCACCTTGCGGAAGGAAATCAATAAACCCATCAATAAGATCATCATGGCCTTCAAAAAGTAAAGAAACCTGAAGAATTAAAACCATAATTAAAAAGAGTATCCCACAAGAGGAAAGAAAAATAAAGAGGCATATATTTTCAGCATATACCGCCCAAATGACATCATCAAGACTCTTTTCTCTTTCTTTGTACATTTTCAGCATGTCTTGAAACGACGAATACACATGACGAGCATCTTGAAATCGAGTCTGCATGAAAAACATCTATTAGACTCGTCAAAACTGAAATATTTCATTGATTAATTCTACATTGAAAACATATATGTGTGAAAGAATCGAATCCATAATATAACTTACCTTCACCTTCATCATATATCTCAAACCATATTCATAATCCACCACTGGCCGGTCAGCATATGTTCTTTTCATCTTCTGTGGTTTCATGTCAAGAAAAAATTTAGACTATTAGGAAAATGAATGATAAAATATTCAACAAAAACTTCACTTAATAAACCAATAAAAATTAAATCATGATGATGAGAACAATTCAAACACAATTGTAGATATGAATAATTTGCTCTCATTTCCCAATTTTTTCTTTTGAATTTTTTCTTTTATAGATATTTTACAAAAGATTAGAAAACCCAAAATTTTAGGGGTTGAAAATAAAAAAGAATTTAATAAACATTACCACTCGATTAAAGATGCTAATCTTTGATAAAACATAAGAAAAAAATCAATAAAAATAAAAGGAACAACAATGTCTAATTAACAGAAAAAAAAATAGCTCATTCAAAAAATAGCAATGAGAAAATTTCTGATCTAACTTTAAAATATCAACTCAAAGAAACAATTTGAACCATATGACTTGACAGAATTATGATTCAAGAAAAACTAGGAGAATAAGGAGTAAAAAATTGCATACTTCAGTGTAAACCAATGTGATGATGAATCTGAAGGAAATTACATTTTAAAGAATGATTGTATGTAATTAAGTCCCAACTACAAAATTCCAAAGAAACGTATAGAAGATGAAAAGGAAAAATAAACTAATCGGAAAAATAAATTGCTTTCTATCACAGTTTTTTTTCAACCTTTCTCATTCTTTAAAAAGCAATAGGAAGGACACTATATATTTGTTGAGATATAGCTTGTTTTTAGTTTGAGATTCAGAATGAAAGAATATATATTCTTATTGTCCTTTTTTTTTTTTGACAAATTTCTTATTATCCTTTGTTACTCCTTATTAACCTTTTTAGTTTGAGTCTCAAGGTACCAAAAAAATATTTAATGTTTAAATAAATTAATACAAAAATATGACATGTTATTGTACAATTGTATGACGGGTATATACCCAACTAAACTTCTGGTTGACGGGGTGAAATGAATTTTTAATACATTTTGTGAAATGAGTTTAAGTACTATTGAAAATTCTATCAAAAGTTAATAAAATAAAATAATATTTAATATAATTTGATTGAATGCATGTATAAAATAATTTATATATGCTATTTTATTATATTAGAAATGACATCTTAGTATTATATTTTCAAATATTAATTTAATAATTGTTTTTATACCAATTAAAATATAGTACCATTATAATATTAATTAATTAATAATTTAGTCAAAAAAACAAAAAAGTTATTTTTGGAAAGGGAAAAAAAGGTTAACATTGATATTTTTCCTATTAATAGAAAATAATGAGGTAGTCCTCCTCGTAAGCTTAACCTATATGGCAGAGACATTGTATAATATATGTATGGGTAAACGTTCGAGCCCCTACGAACCTAACAGTTTTCAAATAAGTAATGTGAATTGTTTGGTTGAAATGACAAACTATGTGGATACGATACTCTACTTATCACTTTATTACTTGATAAAAGATTTGGTACACTTGTCTAAATCAAACCATCACATGTGGCGGGAGTTGAGTGTGATTCTGGATGGGGTGACGTTGTCTTAGGGTGAGGATTCCTGGTCTTGAAATTATTAATCGGACGAAGAGTACTCATGATGAACTTCCTATCAGCTTATAGTGGGGACGAACCAAGTCATACATGAAACGTCAGAGGAGGTGGTCAACTGCCTAAATCTTGACCGGAAAAGTTGGAAAATTTAGGGTATCAACTCATATTTGGTATTTGGTTTGCAGGTGGTTAGGTTGGGAATAGGTCCTTCCCGACTCTTTCGTGGGGTTGTTTCAAGCTTTCATTTAGCAATGTGCAGTCAATATAGGCTAGGTTTTATTTTGGTCAGGCATGCAACTGTGTGGTTCAGTTGAAAAGCCCGAAATAATTTAATTTTTTTATGTAACCTCATTGATGTTGAGCAGCTGGTTTAGAGAATAATGTTGTCTTGTTGATTGAATTATAAGCCGATTATTTTTGTACCCAAACTACACTAGCTGCGGACTAATTATATTTTTAACATTATTGCCAAAATGCCACCATATTGATGCTGTAAGTCAATTTTCACTATAATGATTTTATTTTTACTCCAAGTTGTCTAGTGAAAAATCATAAAAAATGAATCGTGAGTTTGTTTCATGGTAACCTAATAAGACGCTAATCACCTCTCAAAGTCCCAAATTTGATTTACTACATCTCACATTCGATTAATGAACAACATTCATTACACAAAAATCTAGTGACAAGCCAAGTTATCTCTAGCTTGGAAGAGTTGGGCCCCCTCCAAAATTCAATTGTAATTGCTTCTCGATCGGTTACCGACGAGACTCAATCTTCTCAATCAGATGGTTCTTTTGGCGGTGAACTTAATGAAATCATTTTACATAAAATCTTCACGAAATGATAAATGATTAAATAAACCCCATTTAAGCAAATGCATATTAAATCCCGCAGACTACAAACATTAAAAATGTATCTGAAAACAATAGATAAGCTCCAAATTCAAACCCTATCTTTTGCACAATTGCAAATTATTAATCTTGAATTGCTCATATACACTAGCCACGTCGAGGAATGAAATTTCTAAACCCATCTATGAGGTCATCATGGCCTTCAAAAAGCTCAGCAACCTGAAGAAGTAAAATCATAATTAAAATGAGTATCACACAAGAGGAAATAAAAATAAAAAGGCATATATGTAATTGGAGTTTAGAGCTGCATTAATTGTGATAGCAATAGTATTTTTATGGTATCTCAATTGTAATTGTGATCACATGACATGACATAAACAATAGAACACGTACCTCGCGAATGACTTCATCAAGACTTTTTTCTCTTTTTCTGTACATTCGCAGTATGTCTAGAAACGACGAATACACATGACGAGCATGTTGAAATCGAGTCTGCATGAAAAAGATCTATTAGACTCATCAAAACTGAAAATTTTCATTGATTATTAATTCTACATTGAAAACATATATGTGTGAAAGAATCCATAATATAATTTACCTTCACATTGAACACATATCTCGCAACATAATGATAATTCACCACCGGCCGGTTAGCGTATATTCTTTTCATCTTATGTGGTTTCATGTCAAGAAAAAATTTAGACTATTAGAGAAATGAATGATAAAATATTCAACAAAAACTTGACTTAATAAACCAATAAAAAATAAAAATCAAATCATGATGATGAGAACGATTCAAACACAATTGTAGATATGAATAATTTCTCTCATTTCCGAATTTTTTCTTTTGAAAAAAAAATATAGATATTTTACTAAAGATTAGAAAACCCAAAATTTTAGGGCTTGAAAAGAAAAAATAATTTAAAAAACATTACCACTCGATTAAAGATATTAATCTTTGTCCTCGTGAGTTTAGCTCAGTTGGTTGGACAATGCATAAAATATGCAAGACACTACCAAAAAAAAAGATATTAACCCCAGATCATGCATATATTATGCATTGTCCCTACCAACTGAGATAAACTCTCGACGACAAAGATGCTAATCTTTGATAAAACATAAAATTGAAGTTAAAAAATTAATGAAACAACAATGTCTAATTAACAGAAAAAAGGAAATATATTTCAATTCATCAAAAGAACAATTTCTATCATTTTGACCCATTTCTCACACAATTCACAACAAACCACTTCAAACAACACATTTAGCATAATCACTTCCATGAATTTTCAACATAACAAATACACAATAACATGGTCAGTAATTAGAACATAGTTTGAGCAATAATCATCAACAATATCATGATTTTCACATAATTAAGCTAAAATCTCAAAACACTTATTCTATATCATCAAAAACATGAGTTTAAGCATATTAACAACTTAATTTCACAAATTTGATCATACCCAAAATTAGCATAGTTAGTGGAGCACAAAAATCAACTTAAACCAATACCAATTTCATGAAATCTTAAAAAAAAAAAAAAAAAAAAAAAAAACATGACTCATAACCACGCAATCACTCATAATCTCTAAATGGTGAAGATAAACTTCCCTCTTACCTTAAACTCCCAAAAGCTAAGCTATAAGCTCCAATCTACTCTCCCTCTTGAGTTTCTTCAAGCTAGATCTTCTTCTCCCTTGAAATTCTTCTTTCTTCCTCTTTCTCCCTATTTTTCTCTCTTCTCCTACTTTGCCTCTTTTCTCTCAATTGTGATAATGAGCTCTTGACCTAATTTTCATAGAGGCTACTTCTCTTAAATACTTTTGGGCTTTGTCAAATTCACAAATGGGCTTAGTAACCTTCCCTTGCTCATAAATATTACTACGTAATTGCTTCATTCAAACCCCCATTATGACACATACACCACTATTCTATTAATTACCAAAGTTAGTACTAACTTCGCTAAATAATCTTACGCGCCCAAATAATTAAGATACTGAACACTCTAAAATTATCAAAATTCCCTTACTTCTCAACTGACCAAAATACCCTTACTCCTCAAATGACCAAAATACACTTCTCGGTTAAAAGTGCACTAATCCCCAAATCAAACACATCAAATAAGAATTTAAATAGATATGATAAATAAATAAATAATGCTAGCAAAAATTGGGGTGTTACAACTCTCCCCCTTTAAAGAATTTTCTTCCTTGAAAATTACTCGAATGAAACAACTGCGGATACGATTCCTTCATTTGGCTATCTGATTCCCAAGTTATGCTCTCCCCCGTAGGTTCAATCCAAATCACCTTCGCCAAGACAATCACTTTTTCTCTTAGCCGTTTAACCTCTCGATCTTCAATCCTCACCGGCCAAGTCTCAACGGTCATATTATCCCTAACTTCCAAATCTTCCATTTAAATCACACATGACGGGTCGTAAACATACTTCCAAAGTTGAAACACATAAAACATACTATGCAGATTTGACAACGACGACGGTAACGCAACCTGATACACCACTACTCCAACCCTCTCCATAATCGCATACGGACTGGAAAAACGTGGCATCAACTTACACTTCAAAGCACGCCCAACACCAGTCATGGGGTTAACTCTAAAAAACACATAATCTCCAACTTGGAATTCAATATCCTTCCTCCTCTTATCATGATAACTCTTCTTCCTACTCTGAGATGCCTTCATCTTCTCCTGAATCATCTTAACTTTCTCTGTAGTTTGTTGCACAACTTCCGGTCCTAACATAGCACTCTCTCCTAACTCATACCAACACAACAACTTTCTACATCTTCTTCCATGCAACGCTTCAAAAGGTGCTATCCTGATACTCCAATGAAAATTGTTGTTGTAAGTAAACTCAATCAATGATAAATAGTCAGTCCAACTTACACCTTGTTCCAACACATAAGCTCTTAACAATCTCCCACAGATTGAATGGTTCTCTACGCATGACCATCAGTCTGAGGATAATAAGCAGAACTCAATCTCAACTTAGTTTCCAAAGCTGCCTGCAAACTCTCCAAAAACTTAGATGTAAACCTTGGATCTCTATCTAACACAATGCTACATGGAATACCATGCAATCTGACAATCTGCTCAATGTAGATCGCCACCAACTTCGCCATAGTCATACCGGTCTTAATAGGAATAAAATGTGCAGACTTCGTCACAATTACTCAAATAGAACCACTTCTCTCCGTCGTCTTCGACAAAGCTCCAACCAACTCCATCGAAATACTATTCCACTTCCACTCCTGAACAAACAACGATTGCATCATTCCTAGAGGACTCTGATGCTCAATCTTAAACTTATGATAAATCAATCAAGCATACACAAACTCCGAGATATCTTTCTTCATTACTAGCCTCTAGAACAACTTCTGAAGATTGTGATACATCTTCGTCGCTCTAGGATGAATACTAAATCTACTTTTGTGACCTTCCTCTAAAATCTTTTTCTTAAGCTCAGGTATCCGGCACACAAAACCGATCACACAACTTCTTAATTCCATTCTCATCCACTCTAAAGTCCTTCTCTTTACCTTGATTAATCAACACCAAACGATCCACGAGTTATAAATCCACTTTCTTACCTTCTTTGATTTCCTCCAAAATATTACTCGTCAACTTCAACATTTCAAACTTCACCCCATTAGGCGTCAACTCACTCGCCAAACTCAAATCTCAAAACTGCTCGATCAACGCCAAATTTTTAACCATAAGTGTAGACATATGCAACGATTTCCTGCTTAACACATCTACTACCACATTAGCGTTCTGTGGATGATAACTTAACGTAAAATCATAATCCTTCAAAAATTCCAATCATCTTCTTTGCCTCATGTTCAACTCCTTCTGGTCAAACAGATACTTCAAACTCTTGTGATCGCTTAAAACTTCAAACTTCAAGTCATACAAGTAGTGCCTCCAAACCTTAAGCACAAACACAACATCCGCCAAATCCAAATCATGGGTTGGATAATTCCTCTCATGAACTTTCAACTGCCTCGAAGCATACGCCACAACTTGACCATTATGCATAAGCACTCCGCCCAATCCCATCTTAGATGCATCACAATACACAAGAAACGATCCTTTGGCATTCGACAAAATAAAAACCAACGCACAAGTCAACCTTCTCTTCAACTCCTGAAAGATCTCCTCACACTTAGCATCCCAAACAAAAGTGTTTCCCTTACGAGTCAACTGCGTCAAAGGTAAAGCCAACTTAGAAAATCCTTCGATAAACCTCCAATAATAACCAGCCAAACCAAGAAAACTTTTGATCTCAAATACTGACTTTGGAGTCTCCCATTGCAACAATACATCAACCTTAGACGGATCCACTGCTATTTCACCTCTCGAAATTATATGACCAAGGAAACTCGCTCATTATCGGCAAATTTCAAACTCCAACATCACTTTCCACCTTTGATGAAACAACCATCACAACACCCGAGCTTCCTCGTCTAAAGATGCCTCTACCTGCCCTGCTCCATTATACTTGAAGCATCCTGCTTCTCCCCCACTTTGCTCAGAGCCACCTAAAAGAACGGAACAAGTATCGACAGTACTTTCGTACATGTCGCATACAACAAGAAAAAAAACCAAGTTTTGGTGCGGAGACATGGCTCTGATACCAACTTGTAACACCCTCAAATCCCACATTGATATTTATCATTAAATCAATAGATAAATATAAGGTTCAAGGTGATACGCCTTCAATAACTCAAAAACCATGCATAGTTTGGTTTTCATAAATATTTCGCAACAGAATAATAACAAAGTTTCCAAATATCTCAAGGTCTCAACAACACGTCTTAATCTCAGAATACATGCATCAAATAAAAACTCCAGGCCCACAACATAATCCAACATATAACATAAAAATAAACTCTCGACCAAGGCCCTAATCAGAGCCTACAACTAAACTCCAAAAACAATAACAAAATGAGGAAGCATGAAGCTAGTCCTCGCTACTCACGCCGTCTCAAGAGTCCTCAACCTGCATGTCTACACCATTTTACAATGGTGAGACGACCCAAAAAGTCACTGGAGGATAAGATTACATTCGACATTAAGAAACCACGAACTCAAGCATAATATATTAGGATTTCACATCATACATAAAATCATCTTCCTAACAATACTATATTCACATGCAATCTCATTCAATATATCAAGTAGACGCAATAATTCTCAAATAATCAACAATAGGATATAGTCTCTGGAATATAACAATTATTAAAGTCGTCACTTCAACAACAATTAAACTCCTAGTATTCATACTTCATCATGTATATGCATCAAATCATATTTCACATATACTTATATCTTCATGTTATAAAGTCAACAAGTTTCCATAACATTTCATAAACACATATTCATTGGGGTAATAGTCACTTTGGTCCCTGAATGTGTAGCAAGTAGTCATAATAGTCCTTTAATGTATCAAAATTTTAAAATAGTCCCTGATTGTCCATTTTGTTAGTCAAAATAGTCCCTAACACTTAAATAATCCCTTAATACTCACAATAACTCTTGTTATATAGGGACTAAAATGACAATAAGTAAGTACGTATAAGGACTAATATGATAATAAGTAAATCTATTGAAGGACTAATATGACAATATTAACGAAATATTTTAATATCAAGGACTATTTTGAGTAACAAAATGCACAATCAGGGACTATTTTGAAATTTCGATACATTGAGGGACTATTGTGACTATTCGTTCCTCATTCAGGGACTAAAGTGACTATTTCCCCCATATTCATTTCAACAACAATTAACAACTTAACTTAATCAAGTTGACATAGTTTATTTAAGAAAAGAAATAAAATAAGAAAGTTGTGATCTAGTGTGTAATAGCATATGTGAACTTGATCGATCTAATGGCTCTCAATAGTTGTTCTGAGTGGTTCACCGGTGAAGGACTTAATAGAGCCTCCACCCTAGAATCCACATAAAATATAATATTTTAAATTGATTTTTAGTGTATTTTCTAAAACGACGGTTTTAAAACCGTCAAATATACTACGGCATGGTAGAATTTACCATTATTAAGGATTTCGATTCCAACTATTTTGTAAAGAATGTATATTGAATTTTAATTCTTTTATTCAAAAGGTCTTCTTTCCGATGGGTAAAACTTTTGTTGAAAGTCCTCGTGAGCTTAGCTCAGCTGGTAAGGACAATGCATAAATATATGCAAGGTCCGGGATTCAAACCCCGGCCACCGCCAAAAAAAAAAAAACTTTTGTTGAAAAATCCTTGGTTTAAAATTTCGGTCTTTACGTCTGGTATTAGATACAATATCAACATGATCTTAAATTTTAGCAAATCCCCTTATTTTATTGTTTGAAATGCCTTTTTGGATTTTAAGCTTATCAATATGTTATAACTCAAACTTGTTCAGGCGAAACTATAAGTTCGTTTCTTGAGTAAAACAATTTTTTGTCAGACTTTATTTATCTCTCAGCAGAATTCCAAAGTACTAAAATGTTTACTAGAGCTCCTTTTCCTAAGTATCGAAAGGTTAACACAACAAAAAAATGTTATAAAGCAAGCGATTTAAAGACCAGAGAATTGTAAGATGTAACATCTCAACCTATCGTTTTAAATAGAAATAAAAATAATTACTTTGCAACAATATATTGTTAAATTAGAGAATAACTTGAATTTATTTGTTATAAAAATAAGGGGTAATAGTCACTTTAGTTCCTGAATATGTAATGATTAGTCATTTTAGTCCTTCATTGTATCAAAATTTCAAAATAGTCCCTGATTGTACATTCTGTTAGTCAAAATAGTCATTGACACTAAAATAACCTCTCATTGTTCACAATAACTCTTTTCATATAGGGACTAAAATGACAATAAACATGTACTTATAAGGAGTAATATGACAATAAGTTAGTATATTGGAGGACTAATCTGACAATATTAATCAAATATTTTAACATTAAGGACTATTTTGACTAACAAAATGCACAATCAAGGACTACTTTGAAGTTTTGATACATTGAAGGACTATTTTCACTACTCATTACAATTTCATGGACCAAAGTGACTGTTACCCCTAAAAATAATGAAATTATTTGTAACTTATGACGAACTTAATTTTTAATACACTGCCATTTTTGTTAAATGCGTGTAAATACTTTTATAAACGGACCAAACAAAATTTTGGTGATATATAAAGAGTAGTATCGTATGTAAGGTCTAGTGCAAACGGTAACGTCAATATTGTTAGATTAGAATTTAAAGTCAAATAATTGGACTCAAATGATTAATGAACTCCACCAAATAGAATGAACCGTTCGGGAGAACCCGAGTTTGATTCTTGGGTAGAACATTTCTTAGCCAACCTAGCTATATTTACCTCATAGTCTTTCTTCGGATTAGTAACACCCCTTTCCCCTGAAAATCAGAGTGTTAACAAAAAAATTAGACACTTTCATCAAGATTTGAGACCTCACAGGTGTCTGTGAATTTTGATTGGTGTTTGCCACTTAGTCAAATTGTAAAATCATAACAAAAGAAATATGAAAGATGAGATAAGTCCAAAACATCAGTACAAACACAAATAAATAAGAACTCGACAATTGCTCTTTTCACTTTAGAATTTGTTCTTTATTTGAACTATCGTTGGGCCGTCGGCAGTTGGAGAAAATAGCAACTCCAAAAGTGAAAAGAGCAATTGTCTACAAACTCCAACAACAAAGAAAGTGGGATCATAGCCCAAAATAAAACTAGCTCCACACAAATGCACAAAATCAAACAGTGATAACAAAACGATTATCGCTCTTTACCCAACACATTTTTCTCGCGCCTAACTAAAATACCAAAAATACCCCTGTGTGAGTTAACACGCTGCTATAGTTAACTCACGCAGGTATTATACCTCGCGTGAGTTAACTCACGCTAGTTTATAAAGAAGAAGCCATAGCCATAGCCATTTATTAAGAGAAAACAGCACACACAAAGACATATTATGATTTATGAATTCGTGTGGTTGAGAGAGAGTGTGTGTTATTCTGTCATGGGCCTCCAAATTGACAGCGGCCATAATACTAGAATTTTGGAAATTGGAAATTGGAAAGTTACGATCATAGAAGAATTGAATATGGAGTTTACAAAAGAGGACTTTGGTAGGTTATTGTTTGCCGAGAACAATCAAAAAGCAGCTGAAGAAAATTGGAAATTGGAAATTGGAAAGATGGATGTACTTGAAAAAAGTACGGTAAGGGATACTAGGGTTCTGTATCGTATTCTAGGGTTTAGACTGATTATTGGATGCCTTGAGAATGCTCTCAAGAGTATTTATAGCCTGCCATGGGCTTGGGTTTCGGTTGCTTGGTTCCCAAGCAACAGGGGTATTTGTGTATTTTAGGTGGTTTCTAGAGGTTTCTAGAAGCTTAGAAGGGCGGTGCCTCAAGGCGAGAGCGCCAAGGTCTCAAGAGCCCTTATTGAGGGCGCCTGAGCCCTTCTGGAGGTCTTAGAGCCTTTCTGGAGGGCTTCTAAGCCTTTAGGAATATTATGACGGTTCACAGCCCCCCAAGCACGAGTCTTGGGACAAGGCGAAGTGATGACAACATGGAACTGGATCTCCTAGAGATCATTAAGTCTTTAGAAAGGTTTTGGTGGTTCACAGCCCCCCAAGCACGAGTCTTGGGACAAGGCGAAGTGTTTGAATTTCTTAATGCTTTTTCCTTTGGGCGTTGTCATCCGAACTTGGAGAAACCCCCTAGGGTGATTTTACGTTTTCTTTATAGACCTCCATGGAGTATCTATTCGAATTGTTTTTATAGGTTGATCACTCACAGCCCCCCAAGCACGAGTCTTGGAACAAGGCGAAGTGGTTTGTATTGTTGTGACGAGTTTACTTTTTTATGGCGATTCCTCATTAAATTTGCGTCGGTTTTGTTTGCTGAATTCGTTTTTGGAGATTTACATAAACGATTTTATTACTTTTGATGCTTCGGCGATTTGCAACAATTTGAATTTTGTCGTGCTTATTTTCTCGTATGCTCCGGTGACTGTGTGAGCTCAGATTCTCAACATTTGGCGTGATGTCCTGGCGACTTTTGTCGGTTGATCTTCATTTGTTTGGTGTTTGTGACTTTGAATATTTATTCAAGCTATGTTTGATGTGGTATCCCTTTCTTCTGTGGCTTGAATATTTATAGACTTTTTATTTTACACTTCCAACTCTGATGGAAGGCGCCTCCTACTCTGAAGGAGGACTTTTGCTTCCCACTCTGAGGGAAGACTTTTTATTTTACACTTCCAACTCTGATGGAAGGCGCCTCCTACTCTGAAGGAGGACTTTTGCTTCCCACTCTGAGGGAAGACTTTTTATTTTACACTTCCAACTCTAATGGAAGGCGCCTCCTACTCTGAAGGAGGACTTTTGCTTCCCACTCTGAGGGAAGACTTTTTATTTTACACTTCCAACTCTGATGGAAGGCGCCTCCTACTCTGAAGGAGGACTTTTGCTTCCCACTCTGAGGGAAGATTTTTTATTTTACACTTCCAACTCTGATGGAAGGCGCCTCCTACTCTGAAGGAGGACTTTTGCTTCCCACTCTGAGGGAAGACTTTTATTTTACACTTCCAACTCTGATGGAAGGTTAGGCGAGTTGTTGTGTCGACCCAGCCAGAGCCTTTATCAAGGTTGGCGTTGTGGGGCTCGTGGATCCTTTATCTTCGTGCCATTGGTAAGTGAATTCTGTTTGCATAATAGAAGAAAAAAATGCGGAGAGAGTCATATATATGAAAAAAGGAAAGGGCGCCTCGTTAAAAACCTGCAAAACAAATCTCAAAGGTTGAGAAAGGTTAGAATAACTTCGTGTTTCATCTTTATGTTCTTAATGGTGGGACGATTGCTTCCTTGCATTTTTAACCATGGCGCCTTGTGAGTTCTTTTTGTTTTGTTTAACCTCGCCCTTGGCGGGCTTGTCTTCCTTCCAAACTTTATTCATCTGAAATATAACGTTATTTCCGAACTTCCAAAGTAAATAAATAAATAAAAGAGTTTTAATCATTTGCAATTATATTTAATGGGAACTAACTGTTCTTTGTCTTCTTTTATTTAGCTCTTATTTAGCTCGCCTACGCTTTGTACTCCTCTTCCTTTTCCTCTCCACTCTTCTAATTGAATACCTCGCCTATTAACTTATCATTCTCCCATTAAATCCGAACTAACTCGCTCACTCCATTATTTTCTATGTCTTTTCTTCAACAAAAAGTCTCTTCCTAAACCTTTTAGTAGAAACCGAATTTAATACAACTAAGCTTCCTTTATCATATAGCAGAAGTAGAACCGTGCCTCCAAAATTAGTAACAGTGGGAACATGGTTAATTTGAAACTAATTGAATAAGTGCTATCTTGGCCTTAAATCACCGATGAAGATAGAGAAAGAGAGGAAGTACCTTGGCAAAGGTAGTGCTCAACGAAATTTAATGGAACAATAGTACCTAATACGAGATGGCTTCAAGGGAGCTGTTTTTGTAGAACTCGCCATGTTATCGTACCGCTGGAGCTAATTCACCAACCAATTTTATTGCAATTTATAAACTGATGTTGATGTGGATGAGTGCTACTTCACCAAGCCAACCGTTCATCCAACCTGCCGCTTTCGTTGACGTCCTCGCCCGACCTTGTTATGTTGAATTCCTTTTACAAAGATGTTACACACATACTTGTCGTTAATTTCTTTTGAATGATGCCGCTTCGGTCCTTGCTGCTTTGAGCATTTATCCGGGTTCATTCCTCGTGACCTGATTGTATATGATATCCGCCTGTTCATAAGGATGACTATGATGGTGACGAATTGAGCTCCTCTGTTGGTTGGACCTTCCTGACGTCGTTGGTGCTGAGAGAAAGCCATGGGGTGAGAAATTGAGTTCGTTTGTTGAATCTTGAGGCCCTGAAAATTACCTAGGAAGTACAATATCCTTGCTGTATAGTAGTAATAAAATCAAGATGAAAGTCCAATCTATTGTCTCCAGAATATTAATTATCACCCTACTAGATTTTTGCAAAAAACTAGAAGCCAATTGCATCACAATGCATATATCCACCGAAAAACCAATGCAGATATGAAAACTTCTAATAAATTAAATACTGGGCATAGGATAGCCAAATTATATACATATCTCACAAATGACGAACTAAAGTCCGACTCGGTTCAAATAATACAGGTCAGAAGCCGATTTCGACAAAAGGATCAACGGAGAATATCAGTGTTAGAAAGGTACCACCTGACACGATATCATGACTTATGCGATGTTTAGGTGGTCATCCGTCCACCTATCTTCCTCGGCGGTGTTGGCGAAGTTCGGAATATTGCCATTAGCTTCTTCTGCATATGTGTGCACGCTGTCTATGTAAGTTGTTAGTTATCATCCATATTACCAGAAAATATTATTTATAGTATGTGGACACCCAAAAATTGTCCATTATATTATTTATAGTATGTGGACCCCCAAAAATTGTCCATTAATCCACCGAAACTTTATTCATTCAATGATAATTGGAAAAGAGCATGAAATCCAACCAAAAAAGAAAACACTTAGATTCTAGCCACAAAATCGGATCGAATTAGGCCAAATAAAATAATTGAAATGGGAAAATGATTTAAATAATTCTATTCGGCTAGAAAATCATGGGTTAATGTTTCAAAGGCTGACACTTACACCTATCAAAGCATCATGCGCTGGTATGCACCAACTAAAAAGATGAAAACACATAGATATCAATTTAAGAAGGTGAGGTAACTTCACATAGAAACCAATTTTTAATTATCAGTTCACATAGCAAAATCCATACAGACAAGACTGTGTGAGTAGGAATCATTTAAATTGTTCCACCGGCTACATCAAGCCAATCAAATTTAAAATAAGAAAATAGAATAACTATTTTGGTATGAAAATCGAATCATCTAATATTCCTGTAAACAGAATTGGAGATATCATTAATATAACATAATCAGTTTCTGCAAGAACTAATAGCACCGGCATCATTACGATTCAAAGAAGAATCCATCAGAGAGGGCAAGAAATAATGGGATCGCCGCAGGCGTTTTAGCAAGTAAAAAACACAAATTGAAAAAGCACAAATCGTAAAAAATTTAACCAGACTTAGAGCAAGTTTGTGTGGTACATATCCAACCAACGTGATCTTTATTTAACCATCAGCTGTATATTCTTTTCCTTAAGAATGCCACCTGTCAAGTTTCTTTGCAGAACAAAGGTTAGGAACAAATCTCGATAAATAATAGAAGAAATAACAAGACCTAATTACTTTTCAAAATTGATTGTGCGAGATAAATATAAGGAGTATAAATCATTTGATCGGTAGAAAATCGTATTTTGGCGTCGTATATGCCTTTACGCCAATAACGTCCCAGCTGTATCAAAGTCACAAAAAACAAAAACGAGAGAGAAGAGAGAAATCAGAATATGCTAAGGTCAGGAATATGACTGTCATCACTACTCAGGCAATGGTGGCGATGGTGCAATTCAGGGAATAGGGTTTTTGTTTACTGAACTGCGATTGCGATTCAGAGGTGTGGCCCGGGTTAGTTTTACCGGTTCCCACAGACGGCGCCAACTGTACTTGAAAAAAGTACGGTAAGGGATACTAGGGTTCTGTATCGTATTCTAGGGTTTAGACTGATTATTGGATGCCTTGAGAATGCTCTCAAGAGTATTTATAGCCTGCCATGGGCTTGGGTTTCGGTTGCTTGGTTCCCAAGCAACAGGGGTATTTGTGTATTTTAGGTGGTTTCTAGAGGTTTCTAGAAGCTTAGAAGGGTGGTGCCTCAAGGCGAGAGCGCCAAGGTCTCAAGAGCCCTTATTGAGGGCGCCTGAGCCCTTCTGGAGGTCTTAGAGCCTTTCTGGAGGGCTTCTAAGCCTTTAGGAATATTATGACGGTTCACAGCCCCCCAAGCACGAGTCTTGGGACAAGGCGAAGTGATGACAACATGGAACTGGATCTCCTAGAGATCATTAAGTCTTTAGAAAGGTTTTGGTGGTTCAATGGGAAATTGGAACACGTTGGCTGAGGTCTGAGGCATTTATCTTCTTGATTATTATGTCATCCTGATAATGGACTAAAAGATTTGCCTTTTTTGCTTGGTTGCTAAACAAAACGTGAGTTTTGGGTTGGGGATGTGCAACAAACGTTATTCCCATTTAGTATGAACTATCATGAGTTAACTCACGCGGGAAATAACACATGCGTGAGTTAACTCATGTAGCGTAAGTTAACTCACGCCGTGTGAGTTAACTAACGCATAATTTTACACATTCGTTAGTTAACTAGCACAGGGGTATTTTGGTCAGTTTGGCTGGGTAGGAGCGAAACTTGCTAGGAGAAGAGCAGAAATCTAACAAAACCTATATTCTCTTATTACCTATGCTGTTGTGGGAGGCGCAACTTTCATAAGACAGAGGGATCCACGTTGGAATCAAACGAACTCGAAAATAATTCGAAATTTGATTTGGTAATTAATTCGTCGTGCTTGGTTTCTGAATCAAATGAGTCAAACTTGAGTTACACTATAAGAAATCAGCCTTTTAGAGACTAGATTTTTCATGGCAACATCATCAAAATCGGTCACTAAAAGATATAGTACCGAAATTGTGACAAAAAATATGAGTTGCTAATACCTTGGCGACTAATCTTTTATGACCATAATAGCAACGGGTTTTCAGTGACCGAGTTTTTAACTGAACTTAGAGACTAATTTAGCGCTTCCGAGTCTAGACTGTGGCTGAATTTAGTGACAAAAATTGTGACCGACTTGTAACATATTGGTCACTAAATCGGTCTCTAATTTATGTTGTGCCAAAAAAATTAATCTATCAAAATATGATTTTAGCTCTATTTGTATATTAAAATCATACACAACAAACTATACATTTATATAGAAAACTTGATACCAACAGTATACACTAAAATAAGCCTTGGCATATGGTAGTATGATATTACATTAACTAAGAAACTAATTTATCAAGAAATACAAAAGAAAATTCGAAAACTATGAGCTGCATATTCTTAAATAGTTGGAATGCTTGGATCTCCATTTTTTTCTTGCATCCATACTCTAATGTTATTCTTGAGTACCACCTACCAATATCAATCAACTTAGCATCATAATAAAACACACTTAAGATAGCATATAAGAAAGAGACAATAAAACACACAAACGCACACATAAGGTCTGCATTCCCAAGCAAGCGAAGTGCAAGGGTGTACTTTACTCCTAAACTAGTACTCACATTCAACTCTTTGAGATCAACACTTTGCATACTTAATTATACATATATGTATTAACTACAAGAAATTTGGCATTTTGCGACACTCAAACAGATGCAGAATAATTAATTTAAAAATTTAAATCAGTCATTTGCGACAGTTCTAAACTGTCGCAAAGGACAGTTGCGACCCCAACATTAGCGACTGTTGAGGAAAAATCGCAAATGTACATTTGCAACCCTTAGAACAGTCGCAATCCATCATTTTAAGGGTCACAAAATGCATTTTTTCTTGTAGTGATTGCAGATTGTAGATAGTGTTCGTAGTTTCTCAAATCACAAGAACCACAAAGTATCATTGATTATTCCTCGGTAATTAATTTAGTAACTGCCACAATTAACTCCTTAATTCAATTAGAATTACGAGTCTAATTTTAGAATAAATAAATAAACAAGGTTCAATTCTTAGTCTTTTGAAAAATCATAATAAAAACCATGATAATAATTCAAAGTATATATAAGCATTATTAGTGGGACACACGTTAACTTGTTATCTCTTAAACTAGAAAATTTAACTGTAACCAAAAAAAAAAAAAAAAAAAAACTAGAAAATTTAAAGACTTCCAAGTTAAAATAAATCTTCACCATGTTATCTCTTGGTAAGTAACAATGTATGCGTTTAAAGATAATGAGTAACAGCCATTGATTTAAATGAAATACCATGTAATGCCTATACTATTCAAGCTCTATACTTTCGCAATAAATTTTTTTAAATCATGTAATAGCCATTTGAAACATTCTTAAGGTTCAAAGGGTTTTTTAAGAGCCTTAAGGTTTAAAAGTTAAATGATTAAAAAATTCATGATTTGGCATTCTTAAGGTTCAAAAGTTAAAAGATGAATTGCTAGCTAGATCAAGTTATTAAAATTCAGAGGCTTTTAAAACACTAGATAGAAAGAATCAATACTTTGCATTAAGAATATGATGACATGATTTATGATTATAAGACACAAAACACAAACTTTTATCTAAACTAGAACTAACGCTAATAAAACAGGGAAAAACAATCATGATAATAACTAAGAAATATGGAAACTATTCAGAAAGTACCCTAAAATAATACGAATAAGATTTTTCATACAGTTTAACACTAGACCACCCTTTGGACAAATAGTGGAAGTTTTTTACTTGGTTAATTCAACAGAGTAACAAATTCATGATTGCTAGATTGAGTTAGTAATATTAAGTATCCATATGCAGAGATATGAACAGTACTCAATATGAAGCAACTCTTTTTTTTTTTTTTGTTTGACAAATATGAAGCAAATCTTAGAATGGTACTGATGTTACTATATAGTTGCTGGATTGAATGTTAAAATTGTATGCACACATAAGCATGCCTAAATCAAAGTTATGTAAGGCAAAAGAACACAACACTGTTGAAGTAAATTAAATAAGTGAGGAAATTCTACCATGAAATGGAATATAAGCAAATGAGGGCAAACCTACAACAATGCTTAATATAATAGAATTCCAAATATTGACAGGGTAAACATAATAAGTTATTATGATTTATGAATTATGATAGCTCACTCTCAAGGCTCAATTTATTTATTTATTTATTTCGCAATTTTTTTTTTTGAGAGCCGCCAGGTCAACAGAATAAATTAATTGATGTTGTTTTTTGGATTTCCAAACTGTTATATTTGAATTTCCAAATTCTATTATCTACCGAAGTTGTTACTAGGTTGAGTCACGACCAGGTCGCTCTCTTTAAGACGTTTCGTGGCACTGCCCAAAATTGTGCAAGGCAGACTATCAACCACGCCGCCTCTAGGATAAAACAAGCCCAGGTACAACTGTGCGGTTAACTACTGCACTGTAGAAAACCGTTCGAGATTTACACCTTCAAATATGGTACTAAGACCACTCTTTAATACTGAAACCACTTTAATATGGTATTGTTACCACTCTGTTATGGTGCTGAGACCACTCAAATATGGTGTTACCACCATTCTAACTTTAATTTCTCCAAAACATCAATATGGCACTACGACCACTCAAATATGGTGATACCACCATTTCTCCTCAAATAGAAAAAATATTGAAATATTTTATATACAGTTAAGATCATTCATTCTTAATTCCGACAGGACATTATTATTCAAAAGGGACTATGATCTTAATAGTACTCTTTATTTCGAAGGAACTTATATTATTGAAGGGACTATGTTTTTAAGACCATTCTTAATATCGAAGGGACATTAAACCGAAAAGGGACTATGGTCTTAAGAACACTCTTAAATCCGAAGGGACAGAAAAAGGAGATGAAGAGAAGAAAGACTCGTCAACACAAGTCAAGAAAGGGAGAAGAGAGAAAGAGTTCCCGACAACTCAATGAAACTCTTTGGTGTGATTTTTGAACTAGGCGAGCTCTCCTTTTATAGGGAGAGTTTGTAACTAATTTGGAGAAACTTAAAAATTAAGTAAACTTAAAAATTAAGCAACTCACAGATCAGCTCAAGTAACAAACTAATCGGATAAGTTCAAAAAGAAACAAATCCACTAACGAAAGAAAGATAGGAAATTCAGTTGGATTCTCAATCTTATCACAACGAACATAAACTAAAATTATGGGGAGTGATATCCATGAATTAAAAATAATAATTATTATTATTTTCATCATTATCGGGTATTTACAATTAAATACCGCAATTTAAACACTACTAATGCGTGTGTTCTAATTTATGTGGGACCCCCACATTCTATTTTTTTTAATTCACACAACACTAGATCAAAGTTTAATTACTTGGTGTTTAATCTTCCAACCTTCCAATTTCTTTCCAACTTCACACCAATGTTCCAACAATTGACTTATGTCAATTTATTTATGGACAATTCCAATTGCAGTTACACTATGATTCTTTAAATCATGTTTTTTTTCCTGGATAAATATAGATGATGCATAGCAAATATGGACACGAAGTGATTTTAAAGAAACCTCTAAAACTTCAATATTGTGGTTGCATACCACTTTTTGTAAATTAAATCATTGTGCACAACACATGAACGAGGCGCCATTTAGTCATGCCTATGAAGCTACACAAAACTGAGGGTTCCTAAATAATAACCCTAAATAACATGGAAAAATCCAGTGAACATCAATGCAATATACTAATATATGATCTTTTTTTAATTTAAATTTTATTAAAAAAAATGTGTTAGTGGTTTCTAAATCAGTCACTACAAATATTTTTAACCGATTTCAAGACCAACTTATTATTGGTCAATACTTTCCATTGTTCGGTGTCCAGTGGCGGATCTTGAGTTTTTATCTCGGGGGTGCCAAACCTTTTCGAAATATATATTAAACTGTGTCAAGAAATTGCTGAAGTTATTAACTGAAATAGTGGTTAATTTTGCTTGAATTTAATGTAGGGAGGGGGTGGACGTTCGAGTCCCAGCAAGCAAGTTTTTTTTTTATAATTTATCAAAAATACAATAGAAATATAAAAAATAAGACATAAGTAGTGTTGTACCTGCAACCTTTGATACATTTACCAAACGCTTTTCCGCTAAGACAGACGAAAATAATAAATGGAGAGGATCTTGACTCTCATATCATATATTTATAGAAATCTTGGGGGTACAATGGCTCCCATGGGTCCCAAGGAAGATCCGCCACTGTCTGTGTCTAAATCGGTTACTATAGTGACCAATTTTTTACCGTCTCTTTTTCGGTCACTAAACAACAACTTACTAGTAGTGTAAAAATTAAACTCGTTAAATAGATGAATTGAACTTTAACCGTGTAAAATTTGACTTGTTTGGTTCATGAACTAACTCAATATACATATACATATATATTATTAAATTCATTTAAATAATTATTCTGTATTATTTTTATATAAATAAAATAGAATTGCATGAGTTTCACCAAAAAAAAATATATAATAAAGACCTGCATGTGTGAGTGTACCGAACTGTTGACGGAAAAATTTGCCGTGAGCAAGATAGTCTATAAAAGAGTAGCTTGAAACAAGATGAGAATGAATGAATAGCGCTGCATTTGTTATCAACTTAAGTGGTCTTGAGACTCGTTGAAATTGAAAATCCTGATACAACAACAACAGCAACCAAAAGCCTTATCCCACTAAGTGGGGTCGGCTACATGGATCAAATGACGCCATAATGTTCTATCAAAGACCATATTTGGATCCAACTCATTGACCTCTAAATCTTTTCTAATGGTTTCTCTAATGGTTTTCTTAGGTATTCATCTACCTCTTTTAACTTGACTCTCCTCCATTTGATCTACTCTTCTTACCACAGCGTCTACGGGTCTTCTCTCTACATGTCCAAACCATCTAAGCCTATTTTCTACCAACTTTTGTACTATAGGTGCTACCCCCACTCTCTCTCTAATGATGTCATTCCTAATCCTATCATGTCTAGTCTTACCACTCATCCAACGCAACATCCTCATCTCCGCTATGCTTACTTTACTCTCGTGTTGGCTCTTAACCGCCCAACACTCCGTACCATACAACATTGCCGGTCTGACTGCGGTCCGATAGAACTTTCCTTTCAGCTTGGTACTTTTAAAATCATGAAAGTCATTAAAATCCTACAAAATCCTGATAGTCTTTTAAAATCATGAAAGTCATTAAAATCCTACAAAATCTTTTAAAATCTTTGAGACTTTTTTAAGCAAAAATTGTCCTTTAAAATCCGAATCCAATACACCCTCCTTAAGTGGTCTTGAGACTCGTTGAAATATGAATGTATATTTAGGTTGTATGATTATTTGTGGAAATCAAATAAATGGTCATTGCGTATTTTTAATAGAGTGGACAACCATCCGATGGAGGCAAAGTTAGAAGGTCATCTTCTTGCTTGTAGATTAGTTGAGAAAGACAAGGAGATTGTTTATGACCTAACATGGAATATGGTGGAACCTAAGAATATCCTGATGAATTTAAAAGATTAAAAAAAATAAAAAAACTTGTTGAATATAAAGCAAGTGTATGATGCACTTGAAAGGTCAAAGATGTGACATATGTCTAAATATTTGGAGGATCACAAATATGCTTTCAAGTTTAGAACTGTATGTGAGTCTACTATTGTTCAGGATATATTTTGGGCTCATCATAAATTTGTTAAGTTGTTTAACACTTTTCCTACTATTTTGTTGATCGACTCGACATATAAAATCAACTTGTGCAAAATGTCATTGTTTCAGATAGTTGGGGAAACCTCAACTACATGACATATTGTGTTGGTTTTGATTTTTTGAATGTCTGTAAAAAAGGACAACTTCACGTGGGTTCTATAGATATGTCTTGATCTTATGAAATATGCAGAAAATATGTCAAAGAGTGTTGTGACTGATATGGATACTGCACTATTGAATGTTGCCCCCAATGTTTTTCCTAAATCTATTGATTTAGTGTGTCAGTTTCATATTTCTAAAAATGCTATAGCTAAATGGAAGACGAAATTTTAGAGTCAAATCCAATGATGTCAAAGTGGTGAATGTCAATGAAAATGATTTCCAAGAGGTGGATAGAAAAGGAAAAAATTCACAAGAGGTGGATGGGAAAGAGAAGGATGTCAAAGAGGTAAAGTTCAGAGTTAGTTATCAACATCATGAAAGTGTGGGAAAATGTGGTTGATCTACATCAAAAGAATCATATGTTGAAGCCATAGTGCAATTTTGATATATGTGTGTAGGAACTTCCCAAACTTTCTTAACTATGTTAAAAGTACCAAATTAAATCGTTTGAAATAAAAAATTATGAGGGCATGAACATATCATGTACTGCATACTGGCAACACAAACACTTACAAAGTTGAATCTGCTAATGGAAAATTGAAGAAAAATTTGAAGGATGGTAAGGGAGATTTGGCTAAAGGTTAGGAGGCAATGCACAATATTTTAGTGTTCCAGTTCACTGCGATAAAAGTATTTTTTGGAGTTGTATTGTTTTGGAACATAGATACCGAGGCAATTCATTGTACACTTTTTTGGAGTATAACGTTTTTATAGCTAGCTTGAACTTTGTTTATCTTGAAGCATCCCGTGTAAAGTAATGTGGTATGGATCATAAAAAGTGTGGTTATGTGATCAAGACATCATATGGGTTGCCTTATGCTTATATTATTGTTATGAAGATTTGTAATAAGAGGCCTATTAGATTGAATAAGATAAACACCCACTAATAAATGTTATGTTTTGAGGTTAATATTGGTGCGATTGAAGGTGAATGAGATTTTTCTGTTAGAGGAGAGTGGAATGGTATTTAGAAACGTGCGATTACAAAATGAAACTACATATTAAGGAGCAAATGTGTATCATAGCATTTCCAAGAAATGACAATTTTGACTCCACCTTTTTAAAAGATACAAACAAATGGCGCCAAAAATAGAGTGAGGTCTATGCCAAATGACAATTTAAATGCTCGATCTCCATCCTTGTGGGAGAATGTGAACTCCTAATTTCCAATTAGTCAAATTGTCACAAAGTTGTCATTCCCTAAAAGGAAAAATGCTTGTATTGGTAATCCATCGCCTAATCTCATTCCAAGGCCAAACATTCGCCATATTGATTAGAATCGTTTGTTCATGTGTTCAAAAAAATTGTGGACGTCAAAGGTGATGGTAATTGTGGATTCCAAGTTCTAGCTGAGCATCTCGGTGTGGGTGAAGATAGTTATTCTATTATTCGTTACACATTGATTAAAGAATTAAATAATCATAAGAGTGATTATATGTCAATGTTTGGCTCTGAGACACATTTTAAATATACCAAAGATGGTTTGTACCCTTCATATTCAATGACTAAAATTGTACCAAAAGAGAAATGGTTGACGTTACCAGATATGGATCAAATTATCGCAATTGACTACAATAAAGTTGTAGTTGAGTTGACTAAACTTGAAAACGGTATTTTAGAAACCTTTTTCCTAGTTAGGTCATCCACCACATAACCCACATTTCTAGATTATGTTCATTGGATTAATCCCCAATCATTTTGCTCATGTATTTCTTAAGGATGAGTGTATGCTACCTCCCTTATGTGTGAAGTGGAAACTATACAAGAAAGATGCAACTGAGTCGTAAAAGGATATATATGTGGAGAGACAATTTTTGTTTCAAAAACTCATGGGTTAAATAGGAAACCAACGCCAAAAAAAAAAAAAAATACAATTGAAGGAAATCCATGGGTTAAACAAATAATCTTGATGCGTTGTTGGCCCAAATAAATATTAATTATACATCTGTTTTTTTTTTTTTTGCCATGTTGGGACAATTTGTTTTAAAAGGACCTTTAAAACAATGTGAATTTTTCGGTACGTTGGATTTTGGGATAATGGGTCATTTAGACTAAAATTATTTAGCTCAGTTATAGTAAATAAAAATTAAGTAAAAAATTTAATGTGGTTTTTTTTTTTTTTTGCCATGTTGGGACAATTTGTTTTAAAAGGACCTTTAAAACAATGTGAATTTTTCGGTACGTTGGATTTTGGGATAATGGGTCATTTAGACTAAAATTATTTAGCTCAGTTATAGTAAATAAAAATTAAGTAAAAAATTTAATGTGAGGTTGTGATACACCATGGTTTTAATTCCACTGATGACGTTATAATCTACCTATCTACTCGATCAGGAGTAATCGAAGGAAAACGCAAGGGTTGTGTATATATATAATTTGATTTGTCTGGTAATAGAGCTTAGGACGACGCGATCTCGGTGCTCATGTTGGTGACAGTCAGGTACAGCGGTGCAATAGCACCAGTGCGGCGGTGGGCGTGCTTCAACGGACGGGGAGAAACCTTTGAAACTAATACCCGCTTTGACGCTCAAGTCAGTATCTGAATGAGGAGGAGAAAGTATGAAAAAGTGTGTAAATGTTGATTCTACATGGGCGTGGTGGCGATGCCCCACTTATATAGACGAGCAATGGCATAACATCTTTCGTAAAATCCGTCGTGGATTCCTGGAAACAACTTGAGATCGACAGAAGGACCGGAACCGTCACGTGGCATTGCTTTTGTGTGGTCAGGTACATAAGTGAACTTCCGCACATGTCCTTAAGGAAGTCTAACCAATTGATGGGACCATCATAACGGGTAGGTGTATTTGGACTGAAGTTCGGTCAGGCACAGTTGCCCCTCTGCCCTGCCCCAACCCCTCGTTGTCTTTATGACGCGAAATGCTTGTTTCTTGCTTGAAAATTGGAGGTCGGCCTTTGTTGCCCCCAGAAAGTCCTTGGATGATAACAATCATCGTAGAAATGACCCCCTCTTGTGCACTTACTAACGCTTGAAAAGTTCTAAGAGGGGGAAGGTCCTGCATTGAATGCGTGAGGAGCTAAAACGACCCTTCTTCTAGACTTACCAAGACATGTCTCACAAACCTGTGGATTCACACGACGCTCCTAGTTATAGCACTTACATTCTTGAGACGCATTTTGAGACGTTTATTGATGTTTCAACTCTTATTTCATCCTTGAGAGCTTTATAAAGCAAGAATTTGCAAGACCCTTTATTCAGTACTTGCTTTTTCCCAATTTCTACCCAATCCTTTGTTCCTTTTGCTGATTTCTAGGGAAAGTTCTGCATCTTACTTATCTTCTTCACAATTTTATCATTATATTTAAATAGGAAAGGTAGCTTCTCTTTTTCCCTCCATTTGTTGTTGCTTTTTAATTGTTGATTCGAGTAGAGGACTTAGGTCATTCCGTGTAGTTTAACCCATATTGATTGGTTTTTGCCTGTTTAGGAGAGAGATGGATCCTACTTGGGATCCAGTAAGGAGTTTGTCTCCTCCAATTGGTCGCCATTATGTGGCAAAGGGGTTTTCTTGTAGGCATATATAGTTGAAATCCGATCTCGAGATTTATCCTCCTTTTTTGAAAACTATGTTTAAAAACTAGGAAGAGTTTAGAGAATAAATTCCGGGGATCATTCGGTAAGAGGGAAATTATATGGTGGATGGAGGAGTCTTCTAGGCGTCGTACTCATAGTTCTCCTTATGTTTTGAACACTAAAGTTGACATGGTACATGGAGTACATCGAACTTAGAATCTCCTTCAATTGTTGACAATTATAGCTGGGTGGATGTCGACGTTTTAAAGGCATGCTTCTTCTACGGTTCTGCTGATAGGCTATAACTTGCATTCCAAAATCTAGGGCTATCACTTGATGACTGGGAGGTGGTTCCCCAATCCCCCTGACTGGGTGGATGCACCTTTCTTTTTCTAACCAGTTGATGGACCTATCATATTGAGCCGTTGTATTTTGGCTAAAGACCAATATGGAACAATATTGAACCTGAAGAGACTGAGAGCCTTAAGTTTAAGATTTTTTTAACTACCATGTGTGCCAAAACATATTATCAAACGACCCTAGTTTCAAACTATATGTTTTAAATGCCCTAGTTTTATTTAATTTATTATGGAAAAAGGGGTTAAAATGTAAGTTTTTTTTTTTTTTAATTTAATGGGTTTGTGCAACATCATGGCCCTCCCAAATAATTTAAGATTTTCAATTATTGATAATTTGAATTTGATTTATTAGGATAAAGAAAAAAACCTAAAAATTACAATTTTTCATCTATTTATATTTGTTTGCACTACGCCTAGAATGGCTATTTAATAAAAAAAAAAAAACTATCCAAAAATTACAATTTTCATCAATTAAAATCTTGTGAATTTTTAGCCACTATTCTAGTTGACAAAATCAAACAAAAAAAAATTTATGTTATAGTGGAGATTGAATCATCGAACCATTGAACAAATAGAAGAATGTCATTTTCATATCTTCAAATCAAATTCGAGCTTATGAATGAACTTTTTATTCAGAGGAGTAATCAGAAACATCGGAATATAAATTTTATTAATAATCAAATAGCGGATAAATGCATTAACATAGATCAATGCATGACCAATAATGTGAGAAATTGGCGTGGTTACCAAATTTGAGGTTTGTAGTAGTAACTGAATCCTCTTTCTCTGATGGCGCAATAAGAGTACTAGTATGTACTTTAATTTTTATATATGATGATGATGATATAATTTTTTTTGACTGATAATAATAAAATTTTAACACCTTTGTATGTATTTATAAAAATGGTCATATTGTTTAATATTTGTTAGGAGTAACTATTGTTGGAAATATTAAGAGTAAATTAGAATTTGGATAGTTAGGAAAGAATAGAAGAGAGTTGTTGTGTCGTGGCAAAAACCATTGCTCTGAAAGCAAATTTTCAATGGACCTCCGGTGCAATCTAATACCCGGTTTTGCTCTCCAAGGTTTACACAACTGCGTGTCTGAACCCGTGCACTCAAGGCCAGCACGTTGGAGCTTCACAAACAATGCCCAAAATTACAAAAGAACAATAGAAAAGAAGAGAGCTTAATAGAAAGGATCGATTATAAATAAAACTCGAGCAAACATATGGTAGCAATTAGAATAATGTCACTTTCATATCTTCAAATAAAACTCGAGCTTATAAATAAGCTTTGTTTTAGAGGAGTAATCTTAAACATCGGAATATAAATTTTATTAATAATCATATAGCAGATAAATGCATTGACAAAGATCTATGCATCACCTAGAATGTGAGCTTTGGCACTTAGGTCCTCCTTCCTTAGTTTTCAAGTTATTATAGCATGGACATTCTTCTTTGTTACCATATGTTCCTGATGGGACACATAAACACTTTGCACAACAGTAGTTGCAATAGGTTAGACATGCCTTCCTGTACATAGTTGCTGAACAACGATAGTCACATGCACCTGCACATTCTGAAGAAAAAAATATTTCAGTTGCGATAACATTAGTAAATAAAATTATTTTGCTTTGCAACGTGTTATTTCATAAGAATATTTAGAAAATAAAAAATATTAGATAGAATTACTACCTTCAGGACGAAGAGATCCTTCTCCACCAGCCTATAGAGATATTTTTTTCATTTACAATAGAAAGAGAAAAAAAAATCAGATTAGGGTTAATTTAAGGGGAAAACAAATAATACATATGCAATTTTTTAGCTTATTACTCCCTCCATTCCTTTTCTTTTGATGTTTTAGAACTTCAACTATATTCCAAAAATTTTGATGTTTTAGTGAATTCATTATTGTTTTCTCAAGTTTACCCTTGTTGGAAAACACAATAAACTATTAAAGTAGTTGTGACCTTTGGTTTATCACATGTGAATTTAATGATAAATAAGGACATTTAAGTAAAACACACACAAATGTTTATATACTTTAATTACTCCTTAAAACTTGTGTCAAGAGGTAAAACATCAAAAGAAAAGGAATGGAGGGAGTAGAAGGCATTGACATTCATTTCAACAAACTCAATTATATATCAATGACATGCAGAGGGACAAAATCAAAAAAGAGTTAAAGAATAGAAGGGGAGATAGAATCACTCACAAAGGTCTCTTGGATCACAAAAGTGATAACAAGCATGAAAAGAAATGCACAAATGAATTTAGCCATTGTGGTCTGGTTTGTCTTTCACTCTTGCTCTTGTACATAGTCTCTGGTTGGGGGCAGAGAATTATATAGAGGCAAATGATAACACGGTACAATTAACGAGGTTTTGAGTCAAAAGAAAAATAAAAGTAATGCGTTACATAACTCTCAAATATCCTCTTTCAAAAAAATAATAATAATAACGCTCATATATCTTATATGCACTACTTAAAGAATAAAAAAAATCACAGATATAATACTCTTTGAAAAACTATAGTACAATTTGGTCAAAAAAAGAAAAACTATAGTACAAAATAAGAGTCAACAAAAGATTTTTTTACATATTTAATTTTTTGGAGGGATTTATACGATATTCTATATGTTTTTGCACAATTTAATTAAAATAATAAAAATGCTACACATAAATTGAATTAAAAATATGGAACAAAAGTGGTCATTGAAAATTTTATAATGATTAAAAGTCGAAGGAAATGTTTTGAGAGACTAAAATGAAAGGTTATCATTTACATGCATTAACATTGTAAAATCCGATTAATTTCTATGCATTAACAGTGTAAAACTTTTTTACACAGCTCATTTATACATTTGTAACCAAAAAAAAACTCATTTATACATTTATGTTATCATTTTACTAATTATTAATAGAATAAATGATAAATGATCATTATTTTATATTTATTTTATATACAGGAAAACCAAAATACGTAGAATTGATAGAAAAAAAATTGTTATATGCTTTGACAATAATTTATAGATAAATTGGTGTACAAATAATTTTTATTATTATTTAAAATTGTAATCAAAATTATACAAACAAACATAATAAAATATATTCACATGTTAGCGTCGTAAAGAGAACAAATAGACGGACACAATAGTAAAAACTACCCTCATAAAAAAAATTAAGTTGCTAAAACCTTTAATATTCATATTTTGTAACTTTTAATAATAATTTGACTAGCTTTCAAATGTGCTAATTCCAATAAATTAGTTATTAATATTTTTATTTTTTTAATTTGTTATCAAATTGTTTTTTATATTTATATTTGATTAGATTGCAAAATTTATATTTTAAATTACATTTTATAGGGAAATAAATGGTTTATTTTCTTGTCATATCTTGCTAGTTTCTAACTCAAGTAATATTCAAGATTAAAAATCAAACTAAAGAGACAAGAGATTTTAACTAGAGAGGCAAACCCTAATAAGTTTCAGGATTAACTTAAATATTATATTGTATCATCGAACACTAGATTTAGACCCGAACAAAAATTACTTTACCAAAAAAAGATTGGTTCAAGTGATAAAAAAAAAATTACTTTACCATAAAATGATTGGTTCAAGTGATAACACAGTAATATTAACGAGGTTTTGAGTCAAAAGAAAAATACAAATAATATAACTCTAGTACAAGCTTTATCTTCTCCGGGCCATGGTGATTCGGAATTCTATGCTATTGTTTCTAGTATTATTTATCAGTTATCTTTACATTCCAACTTCGAGGTGAAGTTTGTTAGGAGACAAGCGAACATGGTTGCTCATAGCTTAGCTAGGGCGGCCTGTTCTTGGGCTAGTCACCGTATTTTTTATTCTTATCCTTCTTGTATTGAACATTAGTTGATTAATGATAATAGTTAATTTTGTTCCTCTCAAAAAAAACTCTCACTAATTAAAGAATAAAAAAAATCTGTACCAAAAAAAAATCAAAAATATAATTCACTTTGAAAAACTATACAAAAAAATAGTCAAAAAAAAGGGTTTTTTTACATAAAAATATGTTTGGTCGCATGACAAGATAAAATAGAAAATTAGATAACAATATGATATGATAGCGATGAGATAGACATTTATCATATCATATATTTGGTTCAAACATGATAAAAAACAAGATATCTTTATTTTACGATTCATGTATCTAGTGCACACTTTTTTCTCGCAACAAGTATTTAGTTCACACATGATAGTTACAAGATAAAATATATGTAAATGACAAAATCATCCTTATGAAACATAAACAAAAATTACACAATTCATATTTTTTTTTTAATTGACAATGAAAATCAAGTAATGAATTTTTTTTATAAGTCAAGAGAAAAATGACATAAAAAAGAATAGTGTACAACTAAGTTGGTACCCTACTCTAATTTGTTGTCAATTGCTCATATATATTAGGCTTAATTGCATTTTTGGTCTCTTAACTATTTAGGTAGTCTCGCTTTGGTTCCTTAATTAAAATTCGATTTATTTTGGTCCCTTAACTTCTCTCTGTTACACATTTTGGTCCTTTCTGTTAGTTTTAATTCAAAAACATTAGGTTTTCTTCATCTTCTTCTCCTTTTTTTCATCTTCATATCATCTCCATCAACCTTCAACAACAAGAATCCTAGAAAAATTCCAGAAGAAAACCTAACATTTTTGAATTAAAACTAACGGAAAGGACCAAAATGTGTAACGGAGAGAAGTTAAAGCACCAAAATAAATCAAATTTTAATTAAGGGACCAAAGCGATACTACATAAATAGTTAAGGGACCAAAAATGCAATTTAGCCTATATATTATTAAGGGTTAATTATGTTTCTAGTCCCTATAAAATAGCGACCTTGTAAGTTTAGTCTCTACTTAATTTTAATAGCATTTTTAGTCCCTATAAAAAAAATTACTTATAATTTTAGTCCCTGCTAAAACAAAGTTTGATTAATTATCCTTAAACTCTTAAATTTTTGAACAATTTTTTTGAGACAAGATTAGAACACTATGAAAGGTTCGTTTACTAAAATTTAGAATTTTCTGACATGAAATGAATTAAATATGAATTTTTTAAAACGACAAAAGTTAAAGATAAAAAGTAATAAAATCTGGATGTAGAATCAAATTTTGCGATAATTTTTTGCTGACGAACTTTTAGTAATGTTCTAAACATGTCTGCAAAAAATTGTTCAAAAATTTAAGAGTTTAAGCATAAATTAAACAAATTTGAATTAAGTAGGGACTAATACTCAGTGCAGAAAAACAAAATTAGGGACTAAAAATGCTATTAAAATTAAGTAGGGACTAAACTTACAAGGTCGCTATTTTATAGGGACTAGAAACATAATTAACCCTATTATTAAAAAGGGGCAAAAACTACATAAAAATTGGGGGACATAAGAACTGACCCAGTAAGCAACCCTAACGGGCAAAAAAAAAAAAAAAAAGATCAACAAAGTGATCCAACCCTAATCAATTCTAACTACCAAGAGGGTTTATAGTTTGGTGAATGACTCGATCATCAACACAAAATCGGATCACGTGCCATCAACTCCCTGCAACAACAACAGCAAGCATTAACGACTATTTCGAGTCCACACAGTCCTATGTCAAACAATAGGATGATTCTTGAGAATGGGGAGAGGATTCGACCACCAACATACACCCTCCGGTCACTATTATAAGCAAAAAACCACATTTTAGATTCATTCATTAAATGATGTATGTGGTTTATAATAAAGACCACATACATCATTTAATGAATGAATCTAAAATGTGGTTTTTTGCTTATAATAGTGACCGGAGGGTGTAGTAATTAGCGAATCCACCCGCACCAACCATTTACTGCGATAATCAACAACAAATTAACAGTCATTTATGGCCCAACCATAGTACCACAACCACCTCCAAAGAAAGGAAGGTGACGAATGATTCGAATAACCCACCAGAACCAATCCACACGACGGCGAAAAAAGTCCAAAATGGCGGCGACAAATCCAGAAAACCTAAATCCATAGCCAAACACTATGAATTTACAACAAAAATTCTAGATTTTGAGAATGGAAAATGAACTCGGCCGCCAACACGGTAACGAGTCCACTAACCTAACAACCCATTGTGTCCAACAACGAGCTTTAATAGCCATTTCTAGCTAACAATCCGCAGCCAATCTCAGATCGAAAACGACCCAAATCAAAGCTTGAGAAACGGATAATAACATGCAACAGAGTAACTCAACCGACGACGGTGACGGTAACCATAGAATATGAATCCAAACCAGATCTACGAATCTAGCCCAGATCGTTGACACGGAAGCAAACACCTATGGAAGCACCTCTATAAAACAAGCAAAACAATAGGCAGCGTGAGCATGACAAAGTCGTCCGCGGAGGTGCCGACGGCCACTTGAGCAACCCAGTTGGGGTTTTGAGTGGTGCATCTATGAAGACGGTGAGAGCACCACCCTCCTTCAATGGCTACATCTTGATAAATAAGGTTTAGATTTGGGAGGAGAAGGTGGAAGTTGGCGGTTGTTTTTGAAGAGAGATCGTATTTCAATAAAAGAGAGGGTTGGCCTGTAAAAAAATCATATTAATTCTATGCAATAACGGTGTAAAACTTTTTTACACATGTATTTAATCAAATCATGCTAAGTAGATATGTGTAGAAATATTTTGGGAACTAACCTTGTTTGAAAGGAAAAGAGTTTGCTTATAGCATTTCATTAATAATAAGAGAGTTTATACAATGAGGTACATGATAATGAATTTTGGAAATAGCAGATAATGCGGCAGCCCTAGCAAGGGTGTGAGCTACCTCATTTGGTTGTCGCATGTTAAACTCGACATTAGAGTTTGAGAAATGTATGGTAAAAAGACTTCGGCATGCTAAAATCACTTGCCTAAATTCAGTAACATCAACCTAATGATGATGGAAGGTGTCTGTTTTAATCTTTGAATGCAAGGTGAAATCGACGTTGTCAAATTGCATTTCACTTAGCAATTGTAAGGCGTGGAATAAGCCCAGGGCTTCTCCCATGGAAACAGAACACATAGGGGGGAGAGAGAGAGAGAGAGAGAGATTGTTTTATCTAACATAAAGGTACCTTCCTGATCACAAATACATATGTCAATAATGCTTGTTATTTGCAACTGATCCGAAAATGAAGCATCGACATGACATTTCAGAAGAACTCGTTGTGGATGCTGCCACCTAACCAAAGCTATAGCATTCGTTGTTCTAGTAGAAGGATCTGGAGTTGTACCTGAATCGTATTGTCCTACCAGTGTTGTCGTTGTCGTTTGATCATTATGAACTAAATGTTTTTATGCTTGTTGTGACTAGCTACTGGAATAGTATCGTTAGGTGCATACCAATCCTTAATAAGGTGACAAACTTCATTAATTACTTGAGCTCATGTTTCTATGACATCTTCCCAAAGCTTGAGATTTATATGCTTTCAAAATCTCTAAAGGATAGTTGCAAATCGTTAGCCGAATTCTTCTAAATTCTTTTCAAGAAACACCTCATGAACCGCATGTTGGAGTAAGCCCTAATAGCCAATCTATGTTGATTGGGTTTGGCTTTGTATCATGATATTGATATAAATATATATTGTGAATATATAAATAATAAGGCATTTCTTTATTGATTTTGTTTTGTTTCAAAATAATAAAGTCCCTAGAATAGTTAGTCTGTTTAATGGAACATTAAGTATAACTTAATTGTGAGACCCCGTTAAACATAAGGAAACTATTCTTAAAGTATCTGTAATCAAGTTTTATTGAGAAGTGGGACATCATTAAAGCATAGAGACTATTATGTGGGTAGACTGATGATCACATCTCACAGATCATGGATAAAGAGTTATGAAGTCTTCACATAGATATAAATATTAGGAGTAATATTTATATTGGATTGACCCGCCATGAGAATACTACATAGTAAAAGTTATGAAAAGTGTCATAAGATATTCTCATAGTGATAGTGGTGTATTCCACCCTTCGACCTTAAACCACTATGTACCCTAGATGTTGGAGTCGAGTGCTTTGTCACCATTCAAACATTGTTCATAACATGATGACTATAAAGTTGGTTGATGGCTACTCCATGAATCATGCTGAAGGACATGAGTGACCTAGATGGAATTTGCCCCTCCTACATAACAGGAGAAATGTTTACGGGCCCAATATTGAACTAGACAAGGATGACACGGTCTATGCCCTGTGTTCAATATAGACATGAGGGCAAAAGGGTAATTATACACATGAACATTATCACGGAAAGGTTTCGTCAAATCACATGACATTCTCGTCACTTGGGTAGCAGTGATGTGTTGTTAGATACCGCTCACTGTTTATAATATTAAATATGTGATTTAATATTATTGCCAACGTTACGGGAACCTATAGGGTCACACACAAAGGATAGATAGATGAGAGAAATAAATAAGTAAGACTTATTTAAAAAATAAATAAGTAAGACTTATTTATAAAATAATAAGTAAGACTTATTAGTAATTAAATAATTAAATATGATTTAATATTTAATTTACGAAAAATAGAGAAATGCAGTCCACCCTAAGGTACGGTGTATTTAAGTGATTGGCTTGCTGACCACACAAGTGGTTCTATAAATAGAAACCTTGTGCTGAAGCATTACTAACCTTTTGTTGAAACACTTAACCTAATTCTAAAAGTTAGAAACCCTAGCCGCCGCTTGTAACACCCCGTTTTCCCAACATAAAAATTTCATTTAAAATCAGAGTATTTTGATCACAACGGAATGTCACATACTTCATTTAAATCATAAAACGGATAATAATAATTATCCTTCAAATTCAACATCATGAAAATCTTAAAATTGTTGCAGCGGAAAATAGTTCAACATTTAAAAGTCTTGGCAC
This sequence comes from Medicago sativa, assembly GCF_051527215.1. Lineage (NCBI taxonomy): Eukaryota > Viridiplantae > Streptophyta > Magnoliopsida > Fabales > Fabaceae > Medicago > Medicago sativa. The sequence continues at coordinate 24,708,577 of NC_140753.1, read as the reverse complement.
GCAGGCCTTATTGGAAAATCTCATAAATTAGTTCATAAAAGAGACACGTAAGGAATAGAAGTAAAAGCAAGCCCCCATCCCGTTACGTATCAGAGCACCTAGACACCAAGTGGGGAGTCCACTCACGAACGCCTCTAATCTTTACTACCTGCACATTACCCACGGTCGAGGCAACATATACGCAGAAGGGGTGAGATTTCATAATCAATACATTAAGAATATAATCCAATAAAATGCATTTAACAACTTAAACATTAATAACATATCAACAATTAGCATATTTTTCATTTCATAACAAATACAATCATCAAATACCATTACTAATTTTCATCACAAATCATAATCAACTTAACACTTAACTTGACGACACAACTCATCTTTGACCATGCAACTCTATCAACTCAACAACAACTTAACAACACAACTCTTCTTTGACCATGCAACTCTATCAACTCAACAACAACTTGACAACTTAAACATCATGAACTTCTTGATATGCAAATGCATGTGGTACCAATCAACAACAAAATGAGCATAATGGCTCTTCAACGTGTGAGCACAAAGGCTGCCGGGCCTAAAGCCCCCAACTTTAATGAGCACAAAGGCTGCCGGGCCTAAAGCCCCCAACTTTAATGAGCATGCAATGAACTCAACTTTCAACAACTTAGACAACAACATAAACAACTCATACGACTCATAATCATGGACCACTCCTTGAATTCTACAACATAGACCGACTCATGCAACTTCAAGACACTAACAGTCAAAAACAGGGAACAGCAGCAAGATACAACATTTATTAACATCTGAATGCGTTAACATCATCTAAGGTATGAATTACATCAACATAATTACCATAAAGCATCATTATAACATTCATGCAACCACACTTCTAATCTCAGTCACCTGAACAGACTGCAGGGTCTATAAAAACATCCTAAACAGCTCTCTTACTTAATTCTAAGGTCAACTCAAGACTACACGTGCGAAGGGATCGCATCGGGACAATTTTGGGCAACTAACAGCCTAACTCGCAGTGGCGAGTAACTCTGCTCACAGTGGCGAGCAAAGCGTGCATTCTGGGTTCCTAAGTCCTTACTCGCAGTGGCGAGTTATTCTGCTCGCAGTTGCGAGCTTACAGGTCACTCGCAGTTGCGAGTTGCATTGCTCGCAGATGCGAGCTCTGGGTTCTAGCTCGCCGTTGCGAGTGTTCTTGCTCGCAGATGCGAGCGATGAATGTCAGTACGGCCAGAAACCTAAAAATCACAACTTTTCACCTATATTCATGATTCCTTCATCCAAATAGCATCTAATTATCATCTTAAGTCATATCTAAGGTCTGTACACTAATTTTGCATCAATCTAACATCTGTTCTTGATTCATTCATCAAATTGATCCTAAACCTAATTCTCAATTCTCACCAAAACTTAACCTAATCATGCTAAATTCATCCTATAGAATTATACCCTTAATAATATTGAAAATTAGTCTCACCCTTACCTGATAATAGCAGAATCGCAGCCCTCCTTTGGTTCTTCTCTCTTTCTGACTTTTCTCCCTTTTTCTCCAAAAACGTACGTACTACTTTTCCTAACTTATGTCTGTCTATTTATCTCTCCTTCTTACTCTTCTCACTACTAATTGCTCATCTCACCACGCAGCCCAATCTTTAATATTTTTATTTTATTTCTCATATCTTATTTTATTTAATAATAAAATAAGTCATAACAACATAACAACTTCACCACAAAAAATACTCCACATTATGCAGTTATAAATCATATAACCCACTCAACTTCATGAATCATAAAATTCGCACATATCAATCATGAAAATCACGTAAATCATATATATAAATATATTTTTAAATAATCGAATAATTAAGACGGGCGTTACAACTCTCCCCAACTTATAGAATTTTCGTCCTCGAAAATTTACCTCAAGCAAACAACTCTGGATAAGACTCCATCATCTTACTCTCCAGCTCCCACGTCAAGCTTTCACCAGTAGTGCCGCTCCAAACAACTCTCACTAGAGGTATTTCTTTGCCTCTCAACGTCTTCATTTTGCGATCATCAATCCTCAAAGGTAAAGTCTCCACCGTAAGGTTGTCTCTAACTTGCACGTCATCACTCTGAATCACATGGGACGGGTCTGGAACATACTTCCTCAGCTGCGACACATGAAACACATCGTGCAAATTCGATAAATGCGGTGGTAAGCCAACTCTATAAGCCACCGTGCCAATTCTTTCAGATATCTGATAAGGACCAATAAACTTTGGAGTCAACTTCTTTGACTTCAATGCACGACCAACACCGGTCGTTGGAGTAACTCTCAAGAACACATGGTCTCCCTCTTGAAACTCAAGGTCTTTCTTACGCTTATCATGGTAACTCTTCTGTCGACTCTGCGACGCTTTCATCTTCTCTTGAATCATTTTCACCTTCTCAGTAGTCTGTTGAACAATTTTTGGCCCTAAAACCACACTTTCACCGGTCTCAAACCAACACAACGGAGTCCTACACCTCCGACCATACAAAGCCTCGAAAGGTGCCATTCCAATACTTGAATGATAGCTGTTGTTATAAGTGAACTCTATCAACGGAAGATGACTATCCCAAGTTCCACCTTGCTCAAGTACACAAACTCTCAACAAGTCTTCGAGTGACTGAATTGTTCTTTCCGACTGACCATCTGTTTGAAGATGATAAGCCGAACTCAATCTCAACTTAGAGCCTAAAGCCTCTTGCAAACTCTTCCAAAATCTAGAAGTAAATCTTGGATCTCTATCTGACACGATGCTTGAAGGAACACCATGCAATTTCACTATGTCTCGAATATAAATCTCTGCCAACTGAGCCACAGGAAAACTAATATTAATCGGAAGGAAATGTGCCGACTTCGTCAATCTATCAACAATCACCCAAATAGCGTCATTTCCCTTAGGAGTATTCGGCAAACTCGTCACAAAATCCATGGATATACTATCCCATTTCCATTCTGGTACATTTAACGGTGTCATCAACCAAGCAGGTTTCTGATGCTCTACCTTCGACTTCTGACAAATCAAACAAGAGTACACAAATTGTGCCACATCACGTTTCAATCCTGACCACCAAAACAGCTTCTTTAAGTCATGATACATCTTTGTAGCTCCGGGATGAATACTTAAGCTACTTCTATGACTCTCTTCAAGAATCATCTTCCTTATCTCGTCATTGTCTGGAATACAAATCCTACCTCGAAACCTCAACACACCCTGATCATCGACCTTAAAGTCACTATCTTCGGTTTGATTACTAGCAACCAACAAGTCCACAAACTTAACATCAGCTTTCTGCGCATCCCTAATATCTTTTAAGAAATCATTATCAATTTTCAGCATTCCTAACTTAACGCTTCGAGACGACATTTCACAAACTAAGCTCATATCTCTAAATTGTTCAAGCAATTCAAATTCCTTCACCATCATAGCAGACATATGTAAACTCTTCCTACTTAAGGCATCCGCAACAACATTAGCTTTACCCGGATGGTAATTCAAACTGAAGTCATAATCCTTCAACAATTCGAGCCACCGCCGCTGTCGCATATTCAATTCCTTCTGATCAAACAAATACTTCAAGCTCTTGTGATCACTAAACACCTCAAATCTCGAACCATACAAGTAATGTCTCCAAATCTTAAGGACAAATACGACTGCAGCTAATTCAAGGTCATGAGTAGGATAATTTCGTTCATGAGTTCTCAACTGTCTTGATGCATAAGCAACAACTTTACCATCTTGCATAAGCACACCGCCTAAGCCCAGTTTGGACGCATCACAATACACCGCAAAAGGTTCATCAGGTTTTGGCAAAATCAAAACTGGAGCCGTCGTCAAACGCTTCTTCAATTCATTAAAACTGTTCTCACAATGAACATCCCACACAAAGGTTTTACCTTTACACGTCAACTGTGTTAACGGAAGTGCCAACTTAGAAAATCCTTCTATAAATCTTCGATAGTATCCTGCCAAACCCAAAAAGCTTCTAATCTCTGTAACTGACTTAGGAGTCTCCCATTGTGATACTGCTTCAACTTTAGATGGATCGACTGCAATACCACTACCAGAAATAACATGGCCCAGAAAACTTACCTCGTTCAACCAGAATTCACACTTAGACAATTTAGCATACAGCTTCTTCTCTTTCAGCACTTGCAAAACGATTTTCAAATGTTCTGCATGTTCTTCTTCTGTCTTAGAGTAAATCAAAATATCATCGATGAACACAACCACAAAGCGATCCAAAAATGCATGGAAAATGCGATTCATATACTCCATAAACACACCAGGCGCGTTACTCACTCCAAAAGGCATCACCTTATATTCATAATGGCCATATCGCGTCCTAAAGGCCGTCTTCTGAATATCTTCATCTTTTACTTTAATCTGATGATAACCCGACCTTAAATCAATCTTGCTGAACACACGTGCACTCACCAGCTGGTCCATCAAATCATCAATTCTAGGAAGTGGATATCTATTCTTTATAGTCACTTTATTCAGTTGTCGATAATCAATGCACAACCTCATACTTCCATCTTTCTTCTTAACCAACAATACCGGCGCTCCCCAAGGTGAAACACTCGGTCTAATGAACTTCTTATCTAGCAAATCCTCCAACTGTTTCTTCAACTCAGCCAACTCAGAAGCTGACATACGGTAAGGTGTCATAGACACAGGCTTCGTTCCCGGAACAAGGTCAATAGAAAATTCAACTTCTCTTTCCGGTGGCAGACACTTCCTGATGTGCCGGTAAAATCACACAACAATCTCTTCAAGAAAACTTCGGGAAATCCTCACACAATTTGCAACTTATCACTCACTGCTTGATTCTCAATAGACAGTGACGCCATCAACGAAACCATCAAAATTCCATCACGTGCTAACTTCTTCAGCTGCTTAGTAGACAAAAACTCTGCTCCACTTTCTTCTTCAGCAGAAGAGAAATACACCGACTTACTAAAACAATTAATATGGACATGGTTGTACTCCAACCAGACCATACAAAGGGTTAAACAACAAACAACAACAGGACAACTCAAATACAGTACAAAACTGTAAAACGACACATCGACTCATCTACTTGGCCGGACGGACCGACCTGCTCTGATACCAATTGTAACACCCCGTTTTCCCAACATAAAAATTTCATTTAAAATCAGAGTATTTTGATCACAACGGAATGTCACATACTTCATTTAAATCATAAAACGGATAATAATAATTATCCTTCAAATTCAACATCATGAAAATCTTAAAATTGTTGCAGCGGAAAATAGTTCAACATTTAAAAGTCTTGGCACGCAGGCCTTATTGGAAAATCTCATAAATTAGTTCATAAAAGAGACACGTAAGGAATAGAAGTAAAAGCAAGCCCCCATCCCGTTACGTATCAGAGCACCTAGACACCAAGTGGGGAGTCCACTCACGAACGCCTCTAATCTTTACTACCTGCACATTACCCACGGTCGAGGCAACATATACGCAGAAGGGGTGAGATTTCATAATCAATACATTAAGAATATAATCCAATAAAATGCATTTAACAACTTAAACATTAATAACATATCAACAATTAGCATATTTTTCATTTCATAACAAATACAATCATCAAATACCATTACTAATTTTCATCACAAATCATAATCAACTTAACACTTAACTTGACGACACAACTCATCTTTGACCATGCAACTCTATCAACTCAACAACAACTTAACAACACAACTCTTCTTTGACCATGCAACTCTATCAACTCAACAACAACTTGACAACTTAAACATCATGAACTTCTTGATATGCAAATGCATGTGGTACCAATCAACAACAAAATGAGCATAATGGCTCTTCAACGTGTGAGCACAAAGGCTGCCGGGCCTAAAGCCCCCAACTTTAATGAGCATGCAATGAACTCAACTTTCAACAACTTAGACAACAACATAAACAACTCATACGACTCATAATCATGGACCACTCCTTGAATTCTACAACATAGACCGACTCATGCAACTTCAAGACACTAACAGTCAAAAACAGGGAACAGCAGCAAGATACAACATTTATTAACATCTGAATGCGTTAACATCATCTAAGGTATGAATTACATCAACATAATTACCATAAAGCATCATTATAACATTCATGCAACCACACTTCTAATCTCAGTCACCTGAACAGACTGCAGGGTCTATAAAAACATCCTAAACATCTCTCTTACTTAATTCTAAGGTCAACTCAAGACTACACGTGCGAAGGGATCGCATCGGGACAATTTTGGGCAACTAACAGCCTAACTCGCAGTGGCGAGTAACTCTGCTCGCAGTGGCGAGCAAAGCGTGCATTCTGGGTTCCTAAGTCCTTACTCGCAGTGGCGAGTTATTCTGCTCGCAGTTGCGAGCTTACAGGTCACTCGCAGTTGCGAGTTGCATTGCTCGCAGATGCGAGCTCTGGGTTCTAGCTCGCCGTTGCGAGTGTTCTTGCTCGCAGATGCGAGCGATGAATGTCAGTACGGCCAGAAACCTAAAAATCACAACTTTTCACCTATATTCATGATTCCTTCATCCAAATAGCATCTAATTATCATCTTAAGTCATATCTAAGGTCTGTACACTAATTTTGCATCAATCTAACATCTGTTCTTGATTCATTCATCAAATTGATCCTAAACCTAATTCTCAATTCTCACCAAAACTTAACCTAATCATGCTAAATTCATCCTATAGAATTATACCCTTAATAATATTGAAAATTAGTCTCACCCTTACCTGATAATAGCAGAATCGCAGCCCTCCTTTGGTTCTTCTCTCTTTCTGACTTTTCTCCCTTTTTCTCCAAAAACGTACGTACTACTTTTCCTAACTTATGTCTGTCTATTTATCTCTCCTTCTTACTCTTCTCACTACTAATTGCTCATCTCACCACGCAGCCCAATCTTTAATATTTTTATTTTATTTCTCATATCTTATTTTATTTAATAATAAAATAAGTCATAACAACATAACAACTTCACCACAAAAAATACTCCACATTATGCAGTTATAAATCATATAACCCACTCAACTTCATGAATCATAAAATTCGCACATATCAATCATGAAAATCACGTAAATCATATATATAAATATATTTTTAAATAATCGAATAATTAAGACGGGCGTTACATCGCTCTCTATACCTAGTCTCTTTAAATCTCCGTTAGAATTGGCTAGCACCGGTTATCGGAGAAGTTCTGTTCCTGTGGACTGAGTAGAGGCATCGCTCCTTTACTTTGCTCGTGATCAGAAATATTTCTGCTACAAAGGTTCTGCTCTTCAAGAGGTAAACACATGAATCTTAAAGTGTTTAAGTTTCTATTTGATTTGTGATTAATGATTTAATCAAGATATGTTTCAATAGGATTTCTTCCGCAAAGAGGATTAAAATTTGGAAAAACCCCTCTTAAAAATCCCTTCACCGCATTCCAAAGACCAGTCCTACGCCAAACCTGCACAGTAAAAGGACACTCGAAACAAATATGAGCAAGGTCCTCATGCGGACCATCACAACTCAAACAACCTGTGGGAGATTGCAGTTGTCATACCCCAATTTTTGACCTAAGACCCTACATTCATATGTCGTTTGACCCTGAATAGTCTCTGACTTTTCAAATGAAATTTCGGCAGAAGAGTATTTTAAAATACCTCATTTTTGTTCCAATATCGGACCCTCTTCTCCCTTTTATTTTATTTTTATTATTATTAGTTTTTATTTTATTTTATTTTTATCTTTAGTTTTTTTTATTATTTCCATATTTTACTTTACCATTTTTTTATTTTATTTTATTTTATGTCCACTTTTCTTTTTAGGTTATTTTCTTTTTTATTTTAATTAGTCAAGCGTCCAATAGGTCTAAAAATAACTTGTCCAGGGTCCAAAAGAATTTTCTATTTCAGCCGCGCCACCATTCATGACCAAGATTCCTCATGTCAACTTTCACATTCCAAAATCATCAATCTCATTCAATTCCCCATCAAAAACCATTAAACCTTTTTTTCATTCTCATCAACCTCCTCACCTATAAATAGAGCTCTCATTCCACACTTCAAAACACACCAAAAGTTCTCTTGAGTTGTCAAAGAACTTTTCTCTCTTCTCCCTCATTTAGCTTGTGTTGATGAGCTATTCTTTTCTTCTCCCTCTTTTTCTGTCCCTTCGGAAAAGTCCCTTCGGAATTTTGTCTCTTCCGTAATTTTGTCCATTCGGTTGTTCCTTTCTTTTATTTCTTTATTTTCTTGCATTTTATTTCTTTTTAGTATTTTTGCATTTTATTTCTATTTAGCATTGTCATTTATTTTCCAGCAATTAGAATGTATCTAGGTTCAATGTAAACAATATAAATAAGAAAAGTGTGTGTGTGTGTGTCCTTTTATCTCTTTACCGCTTTATATATATCAAAAAATGCAAAAAAATTAGGTTAGGGATTATGTGGTGATCCAACGTCACTACAAATCCACGCCCTTTTATTTTTATTGTCACGTTAGTTTATTTTATACTTTAATTAATATTCAAAAAAAATAAAAACATGCAAATAACCAAAAATCACAACAACAAAAAAATTCACAATAAACCTTGATTTTCAATCAAGTGATCGTTCTTTTTATTTTCTTTCTTAATCAAATTTTCAAATCAATTTTAATTCTACTTTGAGTCATTCTTCTTTCAATATAAAAAATACAAACCAATTCTTATTTGCCACTTGGCTTTTTATTTTAAAACTTTTTTCAAAACTAATAAAAAACACAAAATCAATCAAACGTCAATTTCTACCCCGAATTACGAGGTTTTGATCCCTCACGGGTACGTAGGCAAAGAACCATGTCCTTCCAAATCAATAAAAAAATGTAAATAAAAATGTTCCATTTCTTTTTATCACTTTAATTCCTTCTTTTAAAAAGCAAGCAAGTTTAAGCACAAAAAGTTAAATAAAATCAAGAGGTTCTCGTAGAGTACTACGAACATAAAGGGTGCTAATACCTTCCCTTTATGTAACTAACCCCCGAACCTAAAATCTTTTCAAAATATGGGGTAGTTTGAACTTTTTTCCCCTTTTCTAAAAAAAATTAAAAGTTCAGTCGTGAAATAAAAAATGAGTCAAACGCTAATCAAAGAGCCTTGACTTACAAAAAATGACGCGACAACAGTCCTATATCTTGAAGCCAAACTCGGGTAGGCAAGCACCCACGCCACATTCGTCAAATCAAATTCTTTACTTTTGGCGGCACTTTATGTCTCCAAATACCAGACCAATATCCTGGCCTCCTAAGATTAGAAGCATCCACCAATTCTTCCATACACAATATGTATGCACTCTTGACAGAATATAAATCATTCTTCTCAACCTTCCATATTAACCTATCATCCATCACCCGATCAATTAACGGTGTTCGAAGAATAGAGTCGGCTATGTCGAAACTAAAAACTTGTCGAATCACTTCTTGTTTCCAGCCCTTCGATGAGGTATTCATCAGACTACTCACAGAAAAATCCCTCACAAAGTTTGCACCCATAATATTTCCATCTATGTGATCCCTATTTAACAACCATGGTTCATAAAGTATTGATATAGAGTGACTTGTACCAATACACCATTGCGCCCCACCTCGCCTATGAAGCGTTCAAAATACTTCTCCATACATAGCTAGGATTGTGACCTCAATTTGCTGTCAAGTAGCTTCAGGAAGGAAAATATCGAGCCTTGTAAATACGAGAGATAAGAGAATCAGGTTTTGTTTGAAATTTCCAACCTTGTTTTCCTAAGATAGCTAGATTAAAAGCAGTCAAATCTTTGAATCACATACCTCCATGGTTTTTTATGCATCACAGCTTCTCCCAATACATCCAATGAATACCATAATTATTGGGTCCTCCATGACCCCACCGAAATGAGTTCATCATCTTCTCAATAGTAGAAATAATAAAAGTGTGTAATAGAAATATACTCATGAGATACAATGGTATATCCTGCAACATGGATTTGATATTGACCTCACGACCTACCTTAGATAAACATTTACTGCTCAAGAAATTTATCTTCTGCCAAACACGATCCTAGAGATATGAAAATACCACTATACGATCATAATAGGCCCCACCGCTTCATTATTATCAAGAACCGAATAATTAGGCGTCTCGGCACACATAGTCATCCAATGAATCCAATTATTATTGAACCCATTTTAAGCATGACCTCCTTTAAATCCATCATGTCATATGCCTTACTAATATCAAGTTTAAGTGCAACACAACCATTTGTTCCCCTCGTCTTACTAATATCAAGTTTAAGTGCAACACAACCATTTGTTCCCCTCGTCTTAATTTTCATATAGTGAATAACCTCAATAGTTACCATGGCATTGTCAAGGATCGACCTACCTGAAACAAAAGCATATTGATTATCATAAATACATTTAGGTAGAACGCCTTTCAGTCCATCAACAAGCACTTTGGAGATAAGCTTATACAAAACATTACACAAAGCTATAGGGCGATGGTCCTTCATTGTAGTATGAATGTTAGCCTTTGGAATGAGAGTTATATTTGGTGTATTTAAAGAAGCTGGGAACTGACCTATTTCTAACCACTCACAACAATCCTTAAATATGTCTTCACTACAAATGGACCAGAAATGCTGGTAGAACCCCGGGTTAAAACCATCAGTGCCTTGGTATTTATTGGGGTGCATCGAAAAGATTGCATCTCTAAACTCTTCCTTTTAGAAAGGTAAAGTAAGTACAACGTTATTAGTGTCTGTAATAGAGTGTCGAATGACCTCCACCACAAATGCGGTATTGTTAAGCTTTCTTTGAAATAAATCCAAAAAATAGTTCTTTGTGAAAGTACTCATTCTAGGATTATCAGTAACCTTGACATTCTAGAGTGTCGAATGCCCTCCACCTTGATTATTTCAAGAAAGTTCTAAATTCAGTGGTGTTCAATTCCCCATGTTGTAGGAATATAACCCTTACACAATACTTAAGAAATAAATTTTAAGAAAGTTCTCAATTCCTCATGTTGTAGGAATATAACCCTTACACGATACTTAAGAATTAAATTTTAAGAAATATATGAAAGTTGTTACAGATTAGAATATTAGTTATATCAAACACATATTTGAAATTTTATTTTTTTCATTTTTGAAGTATAATCAAATACACGCATCGGGATGTAACTATGTAAGCATCTACAAAGATAATATTTAATAAAGTATAACTAAATATATTACATTACTACAAATTTGATTAAATAATTTGCTTAGATAATATTTTCCATACATATAATTATAATACTATTCACTATTATTTTACTAAATAGTGTTCAACATGCTACTAACTTTAACTGTGATGTAAATAAATTGGTAAGTTGCTAACTTGTTGACAGGTTTGGCCCTAAGGCATAGGCCGGGGGTGCGACGGCCTAGGGTCCATGCTGTTAGAGGGCCCAAAAGCTGTTTTTAAGGTGGGCGGTGTATATAGAAATATTTGGTTTTTGGGGGGTATATGTAGCAAAATGCTCCGAAAAGGCCCTAAACATTGACATGATGTAGAGCTGGGCTGAAATCTGTTAATGTTTTTGGCCCTTTGGCGCGATTTACTATATATACCCCATGTAGTACAAATATTTCTATATAAACCCTCCTATAAAAAAATTTGGTTGTTGGTAATAATGTGCTCAAAAATTTGTTATCAAAGAAATTAGTGATATTTTTTTGGGCCCTTTGTCCCTAATAATGTGTCTCACTTATTTTAAAATTATTGATGATATTTATTATCCAAGAAATTGGGATAATTTTCATAACAAAACAAATTCTATTTTAGGTGAAAATGGACCTACTAGAGAAATTAATCTTAATCTTATCTTTCAAACATCCAAAAAAAAAAAATTATATCAATATAATAATGTCATCTTTCTTGAATTGATTGAAAGGGTTGCAGAATTGAATTTGATAATGCAAGATCATGCGAAACACATTCATCATTATGAAACCGGTGTGAGATCACTATAAAAAAAAAAACCGATGTGAGACGCATCAACGTTTTTGTTTGTTCTCTACTTCTATGGTATTTTATTTTGTTTTGGTGTCTCTGACCAAAAAAATCAACGTTTTTGTTTGTTCTCTACTTCTATGGTATATAAAGTGAAGGGATTTTAAGAGAGGTTTTTCAAAAATTTATAATCCTCTTAGCGGAACAAATCCCATTGAAACGGATCTTGATTAAATCATTAATCACAAATCAAACAGAACACATGCTTAAACACTTTAAGGATTCATGTGTTTACCTCTTGAAGCGCAGAACCTTTGTAGAAGAAATATCTCTGATCACGAGCAAAGCAAAGCAGCGATGCCTCTACTCAGTCCACACGAACAGAACTTCTCCGATGACCGGTGCTAGCCAATTCCAACGGAGATTAGAGAGAATAGGTTTAGAGAGTGGCGGCTAGGTTTACTTTGTGAATTAGGTTAAGCGTTTCAACCAACAGTCAATCAAGCTTCAACACAAGGGTTATATTTATAGAACCACTTGTGTGGTCAGCAAGACAAACACTTAAGTACACCGTACCTTACGGTGCACCATATTTCACTGAAACACACCGTACCTTACGGTGGACCGCGTTTCTCTATTTTTCGTAAATTAAATAATAAATCATATTTAATTATTTAATTACTAATAAGTCTTACTTATTATTTTATAAATAAGTCTCACTTATTTATTTTATAAATAAGTCTTACTTATTTATTTCTCTCATCTATCCGTCCTTTGTGTGTGACCCTATAGGTTTTCATAACGTTGGCAATAATATTAAATCACATATTTAATATTATAAACAGTGAGCGGTATCTAGCAACACATCACTGCTACCCAAGTGACGAGAATGTCATGTGATCTGACGAAACCTTTCTGTGATAATGATCATGTGTATAATTACCCTTTTGCCCTCATGTCTATATTGAACACAAGGCATAGACCGTGTCATCCTTGTCTAGTTCAATATTGGGCCCGTAGACATTTCTCCTGTTATGTAGGAGGGGCAAATTCCATCTAGGTCACTCATGTCCCTCAGCATGATTCATGGAGTACCCATCTACCAACTTTATAGTCATCCTGTTACGGACAACGTTTGAATGGTGACAAAGCACTCGACTCTAACATCTAGGGTACATAGTGGTTTCAGGTCGAAGGGTGGAATACACCACTATCACTATGAGAATATCTTATGACACTTTTCATAACTTTTACTATGTAGTATTCTCATAGCGGGTCAATCCAATATAAATATTACTCCTAATATTTATATCTATGTGAAGACTTGATAACTCTTTTATCCATGATCTGTGAGATGTGATCATCAGTCTACCCACATAATAGTCTCTATGCTTTAATGATATCCCACTTCTCAATAAAGCTTGACTACGGATACTTTAAGAATAGTGTCCTTATGTTTAATGGGGTCGCACAATTAAGTTATACTTAATGTTCCATAAAACAGACTAACTATTCTAGGGACTTTATTATTTTGAAACAAAACAAAATCAATAAAGAAATGCCTTATTATTATATATTCACAATATATACTTATATCAATATCATGATACAAAGTCAAACCCAATCGACATAGATTGGCTATTAGGGCTTATTCCAACATAAAGGACAAACATATAGCATATAATTGCATGATCGTCGCATACAGTTTGAATGCATCAATATTAATAATACATAGAGCGTTTAGTAATTATAGATTGCGGAAAATTTCCTGAAACACAACATTTGTAGTGCTATCAATACAAACACCATCTTCATCCAGTAGCAAAATCTTCAGGCCATTTCTTGACGTAACTCTTGATATTGCTACATATAGTTGACCGTGCAAGAAGACTGGTTGTGAAAGGTATATACCAACTTGTTTTAGGGACTGCCCTTGACTTTTATTAATGGTTATTGCAAAGCACAGCGATATAGGGAACTGTCTTCGTTGAAATTTAAAAGGAATTATTATATCAGAAGGTGACAAAGATAGTCTAGGTGTATATACCTTATCACCAATATTTGTCCCTGTAATCACTTTCCCTTCAAGAATATCCAGCTTTATATTGACATTATTATCTTCTCCGATGGATCCATCACCAATTCCAAGTACCCTCTCACTAAACTCTTTTCTTTCGTGAGTTTCATTTTCCGAACAACCATGTAAAAACCTAATATTAGTTGTTAAAGTTAATACCTCACAAAATTGCCAGAGATGAGAAGAGTTTATGCTTGCATGAACAATGTCTTGTCTGGTTCCTATTGGTATCACTGGAAGAATTTGACGGAAATCACCACCGAGAACAACAACTTTGCCGCCGAAAGGAATATCCAAGCGATCGTTGTTTTGATGTCGAAGTATATCTCTGAGAGTTCGATCCAGAGCCTCAAATAAGTGCTTATGCATCATATGTGCTTCATCCCAAAGGATAAGTTTTATTGTAATAATGAGTTCGGCTAAATGATTTTTGGGTTCGCACGGGGCATATTTTGAATCATATATAAAACGTGTATCTTAAAACATGTAAATTAATTGTGCGATACTAAAATAAAATATCAAACAATGCCCTCATATAACACATTTGATGTACGATTTTATGTTTACAAATTACAAAAAACTTCCTTGTACACTATATTTGTTGTAGTATTCAGATTGACACACCTAACAAAATTTTCAAACCATCTCCCGAAGTGACTCTTGATACATCAACATACAATTGATCATGTGAGAATACTGAACGTGGAGTATATAGTCCAATATGTTGAAGTGATTGACCCTGACTCTTATTAGTTGTCATTGCAAATGATACAGTTAATGGAAACTGTCTACGCTGAAACTTGAAAGGTAACAAACATTTCACTGGAAGCATATTCATAGACCATAATTAACAGCCATATGCGTGTCATTCTCGGCTCTAGTTCCAAATTGAATGACTCAAAGTTGAGATATTAATCACGTTGGTAACACCAAACAATGGTCACAATTACTCGTGAGCACAACATCCTAAACTTCTTTAAGCCACTAAACTCATTATTATGTACACGCTTACTTATAAAGAAATGCACGACAATCAACTGTTTTTATTGATCACTACTTACTTGCATGTCAACTTATTGCAACCATTGTATTTCTATACAACTTCCTAAGTTTCATTAAGTCACTAAACAATAAATGTTTTACGTCTATTCGTAAGTTGCTTGATCTCCAACAACCCATTAATCACTAATACATAAAAATTATTGCCTAAAAAAAATATATTCATAAAACTATCATCATAGTCTAAAAAAAAGCATATTAATTGATTAAGAAGCCACTTAAAAATAGTAGATATTGGGGCAGATTTTAAACAACTACATATTCTTCTTTCTTAATTGGAGAGTCTAGTTGTCACTCCTGTGTATTATACACGTTTTTCTTTTTGTAAATGTTAAGAGCACCAACATTATCTTAAACTGTTATTTTATTAGTGCACGCGTGTATGCTATTGACACCAAGTCAATGACCTTCCTTAATCATAGCTATAGTTATAGTAGTAACAAAAAAAAAAGGATTGTAATTCAATTGGTTATATGAGTGTCACCGCATGCTATTGACACATACTCAAGGAGCTTCCTAAATAATAGCTATAGTTATAGTAGTAAAAAAAACATTGTAATTCAATTAGTCACATCCAAGGATTGATGAACTCTTAATCAATTAATCATAACACAAAACCATACGACAGTACCATTGATATATTTTCTAAAAAAAAGTACCATTCATATTATAGCAAAGGTTCAAAACATACCCCAAAATACAAAGAATTAATAAGAAAAAAGTCTAAATAGAAATGATTTAACTATTACATCAATTTTCAATCAAAGCAATCCTTTTTTTTTAGACAGCAAAACATTATTAAGAGTTTCAAGCACAAGAGGTACAAATGAAACAACTAACCAAGGTCCAACTGGCCCCAAAAAACTAAAACAGGAACAAAAGAAAAAAAGGCCACTAAAAAAACCAATGCAGCCCCCTGAGCACTACTAACAGACAGAATAAAAAACTGAAAACACAGTCACCGCAGACTCGAACAATAGAAAACAGCCCCCACAGGCCAACAACTAGCAAAAAAGGAGTACTTCAGACTCAAACAATAGAAAACATAACTGATTAAGTAGCCTTCCAGCAAGTCGAAAACAGAAAGGCACCCTCCGGCTACGCACCAAAAACAAACAGCAACAACACCACAACGCCAGAACACCCGAGTCAACACCAGCACAACCCCTAAAATTTCAATATGATAAAGAGAATTTCATTGTTTCCAAGGGACGGAGCACCATTCTTTATGACCATTCCTTCACACAGTCATTGTATTGTTCTATCATGTGTAGCATAAAAATTGTTATGCTATTTATGTAAGTATGAATTCAAGTATATGGAAAGAGTTTGTATTTATGGAGATTGCATATATAGGGAACTTGTACCGGTCAGGGCATGGTATGCGAGGAAGGCATAAACGTTGTTGTGCGCCATTGTTTGATGAAACAGATTGTAAAAAACGGGGGTAGGAAAAAGGTGGTTCATTGCATGGATGTATATAGATGGATGGACTACCAACTAAAAAATTATACGGTGCCTTGGAAATACACAGAAATTAAATGCCTGTAGTAGAATCCTCATAAGAAACAGCTTAGTTCAAGAATTTTGGCAGTGCAAATTAGAATTTCCAATTCTGAAATCATTTTGCATGGCAAAACGTGCATTAGGGTTTAAAAATCCAAGGTCATTAGTGTAGATAAGCTGGCGCCAAAGTAATTAAGTATAGGATTAACGGGTTTGGATATGTACCTTAGGATTAGATATAAAGTAGATATGAAGGTGATGTTGTTTTCAAAATCTCAAGGTGTGCAACTTCACACCCTCACTGTAGGGTAGCTTCGCCCCTTGTTGAGATGTCTATGATGTCCGTTGATGTTTGTCTTTCCTCTTAGTTCATCGAGAAAAAAATATTTATAAATAATTGATTAAAATAAAGAACGAAAGATAAAAGTAATTAAAATATAAATGTACACATTGATCACTACTCTAATGTACACAAAAATGTCATACTGATTATTAGCATGCGTATACATGTAAAATTACTTAAATAATAGTTAGTGATTTATAAGGCGAACATAAACATACATAAATATATGAAAATATAGTTTATAAAAAGCAGGGGTGTTACAAGTTCCAATTGTGTAGGTCCCAAGAACTTCCATGGGTAGATTGGAGGTGGCAAGGAAGGGATTGCCATGAGTGCAACATCCTTGATCAAAACAATAACAAAAACTGAATAGGAGCGCATGAAAAATTAATGTGAAGAAATCTAGCTGTAAAGTTGTCAAAATGAGCTAGCCCATATGAGACAGCCCGCTAACCAAGATAAAACTTAGGTCTTGGGCCTTGAAATCCTAGCCCAAATTTTTTAGGGCTTTTTAATCTAACACATAAAAGCTTGTAGTCTGTTCAGGCTAACCCATTTGGGCTACAATATCTATTTATGTGGTTTTGTGGTTATGTTTGAACTGTAATGATTGATTATGTTGTCTATAAGTGTTCAAATACCTGTTAATATTGATATGTTCTATTAAATATGTGCATAATAAGTTGTTTTTATAATTGTGAATTTGTCCCTATTTGATTTGATTTTATGGTTGAACCACTAGATTTAACTAATCCTGTTAATTAATCATATATATTTATTTATGTTGTTTTAAATTGTGGTTGAAATGTAGATGCAAGGGATGTCTACAATTATTGAGTTGTTCTTCTACCAACAAAACTAGTCATTTAATGCATCATAGAGATATTTGATAGATACTCGCTAAATATTATAATGTGGGTAAAATGATGATTGACGTTGAAGGAAAATTGAGAAATAAAAAATTTGACCCTAAGGCTAATCGAGAAATTTTAGCTAGAATGATGATTACACATGGTGCACCATTTAATATAGTTGAGCGGAGTGTATTTAGAGAACGCCTGAAATTTTTGAATGATGATTGTACTTTTGTTAGTAGAAACAGAAGATTGCTTAACTTATGATTATTGGACTACATGCACCAATGAAAGTTAGATTTCTTTAACCGCTCATTATGCTGATGTGAATTGCAAGTTGCAAAGTAAGATTTTAGCATTTGCTCACATGGAACCCCTACTCAGTGGGTGAGATTTAGCATTGAAGGTGTTGGAGAACATTTAGGGTTGTCAAATACTTTGTTGCTTGATAGAGAATTTTTTCATATACGATGATCAACGTACATCTTGAACCTCATTGTTCAAGATGGATTGAAGGTAGTTAGTGATGCATTGCATTAGACAAAGTGTGGCTTATTTTAGGGTAACAAAAATTAGAACACTATAACTCTTTGAATGTATTAAGAATATTGGTGATATTGATACAACAATCAGATTGAGATCATATTGTGTTACTAGATGAAACTCCACTTTTATAATGCATCCGAGTGCAATTACTTATCGTCTTGCCTTTTATAACTTAAGTTTGCACGATTTAAATTGTAAGTATTGTCTTACAAGTGGCAAGTGGAGAATGGTTGAAACAATGAGTGAGATTTTGAAGCCATTTTATAATATTACAAGCTTGATATTCGAGTCTTCTTTTCCTACATTAAATTTATACCTTAGAGAAATACGAAAGATAGAGTGCCTTGTAAGAGCTTATTTGACAAGTGAAGATATATTGATTCAAAACATGGTTTAAACTATGAAGGAAATTTTTGACAAATAGTGGGGTGACTATAGTTTGGTCTTGGAATTTGGGATTATTCATGATCCAACCAAAAAGGTTAACTTTATGAAAATTTGCATATAAAAAAAATTGATTCAATCACCGGTGAAGAGAAGTTGAAAATAGACAAGACGAAATTGCTAATTATTTTCCATTTTGATGTTTTCTTTCGTCCATGTCGTACCTTTATTTTATGTTTCTAGTTTGTGTTTAGTTCTCGATATGCGCGTGCACACATACAAACACACTTCTTACAAACAACATTTTAGGCATTGAAGATGATTTGAAGCAAGAGTGATAAAGTTGATTAAACACGCACAAGGGAAAAATAAAATTGATTTTAAAATAAGGAACACCTTATGTTGGTTCTCGAGATCTAAACACGGAAAATAAATACAAGTGTAACCACCGACTAAGCACATTAATGGAGAAGACCGTTGGTGGAGAAAATAAATGCAATCAGAAACGACAGTTCAACGTTGGTTAGTCAATTAATGATGATAAGGTCGAATTAGGGAGCTAGGTCCCAACAACTAAAGAGAAATCATGATCATAAAGGCATCACAAATTAAAATTTTGATTTTCTTTCCTTGGACCATTATGAATTTGACATGAATCAGTGATAGTATTTGTTACCTATTGTAGTATAGAAAAGATTTCGATCCCAACAAATCAATGTAGCAGTGCCTCTACTCGTCCAAGCGAATAGGTCTCCTCTGGTTCCCAGTGCTAGCCAAGCAATTAGAGGTTTAGAGAAAACTAAGGTTTGGTTTGTAGTTTAGGGTTCTGTAAAGTGGTGTATCTTGCTTCAGCACAAGGGTTCTATTTATAAAACTACTTGCGCCTCAAATTATAAGTCTTACTGAATTATATCTCTCATTTATGTGTGACCATATTGGTTCTTGTAATATTGACATTAATATTAAATTTTATATTTAACATTATAAATAATGAGCGGTATCTAGCAAAGCATCACTGCTACCCAAGTAACAAGAATGTCAATTGATCTTATATTTCTTGATCCAAAATATACGGAGTAACGAATAAGTCCAATATCTCATATTAACTAAATTCGGCATGGTAATACAATTTTACAATCATATTTCATTAAGTGGCCTAAGAGATATATCGCCTAAGAGATATTAAAGCTTAACTACGAATACCTTTAAGAATAATGTTCTTTATGTTAATGTAATCTCAAGATTAAGTCATATATAATGTTCCATTACACAAACTATCTATTTTAGGGACTTCATTAATTTTACAACAACTATAATAAAGAATTACTTGCATTATATTATAAAATAATAAAAGTCATGATACATAGCATAAGTTTAACATAAAACTATCGACCTTTAGGGATTACACCAACAACAACAAATGCGAGCAAAAAACTACGTAGCCTTGTTTTTTTTTTTTTCCGTACATAAGCTTACCAGTGAATGTGTAGGACCAGGAGGCTAACATCCTGCCAGGCTATCCATCTTCAATAAAGACACAACAAGAGAACTATTGTTAATCAACCAGTAAAACAACTCTTAAAGAACCTTCGCCTATCGACTTGAACACTTGAGGGGTTTTGCATGGAACCTTTTATGTCGATACCCTGATTTTGGGGATGATTCAGTTATCTAGGACCCAATTCTCTTAGAGTACCTTCGCCCTATCAACTTCAACGTTTAGGGGGTTGTGTATGGTACCTTTAAGTGAATACCTTATCAAATGGAACCCTGGCCTAGGAGACCACCGATATGAGGATATGACCCGATACACAACCCTTAGGGAGGAGCACCCAAGGAGGTCGATTATCCCTCTCATAGGGTGACATCCTAACTGACATGACCACATCACGCATAATCATTGGTCTACATAGTAGTATCTTCCTTGGGACAGGTGCCTCGTATGGATTTAGGGTAAAGGGTCACGTTTACTACACATCAGGAGGGAAAACCTTAGGATCATGCTCTAAACCTGGACAGTGTCACACTTTTTTTAGGAAGAATATGCAAAGATCATCCTATTATTTGTTGGAAAAATTAACAATACGAGCTGCATATATCATCCATGAAGTAAGGGTGTTCAAATCCAAACTGATCCAAATTAAAACTACAAACCGATAAAAAAAAAAACTAAAACCGCACAAAAACGAATAATATTTGATGTGTTTGGATGACATTTTACGAAAACCACTCGAATTGAATTGGATTTTGGATTGATTTTTTAAAACCGAACAAAACTGAACCAAACCGCATACATGTATTTTAATATATATTTCCATTTTTATAAGTATAATATATTATATTAAGCTGTTATTATTTTTCTTTTTAATTCTTTTAATACTACATATGAGTTTAATTTAATCAATTTTGTTTCTATTTCATATGTTTCAAAGATAATCAATCATTTTTATTTTGTACTATTAATTTTTTTATAAATCATATGTTATATTTTGTATCAAACCTATTATGTTATCATATTATTATAAGATTATCATTAATAAAAAAAGTTACAATTTGTAATTTGGATATCCAAAAATTGATCCAAATTAAACCGCATTAAATTGGATCAGATCAGATCGGTTTTTAAAAATTAATTATCCAAAACCGAACAGAACCACATATAATTTTATCTTTGGATCAGATGAGTTTTTGCCTCAAAACCAATCCAAATCAGACCGCAAACACCCCTAATCCATACCTATATAGGAAATATGAAGTTTTCTTTTGGGGTGCGCCAGCCTATGCAATAGTGCAACACATAAGTGACACTCGAGAAGCTCATTAGCAAGCTCTTGTGATGACTTCTCCCCATCAAAAAAGTAATTTAATATCATATGACCCATTAGGCCACATATCAGATATTAAGCTAATAAGAACAAATACTACACTTGATCTTAGTCAAAAGGCCGAGAAAAGTATTAGGGAATATGAAGTTTCGATACAATAATTTCTTTCAATTTTATTCTTTATTTAAAATATTTTATTTACAATTTATTATTATCCAAATATGGTGAAATAATTGCATTTAATTATTATTTCAATTTTAAATCCAATTTGCTCCCAATTTTATATTTAAATCAAATCAAATTAAATATATTCCTTAAATCACTCTTAACAAAATCAATCTAAATAAATTATTTCTTCAAAAAAAAAAATCTAAATAAATTATTATCCAAATTTGAATTAAAAATATAGCTCATCTAAAACTTGAAATTTAATATTCATTAGATGGACATCGACCGACTATGATTTTCATTCGAAAACAATGTACACCCTTTATCTTCATTGTGGGGCGACTTAAGGATTTCGGCAAGAATTGTCTTTGATTAACCTTCTCAATTTTGTAACTATATTTCTTACTAAAAAAATGCAACCAATTTGTTAGGGGATGCTTATGCACATTTTATATTGAGAAGTTAACAAAACTATAGAACTGTCTTCAACAGAACAAAGGCCAAAACCCAGATATATGCCAAGGCTAGGCTTCAATTTACCACTTGAGAGCTTATCACAAGCACAAAGTTACCAATATCTCTTACTTCTTCACTATCCAAGATCAAGAGGCTAATTGGTCCCTCCAATTCCATTAACAAGCACACATCAAACAATCCCTACATTTTCACTTCATTAGTAAAATCTAAATTGTCTAATCCACAAAAATGTAACAAGTTGTTAGTATAGTTGTTTTATTTTTTTTTTGTCAAAAAAGTTTTTAATATTTATTACATAAGTCTAATCCACAAAATTGTTATTTTTTTTTATTTTTTTGGTCAAAACAAGTTTTTATTATTTATTGCATAAAGATAAAGATAATTACAAAGTGTTAAGAAAAAGATAACTACAATGTGTCACTTTAAAAAATAAAATAAAAAATAAAGATTTTTATCCTTTGTTTTATTATTTATTACATAAGTCTAATCCACAAAAATGTTATTATTATTTTTTATCTTTTTGGTCAAAAAAGTTTTTATTATTTATTACATAAAAAATGTTATTATTATTTTTTATTTTTTTAGTCAAAAAAGTTTTTAGTATTTATTACATAAAAAAATGTTATTAATTTTTATTTTTCTGGTCAAAAAAGTTTTTAGTATTTATTACATAAAAAATGTTATTATTTTTTTGGTCAAAAAAGTTTTTAGTATTTATTACATAAAAAATGTTTTTATTATCTTTTTTTTTTGGTCAAAAAAGTTTTAGAATTTATTACATAAAAAATGTTTTTATTTTTTTTATTTTTTTGGTCAAAAAAGTTCTTAGAATTTATTACATGAAAGTGTTAAGAAAAAGATAACTACAAAGTCTTACTTTAAAAAAATAAAATTAAAAAACATAAAGGTTTTTATCTTTTCTCTCACTATCTATTAGACCTAATTTTATCATCATTGTTGCAATGCATCATCTATCCACCAATAAACTACTATTCACAAATTCATACCAAGTTTAATTTTGTTTATAGGACAATTCTAGTTATGTATAATATTATTAAAGGGAGGTAAATTTTTTTTAAGGATAACAAAAGGTAAAAATGTTATACCGGAAATCGAAAACTAAATCTTTCTTAAAATCATTAAGCATACCAACTCATTAACAACTGTACTCCACCTTCAATATCTTTGATGTAAGAAGAATTATCATAAATCAAACAAAGCCTTAATACTAATGAAAAAAAAATATCTAACCTAATCCATAAAACGACACTTGATGAAACATGATAATCAATTCACACTCATTAAAAATAAAAATTAATGCTACACCGGAAATCAAAAACTAAATTTCTTTCTAAAACTCAATAAGCATACCAACTCATTAACAACTGTACTCCATCTTCGATATAACAAGAGTTATCATAAATCGAACAAAACCTATCTTAAACTCAATAAGCATACCAACTCATTAACAACTGTACTCCATCTTCGATGTAACAAGAGTTATCATAAATCGAACAAAACCTAAATACTCTTAAAAAAAAATCTAACCTAATCCACAAAACCACACTTGATGAAACATGATAATCAATTCACCCTCATTAAAAATAAAAATTAACCACAGTATAAAATCTAGATCTAATCTAGATTAACCCTAATTTTTTTCACTTTCACAAAAAACATGGTAAGAAAACCGGCTAACTGATTATAACCTGTAAAAAGCGTAACCCATTACCGGTAATAAAAGGTCAAGCTTTACTATCGCCGCGCTATATATATACCACATTGTAAAACTCTGAAATTTTCAGAGAGAATTGAGAGAAAGAAGAGAGAATTTCAGAGAGAAAAAATCCTTCGTGTTTTTCTTCATCAATTCAACGTTGATATTTCTGAAGAATAATCACAAAGGTGAAAAAAAATATCTTCAATTCAACTCATTTTCTCAGTTAATTATAATTTTCCATCACTTTCTCGGAAAATTCTGAACTTCAAAGACTTCACGATCACTCAGTGCAAATAAATTTCGGTTTTTTTTAATTTTTGAATTCATAGTTACGTTGCTTTGCATTGAAGTGATTCGAATTGAGAATGATGAATTGTGAATTGTGAATTTCGAATTGAGAATTTTTAGTTCTGATTTTCATTTTTTTTGTTTGTGCAGGATTTGGCTTGGTTGAGTTGATCTACGGTAAGTGATTATTGCTTTGTGTTAATGTTAGATCTGAATTGTGAAGTAATCTTGATGCTGTTGATTGATTAATCAGCTTGTGATTTTGCAGAATTTTGAATCATCGAGTTTGAAAAAGCTCGTTTCCGCGTTTTCTGAAGATGAAGCGGTCACGTGAGGACGGTTTCATGAGTTCATCTCAACTCAAACGACCTATGCTGAATACTTCTAGAGGAGAAGCGTGAGTTTCTGAGCTTTTTTGAATCTCTGAAATTTCATCTGTTGGTTTTTTTTTCAATGATTTTGTGCTTGATCAAACATCTGAATCTTAATTGCCTGATATTTATGGTCTTTGTTGTGATGAAATTTTATGTTTTTTGTGTTCTTATGTGAAATTGATGGAGTGTTTTTAGATAATTGTTTGGTTTTTTGTAATTTGTAATATCTTATCTAGGTTTAGGATTTAGTAAAGAGTTTAATTTTTATTTTTTTTGTTAAAAATTAATTTTTTATGGAATGTTTGATTTCGAGAGATGAGATCAGATGATTCTTATCAGCAATTATGTTTGAATGGTTTTATTCATTGGTTGATTTTCAACTTTTAACGGTGTTTAGTTATGGTTTTGATTATTTGTGTCTGTAATGTAATACTTTGTGATCAATTTCAGATTGTGGTTTTGAGTATTTGTTTCTGTAATGTAATACTTTGTGATCAATTTCAGATTGTGTGTTGAGTTAGGGTTTTGATTATTTGTGTCTGTAATGTAATACTTTGTGAGCAATTTCAGATTGTTCTATTCATGGTTTGATTTTCAACTTTTAATGGTGTATTGAGTTAGGGTTTTGATTCTTTGTGTGTTAGCAATGTAATACTCTTTTTTTTAATGGCAGCAATGTAATACTTTGTTATCAATTTTTGAATTGTTCTATTCATGGGTTGATTTTCAACTTATAGCGGTGTATTGAGTTTAGAATTTTGATTATTTGTGTGTTGTTAATGTAACACTTTGTTATCAATTTGATTAATGGTTTAAATTTATTCTGACATTTTCATGGTTTGAAGGTCCGGGCAACCGCCGAATCGAGGTGGTCAAAAACTGACTACTAATGATGCCTTAGCATATCTCAAGGCGGTCAAGGATATATTTCAAGATAAGAAGGAAAAGTATGAGGACTTTTTGGAGGTTATGAAAGATTTTAAAGCACAAAGGTTTGATCATGTTGTACCACGTTGTTTTTGTATATATATTGGGAGAGGGGGTTATGAATTTGTTAGTTGTAATTGATTTGTTTATCTGTTTGGTGCATTTGTAGAGTTGATACTGATGGTGTCATTGAAAGAGTGAAGGAACTTTTTAGAGGTCATAGAGACTTGATCTTGGGATTTAACACCTTTTTGCCAAAGGGCCATGAGATTACCCTTTCGTCTGAGGATGAGCAACCTCAACCAAAAAAGAAGGTTGAATTTGATGAAGCTATGAGTTATGTGAACACGATAAAGGTTAGAATGTTTGTCAGTTTAATGGATTCTCTTCATGCAGATTTGTTTGCAATGTAGAATTAACAGTTTTAGTTTTGAGCTTAATGGTTCCTTTTTATGCAGACTCGGTTTCAGGGCGATGTTCATGTTTACAAGTCATTTCTGGACATATTGAATACGTACAGAAAGGAAAGTAAACCGATAACCCTGGTCTACAAAGAGGTATGTTCTGTTATAGTCAGGAAAATTTATTATGTTGGTTTTTTTATTTTATTTTATTTCCTCCAGTACTTGACATATTGCTGTGATACACATTTTAATCATAATTGCACTTCTCCAGGTTGCTGCACTCTTCCAAAACCACCCGGATCTTCTTGAAGGGTTTATTCATTTTCTTCCAGAAGCCACCACAGCTGCATCTACTCATGCTTTTGCTCGGAATTCCATGTTTCGTGATAGGAGCTCTGCAATGCCAACACTACGGCGAGTGCATGTTGAAAAGGTTCGTCTTCAGTTCTTTTGTCCCTTTCTGTAGTCAAAGGCATGCTTAAGGAGCTGAACTTAAATGCCAGCAGTGTTGTCAATCGTAGATCGCAGAAAATAGTAGTTCAAATTCTGCTACGCAACACTGTTATAGTGACACTATAGTCACTATACTTTGACAACATTTTGTACTAAGTAGCGTATTGCGGAGCAATAGAGATTTGTTCAAATTCCGATACGCTATAGCTGCTATATAACAAAACTGGACGCCAGAGGGGGCCATCACCTCTTGCCAGTTGAGTCTTAACTCCTTCAGTGACGCACTCGCCTTTAGGGCATTATGGTTCATGTGAGGCATACCTTCAACACGTTATTGATAGCTATAACAAATCTAATGCCAGCTATTTAACATGCATGCTAGGACGTTAAATTGGGTAAATTAGTTATAATGTCAAAAAATATATTAATTGTTGTTTACTGCTTGAGACTTTATCATCTAGCAGACTAGGGTTTTGTAAATGGAATGTATTAATCATTTATTTTTCAACTCAAATTGATGTTATGCTTCTATAGTAATCGGTCTTTGACAACTTCAACCCAATGTGTTAAAGCCCTCTAAGTCCTAAGGGCCTACATTTTGTCTTTGTCTACCTTGGTGGCTTTGTTCCTCTGAGTCTCATAGTTGGTGATAAAGCTAACATTCTTCTTATCTGCATGCCAGAGAGAAAGGACCATTGTTTCACATGGTGACCGTGACCCTAGTGTTGACCGTCCTGACCAAGATCACGATGGAGGTTCGTTGAGGGCAGAAAAGGAGCGTAAGAGACACATGGAGAAGGAAAAGGACCGTAGAGAAGATAGAGGCAGGAGAGAACGGGAACGAGATTATGAGCACGACAGGGGTCGAGATAGGGAGAGGTTATCCCACAAACGGAAATCCGATCATAAGGCTGAAGACTCAGGAGCTGAACCATTGCTTGATGCAGATCAAAATTTCGGTATGCACCCTATGTCATCCACTTGTGATGATAAACATTCTCTTAAAATTGAGTATGTCATCAACACAGTTGATCTTGAATCTACTAACTTATCTTGTATATATTTACCTTTTCTAACTAATGCTATGATGTACAATGTTTTTCTGCTGGAACTACGTGCTTTCATGTTCACTTGGGAAAGAAATATATGGGAAAATATGGAATTGTATGAACTTGAAAGTTCATTAAATTATGCAAAAAAATTGTTATCACTTTTCTGAAACTCATCATAATGCTAAAATATTTATTGTCGAGAAATGATATAAATTTTTTATTTATGATCTAAAGTTATATAAATATTTTCCTTGTTTTGCTGACAGGGAGAAAAATATTTTATTCCAAATTTGTTTTTTGGTGTTCTCTTTTTTGTTGATTGGTGCTTTTATTTCCTACGTTCCCTTTTAGTTTGTTACGCATCTTGAATTTTGTCATCTCAGGTACGCATAGCCAGGAGTTAGCTTTCTGTGATAAAGTCAAAGAGAGATTACGAAATCCTGTTGACTACCAGGAGTTTTTGAAGTGTGTACATATTTACAACAAGGAAATTATTACTCGACAAGAATTGCAATCACTGGTACAGTGTGTATATTAATTTTTGTTAGTTTACTGATTTTTATGTGAAATTCTTCAATTACGGGTGTCTGTAATTGGTCTGGCTATGTTGATTTTCCCTAGTGAGCATTCACTCCAATTCCTTATAAACTACACAAATTCATCTATTATTTCTAATGCCACGTCCTATTTGTACAATTGTTTAGAATGGTCTTCCATAAATATATTTATCAACTGATCTATTACTTTTAGTTTTTCATTAGAGAACTAGACTATCTAAGTAGACATAGACTAGTGAGAGAATCAATCTCTCATTCTTTAAGGAAGACAATTATCCTTTCCAGTTCCTGCTGGAGCAATTTGATTTTGTAAAAAATGCCAGAAAGCAACCTTGCATGACAATATCTGATATGTCTCCTAAAGGTAAAGGTTATCGGGGGAAGAATGCAAATTGAAGGAACATCTTAAAAGTATTGAAATCTGGTATCATGTGCAATCCACATCACTAATTACTTTTTTTTGTGCTTCCTACAACTTATCTCTGCTTGGAGATAGCTGAATTTTTCTCCTATCAATCTATGATCAGCTCTGCCTTCTTTCATTGTATTTCTCAGTGCAATTTATATTTTCCTTGAAGAACACTCTTTACAAGATATACAATATGATACCTAACTCTTGGTAGCTTATTCTTGCAGGTGGGTGGTTCTGGTTTATTGGGAGACTATCCAGATCTTATGGAAATTTTTAATGAATTTTTGTTGCAAGCTGAGAAGAATGGTAACATTCAAACTAGTGATTACTTTCTTTGAAGTAAATTTTTGGAGTTGTTTCTAATCAGGTCCTGTAATGCAGGTGGTGGATTCCTTGCTGGCGTCATGAATAGAAGTATGTAAATGTTTTACTCTACTGCTATTTAGCTCTCTTTATATTCTCTATGCAATGGGATTTGGGATCATATGTTCATTTTCGACATTATCTTTTTGTAATGACCTTCTGACTTATGTTCATCAGAGTCCTTATGGATTGAAGGATGTGGACTGAAACCAATGAATGCTGAACAGAGGGATAGAGATAGGGATGATGATAGGGATCGTTACAGGGAAGATGAGATGAAAGAAAGGGACCGTGAATTCCGAGAAAGGGACAAATCTCCCGTGATCAACAAGGATGTTTCAGGTTCTAAGATGTCCCTATATCCCAGCAAGGATAAGTATCTCTCAAAGCCAATAAATGAGCTGGACCTTTCTAACTGTGAGCGATGCACTCCTAGTTACCGCCTTCTACCAAAAAATGTATGCTTGTTATACTTGTCAGTTATTTTAATGGCATTTCTGAGGTCACTCGCTTATCGTGTTCTTACGAATATCATTTGTGCTTATGCAGTATCCAATACCTATTGCTAGCCAGAAAACAGATCTTGGTGCAGAAGTGTTGAATGATCACTGGGTGTCGGTCACTTCAGGAAGTGAGGATTACTCCTTTAAACATATGCGCAAAAATCAGTATGAAGAAAGTTTGTTTAGATGTGAAGATGACAGGTTAGAGTTTGCCAATAATGTTCTTTTACTCTTCACTATTCATGTTTTATTGATTTGTCCAATAATGTCAAAATTTAGATTCTATCTAGGATTGGGAGGGGATGTGAAAGATCATAGATTAGAGGATTATAAAACGGGTGGTAAGATCCTACCTGAAGTGCGAAAAATGCCGTGCATAAAAAATAACTTACATGAGGTACATAACCTCTAAAACAGAACATTAATCTAAACTTTTGTTTGCAATAAAAATATAAAATTGAAAATTCAGTCATAAGTAAAAGCAAGCATCATAGTAAACATATGAACTTATTAATTAATTATATAATACTTTTCAAATTTAAAAATATGATTTTTGGATTATGAAGCGAGAGTACTCAAAAATTGAACTTTACTGCAGATGTACCCACACCTGATACACTTTGCCTATTCATGGTACCTACGGGGCACATACCTAAAGTAGTTTTAAGTAGCAAAAAAAATTTGGTGCTATCTCCATTATGTTTTGGATTCTTTCCATATTTCTACTAATCAAGTATTCTTCTGCATTTTCTGCAATGCAAATATCCTCTTTCTTAATTCCCCTTTATATATTTCTCGATTCTATAATAATTTTTTAATGTAGCAAATTAGGGAAATTTGCAGGCAGTAATTCGATAATCTCTATAAAGCACCACAAAAAAAAAAAAAACAGAAATGGTTTATTTTCTACAAAGATTATTATAAAGTCGAGTGACCAAGTTTAACTGATCGAGAAATTAAGTACCATTTCTAGTCTCTTACGCAGATAATTTTAGTTCATTTTCCTCTAAATTCTATTTCTTAAACAATTTGGTCATGATTTTATAAATATATAAAATCTATGTTCACAAAATCCCATTCCTTGTATCCATGCAACATAGTCTTTTGGACCAAGTAAATTAGCTTACTAATATATAACATATTTTAATTCTCAGAACTTATATGTAAATTTTGTATACTTAAAAGAGCATTTGAATTTAATATTAGGAAATTTAAACTTTACCATTGATAAAAAGTATGATTTTATTGAAAACACTATATAATATATAATAATAAAGTAAGTAATTCAATTAAAATATTAATTTATTATAATTAAAAAAATGAACAAAAGTGATATTAAAATACAAAAATATGTGTGTGTGTCTGTCATTTCATTTAATTAGAAGTACAAGAATTAGAAAAATATTGGCTCTCACAAGCAGCCGACATCACATGCATAGAAGACAGGCGCCCAAGGTTCTGCAGAAAAGAAAATTAAGGGAAATGGGGAAACCCATAAGAGAAGGGTGGCCACAACTACTGTTCTTGAAGAAGAGAGGGAGGTCACAAATTGAAAGAAAGAAGAGATGGAGGAAGTGCGGTTGAGAGAGGGATATTGCAATGAGATAGAGGTAGCGGCTAAGATGTTTCTCTGGTGAGGTTTTGTTCATTGAACAGGTCGTGAATTAGGAGAAATAGGCTTTTTTTCCTATCTGGTTTTCAAAATCCGTCATGGAATTTGTGATTGGTGAGCCGACCATGATCTCACACATGCAATCCAGGCATTGATCTAACACAAGGATCCTACCAAAAATCGTAGTACTGGAAAATACCATTAGTATGATCGTGATCTTGACAAGAATAGATCTATCTTTTATTGGTAGCACTCATAGCCGCAACATCGTTCCGCTTATTACTTTTGATATTGCTAGGATGATTAATAGTTATTGATTTATGTAAGTTTTCTATTTTTTGCCCCTGCTGATGTTATGTCAATCTGTGCTGGCAGGTTTGAACTTGATATGTTGGTAGAGTCTGTCAGCGCGACAACCACACGAGTAGAAGAGCTGTTAGAAGTTATCAGCAAAAATCCAATTAAAGGAGACAGCCCTATTTGTATTGAGGAGCACTTAACAGGTATGCAATTGATATACAGTGTAAGGTAATTTCTTGAAGTATTCAATATTCTGATATGGTTTCTCTCTATATTTTTGTAGCTCTAAATTTCAGGTGTATTGAACGGATATATGGTGATCATGGTCTTGATGTGTTGGAAGTGCTAAGGAAGAAACCATCTCTAGCTTTGCCAGTGATATTAACACGCTTGAAGCAGAAACAGGAAGAGTGGGCAAGATGTCGTGCTGATTTCGGTAAAGTTTGGGCTGAAATATATGCCAAGAATTATCACAAATCTCTTGATCATCGTAGCTTCTACTTTAAGCAACAGGACACAAGGAGCTTGAGCACCAAAGGTAATAGATAACTTTTCACGTTATTTATTAACATAAGATTCCTGAGGCTTTCAATGTGTAAATGAATCAAGAGTATTTGTTGTAGCTACAAAAAATTTTAATCATGTGAGATATAAATGTCTCTATTGACATACCAAAATGTGTATTTCTTTGTTAACCCATCTTTAAATTTTCTGTGATTGATGTTCTCTTTTCTTTTACATTCATCTTTTTTCTTACCCGTCTGAAATGAATATATGCACAAATAAATATTTTCTTCAGCAACTGTCGTATGGCTTGATTTCGCTCACTTATTTATTTTGGTCGAAACAAAACTTGGTTTCTCTAGAGTCTAGGTTGAGCTGCATGAGTGGTATGTGACATTCTTTGACTGCAATGCAACTTTCAATATATGTGGTGATCATGTTCATTCCATTCTCACAAATCTTTTATTTGTGAAACTATTTACAGCCCTACTGACTGAAATCAAAGAGATCAGTGAGAAGAAACACAAAGAAGACGATGTTCTTCTTGCAATTGCTGCTGGTAATAGACGGCCTATTCTTCCAAACCTGGAGTTTGAGTACATTGATCCAGACATCCATGAAGATTTGTATCGGCTTATAAAATATTCGTGTGCAGAAGTTTGCACAACTGAACAGTTGGATAAAGTTATGAAGATTTGGACAACATTTTTAGAACCGATGCTTTGTGTTCCTTGTCGGTCCCAGGGCGCTGAGGATACTGAAGAAGTTGTGACTAAGAATAATTCTGTGAGAAATGTTGCTGAAACTGATGGTAATCCTGGTGTTGGGGCTACCATAATGAACCCAAAGCATATAAGTACTTCTAGAAATGGTGATGAGTGTGTGCCAATAGATCAGTCAACTTCTAGCAAAGCATGGAAATCAAATGGTGATACTGGGATTGGAGAAGATAAATGTCTTGATCCAGACCGTACTATGCATAAAAGTGAAACATTTGGCAGTAATCCACAACATGGTAGCCCAGATATTATTGCATTCCTTGATCTCTCTGGTGGGCTGTTAGTGAATGCTAATGTCTCGCCAGCATCTGGAATGGAGCAAAGTAATGAAAGAACAGAGATAGATAATACATCAGGTACGGAACTTGGTTCAAGAATAAAGACGCTTGATGCTTACCCATTGATCTAAAAGAATACCTTG
The DNA here is from genome assembly GCF_051527215.1 of Medicago sativa. Lineage (NCBI taxonomy): Eukaryota > Viridiplantae > Streptophyta > Magnoliopsida > Fabales > Fabaceae > Medicago > Medicago sativa. The sequence goes on along the minus strand of NC_140753.1, from coordinate 24,675,599 downwards.
TAATTATTTTCTCCTTTCATATTCATATGTTACTTCTGATAAGTGAATAAAACTGAGTTGCATCTTTTTTCATCAAGGATTTGCTGCTACTCCATCTAGAAATGGTAATGTATCTGTCACCAGAGGACTCGAGTTACCTTCATCAGAGGTATGACATAACTCTTGGTTTAGTTTTTGTCAGTCTCAAGTTATAAAGGGCACTTGTACCAGATTCATTTTTGAGATAAATTTTGTTTTTTATCAGCATGAAGATCTCTGCTCTCTCTTTGAACCAGTTGATGCTTCCTTCATTAAAAAAATGGTTTAATATTTATGCTGCAAGAGAAACACCTTAACCACTCCAATTTGGTTTCACTTATATCATTTATTATGCATTCATGCCTACCTCTAGATCTAAATACAATGACAGCATGTGATAGAAATAGAATAAGGAAACAAATATCTACGAGGTTATGTTTTCTTTCTTGTTAGCATTCTACAATTGGCATTTTTGCTTGTGCCATCAACTGTCAGTTGACGAATTCTAGAGACATCAAGTTACAAACTAGATTTTCACTTCTATGTGATGTTCTGTCTCCTAGACTTCACTCAAGTGTTATAACATGATTCATGCAGCCTGTAGTGTGGGTACAGTTAATGTATGATGTTCTTTCTACAATAAAACTGATGCTCATATTTTAGTTACCAAGACCTGATTGCTAAGCCATAAGTCGTTAGATTGTCAAATAATGGCTTCATTTCCTTGTTAATTTAGTTTAAAGTTGTTGGCTTGGCAAATCAGAGCATTGATAGCACCATTTCATTTTTAACTGTTTTATGGGACTATCAAATGATCGATTTACTTGTGAAGTTCTTTATAATTGTCTTTCTCCTGCATCACTACGAGTGATGTACTGATTTTTGTTTAGACCAGGCACCACTACAAGTAATATGCTGAATGTTTGTTTCTTTATCATGGTTTAGGGTGGTGATTCTGCTAGACTATGTGCATCCACAAATGGGGCCATCGCTGGAGGCACTGAAGTGTGCAGATACCAAGAGGAATCGAATCGACAGTTCAAAAGCGAAAGAGAAGAGGGTGAGTTATCTCCAAATGGAGACTTTGAAGAGGATAATTTTGCAGTTTACGGAGATGCTGGTTCGGAGGCAGTGCATAAAGGAAATGATGGTGGTGTGAAACGGCAATATCAAAATAGACGTGGCGAAGAAGTTTGTGGTGAAGCCAGAGGAGAAAATTATGCAGATGCTGATGATGAAGGGGAAGAAAGTCCTCAGAGGTCATCAGAGGGCAGTGAAAATGCTTCTGGAGACGATGTTTCTGGAAGCGAATCTGCTGATGGAGAGGAGTGCTCCCAAGAAGAGCATGAGGATGGAGAACATGATGATAAGGCTGAAAGTGAAGGTGAAGCTGAAGGAATGGCTGATGCACATGATGTTGAAGGAGATGGAACGTCATTGCCATTTTCTGAACGCTTTCTTCTAAATGTGAAGCCATTGGCAAAGCATGTTCCCCCAGTGTTACATGTTGAAGACAAGAATTCTCGAGTTTTTTATGGAAATGACTCCTTCTATGTGCTGATTAGACTTCATCAGGTACAAAATTTTATACATTTAATGAGACATACACCCTCTTCTGGTATTCAAAACCTAAAGTGTCTCTGTAGTTTCAATTTCTACAAACAGCACAGCTAGATTTTCATTCAGCATTATTAACCTCTGTTATTCTATTCAATAAATTTAAACCAGATAAATATTTGTCAAAAGTATAAAATCTAAATTACCCTTTCCACCTGTTTTTGATTTCTCTCTCTTATTCCTTCTGCTAATTATTTGGGTATCTGTTACCAATTGAGTCATCCCAACCAGATGATTCCTTATTGTGTACTCTTCGGTAGAACCACTTTATTTAATATATCTAAATGATTAAATCAATGAAACGAAGGATCCTAACCATTTGTGGATGAGACTTAAATGATTTAGGAAAATTGATTTTCTTAATTGAGATATCATTACTCACACTGGGAGGTGAATGAAATGGTGTTGTGGCCAACAGTAATGAGGATCCAGGACAAGGGGTTTTTAGAGGAAAATCAAGTCTGAATGGTCATTAGGTGAAGTTGTGACATTGAAGGGTGGGAGCGGGTGGCAAGGAATATGAGAATTGTTGCAATTAGCATGACTTGTTCTCTGGTTACATTGTGGAGGTGGAATGGGAGATTGGTTATATGGGTTGAGGCCATAATGATGGGATGATTGTGTTGAGTTCCACTTTGAGTTGAAAAAAAGTGTTACTTAAGTCATGAGGCTCTCCACCTTATGATAACAGTGCTCTTGAATGGTTGACAAGTCCCAGTTTGAGTTTATAATACTGCTCAGTGTTGTAAAGCCACTAGGCTCTCCCACTTATTGTACTAGTCGTTTGTGTTGGGCTCTCCTCATGGGTTTGAGTCCTAGCAGATTCACATCAAAAGGATGATGGAGAGATCAAGCAGTAGAAGCTCCAATGGGGGATGTAGAAAGGCTAGAATCTACTATTGTTAAATACGGAGTGTTTTGGTCATGAAATGATAGTTTTAACTCTGGCCAACTTTCTGTTAAGAGATGGAGGTATTTGTAGAATTTGAAATTTGAGGGAGTAGGAACTTTTATGTAGGTTTTGCGAATCTGGAATTTGGCTGCGTGTAAATGTTTTGGGTGTGTATGAATAAATGTATTGTTAAAGAAAAAATTAACATTTCAGAGTTTATTACATAGTATATACTGACTGTATAAATTTTTCTTTGCTAATTTGACAGACATTGTATGAGAGGATACACGCAGCAAAGGTTAACTCATCATCCGCTGAAAGGAAATGGAGGGCTTCAAATAATACAAGCTCCACTGATCAATATGATAGGTATATATGCCTTTGAAATGTTTCATTATATTGAAAATTTGAAGATACACGCAAATATCTATCAAGACTAACTGTCTCCTTTATGCTACAGGTTCATGATTGCCCTTTACAGTTTACTGGATGGTTCTTCTGATAATACAAAATTTGAGGATGACTGTCGTGCTATTATTGGAACTCAATCATATCTCTTATTCACGTTAGACAAACTAATATATAAACTTGTTAAACAGGTTAAATGCATAAAGCTGTAAAATTCCTCTTTTTACAACTTTGATGCCATTCATTCTTTCTGACCCTTCAATTATGTACTCCTATTTCAGCTTCAAGCTGTTGCGAGCGATGAGATGGATAATAAGCTGCTTCAACTATATGCATATGAGAAATCAAGAAAACCTGGAAAGTTTGTCGATATAGTTTATCACGAAAATGCTCGTGTTCTTCTTCATGATGAGAACATATATCGTATTGAATATGTAAGTTTTCTTTTAAGTTTTACTTGTCTATTTAAATCTGCTGCTGAATGAAGTTTAGTGTTATATGTTCTGTAACATGGTTTATTTCATTGCAGTCACCAAAATCAAAGACACTGTCTATTCAACTCATGGACTGTGGAAATGAGAAGCATGAAGTGACTGCTGTGTTAGTGGACCCAAATTTTACAACCTATCTGCACAATGATTTCCTCTCTATTGTCTCTGACAAAAAGTCGGGGATTTTCTTGAAAAGGTATTTGATTAGTCAGAAGAAATATTAGCGCCATTGCTTATGACAACTTGTAGGCAATACTTTGACAAATTCATTTATTTTTGTAGGAACAAACGTGGCTACGCCTGTAGTGATGAATTTTCAAGCGAGGTTATGGAAGGACTGCAAATTATTAATGGTCTGGAGTGTAAGATAGCTTCCAATTCTTCTAAGGTATTACATGTCATACGATTTACTACTATACATATTTTTTCTACGTATTTCATTCTTCATTAACAAGCCTAATGTTTACTCTGTTGGACTGTGTTTCTGAATTTCCATTCTTATATTTTTTTTTCTTGACACGTTACTCTTCTTGTTAGGTGTCGTACGTTTTAGATACCGAAGACTTCTTGTTTCGGACTAGAAGCAGAAGAAAAACATTGCATCTGAAGAGTTCATGCTATGAAGAACGAAAGTCTTCAAACATTCGTTCAAGCAGAGTAGCAAGGTTCCGCAAATTGTTTTCCTTCATGTGACAGTGTACATTCTGAGTTGGGTAAGTTTTCGAGATTGTTTATATTGCTTAATGTTTTTACTGTGTGCTTGACACCAAACTTGCACTCAAACAAGATGCACATACCACATACCACATACTTTCACTAGAGATCAACATACTTTCACTAGAGATCAATTGTTTTAACTGACCCTTGGTTTGTTCCATGGAATGTGAATTTTTTAATGAACAATTAGCTTAATCAATGATTATTGTTTGACTGTCCCTTTCAGGAGTATTTCATTGGTAGAGGGACCGGATGTAAACGACATTGTATCCTAGAAGTTAATCAAAGGATGTACAATATTTCATCATATTTTATTTATAGGTAAACTAATAAAGGTTATAGAAGGGGGAGGCATGGTGCTGCAAGGAGAGGAATAGAGATTACAGTATACCGTAATTTGATGGCTGATTATGACTCACAATAATGTGAATGTAAATAGGTGTACTTTGTCGTTTAAACGAGAACATTTTATTCCATTCCTCCATAGTTTTGTTATCAACTTGCTTTGATGACATTGAGGCTATTTTTTTTTTGGATCATTTGGTTGCTGCAATTGGCCTTATTTCAAATACCAATAGCATTCCCTGAATCATGCAATTTCTGGTATGGCAATTTTAGGTAACCATGGTGTGACTGGCTTAATTCTTTCAAATAAAGAAAAAAGGGTTTGTCCGGTTTAAGACAGTTGACATTAAAAGCTTGATTTGTGATTTATTTCGACATTAAAAGCTACTACTTCAAAATTAAAACTAGAAATTAGAGATTTAGAAATAAAATTATGGTTGGTAATTTTTGTTTATTAGCTTGAATGATTATTTCTGATAGGATTTGAATCAAAATAATGCTCTTACTTTATATGAAAAATTTCTTTAAACAACTTTTTGAAATTATGCTCTTTTTTCTTTTTATATATTGAAGAATAAAGATAAGTTATAAAAAAAAATTAAAGAAATGCTCTATTTACTTCTCTGTATCGTTCCAGTTTTATTTTTACTTGATAAAAGATCAAGTTAAGATCTTTCGAATTAAGATGTATTTAAAATAATTGTCTGTGTAGAAGACAACTGCGCTGTTTTATTTTTAAAATCATTGATCTTCTTTTGACTAATACAATTATTTGTCTTGCTAAGGCTAATAAACTCAATGTATCTATGGTATGGCAAGCCTAGGAGTGTGTAAGTGGCAAAGTTAGCCATCTTTATTCAAAGATATTGAGAGTTGTCTTCCTAATTTTTACTGTTCGTAGAGCTCTTTTGTAATTGTTTAAAATATTAAAAGTGTCAAAATAAGACGAAATACATATATAACTCAGGTGAATATAGCTAAATATATATCTGGGATAGCCACTTACTAAGTATAATTGTTGTAGTATGACTCAAAATTGAAGTTCTAAAGGAGTGCAAAATTGGTGACGATTTTGAGTGTGTCTCCTGACCTTTCCTTTTGACTTTTTTTGGTGCCCGATTTCGCGCAAGAGGAATAAATTAGTAATATTAATTACATATATAGTTGTGACATTAATGTTAGTTTTTTTTAGCGGACATTAATATTAGTTCAGTTCCTAAAATATAGAATGTTGTACTGATATATCAGTAGGTGTTATTTCACTCACACATCTTTTAATACTCAGCGTGAGTTAACTCACGCAGTGTCGGGATTTAAGTCACGTTGCGTGAGTTAACTAACATAGAATTTTACATATGCGTTAGTTAACTAACGCAAAGGTATTTTGGCAGTTTGGTTGAGTAGGAGCAAAACTTGTTGGGATAAGAACATAATTAATATATATTAGTTCTGTAGCCATAAAACCCAGAACAAACAAAGATCCACTCGTTATCATGGTTCCTAAGCCAACAAGATATCAGTTGGAGTTACCAAAACAACTACCATCATGTAGCTTAATTTCTTTTGTTTGAAAGGAATCTATGGCTGTGTTTGGTAAACAAAAAAAGCTAGCTTATAGCTTGTTGGACTAGCTTATAAGCTCGTTGGATGAAAACGTGATGTGTTTGGTAACAAGCTTTTTTCACGAGCTTATAGCTTTTTTTGAGAAGCTATTTCAAGTAGCTTTTTAGCTTATAGCTGATAGCTTTTTACATTTTCTTCCAATAATAACCTTATTATTTTATTTTTATTACTTTTGTACCCTTTTGTAAACAAAAGCAACTGTCCCACTACTCACCACTCACTCACGTTTCATTGTTTTCCTCTTCGGCCAAATTTCTTAAAGGAAGTAAATTTTTGTCATTTTTTTTCTCTTTTAAATCAATGTTTTTAAGATACACAAAGTCTAGTATAGTTCTTTAGATTTGTGAAATGATAATTTAGTCACTTAAATGTATATGATCGAATTTATTCTTTTTCAAATTTAGCATTATAGAATGTTTAATTTCATGTATGAAGAAGGGACCAAAGACAATACGTGACTTTCATAGATTTTGATGAATAAATATTTTCAAAGGTGATATTTTTTTTGACATAATTTTGATTTTTTTTTTAAATTAAATTGTCATGTATTTTTAGGTCATTTTATATTTATAACAGCTAGTTTTACCAAACACATTATTTTTAATTAGCGAGCTTTTCAGCTATAAGCTATCAGCTACCAGCTATCAGCTAGCTTTTCAGCTATCAGCTAGCTTATCAGCTAGCTTATGGCTTCTTTTTACCAAACAGAGACTATGTAGCTTTAATATTAAGTATACTTTTAACACATCTTGAATTTTCTGCCCTCATAATATAACATGAGGTATGTTATTTGAGACGAACATAAATTTACAAAGAAAAATAGAAATTGACATGGAAACCAAAACAATAGAAAAAAAGTTAAAAATATAATGTAAGTATGAGAGAGAAAGTTGTCACAAAAGTTGTCAAAAATGGTTATACAAATATCATTTCTCTTATAACAAACAGACCAAAGTACTCTTAAATTTTACTTTCATATTTCTACCACATTTAAATTTAATTTTTACAAGAATTTTTGTTTAAGTTTCACATAACTTTCACAAAATTAAATAAAAAAAGTCATAGAATTAAAATTAATTTTAATTTTATAGGATGTAATATATTAGTAGAGACATTACAATGAGCAAGAGTCGAGATTTGATTTTTTTTATCAAGTAGTCTAGTGACTAAAACTCACACATTTTAAATGTAGAAAAGTAAGGTGTCCGACGTTCGAACCCCAACCCCCTATACATATATTATGTATTGTCCCTACCAATTAAGCTAAGTTCACGGGGGCGATTCGAATTCTAAGTTTCTCACTTTTTTTTAGGGGAAAAGAAAAGAATAAAAGAAAAAGAAACTGTGCAATATTTATCTTTTATATCTCTAATAACACACTTATTTTAGTTCTATAAATGATTTCTTTAAAAACAAAAAACAAAATATCTCGTGTATAATCTCATAACTCTTGGATTTATCTACTTACATCTTTAAATTTCATCAAAAGGAAAAGAAAAATCTTCTTGTTAAACGAGATCTAGTTCAACCGACAATGTTGATATTATTGAAATTTAAATTGAAACTTCGATATAACTATTTGATTCGAGAAATTAATTTTACATTTTTCCAATTGATTAAAGAATGATTAAAAGAAAAAGTTTGTAGCATCTAAACCCAAACCTCACCATCTCCCGCCATGGCTATCCCCACCCCCACGAAACCGAAACTTATCCTCTCACTCCTCCAACCTCATCACCACACTTTCTCTCTCTTCCAAACTCCAACTACTTTCTCATTCTCTCTCCTCCCCAACCGCTCTCTCAATTTCAAATTCCCTCTCTCTTTCTCCTTCAAATCTCCACCTTCACCAATCCGCACCTTCAATGCCGACGACGACGAAGACGAAGAAGAAGAGGAAATCGACGACGAAGACGATGAAGAAGAGGAAGATATCGCGGCGGATGAATATGATGAAGTAGTTGTATCCGGTGAGGCTTCGGATGAAGATGAAGTTGAGGTTGAGGAATTGGGGAGATATGATGATGAATTTAAGTGGCAGAGAGTTGAGAAGCTTTGTAATGAAGTTAGAGAGTTTGGTGTTGGGATTATTGATGTTGATGAACTTGCTTCTGTTTATGATTTTCGGATTGATAAGTTTCAGGTTCGCTCAATTTCTCTTCATTTTCATGTTTATGATTTAGTATTTTGTTTTTTTTTTCTGCCATATGATAAAAACTGATTTTTAGTGAATTAATTATATAAAATTGATTCTGATGGTTAAAGTGATTTTATGTATAAAATTGATAGTAAAAATCAATTTTTGAATCAAAAGCGATGAGAAAATGTGTTCTGACAATCAACATGATTTAATATCATTTGCGTTTGATACTTTTGGCTTCCTGGCACATAGGTTTTGTGATGTTGTGTCTTCTAGGTTTATGGGTGTGGTTTTTAAGATGATTGGTTTTGCCATCCAGAAACGGTTAACGGCGCACCTTGTTGACTGTTTGCATTTAATTCTTGTGTAGTTTTCTTGAGTATTCAAGTAATTAATACAAGTTATTTATAGTTTAAAGCTAGAATCAATTCTGAAGGTAAAATCAAGTCTACTTGAGAGCAATCAAACAAGTCAAAATCAATTATACATCTCTACAATAAAGTTTGGCTTCTCTAAAAGTGGTACCAAGAGTTTTTGATTTGTGTGTGTTGTGGTTTTTTTTTTTTTTTGCTAGCGGCAAGCGATTCAAGCTTTTCTGAGAGGTTCATCGGTGGTGGTTTCTGCTCCGACTAGTAGTGGAAAAACTTTGATTGCGGAGGCTGCAGCTGTTGCTACTGTGGCTAGGGGACGAAGATTGTTCTACACGACTCCTCTTAAAGCGTTGTCTAATCAGAAATTTCGTGAATTCCGGTATGTGATGAACAATTGAGTGCGATTTTGTGCACATTTAGAATATGCAGTTTGATTGCAAGTATTTATGTACAGGCTATTTCTATTTCATATAAGTTATAAGTTGTTTTCATTAGTTATCCTGAAGAGATTATGTAAATAAGCAAAAAAGTAAAAACAACTTTGGGCATTTCATAAGTTGTTTCTATTAGCTCTGTAAAACAGTATTACAAGTGTTTATGTCATTTGATAAGCTCAAATAAGTCAATCAAAAAGAGAATCTTATTTGTTTCCGTTATTGCTTTTTTTACACTGTTTGGAAGTTGAACTGGTGGTGGGTTGTTGTGTTCTTTCAGGGAGACTTTTGGTGACAGTAATGTTGGCCTTCTTACGGGTGATTCTGCTGTCAACAAGGATGCTCAGGTTTTGATTATGACTACGGAGATATTACGTAACATGTTGTATCAGAGGTGCATTATCTTGAAAACTTGGACTTATTATGTAACACTAGATTTTTGTCCCCAAAGCAACAATCATATACTTTTGAGCCTTTGTTTTTTGCTATTGTGCTGAAAAAGCTTGGGTTTTGGGCTTATGGCTTTATGTTGTTTATGTTTTTCGTTACAATTAATAGCTCTGAATTTGGAGTCAAATGCAATGAAGCTCATATACTCCAAAATCACTAAAGTATCAACATCATGCCCTATTTTGATACTGATACATGTATGATACTCCTAGATGTATATCCAAGTAGTATCCAATCCTTTTACTTTTTTTATGGAAATTGTTGACCGATAATACATTTAGAGTATGGCTTCAATACTTTGGGATACAGCTCCGAAAACGTATTTTAAAGTTTTTGTATGTTCTTGTTCTTCATCATGTTGACAGCGAATTTGGATGATATAATTCTTCTATTCATCCTATGAGCATAGAATGTGCGACATTAGTGGTACACATGTACTGGATCCATTTAATGATGGATGGAATTCTTGAATTGGCAAAGCCGACTCTTATGTACTAGACTTAGAGGCTTTACTTTTTTGGATGGTCAAGACTTTTAAACAGGACTAATGATTTTTTTGTGACCTTGTGAAATTGTTTGTGTGGGGGGGTACATTTGTGACATATAACATTATCTAATTTCTACCAATGTAATAATATCAGTGTCTCATTATAAATATTATGCATTTATGTAAAGTTGTACATTTTCGTATAATGACTGTTAATAACTTTTATTTTTAATCCCTCAAAAAAAAAACTTTTATTTTTAACTATCTTTCGTATTCTTGCATTTCTGTTGTATTGTATCGACGTGTATTAAGTCTGTGGGACTCAAAGGTCCAAAGGACAGGAGATCAACAATGTGGATTTACCAGTTCAATTCATTTATCATTTGACCTTGTTTCTTGTAATTTGATTATGGCAATGTCATCAATATTCTCACCTGATATTTTTATCAAGTATATTACTAAATCCTATGTCCTCTTATTTCTTTTCTTTATCATCATTTTGACGCTGCAATTTTCATGCAGTGTTGGTAATGTTTCTTCTGGAAGTGGACTCGTCAATGTTGATGTGATTGTTTTGGACGAAGTTCATTACCTTAGTGACATATCTCGCGGTACAGTTTGGGAAGAAATTGTAAGCATGATTTACTGTCTTTCCTGCTTTACTGTCTTTGCACATGACTTAGCTTGCTTGATTTTTCTTAAATTTGTATGCATATGTTTTGTATTGCTGCAGGTTATTTATTGCCCAAAAGCAGTTCAACTTATTTGTCTCTCTGCAACCGTTGCAAATCCAGATGAGTTGGCTGGTTGGATTGGTCAGGTATTCAGATTGGGCTGGTCATGTTTATTGCAGTTGCAGAATTTGTTAAGAATTGAGCACTTATCTATGTAAAGAACATGACAACATGTCACCATCGGTGGCTTTTTTATTTCTTGTTCTAAGCCATTCAATTCAATTAATTATTTTCACCGCTCAAATTGGAAACATCCAAAAAGTTGTCGTATATAATTAATTTGAAATTTACCAAACTTCAGGCTATTTTTAAGGAGCTTTACATATTTGATCATCTTGACTGATTTTTGGACAATTTGGATTTGAAACATTCTATTGTTAAAGTATCCATGTGGCCGACCCCACTTAGTGGGAAAAGGGTTGGTTGTTGTTGTTGTTGTTGTATCTATTGTTAAAGTATATAATTCTGGGTTCTCAAATTTATGCAATGCTCAGTATTCAGATTTTATTTATCAGAAAATTTTGCATATTATAGTTGCAGAGAAAGAACTAGACTACATTAATTTATTTTATATAAAATTACCTTGATAATGAACTCTGATGCTGGTTGCATTTTTATGTCACGTAAGTTGAAAAAAATTCCAAGTTCAGTATCATTGCATCTTCATTAAATTGACTGATGGGATTGTGGTCGGTGACAGAATTCAATTAGTAAATTAAATCTGTCATCTTTCATTTTGTTTGGTTGCCTGTCTAGGCTAGTTTCTCTTTTTGATCTCTGAAATGTTTTTGTTTTTCAGATTCATGGTGGAACAGAGTTGGTAACATCAACAAAACGCCCAGTTCCTCTGAATTGGCATTTCTCTTTGAAGAATTCCTTGTTACCCCTTCTTGACGATAAAGGAACACAGATGAACAGGTGATATCTAGGATCCTGAATTTATTTATTTTGTTTAGTTAATTGCTACATGTATCCGATATTAGTAGACACCTTGTTTAACTGTAAAGAGTTGTACAATTTTACTTTTTCACTTCAAAGCCATATTTTCTGTCATGGATGTATGGATTTGGTATGGTTCGTAATGATTGTTTTGATGAGTTGCATGAAGTTTGATAGCATCTTTATTTGGTGGCCTTTTTCATAGTTCCTTATGTTAAATTTTAGTAGCACGCAAAAGGGCTGAAACTAGTTGGTTTTGCAGTTAGATTTGATATATAACCCTGTGATGTGTGATCTATAGTAAACTTAGCTCTTTTATAATGCATGAAAAGTTGTTCAAATTGGGTGATTATTCTTTGTAGTGCCATAATTTACTGGATCAAAGTAACACTAGTAGTCAATAGTTGGGGGTGATGCTTACTGTTGTTAAGACTTGCAGCTATTCAGAATGTTAAGAGTCTTCGACTTGCAGCTATTTCCACAATATGATCGTTATTTACACATTTGCATTACTTATTGTGATAATTCTAATTATAATAATAACTGCAAGAATTTCAATGGGATGGATGAATAGGTCGGTTGTAGTGACTACATAAGTATTTAGTGGTTGTCCAAAAGAAAATACGATAGAAATAAACTATGAATTTTTATTATTTAAGAAACCAAAGATAGAAATATTTTGTTGGAAATTGTGCATTCAATATTCTAGAAATTTAAAATCTTATCTTTTCAAGATATAATTTATGATTTAATACCATTTTTAGATTCTTAACTTGTGCCCTAAGGGCACAAGTTAACACTACCCTATAATTATTTTACAAATGAATTAAATCAAAGTGTAAACTAAGTTCTTCTTTTATGTAATGCAGGAAGCTGTCACTCAATTATTTAAAACTTCAAGCTGCAGAAGCTAAACCTTACAAGGATGATTGGCCTAGAAAAAGGAATTCCCGGAAACGTGGAACTCGCACAAGCTATGACATCGATGATAGAATGTTGGAACAGCGTTCTCTTTCAAAGAATGACATAAATGCAATTCGTAGATCACAAGTTGGGCCTCTGAATTAATTTTCTTATTGTTTGTTTGTACTTTATGATGTTCATAGTAGCAATCATTTTCATATTTTTTCACAACTTAAAATCTTTTAAAATGGGGATACCTTGGTGGCATTTATATGTCTGCCAACCACCATGCATATTGAAATACGTAGTTCGGGTTTTGATACACATCTGGGCTAATAGCACACACACATTTCCATTAGAAAAATAAGACTCTTGTGCCCTGAATTTTTAGTAATGAGCGTACATGCTGATGAGTATAATATTTAATTTTTTTCAGGTTCCTCAAATAATCGATACTTTATGGCACCTTCAGTCAAGGGATATGCTTCCAGCTGTTTGGTTTATTTTTAGCAGGAAAGGTTGTGATGCAGCTGTGCAATATGTTGAAGATTGCAAACTTTTAGACGAGTGTGAAGCAAGTGAGGTTCAACTAGCTTTGAAGAGGTTCCGCATTCAGTATCCAGATGCTGTCAGAGAAACAGCAGTGAAAGGGCTTTTGCAAGGGGTCGCTGCACATCATGCTGGATGTCTACCACTGTGGAAGGCCTTCATAGAAGAGTTGTTTCAAAGAGGTCTTGTCAAGGTTGTTTTTGCTACCGAAACCCTTGCTGCTGGAATCAACATGCCTGCTAGAACAGCTGTTATTTCATCCCTCAGCAAAAGAAGTGATACTGGGCGCACCTTGTTGACCTCAAATGAACTGCTTCAGATGGCTGGGCGTGCTGGGCGTAGAGGCATTGATGAAAGTGGTCATGTAGTCCTCGTCCAAACTCCTAATGAAGGTGCTGAAGAGTGCTGCAAGGTACTTTTTTCTGGACTTGAGCCTCTGGTGTCGCAGTTTACTGCTTCTTATGGTATGGTTTTGAATCTTCTTGGTGGTGGGAAAGCCCTTCGTAGGTCAAACACATCAGACGAGATGAAAACTTCATCAGGGAAAACTTTGGATGAAGCTAGGAAGTTAATTGAGCAAAGTTTTGGAAATTATGTTAGTAGCAGTGTTATGCTGGCTGCTAAAGAGGAACTTAATAGAATTGAAAAAGAAATTCAGTTGTTGATGTCAGAAATCACTGATGAAGCCATAGATAGAAAAAGTAGGAAGGCTTTATCACAGCGACAATACAAGGAGATTGCAGAATTGCAGGAAAATTTAAGGGCAGAGAAACGTATTAGGGCTGAATTGCGAAGACAGAAGGAAGCAAAGAGAATATCCGCCTTGAAACCATTATTAGAAGAGTCCGAAAATTTACCATTTTTGTGCTTGCAGTATAGAGATTCTGACGGAGTTCAACATTCAATTCCTGCTGTGTTTTTGGGAAAGGTCGACTCCCTTGGTGCTTCGAAACTCAAAAACATGATCGGTTCTGTTGATTCTTTTGCACTAAATTCAGCAGATGCAGATTCTGAATTGAATGAAGACCCTGTACCATCATATCATGTAGCTCTTGGCTCAGATAACTCTTGGTATCTATTTACAGAAAAGTGGATTAAAACAGTATATGAGACAGGCTTTCCCGATGTTCCGTTAGTTCAAGGGGATACCCGACCTCGAGAAATTATGAGTGATCTCCTTGATAAGGAGGACATGAAGTGGGATAACCTTGCTAACTCTGAACACGGTGGTTTATGGGTCACGGAAGGATCTCTGGAGACATGGTCTTGGAGCTTGAACGTTCCAGGTTTGAGTAGCTTCTCTGAAAATGAAGAGGTGCTACTGAAGTCTCAAGCATACAGAGATGCAGCTGAACAATACAAAAACCAAAGAAGTAAAGTTGCACGCTTGAAAAAGAAGATATCTCGTACTGAAGGCTATAAAGAATATAATAAAATTCTAGACGCAGTCAAGTTTACTGAGGAGAAAATCAAGCGAATGAAGACTAGATCCAAACGTCTGACAAATCGGATAGAACAAATTGAACCCTCAGGTTGGAAGGAGTTTATGCAGGTGAGCAATGTCATACGTGAAACCAGAGCTTTAGATATTAATACACATGTGATATATCCACTAGGAGAAACTGCTTCAGCAATTCGTGGGGAAAATGAACTATGGCTCGCAATGGTTCTTCGTAGTAAAATTTTAGCAGAACTAAAACCTGCACAACTTGCTGCAGTGTGTGCAGGTTTGGTATCCGAGGGGATTAAAGTCAGACCCTGGAAGAACAACAATTACATTTATGAGCCTTCTGCAACGGTAGTCAATATCATAGGGTTATTGGATGAGCAAAGAAATGCCCTATTGACAATTCAGGAGAAACATGGGGTGACAATATCTTGCTGTTTGGATAGCCAGTTTTGTGGTATGGTTGAAGCTTGGGCTTCTGGGTTGACATGGAGAGAAATAATGATGGATTGTGCAATGGATGATGGTGATCTAGCTCGTCTCCTTCGAAGGACCATTGATCTATTAGCTCAGATTCCTAAATTGCCAGATATTGATCCATTGTTGCAAAAGAATGCAAGGGCTGCTTATGATGTCATGGATCGGCCTCCAATAAGTGAACTTGCTGGGTAGTTTTCTCTTCTCTCTCTGTTGTATCATCCATTTGTACATATTGTACGATTAATTTACATACAGTAACACAATTTATGATATTATCATTGTTCTTACAATTTTAATCAAATTTATGTTGTACCCTAAAAATTGTCGACTATAGGCTGTAATCTTGTGACATTAAATACAAATTTCTAGAAATAGATTTGTAATATTTATGTTCATACGATGTATTATCCAACTACATATTTATTTATTTATTTATTTATAGTTTATTAAAACAGCCACTTGAACTTGATCGTCGACACTTATCTATTTTTTGTCATGTCATCTCGATTCTTGCCGCATAAGAAATATTTCAATGCGTCCCTCTCCTAAATACGTCTAACCACTTTAACCCCACATCTCTTCTTGACATTTGCCTTTTCTCAATACATAATAATACTTACCGTTTTCTCATCCCTTTTTGACGGTTACACTATGTCTCACCATTTCGTTTATTATAATTGAACTTTTACGTTGTTCTGTTCCTCTTAATGCGGTAAAACTAATCTACAATCTGCACCATTGCACAACATTTGATATGAGTAACTGAATAGGAGAAATGTACTACTGTTATGGCAGTCATCTCCTAGTATGCATTAGTCAAAGGAAGTCTCAATGTAAATTTAGAACCGATTCCATTTTCTAAAAAGTCTATTTATAATGATCATTTTACAGCATCTATGCATCTATATGCAACAATTTTCATCAAAACACTCTCACACTGCTCTCTCTGTCGCCTTACTATCCCCATATGGTATTTAATAAAATTTCACTATTTCTGTTATATTTCACGTTCTTTAATTTGCATAATGATCTTATATATATTTCCTACCAAGAATGCATCTTTTGTAAATGGTTTTATATAATACTTTACGTAGATTTTTTTTATAATGGCCATACATTTTCCCAATAAGACATCACCAACATGGCTATCAGGATCCAACTCAGCACCTTATACCTTTCAATTTTAGGCCAATACCACTAAGCCACACCACACTACAATATAACTTTACAAAATAATCTAATAGGCCATACCCTCTACTTTAAGGGCGCTGCTCTGTTAAGACAGCTTAACCCAGAGTTTCCATGAAGATCGACTACTCGAAATATGTATTCTCAAGTCTATCCCTTAAAGCTGCCCGGAAGAGATCTACATCAAACCTGACAACCAAGATGGTCATGTCCCCATCTCTTTCTCTTTCTCTTTCTCTTTCTCTTTCTGACACAAGGTCTTGGTAAGACCTAAATGTAAGATAAATGTACAATTTCGCTTATGCATGTGCAATTGTTCGCGCCTTTTTCCTATAAGCTAACATAAAATTTCTCACTTTTATTGACTAATAAGTCGATAAAGTAAACTCATGTTTTTATAATCAATTCTACTATTTAGAAGAAGACCATGAAGGGGGACGATCAGAAATGAAGAAGTAGAAAAATGAAGGTAATTAAATATGATTATTCTATTATAATTAAATCCATAAGAAAACGCACGGTTCCTTGCACATTTTACGGAACCGCCCGTGTCCATTCACTTTTTCAAAATTAATTTTTTATGATGAAAATATAAAAAATATGACACTAATTATTGTTATTTAGGTTTTTTAAAAATGTCCATTAATTTATTTAGGTTTATAAAATTTATTTAGAATAAAATATTTGCATATCCGTCTTGCCACCTCTTTACCCCTTGCGCCATCTAGTTTGCGCATTGTACACTTGTTTGATGGTTGTCACATTTTCGTGTGATGTTGATGTTAAGGGTAGGAAAAAATGTATCTTAGTGATTTTTAGAGTATTGGGTGTTCCTATCACATTTTAAGGCATATCCGTCTTGCCACCTCTTTACCCCTTGCGCCATCTAGTTTGCGCATTGTACACTTGTTTGATGGTTGTCACATTTTCTTGTGATGTTGATGTTAAGGGTAGGAGCTTCCAGAGTATTCTTTTGAGTGGGTTGGTTCACTTCACGCTATGTGTTTCAAGTGCAAAGTTACAATTGATGGACAAACCTTTGAGAGTCCTAAGTTTTATTCGACATTGAAGGAAGCTGAACATGCAGCAGCTGAAAATGCTTTGACATCATTATCACCAAGTGGAATTGAAGAGGCTAGTCTTAATCATTTATGGCTAATTCGATATCTTTCTTATTCTATAACTTAATTCTTTTGCTTGGTCCTTTTTACATATATATGATTGTCTATATTTCAGGATGAAATTGTGGTATACAAGAATCTTTTGCAATTAGCTCAAAAGGAAGGATTGAAGTTGCCTGTATATAGTACCAATAAATCCGGCGAGGCTCACAAGCCTATATTTAGTTCACAAGTGGAGATAAAAGGGGAAATATTTACTGGTCAAGAAGCTAAATCCAAGAAGCATGTTGAGATGAGTGCAGCCAAAGTTGCTTATACATTTTTAGACCCAAAAAAAAAGAGTGTAATTTTGCCAATCCGTAAAGTTTATTTGCATTGTTTTTATTCCCAATCATATTTATTTTGATTTTGACACTTATTTAGGACATTGAATTTATTTTGAGACTTGTTTAGTATTGTTAGATTTTTATCAATGCTGTATTTTATTTAAACTTCTTTACTTTAAATAATAATATCGATATTACGAGATGTAGCGAATTAAAACTAAATTAACTTTTAATATATGAAATAATTTGGTGATTCATGTTGAATTATTAATTATTACTATTTACTACATGATTTAACTTTGTTAATTTTTTAAGTTATTTTCTGTAATGCGTTGTTGAAAATTATAATTTTTTCCATAAAAAAAAAAAAATAGTAAATAATATAGTAAATCTTTAAGTACAAGTTAAAAAAATTAATAGAAAAGGGTCCATAGAGAACAAGGACAAGTTAAAAATTAATAATTAACCCGCCAACTCGTTAATAAACGGGGCGGGCTTGAACAGAACAAGGACAAAACAGTTTGAAGTTCAACTCATCCAATCATTATGAAAGATTATTCATCTTTCATAATGTTATAAAATATTACACAAATATTTGTTCAAGATAACAGGGGAAAATAAGTAACAATGAATCCAATCAATGCTCCTTAATTGAAGAACTCCCATGATACCCTGTGGTGCGCAGCAACTGCTGGGCATATTTGCTGGCGTTGGCACAACACAAAAAATTCTATGAGTGGCCTCAATATACAAAACAGAAAATTAGAAACAACAAAAAGCAATATTCCTAGAAGAAGGAGTGAAGAACAGACCTGCAGATACTTCTAATATAATCAACTTTTTTGGCATCCTCAAAGCCTAACCACATATTAACTTCCATCCCAAAATGTTTAGCATCAAAATGTTTGGCAGCAACCATCCCTTGTTCATTAGACAAAAGGCCATTATCGACAAAAGAACGGATTTTTGAAGATACCATTCCCTGTAAATCTGAAAATATTCTTAGCAAGTAAGATAAGCCATATCTAGTCTAGAAATAAAATAAAAAATGTATGACAAGCATCCTTGTACACTGATATAAGCTGCAAGTTGTTACCTTTTTCATCAATTTCTTCAATGTTTTCGGAACATCTAAAATATTGACCTTGTGATCCCTCAACTTCGATTGATCCAACAAGTAAGAAGATGAGAAAGGGTAAGATTGAGTTGAAAGGGATTGAAAAATTAAGGGACAGATTTGTTGTTTCATGTAAAATCAATTTAAAAATGAACAAAAGAGTTCACTTAAGATTTTTCATAACTGTGTTATGCACACACAACTCGATTGACTGAATTGCAAAATAAAATAAAATCTAAACAACATAGCGCGTAACATGAAGTGTCCTCTATATTTCGTGTCATGCTTTAAACGATAAAAAAGCGTGTGTTTGAAAAAATGTGTCAAAAGTAATTTACTAATCATTCATATATATAGCAATAGTATTTCAATTCCTCATATCATAGGAAAAAAACTGTAGCATTTTAATGTAAATTTGGTCCCTTTCTTTAAAATTTTATTACATTTGCTTGCATTGCTTACGTGATTTTTGTATACCACAACACAAGATGAAACATGTATGAGGAATCATTTATAGTTGGATGTTATGATTATGTTATGTTTAGTTCTATAATAATCACAGTACAGGCGTAAAACAATGACGGTAATAATAATTATAAAATGGCAATAATAATTAGCCACTCTTAAAAATTTAATTTGTGTGTTCATTATTCCAGAAAAATATAAAAATACTTTTTTTAAATATCCATATATTAGAAAATACAGGCGACTTAAAATTATAGTATCATCAAGTTGATTTTGTTAAAACTGCTTTAATTTGATCCTGTTCTCCACATTAACACATGTTTTTGTATAATTTGAGTTAGCTACAGTTGAAAGTGTAGTCTTTAGGCACGAGTTGTTACCTGAAATTCTTGTGGATCTGGTCGCCAATAGTCTTCTACCTTGTTCTTCCATCATAAATCTCTTTCTTTTTCGAGCTACAGTAAAATAATTAAAGAAAAATTAAACCATAAGTTTATGGAAAAGGTGTAGATCGAGTAAGAGTAGGTTTTTCGAGCTACCTGAAATTGAATAAATCGGAGTATGAGCAAGAGTAAGAGTAGAGATTTCTGTGAGAGTAGAAATTTGGGACATATCCTGCGTTTCAGGTGAAGAATTGGTAGATTCAGATCTTCTTTTTCTTTTTTCTTCTAATATTTGAAGATGAATGGGTAATGAAGGCATGATTGATTGATGGTTCAACACAGAGCCTCGGGAGTATGCAAGCCTTCAAGACACTGTCGACCAAATCTCCACTTGAGATACGAGTAGCAGTAAACCCAACCCCTTTTGATGGAACATCATATTCCCTCGGCTCGGTCCCAAATTAAGTGAGACAATATTTTGTTGGGAAATTAACCACTTTAGTCCCTGAATCGGAAGAGATTCGTCACTTTAGTTTCTGAATGCAGATAAATTGCAAAATAGTCCCTGAATGTAGACTTTGTTAGTCAATTTAGTCCCTGAATGCAAACTTCGTTAGTCAATTTAGTCCCTGAATGTAGACTCCGTTAGTCATTTTAGTCCCTGAAATTGACCATGCAGGGACTGTTTTGCAATTTCACTTCATTCAAGGACTAAAGTGACTAATTCCCCATATTTTGTTTTGATCTTATTTTTCTACTAATAAATAAAAACAAATATTAGCATTAGTTTATTTTTTTACGGCTAAATGAAAATGTTAGCCAGCGAATATTTTTTGAATTTATTTTAAATCCACGGCTATTATAATGGTAGCCTAATATTTTTGAATTTATGATTCAATAATTTATTTTATTCACGGCTAATATAACTCACGGTTTGTGAAACTTGAGATAACTAATTTAATTTATTTTTTTGAGTTTATTTTAAATATTTTCATTTAGCTAAAGTAAAAGTTTGTATGGTAAGCGAATGATTAATATAAATGTTAGATGATTTTTTTTTTACATTATAAAATAATTACTTTCGTGTTAAATATTTTACTTTATTTACTATGCATTTCTAATAATTTTTTTATCTTTAAATTATATTTATTATTTTAATTATTTTAAAATTATTGTATAACATGTAAACAATTTTCTAATATCATATAAATCATAGTTTAAGTTATTATTTGAACCGCAAATAAATTTATTTTTGAATCGGATGAGTTTTTGCGGTGAAGGTGCATGTGCTCTTGTACGATACGGAACCAAGGGGGGTATGGATGTGTGCTCCTTGAAGGTATGCAAAATGTTGTTTTATTGCCCATTTTTTTCCCTAAGCAATATATTTTAAATTACTACTGCTGGAATTATCTGGTACCATAGGGTTGTTCACCCGCTGGTGAGAGTTCTCGTAAGTTTGCAAGAGGGGAAGGTTCTTCTGGAGAGTGCCAACGGTGCAAACTTTTATCAATCAGAATCAAGCTTTTGGAAGCCAAGCAGGGACAGATGTATGGCCAAGTTTTTAAAAACCTTTTTTTTTAGTAGTATAATATACCAATAGTTAACAATTTAATCACATGGCCCACACTTATCACATATCATCTTTCTCTTCGCTCACACTTATCACACGATTTGATAATATGAATCAGATGCGAAATCGGATAGAAGATGACTGGTTAAATGATTGTTTAGTAATTTATATAGAAGGAGATATTTTTATTGATATTGAAAATGAGAAAATCATTCAATATTTCTAGAATATAAAAAATCATAGAGGACAATTTTGATGGGTATTTATGCTTTCGAAAACGAAATGTAACATGTATATAATGCTACAAATTTTTGATATATGATGCCCCCACTATTCAAAATTCTTGGATCCGTCATTGAAGCTAAGTTGGAGGTTGCTCAATCATCCACCAATTTATACGATGCTTTGGTAGAGGTGTCTGAAGCGGTGGAGGGACTATCACTGGATCATTAACCAAATATTTCTTAACGTGTTTGTTTCAAGGTATGAAATTATATTCCCTCGAATGGTATTTGACGATCCTTTATATTTTATTAATGGTATTCCTAGGAATAAAATTTCCACGACCAATATTCTTCAATCTCCGGGATGATAGTTGGACATTATGGTTAGTTGAGTGATACAATGGCGGCGTTCATTTATTTGAAGATCCGAAACTGGAAATCAAGGAAATTAAGCAACAAGATTCTTTTATTTATTTTTTGGAAATTTGAAAAGTAGAAAATTAATTAAAAGAAAATAGGGGAAAGATGAAGTAAAAATAAAATGGGTAATTGAAGAATGAAGATAGGTGAGTAGTTTGGAACAGTCAAGTGTTTTTCTACTTCAAGTGTTCAAACAACTTTTTGCAAACTGTTATGGCTCATTAAAAAAAAAAATTGCTAATGCAAACTGTGTTATCTGGGACTCTTTTTGTTTTGTTTTGGTTGCAGGAATGCAGCAAGCAAGGAAGAACAAACTGAATTAGTGGCCTAAATTGTCAAGTTACTTTTGATGTATTTTGAATATTAGTGGCCTACATTGGCCTATTTTGAATATCGAAGACCTGTGTTGCCAACTAACTTTAGGTTTTAAAAGCAAGGAGTGTGAATCTTGTTAGGTTTATTGTTAGGACTAGTAGTTAATATAATAGGTTGTTGCTATTGTACTCAATTTACGTGTATAACTATAGTGAATGGACATTTGTAAAAGGATAAATTGTTTACGGACATATGATGTTATATCGAATGACTTTGCTTGAACTTTAAAGAAGAAAATAACCCCGAGTTTCCATGAAGATCGACTGCTCGAAATAAGCTGCCCGGAGAATCTTGTTAGGTTTATTGTTAGGACTAGTAGTTAATATAATAGGTTGTTGCTATTATACTCAATTTAGGTGTATAACTAGAGTAGTGAATTGACATTTGTAAAAGGATAAATTGTTTACGGATTTAGGTGTATAACTAGAGTAGTGAATTGACATTTGTAAAAGGATAAATTGTTTACGGACATATGATGTTATATCGAATGACTTTGCTTGAACTTTTAAGACTTTTAAGAAGTTACGGATTTAGGTATATAACTAGAGTAGTGAATTGACATTTGTAAAAGGATAAATTGTTTACGGACATATGATGTTATATCGAATGACTTTGCTTGAACTTTTAAGACTTTTAAGAAGAAAATAACCCAGAGTTTCCATGAAGATCGACTGCTCGAACGAAATAAGCTGCCCGGAGTTTCCATGAAGATCGACTGACAACCAAGATGGCCATGTCCCCTTACCCAACCCATAGTCACAACAACAACTTCCAAAACTTTAATACCCCCACTTGGGTCACAGGCTAGCGCTACCAAGGCCAGTGTTTTCTGTGCTCTGACCAACAATATATAAACACTTACATGCTTTCTTAGTCTACCGATGTGGGACATGTAATAGACTTAGGATGGTTTTGTTTTATTGTACTTTGGTTAAAAAAAACTAAGTTTGATGGACACTCAAACATATGTATAGTATACACCTTTAGAAAGAGTAAAAGATACGGATGTAGTAGTAAATTGAAGATCAATAGGATGAAAGAGATTTTGTAATTTTTTTTAAGAGATAGAGATAAAATGATGTGTTGAATGAATGTTTGAGAATGTGAAATGTTCAAATATTTCATTTTTTCACTCAGTTGTCACTTTTAACAATTTTTTTATCTGTCTCAAAATAATGGTCACTTTAAAATATCAATGTAATATTTATTATTTTTCACTAATATGCTTTTATTTATAATTCATCCAATTTAACTACTCTACTAACTATAATTAATAAAAATATTTTAATAATTGATACTAATTTTATCATTAAAATCAATTCAATTAATTATTTTCCTAAAAACGGCACATAACTCAAAAACAACAATTAATATGAGAATAAGGAATATCATTGTTGGTTATTATAAAAGATAAGCAGTATAGCATAGGGAAAAAAAAACAAGTGACTCGGTGACTAAAATAATACAAGAGAAGCCATCAGTATCAAACAATATGGAGTATAGCATAGGGAGTAATCATTCCAGTGTGACTCATATCATTTAATATACTTTGGATATATTCAGGATTTTTTTACTCATATATTTAGTTAACTAAATAAAAAAATTGTTTGATGAACAAACACGCCAATGCCAAAATTTTAGTCATGTGGTAGAAAGATGGGTTAATTATGTTTCTAGTCCCTATAAAATAGCGACCTTGTAAGTTTAGTCCCTACTTAATTTTAATAGCATTTTTAGTCCCTAATTTTGTTTTTCTGCACTGAGTATTAGTCCCTACTCAATTCAAATTTGTTTAATTTATGCTTAAACTCTTAAATTTTTTAACAATTTTTTGCAGACATGTTTAGAACATTACTAAAAGTTCGTCCGCAAAAAATTATCGCAAAATTTGATTTCTACATCCAGATTTTATTACTTTTTATCTTTAACTTTTGTCGTTTTAAAAAATTCATATTTAATTCATTTCATGTCAGAAAATTCTAAATTTTAGTAAACGAACATTTCATAGTGTTCTAATCTTGTCTCAAAAAAATCGTTCAAAAATTTAAGAGTTTAAGGATAATTAATCAATCTTTGTTTTAGCAGGGACTAAAATTATAAGTAAATTTTTTTTTTATAGGGACTAAAAATGCTATTAAAATTAAGTAGGGACTAAACTTACAAGGTCGCTATTTTATAGGGATTAGAAACATAATTAACCCTAGAAAGATAGATAAATGAAAAATAAAATGGTGACCAAGATATATTTTTTTTTTGAAGGGAATGGTGACCAAGATATATTGTATCCAGTATTTTCTACTCATATATTTAGTTAACTAAATAAAAAATTGTTTGATGAACAAACACGCCAATGCCAGAAAAATGATTTTGGTTTTTGAAGAAATCAAAATGAAATATATTACTACCAGAAAACTATCTACCTAGGACAAGATGTATCAGAGAAAATAGCCAAAAAATACACATAAGTTTAACAATGAGAAGAACAAGTTAGTCAATACCCAAACAAAGAAAGGAGTTTTTGCACCAATTACGAAAACTAAAAAAAAAAGCGTCGTAATTGGCTTTAAACCACCAAAAGGAAAGAAACTTAATACTTTCCACAACCTGAATAAGAGAATTTTGTATTCCACGAAAAAGTCTATCATTTCTTCCTTCCAAATCACCCAAGAGCTAGCAAACCAAATCAAATGCATGAAAGAACACCTTGATTTAGCATAACCTGCAGAAGTGTGAAACTGATGAAAATGATCCTGAATGTTAGAGGGATCCGCTGAATAGACGCAAAGCCACTTCCTAACAAGCTGCCAAATATGACCAAACATACGACATATAAAAAATAAATGATTCTCTGATTCATGTAGACCACAACCACTAACACACAGCTGAGAGTCATGTGGAATAGTCCCTCTTTGAAATAAATTCACCTTACTTGGCAATCTATCCGAAAAAGACGCCAAGCAAACACCGAGACCTTTAAAGGAACATCCTTCCTCCAAATGAGAGCCGCGGGGACGAAAATATGATGCGACGACCCTTCTGTAAGACTGCGGTAGCCTCACTCACTGAGTACCCAACACTTGGATCAGGGACCCACTGCCACACATCTTCAAAATCAATTTGGATGTCAGTGGTAAGTAATAAATTCCTACACTCCACTACCATTGCCTCCTCCCACGCCCATAATCTCCTTCTCCACTTCCAAGCTTCCCCCCACTCCCTAGCAAACATATGTGCCACAGTGGACAATTTATACTCAAATAAATCATACAAGCGGCGATACCTATCCAGGAAAGGAACATCACCACACCACCTATCTAACCAAAATAAAATGCTAGCACCATTACCGACAATAATGCGAGCATTATCGGAAAACCAACTACCCATCGTTGAACCAACACCATCACAGATGCTAGCTATCTCCCTTCACCACACACAACCCCTCCCGGCCACCTGCCTGAAGCCGCCCCTCTACTTGGCCAGAAAAATGAAAAATAAAATTGTGAATGAGTGTCAAAATTTTAGGAATATCTAAATATGAGAGTTGATAAAATTAAAAGAAAATACAAAAACTACAACCTAAATACTCCCTCCGTCTCACAATATTAGTCGTTTAAGGTTTGTGCATGATTATTAAGGAAATGATTAATTGTGTTGATTTCAATGGTAAAATTAGTAGCATTTACTAAAATATCCTTATTAATTGTAGTTAATGGAGTAGTTAAGTTGGACGAAATTCAATAAATAAGGATATAATAGTGGAAAAAAGTAATAAATGCTGCATCGATATTGTAAAGTGACAATTATTTTGAGAAAAATAAAAAATGCTAAAGTGACAATTATTGTGAGACGGAGAGAGTATTTGATAACATGTACGTTACGAGAGACACATATAAACTTAAATTCTCCAACTTATTGACTAAGAAAATCCAGAGTCAATTATTTCCGTTTTCAAAAATAATTTGTAATGATTTAAAAGAATTTTTTATTATGGAACAAATTTAGGTAAAAAGAACACAATATATATCAATATACTACCTACTAGATATTTAACCCATGCTGTTTTATTAGAATGCACTTATATTTTAATACACTTATTAGAAGAAAAGTGTAGTGACGACTGGGGTTTTGAAAAGAGAAGGGAAAGACCCAACTTTGATTTAAATGTATTATAATAAATCATTTAATTTATTTAATAAGTAAAAAATATATTTAAAAAATAAAATATATTTACTTTGATTAAGTTTGTCGGTGTGTCAAACGATATATTTCTCCTTAAAAAAAAAGTGTCAAAAGATACATTTCAAAAAATCAAATTCTTTTTTGTCAAAAAAAAATAAAATCAAATTCTTAGTATGAAGAGTGTGTGAAGAAGAATTCTTCATGCCGATGGAAAGGCTACCGAAAAAATATATTAAAATATACGTTGAACTTTCTCTTCCGTTATAACTAAAAAAAACTTATATTCTTTAATTTTTGTGAAAAGGCACTTAAATGACTCGGAACACACAAAAAAATCTCCTAAATCTTTCAAACAACTTGATCCCTAAATTATAATCTCTGTCTCAAAATGAGTGTAAAATAACTAAAACATAAATGAAAATATATTACATTAGTATTCAAGTTTATATAATAACAAAAAAAAAAGGTGTTATGTGTAATTAGTATTTTATATTATATATACAAAATTTAAATGAACAAATTGTTTGTCAATCAAACAAAATTCAGAAATATGTGTTACTCAACCATCACTTTAGGTATATGATATACTATAAAAGTACGAAAATAATATATTTGAATAACTTCAAAGCCGAGTTTCGTCAGTATCCTTCTTATATTACAATTACAACCACCACATCACATGAGTAACAACTTCGAGTAATTCTCACTTCGAGTAATTCATTTATCACTTTGATTCTAGTTCTCCTTTGATTGATTGCCTCTGAGATCAATTTCCTTTCAATTCAAAATGAAATAAGAGAAAATATTGAATAAATAAATTTAAATTATAGACACACATATATTAAAAAATATAGATATTAGTTTAATTTATCTTTAAAAAACTTATTAAAGAGATATACTTACAAAAAAAGTTTAATACAAATTCAATAAGTTTAATACTTAAAAAACTTAATTTATCTTCTATAAAAAAAAAAGTTTAATACAAATTCGTTAAATTTAAATTTAAATTTCTTGATGCAAATATTAGGATTATAGAGATATACTTACATGAGAATCATCGTGTATCGAGTTGATGATAGAACATCTTATGATATTTTTAACTATGTTTATAGTTTTTTGTTTTTTTTTTTTTTTTGTATTTTAAGGCAAATTAGAAGTCATTTAGAGGAGTTGTTAATGGTTGGAGAAACTTTTTGCATTAATCCATCTAAAATGATCCTAAATAGGAAAAACAAGACATTCACCAAATCATGCAGCTCCACAGGTGTTGAGTCTTTTTAGTGAGAAGTCATGTAAATAGGAAAAACAAGACATCACCTCAAGGATCAAGGATATGAAGAAAGTGGTTAGCAAAGGATAACAATGATAAATAAGGGTATGACTTGAAAAAGGCTCATAGTACCAAACAGGTGCTTCTTGATGAATATCTTTATCTAAAAGCCCCCATAGTTATTGTGTTCTTGAACTTTGGGGGTAAACTATCTCTCTGCCTTGGTGGTAAATAATAATTTTCCAAGACAAAAACAATTTAAAAATTTTTGGAGATTGTTAGCAAATTTCATAAACAGTTCAATATACATAAATTTAATTTATCAATCAACAGCGGAAGCAGTTATTGAACAAGTTTATGATCAGATACAACATGTTTGATTTACTAAGATTAAAGTTCAAGGTCATAGGAATACCTGGATCCATGACAAAAGAGTTTTTCCGGCAGCAGTGATCTGAAACAAAAACAAAGTCAGCGGCGGCTGGTTTGGTTCTTCCTCAACCTGTACCTTGATGCCCTAATGCGCTTCAGATGGGGAGAAGAGCGGTTTTGCTGTGTACGGTATATTGGGGACCATAGCCTCTTTATATAGGATGGCCATTAGGGTTTCCCATTATTCCGTTAATGGACCATCCAGACATCCACCCGATCCAAGCCCATATCACTTAAATAATTAATTATTATTTTAATAGAAACCTAATAAGCCTTTTTTCCATTATATGATCACTAATCAATTAAGGCCCTTAAAGATAAATAGCTAATATAATTAAATTAGATATATATGCCCACATAATAATCATTGGAATATTATAATTAAATAAATTAAAATATTCCAACAATCTCCCACTTGGGCAATATATCTTACAAATAATTATATCAAGGTTCTTTAGGTGCACATCTGAATGCTATCTATCGTTAGATTTCAACTTTACAATCTGGTCCATCTCATACATTAATAATGGGACCACCGCGGCTGTCGTCACTGACATATAACGTGACGGAACCCCGACGGCCACCATAACAATGTACTCAATGACATAGATCAATATGGGTGAGTGGCATGGAAATTTCATGTAATGTGATCTCTAAATCATGTCTATTTCCAACTGGTCCTACATAAGTCTTTATTGAGATCATAATGTAGTTCAAATAGGTGCAATAAAAATTACAAAAGTTGCACATAATAAAATTAAACTTGATATTGTTATAACAATAATATCACATAAGTTTTATTTCTGCAGAAAATCAAACATAACTG
Source organism: Medicago sativa (assembly GCF_051527215.1). Lineage (NCBI taxonomy): Eukaryota > Viridiplantae > Streptophyta > Magnoliopsida > Fabales > Fabaceae > Medicago > Medicago sativa. Next base: position 24,646,655 of record NC_140753.1, on the reverse strand, counting down.
AAAGTTTGAACCAAAATTACATCAATAATATAGAACATAAAATAAAGAATAGGAAATGACTCCCACTAATCTAAGGCAATCGAAAAACCAAGACCCATGTTTGCAACATGTCCATGAAAAGCCTTAGGTGCCAAGCCTTTAGTTAGTGGATCAGCTAGCATAAAGTCTGTTCCTATTTGTTCTATAGAAATTTGTTTCTCCTGAACTCTTTCTTTCACAACAAGATACTTGATGTCGATAAATTTCGATTTCGTAGCACTCATATTGTTGTTGGAGTAGAGTACAGCTGCACTATTGTCACAATAAATCTTCAAGGGCCTCTGGATGCTCCCAACGATGCGTAGGCCAGTGACAAAGTTCCGCAGCCAAGTTCCATGATTTGATGCCTCAAAGCAAGCCACAAACTCCGCAGCCATGGTAGAGGGAGCCACTAAAGTCTGCTTAGCAGACTTCCAGGAGACGGCTCCTCCAGCCAAGAGGAAGATGTAACCAGATGTGGAACGTCTGCTATCCGGGCATCCTGCAAAATCAGAGTCAGAATATCCGACGATCTCCAAGTTGTCTGACTTCTGATAAGTGAGCACAAAGTCTCTTGTTCTCTTCAAGTAACGCATAACACGCTTTACTGCCGTCCAATGCTGCATACCAGGGTTGCTTAAATATCTCCCAAGAACTCCTATAATGAAAGCTAAGTCGGGACGGGTGCAAACTTGAGCATACATGAGACTCCCCACAGCCGAAGCGTAAGGAATCTTTTGCATCTCTTTCCTTTCAAGATCCGTGACGGGGCACTGTTTGAGACAAAATTTGTCTCCTTTAGCAACGGGCGTGTCTCCTGGTTTACTATCTTTCATGGAGAATCTATCCAAAACTGTATCGATATAGCTCCTTTGCGACAATCCTAAAACACCTCGAGAGCGATCTCTAAGTATTTGGATTCCTAAGACAAAGGAGGCGTCCCCAAGATCTTTCATCTCAAAATTCTTTGTGAGAAATTTCTTGGTTTCGTGCAGTAAGCCTATATCGTTGCTTGCTAAAAGGATATCATCTACATATAATACCAAGAAGATATACTTACTCCCACTGAACTTTAGGTACAAACAATCATCAACTTGATTAGCCTCAAAACCAAACGAGGATATAACTTGATGAAACTTAAAGTACCATTGACGGGAAGCCTGTTTAAGGCCATAGATGGATTTCTTAAGTTTGCAAACCATAGATTTCGGGTCACCTGACACAAAATTTTCTGGCTGCACCATGTATATTGTTTCCTCAATGTTACCATTTAAGAAAGCAGTTTTAACATCCATCTGATGCAGCTCTAAATCAAAATGAGCTACTAATGCCATTATGATCCTAAGAGAGTCTTTCGAAGAAACTGGAGAGAAAGTCTCTTTATAATCAATACCTTCCTTTTGAGTATAACCTTTGGCGACAAGACGGGCTTTATATCTCTCAACATTACCCTTTGAATCCCGTTTGGTTTTAAATATCCATTTACAACCAATGGGTTTCTTTCCTTCAGGTAACTCAACGAGATCCCAAACATTGTTGTCAGCCATCGATTTTATCTCATCCTTCATGGCATCAACCCACTTAAGAGAGTTAGGACTTTGGATAGCTTGACTAAAGTTGATTGGATCTTCTGTAGTCAACCCAATGCCATCCTCATGAGTCTGAAGAAATACAACATAATCATCTGAAATTGCACTTCTCCTCTCTCTAGTGGATCTTCTTAATGGCGGTTCTTGAGGTTGTTGAATTTGATCTTTAAGTGGTGCTAGAGGAAGGAACTCAGCGTTGTCTTGTTCTTCAGGTATGTTATGAATAACATCATTGTTTGTTTTTGAATCTGTTTCTGGAACAAAAGCAGGCACAATAACTTGCTCATCTTCAGTAACAGTTTCTTCATCAAAGACAACACTCCTTATGTTTCCTTCCCCCCCAAATTCTACATCCTCAAGAAACCTTGCATTTCCCGTTTCAAAAATTATTCTACTAATGGGGTTGTAAAACTTATACCCGCGAGAGTGTTCAGCGTACCCAACAAAATAGCAACTAAATGTCTTTGCATCCAACTTGTTTTCATGAGGCCTATAAGGCCTTGCTTCAGCTGGACATCCCCAAATGTGCAAGTGCTTAATGCTGGGCTTTTTCCCAGTCCACAGCTCATAAGGGGTTTTAGCTACTACTTTACTAGGTACTCTATTAAGGATATAAACTGCGGCCTTTAATGCTTCTCCCCAAAGTGACTCTGGAAGAGAAGAATGACTAATCATACTCCTCACCATATCCTTAAGAGTCCTGTTTTGTCGTTCTGCAACTCCATTCATGCTCGGTTTTCCCGGCATTGTATATTGCGGAACAATTCCACATTCTTTGAGGAAAAGTGCAAAGGGTCCTGGACGTTGTTCTCCTGATCCATCATACCGACCATAGTATTCACCACCACGGTCAGACTTGACAGCTTTAATTTTCTTTCCAAGTCGAAGTTCAACTTCAGCTTTGAATGATTTGAACATGTCCAGAGATTGAGATTTCTCATGAATTAAATACAAATAGCCGTACCTCGAGTAATCATCTATGAACGTAATAAAATACCTTTGTCCATTCCAAGAACTTGATGGAAAAGGACCACATATATCAGTATGTATTAGTTCTAAGACGTCTTTAGCTCTTTCGGCATTAAAATTCCTTTTGTCTGTTTGCTTACCCTTGATACACTGAATGCAAACTTCAAAGTCTGACATATCTAAGGGTTCAAGAATTCCCTCCGACACAAGCCTCTGAATTCTCTGCTTAGAGATATGACCTAATCGCTTGTGCCATAAAGTGGCAGAATTATGATTAATTTTTCGTTTTGTACCTCGCGACTCAGTTTGCAATATTTCGTTAGAGGAACGTTCAATATCAAGCATATATAGATTATCAATTAAAGACCCGTAACCAACAATATTTGAATTATTTGAGAGGCTAACTTTATTATTTCCAAATGAACAAGAAAAACCAAATTTGTCCAAAACAGAAATAGAAATTAAATTCCGTCTAATAGACGGTGCAACATAAGTCTCAAACAAATCCAAATAACAACCAGTCTTAAACAATAATCTAAATGTTCCTATAGCCTCAACTGCAACCTTGTTGCCATCGCCCACATAGATGAATCTTTCGGCATCATTTGGCGGACGACTCCACAGGCAACCCCTTCTTTACTTTCCATGCGGCAAATTTGGAACAATCACTCTTCATGTGACCATATTTCTTGCAGAAGAAACATTTCACCCCAGCTGGTTGTTCCTTTGCCTTCTTATTCTGCGAAGAATTTGCAGCAGCCCTTTTTCTTTTATTCTGAGAGTTGGTGGCCAAGTGAGCACTTTCAGTCTTCTCTCTTTTCAGTCTCTCCTCTTCTTGCACACAGTGAGAAATCAGCTCATTCAATGTCCATTTTTCCTTCTGAGTGTTATAACTCACTTTGAACTGACTGAAGTGTGGTGGAAGAGAAATTAAAACCAAGTGCACAATTAAATCTTCAGGAAGTTCTAACTTCAGTGCCTTGAGTTTTGATGCGAGATTAGACATTTCTAAAATGTACTCCCTTATGTTCCCTTTACCTTTGTAGCTCATTGAAACCAGTTTGGATAGGACATTACTAGTTTCAACTTTGTCATTCTTAGCAAAGAACTTCTCAACGGTTTCAAGGAACCCTTTAGCAGTCTCACTCTCAGCAATCGAGCCCCTGATCATCTCTGGTATGGATCTTTTAATGATCATAAGACACATACGGTTTGAACGGTCCCACTTTTCTATCTTAGCTTCATTTGGATTCTCCGGAGTAGCAACAGGGCGACCCTCCCTCAAGGATAAGTCCAAGTCCATGCATCCAAGAACAATCTCAGCAGATTCCTTCCATGACTTGAAGTTCATCCCACTCAGCATAGGGATAGTGTTAATTTGAGCAGCAAGATTGGGAGCGGTGGCAGCAGCAACTAAAAGAAGAGAACAACAAACATACAAGAACTTTAGTAGACATGTCATAAACCAAAAGGACATGTACAATTTCTTTATATGCAAATTAAATAAGACTTAAACAAGATACCAAACGCATCATTAAAACACAATCTTTGGATTGCTAAGATTTAATTGCAAGCGGTACTCTCAATGCAATGATCAAATATTGACGATAAGTCCGGTCAAATAATGGTCACCTTGGGGCGTCCCATTATTCACATGGATAAATCTTTATAATCGACACATATTTACCATCGCAGGTGTAAAATTATCCGGCCAAGTTGCGCCTTCCTTGGGGCCGACAACAACTCGCATGAATAATTTTACACTACATCTTTTTGTAAACTTAATTGAAATCAATTTACACAACAGAGGTTACTTGGGCAACATTATTGTTTCAACCAACTCAACTAATTTTACTAGACAATTCAATAGAATTAAATGGGAAAGTCTTAAAATTCACAAAAGGAACATTACTCACAAATGTAATGCAGATTGTATGTTTATATTTATCTTTTAATAATCACATGATTATTAAGGTATCCTTAATGCGAGAAGGAATTCGCAGGTTGAATTTAGGCAAAGAACAGCGCACATGCGTGCACTGTAGTTGCAGGGAAGTGAACAAAGGTAGTATATATTCTATCGAATATGCAGCAAGAATGAAAGATATATGTACAGACATAAATATATAACACTATCTTGTTCCACCAAAATAAAAGCAAAAATTTTTTTTAAACAATTATATGCATTGATAATAAATGCCACTGTTACGGAAAAAGAAAAAAAAAAAAAACAAATTTTGCTTCACGGAAATGGAAAAATATTGAAACAATCATGTGCATTAATAATGCTACTATTACGGATTGCAAATGGGATTTGTTTCAAAAAATAAAATAAAATTAAACAATCCAATTAATTAAAAAAAAATATAAAACGGAAATTACCATACATATATGCAAATAGACTTAAGGTTCCAAAATTATTTGCTAAATGCATGGCTTACTCCTAAAATCATGGACACTTTGAATTATTTTAAATTAAATAAATAGTCAAAGTTCTGATTTATAATTCAATAAATAAATAATTTAATAAAGTTTATATATTTATCCTAAATTCAATAAAACGGTTTCTGCAAAAACAGCGTAAAAGTCCCAAGCAATAGGGAATTTGTTTTACGATTGAGAGAGGAAAAAATTTGACAAATTCAGGTGTGTCAAAATATCGTAGTATTAACATAGAAGGTCTAAAACAAATTCATCAAAGGTATAACAATAATGACAAATTTTCAATTTTCATGTACGAATACAGTCAATTAAAATAAACCAAAAACAAGGTATTGCTACAAAACCATTGTTCAACAAAGACTAGATGCACCGATCTGGATGTGCCAAATTGAGTAAAATAAAATAAACATACAGAGTTTGTTTCAAAATTAAAGAAACAAGTCAAACTTAATTTATCATTTAAACAAAAATTGACAATCACGTATCACCAATCCAATCAATTTTTGAAAATAAAATATAATATTTCCAAACAAATATTAGCCAGTATTGAAAAACAAAGTTTATGGATCATGATAGGCCAAAGAAATTGATTACACCGTTTTACCAAAATTGGTTTAAACAAAAAATATTGACTTGTTTTGAAACCAATGAAGAAAAAACCAAATTAGCATTGATAAAAAATAAATAGAGGTACTGGATGATAACAGAAGCATCACCGATTCGATTAAAAGAAAAAATGAATCGCAACAAACAAAAGTGTTTCATCAAGATTCATCCATGAATAAATTAAGCCAATGATGACAAAGTGTTGAAATTAGCATCGATGAATAACCAAAACAAAAAACAAACATCATCGATGGTTAACACACAAGCATACAAAATTATATATATAAATATAACAGCCATCACAATTAATACAACTATCAATCGATGAACAGTCAGGCCATATAAAAGTGATCGATTGAAAATAAAACATTAATCATCAATCGATGATATATACATATCAACCGAAACACATAATTTGCATAAACGATCCAATAAACCAAACATGAAGTGGCTCTGATACCACTTGTTAGCAAATTTCATAAACAGTTCAATATACATAAATTTAATTTATCAATCAACAGCGGAAGCAGTTATTGAACAAGTTTATGATCAGATACAACATGTTTGATTTACTGAGATTAAAGTTCAAGGTCATAGGAATACCTGGATCCATGACAAAAGAGTTTTTCCGGCAGCAGTGATCTGAAACAAAAACAAAGTCAGCGGCGGCTGGTTTGGTTCTTCCTCAACCTGTACCTTGATGCCCTAATGCGCTTCAGATGGGGAGAAGAGCGGTTTTGCTGTGTACGGTATATTGGGGACCATAGCCTCTTTATATAGGATGGCCATTAGGGTTTCCCATTATTCCGTTAATGGACCATCCAGACATCCACCCGATCCAAGCCCATATCACTTAAATAATTAATTATTATTTTAATAGAAACCTAATAAGCCTTTTTTCCATTATATGATCACTAATCAATTAAGGCCCTTAAAGATAAATAGCTAATATAATTAAATTAGATATATATGCCCACATAATAATCATTGGAATATTATAATTAAATAAATTAAAATATTCCAACAATAGAAAGATTACACAGTTAAAACAAATTCAACTAGCCTAATTATGAGTACCAAAAATAAGTGATATGATAAATATCTAGGACTTCAGAAGAAATAAAGAAAAAAAACCCAAAAAATAAAATAATGAACAAGGACCATATATGTCCAATTTCTAGTTGTAGATAGAAATTCCATATGTAACTGCAAAATCAATAGGCATACCATTAATGAAATATTTAAAATATCATCCATCACTCATCTGAAAATGAAATACCACATGATAGATTTTATGGTGGAAACTTTCCAAGCGGATATGGAAACGAACATAATATATGACTAGTGACATTACTTAAGATACACAAATCTAAAAGCCAGGACAAAAAAATATTCACTCATTCCTAATGGACTAAAAATAGGTCATAACAACCTAATGCCCGATAAAGGAAATTGAAAGCATAACAAGGGGGTAGGAGGTACATAGATTATACCCCCATAAACAGGCATCATCCCATGTGCCCTAAATTTTTTATACAAGACAACCATTTGTAAATAGAAAAATATAAAATAAAACGACCTAAATGCTCAAACTACTTTCACTTTAATTGACTTTTCGAGAAAATCATTCCCAAAATAAAAGTCTATCTATGGGAACCCTATCGTTGCCACAATACTTATAAGTTCAAAATACAATAAACAAGTGATTCAAGGATAGACACATTGTTTGAGCACAATAACATTTTAGCTAAAGCATCAACAAAAAACCAAGTTAATTCCTCCTACTTATCATCGTGGATGAAAGCGTCAACACCCAGGGTATTCATAACCTCTCTTTAAATGTAAATCCATAGGCAAAAGCTAATTATTCATCTAGCCACATAGTGAGTGACGTCCCTTTCATCTACATTGAACCAAATTTTCACCAGGGACAACGATGGGAAACATACCTATTAGATGAGGATTTATTTCTCATAGGTGATAACATAACCTAATGTAGTATCATGAACAAGGCCAAATATGTCACAAAACGAGCAAAATACAAGCAGAATGAATGTACACCTGGAACCACGATATCACTTAAGGTAGGAAGAGGGAACTCATTTAGAAAGAACATGAAGATCTCTAGAGGTATTCAATCTCTTTTAAAGGAATATTTGTCTAACTGCTAGTGCGTATATGGTATGCTTTAAAATCATTAAAATGGAAAAAGTCACATTATGAGAATATGCATATATGGTATAACTCATAGACTTTAGTTGTTGAGAGTCTTTATAGGTGCATCACCCTATTCCGGTGAAGTACAACAACATTCCACCATGTCTCACATACTTTAATCATTCCACTATATATATTACTATTAATATTTAGAAATAATCATCATGTTAGCCGAACTATAAAAATAGGAAATTAAATGACTACGTGAGAAGATTCTTAATCGAGTGAAGTGTATGCGATGGAGGTGATTCTTTCTCAAGACCACTAACTTAAAATGTCGGTCTTGAAAGGCTCATAATTGAGTCAAAATATAGTGGGGATGGACAATGATGCAATAAACCCATGATCCATGCTCTAAACGCCACTAAGCATTTTGAGGAATAAGGGAGAAGACACAATCTCTATTGGAACTTTGCATCAAGTACATTGTCAATGGATCATGCCAAGGAGAGGAGAATGAAGCCAAACATGGGCCGCCATAATCCAATAACAAGGGAGTAATTATGCAACACGAGTGAAACTAGCCAGATGAAGGTTTAAGCATTGTATACCATGTTATATGGGTAGTAGTCAACAATTACACTATAATTACTCTTTTCATACATTGTAATTAACACATCTAATTAATCAAACAAGCTTATATTACACTATTTATTTCTGCTTTCATTTATGCATTTCTTAGTGTAGCTAAAATCCAATAATAAATGTACCTAACGCTATAGTGGAGAAGTTAGGGAACCTACAAATGAGGGAAAGGGAATCACAATTGAGAAATGATAAGCCTACAGTGAACCTAGTAGATTTCTTGAAGTAAAGGGAATCACAATTGAGAAAACTCAGCTAATTTCAACTTTCATCGTATATATATATATATATATATATATATATATATATATATAATTCTACAGTGAACCTACTCATTTTAATGAAGGTGTATTTTAGATTTTATCTCATTTTCAGTCAAACCAAATAACATTTTTTGTGGATAACAAATGACTTTTTCCTCACATTAAAAAAGTAATAAAATCTATGGGGATGAAGGTAATTCCATCTTTTTATTAATTTTGATGAAACTTTTTCCCTCTCTTTCATTTGAATGTACATCCGGTTGATAACTATCAAATATGTATTTAGGGGGTCTTAGAGATATTTGGGAGGTCTAAAAAGAAACACTTATTTCATTTAGACCATATGAGATAAGCCAAAATATGGATCAAGCCCAAGCCATTAAGAGGCCTATACTTGACCCTTTCTCTTGTTGCATGGGTGACACACAACCTATTGCATGTGAGACACATGGAAGTTGCATGTGCTTAAGGTGACAAGTAGAATTAGAAATTGTTGCATGTGATACACCTGGCTTCTTGCATGTAACCATTTTAGTTGTTCTTCACCTATAAATAAGGTTTATATTCATCTTCTTAATCATCTTTAAGAATTAAAAATCAATAGTCATTGTTTCAAAACAGAGTGTCTGCGTTTTTCATCACAGGTTCTAAAAACTTTCTTCCTTCCTCTTTCTGATGTTACCTTTATTAATCCTAAAATTTAGAATTTCTATAAAGGAAATTTATATTTTTTTTCTTCTCTTATGTTCACTTCCAGAAATCAAATCAATATAATGATTATTTTAAAGTGATAATAACAAGGTTTAAAGGTCCCTGCACTTTCATCAGATTTTGGCATTGGTCCCTGCACTTTTTTTTGTTTGGCATTGGTCCCTGCACTTTGTAAAAATATTGGTATTGGTCCCTCTGTTAACTTTCTGTTAAAAAAAAACACACAAAACTAACGGAGTGCCACGTGGCCCAATCATTTCATGCCACGTGGCACCAATACCAATATTTTTACATAGTGCAGGGACCAATACCAATATTTTTACAAAGTGCAGGGACCAATAACAATAGTTTTGTGTTTTTTTTTTAACGAAAGTTAACAGAGGGACCAATACCAATATTTTTACAAAGTGCAGGGACCAATTCCAAACAAAAAAAAAGTGCAGGGACCAATGCCAAAATCTGATAAAAGTGCAGGGATTAAAGGCATATTTAAGCCTAAACTCAATTGCAGCTTCATTCGTATGAATTTATTGACTTTTATATTTTAAATTATATAAATAAGAGTACATATGGTAATGAACTATTCATTTTTTGACTGGAAAAATAAATAAATAAAAAGCAAGTCATTTCCATAAGTAATATTATTTTATTTGGTTTAAATTTAAAGTGAATAAACTTATATCTTTTCCCAATAAATCTACACATGGAAATAAAATATTAGGGAAAAAGATTTATTGAGATCAATTTTTTTTTTTTTGGGAACGTTCTAAATATGTAACGGGTCTAATGAAGTCAATCAAACTCAACTCATGTGAATTATTGTTAATTGTGTTGTAAACGTTGGAGATTCACTTTATGAGTGTAAGTTTTCTTTCTCGATGGTTGAGGTTGTGAAGATATATTTCTTATTATTTTTTATAGATTTCCTATTTGGATAGCTTCTTGATCTTCTAACTATAAAACTAATCAAATTTGATTTTTGTGATTCTTGGGTGGAACTTGTAAGGGTTTTGAAGATATTCACTTCAAAATGGACGACAAGAATAATGATCACCGCTTTGTTATTGGAGTTAAATCATGCACGATCCCTAAATATACAATTATTGTGTTCGATTCATGCAATTTGGATTTAATTTAAGAATTTTATTCTTTCTTTTTAATTTTTACAATTTTCATTTGTCTGTAAAATTCTTGGTCAATTGAATTTTAAATGTTTGTACAAGAATTTTTTTTTATTTGATTTGATTTTAGATCCAATATACAAAACATTGGTACAGTTTAATTACATAAGTAAAATCATTTCGTGTCAATAGCAATAATTTCCTTAACAAAAAGATATAAAGACAAAGACAAAAGACTATTATCTACTTGAAATTTCGTTAATTAACTTAAGGCTATCATTAAGGCACAACTGTACTTTCAATGTTTATATGTAATTGCATGTATGTTGTACGTATATGATTTATTATATACACACGTATGTATTTATACAATGAAAATGTAAACTTCATTCTACTGATTCTAAAGTTGATTTTTATTATAGTTGAAGTAGGTTCTTCTTCAAGTGAAGTTGTCAAAAGCATAGCTTCAAGCACATGTGTGAAAAAAGAGGATATTGGTATAAAAACAGATGTTAGGCCTAAACTATACACAAATTTAATGTTCTTGCGCTTTTGATGAAAACAACGTACTAAAATTTTATGTATTCGATATTTAACATTTTCTTTCCCAGTGGGTGTGGTTTTTACCATGATATACAATCTCATACCAACTGTGGCCTGATGCAATTATGAGTCCTGCTACAATTGATATCTTTCAATTGTATCACCCGATACGGTCCCCAATAAAGAAATGTTATATTGAGAATATATATAGACTTTGTTAACTTTATTAAACTAATTAAAATAATAGTAGATATGGTAATGATTGTTTTTTTTAATAGATAGATTTAAAAAAAAAAAACACACTAACTCATTGCCATATGTATTGTTTATTTTATTTGGCTTAAATGTATAGTTTATACATATACATTTTCCTAATTAATCTACATATGAAATTCAAATTTCATTTTGGCAACATTTTTGAGACATAATCTATCTAACTAACGATCACACTAATATAAAATACTGTTAATCATGTCTCAAAGATTTCATCTTAATGATTCAGTTTGTGACAATATTTTTTTTTTCTCAATACGTGAAGATGTAAAGAAAATATTTTTGATTTAATCATAATAGCTTGGTTCTCTTGATTAGATTTTATAGATTTTCTATTTAGCTAGTTTGTAGATCTTATTACTGTCAAATGAACCAAATTTTATTTTTGCGGCTCTTGCATGGAATTTTTTAGAGTTTTGAAGAGTTTCACTTCAAAGTGGGTGACAATAATGCGCATTGCTTTGCTATTGGAGGTAAATCATTTATTATACCATAATATTAAATATTTATGTTTGATTCATTGAATAATATTAAATTTGGATAAAATTTATGTATTACTATCTTTCTTTTTAATTTCTACAATTTTCATTTATTTATATGACTCTTGTGTTCTATTAAACTATGAGTACTTGTATGATAAAATAAACTTGCTTTTTGTTTTTTTTTCTTCATTTATTTGAATTTATCTCACATGGATAATACGAAAGTAGAGGAATAAAATTTAAAATTGAAATATTGAATTGATCTATTGTACGAAATCACCATATTAACATATAGTTTTTGCCAAAAATATAATAAAATCTTGGATAATTTTACAAACAAAAATCTTTGTGTGTGTGTGAGTTAGAGAGAGAGAGAGAGAGAGAGAGAGAGAGATCAAATGTCTGACAAAGATATAAGAAATTATAATAAGCAAGAGAACTTGGTTAGTGTGTAGGAGAGAAACTATTTACTTTGGTTAATCAAACCAGAATTACTATAGAGAAAAGTAAATTAATTCATATGATTAAATTCATTAAATCTAAAAAAAGACTTAAGATTATTAAAAACACTGTAATATCCCGCTTGTCAGTATCGGAATATTACCCGTCGAAAGCGTCAGATGATATGTATTTAAGGAAAATAAGTATGAGGGAAATGTTTATCATGAAGTGACAGTCAACACGAGCTAAGTATCAACGTCGTATAAACACGTACAAGGCAAGGGCATAATGGTAATTTCACGGTAAATGAGTGTTTAAGTGTTTTGGTCCAAAAATATCTCATTTTCTCATGTTGTTTCTCTTTCTAGGGTTTGAGAATTTGGTCTCTCCTCCTTCTCTCTCTACTCTCACGCCCTCCCTCTCTTCCCCAATCTTCTCAAAACTTCTTCCAAATCAAGAAATATGTTGTATAAGATCACCTCAAGATATTATGGTGCTTGGAAGCTTGGTTTAGGATGTTATTACTACTTCTCCTCTTCACTAAGATAATCTCAAGAAGTTAGGGTTTTGTTTAATTTGGAAGAGGAAGCATGAACTTGTGCAAGAGATGGTTCCTTCATGATCAAAGGGGATGATTTGAATATAGATTGATGAGTTAAGGCTTTGGAGGTTGATGAAGCAAGATGCTAGGGTTTGGAAATTGCTTGAGCTTGGAACTTGGAGCAATCTCAAGACATTGGTTAGGTGAGTTCCTAGTTAGATCCCACCTTTGGGAAGTCATGATTATGCTTGTGAGAAGATTTTATATTTTCTAGAGTTTATGTACATAGATATGATTCACCCTTTTCATGCCAAGCTTATTATACTTGCAAATACTTGTGTTATGACTGTTTTACAGGTTTTGTATGAATACTAGAGTCACAACATGCCTTGGGTCACTTGGTTATGAGGACTCTTCATCAAAAATATGTTTTGTGCAGGTGCTGTTCTGCATCAACTCGCCACTGCGAGCAAGGAGCTCGCGAGGCGAGTAGGATGGCCGAACTGGGGGTGTTGCTCGCCCCCTAGCTCGCCATTGCGAGTTGGAACTCGCCACTGCGAGTAGTGTAACGCCCCATTTTTATTCTAATATTTTAGTAGATGTGTGAGTATTTTTATATGATTTTATTTGTTAAATAGATGATTTTATGTGAAATATGTGTTTTTGGTGATTTTATTTGATATATGGTGTGATGCTATTTTATTATATGATTTAGGGAGTTGTATATTATTTAAATGAATATGACTTTATTATTTGTGGAAACATTAGGAGAAATAAAAATAGGAGTAAAATATTAATATTTTGGTTAATGGGAGTTAATTAGTAATTATGTGAGTTTAAGGGAGTTAAGAAAAATAAAGGAGAGGTTTTGTTTATTGGGAAATAGAATAGAAAGAAAGTCAGAAAGAAATATTTCACGTACAATTCAGAAAAACATAAGTTTTGGGAGAAGAAGAGAAAACCTAGAAGAGGCAAAGAGAAGAGGAGGAACAATTCTGTAAGCTTTTGATTCACCTAAATTAAGGTAAGGGTGGGATTCCTTTCAATAATCATGGTATATAATTCTGATTTTTGATGATTGTGGTGTTTTGGGCATTAGGGTTAGAAAGTTTTAGGTTAATTGCTTAATATGATGAATTGTGTTGTTGATGCATGTTTCTATGTTATTTGATTGCTATATTGCCTAATTGAGCCTGAAAACTACTGTTGAAACGTATTTTGGGTAATCAGGGATTGAAAATTGGGATTTTGATTGAAACGTCGGTGTCTGAATGTTCTACAGACAAGTGATTATGTGAGGTTGGGAAAACGATTTTTTTTGAGTGGTTTAAACTTGAATTTTCCTGTAGAATATGATAGAGCTTAGTGTCAGAAGCGCATGAGCGAAAACGGCATCGAAAACGGATTAACGGTTTAGGTTTTACGCACGAAAACGTGAGAGGTAGAAAATCTGATGTTGTCTGTCGAACTATGAACGTGCCACGATGGCATCCCAACGTGCCACGATTTTTCCAGGAACGAAACCATTTTTAGGCTGTCCAAACGTGCCACGATGGTACCTTAACGTGCCACAATGAAGTATTGACTTAGACTATTTTTGACCTATTTCTATGCCTCTAAAGGGGTCCTAAGATGTATAGTAAGACCCCAAATCAATAAACTTAAGTGTTAGGGATTTAGTTGAGGTGTTTTATGGATATTTGACTTATGTTCAATTGATCAAAACTTAATTGCTTTTGGGGGATGTTTTAGACTTTGAGATGAATGTAATTGATTTATAAATATATACTATGTTGTTGATTCCGTTGTTGACGTTGTTGTAACGTCTAATGTCAAAGTTGGGGAGTGTGTCATAATTGTTGTAGGCACATATGTTGTTGTTGTAGTCGTTGTTGAAGTTGTATGTTGATATACATAAGTCGAGTCCATATGCATACTCATGTTCTGTTGGGGGCTTATGCCCTGTGTCATACCCCAATTTTGGACCAGTCATTTCTTTTTAGTCGTATTTTTTAAAAACGTCAAACTCTTTTCGCTTTATTTATTTAAAGTCTTTTAGTCGTCTTTTAAAATTTTTTAAGGCTTTATTTTACAGTTCAAAGCGAATTTCTTTTTGTCCAACTTTCGAGTAATTATTTCTTTTGCGCGTCAGCTTTTTTTAAAAAAATATTTTACGCGCTCTTTTTAAGTGTTTAGTGTCCTATTTCTATTTTAATTTCCTGTAAGAAGCTTTTAATTCAAATTTTCCTCTTTGTCCGTCTTTAGATTGCTTCAAAAGAATTTTGTTCGCGCTTTAAAACGCCGCGTTATTTTAGACGTTTCAGTCAAAACTTCGGCAGAGAGGTATTTTAAAATACCTCATTTAAGATAAAGTCTTTATTTTTTATTATTATTATTATTATTATTATTATTATTATTATTATTATTATTATTATTATTATTTTTATTACAATTTTTATTAATATTTTGTTTTAGTCACGTGAGTTAAAAACTCACCATCCTTTTTATTTTCTTTTTGCCTTTTTATTATTATTCTCATTTCATTTTAGTCCTTGAGTCCTTTAGTCTTGTCCAAGTGTCAGTCTGTCATTGGTCATTCAATGACTTGGTCCCCAATTATCAGATGAAATGCTGGCATCAGGCCCAGTTGAGGGCATTTGCGTCCTTTGTATCTGTCAGCTAACCCTAGAAAATGACAGTCTATAAATAGACTGTCATTATTGCTTCACTGTAGACGAAGTCAGAGATTGGCAGCTGCTTTTAAACCAATAAACAATTCCCAATTTTCTCTCTCTTTTCTTTTAGATCAAACACCAAGAAATTCATGAAGAAAATATGAATATCATATGAACAGACTATGAACAATTTTCCAGAAACATAACAAAACCGAAATCAACAAATTCAAACAACACCTAAATTCATTCCAGCTTCGATTTCAAGCTTACCAACACAACACAATTATTTTCGAGCTAGAATCTGCATCAATATATCACCAAACCTTGAATCATGCATTAACAAGTTCATCACAAAACTTGTTTTCGGTTTCCTTTGAATCTGTACTGCAACAACTGCGATTCGGATCTTATAACAACATCTCAAATCGGACCAGTGATAGAATCAAGCAAAGAGGGGAAGAGCTTGAAGTTTTCCCGTCGGTTATCTACTTTTATTTTTTCTCCGATCTCGAAAGGTAACCAACTTCGTCTCACTCTTTTCTTTTTGTACTCATCTCATAGATAGAAAGCTATGCATATGTAAGTGTATGTTCAAAAATGCAAAAAAAAATCTACATAGGTTTGAATCCGATTTTTTTTAAAACGTAGATCTATGGATTTTTACTTCGATTTTGGAAAAAACGATGCCGGATTCAAACTCTATGTGAAAAAGGATGTCAAAAATTGTGGTTGTTTTCAAAAAACGGGGATGGTTGTGGTCCGGTACGGCGGCGCCGCCCTGTGGGGTCGGCAGACCACCGTACCGGAGCGGCAATGCTCGCCGGAAGAGATGAAGATTCATCTCTGTTCATACTGTTTTTTTTCAGAAAATAGAGAGAAATGAGAACAAGTGAGAGAGGGAGTATAGAGAAGAGGAAGTTGGGTTGTGGCTTGCTGGGTCGATTTTGGGGTATTTATACCTCAATAATCCGGTGCTTGCCTACCCACCCCTCTGCCGTATGCCCTCATCTCTCAGATTCCTCAGATCAGAATCAGATGTTCCAAATTGATTCGATCCAGGCCCAACACGTTTTCACACTGGCCCATCTCTATTCTCATGGTTTCTTTTCTAAATCACTACTATTTTGCTAACTAACACCACTGTTTTCACCATGACACTCCCTGTTTTCTTAAAGAAAAATCCTATGCGCATCATTTTTTCTTCATTATTTTCATTGTCGTTTTTTTTCTTAACATTTTAGTTTAACATATTAATCTTTAGCTATGATCTCATAATGTTCTAATTAGTGTTCTAATCTTTTTCTACATCATGCATTTGCTTCAATTTATCTAAGGATGTAATTGTTATTTCATGCATTTTAAATGTTTTTTTTACTCCATAATTTTTTTTGTTAATTTTGCTTTACTTCATGCATTGCTTTAAAACTTTTAACATCATGCATTCTACTCTAGTATTTGATGCTTTAAATTTCTCATTTATCTCATTATATCATGATTGCTTTAATTTTGGTACCTATTCATGTTTTTTTTTTCTTATTGCAAAGCCCCATATTTTTTTAGTGTGTATAATTAGGGGAATGATGTAATTTGTTGTGGGCTTTGCATTTAGGAATGGTATGTAATAGCTTAGTAATCGCACACACCGACACAAGCACCGACACTACACCATTTTATCCATGCTTTGCTTTACTTTTTGCATCGTTACGCCAATTTACCGTTAGTTTAGTAAAACCTTTTTCATTCCAAAAATTAAATAAGCAAAAGTCAAATTATTTTCATAATAAACTTTGGATCCAAATCCAAGTGATTTTCCCTTTATTTTCTTAATCAAAATCCTAATTGAACTTTAATTAAACTTAGACTCAATTTCTTAAATAAAATGAAACAACCTCACTTCTATTTTTATTTCTAGTGCCTTGAGGCCCCTCAATCTCCTTCTTGAAAACCATTTTTTCAAAAATAATTAAAATCAACCTAACCCACAAAAATATTTTTTATAAGAGTGAACTACGGTGGTTTTGATCCCTTTTAAGGGTACGTAGGCAGAGGCTTTATTCCTTTCAAATCAATCAAATAAAAATAACCAAAACTCCAACTTCTTCTCCCTCCATTCTTTCACTTCAAACAACAAATTTTCGAATAAAAATAAAGTTAGAAAGAGGTTCTCACGGAGTACCGTGAACGACGCGGGTGCCTAACACCTTCCCGAATCGTAACCAACCCCCGGATCCAAAAAGGGTTTTTCAATCTCTTTTTCCCTTCCCAAGAATAAAACCGAGCAAGTCCGGTAGATTGAAGGTTCAAGTCCAATCAATGGCTTGACACCCGAAAATCTTGGTCTACAAAAATGGCGACTTCACTGGGGATCCTACGCGGGTTTAGCCCACCTTTCTTTCTTTATTGCTTTTGCTTTATCATTTGTATATACTTTGTAAATATTTTTACGTGAGTGGTGAGACAAAGTCCTATACCCGGACTTGAGTGAAACATAGGATATAGGACGGGGTAAAATCATAGTGACATACCAAGAGCATTCTTGGACCATGTTTACAAGTGATAACCCTACTCGGCGGAGGCCTCACGGAAGGTAGTAGTCTTGTTAACATGAGCATTCGTGTTGACGTTATTACTTTCAATGTGAGTGTCCGGTGAAGCCGTGGACCTTAGTAACCCTTAACCCCACTTGGCCTTTTTAGGACGTAGTGCGGAAACTGAACCAAGAGCATTCTTGACTTTAGTTGTCACGCGATACTACACTCAAACTAGACTTCCTTATGGATGATATTGGACTAGGAGCATTCCTACGCACCGATAAATTCATAAGGGTAGTTGTAATTTGGGAACTTGGTAGAACCCTTGTCACATGTGCAAATGAAAACCATAGTCCTTACCTAATGGCGTTATTATCCCTTGACTCCAGCATTGTTTACCCTAAACCTCATTATGTTTTCATTGCATAATCATGCATACATGCATACATCCATAAACCTTTTGCTCATCAAAAAAAAAAAATCGAAGGACTTAGACAAGTTTTTGTAAACATTGTAGATATGGCTACTAGGAGTATTAAGAGGTATGGCTTCAAGAAACAAAATTTGGAAGACTTGAGGAAGTTAGCAGTCATCGTCTCTGACCCGGTGGGCTTTCGAGGCCGTCATGGAAAATTGCTCAACATTCTCAATCAGAAGTTTGACGAAGGAGTTCTCAAGACCTTGGTTCAATTCTATGATAACCGTTACCACAGTTTTACTTTCCCTGATTATCAGCTCATTCCTACCCTCGAAGAATATGCTTACCTGGTTGGTTTACCCGTGCTTAATGAAGTACCTTTCAGTGGTCTTGAGGAACCCCCCAAAGCAAAAGCTATTGCAAACTCTCTTCACCTCAAATTGACCGACGTAACATCTAACCTCACTGCTAAAGGAAAAGAGAAGATCTTAGGTCTCACTTCTGGGTTCTTGATCGGTAAAGCTTACACTTGTGCTAATGCTGGTAACATCCACGCTTTTGAGTCTATACTCGCCCTACTCATCTATGGTCTTGTGCTCTTTCCCAATGTTGAAGGCTTTGTTGATGCCAATGCTATCCACATTTTCCTCGCAAAAAATCCGGTCCCTACCCTTCTTGGTGACATCTACCATTCCCTTCACTATAGGACCGAGAAGCAAGATGGAACTATCCTTGGTTGTGCACCGTTGTTATATCAGTGGTATACCTTACATCTACCCCGATCCTACCTCACCAAAGAAAAAGCCCAATACTCTGAAAAAATCATGGCCCTTACCCCTGACAATGTAGTTTGGTATAACCCGGCTTATGATACTGGAGTGATCATTGATCGTTGTGGAGAGTATGGTAACGTGCCTCTTCTCGGCATTCATGGGGGGATCACCTACAACCCTATCCTTGCAAGACGCCAGTTCGGGTACCCTATGAAGCAAAAGCCCCTCAACATTGCACTAGACAGCATATTCTATCACTATCATACCGACAGCAAGGGTTTGAGGGAGCAATTCGTGAAGGCTTGGCATACCATTCATAAGAAGGATAGCAATCAGTTGGGAGAGAAGTCAGACCTCACTTATGCAACCTATAACCAATGGATCATAGATGAAGCTGCTAAGTACAGGATGCCTTACCCTATACCGAGATACTTATCATCAACCACTCCAGAGCAACCTTTCCCTTTACTTCCTGCCACTCAAGAGAAATATCAGGAGAAAATGGCTGACCTAAGCCGAGTGTGTGATACGTGGAAAAGGAAGTATGAAAAAGCTATGGCTCAAGTAGCAGATAAGGACCTCGAGATAGAACTGCAACAAAGTACCATCCTCAAGCAAGGGGAGCAGCTGATTGAGAAAAATATCCAAATTCAAGCTCTAAGCAAGAGGCTTGCACCGTTCATTAGCACAAAGGAGCGTATGGATTTCTTTGCAGGAACACACCCAGATGGCGAGGAGTAGGAGCGTGAGAATTTCCCAGGCTTTTTTATTTTATTTTTATTTATGTTATAATTGTAGCTTTTGTTTATGAACTTTGGAGTCTATCCCTTGGCTCAGTCTGTTAGAAAGGGAACTACCTTGTAGTATTTTCTATTTTGGAGTCCACCCCTTGGCTCAGTCTGTTAGAAAGGGATTTATCTTGTAGTATTTTATATTTGTAAGTTTATCCCTTGGCTTGGTTGTTAGAAAGGGAATTATCTTGTAGTACTTTTATCATTAATGTAATGTTTAAGTTGTTATGTTTACAAAATTACTTCTATAAGTCCTTCGATAAAAATGAAAAATGCATACTTGCGCATCTTGCATATCATGCATCATTTGCATTCATCAAGTGTCAAAATCAAGTCTCACACTTCACTCCTTTTCTGCCGCAGTAATTGAAAGTGGCCCGACGAATTCAATACAAGCCTACTCGCATTCATCACACAAGGGCTTACATTAAGAAGAAGATGGCAAATGCGGAACAGGAAAACGTTCAGCTCAGAGCAGATGTTAGTAATCTCAAGGCAGAATTAGAGAAGATGGCACTTATGATGGAAGTCCTGATGACTGAGAGAGAACATGCAGCGGTTTCCGAGCCAGCTCCTACTGTGGTCGCTTCTGCTGCACTTAATGGTACTTCACAGCCGATACCTGCTGTTGTTACATCTGCTGGGCCTACACAGCCTCTCATGGTGGGTTTCTCATCTGATGATATGAACAACCAGAATTTCCGTCCTCCTGGTCCTCATGGTGTTGCTTCCCAATACTACATGCCGCCCGGTTATCCATGGGGCATGCCACAAATGATCAATGACGGTGTTCGTCCTGGTGCTACAGAAATGCCGTTTCCTTATGGTCAACAATCACCACCATTTGTTCAGCCTGGCCAGCCAATTCCTCAGGCTACTATGACTCAGGCAGGGCCTATTGTCCATGCGACCCAGCAAGAGGAAGAACAGGTTTATCACTCTGGTAGCGTAATGGGGGATGATCGAGTGGGTAACTTGGAAGAGAAGTTTGATGCAGTACAAAAAGAGTTGAGGAGTATCAAGGGTAAAGAGGTATTCGGTCAAAGTGTGCATGATCTCTGCTTGGTTCCAAATGTGGTAATACCGCCTAAGTTTAAGACGCCGGTGTTTGAGAAGTATACAGGAGAAACTTGCCCGCAAATGCATTTAACCACGTATGTGAGAAAAATGACAGCTCATAGAGATAATGAACCTTTGCTTATTTATTGTTTCGAGGACAGTTTGGCTGGCCCCGCGCATACATGGTATATGAATTTGAAGAGTATTACCACTTTTGGGGAACTGGCCGACGCTTTCCTTCAGCAATATAAGTACAACTCCTATCTGGCACCTAATCGGAAAGAGCTGCAATCTATGACACAAGGGGAAAAGGAGTCATTCAAGGAATATGCTCAGCGTTTCATCCAGAAGTCTGCTCAGATCCGCCCAGCGCTGAATGAAAGAGAGTTATCTGATTTATTCTATGAAACTTTGAGCCCTTTTTACTCAGAGAAGATGGTGGCATGTGCTTCGCAAAAGTTCACTGACATGGTGGATACAGGGGTGCGTATCGAAGAGTGGGCCCGGAAAGGACACGTGGCTAAAGATAATGGTTCATCGAATGGTTCTTCGGGTGGCTCATCAAGTGGATCGTCTAATGGTAAAAAGTTTGGAAATGGGTATCCAAAGAAGAACACTCAAGAGGTCGGCATGGTGGCCCATGGCGGATCTCAGCCTGTATACCCAAACTACCCATATGTCGCCAATATCGCACCACAAACGCCAGCCCCACAAAACCCACCTCAACAACAACAACGTCCTCAAGCTCCTCCACAATACTATCCACCATTATACCAACAACCTTACCAACCATACAATCCTCAACCATTCTACCCATACCCATATTATCCTCCACCACCCTCACCACCTCAACAACAACAACGTCCTCAAGCTCAACAGCAGCCTCGCCCTCCTAGAAATCAATTCCCTCCCATACCTATGCCATACAAGGATTTGTTGCCTTCTCTCCTTGCCAGAAATTTGGTGCAAACTAGGCCTCAGCCTCGCATGCAAAACCCTTTACCAGCCTGGTACCGTGCCGATCGCACCTGTGAATTCCATCAAGGGGCACCGGGGCATGATATTGAACATTGTCGCGCCCTTAAAGAAGAGGTCCAGAAGTTAATCAATGACAAAGAGCTAACCTTCGCGAACCCTGACCCTGTTGTTCCAAACAACCCTCTGCCGCCACATGGGCCTGCTGTCAATATGATTCAAGGAGACAACTATGTTCTCTATGCCAGTGATATCAAGACTCCTCTGGTCCCGATCCATGTAAAAATGTGTGAGGCCACCCTTTTCAGTCATAATCATGAGGCTTGTGTTGTATGTTCAGTGGATTCTCGCGGGTGTAAGCAAGTCCAGGACGATGTGCAGGGGTTACTGGACAGGAAAGAACTTGTTGTCACTAGAAAGGAGAAAGATAAGAATGTTTGTGTTGTTACTCCAGTTTTCAAGACTCGGGAGCCACTTGTGATAATGGTCAATCGTGCCAAACCAGCCAGTACTCCCCTGGTGATCTGCCCGCCAGAACAGTTGCCTTATTCATCTCAAAAAGCTGTGCCGTATAATTACGAATACTCCATTCTGGAAGATGGAAAAAAGGTACCCCTTGATTCGTCAGTCCATGTAGACAACATTGCGGAAAATAGCAAGATCTTGAGAAGTGGACGGGTGTTCCCGGTTGTTAATCAGAAGGAAGTCAGTGCTCCAGCCGAAGAACCAGTGAAAGGGCGAAATCTTGATAAGGGTAAAGCTATCAGACAGCCCAATGAGATTGTCTATGAAGATAGTGATGAGATCTTGAAACTAATCAAGAGGAGCGAGTATAAGGTAGTGGATCAGTTGCTACAAACTCCTGCCAAAATCTCTATAATGTCTCTCCTATCCAGCTCTGATGCCCACAGAGATGCCTTGATGAAGGTGCTAGATCAAGCCTATGTGGAATATGATGTGACTCTGGGACAATTTGAAAGTATTGTGGGGAATGTGACTGCCTGCAACAATTTGAGCTTCAGTGACGAAGACCTCCCAGCGGAAGGAAAGAATCACAATCTGGCATTGCTTATCTCCGTCCTCTGCAAATCAGATTCTCTCTCTAACGTCTTGATAGATACTGGGTCCGCTTTAAATGTGATGCCTAAGTCCACTTTGGACCAGCTTTCATATCCAAAAGCTCTCTTGCAGCCCAGCACGGTGACGGTGAGAGCATTTGACGGAACTAGAAGGTCAGTATTTGGGGAAATAAAGTTGCCTATCTCAGTGGGCCCGCATGAATTTGAAGTTAAATTCCAAGTTATGGAGATTCAGGCCTCTTTCAGTTGCCTCCTTGGCCGGCCTTGGATCCATGATGCTGGGGCAGTGACATCCACTCTCCACCAGAAGCTGAAGTTTATAAGTCATGGAAAGTTAATAACCGTAAGTGGTGAGACAGCCTTGTTGGTCAGTAATCTGTCGGCTTTCTCTTACATTGGGGGTAGTAGCTCAGAGGGGTCATCATTCCAGGGTCTCTCCGTTGAAGGGAGTGCAAAGAAAGCTGAGACTAGTATGGCTTCTTTGAAGGACGCTCAGAGGGTTATTCAAGAAGGCAAGACTGAAGCGTGGGGTCAGTTGGTGGAGCTGCACGAGAACAAACGCAAGGAGGGAATTGGTTTCCCGAATAGCAAGCCTGGGGCATTCAACCCTGCTGGTTGTACTTTTTACAGTGCTGGTTTTATCAATGATCCACCGGAGACTAATGCGATCATTGAAGATCAATCTGAAGAGGTGGCACCTATCTTCGTAACACCTGGGGGAGTCTGCTGCAACTGGACCGCTGTGGATGTTCCTTCTGTGATACCTCGCTTTAAGTAATATGTTTGTCTTTGTTTTGTTTTTTCTTTAAGAAAACTCCTTTCGTCCTGCCCCAGACGAAAGTGAAACTTTGTAGGGCCTTATGTTTTGTTTCAAGTACTTTTGGTTATTAATGAAATCGTCGTTTCTATCACGGCCTTTATTTTACTTTACTTTATTTTATTTTAGTGCTTTTTCTGGAAAAATGGTAATACATAAAACCAAAATTGTTCTCTTTTTCTTTTAAAAAATCAAACTCAAAGGTCCTGCATTTACTCATTTAAAATCAATCATAAATCATATGCAGGCTGAACATAAATGAGCCCGTTGAACACAGTAATCCTATGCTTCCTCCCAACTTTGAGGTTCCCGTATATGAGGCTATGGTAGAAGGTGATGAAGAGATTCCTGATGAGATTAGATGGATGTTGGAGCGAGAAGGAAAAGCTATTCAACCTCATCAGGAAGAGATAGAAATTGTCAATCTGGGTACAGAGGAAGACAAGAAAGAAATCAAGATAGGGGCATTGTTGGATGCCACGGTTAAGGAAAGAGTTATTGAGCTTCTCAGAGAGTATGCTGACATTTTCGCATGGTCATACAAGGATATGCCAGGGATAGATGCCGAAGTTGTGGAACATCGTCTGCCTTTGAAACCCGAGTGCCCTCCTGTTAAGCAGAAGTTGAGAAGATCTCATCCCGAGATGGCCCTCAAGATCAAGGAAGAAGTGCGAAAGCAGATTGACGCCGGTTTCCTAATCACATCTGAATACCCTCAATGGTTAGCCAATATAGTACCTGTTCCAAAGAAAGATGGTAAAGTCAGAATGTGTGTGGACTACCGAGATTTGAACAAAGCTAGCCCAAAAGATGATTTCCCTTTACCTCACATCGATGTATTGGTTGATAATACTGCTAAATGCAAAGTGTTCTCCTTCATGGATGGTTTCTCCGGGTATAATCAGATCAAGATGGCTCCTGAAGATAGAGAGAAGACATCTTTCATCACGCCATGGGGCGCTTTTTGCTATAAGGTGATGCCGTTCGGATTGATAAATGCTGGTGCTACTTACCAAAGGGGCATGACTAAGATTTTCCATGATATGATGCACAAAGAGGTCGAGGTCTATGTGGATGATATGATTGTTAAATCAGGTACTGAAGAAGAGCATGTGGAATATTTGTTGAAGATGTTCCAGCGGTTAAGGAAGTACAAGCTCCGTTTGAATCCTAATAAGTGTACCTTTGGTGTCAGATCTGGGAAACTTCTTGGTTTTATCGTTAGTCAGAAGGGTATTGAAGTAGATCCCGACAAAGTCAAAGCTATCAGAGAAATGCCTGCTCCAAAAACAGAGAAACAAGTCAGAGGATTCCTTGGTAGGCTGAACTACATATCCCGGTTCATCTCTCATATGACTGCTACATGTGGGCCGATATTCAAGTTGCTTCGCAAAGATCAAGGGATTGTGTGGACCGATGAATGCCAAAAAGCCTTTGATAGTATCAAGGAGTATTTGTTAGAACCTCCAATTCTTGTACCTCCAGTGGATGGAAGACCTTTGATTATGTATTTGACTGTGTTGGAAGACTCTATGGGCTGTGTACTTGGTCAGCAAGACGAGACTGGTAAGAAGGAACATGCAATTTACTACTTGAGCAAGAAGTTCACTGATTGTGAGACTCGATATTCCGCACTGGAGAAAACTTGTTGTGCTCTAGTCTGGGCTGCCAGGCGTCTCCGCCACTACATGATTAATCACACTACTTGGTTGATATCTAGAATGGATCCAATCAAATACCTCTTTGAGAAGCCTGTCTTGAATGGAAGAATTTCTCGTTGGCAGATGTTATTGTCCGAGTATGACATCGTATACCACACTCAGAAAGCTATCAAAGGTAGTATCCTCGCTGATCATTTAGCTCATCAACCAATTGAAGATTACCAGCCTATCAAGTTTGACTTCCCGGATGAAGAGATCATGTATTTGAAGATGAAAGATTGTGATGAACCGTTGTTTGGTGAAGGTCCTGATCCTGAATCTGAATGGGGTTTGATATTTGATGGAGCTGTGAATGTCTATGGTAAAGGAATTGGGGCGATTCTCATCAAACCCAATGGCGAGCACATCCCTTTTACTGCAAGGTTACGTTTTGATTGTACAAATAACATTGCAGAGTATGAGGCTTGTATTATGGGTATTGAGGAAGCTATCGATTTGAGAATTAAGAAGATTAAGATATTTGGTGATTCAGCTCTGGTGATTAACCAGATTAAGGGAAAGTGGGAAACTCATCATGACGGTTTGATACCTTACAGAGATTACGCCAGACGTCTGTTAACTTTCTTCAACAAAGTAGAATTGAACCACATTCCTAGGGAGGAGAATCAAATGGCAGATGCTTTAGCTACCTTATCCTCCATGATCAAGGTAAATTGCCCCAAAATGGTACCTTTGATTAGTGTCAAGTTCCTTGACAGGCCAGCTTATGTATTTGCTGCTGAAGCAGTCTTTGATGACAAACCATGGTTTCACGATATCAAGGTTTTCCTTCAAACTCAAGAGTATCCGCCTGGGGCATCTCGCAAAGATAAGAGGACTCTAAGAAGATTGTCTGGTAACTTTTTCTTGAATGGAGATGTGTTGTACAAAAGGAACTTCGATGAGGTTTTGCTCCGATGTATAGATCGGCGTGAGGCAGATTTGTTGATGCATGAGATACATGAAGGCACGTTCGGGACTCACGCTAATGGCTATGCAATGGCTAAGAAGGCGTTGAGGGCAGGCTATTACTGGATAACGATGCATGCTGACTGTTATCACCATGCCAAGAAGTGTCACAAGTGTCAGATTTATGCGGATAAGATCCATGTCCCGCCAACTTTGCTCAATGTTATCTCCTCCCCGTGGCCTTTCTCTATGTGGGGCATTGATATGATTGGTCGGATTGAACCAAAAGCTTCCAATGGACATCGTTTCATACTAGTGGCTATTGATTACTTCACCAAGTGGGTTGAAGCGGCATCTTATGCTAATGTGACCAAGCAAGTGGTGGTCCGATTCATCAAGAACAATATCATCTGCAGATATGGTGTCCCTAACAAGATTATCACAGATAATGGTACCAATCTGAATAACAAGATGATGAAGGAATTGTGCGAGGATTTCAAGATTGAACATCATAACTCCTCTCCTTATAGACCACAGATGAATGGTGCAGTTGAAGCTGCAAATAAGAACATCAAGAAGATTGTGCAAAAGATGGTGGTCACTTACAAGGACTGGCATGAAATGTTACCTTATGCTTTGTATGGTTATCGTACCTCAGTGCGTACTTCGACAGGGGCAACCCCTTTCTCCCTGGTATATGGTATGGAGGCTGTACTCCCGGTGGAGGTTGAAATCCCATCTTTAAGAGTTTTGAAGGAAGCTGAATTGTCTGAAGCTGAATGGTGTCAGGATAGGTATGATCAGTTGAATTTGATTGAAGAAAAGCGTATGACAGCTTTGTGTCGTGGACAGCTATATCAGTCAAGAATGAAACAGGCATTTGACAAGAGGGTGCATCCCCGCAAATTTAAAGAAGGAGACCTTGTGGTCAAGAGTATCAAGTCCTTTCAACCAGACCCAAGGGGCAAATGGACACCTAACTATGAAGGTCCCTATGTTGTCAAGAGAGCTTTCTCCGGTGGTGCTTTAATACTTACAAATATGGATGGAGAAGAGTTACCCCGTCCTGTGAATTCTGATGCAGTCAAGAAATACTATGTCTAGAAAATATATAAAAGAACAGCTCGGTAGGTTGAAAACCCGAAAGGGCGGCCTAAACCAAAAATGAGCGTCTCGATGGATTGAAAACCCGAAAGGGCGGTCCATGCAAAAATTAGAGACACAAAAAAAAAAAAGAAGAAAAAAGAAAAAAAATGTTTACCCTGATAGATTGAAAACCCGAAAGGGCGATCTATGCAAAAGTTAGGGGTTTATGACAAGTAACTGCATCAGACTAAGCATCACTCACTTGGGGCACCTTAGTTGTCAGAAGTTCTCCTATATCAGAGCATCATAGCAGTGGATTTCAAAGTTGTTAGGGAATATAGTGGTTATTGTGTTCAATGTACCTTCCATATTTTAATTACCATTTTTCAAATTTTGTAATCCGTGGTGCCATGCCTTTGGCCGGTTACCATTTCTAATACATTAATTCGAGCCTCTGCTTTTGCTTGGAATTCTTATTTATTCTATGTGCAAAATTTCTTCCATTTTTAATATTATTAGTACTTGAAACAAAAACTTTGAAAAATCTTTTAAAATTTTCATGTTTTCTTTGGAAAAAACAAAACAAAAATGACAAACATATTATCTTTACAATTATGTATCATAGAAGCATGTGTCAACATTCGGTCTAAAAGCAGGTGGATACAACAATTGGACATAGTCATTGCTAAAAAAAAAAAAAAAAAAAAAGAGAAAAAGAAAAAGCTCGCTAAGTTGAAAGCCTGAAAGGGTGACTTAGGCAAGAATGAGTGTCCTGGTGGATCGAAAACCCGAAAGGGCGGTCCAGGCAAAAATTAAGGACATAGAAAATGCAAAAAAAAGAGAATATATTCCCGATGGATTGAAAACCCGAAAGGGCAATCCAGGCAAAAGTTAGGGATTCCGAAAGATTTGAAAGAAAAATATTCAAAAGAAAGCAATGACTATGTAGAGCATGAATTTGAGAAGGTGCCGCGGTTGAGAAATGTCGACTTCTGCCATTGATTTGTTTGAAGGGTGGTACCCCGGCTTTCGATTTGGTTCATCCCCAGCAATGTTATCCCCAATGAAGATTACTAAGTGTTGGCTATGTGATGTCGGGCCACTTTTTTGGACCTGCCCATGCTCGTCTCTATAATCTTTCTGTTAAATCGTCATATGAGTCTCATATGCATTCATTCATCCATGCATAGATAGCATGCATACAAATATCATTCATGCATAACTGCATTATTTTCCCATGTTTTACTCCAATACTTAAAAATGTCAATCCCAAGGTGTTAACCAATCAATTCATGCTCAAGTGGCAGGTCACATCAAATGACCATTTTACCAATGTTAATCAGTTTCCCAGTACCCTGCTTAAAGTACTCCAGTATTATTGATAGACAAGCTTTATCTTCCATTCTTTCGTCTTTACCACGGGCAGTTGGTAATAGACAAGCTTTAATCAATATTTTCGTCTTTACCACGGCAGTTGGTAGTAGACAAGCTTTATCTTCCGCATTTTCATCATTTACCACGGGCTGTTGGTAATTGATAAGCTTTACTTTCCACCTCAAGCTTTACTTTTGTCTCAAGCTTTATGTTCAGTCTCAAGCTTTATCTCCCGTCTGAGCTTTATTTTTTCAGTCCAAGCTTTATCTTCCGCATTGGCATCGTTTACCACGGGCTGTTGGTAATTGATAAGCTTTACTTTCCATCTCAAGCTTTACTTTCCGTCATAAGCTTTATTTTCCGTCTTAAGCTTTATTTTCCGTCGCAAGCTTTACATCCTGTCTTAAGCTTTATTTGCTGTCTGAGCTTTATCTTCCAAGCTTTACCGTCTGTTCAAGCTTTATATTCCGACAAGCTTTATCATCTGTATTTTTGTCTTTACCGCGTCAGTTGGTAATAGACAAGCTTTACCTTCTGTATCTCCGTCTTTATCACAGGCTGTTGGTAATAGACAAGCTTTACTTCCCGTTTCAAGCTTTATCTTCGGTACTTTCGTCTTTATCACGGCAGTTGATAAAAGACAAGCTTTATCGTCCGTATTTTCGCCTTTACCATGGCAGTCGGTATTAGACAGGCTTTATCTCCCCAGTGTTACTTGTCAGCTTTTGTCCCCCAGTCGATATATATTTGTCGTCATTGCATTCATAATCACATTGCACGCATGCATACCATAATACTCATGAGCATTGTATTCTCAGCATCTCAACTGGTCCAAAAGTGGTGTACTTAAGTATTTAAGTCTCTTCGACCCATCGATTTAAAAGTCTTCTTTCAAATCTTCGTGACGAAGAAACTTAAATAGGGGCATCTGTCATACCCCAATTTTGGACCAGTCATTTCTTTTTAGTCGTATTTTTTAAAAACGTCAAACTCTTTTCGCTTTATTTATTTAAAGTCTTTTAGTCGTCTTTTAAAATTTTTTAAGGCTTTATTTTACAGTTCAAAGCGAATTTCTTTTTGTCCAACTTTCGAGTAATTATTTCTTTTGCGCGTCAGCTTTTTTTAAAAAAATATTTTACGCGCTCTTTTTAAGTGTTTAGTGTCCTATTTCTATTTTAATTTCCTGTAAGAAGCTTTTAATTCAAATTTTCCTCTTTGTCCGTCTTTAGATTGCTTCAAAAGAATTTTGTTCGCGCTTTAAAACGCCGCGTTATTTTAGACGTTTCAGTCAAAACTTCGGCAGAGAGGTATTTTAAAATACCTCATTTAAGATAAAGTCTTTATTTTTTATTATTATTATTATTATTATTATTATTATTATTATTATTATTATTATTATTATTATTTTTATTACAATTTTTATTAATATTTTGTTTTAGTCACGTGAGTTAAAAACTCACCATCCTTTTTATTTTCTTTTTGCCTTTTTATTATTATTCTCATTTCATTTTAGTCCTTGAGTCCTTTAGTCTTGTCCAAGTGTCAGTCTGTCATTGGTCATTCAATGACTTGGTCCCCAATTATCAGATGAAATGCTGGCATCAGGCCCAGTTGAGGGCATTTGCGTCCTTTGTATCTGTCAGCTAACCCTAGAAAATGACAGTCTATAAATAGACTGTCATTATTGCTTCACTGTAGACGAAGTCAGAGATTGGCAGCTGCTTTTAAACCAATAAACAATTCCCAATTTTCTCTCTCTTTTCTTTTAGATCAAACACCAAGAAATTCATGAAGAAAATATGAATATCATATGAACAGACTATGAACAATTTTCCAGAAACATAACAAAACCGAAATCAACAAATTCAAACAACACCTAAATTCATTCCAGCTTCGATTTCAAGCTTACCAACACAACACAATTATTTTCGAGCTAGAATCTGCATCAATATATCACCAAACCTTGAATCATGCATTAACAAGTTCATCACAAAACTTGTTTTCGGTTTCCTTTGAATCTGTACTGCAACAACTGCGATTCGGATCTTATAACAACATCTCAAATCGGACCAGTGATAGAATCAAGCAAAGAGGGGAAGAGCTTGAAGTTTTCCCGTCGGTTATCTACTTTTATTTTTTCTCCGATCTCGAAAGGTAACCAACTTCGTCTCACTCTTTTCTTTTTGTACTCATCTCATAGATAGAAAGCTATGCATATGTAAGTGTATGTTCAAAAATGCAAAAAAAAATCTACATAGGTTTGAATCCGATTTTTTTTAAAACGTAGATCTATGGATTTTTACTTCGATTTTGGAAAAAACGATGCCGGATTCAAACTCTATGTGAAAAAGGATGTCAAAAATTGTGGTTGTTTTCAAAAAACGGGGATGGTTGTGGTCCGGTACGGCGGCGCCGCCCTGTGGGGTCGGCAGACCACCGTACCGGAGCGGCAATGCTCGCCGGAAGAGATGAAGATTCATCTCTGTTCATACTGTTTTTTTTCAGAAAATAGAGAGAAATGAGAACAAGTGAGAGAGGGAGTATAGAGAAGAGGAAGTTGGGTTGTGGCTTGCTGGGTCGATTTTGGGGTATTTATACCTCAATAATCCGGTGCTTGCCTACCCACCCCTCTGCCGTATGCCCTCATCTCTCAGATTCCTCAGATCAGAATCAGATGTTCCAAATTGATTCGATCCAGGCCCAACACGTTTTCACACTGGCCCATCTCTATTCTCATGGTTTCTTTTCTAAATCACTACTATTTTGCTAACTAACACCACTGTTTTCACCATGACACTCCCTGTTTTCTTAAAGAAAAATCCTATGCGCATCATTTTTTCTTCATTATTTTCATTGTCGTTTTTTTTCTTAACATTTTAGTTTAACATATTAATCTTTAGCTATGATCTCATAATGTTCTAATTAGTGTTCTAATCTTTTTCTACATCATGCATTTGCTTCAATTTATCTAAGGATGTAATTGTTATTTCATGCATTTTAAATGTTTTTTTTACTCCATAATTTTTTTTGTTAATTTTGCTTTACTTCATGCATTGCTTTAAAACTTTTAACATCATGCATTCTACTCTAGTATTTGATGCTTTAAATTTCTCATTTATCTCATTATATCATGATTGCTTTAATTTTGGTACCTATTCATGTTTTTTTTTTTCTTATTGCAAAGCCCCATATTTTTTTAGTGTGTATAATTAGGGGAATGATGTAATTTGTTGTGGGCTTTGCATTTAGGAATGGTATGTAATAGCTTAGTAATCGCACACACCGACACAAGCACCGACACTACACCATTTTATCCATGCTTTGCTTTACTTTTTGCATCGTTACGCCAATTTACCGTTAGTTTAGTAAAACCTTTTTCATTCCAAAAATTAAATAAGCAAAAGTCAAATTATTTTCATAATAAACTTTGGATCCAAATCCAAGTGATTTTCCCTTTATTTTCTTAATCAAAATCCTAATTGAACTTTAATTAAACTTAGACTCAATTTCTTAAATAAAATGAAACAACCTCACTTCTATTTTTATTTCTAGTGCCTTGAGGCCCCTCAATCTCCTTCTTGAAAACCATTTTTTCAAAAATAATTAAAATCAACCTAACCCACAAAAATATTTTTTATAAGAGTGAACTACGGTGGTTTTGATCCCTTTTAAGGGTACGTAGGCAGAGGCTTTATTCCTTTCAAATCAATCAAATAAAAATAACCAAAACTCCAACTTCTTCTCCCTCCATTCTTTCACTTCAAACAACAAATTTTCGAATAAAAATAAAGTTAGAAAGAGGTTCTCACGGAGTACCGTGAACGACGCGGGTGCCTAACACCTTCCCGAATCGTAACCAACCCCCGGATCCAAAAAGGGTTTTTCAATCTCTTTTTCCCTTCCCAAGAATAAAACCGAGCAAGTCCGGTAGATTGAAGGTTCAAGTCCAATCAATGGCTTGACACCCGAAAATCTTGGTCTACACCCTGGAATGTTTATCATTCAAATTGTTGGGGGCTTATGCCCTGGAATGTTATCATTCACCTGTTGGGGGCTTATGCCCTGGGATGCTTTAACCATCCAAATCGTTGGGGGCTTATGCCCTGGAATGCTTAGCATTCAACGCGCGTAGATTGGTACCACCTGCATGATGCATTAGTTGTTGTTGTCGTAGCATTGTCGAGTTGTTGTTGTCGTTGTAGCATTGTCGAGTTGTCGTCGTTGTCGCATTGTCGAGTTGTCGGTGTCGTTGTGGATAACGTTGTTGTTGTTGTAGTTGTTGCTGTACCTTGTTGCTGAAAATAATTATGTCGTTGCTTATGTGTTTATTTATATACATTATTAATGATGTCTGTTGTGATATGCTTGTTTGTTTTCATTAATTTGATGAATTATATATATTATTATTGGATAAGTTTCTCACCCCTTCTGCGTATATGTTGCCTCGACCGTGGGTAATGTGCAGGTAATGATGGCTTGTAGGTTGATTGACTCAAGTGTCTAGGGCTCTAATACATATTAGGATGGGGATCGTCGCGAGTGTCTTCTCATTTCTCTTATGTATCACATATTTTGGAAAAGACTTGCTATTAGAATAAAGCTGAATTATGTTGTGGCCTTTGTGCCAAGATTTTTATTGATGTTGAATTTGGTTGAATTTATATTTTAAAGAATTATTCCGCTGCAGTTTGTAAGATAATTTAAATGTTGGTATTTAAATAAATAGACAATTTTCTATTATGAAATTTTGATTAGCAGTGTGACACTCCGTTCTGTGATTACTCTGATTTTATTTATTAATATTACGTTGTTGGGAGAACGGGGTGTTACAATTGGTATCAGAGCAGGTCGGTCCGTCCGGCCAATTAGTAGAGTCGTGTCGAGCCATGTAGAGTTGTTTGACAATTTATATTGTCTTAGTTGTGCTGATTTTTGTTGTTATGTAGAGTAGAGACCTGGAGGCTGCGAATATTATCTGTTACAAGAGAAATAGAATGGCTGGAAGAAACGATGCTGCGGTTGCTGCTGCGTTGGAAGCTGTAGCCCAAGCTATAGGACAACAACAAAATGTTGGTGCTGGTGTTAATGCTGACGTAAGAATGTTGGAGGCATTTCTGAGGAATCATCCTCCTACTTTCAAAGGAAGGTACGGCCCTGATGGAGCACAGACATGGCTCAAAGAAGTTGAAAGAGTTTTCAGGGTTATGCAATGTACTGATGACCAGAAGGTACGTTTTGGTATGCACATGCTAGCTGAGGAAGCTGATGATTGGTGGGTGAGTCTCTTACCTGAATTAGAGCAAGGTGATGCAGTTGTGACTTGGGCTGTGTTTAGGAGAGAGTTCCTAAACAGATATTTCCCTGAGGATGTTCGCGGAAGAAAAGAGATTGAGTTCCTTGAGCTGAAGCAAGGAAACATGTCGGTGACAGAGTATGCAGCCAAGTTTGTGGAGCTGGCTCAGTTCTATCCACACTATACTGGAGATAATGCTGAGTTTTCCAAGTGCATAAAGTTTGAGAATGGTCTGCGTGCTGACATTAAGCGGGACATTGGTTACCAACAGATCCGTGACTTTTCTGCTTTGGTGAGCAGATGCAGAATCTATGAAGATGATACCAAAGCTCACTACAAGGTGATGAGTGACCGTAGAGGTAAGGGACATCAGAGTCGTCCGAAGCCTTACAGTGCCCCTGCTGACAAGGGCAAACAGAGGATGCCTGAGGAAAGGAGACCCAAGGGAAGAGATGTTCAAGCTGAGATAGTTTGCTACAAGTGTGGTGAGAAAGGCCACAAGAGTAATGCATGTACTCAACGGGATGAGAAGAAGTGTCATCGTTGTGGTAAGAAAGGGCATATCATGGCTGAGTGCAAGCGTGGTGACATGGTTTGCTTCAATTGTGATGAAGAGGGTCATCTTAGTTCTCAGTGCAAGAAGCCTAAGAAGACTCAGACTAGTGGGAAGGTGTTTGCATTGGCCGGTACACAAACGGCTAATGAAGATCGACTTATCAGAGGTACTTGTTTCTTTAATGGTACTCCTTTAATTGCTATTATTGATACTGGTGCTACACATTGTTTCATTGATGTTGATTGTGCAAATAAGTTGGGTTTAGTTATGTCAAGTATGCCTGTGGAAATGGTTGTTGAAACTCCAGCTAAGGGTTCAGTAACCACATCGTTTGTTTGTCAGAGTTGCCCTATATCCATGTATGGTAGAGATTTTGAAGTTGATCTTGTATGTTTGCCATTGACGGGTATGGATGTGATCCTTGGTATGAACTGGTTGGAATACAACCATGTGCATATTAATTGTTTTAGAAAGACGGTGTACTTTTCTTCTGCTGAAGAAGAGAGTGGAGCAGAATTTTTATCTACCAAGCAGCTGAAGCGGTTAGAGCATGATGGAAACTTAATGTTTTCCTTGATGGCGTATTTGTCTGTAGAGAGTCAGTCGATAATTGATAGATTGCCCGTGGTGAATGAATTTCCTGAAGTTTTTCCTGATGAGATTCCAGATGTGCCACCAGAGAGGGAGGTTGAATTTTCGATTGATCTTGTACCGGGTACGAAGCCTGTGTCGATGGCTCCTTACCGTATGTCAGCCTCCGAGTTGACAGAATTGAAGAAGCAGTTGGAAGAATTGCTTGATAAGAAGTTTATAAGACCGAGTGTCTCACCTTGGGGAGCGCCGGTATTGTTGGTGAAGAAGAAGGATGGTAGCATGAGATTGTGCATAGATTACCGTCAGCTTAATAAAGTGACGATAAAGAACAGGTATCCACTTCCGAGAATTGACGACTTGATGGATCAATTAGTGGGTGCTCGCGTGTTTAGTAAAATTGATTTGAGGTCAGGTTACCATCAGATTAAGGTGAAGGATGAAGATATGCAGAAGACAGCCTTTAGGACACGGTATGGCCATTATGAGTATAAAGTGATGCCCTTCGGTGTCACTAATGCGCCAGGTGTGTTCATGGAGTATATGAACAGAATTTTTCATGCTTTTCTGGATAAGTTTGTTGTTGTATTTATTGATGATATCTTGATTTATTCTAAGACTGAAGAAGAGCATGCAGAACATCTGAAGATTGTGTTGCAGGTGCTGAAAGAAAAGAAGTTGTATGCAAAGTTGTCAAAGTGCGAGTTCTGGTTAAGTGAAGTAAGTTTCCTTGGCCATATTATTTCTGGTAGTGGTATTGCAGTTGACCCGTCGAAGGTTGAAGCGGTATCACAATAGGAGACTCCTAAGTCAGTTACAGAGATTAGAAGTTTTCTTGGTTTGGCTGGTTATTACAGAAGATTTATCGAAGGATTTTCGAAGTTGGCACTTCCATTGACTCAGTTGACCTGTAAAGGTAAAGCTTTTGTGTGGGATGCTCAGTGTGAGAATAATTTCAATGAGTTGAAGCGAAGATTGACAACGGCTCCAATTTTAATTTTACCAGAGCCGGATAAACCTTTTGTGGTATATTGTGATGCGTCCAAGTTGGGCTTAGGTGGTGTGCTTATGCAAGATGGCAAGGTAGTAGCTTATGCTTCGAGACAATTGAGAATGCATGAGAAGAATTATCCTACACATGATTTAGAGTTGGCTGCTGTGGTTTTTGTGTTGAAAATTTGGAGGCATTATTTGTACGGTTCCAGATTTGAAGTGTTTAGTGATCATAAGAGTTTGAAATATTTATTTGATCAAAAAGAGTTGAACATGAGGCAGAGAAGGTGGCTAGAGTTGTTGAAAGATTATTATTTTGGCTTAAATTACCATCCGGGTAAAGCTAATGTGGTTGCAGATGCCTTGAGTAGGAAAACGTTGCACATGTCGGCTATGATGGTGAAAGAATTTGAATTGCTGGAACAGTTTAGAGACTTAAGTCTTGTTTGTGAATTGGCACCTCAGAGTGTGCAGTTGGGTATGTTGAAAATTAATAATGATTTCTTGAAGAGTATCAAAGAAGCCCAGGAGGTTGATGTGAAATTTGTAGACTTGATGGGTGCTAGTAATCAGAATGCAGATGGTGATTTTCAGGTTGATGATCAAGGAGTGTTGAGATTCCGAGGTAGGATTTGTATTCCTGATAATAATGAATTGAAAAAGTTGATTTTAGAAGAAAGTCACAGAAGCAACTTGAGTATCCATCCGGGAGCTACAAAGATGTACCACGACTTGAAGAAACTGTTTTGGTGGTCTGGGTTGAAGCGAGATGTCGCATAATTTGTATATGCTTGTTTGACTTGTCAGAAATCGAAAGTTGAACATCAGAAGCCTGCTGGTTTGTTGACGCCTTTAGATGTGCCGGGATGGAAATGGGATAGCATCTCCATGGACTTTGTGATGAGTTTACCAAACACTCAAAGAGGGCATGATGCCATTTGGGTTGTTGTCGATAGATTGACGAAGTCGGCACACTTTATTCCAATTAATATCACTTATTAGGTAGCTCAGTTGGCGGAGATTTATATTCATAATATTGTGAAGTTACATGGTGTCCTGTCGAGTATTGTGTCGGATAGAGATCCGAGGTTCGCTTCGAGATATTGGAAGAGCTTGCAAGAAGCTTTGGGCTATCAGCTGAAGTTGAGTTCAGCTTATCATCCGCAAACAGATGGTCAGTCGGAAAGGACGATTCAATCATTAGAAGATTTGTTGAGGGTGTGTGTACTTGAGCAAGGTGGAGCTTGGGACAGTCACCTACCATTGATAGAGTTCACGTACAACAATAGTTACCATTCGAGTATTGGTATGGCACCTTTCGAAGCTTTATATGGTCGAAGGTGTAGAACTCCTTTATGTTGGTTTGAGTCGGGTGAAAGTATTGTGTTGGGACCTGAAATAGTTCAGCAGACTACGGAGAAGGTCAAGATGATAAGAGAGCATATGAAAGCGTCGCAGAGTCGACAAAAAAGTTATCATGACAAGCGTAGGAAGGACCTTGAATTTCAAGAGGGTGACCATGTGTTCTTGAGAGTCACTCCTATGACCGGTGTGGGTCGTGCATTGAAGTCCAAGAAGTTGACTCCGAAGTTTATTGGTCCTTATCAAATATCCGAGAGAATTGGCACGGTGGCTTATAGAGTCGGTTTGCCACCACATCTTTCGAACTTGCATGATGTGTTTCATGTGTCGCAACTTCGGAAATATGTAGCGGATCCTTCACATGTTATTCCTAGAGATGATGTGTAAGTTAGGGATAATTTTACGGTGGAAACTTTACCTTTGAGAATTGATGATCGTAAGGTGAAGACGTTGAGAGGCAAAGATATACCTCTAGTCAGGGTTGTTTGGGGAGGAGCAACTGGTGAAAGTCTTACTTGGGAGTTAGAGAGTAAGATGCAGGAGTCATATCCTGAGTTGTTTGCTTGAGGTAATATTTCGAGGACGAAATTCTATAAGTTGGGGAGAGTTGTAACGCCCCATTTTTATTCTAATATTTTAGTAGATGTGTGAGTATTTTTATATGATTTTATTTGTTAAATAGATGATTTTATGTGAAATATGTGTTTTTGGTGATTTTATTTGATATATGGTGTGATGCTATTTTATTATATGATTTAGGGAGTTGTATATTATTTAAATGAATATGGCTTTATTATTTGTGGAAACATTAGGAGAAATAAAAATAGGAGTAAAATATTAATATTTTGGTTAATGGGAGTTAATTAGTAATTATGTGAGTTTAAGGGAGTTAAGAAAAATAAAGGAGAGGTTTTGTTTATTGGGAAATAGAATAGAAAGAAAGTCAGAAAGAAACATTTCACGTACAATTGAGAAAAACATAAGTTTTGGGAGAAGAAGAGAAAACCTAGAAGAGGCAAAGAGAAGAGGAGGAACAATTCTGTAAGCTTTTGATTCACCTAAATTAAGGTAAGGGTGGGATTCCTTTCAATAATCATGGTATATAATTTTGATTTTTGATGATTGTGGTGTTTTGGGCATTAGGGTTAGAAAGTTTTAGGTTAATTTCTTAATATGATGAATTGTGTTGTTGATGCATGTTTCTATGTTATTTGATTGCTATATTGCCTAATTGAGCCTGAAAACTACTGTTGAAACGTATTTTGGGTAATCAGGGATTGAAAATTGGGATTTTGATTGAAACGTCGGTGTCTGAATGTTCTACAGACAAGTGATTATGTGAGTTTGGGAAAACGATTTTTTTTGAGTGGTTTAAACTTGAATTTTCCTGTAGAATATGATAGAGCTTAGTGTCAGAAGCGCATAAGCGAAAACGGCATCGAAAACGGATTAACGGTTTAGGTTTTACGCACGAAAACGTGAGAGGTAGAAAATCTGATGTTGTCTGTCGAACTATGAACGTGCCACGATGGCATCCCAACGTGCCACGATTTTTCCAGGAACGAAACCATTTTTAGGCTGTCCAAACGTGCCACGATGGTACCTTAACGTGCCACGATGAAGTATTGACTTAGACTATTTTTGACCTATTTCTATGCCTCTAAAGGGATCCTAAGATGTATAGTAAGACCCCAAATCAATAAACTTAAGTGTTAGGGATTTAGTTGAGGTGTTTTATGGATATTTGACTTATGTTCAATTGATCAAAACTTAATTGCTTTTGGGGGATGTTTTAGACTTTGAGATGAATGTAATTGATTTATAAATATATACTATGTTGTTGATTCCGTTGTTGACGTTGTTGTAACGTCTAATGTCAAAGTTGGGGAGTGTGTCATAATTGTTGTAGGCACATATGTTGTTGTTGTAGTCGTTGTTGAAGTTGTATGTTGATATACACAAGTCGAGTCCATATGCATACTCATGTTCTGTTGGGGGCTTATGCCCTGGAATGTTTATCATTCAAATTGTTGGGGGCTTATGCCCTGGAATGTTATCATTCACCTGTTGGGGGCTTATGCCCTGGGATGCTTTAACCATCCAAATCGTTGGGGGCTTATGCCCTGGAATGCTTAGCATTCAACGCGCGTAGATTGGTACCACCTGCATGATGCATTAGTTGTTGTTGTCGTAGCATTGTCGAGTTGTTGTTGTCGTAGCATTGTCGAGTTTTTGTTGTCGTTGTAGCATTGTCGAGTTGTCGTCGTTGTCGCATTGTCGAGTTGTCGGTGTCGTTGTGGATAACGTTGTTGTTGTTGTAGTTGTTGCTGTACCTTGTTGCTGAAAATAATTATGTCGTTGCTTATGTGTTTATTTATATACATTATTAATGATGTCTGTTGTGATATGCTTGTTTGTTTTCATTAATTTGATGAATTATATATATTATTATTGGATAAGTTTCTCACCCCTTCTGCGTATATGTTGCCTCGACCGTGGGTAATGTGCAGGTAATGATGGCTTGTAGGTTGATTGGCTCAAGTGTCTAGGGCTCTGATACATATTAGGATGGGGATCGTCGCTAGTGTCTTCTCATTTCTCTTATGTATCACATATTTTGGAAAAGACTTGCTATTAGAATAAAGCTGAATTATGTTGTGGCCTTTATGCCAAGATTTTTATTGATGTTGAATTTGGTTGAATTTATATTTTAAAGAATTATTCCGCTGCAGTTTGTAAGATAATTTAAATGTTGGTATTTAAATAAATAGACAATTTTCTATTATGAAATTTTGATTAGCAGTGTGACACTCCGTTGTGTGATTACTCTGATTTTATTTATTAATATTACGTTGTTGGGAGAACGGGGTGTTACAAGTAGACTCGCTCGCGAGGCGAGTGAACAGAGCCTGTGCTTTGTTTGCTCGTCTCACCCTTTTTGGTGTCTTTTGGTTCGGTTTTCGTTCATGCATTCTTTTACATAGATAAACCCATTATAACAAGACCCAAGGCATGAGTTTAAAAATGATTTCATGATTATTGAAGCAAGTATTTGATTGTATAGTAAAGCATGGCATGCGAGAGATATAACAGGTTTCGAACGGGTAGCAAGTTATACTTCAAGTAAGGGCATGAACTAGAGCCTCGACTAGTTGTCGAGAACTAGCATGTTTAGCGAGAATCCCTAGTATGATATAGTAAGTATGATAAGCCGCAGAGTGGTTAGTTAGTTTCCCCACTATGTTTAAATATGTACAAGAATAATCAAGTATGAGTATACCGCTAATCGGATCGATTAAGGTTCCGAGGTAACACGCAAACATGAATAGGTTTAATCTTTCACGATGATAAGACTAAGATTATAACCGCATGGCGGTGCTCGTGTCTCTTGTTATCCACGTCAGGGGGATACGAGAGGTTCTCGACTCAAGGGGAACGGTTCAAGCCGTAACGGACCCGCACGACACCGAGGGAGTCTGATGTACGTACATCGGTCATGATGGGATTGTACTCGGGGTTACTCCACCCGGGACTCTCCATAAAATGAATCAAGATAATGATGTTTGTTCAACACTAACATAATGAATAATGAACTTATATGTGAATATGTACGATATGACTATGATTATGATCACGAATGAACTCATCCACGATTATGTTTAGTAAAGAATGTGATGTCGATGACGTTCTTAGGTTTCCCTAATCGTCCGGCTTAGGATTGTGTCGTGAACATGTTACAAGTAGACCTCGATGCGTTTACCGTGTCTTGGCATAGTGGTCTTAGGTTCCCTCGACCGCCATGACACATAAGATGATAGTAAACCTATAACAAGTAAGATGTTTTTATGACGGTCCTAGTCTGCACAACCGTCTAAGCATGCAAGTCCCCACTCACGTATAATCAACCGTCAGGTTGTAAAGTAGACACGTGGTGAACGTAGGTTTCCCCCGAGGTTACCTATAGCCTAGGATTTAGGGGAACTCACTGAGACATTATGTCTCATCCCAATCCTTATTTGTTTCAGATAAACAGGTTGGACGTCAAGTTAGTTGCCGAATGGATGATACAACAAGTGTTCGTTCGTACCGGCGAAAGATGAGATGGACGTTCAAGGATGCACCTATTATATTATGGACAAGATGAGTTGTATTTTTATGTACGAACACATTTAGTTGTATATTGTATTCATTCGAAGCATTATTGTTGTAAATTTCTAATGTATCCAGTACTAAATTAACGCACTTGCTAGACTTTCTAGATACGTCTAGTATGGGTGTTACATTTGGTATCAGAGCAGGTCGATTTAGATCGTGCCTTGGGTCATTAAGTTACAACTAAGGTAGTGGGACCATTGGGTTCCGGGTAAATGTTCTATTTGTTGTTGTTAGTTGAGCCTGATCAACTCAATTTAGCATTCAACGATTAGAATGGATGCCTGAGAGCTGAATAGGACCAGGAGGAACGAAGTATGTGATGAAGATGATTTGAGAAAGTAGAAACTCAGAATAAGAATAGTACGAGTCTAATTGTGCCAAAAGGTGGCAGGTGAACTATGTAGTCGAAGTTTGAATCCTCTGAAAATATAAAGCAATGTTAAAATGGATTGTTCCGGCAACGTAGGGTAAGTTGTTAATGATATTTCGTGTAACCGAAAGTGAAGGATTTGGAAGTATCTAAGTTTGACCTGGAGATTCAGTATGAGTTGTTGTTGGAATGGGATTGTACCCTAGAACGCAATTGCAAGGCTACAAGATAAGGAGAAGTCAACACATGTTGAAGGAATCAGTGAGCTTTCAGGGGTAATAGTATGTGGATGAAGTTCAAGATGTGAATGCCCAGAGTGGATAAGGTTTTGATGTCTGAAAGGTTGCGCAAGGAGACGTAGTTACGAGATAAGCTATGCGTAGTGGAAGAAGTTAAAGTTTTAGGTTAAGTGTTATTACGATTAAGACAACAATTTCTGATTGTGCCGGGAATTATGCTAATTGATATTAATGCTTGTCACACAAATATTATGGAAAGTTTTTATAATGTTAGGGGTAGATAATGTGCATTGTCACTTGTGAAATAAGAATTTTATGTAAAAGTTAGTTTTTTCTCTTAAAACATGGAATCGAAGAAACTCGCTAATATCCAACCTGGGGACGAAACTTCAATTTTCCTGAAAACCGTCAGTTCGTCTCTAGGGACTGCATTAGATATTTGGGAGTTGTCTTCATGATATTTTTATACAATAAAAACTCCTTGAAACACCAAGTATCGAATGCACATTACATCCTAAAGTTTTAATGGAAAGGCATGGACAACCATTAACGAAATCGATTTCGGTTCAAGGTAACATTAGAAGTTAATGTGTTAAGAGTTAAGAATGGGCTTGAATCAGAAGTTTGAGGTTTCAGATTATGGGATAGACGTCGTGGATACGAAGTCATGAGACGGAGAGTAGCAAGGTGAAAAGTTGTGTGTGTAACGCCTGTTTCGATTATTTAATTATTTTAATGAGTTTTAGAATATATTTATATGATTAGTGTGATTTATATGATTTTAGAGAAATTTATGAGACGTTGTGACTTATTTTATTGTTTAATAAAATAAGATTCGAAAATAAAATAAATATTAAGTTGT
The DNA here is from genome assembly GCF_051527215.1 of Medicago sativa. NCBI lineage: Eukaryota > Viridiplantae > Streptophyta > Magnoliopsida > Fabales > Fabaceae > Medicago > Medicago sativa. Next base: position 24,603,246 of record NC_140753.1, on the reverse strand, counting down.
GGGGTTATTTTGTGTAGAAATATATATGTTATTTGGTGTAGAAATATATTTGTTATTTTGTGTAGAAATATATATTTTATTTAGTGTAGAAATATATTTGTTATTTTGTGTGGAAATATATATGTTATCTGGTGTAGAAATATATTTGTTATTCAGTGAAGAGGTATATTTGTTATTTGGGGTATTAATATTATTAAGTGGGAGAGATATATATTTAATTTAGAAATAAATAAGATTATGAGGAAAAGAGTAATTTTGAGGTGTAAGAGAAATTAGATGAGGGGTTATAAATAAGAGAAGTTAGGTTTAGAAAGACATAGAACGTACGATCAGTTTTTGGAGAAAACAAGGTTTAGAAAGAAGAGAAGAGAAGAGAAGAGAAGAGAAGACAAAGAGAAGAGAGAAGGGCTGACAATCGATAATTCTAAGGTAAGGGTAAGACTAACTTTCAGTAATATTAAGTCTATAATTCTGATAATTAGATTTAACATGTTGTAGGTTGAGTTTATGAGAATTTGAGAATTAAGGTTTTGAGAGAGATTTGATGATTAGATGATGAAAACTTGTTGAATTGATGTAGAAATTGTGTACAGACCTTAGATAATACATAGGATGATTATTGGAAGTAGTTTTGAGGTTAGAACCATGAGATTAGGTGAAACTTGGAGAAAATCTGCATTCTGCCCGAATTTTGATATTAAAACTGGTATTGATCGGTGCTGAATTGGTCTTAGGTGTAAACACGAAAGTTGTAGGTATGGATGTTAGCTTTCTAATGCCGTTGGTCTCACGTCAAAACGATTTATAGAACTTGAGTTATGGTCAAATTACTACACGTAGGTCATAGTAAATTTTTATGGACTTTTAGCACAACTTTTCCGAAATTAAAATGAAAACTGGTATTGATCGGTACAGAATTGGTCTTAGGCGTAAACATGAAATTTTTAGATAATTTTGTTAGATTTCTAGTGGCTTTGGTTTGACGTGAAAATGATGTTTGGTCTTTGAGTTATGATGAAAATACTACAGGGAGGTCTCAGCGAAATTGCACAGTGACAACATTTTCTGTTTCATGTTTTTGCGTTTTGTTCATATGTTTCTGTTTTGAATTGATCTTTGTTGTAAACATGAAAGTTGTTGATATTTGTGATACCTTTCCAGTAGCTTTGGTTTGACATGAAAATATGTTGTGGATAATTTATTATGTTTTTACAAAGATACATAGTGAATTATTGTTGATGTTTAAATACGATGTTATATGATGTTGTTTATGATTGATGAATATGATGTTTTAAGATGTTGTTTATTATCATTTGCTATTGTTATATTATGATATGACATGAATTATTTATGTGATCCATATGTTGTCAAGATGCTAAGATGTTAAGACGTTAAGACGTTTAGATGATAAGAGTTGTTAAGTCGTCGAGTCGTTATGAAGTCATCAAGTTGTTAAGATGTTATGTTGTCAAGATGTTAAGATGTTAAGATGTCATAGATGTTCATGAAGTTTATAAGACGTAAGATGTTGAGTCCATGCATACTCATTTAAAGATGAGGGCTCATGCCCTGGAGCTTTTGCTCAACCACGACGATGGAGCTTTTTCTCTACCACGACGATGGAGCCTTTGCTCAACCACGACGATGAGGGCTTATGCCCTAGAATGGTACCACATGCATTTGCATTTGTCAAGATGATTTGAGAAGTTGAAGTTGCATAGTCGAGTCGAAGTTGTTAAGATGTTAAGATGTCAAGTTGTCGAGTCGTTAAGATGTTAAGATATCAAGTTATCGAGTTGTTAAGATGTTAAGATGTCAAGTTGATGAGCTATTAATGAAGTGCTTTATGAATGATTTTGATGCTTAAGATGATGAATGATTATGATGTTTATGATGATTGATTATGAAGTTGCTTATGAAGATTGATTATGAAGTTGTTTATGATAAGATGCTATGTGATTTATGATATGATGCTATGTGATTTATGATAAGATGCTACATGTTTACTAATGATGATATGTGATGATGTTTGTGATATTTATGATGATATATATGATGTTATGATTAAGGTGATATATGATGTTATGATTAAGATGATATATGATGTTTATGATTATTTATTATGATAATATAAGATGAAGTTTATGACTAATGTAGGAAGATTAATGATACTAGTTGATGAAGTTTAAGTTGTTAAATGTGATTGATGAATTATATGCTTAATATTGTTGTTTGGTGAAATCTCACCCCTTTGCTTGAAAATGTTGCTCTTCGTATGGGTAACTTGCAGGTAACCAAGATTAGTTGCGGTCGTGAGTGGACTCCTCACAAGTGTGTCTTAGGTGCTCTGATACGTAACGGGATGAGATTATGTCTTTACTTTCTGTTCCTTACGTATTACTTTATGAATCTTTCAAGAATTGATGTTGAACTAAGTTTTATGAGATTTTATATTGAGGCCCTTGTGCCAAAGATTATTTAAGTTGTTGAAATTATTCCGCTGCGAAGTTTAAAATAATATGATATTGGATTTTGAGGGATAAATATTTATTTATTCAGTTTATGTTTTTAGAAAAAGAATGCGACATTCCGTTTAAGTTGAATTACTCTGATTTTTATTATGAAATTTTTATGTTGGGAAAACGGGGTGTTACAGTGTGTAGCCACAAGATTTCCGAATTATATGAAGTTATTGGTTTTCCTCGAATCTATGTTTTGCTTAATTGACTTGCTAAGGCTCGGCATGATGATGAATCATGAAGTTTACGTGGTTTTAGAAAGGATATATGCATATGAGTGATTGGAGTTGGCATTTTTGGAACTAAAATGGAATTCTGCAGGTACCAGTCAGTTATGACTCAAGTAGAGTAAATTAAACTCACTTGGAGCAAGTTGATGGCACTGTTGTGTTATCAACTTGTTCCGTGAAAATTTTATGGTAACGACTAGTACCCAGATTCACAATGTTTTTATATAAGATAAAGAAAACATCAACGCCAATGACTCGTGTGCTAATTTATGAAGTTTTCGTTAAAAGTACAATCAACGAGCAAGCATTAGTATGATTAAGCAAAGCATAGCATGCGAGGATACGAAGATGCAATGTTGGATGTTCAAGAAAGGTATGTATGAGTACGTGATGAGTCTACCATGGGAATTCGTAAGGATGATTCATGGAAATGGTAATTATGTGGTAACGAGAATGTGCACCATGAGTCAAGAATGCTCGGGAATGAGTTTGAGTATGGTATCGTTATGTCAGGAGATAAATTCAACCAATAAGTATGTAAAATTTATCCGCAAGGAAAGTATTGCGAGCATATGATAAACCTACCGTGAAACTTAATAACGCAAGGTGGTGAAGGTGCAAGGTCGTAGTGTTGGTTACAGCATGGAAGATTTTGATAAGATAGTAAACATGGGCAGAAAGAGATGTGAAGTTTTACCCACCTCAAAGGATTAAGGAATTGGTTAAAGACAACAGGTGAGAATTGGAGTGGCGCAACGGAAAATGATCAGTAAGGTCTTTGACGGTATTCACGGAATCATGAGTATGATAATAAGAACCTTCAAGAGGAATGGTAAGAAATGTCAAGTGTAGTAACATGGTTTTGGTAAGAGTGTTATGAGACGAATGAGAAGTTTCACTCGTCTCAATAGAATAGAGTATTGGTTAAAAACCAACTGGGTGGAAATCAGAGAAGCGCAACGGAAGTGAACCGGATAAGTTGTTAATAGTAAAGAAATTTGATGAAAAGCATAATGAGACGGGCGAGTAGTACTCGGAACGTTGATTAAGTAACGAGACTTTTGCCGTCAGTGTTGTATAAGGTAAAGATATATGGATGTGTTTTCACCTAACTATAATAGGAGAGGTTGAAGTTACTATCATGAAGTAATCAGGTTGTTTATTGGCGATGTCTAGCTCGTGCAAGAATTGTTAATCGGTTAGAAAGAATACGTGTTTTGACAAGAGAAAATACATGTAAAGTTCAAAAGGTCCTTTCTTGTGATTCAAAGCGATGATCAAGGCATCAAGCGAGGTGATCGATGTCTGAAGAATAAGTGCCATACGGGTGAAGGTAATAATATCTGAACATTATCCGAATGAGATGTTTTGAAGATACGAAATATGAGCTATGAATGAAAAGATTTATACCCTCTTGTGCCATACTTGTTAAGTGATGACGATACTTGCTAAAACGATGTCAAATTATAATTTAATTTCCCAACTTTTAAAAGTCAAGACGGGTATTAAGGGACTTGGAAATGAATTATGCTAACAACATGATATTTTCATTTACTGAAATCGATGACACGCGCCATAAGTGAGTAAGTTCACTTAAAACGTGCGGACTTCCGGACCAACTTGTCAATGGCGAGTTTGGACGAGATTCAACCTTTTTTAGAACATAGAAACTCGTCCTGTTCTGCAGTGCCGTTATCGGTTTGGTTCAAAATGTTTTCTTTAAAAAGAAAATACATATATTCATTCCAAGGATCCGTATACCAATGTTTATAAGATTTCCTAAAGTAAAAAGATAGAACAAGTATCGTTATTACCTAACAGTAAGTGGCACTTGAAAGTATGTAATACACAATGGAAAATAAATTTTGACGAAATGGATAACAACGTTCTCTAAAATGTTGTCTGAGACGTACAAGTATATGTTGAGGATATTCAAGTGCAAATGGTTTTAGTCGGAAATTTTAAGAGCATGTGAACTAAGAGACCGACTATTGAATGTCAAGTTATATGAGTTACCGATGGATTCGGGTGCAATGAGATCATATTGAGATCGGAAGATTTTCCTAAGACTCTGAAAGGAGATTCGTGGAATCGTCTGGTAAGTAATGTAAGTAAGAGTCAGGTGTCTCAAGTTACATAAGATAGAATACGTATGAGCTAAGTGTCTACACAATAAGATGTTTATGATGCAATTGAGCACTGCAGGGCAAACCTGGATTCTAGTGAGGCTCCAGTTGAAAGGCAAATCCTGAGTGTTCTAGATAATGATAAGTTACCTATATGAATGATTTACCCTAAGTAGGTGAGTTATGGATCCGAGACATCTAGTTCAATATGCCGTAAGAATAAGTTTTGATCATGATGTTTTAAGTTATGTTAAGACTATGAGAAGGGTGATTCCAACGATGCAAGGATTATTTCAAGATGTTATGTTTGAACTCGTTACATGATAAGTGATCTCTAAATTTCGAGGACGAAATTTTTTTTAAGGGGGGTAGAATGCAATATCCCGCTTGTCAGTATCGGAATATTACCCGTCGAACGCGTCAGATGATATGTATTTAAGGAAAATAAGTATGAGGGAAATGTTTATCATGAAGTGACAGTCAACACGAGCTAAGTATCAACGTCGTATAAACACGTACAAGGCAAGGGCATAATGGTAATTTCACGGTAAATGAGTGTTTAAGTGTTTTGGTCCAAAAATATCTCATTTTCTCATGTTGTTTCTCTTTCTAGGGTTTGAGAATTTGGTCTCTCCTCCTTCTCTCTCTACTCTCACGCCCTCCCTCTCTTCCCCAATCTTCTCAAAACTTCTTCCAAATCAAGAAATATGTTGTATAAGATCACCTCAAGATATTATGGTGCTTGGAAGCTTGGTTTAGGATGTTATTACTACTTCTCCTCTTCACTAGGATAATCTCAAGAAGTTAGGGTTTTGTTTAATTTGGAAGAGGAAGCATGAACTTGTGCAAGAGATGGTTCCTTCATGATCAAAGGGGATGATTTGAATATAGATTGATGAGTTAAGGCTTCGGAGGTTGATGAAGCAAGATGCTAGGGTTTGGAAATTGCTTGAGCTTGGAACTTGGAGCAATCTCAAGACATTGGTTAGGTGAGTTCCTAGTTAGATCCCACCTTTGGGAAGTCATGATTATGCTTGTGAGAAGATTTTATATTTTCTAGAGTTTATGTACATAGATATGATTCACCCTTTTCATGCCAAGCTTATTATACTTGCAAATACTTGTGTTATGACTGTTTTACAGGTTTTGTATGAATACTAGAGTCACAACATGCCTTGGGTCACTTGGTTATGAGGACTCTTCATCAAAAATATGTTTTGTGCAGGTGCTGTTCTGCATCAACTCGCCACTGCGAGCAAGGAGCTCGCGAGGCGAGTAGGATGGCCGAACTGGGGGTGTTGCTCGCCCCCTAGCTCGCCATTGCGAGTTGGAACTCGCCATTGCGAGTAGACTCCCTCGTGAGGCAAGTGAACAGAGCTTGTGCTTTGTTTGCTCGTCTCACCCTTTTTGGTGTCTTTTGGTTCGGTTTTCGTTCATGCATTCTTTTACATAGGTAAACCCATTATAACAAGACCCAAGGCATGAGTTTAAAAATGATTTCATGATTATTGAAGCAAGTATTTGATTGTATAGTAAAGCATGGCATGCGAGAGATATAACAGGTTTCGAACGGGTAGCAAGTTATACTTCAAGTAAGGGGATGAACTAGAGCCTCGACTAGTTGTCGAGAACTAGCATGTTTAGCGAGAATCCCTAGTATGATATAGTAAGTATGATAAGTTGCGGAGTGATTAGTTAGTTTCCCCACTATGTTTAAATATGTACAAGAATGATCAAGTATGAGTTTACCGCTAATCGGATCGATTAAGGTTCCGAGGTAACACGCAAGCATGAATAGGTTTAATCTTTCACGATGATAAGACTAAGATTATAACCGCATGGCGGTGCTCGTGTCTCTTGTTATCCACGTCAGGGGGATACGAGAGGTTCTCGACTCAAGGGGAATGGTTCAAGCCGTAAGGGACCCGCACGACACCGAGGGAGTCCAATGTACGTACATCGGTCATGATGGGATTGTACTCGGGGTTACTCCACCCGGGACTCTCCATAAAATGAATCAAGATAATGATGTTTGTTCAACGCTAACATAATGAATAATGAACTTATATGCGAATATGTACGATATGACTATGATTATGATCACGAATGAACTCATGCACGATTATGTTTAGTAAAGAATGTGATGCCGATGACGTTCTTAGGTTTCCCTAATCGTCCGGCTTAGGATTGTGTCGTGAACATGTTACAAGTAGACCTCGATGCGTTTACCGTATCTTGGCATAGTGGTCTTAGGTTCCCTCGACCGCCATGACACATAAGATGATAGTAAACCTATAACAAGTAAGATGTTTTTATGACGGTCCTAGTCTGCACAACCGTCTAAGCATGCAAGTCCCCACTCACGTATAATCAACCGTCAGGTTGTAAAGTAGACACGTGGTGACCGTAGGTTTCCCCCGAGGTTACCTATAGCCTAGGATTTAGGGGAACTCACTGAGACATTATGTCTCATCCCAATCCTTTTTTGTTTCGGATAAACAGGTTGGATGTCAAGTTAGTTGCCGAATGGATGATACAACAAGTGTTCGTTCGTACCGGCGAAAGATGAGATGGACGTTCAAGGATGCACCTATTATATTATGGACAAGATGAGTTGTATTTTTATGTACGAACACATTTAGTTGTATATTGTATTCATTCGAAGCATTATTGTTGTAAATTTCTAATGTATCCAGTACTAAATTAACGCACTTGCTAGACTTTCTAGATACGTCTAGTATGGGTGTTACAAACACCGTGTAAAAAAAAAAGTTGATGAAAACTTATACTTTATAGTGAGCCGAAATTCATATTGGTATGTAGATATGGAGATTCATCCTAAGGAAAGAGAATGTAGCATAATGTACAAATCGTGAGAGAGGCCGTTATATTTACTATTAGTATATGTATAGGGAAATGTTAACGAGTGCCCCCGGGGCACTCTTTAAGCACTTTAAATACTAAGTTTTTTATGAAAAGTTGGGTAATCAATGCATTGGAAATTGTAATAGTTGACTTTTTAAAGGAATAATTGCTAAATTGGGGATGCTTAAAGAGTGCCCCGGGGGCACTCGTTAACAAGACCTGTATGTATAAAATGGATGTGTTTAGCCTTATGCTTAGGTTGGATGTATGAATTAATTTTGCTTTAATATTTTTACCTCATAAAGTAAATAAAAGTAATTTCTTAAAAAAAAAGAGTAAATAGCAGAATCCATAAACTTATTAACCTTTATTATTGCTTCCATCCTTACTTTCCCCTATTTCTCATGATTTATTCAACACTCTCCCTTAGAAACCACAAATATTTTTATGTAATATCAATATTTTTATAACGTTGTATGAATTGAATAAGTTATAATTATTATTTAAAATAATGGCACACTATAGGTTTAACCACAAATAACATAAGTTCTTATTGATTTCATTTTATGTTTGAAGCTGGTGCTACTTCAGAGAGAGAATTGAAGAAGATTGAAAAAATTGACGTAACCTCACCACAAGATAGCAAAAGGAAAGAAAAGTCAAATTCAGCTTGTAAACTTGTACGTGCTTAAATAATTTTGATTATAATTATTCGCTGATTATATGTTCAATGATGGATTTCATACATTTTATTATTTGAATCTTTGGTTTAATATAAACATTACTGCATTTTAATTTTGATGACATATTTTCAGATTATTAAAGAAGTGACAACAGATGGCAGGCCATGGAACACTAAAAAAATAAATGCGACTAAAACTGAACCTTATGAGCCTTATCAATTTGTGGGACTCTATATCTGCAAGGAACATAATGGAGTTAGATGTCTGGGAACGGTTATTGGCTATAGTCCTGAAAAGAATAATAAGCTCATAGTATGTTTTTCTTTAAATTAAGCAACTTACTTAGTTTGTCTCGTTATAATTATCATTTTTTGCAATGTATGTTTTCTTTAATAAAGTATGTGCGATGTTGAGTTTTAAAATATAAAAACACTACATTTGATTCTAATTACAAGCTGGAAAAATTAAAAGCATTAAAACAAATGAACTCATTTGTTAATTTAAACTTTTGAATTTTCTTTTCTAAATATAACCTTATAAAAAACTACGAGACATTAAATAAAATTTCAAATATTCAAAAGAAAACAATTTTAAATGAGGGTGGATACTAGGATATTATTAGAAAAACTAATAAATAATTTTTCTTGATATTCTAAAATGACAAATAATTTGATATAAGAAAAATATTTTAAATGTGAGACTTATAGTGTCACATATGAAGTAAATTACTAATCGACAATTATAGATATAGTTATAGTTAGCTAAATTACTAATCGACAATTATTTGGAAGTAGGTTCAGTACAAAGAAGATGGAAGGAAATAATATATGACCCAACTTGATGCTTTGTACGGTATGGCAAAAAGTGAGGGCTTTTTGCTAGCTCAACCAACACCAATTGCAAGGTATACATACATATATATATATATATATATATATATATATATATATATATATATATATATATATATATTTATCATAATACACTATGATAAAAAGTTCAATTATCGATAAAAATCAAAGACGAAACAATTTACTCTCCAATTTTATTGTTTCAATGTTTAGTAGTTGAACTAAATTGAAGATCAAGTTATATTTGTCCCTTAAAAAAAACTCATTTTATTTTTGCCAATATTTTTCTAAGTTTAATTGATAACTTTCTAAGTTTAATTTGAATATATTGCAATCTATGCATTAGAGTAATAATAATCTAGTTGATCTTGTTTTCCTTGTATGAAAGTATATTGAACTTTTTATAAACTATATGCAATTGAAGAAGGCTTTCAAAGAAGAAAACTGATAAGAAAAAGGCTGACAAAGGAGAAGGATCAACTGCAGCCATGAAAAAAAGAACTACATCTGGAGGTAAGTACACATATCCTTTTTTTTTAGTGTCTGTAAAACCTTTTAATCTCTAGCAGAAAATACTTTGTTAATGTACTAAATAGATGGTCATGATGTTTTGATGAAGTAAATACCAATGTTTAAAAAACTGAACCAAATCGGAAGGATAAATTGGCTGAGTTATGAATCAATGTTCTCAATGATTTAAATATTGATATTGTAATTCGATTTCATTTTCATTGTGATTAAAATAGTTTAATGAATTGAACCATAACTTTGAGGTCTCATTGGTTCTATATCTAAATAATTATAAAAAATATGAGTAACATTTTTCTCTTAAAAAATGTTAAATACAATTATCATAACTTTATAGTTTATGATTTATTGATTGACATGAAAAACTATCATATAAACATACCAAAACCTTTGTTTGACCATAGTTTCTAGCATGTATATTTTAGGTCGAAATAAATGAAGAAAATTGTGCAACAGTGGAGAATAATTAGCTTGACAAAGTCTCCTGAACCTTAAATTATTTTATGATATTGTCAAACTATCGTGTGTCGTCTTATTTGTGTTTAATTACAGTTTCCTTCATTTTGGTACTTTACTCTAATGATTATACAAGTTTATTAAACTTGTCCGTATTTCCTTAATTCCTTTAAAGTGGATATAAAACTTGGATTGCTTTATAAATTTTGCCGTGGTATTTTTTTAATAATCAAATTTTGATGTGAGTATATATTGGCCCAACCTAACGTGTGGATCCATATTAAAAAAACTATAGTGGGCAAAAACAATTAAATTGGTCTAATATGATTTTCTTTATTTTTTAGAGATGTCTAATATGATTTTCCGGTTGGAATATTTTATTATTTAATTATATTCTAATGTCGTTATATGGGAAAATATCATTATAATAGGTATGCTAGCTATTTATTAGTAGCATTAATTGATTAGTGATTAAATAACATTAAAAGACTAAGGCTAATTAGATTTTCTATTTGAAAAATTAATTAAATATTTATTTAATTGTTTTTTTTGACAAGATATTTATTGAATTGTTATCGGCTTAATATGAGTGGATATCAGATGACGCATTAATTAATAAAATAATGGAAAACTCTAATGGTCATCACACACTATATAAGGCTAGTCCCCAATACACAATACACTAGCATATTCTCTCTATAATAACCCGCTTAATTTTCTTAGACCGCATATAATTTAGATGTGTGTGAGAAGAATTGTTTGATAGAGGGGCATTAGAGTAATTACCACATATGCATATATATGCCAAGAAACCTTCATTCTCTCATTTTTCTCATTCATTTTTTACACACATGCTGAAACGTACTCCCTCCTACTCCCTCTCTAGCTCTCAGCCTCCCATCCTTTCTCCCCCAATTAATTAATTCATCATTCCAAGTAAAACCAATGCAACATGCAAGCCTATAAACCTAATTCTTGAAGCAAGCTTGATTCTCTCCATCCTCCTCCCTCTTGGCCGAATGAACCTCATCCTCATCTACTGATTTGAGAAATTTTCAAGAATTTAGTAATTACAAGTACTTGCATGCATGTGTTTGGTGCTGATTAAGGTGTAAATTGGTGATTAGAAGCAAGGATTAAAGGAAGAAGCAAGGATTAAAGCTTAGGTGTTTGGATTGGAGTAGGAAGCTTGGAAAGAATTCAAGTGCAAGTGTACGTATTGCGAGTTAATTATGACATTAGGCCTAACATTGCATGTTTAGTTGCCCATTTGTGTGTTAATGCTTTGTGATTCTGTTGTGCTGAAGTTGCCATAATGTTATTTCCTTAGTGTGCAAATGGTTAACCCTTCTGCCAAGCGTGGAAAACATTTTTGAACTTTGGTAATCGATTCCACTATGTAGTGCAACCGGTTACAGTGGCAAGGCAGGGGTAATGCGCAAGCGGTTACACCTCTCTCTGTAACTGGTTTCCATGTGTGCAAAAGTTGGAAATTTTCCCTTATGATGTGTAATTACTAATTAGCATGCCTTTGATTCTATATCGTTAGTACAATTTGATGACAATGCATTAGTGCTAGAGAGAATGAAAAATGACATGAGATGATGGGAAAGATTACTAATGTAAGGGATATGTATGTATGACTAAGTATGATCAATACGAATATATCACATGATTCATAAAATATTTCGGATTAGATGTGTACCTCACATGCTCTAGGTTTAGGTTGGATGGGATTTTTACATATGGAAATCTACACGATAGTAAGAGGATTCCTGGCTTAGCCTGATTGATAGGTATTTTTCCAGATAGCTAGATGAATGTTTCGTGGTTACTCCACCCGGCAGATTAATTGTTTATTACACGAAATCCTTAATAAATTATGAATATGATAACCCGACATGAAATATGCTAGTATACAGACCGTGATCCTTGATTTTCCATTGACACTAGTACACTAGGATATGTGGAGCTCACTGAGATATTATGTCTCATCCCAATCCTTTTATTTCTTTTCAGATACACAAATGGCTCGTGGCAAGGGTAATGAGAAAGCAACTGAATGATTTATGCTGATATGTCTCATGTAATAGTGTTATGTACAATATGCTATGTCATATGTATTCAAACCATGTTATTTGATATCATGTACTTGCTAGTTGGCACATGTATATTCCAACACCTTATGTACTTATGCATGCTTGTATTGTTATGGCATTATGAGACATGTGTGTGACATACTTTCATTCAGACAAATTCTATATTGTAGTTTAATGTATCCAGAACAGAATTTAGCCCTCGAATAATCTTGACAACTTTATTTTGCGGTTACACTTTCTTTTCCCAATCTGAAGAGTATTTGAAGCATTAAGAGACCGTTTCAGATCCTTGCTGGTTTATGTACAAGCTCATTTTTTTTTTTTTGCATTGTAGTATGATTATGGTGTTAATCTTTATAGAGCATGTTTTGTATGGATGAATTATTAAATTAATTCCATTTTTTTAAAATAACTTTATGCACACCCTAATTTTTTCAACTGAGTATCTTTCGAGCACAAGCGCAAATGTTGATTTTTTGAATCTTGGGGAACTCAAATTAGCAACAAACTCTTGCTAAGAGTTCCAGCGCTCCACGCCCCATATTTTTAGAAAATCATATTATATATATATTGAGCTCTCCAAGGTATCCCCATAACTTAACCCATTTAAGCTTATGGGATTAATACTCGAGTCGAAAATGAGATAGCTAATTTTTTTTTTCAATTCAGAAGAGTCATTTTGCCCACGCTCCCAACACCATTCTGGTAAAATTACATGTTTTTGTAAGTGTATTTATGAAACACATATTTTTCTTCTTTCTTATTTGGCTTAAATACATTTTTGACCCTCTTGCCAAGAAACAATTGCGATTTGGCCCCTATTGAAAAAACAACAACTTTGACCCCTATGTTTAGCCCCTTTTGGAAAAGTGGCCCTTCCTTTGATTTTGTCCAAGTCAATGCCTATGTGGATGTAACGCCCACTTTGATATTTAATTATTTTTATTAAGTTAGAGTCTATTTATGTGATTTATTTTAAATATGTAAGGTGTTGGTATTTTATTAAGTGGCTTTATTCTATAATTTATTAGAATATGAGAATTATTAGAGTAAGTAGATTTGGGGGTTAGAATAGAAAGAAGAAAGTTATTGGACCTAAACAGATTTAGGAAGAGTATTTAGTATTATAAATAAGGAAACTTAGGTTAGAAAGAGTTTTTACGTTAAACCTCTTTTTGGAAAAGAGGAGAACAAGGAGAGAAGAGAAGAGAAGACAAAGAGAAGAGAGAAGAGGCTGCATTGATTGTTAAGGTAAAGGTGAGACTAGCATTCAATACTATTATGTGCATGATTATAATGATTAGATTTAACGAGTTGTAGGAAGAGTTTGTGAGGGTTGAGGAATTAGGGTTTTAAGTGAAGAATTGAGGATTAACCGATGAAAAGTTGTTAGATTGATGTAGAAACTGTGTACAGACCTTAGATAATCCATAGGATGATTATTGGATGTAGTTTTGAGATTAGAACCATGGAATTGGATGAGATGTCAGTGAGTTTAAGAATTAGGGTTTAAGAATTGTAATAGGTTGTTAATAGATTTGAGAACCCTTTGAATTTGCATACAGTAGGTTGATGAATAATTAGTGTTCTAATGATAGGGTAATCATAGGGTAATGATTAGGGTCAAGTTTGGAGAGTATTGGATCGAAAACGGAGTCGAAAAGATTTCCCCAAGGCGAAATCGCAGCTAAACTGCGATTTTGCTGTCAGTATGCAAAACGCGTTTTTATTGTCTCAGTTTGACAAGTTTAACTTCCGAACTGGGTTTAGGTGTAAACATGAAAGTTGTAGGTATGTATGTTAGTTTTCTAATGCCACTGGTCTGGTGTCAAAATGATTTATAGAACTTGGGTTATGGTCAAATTACTGCACGTAGGTCACAGTGAATTTTTATGGACTTTTTGCACAATTTTTCCTAATTTAAAACGAAAACTGGTATTGATCGGTATAGAATTGGCCTTTGGTGTAAACATAAAAGTTTTAGATAATTTTGTTAGCTTTGGTTTGACGTGAAAATGATTTTTAGTTTCTGAGTTATGATGAAAATACTCCAAGGATGTCTTAGCGAAATTGTACGGTGACACACTACTACAAAATTGGGAAAATATAGCGCCTCATAAATAGCGCTTTTAACACTAAAGCGCTATAAATTAAAACACGGAGGTCTTAGCTAGCGCTTTTTTGAAAAAGCGCTATCTATCATTTTAAGTATATATAGCGCTTTGTATTGAAAGCGTTAGTATAGGCTAAATAAAAATAATAGTTATTTAAATAAAAAACATGATTAATCGTATATGGCACTTTTTATGAAAAGCGCTATATATAAATCAACCTTAAATAGCGCTTATAGGTTAAAAAAAGCGTTATTGTATGCTTGGGAAAGATAGCGCTTATAGGTTAAAAAAAGCGCCATTTTATTAACTGATTTAATGTACATTAACTAACAGGTCCCCTGTTCGATCCCCTGCATAGCATATTTCAAATATTTTTTGAATTTTTATGAAAAATGGATTGCAGTAACAAAGCACACCTTTTTTTTAAAAAAAAATTTGGTACAAACCTTTTTTAATTCTTTTATCATATATATAACAAACCTTTGTTATGTATATTATATATAACAAACTAAATCTAAACTTTTAAAAAAAAACAAATCTAAACTTTTTCCCAAAAAACAAATCCAAACTAAAAAAACAAATCAAATGTCCTGGTCCCACTAAATCCTACTTTTCCATAAATCCTACTTTGCACGTTGCGTTTTTTGTTTTTTTATTTATTATATTTGAAAAAAAAACGCTTTATACACTAACAACAAAGCGTAACTTCTTTTTGTTATATACTCAAAAGTAACAAAGAATCCCAATTTTAATGGAAATCCCTATTTTAATGCATCCTAAAGATAAAATAAAAACTATAACATAATTTTCATGAAGTTTGCGTTTTTTGATTTTTTATTTATATTTGAAAAAAAAATGCTTTTTTTTGTTACACAAAAAAAAACGCTTTATACACTAACAACAAAGCGTAACTTCTTTTTGTTATATACTCAAAAGTAACAAAGAATCCCAATTTTAATGGAAATCCCTATTTTAATGCATCCTAAAGATAAAATAAAAACTATAACATAATTTTCATTAAACGTATTTTTTAAAGCAATTAATAACATAACCCAAAACTACTTTACTCAAAACTTTCATTAGATCGTGTGCAGGAAATTCAGTCCAGAACCACCACCTCTATTGATTCATTCATCACCAACCACCTATATCTATCAATTCATTCATCACCATCACTCGCTTCCTTCGATCTATTCCAAAACCATAACCGTCTCTTTCGATTCATTCCAGAACAACCACCTCTATCTCACTCTTAATTGCGGTGCATCATATCGTCGCTGCCGTCGACCGGTTACAGCTTTTTCAATACTCAATTCTTCATCTCAGGTACCATCTTCATTCTTTCCTTACCTCAATTTAACTCAAATATTCTTTAATTTTTTCATATTTTCATCTGGATATTTTAGGTTTTCAAGGTTCAAACTAAATTTAAGACTTCACTGTTAGTGATTAGGATGAATTTGACAATCGAAAATTCAAAATTTTTGTTTGATGAATAATTACTGAAATTTGACAATTGTTTATTAAAGATTTTGGGTTTAATTAAACTCTACACAACTAGTAAGATGAATAATTTTTCTTTTGGTTCAAATTTTTTTTTTTTATATATATAAACAATAACACTTTTTGTGTGTGACTAGAATTATTGTCTAATAAACTAATTGAATGATGTGATAATATGATATACACTATGCATATGCCTTTTGTATAACCTACTAATCAATTCCATAATCATCCATCGTGACTTCTACATGGCATACCAAATAAACTAACTTATACAATTACTTATTATTTTATTTTTTGTAGTGTCCTTGCCAAGAAAATGGTATAGATTGCGGGTACTTTGTGATGAGGTTTATGAAAGATATTCTCATTTCAAAACTAAATGAGATTCCAAAGTTGGTATGTTTTTTTATATTAAAGTATAATATTTATGTATAATTAAGTTTATTAAGTAACATGGTTATTTTTAATGTTATAATATATACAGTACATTGATGGTTTCAAGTGTGTGACATACTCAAAAGATAAACTAATAGAAATCTAAGAAGAATGGTGTCGGTTCATGATCAGCCTAAAAGTTATATGATTTTTTTATAATAAGGTGAGTTTAATGTTTCTAAATATATTTGCTAGAAGTGGTACGTAGTTGTTTTAATTTATAATCTTGCTTTAATTTCTACTCATGATCAGTAGTACTTTGAATTTATCTCTAATATAATATAGCGTTATTGCTTAATGGCGTTTTCTGGTATATATTCAGGTGGAGGAGAGTGAACGAAATTTGGAAATGAATGATGATTTGCGTGCTTGTTTTGGATAAAAATGTTGAGAAGACCAAGAAGATAGATGAAGACTGCATGATACCATAGAAGATTTTGATCTTTATGTCAACTAATTAGTTGTAACTCTTAGAGATATCCATGTTACCATATTAGAGGCTATACATTTCTGACTTTTATGCTATATATACATACATTTTTTATGATATGGTTATGTTTTATTCGATAAATAATAGTCTCAATTATAATGTGCCTAAATTATATACATTTCCCTTTAAATTTCAGACTTTATATATATATATATATATATATATATATATATATATATATATATATATATTACTTTAAATTATTAAAAAAAAACGCTATCTGGAAAGGAATTTTTTTTGACAAAAATAAAATAAAATAAATGCTTTTCCTAGCGCTTTTTTTCCTTTATAAAGCGTTATCTAAACCTATTGTTACATAGCGCTTTTAAAACAAAAACGCTGTTTTTAAACTTGTCTTAGATGACGTTTATTTTTGAAAGCGCTATCTAAGGATAACCTTTGCTAGCACTTTTTGACATAAAGCGCTATATAAACCCTGCTATAGCTAGCGCTTTATACAAAAAAAAAGCGCTATATTACCTTTACCAGCGCCATTTACAATAGCGCTTCAAAAGCGCTACCTAAAGCCAAAAAAAAGCGCTATATAAGCCCATTTTTGTAGTAGTGACAGCATTCTCTGTTTCATGTTTCTGCGTCTGTTTCACATGTTTCTGTTCTGAGTTAGTCTTTGGTATAAACATGAAAGTTGTTGATAATTGTGATATCTTTCTAGTAGCTTTGGTTTGGCATGAAAATATGTTGTTAATAATTTATTATGCTTTTACAAAGATGCATGATGAATTGTTGATATTTGATACGATGTTATATGATGTTGTTTATGATTGATGAACATTAGATTATGATGTGAAGTTGTAGTCGTTGTCGTCACCACTGTTGTCGTCAATGTCGTTAAAGTTGTAAGTTGTTTGACGATGTCGTTAAAGTTGTAAGTTGTTTGTCGATGTCGTCGAAGTCGTTGGTCGTCAAATATTGTTGTTGAGTCCATGCATCATCATTGTCAGAGAAGAGGGCTCATGCCCTGGAATGCTAGTCATTCACCCATAAAGATGAGGGCTTATGCCCTGGAGCTTATGCTCAATAGCGATGAGGGCTCATGCCCTAGGAGTATATTTATGCTCAATAGCGACGAGGGCTTATGCCCTAGAATGGTACCACATGCATTTGCATTGTCAAGACGTTTTAAGATGAAAGAGTTGCATAGTCGAGTCAAGATGATTTAAGACGAAAGAGTTGCATAGTCGAGTCAAGATGATTTAAGACGAAAGAGTTGCATAGTCAAGTCAAGTCGTTAAGTTGTGATGTTTGATGAAGTATCTAATGATGAATTATGATTAAGATGATATATGATGTTATGATTATGATGATATATGATGTTATGATTAAGATGATATATGATGTTATGATATACGATGATATATGAGGTTATGATATACGATGATATATGATGTTATGATTAAGATGATATATGATGTTATGATATACGATGATATATGAGGTTATGATAAACGATGATATATGATGTTATGATTAAGATGATATATGATGTTTATGTTTATAATTAAGATGATATGTGATGTTTATGATTATTATGATGATGATATATGATGATGCTTATGACTAATGTTTGATGATATATGAAGATGTTCATGATTATTATGTCGATGATATGTGATGATGTTTGTAATATTATTGATGACATGTGATGATGTTTATGACTAATGTAGGGAGAGTAATGATACTAGTTAATGAAGTTTAAGATGTTAGATATAATTGTTGAATTATACAGTTAAGACTCTATAAATTAATAATGTCAGGACCGGAGAAATTTATTAATTTAGTGAGTTATTAATTTATCGATAAATTAATAATTATTAATTTAAAGAGTTTTTAAGTAATTATATTGTACATACCAAACAAAAAGGCAAATTAGTTTATGCCTCTTAGAATTACGTTGCAGCGAACCTTGTGACTCAACGTAAATTAGTAACTACTGTGTTCATATGCATTGAAAATCAATAATGACTTTTGAAGTGCAGTAAATGTAAACAAGAGGAACAAATGTGTTCAATGTATTCTTAATATATTTTTTTTTCAGTTTCTATGATTATTAATTTATGATTTTCTTGGGACCGAAAATTATAAAGGGATCTCCCGAAAAATTATTATCTTATTATTTTATCGAGTTTTTCAATTTTTTACATTGGCATAAGTCGGGACCGAACAAATTTATTATTTTAGAGAGTTTATTAATTTACCGAGTATTAAATTAAAGAGTTTCTACTGTATGCTTAATATTATTGTTTTGTGAATCTCACCCCTTCTGCTTGAAAATGTTGCTCTTCGTATGGGTAACTTGCAGGCAATCAAGATTAGGCGTGGTCGTGAGTGGACTCCTCACAAGTGTGTCTTTAGGTGCTCTGATACGTAACGGGATGTGAGTTTTGACATTGTTTTCTATTCCTTACGTATTGTTTATGAAATTTTTAATGAAGTAGTTGGATTGAACTGATTACGATGTTTTAGACTATTTATGAGACTTTTATGATGAGACCTTTTGTGCCAAAGACTATTTTTTAGATGTTGAATAATTCCGCTGCAAGATATTAAGTACTTTGTGATTGAATTTTGAAGGATAAATATTTATTTATTCAGTTTATGATTTTTATGAAATGTGACATTCCGTTTACGACGAATACTCTGATTTATTTACGAAATTTTTACGTTGGGAAAACGTGGTGTTACAGTGAACACATACTTAGATGATTATGCCACATGTGTAATTTTTTTAAAATTAAGAAAATCCAACTAATCATTGATTTTAATTAAACTAAATTAAAAGAAACAAAAATCTCTATAACTCTCTCTCTCTTGATACTACTTCCTTACTCGTCTTTCAGATGATTTGAAGCCACAACTACATGGAATTTTAATTAATTCAGTACAAAGATGAAAAAGCACTCCACCCTTTCAACTCAATGCAACAATTTCATAATGGAATCACAACAACGCAACATCCTCAAAATTAAATCTTGCAAGAAAAAAACTGAGTCAGACATCACCATCTCCATCTTCATCTCCTTGTTCTACTTGTTATTGGCAAACCATTGTTAAAATTGAACACTTTAAGCACAAGTTCAATATTTTAATAACCATCTCCAACTCCTCCTCCTCCTCCTTCTAAAAATTCAATTAAGCGCAACTAACATTATATGAATAAGAAAAAAAATATGGTCAACTACCTAGTAAATGAATGATATGATGAATGTCTAGGACTTAAGTAAAAAAAAAAAAAAAATAGACGGAAAAATTGAAAACCAATGGGTTGCCACCCATTTAGTGCTCATTTAACGTCAATAATTTGACATATGAGTCTACGTTGTTCCCTTTAGTCTCTTCTCCATTGGCCTATCATCTTTTATCCTTTCTTTTTTGATGAACTGTAAGGTTGGTTCTATTCCTTTTATGTATCTCGGCTTGCCTATTGGCGGTAATGCGCGTCATTTCGCTTTCTAGGAACTGCTCATTAACCGTATAAAATCTAGACCGTCGGGTTGGAGTCTAGACTGTCCGGTTGGAGTTCGAAACATTTATTGTTGGGTGGTCGTCTGGTTTTGTTGAAGTCTATCATGTTTATGCTCTTTCCTTTTTCAAGGCTCCGTCAGGTATCATCTCCTCTATTGAATCTATTTTAAATCTTTTTTTTTTGTGGGGGGGGGGGGGGGGGGGGGGGGGGGGGGGGGGGGTTATACTATATATACAGAGATATATAAAGAGAATACATGATTTTGGTGTGCTATTTTCACTATCAATTATGCCCTTAAATAAATTTGCCTGTAAGAAGGTTAAATTGTTGACGTCATTCAAAAAGATAAGAATTCATTTTATATTTGCTATATTGTTGGTGTCGTTGAAAATGATAAGTATTGTTTGTTACAAAATAAAAGTAAACAAATTTCTATACCTATAGTTTTTATCAAAATCAAATAATTTTAATCAAAATTTCATAAAACAACTTTTCGTAATTTATATACATGAGCGCAATAAAAACAACGGACGGATTGACACATAATGCTTGTTTGAACGCTTCTCTATAAATAAAGTGGATACATGATTTTGAACAGACTTTTTATCTTCTAATTATACCCTTTATTTAAACTATCTTGATTAAAATCTATATATAAATATGGTACATTATTTTGGACTGAACTTTTATCTTTCAATTATACCATTTATTTAAATTATCTTTTGTTTAAATCTTCAAATTAAAAAAAAATAGTCATATCTCATTATAATATGAACAATTTCACTGCAATTGAAACAATATAAATTAAATTTTATTTGATTCGAAAAAATATATAGAAAAATACAATAAAATAAAAAATTATATTAAGCGTAGTTAGCATCTTAACACTAATGGGTATAAGTTTTGACACTTTCGGCTTCCTAGCATCAGAGGTTGTTGACCTTCTACATAGAGTCCAAAGAGTTATGCATAACAATGTTATGTGTCTTAGGTCCATGAATGTTGTGTTTAGGAGGATTTGTTTTGCCATTCAAAAAGGTTTAACGGTGCACCTTGTTGCCGCTTACCTCCTATTCATGTGTAAGTAATATCAATAGTGTGAAAATAAAAAAAAATAAAAAAAATGAAGGTTGACTATAGGAAGGGAACCACTCTTGGGGAAGTGGGCAATTCCCAACTTCACTTATGAGAGTGTTGCTCTGATAAGACAACATTAACCTTGAGCCTCGATTACCTAAGAATCACTTAAAGGACTCCCTGTCCAAGCCTTGTCATGATCAAGATATCCTTGGGAACCCTTATCACCGGCAACCAAGAGGGCTTGCGAAAAATCCTTCGTGAGAAACTCATTTATCACAAGAGACTTAAGCCTCGATTACCTATCAATTACTACTAGCTCTATTTTTCTATTATAAGAAGAAAAAAAAATCTAAGCAATTGAGTTCAAGTGGTTAATGAACTTATGAATCGTTCAGGAGAATTCGGGTTCGATTTTTAAGTGTAGAGGGTTAACATCGAAAAAAACCAAAAAGTGACTAGGTTATTGGTACTGTATTTTACTTATGGCACGTCGTATATAAGATACTCCCTCTGCGTGTCATAAATATATAATATAATTGAAAATATAAACTTTAGTGATGACGATTATCCAATATAGACTTAAGATAATCAATAACTACCAAAATTCTTACAGATTGGTTATATTCCGTCAAGAGTACTTACAGATTGTGTATGGAAGAATTGGTGGATGTTTCTCACCTTCGGAGGCCGGGATATTGGTATGGTATTTGGAGACTGAAAGTGCCGCCAAAAATAAAGAATTTACTTTGGTGAATGTGTCGTGGCTGCTTACCTACCAGAGTTCGACTTCAAGATAAAGGAGTGCAATGTCCCATAAGTTGTGTGAGTTGTGATGGCCCATATGAGGATCTTGCTCATATTTGTTTCGAATGTCCTTTTACTGTGCAGGTTTGGCGTACAACTGATCTTTTGAATACGGTTCATAAGGTGTTTCTTGAAAAGAATTCAGCAGCTGATGCCATCTTCGAATTGCTACATCAACTTTCACAACAATTTAGTCAACGATTTACAGCTGTCCTATGGAGCCTTTGGAAGCATAGAAATATCAAGCTTTGGCAAGATGTCACAGAAAGTTGTGCTAATGTAGTCGATCGAGCTTGTCACATTATGGAGGATTGGTATGCAGCTAATTCTACTATTCCAGCAGCTAGTCATAACAACACTTCAACAAATTCAGTTCGTAATGATCAGATGACAACAACAATACCGGTAAGACAAAGTGGTTCCGATACAACTCGAAATTCTTCTGCTACAACGAGTGATATGGCTTCGGTCAGGTGGCAGCGGCCACAACGAGGCCTTCTGAAATGTAATGTTGATGCTTCGTTTTCGGATCCGTTAAACAGAACAGGTATTGGCAAATGTGTCCGTGATGACGAAGGAACATTTGTGCTGGCTAAAACTGTATCTATCTCTCCTATGTGTTCTGTTGCCGTAGGAGAAGCTCTAGGCTTATTCCATGCCTTACAATGGCAAAGTGACATGCAATTTGACAACGTCGATTTCGTCTTGGATTCAAAGATTACAATAGATGCCTTTAACCGTCGTTGGATTGATGTTACAGAATTTGGCCAAGTGATTTCAGCATGACAGAGTCTTTTTAACACAAACTTCTCAAACTCTAAGGTCGAGTTTAACATGAGACAAGCAAATGAGGTAGCTCACACCCTTGCTGGGGTTGCCACATTATCAGCTAGTCCCAATATTTATTATCGTGTACCTCGTTGTATAAACTCTCTTATTATTAATGATATGTTATAAGCATGCTCTTTTCCTTTAAAAAAAAATAACTACCAAAATTATAATTCCTTAAAAAAAAATAACTACCAAAATTATAATTCCTTAAAAAAAAACTACCAAAATTATAATACTACTCTTTCTCCTTTTACTTGACACTTGTCGTTTTTTAAAACATTTTTTTAATTTTTTAATATGTAGCTTTATCAAGAGGAGTTTCTCAAAATTCAACCAAAGTTCTCATTAAATAAGGGAAAATAGAAGGAAAAGATGGAGACTTTACAAAAAATATAGTTTTTAAAGATATTCTTTTATCGCAATCATAGCAATGTTTCTTTTACATAACATGTAATTTATACATTTATGTTATGATCTTATTAATTACTATTAGAATAAAAATAAAAGATTATTATTTTATCTTTATTTCATATGCAGGCAAACTAAAATATGTTGAGTTCATAAATAATTTTCTTATATGCCTTGACAATATTTTGTTTATAAATCAATATATCAATAATTTCCATTAGTATTTTAAAATTTAAATCAAAATTATACAAATAAACATAAAAAAATAATCACATGCGAAAGCGCAGTAGAAAGAGCGGAGATAGTGCCCGTCTTTCTGCTAGTTATAAATAAAAAAAGATTTGTAGTTTATAGTAGTAGTAACTATGTGATTTATTTTTTTAAAGTGCCCGAGCTTTTTAGTCAAACTTTTAATGGTCCATCCAAAATATTTTTTCTGGCTCCGCCACCGTCAACATGTAAAGAAAACAAAACTATATAGTAGGGAAAACGGTCGCAAGTTGTTTAATGAGCATCAGAAAGTATGAAACGCAAATTTAAGAAAGGAAAATACACAGCCAGTTCTTGTTGGGCCAAATACACGGCCGATCTGATTGCTTGTTCGACCACGTCTAGTCACAGATTTCACTTGTGTACCATTAAGGGACCAATGGTATATACCATTGGCCAATTAGAGTGTGCCACCTACCAATGTTACTATATAAATGCTTTATTTGATATATTTTTTTAAAGGGTGTGCCTCGTGGCACATTCTAATTGGACAATGGTATATATCATTGGTCCCTTAATGGTACACAAGTGAAATCCGTCTACTCACTGATTCATGGTTCAACCGGCCGCATCATCCATAAGCTATGTTCCCGCATAGATTTTTTTTTTTTTTTTTGTTTACTTCCCGCATAGATCAATATAGCTTTTCAAATTAATATTTTGTATCTTTGATCTTTTATTTCTTTAATTAGTGCATTGAAGATATCCGAGAGTTAAGAAACTCAGTAGTTGTATTTTTCTTTTGACTCAAACCTCACTAATTGTACTGTGTCATCATTTGCCTCTATATAACTAGGTGCCCCAACCAGAGACTATGTACAAGAGCAAGAGTGAAAGACAAACCAGACCACAATGGCTAAATTCATTTGTGCATTTCTTTTCATGCTTGTCACTTCTATTGTGATTCAAGATGTCTATGTGAGTGATTCATTCTCTCTATTTGTTTCCCCTTAAACATTCTCATATATTATTAACATTTTTTTTTCTATTCTTAATTAAAAAAAATCTACAGGCCGGTGGGGAAGGATCTCTTAAACCTGAAGGTATTAATTCCAACTACTATTTTTTTTTGAAAAACAATTGTTTTTTTCAGTCATACCTGAAGCAGAACATTGTTCACCAATCACCATTCATATCATGGTATTTTTTTTTTTTCTTCAGAATGTGCGCCTAAATGTGATTATCGGTGCTCAAAAACTTCGTACAGGAAGGCATGTTTAACCTATTGCAACCTCTGTTGTGCAAAGTGTTTGTGTGTTCCATCGGGAACATACGGTAACAAGCAAGAATGTCCATGCTATAATAACTGGAAAAATAAGAATGGAGGACCCAAGTGCCCCTAATTTTGTATTGTTAAGCTCATACTTTTGATGATGCATTTATCTTTGTCAATGCATATATCTGCTATTTGATTATTAATAAAAAAAATATTGCTATGTTTAAGTTTATTCATAAGATCCAACCTCATTTGAACATGTGAAAATGAAATTCTTCTAATTGACTCAATGGCTAGAATTTGATTGTTTATTGTCTATTCTACAACTTGTGGTTGGTGGTCGTAAATAGTATATCATCATAAATCATGAATTTTTTTTTATCAAGTAGTCTAGTAACTAGAAATTCTCTTTTTTAAGGTAAAAAAAGTGGGGTGTTTTGGGGTTCAAACCCTGACCCTTGAATATAAATCATGAATTTTGAAAATTTAGTAAAAGTTATTATTGTACAAAAATAATAGAAAAGTAGCATAGACAGTTATAATATATTTTCAATTTCTATATATTCGGTGAAAATATGCATAAAAAATCCCATTAATATATATATATAATAATTACACATTTTAAATCGTATTTTTTTAGATAAATGATCGAGACTGCGGAGACAATATTATGAGGAATTGACATCTCAGCTATGTTGCTATCTCAAACCCTCAACAATTATCTACAACACACTCCCAAATATTATTGAAAATAAGAAAAAGAAAATTGGGGGACCTAATCAAAACCTAAACAAGGAAGAAAAAAAACTTAAAAAATCACATATACAGTAACATGAAGGGGATATAAAATTGGTTTGATGGTTGAGATGAGGGAGTTCAAGAGTAGAGTGATAAGGAGGCCGATGATTAGGCAACTTAGCGAATGGAAATTGGGTTTCGTGAAAAATGAGATCGTGACTGATTATGATTTTATGAGAGAGAAAATAATAACACTTGTAACCACGATGATTATATAAGTATCCCAAAACGACACACATGGTGGGACAGGCCTGAAGTTTGTTTATGGTATATAGGGTAATAGAGGATATCATAAACATACAAACACCCTAAGATGATGATAAAGAAGGTTCCTTTTAATAAAGAACTTTGAGAGGGGAAAGATATGATATTTGTTTGTTTGGAAGAATGTTGATAAGATATGTTGCCATTTATAAAGCATGATGCCAACAAACCTTTGTAATTATAAAAATAGGCAAATATCATCTTTAAATTTAACACTTAAAAACCTCTTTCAAATTTAAAACTCACGTAGCAAATACCACACTTAAATTTAAAACAGTTTTCTGTATTAAAATGTAGCTTTGTAAGTTGTATTTCATTATGAATAATGCTACATATAGCGACAAAAAAATTCACAAGGCTTCACGAACAGTGTATTTTACTCACACTAGTATGGATACCTGTGCCAAGCACGGGCTATAATTTCTTCATATTTGAGGGAGATAATGTTGTGATGTATCAAATGTAAGTTATAGTCTAAAATTGAGTAGAGGATTGAAGGTTGAACAACATATAAGTGAAAAAATTCATACACTTAGTGCCTTAAAATATTGGGTGAAAATGTGGTATCATTCTTATTTGTGTGGTTCCTCTCTGTTTGATTCAACTTTGTGGGGAAAGCGGGAGTGATTCAAGGTGGTAGATCACAGATGCAAAG
This sequence comes from Medicago sativa, assembly GCF_051527215.1. Lineage (NCBI taxonomy): Eukaryota > Viridiplantae > Streptophyta > Magnoliopsida > Fabales > Fabaceae > Medicago > Medicago sativa. The sequence continues at coordinate 24,576,534 of NC_140753.1, read as the reverse complement.
AGTCTCATACTTGAAGAAGAGATGTTAATGTGTCAATTGTGAGTTAAAGTTTTGCATGAACGCAAGAGTAAATTTTAAAGAACATTTAAATGATATACCCGTATTCCTTAAAGTTCTATATTGGATGGAATAGTAGATTTCGAAGAAGGTATCAGTAAAAAGACTCATATACTTGATGCTATAAGATATTTTGTAAGGATGTGGTATCAATCTCACTCGTGTGGTTTCTAGTATACTGTGGGAATCATACCCAGTGTAGGATTCCCTGGTAGTTCCAAAATTATGATGAATTTTTTTGTTAGTTTTTGGATCCCTGGTAGTCCCCCAACAACTCAATATATTCCGTATACTTTCACAGACAAAGAACACGCTCCTTATTTTTTTTTTCCCTTATCATTTCTCTTATGTTAAAATTCATTTTCATGCTATATTTTTATTCAACCTCTATTATTTTAAATTCCTTTAATTTTGATATTTGGTGGGATGTAACAATCGAAAAATGCAGATGTGTTATGTTGAGTTTAGAAAATACATGCTTATTAAAACATTTTAAAATTATATTGAGTTTTTTTAATTAAGTCTAATTTGTTGGTAAAATAATTACTCAAGATTCCTCAATTCCTTCAACAAATCTATAAAATTAACGACAACTCGTATTATTCACTACTCTCTTATGGATAAAACACACTGCATATTTTTTTCTCTTATTATTTCTCTCATATCCAATGTCCTTTTTCGTATTCATTGTTTCTTCTAATTTTCTTTATCTCTTCTCGTGAAAGAAAGGAACATAAACATACATCCACGAAATCATAATCAACCCAAATTTTTGAACATGTTGTGTCTCTATTTTACTTTCCATGACTGTGTCACATAATTAAGAACACATGTAATCACACAGTTGGTTAAAATATGGTAACATTTTCAAGTGTGAGTTAACATTCTACATATTGGATGAAAAAGTAGATTTTGATCCAGATAGAAATGAGATGACTCATTTACCTAGTGCCTTAAGGTTTTTTGTGAAGACGTAGTTTCAATCTAACTTGTTTGGTTGCTATTAACATAACATGATTATTCAACCTAATGTAGGCTCTAGTGGAAGGACTAACATTATGATAAACTGATTTGTTAGTTTTTGAATGTCATTTGTTTGATTTTTTTTTATCTTAAATTTTAGTTATTAGATGTCATTCGCTTTAATGCTATATTTTTTATTCAAACTTAATATTTTTTCAAATTCATTTACTTTTTGCATTTGATGGGATTTTACATTAGACAAATGCAGATGTATTATGCTAAGTTGATAAAATACATGCTTATTAAAAAATTTAAAATGATATAACACTTTTTTTGGTTTAGTCTAATTCTTCTTCTAGAAAATATTAAATTTAAGTTTTTCCATGTTGTTCTCTTTCATACCATTTATTTCATTCAACATGTATTATTTCAAATTCTTTTATTTTTGGTCTTTGGTAGGATTTAACCTTAGAAAAGCACTTTTATGTTATGTTAAGTTGACAACATACATGTTTATTATATATTTTTAAATGATGTGGTGTGTTTTTAATTGAGTCTAATGTTTTGGTAAATTAATTATCGAGAAATTCTCAACCCTTTCAAGAAACTCATAAAATTACCAACAACTTTTGAAAAATGTGTTTCATAGTGTAATTCCAATAATCAAGAACAATTAAACCAATAAACTTTTTTCAATAAAAAACCAAGATGAGAGATGGTTCATGTATAATGAATATGCTATTTATCATGATTAATTTGAATTAAAAATGCATTTTCTACTTCATTGTGATTTTCCGACTCTAAGGGTTTAATCTAGTGGTAAAAAGAAAAACTTTGGATTTAGAGGTTCCAACTCATGACAGAAAACACATTACATATCTTTTTCTCTTATCATTTCTCTCATATTCAATGTCCTTTTTCGTATTCACTTTGCTTCTAATTTCATTTATCCCTTCTCATGAAAGAAAGGAGCGTAAACCTACATCCATGAAATCACCACTAACCCACATTTTTGAACATGTTTGTGTCTCTATTTTACTTTTTATGACTACGTCACATAATTATGAATGCATAAATTCACACACTTGATTAAAATACGTTAATGTATGAAGTGTGAGTTAACGTTCTACTTATCAGAAGAAAGAGTAGAATTTGATCAACATATAAATGATATTACCCATATGTCTAGGGCTTTAAGGTTCTGCGTGAAGATGTAGTGTCAAATTAACTTGCGTAATTACTATTGACCTAACATGATTACCCAACCCAATGTAGGCTCCACTGGAAATCCCGACATTATGATAAACTCTCAGGATTTAGTCTAGTTAATTGTGATTTTCCAACTCTCAGGGTTTAATCTAGTAGTAAAAAGACAAACTTTAGATTTAGGCTAGTATCATTGGAGATAGATGAAATCATATTTCATACCTTTCACAAAATATACATTCATCGACATATTTTTTTTTATATTAAAAATAATGTCAATATGATTTTTGTTTCTTATTTTATTAACTTCGTTAAATATTATACCTCAAAAATCGTTAGTGCAATGATCATTAAAGAGTTATCCCATGTACATTTTTATTTATAAAATAAGACATAAAGGCATTAAAAAAAGTGTTATTAGAAGACTTTTACATGCGTTATGCTATTAAAAGGACACGACATATATACTTTAAAAAAATTTGAAATAAAGACTTTGTAGAAAATTAGTAAAATTGGAATTAAAAAATCACCTGTTATTGCTCATATTTAATTTTGGGTAACATTCGATTCTTCTTCAAAACTTTATTATTATTATTTCTATAATTATATGATTTTTCCATTTTATTGAATAATCTTTCCTAAAAAATGTTTTCGATTGATCTTTTTTCTTTTAGAATATGCTAAAATTTAGGCTTTCATTTTGAATCAAAAAGTTGAGATTTTTCATTTTTAATTTATTTTAAATTTACAATTTAAAAAAAATGATAAAATGTTTAGATGAGTTAGGCTTCGGAAGCTCATCAGGGTCAAAACAAATCTCATGGCTCGAAGAGCATTTAGAGAGGTACTTGTAAATCATTCACTAAAGAAGTCCTCGCGCAAGCACACCATAAGTTAAATCAATTACCTTGCAGTTAAGTCAATTCTTTGTCAATTGAGTCTACCTTCCTTTGTAATGCTACTATTAGTAATTTAGTATTAACTTATAAAAAAAATTAAAGACATGTTTCCATATTTAAAAAAAAAACATGATAGCAAATATTAATACTAATAATATCATTCAATTCTCCTTTTAAATATTGTTGTTATTACTATTTCTATAATTATATGATTTTTCCATTTTGTTAATTTTTTTTCTTTGGCTTAAATGTCACTTTGGCCCTGTAAATAATTTTAAAGTTCAATTTAGTCCCATAACTTTAAAATTGGTCAATTTAACCCATAAACTTATTTTAAAATCTCAGTTTGGTCCCTTAATTTTAATATAAGTCAAATTGATCTCTTAACTTGTTTAAGTTAGTGCAACTTGATCCTTATCGTATAACCAGATCAAACTTTGTTAGTATCATGAACAAAAAAAACGGGTAAAGATCCTCTCCATTTGTAATTTGTTCTATTTGTTGCAATTTGGAGAGAGATAGACACAAAAAAAAATTAATGATGGTGGGATCCACTTAGTGATAAGACCCACCACTTATTTTTTTTGTGTCTATCTCTCTCTAAATTGCAACAAATGGAACAAATTACAAATGGAGAGGATCTTAACCCAAAAAAAAAAACACCATTAAATAGAAGCAAATTTGTATGTAGTACAAACGTATGGAATATCATCTTTTAAAAAAGGAATAGGTGTAAAAATATGATGACATATTCTATTTCATTATTTTTAGAAAAGTAATAAAGACCGTTTAGTGGAAATTATATTGTTGTATATTGTATGATTATTTTTAGGGAAAATGATAATGAACATTTATTCCCTAAAATAATAATAATGGGTATTTAGGTGTCTTTATATTTTTTTTTTTGGTTAACCTTATGGTTCCTAAGAGAAGAGTTCAACCGCTAAGTAACTAAAATTTGAGTTTTCCCAAAAAAAATCATTTGATGGAGTTCATTAACAACTTGATCCAAAATAAGTGATTTTCATATTTATTTTTTTAAATTAATATGATTACGATTTCAAAATCAATCAATTTTAATTTTTCAAGTTTGGAGAAGTGTTTTAAAAGAATTGTTTTTCCGTAGAAGTCAAGGATGGAATGAATATTGTGGAAAGAATTAAATATGGAGTCGTTTTTAAACCATTTGTGATTATAAGTTTTAATAATAGAGTGGATGCTCCTTAAAAAAAAGAATGAATACAAAGATATGGCGTTGAATTAAACATTAATATTTTTTTCTAAAAAAATTTAAAAATTTAATAATCATTAATTAGAATATTATTTTTAATAATAGTATGAATTCATTTAAATATTTCGTAAGGATGAAGGAAATAAAACTAAAAAAATCAAAATCATTATACACTAACGCAAGGTCTTGATTTTGTTTTTTATTTATACGCCCATTAATTAATTAACTTTGTCCACTCAAATATCTATTTGTTTTAATTATAAAATATTAGTTTTGTTGTTGTCTGTTTTAAATAAATCAAAGGAGCCATAAAAACAAATTTTTTTTGGTATATACAAAAGAAAATAGAAACATGAATAGAGATTCGGTCAAAAACAAAGAATATAGAAAAAAGCACCAAAAGAAAAATTTAAAAGAAAATATGAATAGAAAATAGCAACATAAGAAATCACAATAAAAAGTAACATGTCATTAAGAAATAAACAAATAAAAGAAAAGAGAATGGGGTTTAAAACAATGATTTTTTATGGGAGGAAGATGTAGATGAAAATAATGAAAAACAAATTGTCTCTATATATAGGAAAAAAATCATGTCATTATCAATTTTGATTGGCTCATGAAAAATAAATGAGTCATTGATCTATTTTGATTGGCTAACAAAAAGTAAATGATTCAATATTCATTTTGATTGGTTGACAGAAAAACATTAAATGAGATGAAGAGCAAGAAGATGCCACATGTACTATCGCTTATAGAGTTATGCTTTTGTATTATACTCCCTCCGTCTCACAATAATTGTCTCTTTAGCATTTTTTATTTTTCTCAAAATAATTGTCACTTTACAATACCAATGCAGCATTTATTATGTTTTTCCACTATTATACCCTTATTTATTGAATTTCATCTAACTTAACTACTCCACTAACTACATTTAATAAGGGTATTTCAGTAAATGCCACTAATTTTACCATTGAAATCAACACAACTAATCATTTCCTTAATTATCGTGCACAAACCTTAAACGACTAATATTGTGAGACGGAGGGAGTATAAAGATAAAGATAACACCACCACCATCATAATTGCCGTGAAATCCGGGATTAAATTATTAAAACTGTTTTGTAACATTTACTTATATTGACGGCTTCATGAGAGCAGCGCTGATTCATTATTTGTCTTGAGTCTCTTGACTATGCTGGCCATTTAATGCCATATTAAATTGTTGCTGATTTCATCCTTTAGGTACGCAGATTTTTATATTGAGAATTTTTTTTAGAAGAATTATGTGTTATATTTGATGAAAGCTCACAAAGGAATTGTGTGAAGTCGTTGAATACTACGGCTCGTGAATTTGACAACCTTCGATATTCAGCTACGCCATATATGCATAAATTTTTCATTTGTTCGTATCAAATGTTCATTTGAAATTCTGTGTTTGATTTTCCTTTTACAGGACAAAGAGAGTGTAGAGAAATTAGTGAAGCTGTTAGACAAAAACAAAAAATATGAGGGGGGGCATTTGCATATGTTTAAATTAGTGGTGGTGGAGGTTTGCCACATATGTTTTAAATATGGGGGCATTTGCATATAATTGTTAAATTTGAGGAGGTGTTTGCCTATTTTATAATCACACAATTTTAAACCAAAACAAAAAATAATCAATTGCAACCTATGACGTAACATAACCTTCAGTTCACGTGGAGGTGCCACATGTACAATTAACTACCACGTAATGCTCCACCTCGGACAATAAAATAGGCACACAAAATGCTTCGCCACACAAAGCTCGGATTGTGACCAACGTTGGCCGTGAGATAGCTCCTATATGGGAAGTACAAACCTTTAAAAATTCGTGATACTAGAGCGTGAGGGGCCCAAAAATGTGAGGCCCGACACCATAGAGCTGGTTGCTCCCCTTCTGGGTCAGGCCCACTAATAGAACTGGTTGCACTCCGCTGCACTATGCCTGGAAACTATTTCATAGCCCAGAGAAGAGAGAAACACAAGCAATTATTCTGGTTCACCCCACAATCCGAGGTTAACCTAGTCCCCTTGCACTTTTAAGGATTTTCATTATAATCTACAATTACTTAGACACGCAAGTTTAAGATTTCCTTGCCTCACCTTGAGAATTTCTGAAATTAAAGTTTACAAATAAATTTGATTGGTGTTTACACTTTGATACTCAGTGTAAACTAACTTAAAGCTCAATAGACTTATGACACTTAAGAGCTTCTAAGATTGATACTTTTAAGAATTTTCTAAGTGTTTATGCGCTATAAAATTTATCAGAGTTTTGGCACACTTAAAATTTGTTAAGTCTTTTTTGTTATTCAAAAGTTCAAGGTCCTTAAATAAGACAAGAGATTAAAGTTGTTATTTGAAGAAGTGTGAGTGCATTAATCTTCCATGAGAAACTTTATCAGATTTGAAAGCTTTGTCTCTAATGGATAATTTCGTTGAATAGTACTAGAGGTTTCCTTTGCTTCTTTTGGAATGATCTGTTGCATTCTATTTGCCTTTGAAAAACTTTGTTTGTTTCTACACGTGGTCAGAAGAAGACAAACAATACTGCAAAACTTGGAAAGCGATGTCTCTTCAGAAGAAGACAAAACTGACCAGAGTCCACCAAAGTGTTGACTATGACGTGTTCATTAGAATGTTGACCAATGACATGTCCATCAAAGTGTGCATCTATCAGAATCTGCTTCCATCAAAATTTCTTTCCATTATGAAGGTAACCTCATTTACTGATGTACCAGCATGTATTTATACCTTCATTTTTAATTAAATGCATTAAATTTATTCCCCTAAGGAAAAATAGATATCAATTCAAACACAACCTAAAATTGTTTTAACCTCCAATGCCTGAGGTAGAGTGTTGTTGGAACATGTTTCCGTCAACATTGCATTTTAAGTGTATCCATTGAGTATTAATCAAAGAAGTTAACCTAGTTTGAGTCGTATGACATTTGTCAGCTTGTTGTCAGAAGTTAAGTAAATCTTCTGCCCGGATAATGGCAACATACACCGATTTTCGATAATTTTCTCAAAGTTTGGTTTCCACCTTTAACCCCTACTTTGATATAATTTTCTAAATTTCTCCTCTTTTTTTTGTTCTCCCCTTTTATATTGTTCACATTTATTTCAATTGTAATGTTTTTCCAACAATATCAATCAAAATATGTACAACCCAATTTCAATTAGTTCACCATTTAAAAGTTGCTTCCTCCCTTTGGATAGTGCAAAGTGCAAACATAGAGTGATGATATAGGTGGCACTAACAGGGTCAAAAATAGTGAGTGCATCAAATCAAATTTCAGTTTTTTCTTTTTTTATAGATGGATCCAATTTTATACTTACACATTAATCAAGTGTTTGAGGATTAAAAATTGATGATTGCTCTGAACTTGACTCTCTTTATAAAAGTGTTTCCCTTGTGAAATAAAAGATACAAACCACATTTAAAACTATGTTCAAATCATCTACATACACTAATATCATATAAAATAAACCTAATTCCCACTTCTTATTTGTAAACAAGATGTTCGATGGCTAAATTTAGTAAGAAAAAAATTATATTTTGTTTCTTCTACTTGGCTCTGCCCTAGGGTGGCCACCTAACAAAAAATGAGGGTTGGGCTTCCTAGTGATTGGGTTATGAAGGAACCACTCCACCATGGGCAGAGTGGAGAGAGCGCTGCTCTGCTAAGACAGCTTCCTGAGCCCCGATACCAATCGACAAGCCCCGATTCCAAATTACTTGGCAAGCCCCGATTCCAAATTACTTCAGAATACCCAGAACCAATCGTACTTCAGAACCAATCGGCAAGCCCCGGGTTGGGCTTCCTAGTGATTGGGTTATGAAGGAACCACTCCACCATGCGCAGAGTGGAGAGAGCGCTGCTCTGCTAAGACAGCTTCCTGAGCCCCGATACCAATCGGCAAGCCCCGATTCCAAATTACTTGGCAAGCCCCGATTCCAAATTACTTCAGAATCGAATGAATCAATCAATCACCACTCAGGATTCTCCCATCCAACCCCATCCAACGGTACCAATCGGCAACGTTGAATTTCCTTCTTCCAATCCCTGTCACTTTAGCCTTCCAACACTTTATTACCCCCAACTGGGTTACAGGCTTGCGTTACCAAGCCCGGTATTTTGAGTACTTTCACCACCGATATATAAACAATGACACACTTTTTAAGTGCATCGATGTGGGACTTCTATTAGACAGCCTTAGGATTGTTTGTTTTGCCGTGTATGTAATTAAGACTTTGTCTAAAAAATATTTAAATCTATTTTTCTATTACATTATAGTACTAGTATTCCATGACACTTCATCAGTGGCTGGGGGAGTAAATTTGAAAGGGTCAATTATGGTATGAAACCACAGACTTAATCGTTCCACTAGGTAGGCACCAGTGACTCATAAGTCATAACCAACGCGTTACGAAGAAAAACACAAGGCATAGTAAAATTGGTTGAAGCAACAGACATGTGGTTAGTCATTTTAAAATCATTGTCCTCTTGAGCTTAGCTTAGTTGATATGGACAATGCATAAAATATGTAAGGTTCGGGGTTCGAACCCCGGCCACCACCCAAAAAAGTCATTTGAAAATCAGATAAGATTGGAATTATGCATAAATAAGAAAATGGTTTTTCTATCATGTGCTAATTTGCATATGTTAAAAAGTTTAAAATAGTAAATTTTGCATCGGAACTTATATATTTTGCATTAAATATATCATTAAGAAAATGGTTTTTCTATCATGTGCTAATTTGCATATGTTAAAAAGTTTAAAATAGTAAATTTTGCATCGGAACTTATATATTTTGCATTAAATATATCATTTTTTAATAAATAATTGTTGTTTTTCAATAAATACTTACTACTTTTAGTTGTTTAATGAGCATTAGAAAGTATGAAACACAAATTTAAGAAAGAAAAATAAACAGCCAGTTCTTGTTGGGCCAAATACACAGCCGATCAGATTGCTTGTTCGACCACGTCTATTCACTGGTTCACGGTTCAACCGGCCGCATCATCCATAAGCTATGTTCCCGAATAGATCAATATAGCTTCTTTTTTCGACAGAAAGATCAATATAGCTTTTCAAATTAATATTTTATATCTTTGATCTTTTATTTCTTTAATTAGTGCATTGAAGATATCCGAGAGTTAAGAAACTCAATAGTTAGTATTTTTCTTTTGACTCAAACCACATTAATTGTAATGTGTCATCCATTGCCTCTATATAACTCTATGCCCCAACCAGAGACTATGTACAAGAGCAAGAGTGAAAGACAAACCAGACCACAATGGCTAAATTCATTTGTGCATTTCTTTTCATGCTTGTCACTTCTTTTGTGATTCAAGATGTCTATGTGAGTGATTCATTCTCTCTATTTGTTTCCCCTTAAACATTCTCATATATATTATTAACATTTTTTTTTCTATTCTTAATTAAAAAAAAAATCTACAGGCCGGTGGGGAAGGATCTCTTAAACCTGAAGGTATTAATTCCAACTACTATTTTTTTTGAAAAACAAATGTTTTTTGCAATCATACATGAAGCAGAACATTGTTCACCATTCATATCATGGTATTTTTATTTTTATTTTCAGAATGTGCGCCTAAATGTGATTATCGGTGCTCAAAAACTTCGTACAGGAAGGCATGTTTAACCTATTGCAACCTCTGTTGTGCAAAGTGTTTGTGTGTTCCATCGGGAACATACGGTAACAAGCAAGAATGTCCATGCTATAATAACTGGAAAAATAAGAATGGAGGACCCAAGTGCCCCTAATTTTGTATTGTTAAGCTCATACTTTTGATGATGCATTTATCTTTGTCAATGCATGTATCTGCTATTTGATTATTAATAAAAAAAATATTGCTATGTTTAAGTTTATTCATAAGATCCAACCTCATTTGAAATGTGAAAATATGCATAAAAAATTCCATTAGAATATAATAATTAATTACACATATTTTAAATCGTATTTTTTTAGATAAAAGATCAAGAGTGCGGAGACAACATTACGAGGAATTGACATCTCAACTATGTTCTTATCTCAAACCCTCAACAATTATCTACAACACACTCCCAAATATTATTGAAAATAAGAAAAAGAAGGAAAACAACAAAGTTGGGGGGCCTAATCAAAAACCTAAACAAGGAAAAAGAAAACTTAAAAAATCACATATACAGTAACATGAACGGGATGTAAAATTGCTTTGATGGTTGAGATGAGGGAATTCAAGAGTAGAGTGATACAGATGCCGATAATTATGCAACTTAGCAAATGGGAATTGGGTTTCGTAAAAAATGAGATGTATGGTGACTGATTATGATTTTATGAGAGAAAAAATCATAACACTTGTAACCACGATGATTATCCGAGTATCCCAAAACGACACACATGGTGGAACGGTCCTGAGGTTTGTTCATGGTAGTATAGAGCAAAAGAGAATATCGGCCTTATAGAGCATTGCTATTTAACATTTAACACTTATATACAAAAAACCTTGATAAGTTCATAATCACTGTTAGAAAGCTACATTTTAAAATTTAAAACTCACTTAGCAAATACCCCACTCAAATTTAAAACAGTTTTCTTTGTTAAAATGTAGCTTTCTATGTTGTATTTCGTTATGAATAATACTACATATAGTGACAAAAAATTCACGAGGCTTCACGAACAGTGTATTTTACTCACATAACACCACCATCATCATAATTGCCGTGAAATCCTGGAATAAATTATTAAACTGTTTTGCAACATTTACTTATATTGAAGGCTTCGTCAGAGTTTTCGGGGAAAACTCTTTTGCTGCATATAGCAGCGCTGATTATTTGTCTGGAGTCTCTTGACTATGCTGGCCATTTAATGCCATATTAAATTGTTGCTGATTTCATCCTTTAGATACGCATTTTTTTATGAGCAAATATTTTAGAAGAATTGTGTGTTATATTTGATGAAAGCTCACAAAGGAATTGTGTGAAGTCGTTGACACTACGGTCTTGTGAATTTTACAACCTTAGATATTCAGCTACACCATATATGCATAATTTTTTCATTTGTTCGTATCAAATGTTCATTTGAAATTCCAAGTTGGATTTTCCTTTTACATGACAAAGAGTAGGGAAATTAGTGAAGCTGATAGGCAAAGCTAATCGGTGCATATTTTCTGGCATAGATGCAAGTGCAGTTGAGTTTAGCAAGATTGTTATGGAAGCTCCTGATTTGGATTATTATAGATATCCTTTTTTTCCGCATGCAACCATTTTGACTGATTTATCTTTTACATCAGTAACTACTGTAAATAATATCATTTGCTCATCAATTGCATAGTAGATTTACCATTCTGCACTTGTAATCTGAATAGATTCTTTCTTTGAATGTTTATATTACAAACCCATGAGCTGGAGGAAATGACTGATTGTAACTTGAAGGGTTTATGTAAAAGCTCTATAGAGGAGAGTTAGGGAAATATATTGGCCGATAATAGTCTTTAAAGGGGTTAGTAGGAGACTGTTCTAGACATTTCAAGGGTTTCCATTGAGTAATAATCAATGAAGTTAACCTAGTTTGAGTCTTGGGAGCATGTTGTCAGGAGCTAAGTAAATCTTATGCCCGAATGATGACAATATACACCAATTTCTGATACCACTACTTTGATATAATTTTATAAATTTCTGCTCTTTTATTGGTCTCCACTTTTAGAAATATAAGATAAATTTTGTAAGTTTTGTTTATTGCTAGAAATAAAATATTTAAAACTATGTTCAAATCATCTTTATACACTAACTAGTTACAAACCCGTGCTTCGCACGGGATAAATTACGTATTTTTTAAAAAATTTGCTCTAAAGGAGAGATGTTCAAATTACGAAACATTGCCATTTTTCGTAAATTCGAGAACGAAGGTCGCATAATCCGAATATTTGTGATGGTGGATCTGAATAAGTTTGGCACCCTAGAGAGGATAATCTATAATGTCAATGGGATAATATTTTTCTCTATGTATTAGTCATATTTAACAGTGATACTTCGTAACACCAGTCATCGCATACTTCATAACACCAATCATTGTTATTGCACTTTAAAACCCCGTTCTCTGTTGTTGTTCAACATAAGAGAACATAAGAAGAGGAATATGAAAGTAGAAGCAAGAGAGAAATATCAAGATAAAAATTTAATAAAAAATACAATTATGTATGTAAATGATACAAAGTATCCACTGGAATAATAGCATGGCGAAAACCATACTCCAGGATTTCACTGTGCTATGAAAGAATAATCTAAAAATCAGAATCCAAGAGTATACTACAAAAACTCATGCAACAAAATATACAAAAAAGGTCTAACACCAAAACTCATAAGCCAAAATCCAGCATCTATATCTATCTCCGTACCCTACACCCTAGAACCATATCCATTACCTGTAGTAGACAAATTTCAAGGTCTGAACTTGTATTTCAAGAACCTGGATGATTTCACTACTGATGAAAAACTCAAGGAAATGTTCTCCGAGTTTTGGCACAATTACTTCGTACAAGGCGTGCACTATTATTCTTTTAACTGATATCTGTGTCAGTCTATTCATTTTTTAATGCTGCAGACGTTGGCCAATTAAATTCTTTTCACCAATAATACTTCAGATTATGCGAGACCCAAATGGTGTCAGCAGAGGATCTGGCTTTGTTGCATTTTCAACTTCAGAGGAAGCATCAAGAGCTATAAGTCTAAATCTATTAGTGGCTATTGTATTTGTTTTTTGTGAAGAACTGTAATATAACATTCATACCATCCATTCCTTGCAACTTATTCTCTGATTTCTTCCTCTAGATCACAATGATCCATGTGTAAGCTTTCAAAAGTACAGCAATGCCATCCAATGCTGCAATAATGCCGGTGTATGCATGCTTCCAGTTATTGTAGCGATCTGCTGTAGACACCTCCAATGTCTCAAACCCTTTAAAGATGTTGATGATGTTGATGATTGTAGTTGCATATCCGACACCCCAATGGTAAAGGTTCCAGTAGCATCTGAATTTGTGATCTTTTTTTGGCCTCAACAGCATAGCAAAAACCTGTATTCAGTAGCAGAAATTTCTGTCAATTTCATTTTAATTATTAGCAGCATAACGTAGCATTCAAAAGAGGCATATCAGCAAGGCTTCAAAAACAACTTCGACACCGCAATCTGGATGTGCATCAACATTGCTTTTTTATATTTTCACAACAGCAATTGAAGTTGCATCAATCATATTTACTGTGTTTCTCTGCAATATCAATGATTGCAACAGTTTCCACAGCCACAATTCAAAACCTTGTATATTAGTAGTTTACAGTATAAGAAACTACTCATCAACAACAGTTGAAGTTGGGTCAGCTGTATTTGAATGTGATTTTCGGCAATATCAATTGTCGCGACACAACTGCAACAGTTACCGCGTATGCAATTTAAAATATTTCATGTAAACAAATCATGAACATGAACATGTAATCTCATACCTAAAGGGCTCCAAGGCAGAAGATGATGATCTCGAGTGTTCTATGAGTTGAATATGTAACAACAGCCGAGTCACTGCCAAACTTGAGACCGGTACCCCATCCAGCAACACCAACTATATAGGCAGCTGATTGGCAGGTAACATGAAGGTGAAACCAAGCAGGGTCTGCAGATTTGAACATCTTCAAGTACCTTGCAATCGGCATCTAGATCCCCCAGCCCACTACATTCAGCACTCCATGAGTCTGAAAAACAATTAACATCCTTAATCAATTTCCAAATCACCGAATAAAATCCAAACCTTCTTGTTGCATAACATCTAAAACCATTGCAGAACATGATCACAATGATATTCATCACCCATAACTTTTTTTGCTTTATGTATGCTATAACTATGATCAAGATTGTCTAAACAATTATTCCTTAACATATGCTAATATTTCCCTTCTACTTTCCCTTTACATATTCACCTTTTGTGCAGTAAATAGAGAAATCTCATCAAGATTTTAGCAATGAAAAAATAGCTTTATTAGAATCCAAGGTTTTACCGCAACCTACTAAACTCAGCTAACAATTAAATCAAAACTAATAATTAAAGAAACACAAGTATCTCCCTATAACTTGTCAGCTACTTCACTTTGGTACCTATCACTTACTAACTTCTAGCTTCTTCCTTTTGCCCAATTAAATTGAGAAAGAGTGCTTAGTTGTGCAGGTATCTCCGAATAATTTAAATCCATAAATTTTAGTATAAGAGAGGCAAATTCCATCTAATAGACTACCAATAAACAATTACAAGTAGAGCAAGCAGAAGTCATAAGACCACTCCAACTGGGTTGATGAAAAATATATACCAGGTCACGTACTCTTCGTAAGAGTTACAAATTCTTGAAGATCTTCAAATTTTGTATTCGAGAGGCCTGCAACCAGAAATATTCAACTTAGAACTGTGGAGTTCATCCTGTGAAAATAAATTCATGTTGCAGAACAATGAATGATATTTTGGTTACCTTTTGCAGCATGTGTAGCAGAAATGTCCACTTTATTGTTGTCAATCCTTTTCACTTTCATTTTTCTGGTCTCTTCAATCATGTTGGTGTTAAGCTTTCACATCTTCATTCGAAGTTCTGAGGCGGTTGTCATAATCTTTAGAGGGAATACAAATAAATGTAAAAATCTACTGACTTATAAAGTTCAACATATAAAATTACCTAAATAATTTTTTAATAATTTCAATCAGAAAAAACAAAGTCATTCTTTCCTACAAATTGCAGTATTAACATCCTGACCTATGGTACCTAATACCTATAGCGGTACCCCCTAAATGTTGCCCCCTTTCAAACAAATTTTATCTTAATCTAATACACATGGACATGAAAGGCATTATAAGAAGTATAAAACACAATCAAAAGACAGATTATCCTGAAAGTTCATTGTTTGCTAAAACATGTTATTCAAGCCAACCACTGGAAAAACATGTTCTAATGAAAAGATGTTTTCGGCAAAACACCAGTTACTTTATATGAAGAGCCATTAAGATGCACCTCAGAGTGCAGAACGACAGTCACTGGTTACTTTACTAACCTTAGATATGTATGGTATGAGTTTAAATCTTGAATTTCTGAAGGCACTGTCACCTTTGATAAAACTATCAAGCAAAGGAGCATCTTCCTCAGGAGTGTTCATCATATAGTATAGTGCCAAGCTATATGTTGTAGAACCTGGAACCTGGTTCAAAGAAACGTCTAAATCAGTGTCATGCTAAATTTTATGTTAAGAACAACCTAAGCCAAGGATTACTAATTAACCTGGATGTTTACAATGAAGAAGAACTCAGGCCCACCCTATGCTGCATATGTCTGCAAGTTAACAAAATTCATTAAATTGATTTTTCTTCATAGTATAAAAAAATATATATAAGTAATTACTTGATGGCTAAATATAATCAAAATTCAGAACCAAAACACCAAAGTCAACCTGCACAATCTACCAATTGATAATGATTGTTTTATACATTGAAAGAAAAAAGGACATTTGTATGGAGGAAGTGTATGCATAATCCATAAGAAGGTTGGTTCTACTCCTGAGACTGAGATGAAAACAGACACATTAACTTTGTTTATAACGGGATTTGATAATTTTTAAATGCTTTAAGAGATATAGCAATATTTATTACAGGAAATGATGTTAGAAATTATTAGCCCATCTCCTATCTAAAACTGAGTTGCTGCAACATATCAGCTTCATCAAATAATGACTTCACTCATTCAGTATTTCTTGAAAGAAAAAGAACCAAATCCATAGAAACAAATCTTAGAATTTAATTAACAATACTAATTACTTGGTCAATAAGTCCAAAAATTAATTCAGATCACTTATCAAAAGCTACATCATAACAGAAAGATGTGGCAGTATTGGTTCAGTGTGCTTGTGTTTCACTTCAAAAATCAATTTGTCACTCTATAATGATTTCTGAGCTTACTATAGTATCTATACATGATGAACTCAAAACTATTTTTCATTGTAACAATGATTCCCAAAAAAGGATATGATTTTCAAAATAATAATGTTAATGTTAAGATCCTCTGAAATCTAAAAATCAAAGCGAGACCTAATATGGAAATTAGCTCTTTAACATCCTCAGCTTGCAAAAGAAATACACAATCTCTCTGTTTCTATCATGTAAATTTTATAGTTCAGGCCTGCAAATTCAGGGATTAATGAAGAAAAAGTGGGGAAAAAATAAAAGAAGTTCTTTGAAAAACACCCTCCGGACTCAAATATAAGTAAAATTTTCTAGAAGAGCTCAGGCCTACATCTTCAACAAAGTTCCTCTCTTCCAAGAAATATTAAGAAGAAACTAAACTAAAACTATCAACATAATCTTAATAAACTCCTAATATCAGTTTATTTGCTAATCCCTTTTTTCTTTTGCTACATGACTTTAACATGAATCAATTCTACACTTTAGGACTGAAAGAAGTGACATATAAGCAAGCAAAGAGAAGTTTCAAATAATGCAATCAATTGGTGTTTTCTTTCAAGTCAAGCATTGTATTAACCGTGCATAAAGTTGTAACCTCTTTGAGCCTTTAAAATTTTGAACTAATTATTCTTATCGGCTCATTCGAAGAACCACTTCCCTGAAGTTAAAAATGCATTCTTTAGAAGAAAGAGGACATGTCTGGAGGAGTAATAAAAATGACAGCGTTCTCATGGCTTCTCAATTGATAATTAAGGTTTAGCATCATGTCCTATCTTTTTTTGGAGTATAAATTGTAATAGATTAGTCATTAGATGTAAAAGATACAAAAGGAAGATCATGATGAAAAATGTTGCTACTACAATTTAAGACAGAAGAAAAGAGCTATTTGAAAGGAAGATCTTCATTAATCTTAGTGAATCCCCTGAAGAAGCATTTAAACAACAATGAATATAGTTAAAACATGGATTGAAGTAAAAGGCCAAAGTATTCCCATACTACAAATCTACAGAGGATGCAAGGTAATATATCATTATTCAAATCTGCCAATAGAACAGATACTTAACAATGAATATAGTTAAGACATGGATTGAAGTAAAAGGCCAAAGTATTCCCATACTACAAATCTACAGAGGATGCAAGGTAATATATCATTATTCAAATCTGCACATGGATTGAAGTAAAAGGCCAAAGTATTCCCATACTACAAATTGCAGCAAGATATCTAGACATCTTGAGCTAGATATCAAGAATAGCGACACAACCGATCGTTATCATTACTACTACCATGGTTTAAAACTTCATCTTAGACTGAGAACTTACCATGCTCACAAGAGAAGAAACTGAAATCATCATTGTAGCAGGATATCTAGACACTTATGTTGATTGAATAAGGTTAGTGTACTGCTTGAAAAGTGAAACTTCAATTATATTCTATTTCCATCTATCAACTCTCACTACTACTAACATCAACCTCAACATTAACAACAATACAAAATGCAATTGTCATGATGCGAGTAAATACTACAATTTCATGAAATGTAAATGAAAGCATGCTCACCTGTGGCTATAATAAGAAACATAAAAAATGGAAGACATAAAAAACTGTTGTAGAACATGATTCCCACTGATGAAAGTCCATTCTCAGTGCCAGATTCTTCCACCAGCACAACGTACATGGTCTGCATAGGAGAGTAGGCAACACAATGAGAAAAGCACGCACAGTTACAGTATCTATTACCCCATTTAAAGGATTATGCACAACAAAATATCAGCATATCACCTGGAAGAAAACAGAAATGAAAGCCATGCTATACCCAAAAAGTCAAAGGAAAAATATCCAAGGGCTTCTATGAGAACTCCAGCAGCAATCAATATCACTGAGAGAGTCACCTAATATAGCACAGAAAGGAACACCGTTTCTATTCAGTGTAAACTCTACTAAAATTGGTAGAGAAATCAAAACAACATCCCCACAAAATAAATACAATCATAGTTTAGATTGAGATTCCATAACGTCTATTCTACCAGAAATTCAGTAAGATAAAAAGCCAACTTAGCAAAATTCATATCACAGTTCAATCTTAATTTACACACAATAGCAACATATAAAATATGTTACCTTTCCATTAGAATTGAAAAGAAGAAATGAACTTGTAACAAAAAAAATTAACATTGTTCGATCATTGTTATGAAAAATGAAAATCAGGCACATTCAAAAAAATAGAGACAGAAGTAACCCTCAAAATGAAACTTAAATGAAAGGCAATAACTAACCGTGTAGTCCTGATTATACCAATCACCAACATAATGAAAATTTATCAGTTTTTTCTCACAAGATTTTGCAGTGGTTGCAGGTTTGATAGTACCACCAAATTTCCATACACCATTAGCCCCAGTTTGTTTCCATTCACTATAGGATTTAAGAGCCAATACACTACTCACAATCCTTGATGATTTTCCTCCCTAAAAACATAAATCAATTACATAGAAGAAAGCCAAAGTCAAATTTTATTGAACTTACATAGTAAAAACATAATTAACTTCTTATATATCTATAATCTAACCTTTCTATCTCGACCAACAACAACTCCACACGCTATTTCTCTCATCGTCATTAAGGAGTGAACTTGCTGGTCATCTAAATTCACCAAAGACATTGAATTGAAGTCAGTACCTATAGATTCAGCCAAAGTGGGAAAGTGAGGCCGCAAAACTCAGTGCACCATGAAATGTCTCTCTGTTTTGCAAAGAATCATCACACGGAAGTTAGGGAAAAAAATAGAAATATGCTATACAAAGTTATAACACCTTTAAAACACAAAAACAGCTTCTGCAGAGACATATTTGCATCAGAAACTAATCATTGATATTTCTTCTCAGCACAAATTAAACCAAAAACAGCCCAAATCAGTTTAATCATCAAAAACCAAGAACAAAAATCACTTGATTCGACGTTACAGGAAGTGAGTTCTTACCCTTTTAGTGGAGCCTTGTCACAAATACGGGTTTCACCAAACTTCTTCCAAAAACAGCTTATTCCTAGCTTGTATCCCAATCAGCGGCCTAATTACAATTTATCCACTTCTGCCCTTGCCCTAATCCTCCATAATCACTTTCTGTCAGCTTCTAAAACAGCTCAACTATGATTTAAGCAATTCTGTCAACTCCCAAAACAGTTTATCAGTCCAACTACTCATATGGTAACTTAAATATAGCATTGGTAATATAAAGAACACATAACCATACCTGCAACAACTTGTATTCCAACTTAAGCTTCTGCAAAACAACTTAATTGACAGCTTATTGCTTATAAAGACTTCAATTCTAACCCAAACACTAAACATCAATTCAAACATACCCCACAACAACTTAATTGCTACTTTCTAAACAATCTGATCACAATAGTTCAAAACTATACAAATTGAGAAATTTAATTTCACATAGATGAATTAAACCCAAAATTGCAAAGAAACAAACCAAAAACCTAAATTTTTGAATTAAAAGCACAAAACTCATTCAATCTGAGACATGCATGGCCTTAGATTCAAGAAGGAATAAGAAAATCACCTCTTTGATGAAGAAGAAGACGACCCTTCTTTCACTGTTCCCCCTTCTTCCTCTCCCGTTCCCGTTTCTCTCGTCCCACTTCTTTTGTTTTTTTTTTTTTTTCTTTTCACACATATATAGGCAAGGGGAGTCCATTTACCAATTGACGAAAATGCCCTTAATAAGGGCAAAATTGTAAAAAGCACGGACTATTATTTTCCTATCTAGTTTAGTAGATATCATATGAAATAGACCTAATTCTCACATATACTGCTTCATTGAAAAAATCCATTAACTTTTTATTTTCTTAGTTTTACATCATACGAATAAAAGATGAAAATTATACTCACATATACTATTAAAAATATAAAAAAAAAAAAAAAAAAAATTGTGTCAAAAACCCTCTTCTACTTGGGTGGCCACCTAAAAAAATTGAGGGTTGGGCTAACCCTAGTGATTGGGTTGTGAAGGAACCACTCCACACCATGCAGAGTGGAAAAAAAAAAAATTGTGTCAAAAACCCTCTTCTACTTGGGTGGCCACCTAAAAAAATTGAGGGTTGGGCTAACCCTAGTGATTGGGTTGTGAAGGAACCACTCCACACCATGGAGAGTGGAAGGAGCGCTGCTCTGGTAAGACAACTTCCTGAGCCCTCGATCAAATTACTTTGAATCGAGTCGAATATTCACCCGCTCAGGATTCTCCCATCCAATAAGTTGAATTTCCTTTTTGCAACCCATTGTCACTTTAGCCTTCCAACACTTTAATACCCCCACTTGGGTTACATGCTTGCGTCACCAAGCCCGGTATTCTCAATGCTCCAACGTCAAATATATAAGCAGTGAAACATCTTATTAGTGCATCGATGTGGGACATATATTATTTATCTTAGGATAGTTTTGTTTTGTTGTATGTAGGACTTGTACATAGCTCAATTTTTCCATTATTGGAGAAAATAAATAAATCAGGAAGTGAATGGGTGACTGATATTATATTATATTCTATAACAACACAAGTCATACAAGTGACACTTCCTCGGTAAAAGATGGGCACATCGTTTTAATTAACCTGCTGCCATTCATGATAGTAAAGCCTCTATTGAGTTATGAATTTCAATTTCACCAAGTAAAAATCAAAGGTAAAGAGTAGACTTGAGAGTCTTTTATCGGATGACAATGTGAAAAAATACGCCAATTAATAACAAAAATAAAAAAAAAAACCACTTGGAATGGTTTGATAGTGTTTTCAAGGTCTTAGATTCAATTATTTCTGGTACCAATTTCGTTGTACTAGGAAAGTTTCATAAAAAAATAACATCAAATATAAGCTACTAATTTATAACAACATTTATGATAACTAATGTCCTTGAGATACTTGTTAAGCAAAAAACAATAAAATAATTTTGAATACTTAACAAAATGTCAGAGGATAACACTATCCTTAAGCCTTTGTTTGGAACGCAAGAAATAGGGAAGAGAGACTGAGGGACGAAAGAAGATGGAGAGAAATGTGAAACTCATCCGGTTTGATGAGCAGAGAAAGAGGGACGAGAGATTAAAATTAACATGGATCCCATGTGAATTTGTTTCTCGCCAACTTTGTGAAGCTATGAAGCCCAGATACATGATACGATACGGATACGATACGACATCGATACGTCGATAAGGAAAAAATTTAGAATTCAAGATACGATACGGCTAGTATACTTCAATAAAAAAAAAATTAAACTACATATTAAAACTCAAAATACAAAATATGGACTAAATCTCAAAAGCAAAAAAATTGGCGCAAAACCTAGACCAAACAGACATAGAAAAATGATAAGGCACAACAATGAAATTACATTAACACAACAATCAACAATAACATCGTTCTCAAACAAAGAAGGAGACACAAAACAGACAGCGGCAACAATAGAAATATAAATGTAAGTAATATTGATAACAAAGAAACCGACAATTACTCAATTACATATATGATATATCCTAAATAGAAAACATCATTACTTAGTCAATTACATATATACTAAATATAATAGAAACATCAGGTAGCCCGCACATATCGGTTTTCCACCGCCTATCGCTTGTAACCCAGATTTATCTGAAAAGTATCGGATAATTGTTTTTTAAGAAAAAATTAATCTTCGGATACTCTCTTGATACGTATCAAAATGTATCAGACAGGTATCGGTGTAGGATACGCAGAAGATACAGTACGTCATCCATTTTAAAGTATATGGGCTTTGGAGATGTGAAGAAACAAGGAGAGACACAACTTTATCACGTATTATTTGCTAACGGCATATTAGCTGGCAAAAGTTATTATGCATAAGGAGATCCTTATGCACCGTGCATAATTGCTTTCTACACCCAACATAATTGCTTTTTACACCCCAAGTGAAAAGAATTATTTGGGTCCACTATAAAATATAATTATTTGTGGGCCTAATAAAGTCCCATATTATAATTTTTTTCTTAACAATTTATTTATGCAAAATAGCTTATTCGAAATAGTTTATTTATGCAAAATAACTTATTAGAATGATTTTTTAAAAACCGCTTATTCAAAACAACTTATTTATGCAAAACAGCTTATTCCGATTAATTCTATAAACCAACTTATTCAAAATAGCTTATTTATGCAAAACAGCTTATTCGAAACAACTTATTAAGATCACTTTTTTTAAAACCGCTTATTCAAAACAGCTTATTTATGCAAAACAGCTTATTTGTTCAAAACAACTTATTCAAAACAGCTTATTTATACAAAACAGCTTATTCCGATTTCATTTTAAAAAACAACTTATTCAAAACAACTTATTTATGCAAAACAACATATTTATGCAAAACAGCTTATTCAAAACAGCTTATTCAAAACAACTTATTTATACAAAATAGCTTATTTGTGCAAAACAACTTATTCAAAACAACTTATTTATACAAAATAGCTTATTTGTGCAAAACAGCTTATTCAAAACAGCTTATTTATACAAAACAACTTATTCCGATTTCATTTTAAAAAACAACTTATTCAAAACAACTTATTTATGCAAAACAACATATTTATGCAAAACAACTTATTCAAAACAGCTTATTTATGCAAAACAGCTTATTTGAAACAACTTATTTATACAAAAGAGCTTATTTGTGCAAAACAGCTTATTCAAAACTTATTCCGATTAATTTTAAAAACCAACTTATTCAAAATAACTTATTTATGCAAAACAGCTTATTCGAAATAACTTAATAGGATCACTTTTTTTAAAACCGCTTATTCAAAACAGCTTATTTATGCAAAACAGCTTATTTGTTCAAAACAACTTATTCAAAACAGCTTATTTATACAAAACAGTTTATTCCGATTTCATTTTAAAAAACAACTTATTCAAAACAACTTATTTATGCAAAACAACATATTTATGCAAAACAACTTATTCAAAACAGCTTATTTATGCAAAACAGCTTATTCTAAACAACTTATTTATACAAAATAGCTTATTTGTGCAAAACAACTTATTCAAAACAACTTATTTATACAAAACAGCTTATTTGTGCAAAACAGCTTATTCAAAACAACTTATTTATACAAAACAGCTTATTTGTGCAAAACAGCTTATTCAAAACAACTTATTTATACAAAACAGCTTATTCCGATTAATTTTAAAAACCAACTTATTCAAAATAGCTTATTTATGCAAAACAGCTTATTCGAAACAACTTATTAGGTTCACTTTTTTTAAAACCGCTTATTCAAAACAGCTTATTTATGCAAAACAGCTTATTTGTTCAAAACAGCTTATTCAAAACAGCTTATTTATACAAAACAACTTATTCCGATTTCATTTTAAAAAACAACTTATTCAAAACAACTTATTTATTCAAAACTCTCAATTTTCTAGAGAATCCATTGTATCTTATTGTTTACGTTGGATTTTCGTAAACAACCGCTGGTTTACAAATGGTAACTTGCAAGATCAACCAGTAAATCTTAGGACATATTGTGTTTGTTCTTGTTGTTAGAAATTCTGCGTTTTTGATGCCAAAAATATAAGAAATATGATAAAAAACAATCGAATTCAATCCACTTGAACTCAATCGAACTTAATAAAGTAAAGTGCAAGAACACTTAAAGAACAAAGGGTAAATTGCATTGATTAAACAAAGGTTGGTACACAGATTCATACATTGCAACTTGTGACTCGTTTCTCGCTTCCATACGGATACTTTGAGTATAAGTTTGTATGACGGAATTGTGACCTGTTTTTCCTATGAAAAACTACTATTTATACTAAGTCTAAAAATAACTACACTTCTTTGAAATTCAAACTACAACTGCCACAAGTCGACAGTTTTACTTATTTGAAAACAAACTTAAAATAAAAACTGACTTAAAGAATAACTGTTGATAACCACCTTCGAAAACTGCTTTATCGAAGTCTTCTAGCATCTTCGAACCCATATTTGCTTTCAACACAACACTCTGTTCGAATCTTCTTTAAATCTAGGTCAACTATACTTTGACCACATTTATTACAGCTAGTAAAATATATTGGCTAACAAATTGCCCCCCAGAAACGCCATTTTCGATTTCACCGAAGGAGAAAAAGACGTTTTTGAAAAAAAACTAACATTCTCCATCGAAATGAATGATGTCAGTATTTAATTCAAAACTAATTCAAATTTCCTTTAAATACTGACCCCACAATCTTAGTTAGTGGGCCACGTTCTCTATCATTGGAAAAGACAACACTTTAATGGTAAAACTGTTAAAATAAGATCTTGACATGTGTCATGATCAAAGGTCCATATAAAAGCAAACTCACCTTTACTCTTTTCACTTTTCACCATTTCATTTTCACTTTCACTGTTCCTCTTCTCCGCCAAAAGTTCTCTCGAAGAAAAAACTTTAAATTTTCTGCAACTCCTATCTTTACACACGAACTATTCATCAAATTCTCACAAAAATACTTAAACAATGACGAACGCAGCAGGAACTTCTCATGTGAATCGCGAAGAACCCATTGATTTTACTAAAGAAATCGCCAGTGCTGCTCCTGCTTTTATGAACGAACCAGAGATCAATGAAGCTGAAAAAGCTATCTGGAAAACCCAGGTAATCATCCCTTGTACTGATACTCCACATGCATTTTTAGGCCCCATTTCTCTAGAACCTGAAACTCCAGAGATTAATTCTCTTTTCCCATGCATTGAAACTCAACCTCCTTTAATTTTCACAAAAGGTCCTTTTGACCTAAGTTTTGTAAAATCCAAAATTAGGACTGAACCAAAAACTTATCCAGAATATATTACTTGGTTAGACAAAGTTCAAAAACAAAAGGGACAGTTCTGGAAGGAGAAAGGGATTTTTGATCTCATCCAAATATCTCGATATGGTCTAAAATACCATAATGAATTGATATTTGCTGCTTTACATTTTTGGAACCCATCGAACAACAGCCTTCACTTGAAATGTGGAATGCTCACTCCTACCCTTTTAGATGTGGCTGGTCTTACTAGCTTAAAACCAACTGGATACACCTTTAATCCAGATGTTACCACTTCTCAATACTCAGTAAATTTCGATAGCCCTGCCTATGGTTTATTTATAGCTAACAACCATGATACCGAATGTGCTGAAGTATCTGCAGATGAACATGTAGCTTTTTTGACCTACTGGTTATCTATGCATGTTTTTTGCTCGAGGTCAGTACAAGTCCCTAAGAAATTCATGTGTCTAGCTAGTCAGTTGCATGAAGGAACAGATATCTGTTTAAGCAAACTGATTCTAGGTTCTTTATATGAAACCCTTAACCAAACAACTAATAATCTTAGAGATTATCCCCAAACTGGTGGAAATTTAGTTGTATCAGGACCCATATGGTTGTTTCAACTATGGCTTTTAGCCATTTTTGGATCAAAACTTGCTTCGATCCTACCTTCCTCTTACACATCAGCATACTCAGACAAGACCACTGAAGGTATAGGCTTAGCTATGTTTCACCCCGATGGGAACAAGTCTTCACAACAACTTTTTGAAAATGCTTATACAACCCTGCTTGATTGTCCCATTTTCACCCCTATGATGGCACCATTTACCACTAGGAAATATGGACCTAACTGGTTCAAAGAGGACTTTCCCACTACTTCGAAAAAAGCCAATAAAACAGAAATCAATGCTATATGGGAAGCTTATTTGACCCCTACCTATCTATCTAGCAGACTTACACCTGGTAGCCCTTATGGAGTATATGGTTATCAACCTAACCATGTAGCTAGACAGTTTGGTATGGTTCAATCAAAACCCAGCTCCTTGTTCAAAAGTATAAGTGAATGGAGAATTCCTCTGATCGAACCTGTGTGGAAATCCATAATTCAAGCCAAGAGAACAACTGTATTCGAGCCTACATATTTCTCAACATCATTTGCATGCTCTGAAGCATTCTTTCGATGGTGGCAAAATTATTACATGCGCCAATCCAATCGAGGGAATCCCGATGAATTGCTGCCTCAACTGACCAGTACTTTTCACACTTTGCAGAACAAAGACAAGAAGACTAGAGGTACGCACATTAAAGAAATTCAGCAATTTCAAAGATATTATCAAACAACATATGACCCTTTACATCCAAAGAGGACAGTATATTATGCTGCTCAAACTCTGAGAGATAAAGTTCGAGAGAAAATTTCAGAAACAATTTTTCCCCCTGGAACACCCAATAAATATCTTTATGTTTTAGAAAAGAAAATGAGACTAGCAAGACTTCCATCTTGTAATCTTGCTTTGGCCTTCAGGCCACCATACCCAAAATGGTTACTTTATAATTTCAAATTCCCACAAAATAATTTAGTAACCTATGCTAAATGCAATTTATACCAATATAATGGTGAACTTGGCTATGAATTATCCCAAGTTCGAATCGAAACTCCCAGTATCATGGGTATGATTTTTTCTTTCGCTAAAACACATTAATACTATTGTTAAAAGAAATAGTACTTATCTGTATAATCACATATTTCAGCTTTGCCTTTAACTCCAGGAGAAGCAAAGCTCGATGATGCCAGCGCCCAGAACACTTCGAAAAGCAAGTCTGACAAGAAGAAAAAGAAAGCTTCCCAAACTAAAGAAGTTGAATCGAAGAAATCTGAGGCTGCATCGAAGGAACCTCCTAAATCAAAGGAATCCAAAGTGAAAACAACTTCATCAAAAGGACATTCTAGATCGAAGAGCAAGAAAGAACAAGCAACTGTCGATCTCTCTGATGATGATAGTGAGGTGGAGATAACTAAAGAACAGATCGAAGCTTCCAAAGTAACACTTCCCAAAGTCCATACTGAAGGAAGAAGGAAAAGAAAACAAGAACAAATATCACTTGTCCAAGAAAAGGAAGTCGAAGTGGAAGCTTCTGAAAGTTCTCCCCCCATCTCACCATCTAAACCATTCAAACGTCGTCGAAAGACTTCTCATTCTAGTGCTCATTCACATGTTGGTGATAATGGTTCGAAGGTATTTTATCGAAACCATATTTTATACGAAATATCTCTAAATGTCTTGTTTTTTAAGCATCTATCTTATTCTTTTTAGGGTATCGAACAAGAACAAACTAATCCATCACAACATGGGCAAGTTCTTCCTTCTTCGAAGACCACTTCACCAATTGCTGAAGACAAAGAGGATGAGCATGATGATGCTAGCAGTCCAGAAGGTCTTAAAGTGGATCATCCTCAACAACAACAGGCAGAAACACCCACTGATGACTTGGTAAATGATGAATCACTTAACAATGACCAATCTCATTCTGCACCCACCCTTGGAGATAATGTATCGAACTTTGCTACTGAAGATACAAACATAACTACTCAACAAGATGCTCCTGGTGATGCAGAGATGATTGCTCAACAAGATGCCCCTATGATCGATCTGGAAGAAATCGATCGATTGGCCAAAGATGATCCTTTCAATGCCTTTGTCTTGATAGCTAAGAGTAATACTCTTTTCTCAACTAGCACTGGCCAAACTTCTGATTCATCCAAGGGAAATCCCTCTGAGACTTCAAAGAACAACCTGCTAGCAGAATTTCAAAAGAAGATCATCGAAGCCAACTTGCTAGAGTTGATTGAAAAAGATGCTGGAGCTCTTGCTGAAATCAAGAGTTTATTTGAAAAACTTGGTGCTCTCCCAACTGGTTGGAAGTTTCGAAACCTGTTTAATTATCTTGAACCAATGTTGGAGAGTGCTAATCAAAATTTCCAGAAGAGGAAAACTGGTCAAGCTCAAATGGCAGAGAAGAAAGCGCATCATGATCAAATTGTGATCGAACTGTCATCTTTCCAAGAGAAATTTAGAATTCTTCAACAAGAGAGAAACAATGCGAAGCAGCAAGTGGTTGACATCGATGCCAAGATTAAAGAACTGGAAGCTCAGAAAGCTGAAATTTTGGCTAAGGATGAAGCCAGAAATCGAGAAGCCAATGAAGCTGTTAATAAATTCAAGCTCTCCAAGGAACTAGAGTCTACCATTGCTCAACTTGCAAATGACAACCATGCTCTCGATACCCAATTGGCTGAATACAAAAGCCAAATTGAGAAACTCATCTCATCATTTGAGATTTAGTTCTGTTTCCATTTTATTCTCTAAGACTTTTATTTTATTTCAGCCTTATCGAATATCTTGGTCTATAATGTTTTTATAACAATTTGTGGACCATTTTCTATTTCGAACGACAATTTCTTTTCAATCATCGAAATTCCTTTCTTATTTTCTTGTATCGAATTTAAATTTTATTTAAATCCAAATAAGATTGGAACAATTTCCAAGACATTTTAATGATGAGAAAACAAAAAAGTAACTTTTTGTTTAACCCAACAAGTTAAACTTGCCTAGGAAGTTGAAAAGAAATAAAACAAATAAATGGCCTTTTAACACAAATTAATCCTTTTTAAAATAAAACCTTTAAAACTTCCCTCAGATTACGAAGTTAAGTAACCATTGGCCATCGGAATAACTGTTCCCACGTGTCATCATCTTCAAAGCAAGAAGAACCGTTTGATTGAGCCACTTCTTTCAACTTCCCTCCATTATAAATATGATTTTCCCTTTTATAAAAATCACTCTTTTTCTTTGTTTCGTCTTCGTCTGAAAAAATCCTTCTTACTCAAAGCTTTTCTTTCTTAAATCATCATGACCACTATTGATAATCTGAGTGATGATCTTTTAGTCAAGATTGCTGCAAAGATTGCTGCTCAAAGCAGGAAAGATCTTTTCGCTTTTCGCCATACCAATAGCAGGCATTGGCGCATCAG
Organism: Medicago sativa; assembly: GCF_051527215.1. NCBI lineage: Eukaryota > Viridiplantae > Streptophyta > Magnoliopsida > Fabales > Fabaceae > Medicago > Medicago sativa. The sequence continues at coordinate 24,547,323 of NC_140753.1, read as the reverse complement.
TGAGGATTCTGAAGTTTCTAGGGCTTTTGGAAATGATGTCCTCTACTTCCTCTACGACCCCAATGAATGGTACAACAATGCTATGGTGGCTCATTCTAAGTTTGCTTTTAAACTTAGACTCTGGAATCATGGCAACGCCATGTTCTGTATTCTTCGAAGCACTCAACACATGTTGGATGCTAATCCAAACGTTGAAGAAATGAAACGCCTCCTTACTACTGCTATCAATGCCACTGGCTCTCTGAGTGCAAGGTACTACCTTCTTCTCATCAATGCGCTCTCCATGCCTATGCCAGAAAACATCCTCGAAGACTTCAAAGATCTTGCATGGACACATCGATTGGCAGAATTTCGAAGCGACATTTTGGGAGGAACTTCGAGTTATCGATTTCGCTGTCCTTGGTGGAATAGGCCCATGCCTATTTGGCTTACTAGGCGTCGTTTTTGCAACAACTACCACAACTGTGCAGGAGATGGGAGAATTGGAGGCTGGTATTCACTTCTACCTGGGCCAGATCATGACTACTACCTGGTCAATGCTTGCTTCAGGTGTCGTCTCGATACAGAAATTCGCTGGTTTCTCGATCGCTTTGGGATTGTAACTGAATGGTGAAAACCATTTCTAAATGCTTTTTGTCTTTAAGTACTTTGTGTTTTCTTTTGTAATGGTTTTTCCGTTTTAAGCATTTCGATGTAACCTGCCCATCAGTTGGCATTTTTAAATTAATGCCAAGTTTTATTTCGAATCAAATTACTCTTGTGTAACTTTAATTTCTTGTAACATCGGTTTATATTTTTTCAAATATTTACCGTTTATGCGTAGAATTCTCTGATCTTCTTGTAGTTCCTCGATCTCATACGCATTATTCGAAAAAACTCTTAGAATTTTCCATGGTCCTTCCCAACTAGGAGACCATTTTCCTAAACATCGATCCTTTTTATCCATAGGCAAAATGACTTTCCAAACTAAGTCTCCTTGCAGGAATAATTTCGATTTAACTCTTTTGTTATAGGCTTTTGCTATTCTTTCTTTTTGCTTTGTAAGCACTTCTAAAGCCATCAATCTTTCTTCATCAATATCTACTAATTCATCCAACATCATATCCAAATATTGATTTGTTGGAATTTCGATTTGTCTTTGAATTCGAGTAGATTGAAGTAAGATTTCTGTTGGCAATACAGCATCATGGCCATATGTTAATCGAAAAGGAGTAGTATTTATAGATTCTTTAGGAGAAATTCGAACTGCCCATAAAGCTTCATAAAGAAACTCATGCCATTCTTTGGGTTTTTTCTTTTGGCTAGCTTTTCTTTTGATTATAGTAATCAAATTCTTATTTGCTGCTTCTACCTGACCATTTGCCTGAGCATAATATGGTGTTGAAGTCAACAATTTATATCCCATTTCTTCAGCAAATTTTACCATCTTTCGACCAGTGAATACAGATCCTTGATCTGTAGTAATAGTTTCTGGTATGCCAAATCTATAAACAATAAATTTTTGAATGAAGTTTATAACTTCATCTTGAGTAACATCTTTTAGTGGAACAGCTTCTATCCATTTAGTGAAATAATCTATTCCAACCAAAATATATTTGTAGCCTTTGGATGACTTAGGTTTAATTTCCCCAATTACATCTAAAGCCCATCCTCTGAATGGCCAAGGTTTTACTATTGAATGTAATTCACTAGCTGGTACTTTTTGAATTCCAGCATGTTCTTGACATTCTTTACAACCTTTAGCAAAGTTTATGCAATCTTTTAACATGGTTGGCCAATAAACACCTTGTCGAAACAAAAGCCATTTTATTTTATGGCCTGCTTGATGTGTACCACAAGCACCACTATGAGTATTCGATACAGCCAAATATGCTTCTGCTTCACTAAGGCATTTAAGTAAAACTCCTTCTGGAGTCTTTTTAAATAATTCATTGCCTATTATCACATAACTCAAGGCTCTATATTTGACTTTTCTACAAGTTGTGCCATCTGGATTTTCCAAAAAATTGACTATGGGTTTTCGCCAATCATCATCATCCAAATTGTTAATGACCAAAATTTCAGAAAATTTTGCACTCTGAAGGTATCCTTGAGATGTTTCCATGCCCCCAAGTTTTGGTCTTAACAATTTGTTAGGCACAATGTCCATCGAATTACGCTTTGTTTTAATTTCAATAACCTCTTGCTCTTGTTCCTTCGAAAGTTTGTACCCAGAAGCCAATTGAGCTAAATCATTAGCTTCTTGATTTTCTGCTCTAGGAACATGTTGAACTTCAATTTGAACAAAATGTTTAAGTAATGCATTAACTATAGTGTAATACATTATCAAAGTTTCTTTGAGGCATTTATACTCTTTTGTTATTTGCTTTATTACTAATTCAGAATCACCTCTAATAATTAAACATTTTGCCCCCAGTCCGAGCAAAATCTCTAAACCATTTATTAAGGCTTCATATTCTGCCTCATTATTCGAACAATATTGACTAATTCGAAATTTATATTTGGTTACTTCATTTGTTGGTGAAACAATAACTATACCTATTCCAGAACCATTTTTATGACTAGACCCATCGAAATACAATGTCCATGGAAATGTTTCGATGCCCCCAGTCACAGGTTCTTCAATGGAATGATCAGCAATAAAATCAGCCACTATTTGGCCTTTCACAGTTTTCAAAGATTGATAAGTTAAAGAATATTCTGTGAGTGCCAAAGCCCATTTACCAACTCTACTATGCAGAATAGGTTTAGATAACATGTGCTTAATAATATCGAAATGGGAATAAACATAAACATCAAAAGGCTTTATATAATGTTTAAGTTTCATACATGAGAAATATAAACAAAGACATAGTTTCTCACTAGGATGATATCTTGTTTCAACATCACTTAAAACTCTACTAAGATAATAAATGGCTCTTTCTGTACCATTTTCATCCTCCTGTGCTAACATACTCCCTATAGTTCTTTCAGATGATGCTATATATAACTTCATCTTTTTGTTTTTCAACAAAGGTGAAAGAATAGGAGGATTAGATAAATATGACTTTATGTCTTCAAATGCCTTTTGATGTTCAGGCTCCCATCTAAAAGTTTCCTCTTTCTTTAATCGAAGTAATGACGAGAATGCTTGCGCTCTGCCACTGAGATTAGAGATAAATCTTCTGAGGAAATTTATTTTGCCTAATAAAGACTGCAACTCTTTTTTGGTAGAGGGTGCTTTAGCCTCCATTATAGCTTTAGTCTTATTTTGATTGATTTCGATGCCCTTTTTATGGACAACAAATCCTAAAAAATCACCTGCACAAACACCAAACGCACATTTTAATGGATTCATTTTTAATCCATATTGTCTCATCCTTTCGAATGATAACCGTAAATGTTCTAAGTGTTTGTTTTCAGAAGATGATTTCACAACAATATCATCAATGTAAATTTGCATAAAATCTTCAATAAAATCATGAAACATTGAATTCATTGCTCTTTGATATATAGCACCAGCATTTTTAAGACCAAATGGCATTACTATCCACTCATAACATCCTAATGCCCCTGGGCATCGAAATGCTGTTTTAGAAACATCTTCTTCAGCAATAAATATTTGATTATAACCTGAATAACCATCAAGCATACTCAAATATTCGAAACCTGCTGCAGAATCTACCAACATTTCTGCTACTGGCATAGGATATTCATCTTTGGGAGTAGCGAGATTTAAATCTCTAAAATCAATACAAACTCTTATACTACCATTTTTCTTTTTAACAGGAACTACATTAGCTAACCAATCAACATACCTTGCAGGCCTGATGAAGCCACATTTGAGGAGTCTTTCGATTTCTTCTTTTATTTTTGGTAGAATCTCTGGTGCAAACCTTCTTGGAATTTGCTTCACTGGTTTCTTGTCTGTCCTGATTGGCAATTGCAACTCTACTACCTTTCTACTCAAACCAGGCATCTCATGATAATCCCAAGCAAAGCAATCCTTGTAATTTTTCAAAAGCGCCACAATTCGATCTTTGAAGCTCTTAGGAATCTTTGAACTTATGTATGTTGGTCTTTTTACAGAACCATCTCCTATATCCACTTCTTCAAGAGGATCTTGGGCCTTCATTTTTATTGTAGATCCCATTGGATCTTCTTCAAAACCCAAAGGTTCATCATCATAAATACAATCTAATTTTTTATCATCAATGAGGTCATCAGAATTATTTTCCACTGAAGCATCGAAGACCTCTTCTTCTTTGGCTGTTTCAGCCAAATCGAAGTTTTTCTCGGCTACATAAGCCGTAATCTTTTCCCATATGCTGGGCTCAACCATTGATCACTTATTGATATCCCACCTAGTTGGTGAGATTCCATTTGCTGAACATCCTTGGTCATCAGTGACCCTCTTGTACGAAGTACTTCTTGTCTTCAGCAAATCTTTTTCCTTTACAGGTATCTTCTCATGGCAATCTTCGTTGTTCACCACTACGAAGTCATCGTCGAATGCAGTTTTCCAACGAAAACCCCATTCTGGTGCAAGTTTTACAAAGAATTTTTCTTCTTTAGTCATAGAACTTGATGCATCATTTTCCATGAATGGTGCAATAAATTGAAGCTGTTTGTCAAAGTTCTTTTTGTTGATATCTTGATTATCAACTTCAGCTTTAAAATAATAACTCTGATCAGCCTCAATATTCTCTACCAAACCATCTTTCCTCCAAATCACAATCCTTTGATGCATTGTAGAAGGAACTGCACCTACAGCATGGATCCATTCCCTTCCTAATAATGCATTGAAATTGGCTTTAGAAGGAACTACCAAAAACACAGTTGCTCTGGTTATGCTTCCTACTACCAATTCTAGTTCGATAGCACCAAGAGATTGTCCAGTAGATCCCTCATAATTAGTGAGCACTACATTATGTGGTTTCAAATCACATTCAGAAATACCAAGTTTCCTTAGAAAAGATTGTGGTAAGAGATTAACAGTAGCACCACCATCTACCAACACTTTGTTAATTCCAACACCATTTAATTTAGCTTGAATAAACAAAGGCTTTAAATGAAGCTTCATGCTATCATCAGGTTTCTCGAACACTGCATGTTGATCTTCGATGCAGCCATTATTCATAACATAATAACATAGAGGTCTATGACGAGCCATTTCCTCAGTGAAATCACATTCATCATCATGATTGGCCTTCGAAGATACATCATGTGCATATTCAATTGGTAGTACAGAAACCACACATATAATGTCAAGACTTGGTTCAGAATCTGAAAAAGTAGAAGTTAGAATATCATCATCCCCTTTAGGGATGTTTAAAGCAGAAGATAATGGAGGGAAAATTCTTTCAGTAGCTGGTTTTTTAACCATTTCGAAAACTATTGGTTGTTTTCCCTTACTTTTGTCACCATTAGTGACATCTTTTAAAACTCCTTCCTTTTTCTGGCGTTGAAAACGGCGCCATTGAGTTCTAGTCATAGGATTCTTACCTTTATAGTTATTTTTGTAAGCATACTTGTTAGGATTAGAACTCTCTGGTTGGTCTGGAACTTTGACAGCTCTTTTTACCCATTTTGTTGGTGGTGCTGGAGGCGCAGAATGACCAGTTTTCTTGCCTCCAGAGAAAACCCAAGTATCAACAGGAGACTTCGATGAAGGAACGAACGTCTTCTTATGGTTCTTCATTTGATACTTCTCTGAAGTTTTCATCTTGTAAGGAACACCTCTTTTGTTAAAGCCAAACTTAGAACGGTTCTCGAACCACCCTCCTTTACGTTTTGTCTGAGGTTGATATCCTTCAACTGATTTCGCAGCTTCTTTATCGAACACTGCACTACATCGAGGACAAAGCATAGCATGGGTGTTAGATATTTTACATCGGTTTAAAAAATCAACCAAATCTTCTTCAGCCTTTGGATATGCTTTCTCCATTTCCTTGGCCAATTGATCTTCAGTAACCACTGGCTCTTCAATTCGATGGTCCTCAGTAACCATTTCTACATCAATATTATCTGAAATTTCCACCATATTGATAGAAATACCAGCAAACATGGATTCTACCACATTGGTAGACACATCAGCAAACATGGACTCTGCCTTTTTCATAGGATCTCCATCCACTTGTTGTTTTGGTTTTTCTCCGAATTTTAGCCTCCCTTCATCAAGAGCTTTTTGTACAGAATCCCTGAAACGAGTACATCGAGATAGGTTATGACCTAAAAAACCATGGAATTTACAAAATCCTCTTTTCTTCCTTTGTTCCAAAGGAGGTAACTTCATATTAGGTGGCACCAATATTATGCCATCATTAACTAATAGATCAAAAATTTCTTCACTTTTAGTAATATCAAAGGTATAAGTTTTAGAAGGATATTTGTCACTCTTGGGATCTTCGGGATTTTTTCCATTGGATGGCCTCAACATTTTACAAGCATATGGAGGTCCATCTTTTAATTCTGCCAGGTTTATATCATTGTCTTCAACGATATCTAAACCCCAATCGAATTCGGGTTCACTATCTCCTGTTTCTATATAGGCAATTTTTTCTTTTTTAGAAAATTTGTTATGAGTTCTAGTTTTTTCAGCTTTAAGTCTTTCAACTTGTCGAACTCTGTCTGCCAATTGGGCCATGTCTCTTAAGTACTGGGTATTTAATTTCTTTCGAACAGAATAATCGAGGCCACCAGCAGCCATTTCGACTAATTCATATTCTGGAACAGAAGTAAAACATCTAGCCTTAAGGAGACGAAACCTATTGAGATAATCATCGATTGACTCATGACTTTTACGTCGAACACTGGCCAATTCTTTCAAACTAATCTTAGATTGACCCATGTAAAATTGTTCATGAAAAGCTTTTTCTAATTGGTTCCAACTATAAATTGAATGAGGAGGTAAAGTTGTAAACCAAGTAAAAGCATTTTTTGTCAAAGAACTTGGGAAATATTTCATTCTCAAATTTTCATTTTCTGCAATATTTCCTGCTTCCATGAGAAACCTAGCAATGTGTTCGACAGTAGACTCATCAGTTTCTCCAGCAAATTTGGTAAACTTTGGAATTTTCCAATTTCTAGGCAATTCAGCATCTAAAACATACTCAGACAAAGGAGACACAAAATTTGGTCGACGTAAACCCATATTAAAACCACTTTGGGCTAACAAGGCCTCGACAATACCCGCTATATTATTCTGACCATCGAAATTGTTCCGACGGGCTTGTAAAACCACTTGATCGGCATCCTGGTTTCTATTAACCAAAATGGGTTGCCTTTCAGGTTCTGCCTGAATTTGTGGTTGTACTACTTGTGGTTGGACAATATTTTCATGATTTCGAACCACTGGTTCATCAGCAATTATTTCAATTGCCCTCACATTTCGATTTTGAGGCAATGGGTTATTTTGGATTGGTGGAGCGCCAAAGAAATTGGCAATTCTTTCCATTTGATCAGACAACCGTTGATAACTAATGTTGGTGTTCGAATTAAAGGATTTATGACAGTACCAATTTGTTGGGTCATCATATTAACCATATCATGATTAGTTTCTTCCATAGTTTGCCTAATGGCAGCCATAGAAGCGTTGGTTAAATTTTGTTGGGGACTTCTATATGTTGTAGATACCCCAGGACCAAAAAGTGGTGGTAATGAAACATTTAAATTCTCTGAAAACATATTACCACTAGTTTGTAAGCCTTGCATCAATGATGATGGCATACCATATGGCATTGATCTATGATCCCAAACTCCTTGAATAGAAGTATTATTTGGATAATCATGTGAAGTTTGGGTAACCATCGAAGGCATGGCTTGAGAAATTACTGTGGCCATCGAAGGCATGGCCTGAGACGATGTTTGAATGACTGTATTACTAGTTGGAATAGCCTGGGATGTTCTAACATTCCCTGGGGATGAAACATCATCTTCAACCGTCACTTGATCCACATCTTCATTTGAAGATGTTGGATTTGTTTTCTTTTGGTTGTTAGCGCGTGTCATATTAAGAAGCAATTTCTTGTTTCTTAATTGCATACACAACAAAACAAACCAGAATTAAAAGAAACTCTAACAAAAACTATAAACAAAAACACAAACGGTCCCACTGGGCGTGCCAATTTGTTTACGTTGGATTTTCGTAAACAACCGCTGGTTTACAAATGGTAACTTGCAAGATCAACCAGTAAATCTTAGGACATATTGTGTTTGTTCTTGTTGTTAGAAATTCTGCGTTTTTGATGCCAAAAATATAAGAAATATGATAAAAAACAATCGAATTCAATCCACTTGAACTCAATCGAACTTAATAAAGTAAAGTGCAAGAACACTTAAAGAACAAAGGGTAAATTGCATTGATTAAACAAAGGTTGGTACACAGATTCATACATTGCAACTTGTGACTCGTTTCTCGCTTCCATACGGATACTTTGAGTATAAGTTTGTATGACGGAATTGTGACCTGTTTTTCCTATGAAAAACTACTATTTATACTAAGTCTAAAAATAACTACACTTCTTTGAAATTCAAACTACAACTGCCACAAGTCGACAGTTTTACTTATTTGAAAACAAACTTAAAATAAAAACTGACTTAAAGAATAACTGTTGATAACCACCTTCGAAAACTGCTTTATCGAAGTCTTCTAGCATCTTCGAACCCATATTTGCTTTCAACACAACACTCTGTTCGAATCTTCTTTAAATCTAGGTCAACTATACTTTGACCACATTTATTACAGCTAGTAAAATATATTGGCTAACACTTATATTCCTATTGTATCATCAATAAAAGTAAGTTATTTATGTTATATTTCTTTGTTTGGTACCAGTTTTTATCATGATAATTCAGAGAATGCGTCTTACATATCTTAAATATTAAAGCTATCTGTTAATTGTTTGCCTTTAATATCTTTTGAGTCAAAGATAGAAAAAAAAATATAGATTTTCAAGTTCACGGGACATTTTGCACATATGTGCAAAACTTCATGGGGTATTTGCAAAACTTCATGTTGACTAACAGAAGAATTTGACGAATAAGTTAAATTGATTACCGTTGTGCAATTTCAAAAGGTAATTAAAGTTTTTTTAATATCGAAAAAATTGACGGAGATAATAGCCTACTTACTCAAAAAAAGACGGAATAACTACAAACCAAAAATGCGTCTAAAACAAAAATGATTTATTTGAGCAACCCATGCCGAACACGATTCCCGTGCTAACCACGGGTATACTTCCCATTTGAGTGCAGTCAGTGAAATGACGAATTTACACTTACAAGCATCCAATCCAACACTTACACCAACATCTCTCTCATTCGTTACACTCAGAGTCAGATCCTCTCTCTTTCTTTCTTTTTCCCCTCAATTTTCGAATCAATCAATACAAAATTCCCCACTACATCCCTATATTTTACACATTTTTTTATTCCAAAAAAATTACACACGCACATCTAACCCATCAAAATTAATAAAACCTTCCTTCACCATTTTCATTCACAACTCAAACAAAACAACAACAAAAAAATCCTCATCTTCATCTTCATCATTTTTATTTTTTTGAAATGGCACTATCACGATTATCATCATCATCTTCAACCATAAATCTCATCAAACCAATCTCCACCATCTTCACTCACAACCGTTCGATTTCCTCTGACACCACACTCTCAATCGAAACCTCCATCCCTTTCACCGCTCACAACTGCACTCCGCCTTCCACCACCGTCACCACAACCCCCAATGAACTCCTCGACTTTTTCCATACCATGTCTCTAATGCGTCGTATGGAAATCGCTGCGGATTCTCTTTACAAATCCAAACTCATCCGTGGTTTCTGCCATCTTTATGATGGTCAGGAAGCCGTCGCAGTCGGCATGGAAGGTAGTTACAATTAGTTACTAGTTGGTTATATTAGTTAAAATATAGGGTGGCCCTGACGGAAGAGGCGGCCGTTCAGGGACCAATTTGATTAATTCTATTGAAAATATATTCTTATAATTAAAAGGGCGCAACTTTATTGATTCGTCTATAACATTAAAAAATCTTAGGAGCGGCCCTGTTAAGTTAGTTGGTTATATTGGTTAAAATTTTGTCGGACAGCTGTAACGATGTTTTATAGAACAGAGCGTTAGGGGGTTAAGAACCGGCACGAATAAAATCAGTGTAGCGAAAATGAGGATGTTGCGTTGGATGTGTGGTGAGACTACATGTGAAATAGTTAGGTTAGAAATGAAAATATTAGAGAAAGTTGGGGTAGCATCTATAGTAGAAAAAATGGTAGAAAATAGGTTTAGGCGGTTTGGGCGTGTAAAGATAAGATTTGTAGATTCTATAGTAAGGAGAGTAGATCAAATGGAGGATAGTCAGATCACAAGAGGTAAATGAAGACAGGTAAATGAAGACCTGGAAAGACCAAGGGAAACTACTAGGATAGATTTAGAGTTTAATGAGTTGGACTAAAATATGGTTTATGATAGAACATTGACGTAATTTGATCCATGTAGCCGACTCCACTTAGTGAAATAACGCTTGTTGTTGGTTATAATAGTTACCATAATCAATCAATCAATTTCAGTCTATCAATTCCAAATTTCTTATGTCTCTCATTTCATTCTTATCAACAGCATCAACCACCAAAAAAGACTGTATTATCACTGCCTACCGTGATCACTGTACTTTCCTTGGCCGCGGCGGAACATTGTTGGAAGTCTATTCTGAACTTATGGGGAGAGTTGATGGGTGCTCTAAAGGGAAAGGTGGGTCCATGCATTTTTATAAGAAGGATTCTGGGTTTTTTGGTGGTCATGGGATTGTGGGAGCTCAGGTTCCACTTGGTTGCGGTTTGGCTTTTGGGCAAAAGTATATGAAGAATGAGAGTGTTACTTTTGCACTGTATGGTGATGGTGCTGCGAACCAAGGGCAGCTTTTTGAAGCGCTTAATATTGCCGCTCTTTGGGATCTTCCTGCTATTTTGGTTTGTGAGAATAATCATTGTGAGTGAGTTTGTTTTTGTTGAATGTTTTTTGTTTGGCTGTTAAAGTTTGGTGATTTTAGAATTGGGTTTGATTTAAAATGGTGGTTGATTTGTGTTTTGGGGTTTTTGATTTTTTAGATGGAATGGGAACTGCTGAATGGAAAGCTGCTAAGAGTCCTGCTTATTATAAGAGAGGTGATTATGTTCCTGGGTTGAAGGTGAGTTTCAAGGTTTTGTGTTTTGGTGTTGATTTTTGGTTGGATTGTGTTTGTGTTTTTGTTTTGTTGAGTGTCAACTACGAAGCACTTATCCAGACATAGACACTAACTCAATGGCACCGATAATAATTTAAAAAAAATAAAAGTCGGTGTCGGGCATTGGCACAGGTCAGTCATCAGACACACTTTCAATCTGAAGTATCAGTGCTGCATAGTTTGTGTGTTTGTCATCTTGGTGAAAGTGAATGATTAGATTCGTTGAAATGGTTAATTTTTTTGTTGAGGAAGGCAACTTAAACTCATGCCTTCTGCTTTCATGATAGTTTATTGTGTAGCTTTTCGGTTGGAAGGGAATGATGGGTGGATTTGTATTAGTGTTGTTTACTAATAAGGGAACTTTGCCCTGTTTTGATCAACAACTCAAAGATTAAATTAAGTCAAATTATTTCATGAGTTTGAGTTCATATGAACTATAAGTTGTTCTCATTAGCTGTCCTGGAGAACATATAGAAATAATTCTACAGAAAAAATTTGAAAACAGTTATGGATATGCCATAAGTTGTTTATGTCAGTAAATAAGCTCGAATAAGGCATTCCAAACGGACTCTTAGTTCAATAAACATACCAATACAGAAATGACATTTGAACTTGTAAATGGAGGTTATGTATTGGGTAGTCCTGTTATGATTATTTTGTCTGATGAGAGGGCTTTTAATCTATTGAATATGCTTCTCAAAGCTTGATGATTGTGTGTTTTGTGTTGAGAGAAACATTTGTATTTTGATAATGAAGGGCGTATGCTTAATTTAGCTTGCCTTAGCTAAAAGTTCTGAGATTGTTCATTGTATGGTTGCGCTTAATTTAGCTTGCTTTTGATACAAGTTCCTTGGATATAATGGTAAAACTATATTATTCCTATGTCTCTCGCTCTCTACTCCTCTTTTTACTTCAATAAGATTTGAGGCCTCTTTCTATTATTTTTGAATCTTTAAGTCTTATCAGATCACTTTTCTAAGAGTCTGAATTAGGTTTTGATTTTTTGAGTGCTGGTCAGTTTTGTTGTTCTTGTATCGAATATTGACATCGGTGTTTATGTGGACTTCTCTTTCATACTTCATTCTTATTATCATCATGCTTTGTTGTCTAAATATGTAGAACTACATTGCCTATAAGTGGTCTGTTTTGGTTGGGTGTGCAAGTTCTTTGCTACCATTATTTATGTGTATTTCACGAGTAAGATGCATACCTTTATGCCCTACTATATACATGTGTTTTCAAACAATGTTAAATAATTCTTAATGTATTTTAATACTTTTTCAGGTAGATGGCATGGATGTTCTTGCTGTGAAACAAGCTGTTAAATTTGCAAAGGAGCATGCTTTGAAGAATGGACCCATTGTGAGTAATTTTTTCTGCTATGAATACCTTAATTTGTTTCTTTAAATTAATTATTAGCAATTGAATATTTTAAGTTAACCATTCATCTACTTGCTTGACAATTCTCATTTTAGTGCTGATTAAATCATCAATTTTTAATCTCTCAGATTTTGATTAATTTATGGATCGTAATGTTTATTCTGTCCAGATTCTTGAAATGGACACTTACAGATACCATGGTCACTCTATGTCTGATCCTGGCAGCACATACCGAACACGTGATGAAATTTCTGGTGTGAGACAGGTTTGTCATGTTTTCCAGCATGTGAACTTTGTATTAGTTTAATAATTTGTACAAATTTGATTTAACTTTTTTCTCTTGACTAATATGATTGTAGGAGCGTGATCCAATTGAGAGAGTAAAAAAGCTGTTATTGTCTCATGACATTGCTACCGAAAAGGAGCTAAAGGTGATTGCATCAAATTGGAATTCATTCTTGATCCTTTAATTGTGAAATATTGAAATGCGCTAATTTCAGAACTGGCTATGCATGTCATACTATGGTTTGTATCTTGATAGCTGTGACTAAATCTAATCTTGCATTTTTCCTGAAGATACTCCATAAATAGAACGTACTTCAGCTTAGATATTCCCAAATATTAACAGTTAGTTACAGTTGAATATCAATACTTTGTTACTTAAAGTTGTTTGAAGAACAGGGGTGGCATACTATGAAGCACGGACACGGACACGGACACGACACGGACACGCCGACACCGCTAATAATTTGAGAAAATTACATAATTCAGTGTAATTACAAGTGTCGGTGTCGTGTCGGACACGATACGTGTCCGACACTGGGACACGCCTAATCCGAGGAGTGTCTGTGCTTCATAGATGGCATATCTTAAATAGGAGCAAGTGTAGAAGGGAGAGGTGATTCAGATTTGTTAGTTTAGAAATACAGGGCAGTGCCTAAAACATTAACGTCGCAGTTTTTGCACTCAACTGGATAAATATATCTAACGTCCCAAGTCCCAACACACATTCACCTTCAAAGGAGGTGTATCATGTTGTATAGAGTCTCAACCTCACGATTGAAAAACATGAACAAACCCATTGTTGCATATTGCACCATTGTTGCATATTTGCAATGAACCCAACAGGTCTGCAAGGTGAATGAAATTAACTCTGATGAGTTGAAACCTAGCTCCTCCACCGAGCTGAATCCAGCTCCAGTGGGGGAACCCAATCCCACCCTCCTTCACTCTAGTAATTTTTTGAACCTCTCAATTTATCATTTGTACGTTGATTTTGAACTTGTGTGCTGAGTTGTAAATATATCTTGTGATTTGTGAACTTGTCCGTCAATTTTGAATTATGTTACTCTGTGTATTGTGGTCTCATTTGGACTTGGAGCTATGAACCAATTTTAGTTTAATTTATTGGCTGCTTAGTGAGGATAAAGGGAAATGGTTAGACGAGGAGGGGGAAATCATAATAGAATGGACAGGTGGCACTTCGGAGAAGGGGGGTTGAGAATTAGAATTTAGAAATGAAGTGATGTGGTTATAAAGGGAGCAAGGAGGCATCGGAGGGCATTGATGATTTGTGAGAGAAATTTGTTTGTCGAAAATTCACTTGGTCTGATACATAGGCCAATCCACTTGAGTTTCCGACTGACTAAAGATGATACACCTGCATGCCATTGTGAGAAGAAACAGATTCTTCCTCAGGAGAATAGAGTGTTATAGTGCTAGCTTTGCATTTCCATTTCCGTGAGGAGCTATGCTCCAGTCACTGTTATCGTTTCCATTGCATTGTCCATAGCTATTTCCACATTTTGTACCATGAAATGGGCCATCTGAAAAATATAGAAGACAAAATATATTTCATGATTTTATTTTCAATCTTTTTTATTCTATAATTTTTCTGCCTATGAGATTTTAGTTCTATTCGAATGAAGTTTGAATAGTTCCTATTTTCTATCTTATTTTGCACATGTCTTAGATACTTGTGTATATGTATGTATGCATGCATATATATAAACATTTGAATTTGATGCGATGCTAAAGATTTTGATTTCCTTTTCTTCTTTTAGGACACTGAAAAAGAAGTCAGAAAAGAAGTTGATGAAGCCATTGCTAAAGCAAAGGTAAGAAACATGGCTATGCTGTTTATTCTCTAAGCTCCTACTTGTGTACTACATAGCTTATATATATACATATTTATTGACTGCATATAGTTTACGATCTTAAGAGTTTTTTGTTTTCTATTATGATTTCCAGGAGAGTCCAATGCCACAGCCATCTGATCTATTTACCAATGTATATGTTAAAGGATATGGCGTTGAGGTATTGATTTCATCCCTATTCATTATCCGTTAATTTAAATTTGAAGTAAAAAAATGAAGTTATGTATGACAGGTTTGATAATCTCTTGCTTTAAAATTGAGGATAGTATTGTTTTTGATGTTTGAGATTCTACTGGCTTAGAAATGTATAGGATAATGAATATAGTTGAATAGTTCGATTCAGTGTTATGATACAACTCAGTGACAGGTTCATTGGTTTTTAAGATTACTTGGTAGTAGTTAGTATGCTTTTACAACACTCTTACTGTTGGTGCATCAATCTTCTTAATTGCAGGCATTTGGTGCTGACAGGAAAGAAGTGAGAGCTGCTTTGCCATAAATAGGAAATTTAGTGGTACCAGGTTGATCAATATGATGAATAAAAAGGTTCTTCTGCAGAACAAATCTGAGTCTATTGTTTGAGTTCTCTCGGCGTATATAGGAAATTTACCCTTGAATAGCAATGGGGGTGGAAATGCATACTTTTTGCCATGTAATTTTTTGGAGGATATAGGCTTTGGGTAAAGCATTACTGTGTTAGATGCACAATTTGGATGTTCTGCAAATTTGAGGAATTATTTGTGTACAACTCCCCTTAATCTTGGTTAATAGGTGGCAAGTTTTTGCCATTAGTTTTGTTGATATTCACCATCTTGTGCTTCATTGAAACTATTTTTTGGGTACTATCCAAGAATTCATGTTTCTTTTGAAATATTTTCAAAATTTTAGTTGCTGCAATTTGCGGATTGAAATCTTGGATATAGAGGCTTTTTATTGCTCGGTTTAATGATAATTTTACCTTCTCAACGCTTAGGATACTCGTTATTATTTTCCTTCTTATTTCCGGAAGCTAATCATGGCTTTAGGACGTGTATAATGATGATGAGTTTTGTTTCTCTTGCTGTCTTAAGATGTCCTTACCTGCCCCACTCAATTCACTCATTTTTCACATGTACAAACCTTATACACTCATTTTTTACAGAACTGGTTACAAACCCGTGCTTCGCACGGGGGTTAGCTACTTTTTAGACAAAATATTATATCGGACAGATAGATTGCGAAATGACAGATAATTATAAACCATAACCCAATATTTAAAGTACTCCTGCATCACGGGTTAGAAAATGAAATGTTCAAAACGGCTTATCACGAGTAACAAATGAAAACGTCAAGGACTTTTTTTGTAGAGAGAGATACAAAGCAAGTTGCAGCGAAGACAACAATTGAGAAGGCTAAAGTTCATTGGAAAAGTAGTGGCTTTCAACAACTCAATAACTGTAAAGTTAATTTAGTAGAATAATTGTGAACTGAGTACTTGATCTGATCCCCCACCCCTGCACTATGCAGAGTCAATCTAACCTCGCGGGTACCCACTATACGGGTACTCGTGGGTATTCAGGTATCCATGGGTACCCATGAAGTTTTGAATTTATTTATTTTTTGGTACAAATAAAAACATTTTTTAATTACCAAAAAACCTCAACTTTTAAACATCAATACATAATACTTTCAAAATTTCATAAATCATATATAATCCATAGGAAATTTATGATTCTTAGATAATCTATATGTTTTATGATGTGAATGAAGTGGAAACGGTGAACCTAATAAGATGAATTAAAAAAATTTAAAATAAAAATAGGTTATCATTGAGGATTTTTAGGTGGGCGGTAAAATTTTCTTCAATAAGGTAACAACTTTAAGTAATAAGATATGATATATAAAAATATTTTAGTAATTTACTTAATTTATTATCGGGTATGGTACCCGTGGTTATGGATACAATCAAATCTGTGTCTGTGTCCATATAATAATGGGTAGTCAAATACCCGTTTATTATACCCGTGGATACCCGTTTAGCTACCCGCTCCATGCCCGTGACAGATTTTACCCACGGGTATCCGTGGGCATTTAGAATACTATGGTTTTGAAATTCTTTATTATATGTTTGAATAAGTTATAATTTAGAAAATCTATTTATTACTAAAACCGATTCATATTTGCGCTCATGTTTCTACTCTTTTTAATAATGTTGATACAATTTATCTAAGAACATATATGTAAATGTTGCAGATTAATAACTCTAAAATGATAAACAGTCAAAGTTGCACATTTATAAACTAAAGAGGATCATTGCATCTACTAATGTGGGTGGGGTTCCAGAAGTGGACCTCGATCCAACCGAAAAACTATTGTGCTAAAAACTTTTTAAAGTAATGAAGGAAATTATAGGTTGAATAAAACAGTTTCTGAAGAGGGTTTGTATTTTGATGTTGTTTTGTTTGTGATTAAGACTAAACCGTGCCAGCAAATGTTGTGCCTGGAAATGTAGAAACTGCAGGAAATGCTGTTGCAAATGCTGGACTGACATGACTCCTAAATTTTAAGGATCAGTTTGGCAATTAGTATATTAATTGAAGGACTGATATGATTGATTATGTTATGATTTTAGGGACTAATTTGATTGAATTTGCAATTTCAGGGTGTTGCACCAAGGAGGCATGACCTTAGAGGACCAGCTCTTTCAGCTGATAGGCTTAAGCAAACACCAATGAGGGATCCTGCACCAGCTCATCCTACTTCTGTTGGCATAATTAGGGTTCCATATCCAACCTATGGTCCACCCGGTTCGACTTAACCTACTAAATTCATGGAGTTTATACCAACTCTTGAATTTCCAAAGAAGTGATGCTTCGTGGAGTTTAAAAGACTTGCCTATGACTTTTGCCCATATAATATTTCGGTTTCAATTTGTGTGTTCTGGCTTTTTTAGTTTATTTTGCACACATATGTTTCAAGGATCAATTTGATATCTGATTAAACAATCCAGAGACTTATTTGATGGTTTTTTAATATAACGTAGGGATCTATTTGATAGATGGAGAAATAATTCAGGGACTAATTTGATGATAATATTATTACAAAAATGTTACATTCCTCAATCATCTTCAACCTCTTTTCATTAGAACTTTGCCATAGGGCAAACATAAATTGGTCTTCCTGGGTTTTTTGAAGTATTGGATTTTCTAACAACACAAATTTTAGGACACCAACATTTAAGCACTCTCACAACACCATTAAACTTGGAGCTCGAAGATGAAGCTCGATTTTCATAACTGTTTTTTCCCATATTCCCACCCCCATCATTTCAGATTCAATCTCAATAGTTTTGCTTCAAGAAACTTGGATACTACATTACATTTCTCTAAATTTGTGTGTTTTAGATGTTTTTGTTGAGAAAAACACACACACCTCAGAATTTACCCATTATACTATCTTATAAGATGAATGATTTGATTTTGAAGGAAGATGAATATTTTTAAGAGAATTAGTTACAAACCCGTGCTTCGCACAGGTTGAACAACGTATCTTGTAAAAAAAATTGTTCCAAAGGAAAAATAAGCAAATTAAGGAATATTGCACAAACATTAGAAATATTTATCAAAGAAAAAAACATATATTTTGTTCATGAAGTCAGGAAAACAACATAATTAAGATTAAACTAATTGGAACCAATGAAGGAACCAATGATGTGCAAATTACGATTACATGTTAGCCAAACTTATAAAAGCAAGCGCAACTGTCACAGAGTTACCGGATTAACACCAATATTCACATCACACAAAATGAACCAAAGAAACAAAATGAGTGGGTAAAGACCTTTTTGACTTAAAAAGTATAATGTTCGTTCATGTCAATTCTAATATTGAATAAATGATCGTTGGTGGATTGTGTATGATCCTCTTGGATGTTGAAGCTCTATCGAATTAATGGCGTGTCTTCCATACAAAATCATTTCATTTCTCTTTTATTTCAACTTTGGCTATCATTTGAGCTCCTTCCTCAGGCCTCACTGCTTTACCTCTGGCGCTATGTAATAATTTGGTGTGGATGGCGCACACAATGAGAGGAATTTTTTGAAAAATAATCTCAGTACTTTCTTAAAATTAAAAAATAATAAATTTTGACAAAAAAATTGTTTTGCAGAATTCTTTCAGAAAGAAAAAATATATGTTCTTTAGTACAAATTGTTACTATCATTCTCGTGGATATTGAGAACTCGTTGTGTTGTTTTGTTCAATTATTTAGCAACAACAATTTTTGAACATACACTAACAGAACATTTTATTAAGATATTGTACCTCTTTGATAACTAAATATAACATAAAAAAAACATCAATAATATTTGAGAAGTCGTTGTGAATCATAAACTAAAAATGACTAATGGAATGTAATAAAATAAAAAACTTATCATAAAGAGAAACAGAATTTAACTCGGAAATGAATATCTACTCTTGACAAATTAGATAATAGAGGTCTCAACACAAGTAGAGTCTAGACCAATCAACAATACAATCAAATGCTGAAATAACAGCAACCAGATCCCAAACTCAAATTAAAACATAATAAATTACACCAATACAATGCTAATAGAATTGCAAAGGGCAGGGCAGAGAAACAGCTGAAAGCAACTAACGAAAATACATGATAATAATTTTCTAATTGCTAATAAGAATTGAATCTAATGGTGGAAAAAATGATCATTACAAATCTATAAGGCAACGATTAAGGGCTTTTGCATTCTTGAATTATTTCATCGCCGTTGCGAAGTTGCAGCCAAGTGAAATTATCTATATCCAAATGCTCTCCACCTACAGCATAATACACCAAATATCAGTAAAATCACTACACCAAGAGGTATCTAAATTTCATTTTAAAAGTTAAGTTGAATCAATAAAATGCTAGTCATGCCCCCAAAAATTACCTGTTGTACAAAAAATACTAATTTGAATAACTCATTTTTGGAACTCAATTAATAAACACGGTGAAACCAATTCTGCAAAGATTTCCACAAAGAACAGAACTGTTAACAGCCTTCTTCTCTCCGATGTAATCTTTGATCCTCTAAGCCATGAAATCAACTTCCTGCACCATTAACAGCCTTCTTATCTCCATTGTTGAGGGAAGATGCCATGGATCCTATAGAAATTTAACAAAGTGTTTTGCTTAATGAAATTTATACCACAAGATTGCATAACCCACACCAAGATGTATGTAAAACATTCACAAATTTCCTGAGCAGAAAAGACATCATAATATTGAGAATAATAGTATGGGGCAAGAAGGAAGGTGGAATAAATTTTTGAAGAAAAAAGAAAGAACGGTTTATTTTTGGTAGAAAAGAATAGAAGTATAGAAAAAATGGGTAGAAAAAACTTAAAATATTATATTTATGTTAGTAGTTGTGGCAGTCCTTTATATTTCAATAGATAGAGTGAAAGCTAATTATTCAAGGAAGTCAAATAAAATTACCAATAAAATCATCTTACCCTATTTCATAATATAAAAACCTAATCATTTTATTTTACATAAAAACATAATATGGAGTACAACATTCCTAGAGGACTAAGAAAATGCTTTGGTTCTGGGAATTCAAAGAACTATCTTAGCAGTTAGTTAGGACTGTTCAAATAAACGGAAAAACAAAACCCAACTATAAAACCAAATCATACTACACTAAAAAGAACCAAACTGTTTCTCTGATTTGACGAACTGATGTTTCAAACATGGTTCACTACACTAACCGAACTCAAACTATAAAAATTGATCCACACAAACTGTTGTTCTCGCTTGTTTTTAAAACAGTTCAGATTCAACAAACGAACTTGCATCAATTACAAACTGTACTCAAATTTTGAACTTATATAAGTATGCCTTGTGATGTGCTTTTAGTCAATTACATGGTAAGCTTACAGGTTGCTTAGACATAGTAAGCTTACAGGTTGCTTAGTCTACTTGTAATAACTCGAGAAAAAAAGGAGTACGTTGATACAGTCCAAAATTATATAACGCACTTTTAATGTCGAGGAAACTTTACCCCTATTTCAACTTGAACACCAAATTGTCCATGATTCTACTTTGCATTAAGCCAAAACTTCAATCAAATCAATGCCAATCAATTTTTTTAATAAAATAACAATAGACAACTTTAACTGCATTTTTTCATCGAGATAGAAGAGCATGTGCTTTAAGAAATTATAGATCAAAGCTATATACACATAATAGAACAACCACATACTTTTTATCTATTAACAGACAAGATAAACTCAGCAAACTCATTTTTTTTAACAAAACATGGAATATCTTTACATTGACTCTATTCCTTGGCTCATCTAATAGGAACATGCAAATGGCTATATTTCATTAAATTCCATATGCATGTAAAGACAAAGTAACAATTGATCAATATATTATAGTAGGAAGATAAATTTTAGAAGTGCACGTAGTAGCCAATTAGACCAGAAATAATTAACGGGGCAGGAAGACCAAGCCATTTCTTTTGTAACCACATCACAGAAGGATGCATGAACAAATGCAAAAAAGAGGATGCATGAACACTGACATATCAGGGAGATGAAATTATTAATCAATAAAAAAGATCTTTCACATCATTTTTTGATGATTTGTGATAATACTCATTATTTTGAAATTCAATAAATTAGTGGTGTCAATAATGGGAATGAATCTGCCATTTGCAATAGGAAAGAAAGTGCTTAAAAACCATCTGAATTATGCTTATAATTACATCCACATACCTCATAAGAAGAAAATGCATAACACCAAAAGGACAAAAGGTGTCAAAGTGAATCAAAAGTAAGTTGAGGTGTATGATTAAAAGTTGTGTTATCCAAGCATTGATATAGACCTGCCGTTTCCTATCATCCAGCTTCACCGAACCGTCAATCCTGGAAACTTCGAAACCCTTTTCACTAAAATAATAATCCATTATATCTAGCACTTTGGTCCACTGACTGAAGATCAGAACCTAATAGCATTTAGCAAAGGCAGGTGCAGATGAGTAGCAGCTTGGCCACAAAAAGGAAGCAGAAAGGCACAAGCACAGAACTTTAAAGCATACCTTGTGATTCCGTGCAAATAGCCGCTCCAGGAATCGGTCGAGCAATTGAAATTTTCCAATAAATCAATACAATTAAAGAAGACAATGAATGTGACATCTGAAAAACAAAGTATTGAGCTTCCTTAAATGACATCATAGAGATTTAGATCAATTGTCTCCCTTGGCTCAATCTCGTGTTGTTGGTTGATGTTGTAGGTATTATCTATAAAACACAGTAAGTAAAATTTAAGGAAGCCATCATCAAGCAAAACATCATATAAACCTTCACATAAAACAAACCTAGAGAAGGAAATAATAAAAAGAGGAACTTTTGCGATTAAAATAACGGGCTAAAGTAATGACTAATTCACAGACCTGGCGCTCAGTAAGCTCTCCTCTTCCTGCGAAGTCAACCCGAAATAGAGCAATCGAATGCACAATCTGCAAAAAAATATATTCAGTCAACTCTCCAAATCACATGATTGTCTCATGTTTGCTATTTTATCGGTTCAACTGATCTCTTCAGAAATGAAACTCAAACAACAAATTTAAACATATATAATATAGAAGGAAAACATAAGCATACACTCTTTTTTCAATGTGTGTTGTAAACTTGCCAAACTTCTATTCTAACATATATAGAAGATGAACCATTATTTGTAGCTTCTATTCTTAGCTTACTCTATTCTAACCTATCTCAAAAAAAATTGTTTTGTTGTATTTAGAATCAAAAAGAAATAATTTTCTCATCTTTAATACCATGATTTTGTTTGGCACATATATGGTATTCTTATAACAATGTAAATTGAGCAAAATAAAATCTTCAATCATAAGCTTTCAAGTCAGTAACTCTCAACACCATAAACATTACCTCAGCTTTTCTCTGCAACCTAGCATCACCTTCAGCCTTAATACCATCCACCTTCAGCAATTTCCTCATAAGTAACTCTGTAGTCACAACAAATTCTTTGTCAGAAACCTTGGTCCCTCCATTGACAGCCACATCCAAGACCAATACCTGCAAAATTAAAATCAGTAATATCTTCATTATCTAGTTCAAGTTATAATGTTTCTATAATGAATGATAATAATATTCAAAAATAAATCAAGCAATTAACAAACCTAAAAATAAATTGTCACTAATTTCTTATAAATTCAAAAATAAATTGACAGTAAGCTCTAAAGTTAAAAAGTCCATGAGCCCTAAAAAGCGATCAATACTCCAAATCATGAAAGTAAAATCACTAATGAACAAAAGAAGCCTAAAGTAATTTTCTGGAAAAGATAAACATACATCATTGTCACTAATTTCCTTCTGCCAGCTCTTCAAATTCCATGTATCAACTCCTTTAGAACCATAGGCTGCAATGTGAATGCACAAGAAACAACTTAATTCACCAAAAAGATCACGCTTGTGAATTGAAAAATAGTGAATTAAACACAAAGTTATGAACAACATATCTCATTCACAAGGTGACCAGTGGGAGCTAAGAAAACAATCAATATTTTGACACCAGTGGACCTAATAGCTTGACCAGTCTCTTTGATAAGCAGAACAGAAATCAATGTTTTTCTTAAACCTGTATCCATTATTGCAACTTGAAATGCCTCCAACAGATCCTGTAGTGAAAATCCAAAATTGCATGAACCCAAAAATACAATCTTTGACAAAACACAAAAACAAAAAAAACCCATACCAGTTGGACGCGATTCAGAGAGTCCTGTTGAGGCCAATCTGCATTCTAAACACATGAAACCCTAATCACCATCGAAACAGAGAAAAAAAAATTCTGGAAAAAACAATAAAACAAAAATCAAGCATTCAATCATGAGATCAACAAATGAGAACAACAAAAACCCAATTCTCTCAATCGATCAAAGAGGAAATGAATAAAACAGCCAAATCAAAAAAGAGAGAAAAAATTAATAAAAACAAACAACACAAAAAATGAAATACATCAATAACCTAGACATGCATGCTGAAAAAGATGATGAACGGTGGAGATTAGTGTGTTCGACGGCGAGATCGACGACGGCGACGGCGAGATTGACGGCGGCAGTGAAGATCGCAGGTGACGGAGAAAGCGTTTTAGAGAACGCGTATTTTAGAGAAAGCAGAACGCATTTTTTTTTTTTGATTTCCTTTTCCAGAGTCACTCCATATATTGCCCAAATGTTAGTGGAAACATTGAGATTACTAAAATGCCCCCTTCTCAAATAAGTAGATTACCAAAATGCCCTCAGAAGGGCAAAATGGTCAAAAACACAGACATTTATTTTCTTATCTAGGTTAGTAGATATTTGTTATATTATTGGTAGGTCCACTTTTGAAAAATAATCATTTAGTAGTAGATCTTAAATATTTTGGGTCACTCTAGAAAGATCCATTTTGCACCCAGTTTTGTACTTTGTGAACTAATAATTGGGATAATAGTCACTTTAGTCCTTGATATGTAATGATTAGTCATTTTAGTCCTTCATTGTATCAAAATTTCAAAATAGTCTCTGATTGTGAATTCTGTTAGTCAAAATAGTCCTTGACACTAAAATAACCTCCCAATGTTCACAATAACTATTTTCAAATAGGGACTCAAATGATAATAAACATGTAGTTATAAGAACTAATATGACAATAAGTAAGTATATTGGAGGACTAATATGACAATATTAATGAAATATTTTAACATTAAGGACTATTTTGACTAACAAAATGCACAATCAGTGACTACTTTGGTTGTTTTAATACATTGAATGACTATTTTAACTACTCATTACAATTTCAGTGACCAAAGTGACTATTACCCCACTAATAATTGGAGCATTGTTGTGAGAAAAATGCAAACCAGCAAACAATAAACTTTACACGATATTTATATTTATGTTTAATTTATTAATATTGTCTGTTTTTTTTTAAATGAAAGTATGTTGAATTTGAAATATTTAAGTTATTATTTGTCTATAAAAAAAGTTCCTGTGTAGCAATAGCATTGTCCGACACTAAATGTGAACATTATATGAACCAACAAATCGTGATAAGTTGTGACAAATCGTTGCTACTAGCAATGACTTTGTCTTTCATTACGTCATCATTTCCATATCCCTCTCCCTTGTTCTCAATTACTCATCAAATGGGACTTAGTTTATATCTTTAAGTTCGATCATTGACAAGGTTCAAAGATTACATTGTAATATTAAAAAATACGAAAGTCAAGGGTCGAGATCAAAGGGTTGTTCTAAAAGACTGTAAAGCCTTGCTCATGACTTAGGTCTGCTTCTAGCTATGATCAACAAAAGTTAAATGGATTAAAAGCATTTATTTACCAAGGACATTAATATATAACCACATGAAGTTTCAAAATAGAAGAGACTTGTCACAATATCCAGCATAATGGCTAGTTGATAAGCCTTTCAATTTAAGCCAATTTCTTGGAAGCATTTACTCAGACTCGATTTGGGTATTCAATCTCGTTGCTGAGATCATTTGACTTCTTAATGAACTATGACTCGATTTGGGTATTCAATCTCGCCGCTGAGATCATTTAACTTTTTAACCTTGATAAAAATGTGGCTTATTCAACAATTCATCGACATATTGTAAAAGTCGACTACCTCCTTCCACTAAACTAACTCAATTATTTATTTTTCTTCTCTTCTAAGCATATAAATAGTTATAAATACTATTATGGTTTAGAATACAATGTTGAACTTTTTATGTTCAAATAACCATTCTTTTAAAATTATTTTCACCACTCACTCTCTTAATAAATCATTACAAACATTGAATTCATCATTTCTACAGTCAAATCTTCAAAGTTCAAAGTGAAGTGCACAACTACACACTTTTGTTCTTTTCTGTCTTGTTTTTTTTATCCTTTCTGTTGTAACCTCCAGGCCACGTTGATCAGCCTTTATAGTACCAAACTCGAACAATGTATCCAGCCACTTGTAAATTCATGACGGAAGCATTTCATCACCACCACATAATCTATAATGTGTTTATTTCTTTTCTGCTTCTTTTCTCATTGTTTGAAGACAGAAAATCTCAATCCTTCAAAGTTCAAAGTGAAGTACACAACTACTCACTTTTGTTCTTTTCTGTCTTGTTTTTTTATCCTTTCTGTCGTAACCTCCAGGCCACGTTGATCAGCCTTTATAGTACCAAACTCGAACAATGTAGCCAGCCACTTGTAAATTCATGACGGAAGCATTTCATCACCACCACATAATCTATAATGTGTTTATTTCTTTTCTTCTTCTTTTCTCATTGTTTGAAGACAGAAAATCTCAATCCTTCAAAGTTCAAAGTGAAGTACACAACTACTCACTTTTGTTCTTTTCTGTTTTGTTTTTTTTATCCTTTCTGTCGTAACCTCCAGGCCATGTTGATCAGCCTTTATAGTACCAAACTCGAACAATGTAGCCAACCACTTGTAAATTCATGACGGAAGCATTTCATCACCACCACATAATCTATAATGTGTTTATTTCTTTTCTGCTTCTTTTCTCATTGTTTGAAGACAGAAAATCTCAATCCTTCAAAGTTCAAAGTGAACTACACAACTACTCACTTTTGTTCTTTTCTGTCTTGTTTTTTTTATCCTTTATGTCGTAACCTCCAGGCCACGTTGATCAACCTTTATAGTACCAAACTCGAACAATGTAGCCAGCCTCTTGTAAATTCATGACGGAAGCATTTCATCACCACCACATAATCTATAATGTGTTTATTTCTTTTCTGCTTCTTTTCTCATTATTTGAAGACAAAAAATCTCAATCCTTCAAAGTTCAAAGTGAAGTACACAACTACTCACTTTTGTTCTTTTCTGTCTTGTTTTTTTATCCTTTCTGTCGTAACCTCCAGGCCACGTTGATCAGCCTTTATAGTACCAAACTCGAACAATGTAGCCAGCCACTTGTAAATTCATGACGGAAGCATTTCATCACCACCACATAATCTGTAATGTGTTTATTTCTTTTCTGCTTCTTTTCTCATTATTTGAAGACAGAAAATCTCAATCCTTCAAAGTTCAAAGTGAAGTACACAACTACTCACTTTTGTTCTTTTCTGTCTTGTTTTTTTATCCTTTATGTCATAACCTCCAGGCCACGTTGATCAGCCTTTATAGTACCAAACTCGAACAATGTAGCCAGCCACTTATAAATTCATGACGGAAGCATTTGCACACACTCTTTTGGATTCGTGAGTACGTTAAGTACAAAATTTATTGGAAGAACACCATTCTGTTTATAAAATACCATGAAGTATTTAAAAAGTAGTCAATACTATTCTTTATAAGTAAATTGTTGATTAACATTGCATTAACAAGTTTGATCATATCTCATTTAAATAAATGGTAAGACGTATTGATTCAAGGATAAAAAAGTTTATACATAAGTGAATATAACATCTATATTATTTGTGGGGTAAATAGTCATTTTTATCTTTAAATCGGTAATGAATAATCACCTAGTCTTTCAATATATCGAAATTGCAAAATACATTTTGATTATGCATATCGCAAGTCAAAATAGTTCTTCAATGCTGACATTAACTCTTTTTGTATAAAAACTAATGTGACAGAACTTTATTTTTATAGGGATTGATATGATATATAAAGTAAATACTTATAGAAATTGATATGACAGTAAATATATCAAGAGACTTATATGTCATTGTTAACGATTAAATTTTTAAGTCATAGTTCAATTAGTTCAACCATGATCGACTCATATGAAGTAAAAGTAGAATCCAAACTTAGTTATATCACTTGTTCATGCTTTCTAAATTAGAAAGTAGAAATCAAACTTTAAATTAAATCAGTACATGGAAACTTGAAATACCACCAAACAAGAAAATGCAAATAATGAAGTCATCTCTGCGTTTCACGAGTGGGTTTTGGACCATATGATGCATAGCTTCGATCACTATTGATGATTGTATAGTCTTTGCATTTTCGAATCTTCTGATAATTTATTTTCTTAATGTGTGTCCAACTTGTACAGCTGCATGGACCGCCTCTGAAAGAGACAGGGTCCACATTCTAATTCTATGATATTTTTTCGAATATTGAATTCCCACGTGGCAGCATCTAATGTCCAACTCAGATGAAGACAAATCCACCGTATATGACTCTGTAGACAGACCGTAAGCTATGTTGTACCGACATTCAGAGTTATCCAATGCATTCTCATACACTCAAAGTGCATATTATACCATATACTCCCCCGTTCCAAAATGAAACACTCCCTCCTAGGAAAATAAAATTTCTTTAATTTTCCTTAAAAAAAAGGAAAATAAAATTTCTCCTAATACCAATCCATTTTAAACTATTAGGTGTATTTTTCTTTTAAAATATAGCTATAATTAATAATATATTTAACTAGCGGAAAACAGACACTCGCGTGTCCGTCTTGCTTCTCTTTTTATTGTACTGATGTTAGTAAATTATTAACCGTGCTTTTTATTAAATTTAGATTTTGATTAAAAATATGAATATCGACTTTTGTTTATTTATTTCATTGACATTGACAATATATCAAGTATAATATAAATTTTTGTCTTTTTTAATATTAACAACAATAAACGTTATTATAAAAAATATTTTGTAAGGGTATAATTAAGATAATGAAAAAACCAATCCAAACTACCATACTCTCTTTATGTATAGTATAGATAGAAGAATATAGTATACATTTTAACAAAATTGTATAGATAATAGTGTTCTTTTGAGTATAAATTATGAACAATAGTTTTTATGAAATTTTGATTAAAATTATAGGTATAGATAATAGATATTGATTAAAATTAATTTAATTTAATTTTGATTAAAATTATAGGTATAGCTAATAGATATTTTGAACTTTCATATTGTAAGAAACTATAATTATATTTTTCAATGATACCAACAATATAACAAATATAATATCTTTCAAAAAAATATAACAGGCATAATATAAATTCTTATCTTTTTTAATGAAACCAACAAAATAACATTCCTATGGTCTTTGTCAAAAAAAAAAAAAAAACATTCCTATGGTCAAATTTGCTTGAGAATATAATTGAAAGGAGAAAAAAGCAGCCCAAAACGGACTCATAAAATAACTGAATAAAAAGACTTAAATTAAATAGATCCTACAAATAAAATAGTGGTTCATCTTAGAACCCTACCCAATAGGGTTTAGTTAAACATACCCTAAAGACTTAGAGTGAGGAGAGATACTCTTCCCTTGAAGCTCCTAGTGCTTGCCTCCCTCTTGAACCGCTATGTTCTGAATGAAAAATTATGAATGAGAGGAGTTGTATTTATAGGCTTTATTTCCAACTGAGTTTGGGCTGAAAACTGGGTTTTTTTCCACCCAAAAGTAGCAAAATACTATAATTTTTGAAATAGCACACACGCCGCGCGTTGACCACACACGAGGCGCATATGTGCCTTTTTGCGAGCCCAGGGGCCCACAAGCATTATTTTGCATGCTCGAGGGCGCATGGCTCATACGCGGGGGGGCACATAAGTGCTTTTTCGCACATAATCGCATGTTTCTTCGTATTTTTTGTGTTTTCTTCCATGGAACTCCTTCTTGTAATGTCTTCAGAGGCCTCTTGAATCTTCATTCATTGTCTTCAGAGCCCTCGTGATATTACCGTGAATTACATCAAAAATACCCTAAAATTGTTTGGTTTCAGGAAAACAAGAATTACATGACTCGAAATGAAAACTTTACAAATGTCACGCAAACCATACGCAATTGTAATAAAACCCCTCTAACTTGGATAAAAACTAAATGAAAATGACTAAATATTGGGCACCAAGGCAATTTTTTCTGCCTTGAAAACATCAAATTCATCTTTTTCCTTATTCACGGCCTCCAACTTCTGCTCAGACAAAATGGAATTCTCCATCGGGAAATCCAACTTTTCTTTGGTGGTTTGACTTCATCTTCTTTTGTAGTATGTTTAGTAGCAAAGTTTTCACATTGTCATCCAAGGAAGTGATGCTTTGGGCCTTCTTGTCCAAGATTTTTTAGGCCTTTGTCAATTAGAACTAAAGTTCATGCGACACATTAAGATTGTCAACATAAATTTCTAGACCTTTAAAAAAACATAAATTTCTTGATATACATTAAGTTTGTCATGTCCTCCATTCTAATCAGGGCCGGACAGGGGTGTTCATGGGTTGGGTTAACCCAGAAAATTCGGTCAAACCCACCCAAAAAACGCAAAAAAATGGGTTGGGTAATTGGGTGGGTATGTTCTAAAAATGGAAAACCCATAAAAATAAATGGGTTTCGGGTAAAACCAGACCCAAACCCAAAAAACTCACTTACTCAATAATGTTAATATTTTTCATCTTTATTTTTATAGGGTAGAAGAAAGTTATATTTTCAAAACGTACACATTGTACCCTATATATTGAAAATCAAAACATACTAGAGTTACAAATTAATATGTTGCACTTCTTAGTTATTTTGATACTAATACAATTTTATGTCATGCAACTTTAGTTTGTTGCAAGTATTTTATGATTGAGTTTATTATTTGATATTCTATGATGCATAAAATTATAGTAAAATAAGTTAAACATTTATTTTAAGAAAATTAAAAAGTAGAGTACTATTTTAAAACAAATTATGAGGACTCGTCATTTAATATTAAAAAAATAGAAAAATAAGTTAGGTAACTCATTACCCAATCCAACCCAACCCAAAAATTAATGGGTTTGCCCAAACCCACCCAATAGTATAACGGATGGTTATTTTACCTCACCCAAACCGGAGTACCCTATTTGGTTTGGTTTTGGGTTTGGCCAAACCCAACCCAAACTCACCCATGAACACCCCTAGGGGCGGATCTAGACATTTGATACATGTGGGGTTAAAATAGTCCATCAATGTATCAAAATTTTAAATTGTCTCTGAGTGTACACTTCATTAGTCAAAATAGTCCCCAACATTAAAATACGTCATTAATATTGTCATATTAGCCCTTCAATATACTTACTTATTGTCACTTCAAGGACTATTATGATTAACAAAGTACAAAATCAGGTACTATTTTAGAATTGTAATATATTGAAAGACTATTATGAGTACTTAGCACACATTCAAGAACCAAAATGGCTATTACCTATATATATATAGGGAAGTGGCATGTGGGGCTTTAGCCCCACATAGCCCTTGAATAGATCCGCCCCTGATTCTAATATACTCTATTTTCTTCTTTAAGACTCTGTTAGATATCCTATCTTTTTCTTAAATATATTTTTAATGCATGGGGGGGGGGGGGGGGGGGGGGGGGGGGTTCCAGGGGATATTATTTGTTTGAGAAAATAAAATGGTGACTTAAGAGTTAGGAGGTTAAAGGAGTTTAATTTAACTTTGTTTAGTAAATGGTGTTAAAGGAAATGGATAGTTTATGGTATAAGGTGTTATGTGTCTAGTATGGTGAGGAAGGGGGAAATTGAGTTTCAGGGGAGGAAGAGGATATGTTGGCGGAATGAGAATAGGATTATAGAGGTTGTTCATTTGGTAGATGTGGGTTGCTTGCTCGATAATATTGGTGGTGAGGTGGATGATAGGTCCTCTGTTTTGTTTGAGAGGGATCCGTGGCTTAATGGATCTTCTCTCAATACTAGATTGAGAAGCCTTTATGATTTAGTGGAGAACAAATTGGCAACTGCAGCTGATATGTTATGGAGGTGAATAATATTACGGAGATTATGGGATGAAACAGGTGACATTCAATTTTGATTATCAATTTTGGAGGTTAAATCTTATTTCTCTCTTATTGTTTTGGTTTTTTGTAGTGTAACTATACTCTTTTACGAGTCGTTTCTTATATACCTTATACTCTAACCATACTTTTTGTTGGTAACATATTTTAATTTTGGGCTTATTAAAAAAAGTGAATCTTACTTTTTAAATTGAACAGTAGCAAATAAATCCCTCGTAATTAACCTCCCTTTCCTTCACTCCTTTTATTGTCCCCCAATTTTTTTCCCATAAAAAAGTGCTAATTATATTGGATTACCTGCTATATCAACTTCCATGTGCAGTTAAATTTGTCACACTTTTCAATCCTTTTTAAATAAACAATATGTATTTTGTTTGCAGAGTTGGTAAGAGACAGTTTGTTCTGTTTGGTTTAAGAGCCAATTGTGAAAGGACGAGCATCCTTTTTTTTTAATTAGACTACAAGATCAGCTTGTTCGAACTTTACATAACCTTGGCTTATATTATAGGTAATATAATTCACTGATTGCCAAACAAGGCATTGAAAAATTAAACTTATCTTAATCATTAGCCACATTATTTTTATGTCAACTTGGGGGGTCTCCGGATCTCAAACACCACCCAATACCAATTTAGAATTGTTAATTATTGAAATTAATTATAATATAAAAATTTCTTTCCCCTTTCTAGCATAATACTACTCTGTACTTTATTATTATAATCACTGACACTCTTTCCATTTTCATAGGTATATTTTAAAAAAGGCTTTAATATGTCATCGGTCCTTGCACTTTCACCATTTTTTGGCTTTGGTCCCTACACTTTTTTTTTGTTTGGCTTAAGTCCCTGCACTTTGAAAAAGATTTGGCATTGATCCTTCTGTTAAATTCAAGTTAAAAAAAATGTTAAAACTAACGGTGTGCCACGTGGACCATTTACTTCACGCCATGTGGCACAATAAAAGACAAAATTTTCATAATTAAAATAAATAGAATAAAATAATTGATTTTTAATAGTTTTTATATTACTATTATTATTAAATTAGAAATAAAAAATTAAAAGAAAAGATATCAGAAAGAAAGAAATGAATACGTTAATCTTCAATTGCATAAATCTTCAATCAAAGATTGTTTTGTTGGATTCATGGCATTTACTACTACATTGTTGCCACGGTGCCTTTCCAAGATTGGAGATACATTGGTATTTACAAACAGAGAAGGGAAACGAGTAATTATTTTAATCGGAGAAATAGGAGAGTATAGAGACTTAAAGGGGGAAGAAATACAGAAAGCAAGAAAGAAATGAAAATGCATAAATTCAATGAAAACGCGAGCGACAACTAAAATTCAATGAAAACGCGAACAACAACTAAAATGAGAATATGAAATCCAACTGTTAAATGATTATGGACGTCGAAATCGAATTGATGTATGGAGGTCGAAATCGAAATCCAAACTTAAGGCAAGGAAACGAATCAAATTTGTTCAAGTTGAAACCCTACAAACCATTTTCCCCCTTTTCTCAAAGCTTCTGCTTTGCGTTTCTGCATTTCATTTCTTCTTTCTTTCTGATATCTTTTCTTTTTAATTTGTTATTTCTAATTAAATAATTATAGTAATATAAAATCTATTTAAAAATCAATAATTTTATTTTATTTATTTTAATTATGAAAATTTTGTCTTTTATTGTGCCACATGGCGTGAAATAATTGGTCCACGTGGCACACCGTTAGTTTTAACATTTTTTTAACTTGAAGTTAACAGAAGGATC
Organism: Medicago sativa; assembly: GCF_051527215.1. Taxonomy (NCBI): domain Eukaryota; kingdom Viridiplantae; phylum Streptophyta; class Magnoliopsida; order Fabales; family Fabaceae; genus Medicago; species Medicago sativa. The sequence goes on along the minus strand of NC_140753.1, from coordinate 24,514,019 downwards.
AATGCCAAATCTTTTTCAAAGTGCAGGGACTTAAGCCAAACAAAAAAAAGTGTAAGGACCAAAGCCAAAAAATGGTGAAAGTGCAAGGACCGATGACATATTTAAGCCTTTAAAAAATGTATGTACTATGTAAATATGTAAAATATTTATATAAGCATCTATGAAAAAGGACTCAAAGTGATAGAAAAAATAATATAAAAATAACATTTCTCTAAACCATGTTTATAAACTATGTTTAACATCATTTAAAAAAGTAAACTATTTTTTTAACTTCAAGTTGGGTGTGCGTTGAAACTTGAAACTGTCACGGGCCAATTGAATGTTTGCAAACAGCTCTTATTTGTGGCAGAATTGTTCAATTTGTCAGAATTCGGATTCTCCTATTTTTGTTCATGCCAGAACTATATCCAAAAGATTCAAAAATATTTTCTTAAATGTGTGTTTTTAATCATGTTAATGAGAACTAGGTTATTGTTGCCGATAGGGAGCACCAAAAGAAGTAACAAATCTTAATGAATAAAATCTTATGAATAAAATTGATACATCATTCAAAGTGGAAAACTAATGGATTCGTGGGAGAGAGATGCTCTTAAAAATTGATATAAGTAAGACGTATGATAGAGTGGACTCGAGGATCATCTTCAATGCATTATGTTGAAGATGGATTTTCACGAAAAGTGGATAAATCAGATATTTGTATGCATAGAAACTCTAAATCACTGGGCGATGAATGGAGAGGGAGTAGGAAAAGTCTCATCTCGGAAGGTTATAGACACAGTGATAGATTGTCACCCTGCCTTATTATTTTGTGTCAAGAAGAGTTCATAGCCCTTCTTGCATTTTATTTGTTAATTATTTATTTTATTTTTTTTGCATGGTGGCAAAGCAGTAAACCCGAACATTGGAAAATATTCTCTAAACATAGCATAGAGCCACTAGACAAGTTACTAATGCACATATTTGTTTTAGTAGGAACACGACCAAAGGCGTTAAAGGTCATATTACTATATGATTTTGGGAGTCACAAAGCGCTTGGACGTTGTAAAGTATTTAGGCTTACCATATATGATCAAAAGAAACAAGAAGCAATTGTTTGGATACCTAAAGGAATGCATCTTGAGGAAAATGCAAAATTAATTTGATAAACACCTACCTAAAGTAGGGAGGGAAGTGCTAGTTATGTCGATTGCACAAGCAATTCCATCATATTGTTTAAGCATATTTTTTTCATCATCCATTCTAGGGGATGAGTTGGAAAGAATGATAAAATATTTTTAATGGGGGTCAAATAGAAATATGTGGAAAGAAATTGATTAGTTAAATTGGGAGAAACTAGCGATGAAGAAAGAATATGGTGGAATGGGTTTCTGACATTTCTATGGTTTCAATTTATCTATGATAGGGAAGCAAGGTTGGAAATTAGCAACCAACCACAACGTTATTGCATGTGTCTTCAATTCATTAGTACTTCATTTACTTGAAACAAACAATGCATCATTTGGTCTTAAAATAACTCTCTAGAGTTTTCTACGCTTCATACATTTTCATCAATACAAAGAATCAACTTATGAATAAGAGAACATAGTAAATATTACACCATCTACCATATAATTAGAAAGGGGGGATTTTCAATTCCAAAATATATGGTATTAAAAAATCGTACACCGAGTTATGCAAACCTGTACGGATTATAACTCCACTACTTAAATGAAGAAAAAATAAGGATCGAGAGATGTTGCGTCCACCGTTGATATGCCTCAAAAAAGGAAGGAATAACAAAATTGACAATGTAAAATCTTTGTGCATAGTCATCAAATCAAATTTCTGTTTAAATACGATTTTAGTCCTTGTAGTTATAGCGTGTTTTTGGTTTTAGTCATTGTAAGTTTTTTGTTGGATTTAGTCCATGTAGTTTTTTGTTTAAATATGATTTGTTTGGAACACGTGCTCTGATTTTATTGGACCACGCATGATGTCAAGGAATAAAAGCAACAATTTTTGAATTCGTTGAAACTGAATCCAAACAAAACCGGAACTAAAAGAAATGCTATAATTCCACGACTTAAAATCATATTTAAACTCAAATTTCATCGTAATATTTATACTCTTACTTAATTTTATTTATATTAAATTACTCAAGTTACACACACTTTTATTTTACCATGTAATTATAAAAAAAATAGAAAAAATGGTTGTAATAAATTTATTCAAAATGTAAAATAGAAAAACCTACTCAATATTTTTAATTAGTTACAACATCTAAGTTTTAGTTAATCAAATTTTAATTTTCAAAAATAACTTAGTAGGAAATTGTTAACAAAGTATACATTTATGGTGTAGAAGGTGTACCACTATAGAATCAAGAAAGAATATAATTAAGGAGTACAATTTAATTTGTTGATATGAGAACATAAGTATATCAGAAGAACCAAGTTTGATGAAGTTGAATATTTTTTTGTAGGTATCTAACTTCGACTAAAACTCGGATTATCAAGACTTTTTCCCTAAAAATCAGACTCATAAGAAAACGTAAGTAGAACAAAGACATTTCATACAACAAAAATTTCCTATAGCAAGAAATCGGTGGTCTAAAGATGATTGTGAATTAGGTCAAAATGCATTATTGTCGTTGTTCGTTGCTTGTTAGTTTAGTCCTCTACTTGTTCATTAGAACTTTGGAATAACATTTCCTATGTTGTTACTGTATGTGCATTTTACTGCGCTTTAGACACGCAGCAAAATGTGGAGTGCGACTACATTTATATGAGAAAGCCCTAGATTTCACATTAAGTCAACGATTATAGGAATATATTATTCTCTCTCTCATTTGTTAGCAAATTGCAAAGCAAAATCCCATCCTATTCCAATATATCAGTAAAGGCATATGGATAACGGTATAAATACGTTGCTTAAAGAATAAAAAATAGGGAATAACAAAATTTACTATAAAAGGAAAAGAACAACAAAACCCTTACGGCAAAACACGTTTATGAATAATTTGGTACTCACAACCCACTCAACCAGATGTAACTATAATATTTTTTATGGTAATAAAATGTATCTATATTACCGACATCATTTACTCGTCATGTATGAATTTATATACATATTATAATTTCTTTTGATGGAATGCATATAATATTGTCTAATATGAATCCGGGTGACGAGCATCACTTAACCTATAGTTCTTTTTTAATCAAATTTTTTTTTTATGTTTTAGATACTCTTCAAATAAGGAGGAGAGAAAATATGTGTTGTAACCTTTATATTGGATATATATCATAGTCTATGTATAAGGTGACGAACAATCAATAAAATTCACTCATATTGATACCTAATAATATCATAGTGCGATATATTTCTTCTCTTCGTATTTTATTTCGGAGTATATTGATTTTAATTTTACTTATCCAAATTTTAAAGTAAGCTTCATTTGAACCTATAAACTTGCTAAGAAAGCCTTGTTCATATAGCTAGTCCCCTTCCATCAGAGTCTTCATTATTTGTATTGTTGATGAACTAATAAATGAAAGGTCTTGTGTTTTATTACATGATGGACAATCTTTATCTTTATTGAATGACTTATTAACAAGGTTAGGTATTGTTGAACATCAATAATTCAATTTGTGATTCTTAAATCACAACGTTCACATAAATAATAGAAACGCCAAAGACTAATACCTCTTGAAAACGAAATATTTAGAGAGCATATATCTATATTTAATTAAAATGTGAAACGTAACATAATAGGGACTAATAATGGAAACAGCCGTTGAGATTATTATTTTATTGTTTGTAAATATACAGGGAAATTAGAACATAAAAAATAAGTCGTAAACTAGCACTAGAATATTCCAAAAATAATTAATAAATTCCTGAAAGTTTCAAATTGGAATTGAAATGAAATTTGGAAAGTTCAATAGTACACAATTAGGGATGCACGTGATCACATGGGATGGGATGTGTAGGAATTTGGATTGTGGGGCTTTGCCAACTAAGCAATGTCTATATCATCTCAATTTGGACTATTTTCAATTTACAAAAATGGCTTCTCACAGCTGGAATGGAAGCAAAGAATATTATTACCTTTTTATAAATTTGGTGTCTAATTATGTTTTGGAGAATTATCTTATATATAATCTATCTATCATAGATTCATGTTTCAGAATAGTTCAAAATTTTAACAATGATCGGTGCAGTTGCTTGAAGTAGAAACTAATGTTATTTTTGGTTTCTAAATTTGAGACACTAAATCAAGAGATTCAAAGATAGAGAAAGAAAACAAAATAATAGTCCATTAAACTCAATTTTTATTTTTCTAATGGCAAAGTTAGTATGTTAATTATTATGTTAGTTTTTGTTTTCAATTCAAAACTTGAATCCTATATCTCCAGCTCTTTAACTCTTAGTTCAAATCAGTGACTCAATCACAGCTAAATTTATATTTATTTTTGAGGAATATTATTTGGACAACAAAAAAAGATGTACACCGTATATTTACATGGATCATTGTATGATTCAATTTTATTGTTATTTTTTCTTTCTTTTCTAGTTTATACCATTAATTATAAGTGATGAATTTTTATACCATGTTAAGTGTTGAATGTTTCATGTTGAAATAGCATTGATCTTTATTTTCTCTTTTTTTTTTATGAATCAACATTGATAATGTAAAAAAGCTTTAATTTGTACTTAATTAAAGAAAAGTTGTAAATTATTAAAATTAAAATTTTGAACGATTTTGAGTATAGCTGCAACACATCTCCATTATAAATTTATAAATGTTCTTATTTTTATTTTGAACATCTAAATTCCCATACTGCTTAGCTGCCATGAAAATAGAAATGATTATATGTGACCTGTCACCGATTTCTTTCATGTAAGTGGTGGAAACCCTGTCACTAAAATTGCTGCATATAAAAGTACCTCTTACCCATCATCGTGCATATTGAATACTGTCCTTTTTATTGCTCACTTAGATATTTCGCACTTAATTAGTGCTATGTGGTGGTTGAAGTTGTTTGTATTTGTTTTTGATTTTTTCTAATGGTCAAGAGAATAGTCAATTTCTAACTAGGGTTTATGTGACGGCTCACAAGAGAGAAAGGAAAAAAAAAACGATCAAGAATGTTTCACCAGACTTTAATCTTGTTACCTTACTAGCGCGTTGTATCGATTTCTAACTAGCAGTTTTGATGGTTTTTTCTTCTTGTAATTTTATTGTAACTACTCGAGTCTTAGCCTAGCACTCCTCTTCAGGTTTGGAGCTCCTTTGTTTCAATGTAATTTATTTTGGCTTTCTTAAATAAAAAAAGTCAATTGTTTTCCTAGTAATAAAGGCAGGAGTATTGGAGATCATAAATAGGGGACATTTTATTGCTGATAAGAAGACATTGTGACCACATTCAAATTTTGGTTTGTTTTGTTGTACTAGAAGCACTTCTCTGTTCTCTCTTCATTTACATATGCCAACCATAAATTTATGATGATCATTAAAAGCCTTTAAAACTGCACCGTTTCCTATAATTCCATCTCCCACCCCAACGTAGAAATGCCATTGCAATTTACTCCCAATTAAGAAAACTTGGAATTTGAAACCAAAAACCTGGTCAAGAGTTTCATAGCTGTCATAGTTCTTATAGTTATTGTGTTACAACTCGTGTCAGAAAATTAGAAAGCTAGCCATAATTATTTTCTTTACATTTTGTTTTTTGAAACACATTTGCAGTTTGTTACATGCAATGTGCTAAAAAAATCAAATTTAAATGGACAATTCAATCGGTTGAGTTGTAGTGTTTTCTTTCTTTCTATTGATCTAGTGACTAGCATTCACACATACTCAAATAAACGAACATGAAAAAGAAGAAAGGGGCAATCCAAATTCGATATCAAGATTATCAGAACCACCAAATCACTAGATTGTAACAATAGAAACCTTCATAATTAACTAACTCATCTGTTGGTTTACTCTCAACTACATTATTACATGAGTCATGTTACCTCGAGCACTAGTTAAGCATTTTTCTGCATTGAGATCTCAAACATTCATTTTGTTGATTGCATGAGGTCAAATTCAATAGACTCTCTCCACTAAAATTCTCACGGGAGAGAATCTCAATCCTACTCCCTCCGTTTTAAAATGAGTGTCGTTTTAGGTGTTTACACACATATTAAGAAATGCAATGATTAAAAGAAAGAGAATGGTTATTTTACCAAATTATCCTTATTAACTATTGGTTAGTTTTAAAAGTAATACTTTGGAAGTAGTGTGCAGAGTATTAATTGGAGGGTACAATTGAAAAGAAAAAGTTATTATTGCATTGGAAACTGAAAGTGACATTCATTTTGAAACAAATTTTTTTGGCTAAAGCGACACTCATTTTGAAACGGAGGGAGTATTACATTTTGGTTAAATTAGATTGAATAAGTGTTAAATTGATTCAAGCATAATTGGTACGATAAATTTTTATTTTATTCCACTTTTTTATTATATTTTTTTGCAAAAACAAAATCAACTCATCTTATTAATGACATCAGTTCAACATAAGATGTAACATGATCATAAATTTAAAAACTAATAGAACAATGACGTCCTTATTCAACAATCAACAACTTTGTTTAGATACCACCAAATAATATTTATCTTAAAGTTTTGAAACAACAACAACGAAGTTTAACAAACATTAATAATTGTACAGAACACTTATACTTATTAACTTAAGTGAAATGCTAACCGTTGTCTCTGAGTGGAACCCTCGTTAACATAATCCTGACTTAAATTTACTATTTGATTTAATCGTGATTGAACCGATTAAAACAACTTAACCGTTATATGAGAGTCTCATCCATTCAATCTCTAATACTACTAAGGACTTCTAGAATATCGGTTATATATGTACCAAAATTTGCATTGTATACATGTTTGACAATCCACCTTAGAATTGGAATTCAATTCGAGCACATACACAAAAAGTGATTTGCACAAAACTATTCCTTGCCTATCGACATGTTCCACTTTTCTTATGGATGTATCTTCATCTTTGGAAAGTTTTAACCCCTCACCCAACTTTACCAAAAGCTTCATAACTCTTCAATGGTATCATTATTACTTGTACAAAATTACCAAGTATTTAATTTTTCCTAAAGTGTAAGATTAACGTAATTGTACTTTGTGCTATTACGGGTAAAGTAGTAGTAACACACACGGTTTAACTACGTAAACCATTTAAAACACGCGTTAAGAAAAAGAAAGTACATACATAAAAGGACATAAATAAATAAATGCACTAATGATGAAAGATATTTTTATTTTGAGTGAAAATGAAAGATATTAACAAAAAGAAAAGTACAAAAGAGGATTAAAAGAAAAAGAAAAAGCAAAAGAAAATTCCTTACTTAGCAGCGGTCTCAGCAAATATGTTAAAACCGGACACGTTCTCTGTTTTTTTGTTTGGTAATGAGAAGCAAGAGAGAAAAAAAAAAACTTTCCACCAAATTAAGGAGTAAAAATACAAAAATAATTAAATAAGTAAAAATTCAATTTCGTTATACATATCATTATCTCAATTTATTCCCTTGGTTTCAATTTTTTATATTCTTGAAATTTTATATGCAACCAAGGACATATTAATCCGAAGTGTAACATCTAAATTTATTATTTATTTTATATTATTTTTTATAATTAATATATTATTATTTATCGTATCTCAACTCATTCTACTTTTTTTTATAAAAAAACTAATAATTTTTTAGAATTAATAAATTTAATAATTTTTTTAATGATGTGTACATAACCTTAAACATATAACTTTGAACTTTTCGTTAAAAAACAACTTTAAAACTATTCTCAATTCTCAACTACTATTTAGTTACTACTTATAGTAATAATCTTCGACACTCCTGGCATATTATGTAAAAAAAAAAAGAAGTTAAAAGTAACCATTAAAATGACGAAATAGTGTGCATCACTATTATTGATATGCAAAAAACTAAATATATTGTGTATAATCACAATCAATGTTCACTTTTTATATTCTAAGATAAATTGATGAAATATTGTGTTTGTTGTTTGATTTATAATCTAACGAATCTTATGATGAGAAGAAGACTCTCGTTATTTTAAGTTCAGGTAGCTTTATGTAGAGTAATGTTAATAAATAAATATATTAAAAATTATTATAAATGTATTTGGAAATTCGTTAGAGAGATTTATATAATTTAAGACTATTAAATATGTAATGCAAATATTTTAAGACTTGTGTTGTTTTTCCTTATATTTGATTATTCCATACAAGTTAAAGATCCATATATTTGATTATTCTTAAAGAAAAATGTAAATAGAAAAACCATAATAACAATTTTTTGGAAACAATTTATTTATTTATTACAAAATCACATTTCTTTAATTAAAGGATTAAATAAAAGATAGTGATTTGTACAAAAAAACAAAATAAAAGAAAGTGATAACTTATCAACCAAAATAAATAAAAAAGTGATAATTTTACTAAAAAAATAAAAGAAAAAATGAACAAAACAAAAAACAGAGTTAGAGAGAGAGAAAAAGATAGACATTGATGATGAAATGAATGAATCTCATGTCCTCTCATATAAGTAGGTCATACATTTCTCTCAAACTCCAGCTGCCTCTCTCTCTTTCCTCTCTGGAACTTCTCCCTACCCCATAAGTTCCAGAGAACCCATAATCACTTTTTCTCCAATCTCTCAAAACCCCAAACACATCCTTAATCACCTAAAACAAAAATCACCACCTTTCATTCATTTCAAACAAACAAAGACAGAAAAAATGCAAACACAAACACTTTTCTTAGTTCTTTCACTCTTCTTATGAAATCTTGTTTTTCAAAGAACAAGAAAAAACCGTTCTCAATGCTTCCTTTACGTTTAACCGTTGTTGTTTCATCTCTCATTCTTCTCTGTTCAATTTTCCAGCCATTCTGCCTTGGAATCCGTTCTTTCCCGACCACCACCGACAACTCACCTACTCCGTTTCGTTTCTCGGGTGCTTTCTTAGAAGCACCCGAGTATCGAAACGGAGCAGGTTGTCCTAAACAAAAATCCAAAACTTCATTCCCTTCATCATGTGACCCTTCTTTAGTTCACATAGCAATGACCCTCGACTCCGGTTACCTCCGTGGCTCCATCGCCGCCGTCCACTCCGTCCTCCGTCACTCTTCCTGCCCGGAAAACATTTTCTTCCATTTCATCTCCGCTGAATTCGACCCAACAACACCACGGACGCTAACTCGTTTAGTAGCGTCTGTTTTTCCGTCGCTAAACTTCAAAGTTTACATTTTTCGTGAAGACACTGTTATAAACCTTATCTCATCTTCCATTCGTTTAGCCCTTGAAAACCCATTAAACTATGCAAGAAACTATCTTGGTGACATGCTTGATACATGTGTTGAACGTGTAATCTATCTTGATTCAGACATAGTTGTTGTTGATGATATTTCAAAGCTATGGAGTGTAAAAATGGACGCTAAAAAAGTCATTGGTGCACCAGAATATTGTCATGCAAATTTCACCAAATACTTCACAGATGAATTTTGGAATGACCCTTTACTCTCAAGAGTGTTCAAAGCAAGAAAAGCTTGTTACTTCAACACAGGTGTAATGGTAATGGATTTGATGAAATGGAGAGAAGGTAACTATAGAAGAAAGATTGAAAATTGGATGGAGTTACAAAAGAAGAGAAGAATCTATGAACTAGGTTCATTGCCACCTTTTTTGCTTGTTTTTGCAGGAAATGTTGAAGCTATAGATCATAGATGGAATCAACATGGACTTGGTGGTGATAATTTGAATGGTGTTTGTAGATCTTTGCATCCTGGTCCTGTTAGTTTATTGCATTGGAGTGGAAAAGGAAAACCTTGGGTTAGGCTTGATGAGAAAAAGGCTTGTCCTTTAGATTCTCTTTGGGAGCCTTATGATCTATATAAGCCAAGAAATCATTTGATGGTTCATGGTGGTGGAGATAAAGATCAAGAGATTCAAAATTGGAGTTTTTCTTCTTCAATTTTGGTTGGATATGCTCATGATTTGTTGTGATTAGTGATGGTAATTTTGTTGTTGTTGATTAGAAATCTATGATTCATTTTTTGTTTTTTTACTTAGGTTATGTACAGATTGGTTTTTCAATCTTTTATTTTATCATTCTTTTATGTAGAATGGTTTTTTTCTTTTTTGGTTAATTCTTGTGATTTACATGTGAAATTTGATTCTTTTTTCTGATGGGGGGTTCCATTATTTGGAACAGTTTTGGTGGGTGGGTAAAGTTCTGTTGTATGGGGACACCATTGATTGTATGTGCCAGACAATTTGCAGAATGATAGACAGCTATTTCTTTGCTTTTTATTTTGATTAAGTTTTCTTTTCTTCAACTTTTGTTTGCTTGCTTTTTATTTTTATAATTTTATTGAGTTTCATATATTTATGAAAATCAGACACTAGATACGATATTGACACTACTAACATGTTGCCGTCGAGAATAATTTAAAAATATTGAAGTAATTGAATGTATTTACGAAAGTCAGTGTCATGTGGACCTTGAATGTGCTGGTTTTAGGCTTCTATCATGTTTTGTTCAGTGTCATGTGGACCTTGAATGTGCTGGTTTTAGGCTTCTATCATGTTTTGTTTGCTTACTTTTTTACTTTGCTCGAGTTTACATCTATTAAACACGGATTCTAGTAATAGTTTGAGTATAATATCGATGATAATTTGAAAAATTAGGTAAGTACAATGTCGCTTTTGTACAGACGCCAACACATATTAGACACTGATACATGTCGAACACCAAATACACATTTATACACATTTATGTATCAGCTATATAAGTTTCCATCAGTTTTTGTTTGCTTGCTTTTCTTATCTCTAACCAATAAACAATGAATGGTGCTAGTGTTGTGTTTTAGTACTTTGTTTTATGTGTTCCTTCCACCTAAAAGAATAAAGGGGAGCAAAAGCACTACAAGGTGCTTGTGATTCATGTTGCCACTTAACAAGCTATGATTGGGAGTTGAATTGATCACGGATTTACTATGATTTAAGGTATAAAGTTAGAAAAATAGATTAAAGTGAGAAGAAAAAAAATATAGAACTATAGATTGCCAACACTTCAAGTGTTACATTGGCATATTAGGTAGGTGCTAAGTCACGAATAGTTAGTTACCTTTGCCTTTAGGAAACTGAAATATACTATATACTACCTTTTATCAAGTGATTTTTCATTTGTTAACTACTTTAGGCCCCACAAAGTTCATGTTAAATGGAAAGTTCTAGGCTTATGGTTAAATCATTGCAATTGCACCTTCACTACCAAATTTCTCTATACGTGTCATGTAATCAAGTATAATGTATACTTGGATAAGAATCAAAGGAAGGCATCATCTCTAGTTATAATACTTAGAAGATTAGGAATAGGAAGAGTAATTCTAAATTTGTGTTAAATTAATTATAGTCAATGTTTTTAAAATTAAATCACATATGAAATCGACGAGACCTCTGAATCATAGTTCAAAGAACTTAAACCATCGAAATAAAAAAAATTATGATCAAACTGAATCGTAGTGAAGGTTGATTCAAGATTTAACTGATTAAACTGTTTGATTCGATTTTTAAAACATTGATTATAGTATCGTAGTACATATATATTATATAATATGATAAAATTGTGCCTTGTTGTGCATGTCGATAGAGAGACATGTGTGCCAGCTGCCAAGTGTATAATATGAAGTCATAGTTTGCTATCCATGTTTACAAAAGTTGACTAGGTGAGAGGCACAGTTATGATGTCTATTTCAACGTAAACTTCACAATTGCTTACGGAACTAAACTACATGGAAGAATACAACACATGGTGTCATATATTAATTTCATTATTAATTTATTTGCAGTGAAAATGAAAGCAAAACAATGACTTGGGAGCAGAAAAGCAATACTAAATTACTAGTATCAATTAAGTACTCAAATTGTACAATTGAGCAAATTGATTCATTAAATTAACGATATTTTAAAATGACTGTTGAAATTGAAAATAATTGATATTAGTTCTTTCAAAGGACTAATGCAATTGAGAATTTTTTTTATTTTAGACACATCTTTTTACAATTGTGTAGATTTACAAGACCACATTATGTGATAGATACACTTTTATTGAATTGGTAAAAACTAATAATTCACAAGGGTTGAGTTTGGTAGAATTTGAAAGTTACCAAAAGACATTGACTTGTTCATCATCTGAACAATGAAATGTACCTGCTGTTTAAACTAAGTCAATAAATTAAAAGCAAAAACAATCCAACAAAAGAAAGAGAACGATAGAAAAGGTAGATGAGGATAAGCTTACTTCTTCACTCCACAATAATAGCCAATACAATACAAGAGTTGGATCAACCATCTAATTTTACTTTTGATTATTAAATTAAACATAAATAATACAACGGTTTAGATGTCTCTTTCTTTTTACAAAAATAAAATATAGACATCTAACATCATCATCATGTACCGACCTAAGATACCAAAGCACAATACTTTCAAAAGACAATAGAACAATTTTAAACATGTTTATTCTTGTAAATATACCACATTTTGTTTTTGGTTTCAGAATTTTTGTTTTGTATCGTTTAATCCTTGCATATATATCATAATTTAACATAATAGTTTGACATTGTAATTTCAAGGGATCAAACTTCAAATTTCATAAAAATGATTATTAGTATCTCATTACTAATAATCATTTTCCAACCCCAATTTTATAAAAGAAATTCCATATTTACTTATGGTCATTGTTTTTTTTTTTTGGTCCCTACGAAATTCGATAATGTTGAAATTGATTCCTATAATATGTGTGTAATATCGATTTTAGTCCTTATGTAATTCATATTTGAGGGACTAAAATCAAATATTGGTTTTACATATTACATGCATCAATTCAATCATAAACAAATATTTAGAGACTAAACCAAAACAACAAAGATCAAAAGTAATAAGTATTATATTTGCAAGGACAAAAAAATAATGAAATAGCAAAAACAGGAAAAATATTTAATTCATATAAAAATGAAGTATAATGGTAAAGTAATTAAAAAACCTCCACCAGCATCCAAATCAACCACCAAGTTTCTTCCTAATAATTTCCACATCTTGACCACTCATTTGAAAAGCCTTCTTAATTACTTCATCAGGAATAGAAGGTTTACTAGCAAATGTTGCAATTGATGCAATTTGTGCACCTGGATTCTGACTATTAAGACCAGAAATTGCAATTGCTGGTTGCTTAGAGTCACGATTATACAAAAAATGCACAAGTCCCTTAGGAAACACAAATGATTCACCTGGGTTCAAATTTTGAGTAAATGCACGGTTTGATGTATCAACAAAGCCCACAAGTAAAAGCCCTTTAATACATGTTGTAACTTCTGAGGCCCGTGGATGAGAATGTGGGGGTACAATCCCATTTCCAGCTATATCGACACGAACTAAAACTAGGCCCAATGTGTTAAGCCCAGGTAGGTTAATAGTAGTTGTTGGTGTGACACTAAAACCAAACATGTTTGTTGTGTTACCAGGTTTTGATAGTGAAGATGTTGCAAAATGTGATGAAGTTGCTTGTTTTGGATCAATGCATGGTATCCCATTTATGAAAAATGTGTTTTTGTTATCTGCAATGCAATAATCTTGAAGTGGGTCAGGGTCAGATATACATTGGTTCAAAAAAAGGGAGAGTGTGAATAGTAATAGTGGAAGGGTGTGAAAAGAGATTTGGGTTTTCATTTTTTTAGATATATAAATGTGCTAGTGTTATATGGATTTTGAAGCATATGGTAAGTTATTTATATGCATGTGCAAAGAGAAAAAGATAGAGCAGGTGGTGGATGGTGATGTTAATTCAACTTGGTATGTTGATTGTGAAATGAGATGATTGAGTAGCTTGAGAGCATAGGATATAGAATAAACTGATAATGCAAGCTAAAGGAATTATGATCAAGTTAGAATTAGACACAAGAAGGGGATGATGTCTACATTTTATTCAACTGAAAATGATTAGTGGTGATTTATTTTTACTGTGATCAAGTTAGTATCATTTTAGGAATTGGTTACTTTAGGGTCTGATTTTTACCTATTATAAAAAAGATTTTGACATGGTAATTTAGAAGTTATATCTTCGAGATTTTTAGGAAAAGAAGAAGCTACTTTTTATTAACAACCAACATAAAAACTATAAATTTTAAAAGAAGCTATTTAAAATAGAAAACAAACTCTTAATCTCTAAGATTAAAAAAAGTTTAAAATAATTCATAAAACTCGATAGTATTTAGATTCAACTTTTTGTGTGAGGGTTATGATGTGGTCATTACACCATTTATGTTTTACCATTTTTTCTTTGGTAAGGTATGATTCGATGTTTTGATTTGTTTGAGTGTTAGACGTGCATTGACCAATACGATGAGTGATATATGTACAACAAAAATATGACAACTCATAAACAACTTATACCAAATTTTGCGGGTCACGTAAACTTTGTCTCTAAAGCCTGCATCATGAGGTATATGAAAAGTTGGAAAAATGGCATCTACCGTATATACCTACGGTGTGGTGACAACTTTGGTTGTCAATATAACATTGTTGATAAAGTAATGTGTGAATGCCTTCATACATTATAGTGATATGTATTTAGTCCATTTAGAAGTTTCGTAACAATTTGATTTTCAGTCAACAAGATAGCATCAAATGTAGTATCATTGCTTCTCGGCAATTGCTTCTAACAAGACTTCCCATAAGGAACAATTTGCTTAAGAGATGATTGTTAGGGGGCCCTTAGAATGCATTGTATGCTGGGTGTGGTGAACACCGTGAGTCTGAATGTCAACATTTTATCAAATGTGGTTTGCAAGTGCCATCTGGTATATGAAATTTTTAAATGGTTAGGAATGATTGTTTGGCTCTCGGGGAATATTCATACCTTACTACAAGTTTTTGCAGGGTGGTTAAGGGAAGGGGTCAAAGGGGAAAATCCGTAGGTGACATTGGCCAACAACAATGTCACAAGCGTACAAAAAATAAAAATACCTTATGAAAGAGACAGAAGAAAAGCCACTTGTAACATTGTGGTTGGCCAATGTCACCAACTACAATGTCACCCAAGTGCTACCCGGGTCAAAGGCTTATTAATTTGACGCACGATAGTGTGATCGATTTGGAAGGGGAGAAACAATCAAATTTTCAACTCCAAATCTACAACGGTAGAGGAGGTGTTGGATGTGATCAAAAACTTATCTTAGAATTGGTTTTTATGGAAGAAAATGGGGATTCCTTCTTTGTTCTACTAGTGGTTAAATTTTCCATTAGATTGTATTTGTAGATAGGCTAGGAGTTTTTGTTTATGTTGGTGATCCTGTATTGAGGTATAAGTACTAATTGTACTTAATCTTATTTTGTTGGGATGAGTACCTCTTGTGCTTATTTTTAATTTATAGTTTGGATTTTTTGCCTTATTGTTGTGATCCTCTTTTGATGTATCTAAATATCATTTTGTGTAAGTCCGGTTTCATATTTAAAAGGGTCACTATTGATTATGGAGGTGTATAATTGATTCTGACATATTGGGTTGCATTCGAGTAGAATAGATATTACCTTTAGGATTCATTCTAGTTGAAATTATGATTCGTAACTTTTAATTGCAGAATAGTTTAACTCACTTTGATATTAATGTATTTAATTTTATTTTTAATAAGGCAAGAACATAATGACATCAAAAAAGAGAATACGTGATTTTCAACTATACTTTAATCTTATATCGAGTGCTCATATATATTTTTTTACATTCAAATCACTTTTAATCAGACTCAATTTTATAAAATCAATTCACTCAAAACAAATACTTATCTGTGCAGCACCAAATATACACCTTGTTAGATTAAGTACCTCTTGTACTTATTTTAAATTTGTATACAAGTTTGATTTGATTTTGCTGCTTAAAGAAGAAGCTATTAAAATAATTGTGCTTGGACTCATTTATGAACTAGTACAGTACAAGGAAACTCTGTCGTTTGAAGTTGGTTGGAAGAATACGACATCGTTTTATTCTTTTAATTGAATTATTGAATAATTTTATAATGTTTTTTTAATTGAGTTGAAGAAATTGAATCATGTGGCCCAAGTGATATCTATAATAAAGATTTGAGGCCCTTCACATGGAACCTTTTACACACCGTCTCAAGTAGTACAGCTTTTGTTCATGTGGCCCTTCCTTCCTTCCTTTGCCATGCATTTTATACTGTACTTGTTCTGATCTCATCTTAAAGTATAATCAAATCATCACCGTCTTAATATTTATTGACTTATATTGTTACAAACTTACTAGTTTGTCCATGAAGACGTTCATATATTGTTACATTTTGATTAAATGGTTTGATTGCGAAGATATTTTAGAAAAATGCTAGAGACACTCTTCTCAATATTCTTTCGAACACTTACTCTCTTAATTAATATATGTTTCATAACTTTATATGAAATTTATTTTTAAAGTGTGATACCACCTTGATTTAAGCCAATAAGGGAGTGAGTATTCAGAAGCGTGTTGAAAAGATTGTATCCTTGGAGTATGAAATCGGATCATCACATTACCTCTTCGGTCAATCATATATGTATTTATTTGAGTATGTATTTTTTGGCATTAACCTTCTATTTTTTAGAGAATGACAGTCCTGATAATATGAAATTCAGTCGCAGGTAAGTATAACTGACCAAAAATTGTTACATTGAAAAATCAAATTTAAGTTCTTACAAATGATTAATCTTTTGGTGAAGCTTATGATCCACTCGAAACCAATCGTATGTATCGAACACTAAACTAATACAAAATAAATATTGTTGACTCTCATTCTTTACCCTTTTTTTATTGCCTTAACCCTTTATTTAATTGACAAAATGATGTTTGACTGAGAGATAAATGAAATGATTTTTTCTTTATTTACCTTAATCAAGTTATTTGATTTCAGTGCTCCAAAATATCCCCACAATATATGTTTTTTCTTAGCCTAACCCGTACTCAAGGATATTTGGTTATCGATTCTAAAATTCAAAATGAGGTTCTTTTGCAAAGAGGAATGACATATTACCAACTCTTTTAAGGTCATCTTTGTCTCATTTTTATTTTATTTTGGAACCTTCTCATTTTTTTGGTATGATTAATGGGAGGAAAATTCGTAAGTAAGGTTACTAATATACACCACATAATATAAATTTTCTCCATTGAAACTTTCTCATGTAAGATAAACTTATTTGTTAAATTAATATTTATTTTTTCGTCCGAGTTTTCATCTCCTTACCCCTTAGCCCTTAAATTTAATTTTTAAAATTTATAATCACCATCTTTTATGTTTTTTATGGCCCATACTTTACTAGACTCTTCATTCATATGAGAGGATTTAATCTCATAGTCTATAATAAAAAGATTCAGTCCCAAGATACAACTAACATTTTTTTAGTCAAATAACTAAATTATTTTCTATTATTATTTTTTGACTCAAACCATATTAACTTATATTATGTTCAAAAGAATTATTTTCTATTCCAAAAATAATTTACTAAAATGGTTTCATTTTTCTTTGACTCAAAAATGTTTCATTTTTTCCCTTCATAATTCTCTGTACTTTCAATCCAATTATATCATAACCTCTAAAGTCTAAATTGCTTCAAAACTTGGCCCTCATCATAAGAAAAAGAAGTACTCATCACCATCAAAAGTTAAATCTACTTTTAAGAGACACAATATGCAGTTGTGAAACTTTGAAATTACTTTATACACTTTACTCTCAATAATTATATCATATATCATATATTTCATAGTCTCTGAATAATTATTTTTTTTTATTCTATTCTTTTGTAACATTTTTCTTATCTTAGGATTTTCCTCAAGTACCACAAAGAGACAAATGATGATGTTACTGTAGTAAGGGAAAAAAAGAAGGGTATTCTTCTTATTCTCTCACTCTTAAAATCCACATGCACATGTTTTTTATATTTTTTTTCCTTTACTTTACTCATAATCATTTGCTACAAAATTATTATAGAGTTTTCTTTTTGTCTCATTGTGAACTATTCTTCAATCTTTATCATTTTTGATAGATTAGATCTCTACAAAATGATTAATCTTGATCATGGCTTATTTACACTTTCTATGTCTTTCCAACAATTTTGGGTTGTAGCTTTGTGAATTTCTTCAAGATAAGGTAAACCCATTTCTTATTTTTGTTGTTTTAGTATAAAGTTTAATTTTTTACTATTATTGTTATTTGTAAATCTGTTTTGTTCTTAGGTTGGATCATGTCATAAAATACTAAATTTATGTTTGTGAAAATGTTGTGTTTTTTTATTTTGTGTTGTTTGTGTTGTGAATTGTCCATGTGTTTATTAAAATGTTTGTTTGATTGTAAAAATGTTGTTTTTTTTTGGTGTTATTGTTGTTTGATTCTAAAAAGGTTGTTTTTTTGTTGTTGTTATTGTTGTTGTTTGATTAGATGGGAGAGACAACAGCATCAAATTCTGCTTTGCAAGTGTCTGTTTCTTTTGGTAGATTTGATAATGATTCACTGTCATGGGAGAGATGGTCTTCATTCTCTCCAAATAAGTATTTGGAAGAAGTTGAGAAGTGTGCTACACCTGGATCAGTAGCACAGAAGAAAGCTTACTTTGAAGCTCATTACAAGAAGATTGCGGCCCGGAAAGCCGAATTGTTGGCTCAAGAGAAGGAGATGGAGAGGGAGAGGGATTCTTTCAGATCAGAAGAAAATAATGGTATAGATCTGAGCGGTAATGGTAACGGTAACAGTAACGCCTGTGAGACTGATTCGGAATTCTGTATTTCCAACACTCAAGGTAGTTGTACCGAGGAACGCGATAAGCAAGAAATTGAAATCAGCCCGGTTGGTGATATCGGCAGGAGTCATGCGGATGATTTGAAGGAGGAGGAGGAAGTTGCGGTTTTGGTAGATTACCAAAGTTCATCAGTTGAGGTGGAGAATAAAGAGGTGGAAAGTGGATCACATGGTTCGTACAAGATAGACGAACCTGAAAAAGACGTGTGCATAAAACTAGAAGAAATTCTTGACGTTGAAGCTGAAGATGTGAAGGAAATTTCTCATGTTGTGTACAAAGAGACAGAAAAGGCTTCACAAGTTGAAGAAAAAGATGTGAAATTGGATCATCCAAAGAAATCTAAGGTTTGCTTTATTTCATATTTGGTTAAATCATATGTATTCATAATGTTAAATTTTTTAAAGGTTGAGTATTTGATTACCGTTTATTTTGGATAGGTTATCCCTGTGAATAGGGAAAATAATGCAGCCAAAACAAAGAAGAAACCAGTGGCAGCAAAACCTAAGGCATCTCAAATTTCGACACCGAGAAGTTCAAAGCCTACATCAGCTCCAACTAAAACATTGGCATCTGCCGCTTCAACTAAAAAGGGAAATCCGCAGTCCTTACCTAGGAGGCAAGTTACTTCTAGTGTGGAGAACAAAAAAGTCGCGACCAGATCTTTGCACATGTCTATGAGCTTAGGTCCAAGTAAGCCTGATCCAGTTCCTCATACTACTGAACCAGTTCCTCGTACTATGAGGAAATCTCTCATTATGGATAGTATGGGGGATAAGGACATAGTCAAACGAGCATTTAAGACTTTCCAGAAGAATTTTAACCAGCCAAAAACTTCCGTAGAAGAAGACAGATCTTCAGTAATAAAGCAGGTAATTGGAAAATATTTATGATAACTGCAGTTCATTGTTATGGATGGTGATAAATTTGGTGCAGTATAAATGCATGTTTATCTGTTGTAAAATAAAATTGATTTGAAAATGATTTTTTACATATATCCTGACAGGCTCCTCCAAGGGGGACTGCGTCGAAGGTTCCAACTTCTACAACTTTGCGGAAAGAAAATGGAAGGTAAATTATTGAATTGGCACTTTTATTGTTTTATAGGCACATGTTTCATGTACTATTTTTTGTTTATAAATTTCATACTATTAATGCATCTTAACAACACATTGAAGAAGGTTTTTTAATCGTATGGCGTCATATATTTTGTTTCTAGCTTCCTTTTGGAGAACTTCAACCAAGGAATCTATATATAAATTGTGATTCAAATTGATTTGAACATATTTATATCTTTAGATTTTATCCAACAATATCATTTGCGACTTGAACTGAATTTCTCCTTTAGATGAAATGTATTGTACTTCGTAAACGGCTACGAAAACAACCATTGTGTTAAGTATTGAATTGAATCGCGATTTTAATAAATTTCATTTTAGCTTTTTCAAAAAAAAAAAAAAAAGTATTGAATTGAATCTGCTTGCTAGTTGGATTTTATGAAATATATCAAACCTCTTTCCTTGACAAAGCATATGATAAGATTTCTATGAAACAAATCTAATAAGCTCTATTTTGATGAAATTGTATGGAATTAATTTTTTTTGTGAATAGGCCTGCTACCGCTGAGAGGATGGAGAAAAGAAGTGGAAGTGTTGTACAAACTTTGGCCCCGAAAAGTGACATTAAATCAGAGAAAGGGAAAGCGGTAGGACTATCTCCTGTGATGTTTAAAATTGAAAGTACCCCCTTATTTGTAGTTTTCTTCTGACCAAACTATTTTTTTCTTTCATCTATATCAGTCCTCAAGAAAAATAGAGGAAAAACCTAATACAAAAGTGGTAGAAAGAACGCGTCTCCAAACAAAATTGAAGGTACTCTTCCTCATTCCGTGATTTTCTATTAAAATGACTGGCATTTCCTATATTCCTGTGTTGGCTTCACTTAAGTGTCTGCTTATGTTTATAGTGTATTAGAGATGATATTTTGAAAGATAGGCAGGGCAATGAATCAATGATACTTATTGTGTTTGGGGGAGCATTTGATAAAATGAGAATTTAAACAAAATTGATTTTTTTTAAAATCGACTTGGTTAAAACTGTGTTTTGGATTAAGTCATTTATATTTGAGTGTTTTAGTCTAGAAGCAAATTCAATATATTTTTGTAATGTTTCGGTTTAATTTAGGGAGACATAAAAGTGATTGTAGGAGCATAGGATTGATTTTGGCATGTTTAAGTGTCATTCAATAATAACGGTCTTGCTTCAAAATAGATTCTAATGTGAAGTTGGGATTTATAGCTTTTGCTTAACATGGATTCATCACTCTCACTTCACAAAGCATTCTACTCACCATGAATTTATAAAGCTAGAAACTGGAGCTTCTTGCTCAAATCACGATCGCGCTGTGATTTTTGCGAAATCCAAACACACTGTATGGTTCAATTCATTAAAACTACTTTTCATCACTTTTGGTCGAATTGAGGTTTGGATACAAAATCAATTTTGCTAACAGTAACCAAACATTCGTTCTTTACGAAAATCATGCTTGATAGAGAAAATAAATTCTGATAATTTCCACTGTGAAACCAATCATGTATTTAGTTTATAGAAGGGCTGATATGGGATATGAGTTGGACATTCTATTTTAATCTATATAATATGCATGACTAACATATCTCAACACAGGAGGAAAAAGAGGCAGAGATGAAAAAGCTAAAGCATGATTTCAAGGCCACACCCCTAACAACTTCTTATCGTGGTCAAAAAGGATCAAAAAGTCGCGCAGAAAAGGTACGTGTTATACATCTGAACTGATAAGTGATATCTTCTATATTCACATCTGAAATGGAAAGTTATATGTTGCTTAAGGATATATAAAACAACCTTAAAAATAACTTTTTGGTATCAGCTGACTATTGATTGCGTTCTTGAGAGATGTGTGAAAACGACTAATTATCTGAAACTTTACTTTTAATTGAAGTCAGTCAAACCTTGTGTTTAACAACTGATAATTGGAGTTTGGTGATAGTAATCAAGTTAGGGAGACCTATGGGACCTGGCTGTCTTGTTTTGGTTATAAAAAATAAACATGTTTCCTGCCAAATGAGCATGTGTTGGTGGTCCATACTAGAAATAATGATGAAATTTATTTTTTTACAGTTAAACAAGAATTGTAGGATTATTATACCCTAAAAAGTGGTAAAATTTTCATATGAGAGGGAGACATGCTATCTCTCAGTATTCAAGTTTGGAAGAGGTGGACCCTCCCATTTTTATGTCTATTCTGAATTTTCAGAGATTACACTTCTCCCTCATGTCAAAATGTCACACGAGTGAATCCATTCCCCTAAGCAATGCTATCAACCTCTGCTATTTCTTATCAAACCATCTAAATAATTTTCTAAGAAATGTTCGTAACACACCCTCAATTTTTTTTTTTTTTGAGGTAAAGTAACACACCCTCTATTATTAAGTAAAAGTCGCATGGGTCTTATTAATTAAGGATTGGGTCCGACGAAATAAAAAACAAGTTCCACATGAATTTCACTCAATAATAAGAAAATATATATGTTGAAAAAGTGTTATAAGAGTACTATATTGATATTATTCCTAGACTATCACTAAAAGCATAGGTTGAATATGGTTTGGAATATGTGGTGACATGTTTGGCAATTTTGTACAAAATTGATTTTAACTTAAAACCATGATCTTGTTATCATAATGTGAACAAATAAAATATTTCTTTTCGGCAAAGGAAAATCATGTTTGATATATATTGGCAAAATTACCCTCATATTTTAACAATATCTTATTTCTTTAACAATAATTATATATCCATATTAATAATGTTGCATCTAAAAGGGATTTTTTGTCAGCACTATCCAAATAATGTTCATTATGTAAAAATTACTTTTCACTCAAATTTTCCAAAAGTCAATCAACTCACTCTATTCGTGACTAAAATCAATTTTGCCAAAGTTCAACCAAAATCAAATTTACAAACTCAAATCCAAACATACACCAGGTTTCCTAAATTCAACTTATATGCAAAATCTAGGTCTTGTTGGCTTCTGGTTCATTGTCCTTACACTTAATGGTCGACAGTTCACATTGTACTCCATTCTAAGGCCTTATTGTGTTCCATTGAGTTCTGACAATGTCCTGTTTTCATGACTACTCTTGCAGGGAGATGCTAAGACTGAGAGCCGTCGATAGCTGCACAAGTGGTGAAGGTAAAGAGAGGAGCAAATGAATAGAAGTCAAACACACCGGTGTGTCTCATAGTATGTGTTCAAAGGAGAAGTCAATTTCAACACTATGATATTTTAGTTTAGTATGCAATAGTGGAACAGTTGAGCAATCTTGTTCTAGTTAAATAGGAATCTTAATTATGAACATTCTGAGGAGTAGGAGGAAGGAGTGCTCAATGCACATCATATATTGTTGACAAATTTCTTCTTCGCACTCCTTCCATGACGTTTGAACTAGAAAATAATATTGTATAATGTTTTAATAATGTGAAAAATGCATATATTTTCTTGTAATTGGTTGCATCATTTTTCTTTCTATTCATTATATGGGTGATTGATATGCTTCTAATGTGTTGTAGACCACATATCTCTTAAAAACCTAAGACAATGCGCACTATTGTCAAATAGTTTCTATAGCGGCCATAGCATAGAGAAATTCGAACAAATCGTTAATGTTCAGCAATACGCTATTTAGCGCAAAGTGTTATCAAATAGTGGTTGCTATACTAGTGCCATAACACTTAAGTATAGCAGAATTTGATTAAACTTTACGCAATCCGCGATTGAAAACATTAGCAATGTATTAAAAACCCTGTTTCTCTATACTCCCCTTACTCATCTTTACATTCACATACAATTTATACAAGACTTGAATTAGGAAGCGAAACCTATTTAAGTGGGTTACACAATGGACATTAAGTACATCATAAACGTTGACACCGCCCTATATGTTCCGGAACATGAACAGTAGACTTTTTCTAATGGTCTTTCTTAAACTGGTTTTTAGAGTTAAGAGCATTGTTCTTATTCTTTTTTCTAGTGACGTTGAAGTTAGGTTGGAGAATTGTTCTTCTAAGCAAAAAAGCTTTCTTAGAGAAACTGAATGAGAAAGGATAGAAATGGTGGAATATTTTCAAAGTAAGTTAAGAATTCAAACATAATTCTTGCATTGGAATGCTACAAAAACAATAGAAAGCAATGTATTAAGCAAGTTCTGGTTAATGCTAAAAGAATCCAACATCTGTATACACTAGACTTCAAAAATGCTCATGAACAATAGTTCTCTATACAAGTAACACTTACATTTGGACGTTGAAAAAATGACAACATCGCAAGGAAAATGACCTATTAGCTTCTGAATTTGCAACAAACAAGTTGAACCTGTCATTGCAGAAGCATTCCCTGCTATCACTGTGTTTCAGAAGCTCCAATGTTTAGTAGCACTGTTTTGGGTCCAAGCATCCATAGTTTGTTATCTATCTCATGCAGAATTTGAATGAAACAACATAATCTCATCATTTTCAACTTGACTTTCAAAACTTCAACTCCTTTTTGGAAACAGTCCAACTGGAGAAAGTTGAATCAGTTAAGCCAAACCTGGAATTCTCTGACATGCTATGTTCCAGCAGGTTTGAAACTTCAGAAAGTCCTTTGTGCTAGTGCCTCTGCTGACTTCTACCCTTAATTTGTCGTACAAGGTTTTAAATCTGCGGTTTTCACGTCATGGACAAATTGCGGACGTAAACGTTTTTTCAAAATTTTGCCTTAGGTGTCTTCTTTTTCTGCATGTTACGAGCAATCTCGATACAGGCTTGATCAACCATTCCGAGAAAATCCTTCACTATCACAAATAGATAAAGAGTCTGTTCTCCTGCACCGTCTTTTGATGCTCCTCCTTGATAATATTCTGTTGTTCTCTTAACAAGCTGCATTATCCTTATTTGTTCTTCCCTCACCAATTGCAATTCCTTCTCAGCATTTTCAAGAAAGTGGTTCATCTCTCTCACAAACTTTCCTCCTTTACCATTATTTCCACACTGCAAAACAAGTTGTCGAATTTCAACTATCCTTGCAGAGAGTGCTGAGATAGAACCAACAAAACTGTTGTAATCTGTTAGAGCAACTTTCTTTACATTGGAAAACTCGGAACTGACCCCTCCTACAATTGCTAATCCTAGTGTTGTATATTCCCTTTGTTTTTGTTCATTTGAAGTAGTAGAATTCTTAGAGTCTCCGCTGCTGCTACTACTGCTGCTGCTCCTATTACTGCTACTACGACTCAAACTATGGTTGCGGTTAAGAACCGCGCGTTTTCCTTCGGAACGGACAACTTCTTCAACAACAAAGTGAAGCAATGTAGTTTTCCCATCAGTGCTCTTAACATCAGAAAGCTTCCTTAAAGAAACCAAGTTGAAAGCTTGAGCATTGCCTCTATTAGTACCTGCATTCATGCGGTTTCCGGCCTTAAGAACTGCTTCAAGAAGCTTCACAAAAACTCCTTGGTTTCGAAGCTCCTTACACCCGAGCTCAAGTGTCTGTAGAAACTCCTTAATTTCTACAATTTCGGCGTCATAATTCAACCTGAATAGAATCGCATTTAAGCGCTTAAATGCCGAAGGAACAGCTTTGAGGATGTGGTACAAGAAAGATTCAGCTGCTGCAAGTTTTGCTATGTCTCCTTCATATTCGAGTATGTTGGATTGCTCTTCTTCTGTTGGAGCTATTCTAGAAAGCTTTTCAATGGTATCTGCATTAAGGCCTTGACCATCAACAAGTGCATCGATGATTTCTTTTCGTGAGACTGCAAGAGATTTCAAAACTATAGCAGTGTTTTGTGATTTTCTAGGGTCAAGAATGAAAGCATTTGTTGATGCATCCCTGCTTGGACTTGTTGATTCTTTTCCTTTTGGCGTGTTACTCTTTGGTTTGGCTGCAACGTACCCGAATAGAGCTTCCATAAGATCATCATCAACCCTGAAAATTAAGAAAAAAACTTCATAAATATTGAAACAGATGATCAACATTTTTACAAAATAATTTTAGAAAATCTAGTATATTTGAATTACCTGAAAGAACCGCGGTCGATTTTGTCCCACACCATAGAGTGATCAAGATTAGTATTCACCTTATCCCAATGCAATGGTTTCAATTTTACTTCACTTGAAGAACTTCCTTGCTCACTTTTGGTAGACCTTGTTTCAATAGGGGTAGGCGGTGGTTTTGATGATGACTTCAATTTCAATCCACCTGTCTTCGGTGGCGGCGGTGGTGGCGGTGAAGGACTTTTTCTATTTGGAATTGGTGGAGGAGGTGGTGGCGGCGCTGAGATTTTTCTGTCAGGTACTGGTGGTGGAGGAGGAGGTGGCGGCGGTTTTTGACTCTTTATTATTGGTGCTGCATGATTTGCCATATTTGGAATTGATGAAAAAGAAGTGGAGGGTGGTTTTGGTGATGAAGGAAGAAGGTTTAGAGAAAATGGTTGAGTAGAAGGAACCATAGGAGGAGGAGCAGGAGGAGTAATTTTCATAATTGTATATGATTCTTGTGGAAATATATTCATGTGTGAGGTTGAAGATTGTCCTCTAAGCAAATGCATTTCTTGAATAGACTTTGATTTTTTCTCTTGTTTTTCTTCATGATCATAACCTTGTTTGTTTTTAGGACTATCCAAAACAACACCCTTTTGCAAATCCTTATTACTATTTTGATCTTGAAGTTTTCTCCAATAAACAACATCTAAACCATCTTCATCAACAATAAGTCCTTTTATGTTACCTTCAATTTTCTCAAAAACTTTTGCTTGAGGCACAGCATTTCTATGTTCTAAACTAGGTCTAGAAGAAGTGTTGTTATTGTTTACAATCACATTTCTTCTCTTTGCTCTACAACACTTATTAACAAAGAAGAAAATTAGAGCAGAAAGGACTAATGTTCCTGCTGCAGTTGCAGCTACAGCAGTTACTATCTTACTATTTGAAGAAGAATTTGTGGATGATGTTGATGCTACTGGTCCTTGTGATGATGATGATGATGGTGATGGTGGTGGTGATTCTTGTGGTTTAGGAGGTTGTGTTATTGTGGCTTGTTCTGGAATTTCAATAGGATACAAAGTTTCAATGTTTTGAGGAGAATTTGTTTGGCAATAGAAAGTTGGTATTAGAAAAGTTTGTAAAATAAGAACATGGCTTAGAAGAAGAAACATCATGTTCAAAGACATGAATGAAGAGGAACAAAGATTAGAATTACAATTACAATGAGGTTTCTAAAATAAGATATGCTTTTATGTTTTTTTTCTTTTTGATGATCATTGCAAGTTTTGTTTTCTTCTTTGTCTTGTGCTATTGGTTTTGGTAGTTGACCTTTTCCATAAATCACAAATAGAAGAAGTTATTGTTCTATTGGTTGTTGCAATGACTAACATGACCCTGAACTTTTGATATACATGAAGGTTGTATTTTAGGGGTAAGTTAGTAATTTGATGGCAATATTTGGTCTAGAGTTGAAAGTTTAGAAGTGGACATGCAAATGCAAAATGGTTGAAAGTGACGCTACTGTTGCTATGTCAAACATGTTTAGGTAAAGGTTTGAAGTGGTACTATCATATCATTCAAAGGTCTTCTTAAATGCTATAAAAGTTATCCAAATTTTGACTTAGCTTTGATATATAAAATACATTATAAAATATTTGCCACCCTTATTAAAAAAATAAGAAGAATGAGAACCAATTCCATTAAGGTTTTTGATGACTTAATGGTCTTGTTAGGGCCAACCCTATGATTGAATTCAATAGTGGGTATTATTTGGTGTGAAGAGTGGGGTACACCTAATTAATTAGGGAGTGAATCACCATTTGGTTTTGGAGATTGTAAGAGGTAAAGTAATTTGATCTCCATTTGCAAAATACAAATGAAAGTCTTAAACAAAGTTCTAGAAACATGCTTCAAGTGGACATGTGACATGTCCCAATTTAGCATTTCAAACACTGTTAGACAACGGGATGGAATGAATCGGCCAGCTTTAAATAGTAAAGACTAATTTGTTCAATCCCATACATTTGGGATCAAATTATTCAATCCCATAAATTTTAAGGACTATAATAGTGATTCACTCTTAATAATTTTTTTTTTGTTCGGATTATTCACTCTTAATAATTTTTTGGTACTCTAACATTGAGTGACCCTAACCTTGAAAAACGATTTTAATATGCAAACTTCGGAGATTATTCCATTGCTCAAATGATCCAAGAACTTCCATCATCGAGTTTGGAAATTGGCTTAACATGAATACTAATAAATGGCTTAAGATCCACTCCTACAAAATGAATGCAGAACATCTCCATTTCCTTAAGAAATTGAGATCTCAAGGGGTCTTGTTTTCTTTTATTCAATTTTGAACTAAAATCTCTAATTCTTTATTCCTTGACTCAAATTAGTTGAGCTACTTAACCCTCCTAACTTTATTCTATACTTAAAAAAAAATGTTTTCGCAATCCCTACCGTTTCAGTGGTTACTAACATTGATTCTAATTGTTAAGTATTTAGACCGTACGTTGATGTGGAAGACAACGAGACCCTTTTTTTTTTTTTAGTTGGTGTCCAACATGACAAAGAATGTCAGATTATAATATTAAAATATTAGTAATATTCGATAATATTAATGCTAGCAAATAGTTAGTGGTGTCAGTAGGGGATGATAACTCAACTGGTTTAAATTAAGGGTAAGAGGAGATGGAGGTTCGATGACTGCTCAATAGTCCCCTCAAAATTGCTCACAATTATAAAAATTAGTCGATCGGAGTTACGACCCAATCGAGATTTACACACACAAAAAAACTGACTGTCAGTTACAACTAAGTTGAGCAATTTGAGGAACATAATGAGCAATCATATGATGTACACGAGTTCAAACCCGAACGAATGGGATCCGGATCCACTCCTTCCACTTACTCTATATTTCTCCCTCCTTCCACAATTTGTGTCTATCTCTCTCAATTTCAATTTCAGGGAGAATATCAAGATGAGAAAAAATAACGAAAAAATATCAAGAGAGAGATAGACACAAATTGGGAAAGAAGTGAGGAGAGAGTTATTGAAAATAGACAATCCAATTTGGGACAAATGGTAAATATAAATCTAACAATTAATTACCAACATTTGTTATTAAAAAAGTTAACCGTATCAATAATTAAAGAGTATTAAGCTTAATTAAACACAGTTTAAACTAGTTTTAATAGTAAATTGGATTAAAAGCAATTTGCTTTACCTTAATCAGTACATTATTCCCTGTAAAAAAACTCATACAGCTCAATAAATATAAAATTTGTTTAAACATAGAACAAATTTTTTTTTTCCAACCCCACAATTCTTGCGCACTCCCAAATTGGTTTTCCCCCAAATTTACCCGGATTTCAAAATTCGAACGTGCCTTATGCTTGGTTTGAACCTCTCTTGTGCTAAAATGCAATTTCATGATTTTTAACAAATCAATTTTCAAAATCCGAATGTATAAAATGCATTTGTTAAATATTTACAAATGAATTCTTTATACATCTGGATTTTAAAATCTGATGTGCAACACGTCCGAGTTTTAATGGAAGATGTGTAATTCCCTTTTATTTATGCATTAAAACCATATACTTTTATATACATCTCTAAAAAGGAGATTCTTTTAAAAAAAAGGTCTCTAAAGGACATTATTCACACGCTACTAAATTTAAAAGTGAGTGATAGATCCATGATGCTTCTACTATTGTTGAATAAGAAGATTCCTTGTGGTGCTTCTCGCAATTCCTATGAAGGTTGAGATGAATGTCAAATATTCAATATCGACACAGGAAGCATATTCATGTGCAATGAGTTGAGATCCTTTCCATTTATAAAAAGAAATAGAGATTGTTATTAGAAAAGAGATAGACACAAAAAATAAGTAGTGCGTTCTATTATCAAATAGGTCTCATCATCATTAATTATTCTCAATTTTTTTATGTTTTTATCTCTCCAAATAAAGGAAATGGGGATCTTAACACATGTGCAATATACTCTTCCCAAATGAAAATTATGGACTGAGTGAGCGTAAATCAACTAGCGCAATCAGCACTAGACAACTCTCAATTTTATGGGGCCCGTTTGTTACGGATTAAAATAAAAGTGATTTTGACATAAAATAATTTAGAGATTATATTTTAGAGATTTTGTGAAAAATCAGAATCTATTTTACGTTTGTTTACCGTAACAAAAATCACTTTTTTTAAACAAATAATCTAGTTTGTTTGGATACAACTATATAAAAAGATTTTTATGTTACAAAATTAGTTCAATCTTTTAAATCATATTTTCTCTCTCCTCTAAAAAAAAAATCTATTTTTTGAGAAGCTGCTCTTAACAGCTTCTCATTTGAAGCTGTTTTTAGATTTTTTTTTAGATTCTAATTTTTTTAAAAATCTATAACAAACGGATGCAAAACTCTTAAAAGTGATTATTTGTTTAAAAAAAGTGATTTTTTTTTCTTAAAAAAACTATAACAAACGGGCTCTATGTTTCTACTTGGGCCGTTTGGTTGGTGAGCTCAGTGACGTTAAAGAAGTTTGAAGAAAGAGATCTTACATTAGATCGTCGGAAATTAATATAACTA
Source organism: Medicago sativa (assembly GCF_051527215.1). NCBI lineage: Eukaryota > Viridiplantae > Streptophyta > Magnoliopsida > Fabales > Fabaceae > Medicago > Medicago sativa. The sequence continues at coordinate 24,483,463 of NC_140753.1, read as the reverse complement.
TGAACATTTGCCTATAAATTTTGTATACAGAAGATGAGATAATGACTCTGGTGATTAACATGCCCGCTAAATGGTTGATGATCATTGGTGATATATGTATTTTACAATTCAAGATAATAAAGTACGATGTGTAAAATTCTTGAAAACGTATTTAGCTACGGTTAACGTAACTAATTTTCCCCCATTCTCAACGGCGTGGTAAAAATCCTTAAAAAAATGTTGCTGGGCATAAAATAAATTGGAGTATCTTTGAGTTTTTAATAGTGTGCAACATGCTTTTGTCAAAAAAAAAAAAAAAATTAATGTGCAACGTACTACAAAACCAACTCTACATCATTTAAGTCTCTAGATGACGAGTGTACAAACTCTCTATAAATTGTATTTTTTTTTAGCTTGTAACTTAGATTTTATTTTGCAATGTCTCTAGTGATATATTTACTATGCACATGTTCAACAATGAATATCGGCTGAATATCGATATTCCGTAGGCAAAACGCATTTAAAATTTAATTTAATTTTAAATAAATTAATATAAAAATATAACATGTTATTGAATTATTGAATGATGGATATATATACTGATCCAAACTTAATAGTATCTGTAATATCCCGCCTGACAGTATCGGTATATTACCCGTTGACCGTGTCAGATGAATTTAATTCATGGAAAATAAGTCATTGGAAATATTCTATGAGATGTCAGCTTTTACAGGGAAAGTATCAGAGTCGTTTTAAACACGTTTAAGGCAGGGGCAAAATGGTAATTTCTCATGGAAAGGATATTTATTTGATTTTGGGGCAAAATATCCCATTCTTCAACTCTTTTCTCTCTCTAGGTTTTTGGTAAGAGATCCTCCTCTTCCTTCTCTCTACTCTCACGCCCTCCTCCTCCCTTTTCTTCCTCAAATCTTCACAAATCTTCATCCTCTCTTGGCAAGCTATTGGATTATGTTTCCTTAAGATCTCTTAAGTTAAGGGAAGCTTGAACCTTGTTTGATTTCTTCATTTCTCCTCTCAAGGATGGATTCAAAAGTTGGGGTTTGGATTGAACTAGAGGCTAAGGCTTTTGTTTGATGATTTGGGAGCTTATGTTGATCTAGATGCATGGAATTGGAGGGTTAAGCAAGAAACCACCTTGAGGTTATATTGGAAGCAAGAGTTAGGGTTTGTTGGTTGATAAGCTCAAGTATGGTTTCTTCATGATCAATCAAGGATCATGATGTCTTTGATTGCAAGAAAAGTTTCAAGATGGACAGTTTTGGACAAAGGAAATAAGTGGAGCAAAGCTAGGGTTTTGCATGATTGGGCTTGGAACTTTGTGATGCTTCAAGAACTTGTTTTAGGTGAGTTCCATAGTTAGTTTTCCCACCCTTTGGGATCATATTTATGACTTGTTAGATTAATATGAATAACATGAATATTCTAGGGTTTTCAAGTGAAGGTTTAGTTGCCCTTTTCTTGCCATGCATGCAAAATACGTTTATACTTGCCGAATGAATGTTTTATAAGTTTCCAATGATCAATTATGTTTCAAAACACTTAGAGACACTGGGTTTGAGGTTTTTGGGTCAAAAATACCATTTTTAAGTGTTCTGGACTGTCCTAACTCGCCACGGCGAGCTAGAACTCCGAAAGGGGGGTCTTACTCGCCCCCAACTCGCCACGGCGAGTTACCACTCGCCTCCCCAGCAGATCTACTCGCCTAGGCGAGTAAGACAGGGAGAAATCCCATTGTTTTGCTCGCTTCAGGCAGGCGTGGGGATTCGCGACGCAGTTTTCTCCGTGGTGTCTTTTAACGAATATAAACTCCTCAAACCAAGGTCCTAAATGATGATCAAGGAAAGCAAGATTCTTATGTTAAAGAGGCAAGTATTATGCATGTTAGTAAGGCATGGTATACAAGAGAATCATGTTAGAAATCGGGTAGTAAGTTACTCATTAAGCAAGGAAAAACTAGAGCCTCGACATAGTTGTTGAGAACTAGCTAGTTAGCATGAATTCTTAGAATGTTAAGACGCGAAGTTATTCTCTTCGCACACGATTAAGAATAAGATAGCAAGCAAGTTAAGTTGTGGTTTGATTAGTTAATCTCTCCACTAAGTTTAAGCATGAACGAGTATAAGTTTACCGTTAATCGGATCGACTCAAGGGTCCGAGGTAATAAGCAAGTATGTATGTATAAGTTTATTTTATGTGAACGACAAGACTATGACTAATATAAGTAGGTGGCATGTCTCTTGCTATCCACATCAGGGGGATACAAGAGGTTCTCGATCTAAGGGGAACGATTCAAGCCGTAAGGGACCCGCATGTCACCGAAATAAGCAAGACGTAGGTGCTCGTGTCTCTTGTTATCCACGCTAGGGGGATACGGGAGGTTCTTGACCTAAGGGGAACGGTTTAAGCCGCAAGGGACCCGCACGACACCGAGGGAGTCCGATGTACGTACATCGGTCATGTATGGGATTGATCTCGGGGTTACTCCACCCGGGACTATCCGTAAAATGAACCAAGATAAATATTGTTTGTTCAACGCTAACCTAATGAATGAACTTAGATATGTTTATGCCAGATATGATTATGTTATGTTTATGCATGAATGATTACATGTATGATCAAGTTAAGAGCATTAGATGCTAAGACAAGTACAAGTTATGTATAGAACAAGTAAAGTATGTTACGCCGATGACGATCTTAGGTTTCCCCTAATCGTCCGGTTTAGAATCGTGCCATGATATGTTATGTTTAGGCCTCGATACGTAGAGCGTATTCTTGGCAACGCGGTCCTAGGTTCCCTCGGCCGCCATGACACGTATAGGAAGTGAAGCCTATAACAAGTGAGATATGCCTATGACGGGACTAGCATGCACTACCGTCTAGGAAACATGACCACACACGTATAATCAACCGTCAGGTTGTAATGTAGACACGTGGTGACCGTAGGTTTCCCCTGAGGTTACCTATAGCCTAGGATTTAGGGGAACTCACTGAGACATTATGTCTCATCCCAATCCTTATTTGTTTCAGATAAGCAGGATGTTATGCATGTTCGGAGCCGGATGGATATTACGTCAAGGGTTCGTTCGTAAAGCTGCGGGACGACATGGACATCAAGGATGTATTTTTATGTATGGATGAGTTGTATTGTATTATGATTTATACGAACGTGACTTGATGTAATTATTATTCATTCGTAAATCTTTTATGTTGTATATTTTAATGTATCCAGTACTAATATTAACGCACGTGCCAGACTTTCTAGATACGTCTGGTATGGGTGTTACAATTGGTATCAGAGCAGGTCGATTCAGACCGTGCCTTGGGTCATTAAATTACAACTAAGGTAGTGGGACCATTGGGTTCCGGGTAAATGTTCTAGTTGTTGTTGTTAGTTGAGCCTGATCAACTCAAATTAGCATTCAACGATTAGAATGGATGCCTGAGAGCTGAATAGGACCCAAGAGGAACGAAGTATGGGATGAAGTAGTTGATCGTGCCAAAAGGTGGCCGGTGAACTAATCAAGTAGAAGTGTGAATCCTCCGGGAATGTAAGGTATGTTAAGAAGGAATGTTCCGACAATGTCGGGTAAGATGAGAGTAATACTCCATGTACCCGAAAGAGAAGAAGTTGGATATATGTGTCTAATCATGACCGAAATATTCGGTAAGAGTTGTTGTTGGAATGGGTTTATGATATTCTGGAATGTCAGAACAAGGCTACAAGATAGCGAGAAGTCGACATATGTTGACGGAGTCAGCAGGCTCTCAGGAATAGCAATATGTGAATGAAGTTAAGGACATGTATGCTCGGAAAGTTGCGTAAGTGGCAATGTAACGAGGTAAGTTATTCGTAGTGGAGGAAGTTAAGGATTCAAGAGAAAGTTTTATGTTATCAGGAGTAAGGCATTGATTTCCGACGTGCCAAGAATTGTATCGAAAAATGTTGATGTTGCCATGCATATGTTATAGAATATTTTACGATGATAGGAATGACTGATGTGCATTGTATACTTGAGAATAAGAATTTTATGCAATAAATGTTTTCAAAGAAAAAATAGAGTTGGAGAAGCTCCCCAATAGCAAGCCTGGGACGAAACTTTCCGTTTTGTGAAATCTACTAGTTTGTTCCTATGGTTTGCAATGACTATTGGGGAGATGTCTTCACAATAATATTTTATGTGACGAAAATCTTTTATGACATCAAGTAACGAATGCATATCATATCCTAAGATTTCCAAGGGAAAAGACATGGGCAACCATCAACGAAATCGATACGGTTTAGGGTAGCCTTGGAAGTTAATGTGTCAAGAGTCAAGAAAGAGCTCAGACCAAGAGATTGGAAGTTCCGGCATTGATACGGAAGTCATAGATGTGAAGGTATGAAGAAAGAAGTTAAAGCGGTGCAAGTTATGGAAAACACAAGGTTCTCAGAATTATGACGTATCTCTCGAATCTATGTTTTGCTTAATAGACTTGCTAAGGCTCGATATGACGTTGAAATATAAAGTTTAAATAATTTTAGAAAGATTTGTGCCTATGGGTGATTGAAGTTGACATTTGAAAAATTCATAGGAAATTTTCTAGGAACTGGGTTGCTACGACACTTGTAGAGCGGGCTAGACTCATTAGAGTCTAGGTTTGGTGACACGTATGTGTTATCAACTCGTTCTATGATTCCCGAAGCAATGGCCGGGGCCTAAACTTGATATATATTTATAAAGTAGAAAAATCATCAACGTCAATGACCCATGCGCTATTTTATGAAGTTTTCTTTAAGGAAAAATTAACGAGCAAGCAATGGTATGATTAAGCAAAATATAGTATGCGAGAATGCGAAGGTACAAGGATTAGATATTCAAGAAAGTCATGTTCAAGTGCTAGATGGGTTTGTTAACGGATTTTGAGTTTACTCGAAAACAAGTTCAAGTATGATATGTAGGGTAAATGCAACCAGCAAGAACGTAAGGTTTACCCCCAAGTCAAGTATTATGAACATAAGATAAGTTATCATGAGATTTGAAGTTACAAGACAAGTGTAAGGATGTGACATTGGTTGCAATATGGGAAATTTTGAGAACAGTTCGGGAAAGGAGTATTCAAGTGAGGATCAGAAATGTGAAGTCTTAATTGCTCTAACGGATTAGAGTAATGGTTTAAGCCAACCGGTGGGAATCAGAGTAGCGCCATGAAAGCTAATCGGTAATCATGAAATATGGAAAAACTTGTAAGATTCAGAAGGTTTGACTTGCGACTCAAGTAAAGAATCAAGTTTAGTGTTCCGAAGAAGAGGTTCAAGGATTTCCTACGGATATGTAAGCAAGTTATCATGAGAGAGAAGCAACTTTTAAGTGATGTGCAATGAGATTAATACTCTTGTACGAAATGCTTGTTGAGTGGAAACAATACTTGTTAAGACATTTCAAGCCATGATTTTATAACTTTTAAAGTTAAGATTGGTATTTAGGAACTTGGGAACGATACTTATTTTTTTTAACTCATGAAATTTTACATTTTCAAAACTGATAAGATACGTCGTAAGTAATCTCACTTAAGACGTACAAGCTTCAGAACCAACTTGTCGTGGACAAGTTTGGGGCGAATTGTTAAATCCTTTTCAAAATATAGAAACTCGTCTGGTGGTTCTGTGGTACCATTACACAATCAGTTTTGGAAATGATAAAACCTATTTTTTAGTCATGTGTACATTCGTTCCAAGAACCCGAATACCAAAGTCTAAGAAAAATTTCTTTAAGAAAGATTTTAGAACACGTATCGTTATCATTTAACGAGAGACGTCACTTGAAAGAATGCCCATGCTATTGGAACGACAATATTTGTATGAAGTCAATATCATGTAGGATACGCGGAAGTGTATTAAGAGTATACGATGTATGTGCAAGTGGATATGTTAGAAAGTTTCAAAAGCATGTGAACCGCAACGTTGGTGATTAGATTGTCAGATGAAGTGGCTAGTTGATTTCATTTTTTTCAGGTCAGGCAATATGAGTTACCTATTAGTTCGGATGCGATAAGAATGCAATGAGATTGCAATGAAATTGGAAGATTTCTCAAGGCTCTGGAAAAAGATAAGAGATTCGTGGAATCGTCTATACGAGTAAAGAATGTAAGAGGCATAAGTCGCAAAATGCGGTAAGAAAGATTATGTATGCATGAAAAGATGTTTTAAAGTTATAAGTAAGCACTGCAGGGCAAACCTGGTTTTCGGTAGGATTCCAGTTAAAAGGCAAATCCTGAGTGTTCATGTTTATGATAAGATATCTTTATGAATGGTTTATGCTAAGCGGGTAAAGTGCGAGTCTGAGACAATAAGTTTATGTGTAGCAAAGAAAGTTCCAAATCATGATGTAGCAAGTTAACTCTAAATTTTGAGTGATATTAAGATCAAGAAAACTATATGCTTATGAGTATGAATCAAGGAACAAGATGAAACACAAGCAACGATGAACTTCTTGAGAATCTGTGATTCGAATATGTAGGGCTTAGACCGAAGACGATAAGTTTATGTCTTGATGATTGGTAGTCAGTCTCTAAATTTCGAGGACGAAATTTTTTTTAAGGGGGGTAGAATGTAATATCCCGCCTGACAGTATCGGTATATTACCCGTTGACCGTGTCAGATGAATTTAATTCATGGAAAATAAGTCATTGGAAATATTCTATGAGATGTCAGCTTTTACAGGGAAAGTATCAGAGTCGTTTTAAACACGTTTAAGGCAGGGGCAAAATGGTAATTTCTCATGGAAAGGATATTTATTTGATTTTGAGGCAAAATATCTCATTCTTCAACTCTTTTCTCTCTCTAGGTTTTTGGTAAGAGATCCTCCTCTTCCTTCTCTCTACTCTCACGCCCTCCTCCTCCCTTTTCTTCCTCAAATCTTCACAAATCTTCATCCTCTCTTGGCAAGCTATTGGATTATGTTTCCTTAAGATCTCTTAAGTTAAGGGAAGCTTGAACCTTGTTTGATTTCTTCATTTCTCCTCTCAAGGATGGATTCAAAAGTTGGGGTTTGGATTGAACTAGAGGCTAAGGCTTTTGTTTGATGATTTGGGAGCTTATGTTGATCTAGATGCATGGAATTGGAGGGTTAAGCAAGAAACCACCTTGAGGTTATATTGGAAGCAAGAGTTAGGGTTTGTTGGTTGATAAGCTCAAGTATGGTTTCTTCATGATCAATCAAGGATCATGATGTCTTTGATTGCAAGAAAAGTTTCAAGATGGACAGTTTTGGACAAAGGAAATAAGTGGAGCAAAGCTAGGGTTTTGCATGATTGGGCTTGGAACTTTGTGATGCTTCAAGAACTTGTTTTAGGTGAGTTCCATAGTTAGTTTTCCCACCCTTTGGGATCATATTTATGACTTGTTAGATTAATATGAATAACATGAATATTCTAGGGTTTTCAAGTGAAGGTTTAGTTGCCCTTTTCTTGCCATGCATGCAAAATACGTTTATACTTGCCGAATGAATGTTTTATAAGTTTCCAATGATCAATTATGTTTCAAAACACTTAGAGACACTGGGTTTGAGGTTTTTGGGTCAAAAATACCATTTTTAAGTGTTCTGGACTGTCCTAACTCGCCACGGCGAGCTAGAACTCCGAAAGGGGGGTCTTACTCGCCCCCAACTCGCCACGGCGAGTTACCACTCGCCTCCCCAGCAGATCTACTCGCCTAGGCGAGTAAGACAGGGAGAAATCCCATTGTTTTGCTCGCTTCAGGCAGGCGTGGGGATTCGCGACGCAGTTTTCTCCGTGGTGTCTTTTAACGAATATAAACTCCTCAAACCAAGGTCCTAAATGATGATCAAGGAAAGCAAGATTCTTATGTTAAAGAGGCAAGTATTATGCATGTTAGTAAGGCATGGTATACAAGAGAATCATGTTAGAAATCGGGTAGTAAGTTACTCATTAAGCAAGGAAAAACTAGAGCCTCGACATAGTTGTTGAGAACTAGCTAGTTAGCATGAATTCTTAGAATGTTAAGACGCGAAGTTATTCTCTTCGCACACGATTAAGAATAAGATAGCAAGCAAGTTAAGTTGTGGTTTGATTAGTTAATCTCTCCACTAAGTTTAAGCATGAACGAGTATAAGTTTACCGTTAATCGGATCGACTCAAGGGTCCGAGGTAATAAGCAAGTATGTATGTATAAGTTTATTTTATGTGAACGACAAGACTATGACTAATATAAGTAGGTGGCATGTCTCTTGCTATCCACATCAGGGGGATACAAGAGGTTCTCGATCTAAGGGGAACGATTCAAGCCGTAAGGGACCCGCATGTCACCGAAATAAGCAAGACGTAGGTGCTCGTGTCTCTTGTTATCCACGCTAGGGGGATACGGGAGGTTCTCGACCTAAGGGGAACGGTTTAAGCCGCAAGGGACCCGCACGACACCGAGGGAGTCCGATGTACGTACATCGGTCATGTATGGGATTGATCTCGGGGTTACTCCACCCGGGACTATCCGTAAAATGAACCAAGATAAATATTGTTTGTTCAACGCTAACCTAATGAATGAACTTAGATATGTTTATGCCAGATATGATTATGTTATGTTTATGCATGAATGATTACATGTATGATCAAGTTAAGAGCATTAGATGCTAAGACAAGTACAAGTTATGTATAGAACAAGTAAAGTATGTTATGCCGATGACGATCTTAGGTTTCCCCTAATCGTCCGGTTTAGAATCGTGCCATGATATGTTATGTTTAGGCCTCGATACGTAGAGCGTATTCTTGGCAACGCGGTCCTAGGTTCCCTCGGCCGCCATGACACGTATAGGAAGTGAAGCCTATAACAAGTGAGATATGCCTATGACGGGACTAGCATGCACTACCGTCTAGGAAACATGACCACACACGTATAATCAACCGTCAGGTTGTAATGTAGACACGTGGTGACCGTAGGTTTCCCCTGAGGTTACCTATAGCCTAGGATTTAGGGGAACTCACTGAGACATTATGTCTCATCCCAATCCTTATTTGTTTCAGATAAGCAGGATGTTATGCATGTTCGGAGCCGGATGGATATTACGTCAAGGGTTCGTTCGTAAAGCTGCGGGACGACATGGACATCAATGATGTATTTTTATGTATGGATGAGTTGTATTGTATTATGATTTATACGAACGTGACTTGATGTAATTATTATTCATTCGTAAGTCTTTTATGTTGTATATTTTAATGTATCCAGTACTAATATTAACGCACGTGCCAGACTTTCTAGATACGTCTGGTATGGGTGTTACAGTATCACTATGTTTGATAAAAAAATAAATTTATGGGAATTAAAATGATGAATAATTAACTTTGGGATGCGACCTAAAAGTTTGAAGAAAGCTACGACAAATTTGGATTACGCCTAACTACTCGCCTGTTGTTAGAAAATGGGTTTGGTGATTCAACATATCAGCATGACTTCTTGACGTTCAACTGTTTTAGTATAATTTGAAGTTCGATTTCAATGATTTGTAGTATCAAATGTTTGGGGAGCCAATGTTGGATCTCGGGTTTTTTTAGTTGGAGTTTGAATCTCGAACCTTGCATATATTATACATTATTCATACCAATCGAGCTAAACTCACGAGGACGGATCTCAGGTTTGATCCTAGGTATTCACACTTTTGTTTCTCACGTGTATTTATATATGAATATTACATTGGTCAATAGAAAATAAAAAATATCAATAAATCTTAATTTGTCGATCCGTATGTGGTTACCGTGTATATTAGACATAGAATTACCACAAATAATATTTCACGTAAAATAAAATTTCTCAAGTCATGAAATTTTTTTATTTTGAAAAAGTAAAATAAATTAAAACATCTATACACAAGATGTGCAAAAAGAGTAAATAAAGAACAATACAATGAGTTTTTACAAGACCAAAACCACCATCCCCTAAATCAGTGAAGTCATGGAATGATATGATATTTGCAAACACCTCAAAATAAGTAATAACATTATACCCCTGTTAAAAAAAAGTAATAAATTATAAAAATATAAAATAAGTGAAGAGAAAGCATCCAAAATGAATTGTAGATGGTCTTAAAAAAAAATTAAAAATAAAAATCTATGTTGTTACTTGGATTAAACGAAACGAGACAAATTATATATCATAAAACTCATTCAATTGAACACAATAAAATAGTTTATAAATAATTTTCATCACTATAAAGTAATTAGTTTTATTTCTATTTTCTTTTGTTCTTTTGTTTTAGATCAGGTGGGGTTTCGTTCAATTGATGATTTGGTTGTTTGGGTGTCTAGTACTTTGTAATTTTGACATTGTATCAACTTAATTCTTTTTTATATATGCTTTGTAGACCTTATGCTTATTGTAGTTGTTTATATACTGGCAAGATGTTCATTTTTCCAATTTAATTCCCAAACCATTCAAAATCAAAGCTCACAAGCTTACCTTCACTGCACCACCGGTTGTTTGCGATGAATCATAAACATCAAAGGTGAATTTGGAATAGCATAACATAACCATATATAAAAATTTCAGTTTCTTGTTCAAAATATTGCATAGTGATCATATCTGATCAGAATGTGATTATCAGTGTAGTTTTGTACGGTGGTTGTAAGCCTCAGTTGTTATTCTTTTAAATGTTGATTGGTTGCATTTAGTTAAAACAATGTATACCGGCACGATGTGAAACAAGATGCTCTAACATGTGTGCATCGTCTGGACTCGAGATGTAGCATTTTTCCGTGTGTTTCTAGAAGCCTAGTTTGTTTCTAGAAGATTGTTTATTGTCGGTTTATGTATATCGAGCGCTTCAAGTTATTTCAAGAAAAATTTGTTTCAAATATATTTTATTGACAACTGATGTTTTTAACCCATTGAAGAAAAAACACATGCGGATTAATTGCTATATACGGAGTCTTAACCCTAATAACAAAATTGAAATCTTAATTTTTTAAATGAAGTGCAGGTCTGCTTGCAAACCCTAATACGACCCTATGCAATTCCAACCATTTTATACTGCAGGTTCATTTGGCGGCAAAACCCTAGGCAAATTTTAGGGTAAAAGTCTGCATTACCCTTCAGGTGGAAATAACCTCAAAATGCCATACAGTGGGCGCCAACCTGGATCATTCAAATTCAAATTGGAGCACCAAGTTGACACGTTGGTAAGGGCTAGAGGTAATGATGGCTATTGTGCCTAGGTTTCTTTGTTGTATATATATAATCTCATATAGTGAGAACACATACCACTTGACTCCTTCCACTTAACTTCTTCAATATATCACCACCTAAGATTGCCCCTTCTTTCTGATATTGTAATGGCGCGTTTGGAGAAATTTAGCATGTATGCCAAAGAACGTGCTGCTTCTGGTGCATTAGTGCCATATACAGGAGTGTTGACAGTACTTCTGATCAATAGAGCAAACAATCTAACTTTATTTTTGCTGGTCAATTTATGTGGTCTTGCTCTTTTAGATTATTATATCAATGGTGTAATTTCGATTTGCTATTTACAGGTCCTGGAAATTCTGGTGAGCCTATTGACGCTGCTGCAAGAAGGGACATGGTTAACCTCAGAACATTTCACATGGAATATGACATCTTTCTGCAGTGTTAGTTGTTACACCATTGATCCATATTTATCTTGCTTTTTCATGTTAACTAGATGTATTTTCATAGTTTTGTTGTTTGCTAATTAATTTTTCTTATGCTGAATTACTGTTTTTTTAGAAGAAGGGAAGGTTGCCTGCATGTTTGCAAGAACATTTGGGATGGAAGTTGCACCCTTTGTGATGCTGTGTGATCCCAATCACAATGAGATTGAGATCGCTGTTGAGAAGACAAATGGTGAGGTGTATTTTGGAGAAGGATGGGAGACCCTGAAGAAGTTTTATAACATATATTTGCTGGAACTTGGGTGACGGTTGTGTATTTAAATCGTCACCTTTTACTTTTGTAAATTAGGACCATGCATGGGGAGGAAGTGGTGTATCCTAATTTCAATCCCTCTCACATATTGATGTTGCTCAGTGAGAACAGTAGCTTACGAGTACCGAAATTCCTTCATTTGATATGGCGCTAATGCACTCTACCTTCCTACAAATTATTCTCATATGCTTCTGAAGGAGTTAAGTGATGATGACATTACATCTGGAATGTTGGTAGGTTTTTATTCTCAGGTGTGTGTTTAATTAATCCATTTGAAGTGAATATAGTCATGAAAGTTGGCTGTTTAATGTAACCAGAAGTTGAATTGGCTTGGGTTCTGTCAAGCCGCATTTCCACACCAAAAAGCTGAACTCATATTGGTTGATTACCTTGGCTTTACATGGAAACTTTGTATGGACTTCTGTCACGATGAAGGGGTTTCATGCGTCTTCTCCGGTCAATGGCAGTCACTTTGCAATGCCCGTAGGTTTGTCAAGGGATCGACAATCAAGTTAGGTGTCGCTGCTGCTTCTAACAACAGGGTCCTATATCTTTGTCCACCTCGAATGTTGGTTTTGAGGACAAGAATGCCTCCGTCCGCAAGTGCTGGTGAAGGTCGTCCCAGTTATCGTTACGAGGAGTACTTCTGGAAAAATTAGAATCACTGATCAAGTTTGGCTGGGTGTTTATGTGTTTGTTTTTCTTTCTGTATGTCCACCATGTTAGTTGTGTGTATTTCTTGCCATTTAAATGTGTTTTAGTTTCCTAAAGTGGTCACATAGAAGATGACCTGTAATGTTTTGTACTTTGGTTAAGTTCTGTCCTTTCTTTTGTCATTGTAATGTGTTGCATTGTAATTATTTGAAGATGAATTAAAAATTGTGCTCAGTCAATCTAAGCTATTTTATGGTGGTTATAATTGTGCTCAGTCATTCAAGGTATTTTTAATATGGTATAACAATGCCAATAAATTTTATGGTTTAAGTAATAATTGACAATATTATGCTGGTTATTACTAATTATTGAACTTAAGGGTGTTTTCTCAGCAATTTACCATTTATGTGAATAAGGACCATGGATTGAGTCTCTTACTGCCTTTGCGTGTGGGAAAGGAAAACCTAATTGGTGGTAAAAATCTGTAGTTGACAATGGAGAAAAGATTATGAGTACAAGAGATTTTCTATAATTATATTTTTAGAACTCCCTTTCATAAGATATAATAAATCATTCGGTTTGCAAAATGAACCTAATTATTCTTTCATTGGTTTACTCTTCATTGAATGATCAATATTATAAAATATATTTAGAATTTCACTAATTACTGTAGTTTACCTGAAAACTACAAACAAATAAACACATGGCTATATGTTAGTTATATTTACAAGAGAAAATGAAGGTTTTCAACTTCATTTATTATTATTATTATGGAGAGATTAAATAAGTGGGGGATTTGGTAGTTTTAAGACTGCTTTGTTGCAATATTAAAAGTAAATTTGAAAATATAAATTGCAGTAAATGTAGATAACCAAGTGTGAACATGAGGATGGGTTGGATACAGCTGAAATCGTTTGACCAAATGGTTGCTTGCATCTTCCATTTTATTTTCAGGAGGTAGCTTGAAGTTTCTACATGTAATCATGTTCCTGACCTAGACTATGTAAGGGACCTGAACATGTGAAAAGCATTGGATGGCGTTTGGCTATGCCATGTGAACTTTTGCCAAGTAGATTTATGGACAGATTCTACAACCACATTCACAGGTTGTTCACTAATGCTCTCTAATAAATGGCCAATGGTTATCATTCAAATCTGAAGAAGTGTATTAGAACATATCATGATGGCACTCTTAAACCAGACAATGTATTCCAATCCACTTTCTTATAAAGTGGAGAACAGGTTAAACTTAATTGGTCAAGTTAAAATATTGGTAAAAACTGTTTTTTTTTCTTACGTTAGTTAATCTTCCATTGAAAGTGTAATAGTGTATAGACTGTTAATGTACTATGGTTTAGTAAATTACATTTGAGTTGAATAAATTAGCAGACCTACCCTAAATTAGATAGGCATTGCGGTTAATTATTACTTATTTCCATAGAGGTAACTATGTTAATTATATATAGAAGAAGCAATTAGGTGCAACTAGGGCTGGAAATGAGTCGAGCCGAGTCGAACTTGTCTGAGCTCGATTCGACTCGATAAAGATTGGTTCGGCTCGAAACTCGACTCGAGTTCGATACGAACCTTTTGTTAAGCTCGAGTTCGGCTCGTTTAAAGTTCACGAACAGCTCGGCTCAACTCGTTAGGTTCACTTCGTCAAATCAAATAACTACAATGCCCATTTTTAGTTTGAGCTTTCAATTTTTTAAAAATGTAAATATTAAAATAGCACAAATTATAATACATAAATTTGTGCCGAATACAAAAACAAAAAATTATTTACTTTGTACTCAAAGGTAAAATAGCGCTTTACAGGTAAAGTACCACACGCTACTGTTGAATGTTAGTATAATGAAGTTCCGTCTTTTTTATATAGGTAAGCTCAGCTCTATTATTTTAAACCCACCGATGTGGGACTATTTTAACTTTTGGGAAAGCATATTGACAATGCTTAACTTTCAATGTGGAACTTTTTCTCACCATTTTTTATTATTAAAAGAGACTACTCTTATTTTGTTATTGTTAGTTGTTGGGCATGTTTCTTTTTTATGTTGGTGTGTAATTTATTATTTAATATACACACATATATTATCGAGCCAGCTCATGAACCAATCGAGTTGAACTACATATAGCTCAAGTTCGGCTCACTTATTTAACGAGCTTTATTTTCAGCTCAAGTTCAGCTCATTTGGTTCATGAACCAAGTTCAACGAGTGAATTGTCGAGTCGAATTCCGAACTATATTCGAGTTGGTTCGGTTCATTGTCAGCCCTAGGTGCAACTGTTAACAACAATTACAGTCCCCGTTGATTTATATGGCACTATATTTCCAATCAATAGGACTTACTGCATGGTTCATCACTGTTAATTTATATACAAACATGTTTGTTCATTCTATAAAACAAAATGCATGACCTTCTTCAGTTCTAGGAAAACTTAGTGTGAAAGCAGCATGATTTCCTATAAAGGTGATGATTAAAACATATGCATACAAAAACATTCATGTTTGTGGTATTGATCAATGATACATAATATTCTAGAATGCAATATTTTTTAAAATGCTTGAGTTGAGTTGATTATAATCAAAATATATTGCGCAATAGTTTATAACAAACCCGTGCGATAGCGCGGGTCAAGAGTCTAGTCAATATTGAAGATCAGAGTTTTAGGGTTCGAGTGTTTAAGTATTTGTGTTTTTATTGTATACACTCTAGCACCGCCATTGATTATCAAAGCGCCAAATTGTAACTTCAGTAATTTTGCGGCAAAAGTTTGTTTCGACCGCAATATTCTTGACATGATGCGATTTCAACGCAAAACCAAGCAAATAATTAAATTAAATTCCAAGAGTCAATTCACTTTAATTAAGACTTGAACCGAGCCACGTTTAACAAACTAGAAACACTCTATTATTCAAATACTGGTTGGGCATTGTGCTTGAAGAAAACAATTTGATAATTCTAAGAATTCAATGTCAATCATACAATTAAAGAGTCTTACTAACGAGAACCACATTCTTTTTGAGTAAAAAAGAGGAGTACTATAGTTTATTTTATTATATAATAGTTTATATTTATCTTGCATGCGTTCACTTTTATACGATCTCAAAGAAATCACACGTATTTTTTTGGTAGTGGTCGGGGTTTGAAACCCGGACTTTATATATATTATGCATTGTCCGTATCAACTGAGTTAAACTCACGAAGACAAAGAAATAACATGTATAGTCAAACATAAACCAGAATCAAAATCATTAAGAAAAAAAGTCATAAAATCTAGCTAATTAACACAAGATGCATACCACGCATGGGTAGAAGGTTCTCAAGGAATTTTAGTACACTAGTAGTAACAAAGACATAAACTTATTTTCCCTAAAAAAAAAAAAAGACATAAACTTATTTTTTTTCTCTTAATGTTCTACCATGTACATACATAGGACCTGACAAGGAAATGGAATATGAATTTGGATTTGAGTTTTGTATTTGTGTTGGGTTTGTGGCTAATTCATTTGTTATTCTCAAATTTGTTTATATCAAGTTCAATGCCCTTATTGGTTTTTTAACTGAAAATCCTTTTAGGTTTCAAAGTCAAATCAGCTTCCTCAGAATAAATTCACCTTAAAAGCAGCTAATTGAAATTGTAAAAGGCAACAATCTCATTATTTCCTTGGGTTATTAAAAAGGATTTTAATCATAGAATGAACTAAGATTAAGAAAACGGTGTACTTGTACCGTACACTAAAAGTTTTAATGCCTAGTGTGTATAATACTCCATCCGTTTCAAAATACATGTCCAAATCAACTACTTCACATATGCCGATGCATAATTTTGACTGTTAATATCTTTAATTATTTAAAGTAAAAAATTATAAAATTTTAATATTTTGAAAATATTTGTCGAGACAAATCAAACAACATCTTACATGCTAATATTTGTATTTATACATTAGTAAAAAAGTATGGTCAGAGTAAGTCAAGTGAATAATGCACATTGCAAAAATTGGACATGGATTTTGAAACGGAGGGAGTACATCTTAAGAGAGTGCAAATGTAGGGGAATTAGTCACTTTAGTCCCTGAATGGGAAATGAGTAGTCACTTTAGTCACTGAATTCAGAGAAATTGCAAAACAGTCCTTGAATGTAGACCCAGTTGGTCAATTTCAGGGACTAAAGTGACTAACAGAATCTACATTCAGTGACTAAATTGACTAACGGAGTCTGCGTTTAGGGACTAAATTGACTAACAGAGTCTACATTCAGGGACTATTTTGCAATTTATCTGCATTCAGGGACTAAAGTGACGACTCCTTTCCTATTCAGGACTAAAATGACTAATCTCCCGCAAATGTAAAATTAAAGCGTGAATCACGTTCTCAAGTTGACTAATGAATCGAGTAAAACTTACCATCAGCTAATACAAGCAAAATAAGTTGTTGATTACTCCCTCCGGTCCTATATATAAGAAATAATTGACTTTTTAGATACATTTGATAATTGATGTATTTAGTCTAGAATATAGATCAAATACATCAATTATCCAATGTATCTAAAAAATCAATTGTTTCTTATATATAGGACCGGAGGGAGTACTACATAAGTGAGGTAAAAAGGAAATGCTAATTTTACTGCTAATTAATTCTTATCCGGTTTTTTTTGCGTTTTTAATCGATCGGGGAGAAATCACACATAAACTACTCCCTCCGGTCACCATTATAAGCAGAATTTGACTTTTTAGATACATTGAATAATTAATATATCTAATCTATAATAAAGTCTAGATACATTAATTATTCAATGTATTTAAAAAGCGAAATTTTGCTTATAATAGTGACCGGAGGGAATATCATTAACTTTGTTAAAACAATTTTAATACTTCAAAAACAAAAACCACAATTAGAATCATTAAGCAACAAAAACAATAATCCAATCCAAGTGATAAACAAAGCATTCCAATTACGTTGCCTACAACAAAAATCCCTTTAAAACATCATTAGCATCTGAGTGTCATCAAGGATCACAGTGAATACATGACAAGAAATCCACATGTATATCATAAAAACCTTATTTTTCATCATCACCAAGACTACAACATTCAGCAGTACCAAGGATAATCATTGTAGGCGACCAAGTCATCAGAATCAGAGTAATAAGGATTTCGCAGTTGCAAATGATTGATCTGATCACTGCACCTTTTCTCCAAACTTTCACTCAATTCAAGATAACGACAATGTCGAATGTCAAGAGATTTAAGAAAAGGGCATTTATCAAGAATGGCAAGCAGACCAACATTAGTGAGGTAGTCTCCATTGAGATCAAGATGGCATAGATTAGTCATCGTATCAGCAATAACTAAGGCCAAATCATCACATGGCTTAAAGTCATACAGCACTGATCTACTAAATTTAAGCAATTTCAAAAGAAGGCAAGATCGGCCAAGGACTGCAATAGATACCTCGGTGAGCTTGGTTCGTGAAATGTCAAGCTTCTCTACAAACCGCATGGAATGTAGGTGACTGCCACTGTAAAATTTGAATTAACAAACAATAAAAAATATGCCGGATAAAAACAACAAAATATTAAGGAACAAAAAATTTGGTATTATTAAGTACTTTCGGTCAACGAAAAAAAAAAGAGCACTTATTAGCTATGCATGTAAAATATCATCATCGCCAAATCCCTCAATATCGATGTCTTCCAAATGATGGCAACTTCGTTCAATAGCATTGCAACAAATCTTCACCATATCCTCATCATCATAATCAATATAGGGTAAATCACAACCGCGCATGCGGATAGAGCGCCACATGAGAGGATCCTTGTAAAGGTTCCATCACAGAGGGCACACTCCGCATGCGCTTGTCAAAATTTCAAATGCACCAAGCCTCTGAAGGATATTTGCTGTCAAATCTCTAGGAAGATCAAGCCAATTTGGTATTGTTGAGCTCTCACTTTCAACTTCCATTGTTGAAATGCAAACAATGCTATTTGCAGTCATGCAAACCAAACATTTTATATGAGTAATTTTTTTTTGGGCTACACGTTTGATAACCGTACAATAACATTGTTTAGAAGTAAATTAACTATTTGAAGTATCAACCCACTTAAGTTTACTAATATTTGTAATGATTAGTTGATACTATTTTTTGTTGGTAAAACAGACAAGGAGAAAAATAAAAAACAAAAGAATGACATAAGAATATATATAAAAGGAGTAAATTCCAAAATCGAAGAAAAAACAACGAACGTTTGTCTACTCACAACCAAAAACAACCCAAGAATAACACTATTTGAAAATTGTTACATTCCATGGACTACCCTCAACCACCCCACAACTCCAATATACCGGTACTCTCCAAAGAAAATATAAAATTTACTTCTCTCAACACTCTATCACAAGAGTATAAGAGAAAAAAGAGTCAGATATATAAATAACTTCAATGGTAACGAAAAAATATAGATAACTTCAATTGTGTTGGTGTCTCATCATGTTCATAGCAGAATAACATTCAAAATTCAACAATCTCCTTAAAATTATATCCCTTACCGGCAAGGTTTGGTGTGAAGATAATATATAGTCACATTGTTTAAAAATAAAATACATAGCAATGTTGTGATTATATTTAAATCTTGATAGAGAAGCTGATTACTCTAGAATCACTTGAAATTTGCTCTCAAATGTTGCTGACCTAACTTTGATACTATGAACTCACCGGAAATAAAGAAAAAATGTTAACGGAGAAATAAACTACGTTAATGGAGAAAGGAGATATTTGTCTATTTTTTGTGTTAACTCTTTGATTCCTAGGAAAAGGAAGCCTACTTATTCGAAGTTCGGCCGAAAGACAAGTAAAATATCACAAACAATTGTTCCATCTGAAAATCTAAATCACGAGGTTCTCATGAATGATCAATCCTTAGATGGAACTCATTAAATGCTTGAGTCTATCACTTGGTTCACGTGTTTGTCTATTTTTTGGGTTGAACCGAGTATCTCTCCGTGCTACTACGTACAGAGACTAATCTCTCGAGTCGAGTATGCGTTTGTGTTTAAAACAAACAAAGAATAATACAGTGAGGATACTCACAATGGCGGTGGACCGATAAAGGAGGTGCTCCGATCATTGGTGGCGGTGCTCCGAGGATGTGTGGACGCAACCCCGTTGAGGAGAAGGAGGTGTTGTACCTGCAGGTGCTCCGACGCCCAAGTTAGTGTATGAGCAAGAGCAAGAGCAAGAGTGAAGCATATAGAGATACATACATTGTGATCTTGTCAAGAGCCCTTTATATAGGGTCGAGGAGAACGATATATAGTAATTGTGGGAGAGCCGTTATGAATAATGCCCATAAATGTGGTAAATGAGTGTTGTTATGAGTCGTCTAGACATTATAAGGCTTCATTGAGACAGAGATGATCCATAGTGAGAACAAGATTCTACTCACTTGAACTTGTGTAGAAATAGGCCCTAATTTATAGCAGGCTAGACTTCTTGCTAGTCCAGAACAATTTGTCTATTTGATGTGAACTTAAAGAAAGGTACCCTATATTTTAAAATAACAAGGTTTTTAGTGTCATTTTAATTGACTTGATGAATGTAATTTCCTGTATTTTTAATTTAATAAACATAATTTAAATATATATTGTATATTTTAAAATTAGAGGGGTAGTTTATGCCATTTTAATACACTTTAGAAGAGGTGATTGTAACTTCCTCTGTTTAATTTAATTAATTAATTTTTTTAAATTAATTAATGAAGAGGAAGACGAAGGGATGGCGAGGGGAATTGGCTCTCAAGATTGATATTAGCAAGGCTTATGATAGAGTGGATTGGGGGTTTCTTCGTGGTGTGCTTAGACGAATGGGGTTCAGCGAGAAATGGATCCAATGGATGATGATGTGTGTTAGTTCTGTTACTTACTCGGTGCTTATGAATTTTGACAGGGTGGGGCCTATTGTACCCGGTCGAGGGTTGCGCCAAGGTGACCCGTTATGACCATACTTATTCATATTAGTAGCTGACGGTCTCTCGATTCTAATAGATAAGGCAGTTAATAGTGGTGATATTCATGGGGTACAAGTAAGTCGCGGCGCACCGGTAGTGTCACATCTGTTGTTTGTAGACGATTGTTTCTTGTTTTGCCTGGCCAATGTGGTGGAAGCACAGCGTTTACTCACTATTCTTAAAACTTATGAGGCAGCATCTGGGCAAGAAATTAATTTATCAAAGTCTGAGGTGTTTTTCAGTCGCAATATGAGTAGGGCGGCACAGGAGGATTTGTCACGTATTATTGGTGTCCGACATGTGATGGGTACCAGAAAGTATTTGGGATTACCTTCAATGATTGGTAGAGATAAAAGATCTGTTTTTTCTTTTATCAAGGATCGTATCTGGAAACGAATAAATGCGTGGAGGGGACGAGCATTATCGAAGGCGGGTAAGGAAGTTATGATCAAATCTGTGTTACAATCTATTCCTTCATACATAATGAGTATTTACCTTCTGCCGAATTCAGTTATAGATGATATTGAGAAAATGATCAATGGGTTTTGGTGGGGAGGTAGGAGTAACAACCAAGGGATTAAATGGATGGCATGGGAACGTATGGCATGCCCCAAAGAGTTTGGAGGAACGGGGTTTCGGAATTTCAAAGCTTTTAATCTCGCAATGGTAGCTAAGCAAGGATGGAGCTTTCTGTCTAAACCTGAATCACTGGTTGCTAGAGTTTTTAAATCGAGGTACTTTCCCCGGTTTTCTTTTTTGGGTGCTAAACTCGGTAATAACCCAAGTTTTGCTTGGCGAATTATTTGGAATTCGTGTCAGTTACTTTTATATGGGTGTAGGTGGACAGTTGGACATGGGCAGCATGTCAGCGTGATGAATGATCCATGGGTTCGAGGTGTACATGGTAGCTGGATTAAATTGCCACAAAGCCAAAGTGTACATAGTTTACGTGTGTCTGATTTGATAGCTGACGAGGAATGAATTTGGGACATTGCTAAGATTGAATCTTTTTTTTCCAGATGATATGGTGCAAGCTATTCTCGACACACCACTGTTTGCGGAAGTTCAAAATGATAGAATAGTTCAAAATGGGAGGTATACTGTTAAGACTGGTTATAGACTGGCTATGATGGAGTTGGTACACACTGATCGGTTCCATGTTGAAGGAGAGTGGCATAAAATATGGAAGGTGAATTCCCCTCATAAAGCACGTAATTTGTTATGGAGGATTTGCAGGGGGTGTGTTCCGACACGTCTCCGACTACAATCGCGACATGTACAATGTGAGGTAATCTGCCCCTGGTGTGATACGGCTGTTGAGGATGATTGGCATGCTTTTGTGGGTTGTACAGTGGCATGGGAGAGTTGGTATTGGGCAGGACTTTCGACTGTGTTGCAAACACGAGTTGGAACCGAGCGCAGTCTGGCAGATTTTATTTTTGACATATGTTGTTCAGAAAGTCGAGACATTGCTGGTCGAGTGGCTTTACTTCTTTGGAAAATTTGGGCTGCACGTAATGATGTCATTTGGAATGACACTCATCATACTTCAAAAAGCATTGGAAGGAAAGCACTAGATGCATGGCAACAATGGCAAGAGATTCATAAACAGCCCTCACCATCGGTTGTACAACACAGGCAAAATAGAGTGCAAGGTAACAGCTCAGTTTGGGAGAAACCGTGCGAGACGTGGTTGAAGTGCAATGTGGATGCCGCGTTCCATGACCGTAACCATCTTACATCGGTTGCGTGTTGTGTTAGAGACTCCCGTGGGCAATTTATTCGGGCTCAAACGAAATGGCAACGTGCAAATATGACAGTGTTGGAGGGGGAGGCAGTAGCCTTACTCGATGTCATTCACTTTGCTGATGTGAACAGATGGGATCGGGTTGTCTTCGAGTCCGACTCAGCTACTCTAGTGCAAGCTTTATCGTCTCCAGGCTATGGTGATTCGGAATTCTATGCTATTGTTTCTAATATTATTTATCTTTACATTCCAACTTCGAGGTGAAGTTTGTTAGGAGACAAGCGAACATGGTTGCTCATACTTTAGCTAGGGCATCCTGTTCTTGGGCTAGTCACCGTATTTTTGATTCTTATCCTTCTTGTATTGAACATTGGTTGATTAATGACAATAATTAACTTTGCTTTGGTCAAATAAAAATTAATTTTTTTGAATAACTAGATGGCTCTATTTAATTTAAGACAAACGATATTTGAACAATTATTTTTTGACAAATTTTGTGATAATTTTTTCTTTTATACTCGCATTATGTTTTTACTTTTTTTCTCTCTATTGATTTGATTTTTGTGTCAATACCTTATTTTCTTTGTAAAATAAATTGAAGTTCAAATAACACAACTCTAAATTTAATAAAAGTAGTTAAAATATATTGTCTACATTTTTTAATATTCTTTTTGAACTGCAATTTTTAAATATTTCAATTTATTTAATCAATAATGCTACGTCATTATTTTTTTCTTCAACTAGCAACAGACCCGTGCTAAGCACGGGGCCCGTGCTCCGCACGGGTTATTCCTTAAATTGTGATTTATGCGTCACAACGCAGTTACAATATTATTTACATTGAGAAATAAGAAAAAAAATTAATGATAAAGATGAAGATAATAATAAAATCATTGAAATAGTTGTTATTAAATATTATAAAGTGGTAGACTAAAAATATGTGAAAATATTATAAATGTTAAAATCACAATAATGATAACGAGGACGTTAATAAGCCCCGTGATTTTTATATATCATTGAAAAATATTTGTAATTTTTTTAGCATTTTTTTTATATGAATTTATAAACAATAAATATGTATATCGTGCAAGATTGTTATATCAAATTCTAATTAGTATATTACAATTACTCCCACTATTATTTAGAAGATACAATTAGGCATGACAATGGGGAGGGTGGGGACAAGTTTTACCTTCCCCGTCCCCATACCCTACTACCATATACTTACCCGCTACCCTACCCATATCCAATGGGGATAAGAAATCGAATCTCATCTCCGTCTCCAACGGGTTCGGGTATCCCCACCCCATCCCGCAATGGATAATATTCTTTTAATAAAATAGAGGTATTTTCTACCTAACACACAATGTTGCAATGTGTTATCTTGCAAAGAAATGACGACGATAGTTGATAGATCATGGCTATGGTGATGGAGAATAGAGAGAACATTTAACTAATTATTATGTGACTAATTGTTGTCCCATATATGATTTGTACAACAATATTGGTTAATGTCTAATTAATTAGAGAGTAATGTTTGTCTTGTGTTTTTTTTATAGTCATTCTTTGAAAGGATATAATGCTTAATAATGAATAACGATTAAAAATAATAATTTTATAATATGACATTAAGATAAACCAAAAAATGTATGAAAATCATTTATACAAAAGAAATAATCTTGTGTATGAAAATCATTTATACAAAGGCTCTGTTTGGTAAACCCAAAAAAAGAGCTTTTAGCTCTTAGCTTTTAGCTTATAAGCTCATTTGACAAAAAAAGCTCTGTTTGGTAACACTTTAGCTCTGTTTGGTACAACGAGCTTATAGCTTATTTCAGGAGCTTATAAGCTATTTTTCAGAAGCTACTTCAAGTAGCTTTTGAGCTTATAGCTTTTAACTTCTCATTTTTTCTTCCATATTTACCCTTATTATTCAAAGCAAAAGCTATCAGCTAATTTTACCAAACACTTCAACTAGCTTATCAGCTAAAAGCTATCAGCTAACTTATCAGCTATCTGCTAATTTTACCAAACAGAGCCAAAAGAAATAATCTTGAAGATGTGTAAATTTATGTAAAGTAGTTGTATTTCTCATAATAAATACTAACCCGTGTATAATTTATAAATGAGAAAGATTTTGTAACTCTCTCAAAGTTATCTTATTTGTGATCATTCAATTGGATATAATTGATTAAATTTAGATGTAAAAATATGTATAAGTGAGAAATAGTCGTATGCTTTTTTTTTTTGTCAAAAATAATTCTTGTGCTTTTTTCTTTTTTATTTACTCTTTTTTTTTCCCGTGTTTTTTTAAGTATTGGTTTAAAATGTTTTTCCTATAATTTTTATATTATTCATAAGTGAAATGTATTTATTAATGTTTTTTATTAGAAACACACGATGAGATAAAATCACATGTACGTCAGAAAGTTTATTTTTAGTAAATGTAAATTAAATATATGACAAATTTGTTACGAATTAAAAAAAACGACATTCAATAATTTATAGATTTTTTTATCATGATAAAAACCACCTCTTTAAAAAAAATTAGGACCCGTTTTGTTACAAATTAAAATAAAAGTGATTTTGATATCTATTAATTAAGAGAATTTATAAAAATAAATCATGATTTATTTTGTTTGGTTATTGTAACTAAAATCACATGTTTTTGTTACAAAATTAACTATAAAAAAATGGATTTTTTTTGTTACAAAATTATATCAACTTTAATAATTAGAGAAATATTAACTTTAATAATTAGAGTAAGATAATATATTGTAAATTGTTTAAGTTGAATTATAGAAAAATTTATTTTGATTGGGATTAAGATTAAGTTTGTTTGTTCTTTAAAAAAAGATTAAGTTAGAGTGTTATCAAGTGAGTTTGTTTTAATTTGTTTTTAAGAGAGAAAATATAGGGGGAGGTTGAAGCAAAAGATGTAACACCCTATTTCTAATAAGCGGTAAACGCGCGAATACATCAGACATATTCTAGAAATAGATGCTACGTCTCCGAATAAACCACAATACAATACATGCATAAAGATCATGTTACACAACATAGCAGCGGACATACTTAAAAATCATAAAACATCTCCAGATCTCAACAAAATACAATTGTATTCTCCAAATCCCAAATAACAGAATATATCAACAACTCCAAGATACATAGTCAAAATGAAACAACATGCAAGGACTATCCTAGATCAGAGCCCTAATCTAGACACTTGCATGAAAAAGAGGAACTCCACTCCTCGGCATCAACAAGCAACAACTAAGCATCCTGCACGCCGTCTACCCATCCATACAGAGAGGTAGGCGGTCCACCACAGACCACTGAGGGTTAACATTACATCATCATAATCCATAAAAGATTTAAACAAGAACATTGGAAATGAAAGATATATTCAAGAATACAAAATAACAAATCATACATGTATTCACAGTATTCATGATTCTCATACCATTCAAACCATTCCATATCATCATTCCAAGTTCATATCAACAAGTGTATCATACACGTATCACATATACATAACCCTCCCTCCTAGAACACTAGCATCACATGATCATTATTATCCCCCATCACTTACATTTCAAGCTATCACATTATTATCATAGCATAGCATGCATATTCAACCTCTAATCAAGTCATCAACAAAAGCTCATCATTTATCAACATCAATCAATGAAAACATTACTCACTTCATTACTCATCTAGCATGCTTATCTCAACAAGTACAATTCGTCATATCGAAGTTATAAGCAAGCCATCATCATTATCAAAGAACATCACCACATCATATATGTATATATACATATACAATTCTCACCTCATCATTATTATTAAAATAACCATCATCAATTGATTCACCAAGTGTATAAGCACAAACAATTAAGACATGCAATTAGAGCATAATACAATTAGTCACAACCATCCACAAAATTCACCAATGTACATATACACCAATCCACATAATCACAACATTCACCAAATTTCACCAATACACAAATTCACCAAGTCATATATTCAATTATGACACAACTCATCAATTATTCAAATGCATGCAATGTTCTAGACTCTTCTCTAGATGCATGTGGTACCAAAACACCTCAAGGTCGTCACCTTCGATGCAACAAAAACATCGTACTCACCTCAATTGGATATAAAATCCGCCACCATCAGTCTTGGATATAAAATCCACCACCATCAGTCATGAATGCATGAACATATGACTCAACTACAAATGCATATGTTCACACAAACAATAATCACCTCACCATCACCAATACATGTATATATGCAATCATCAATAATTCACCACCAACTTAACATATATACAATCACCAACAACATCAAAAATCACACAACATGAAGTTGTCACATAATTACACCACCAATTATCTTCACATAACATATAACAACATCAAAAATCACACAACATGGATGCATCAATATGTATATTATGAATGTAATTTTATTTTCACTTTTTAAATTATTCTAATTTTTGAATTTTTATTTGAAATAATTTTTATATTTATTAAAAAAATTAAGCAAATGGAATCAAAAAACTAACAAACAAGTTCATCATAAAGTTCAGAGTTATAAGGGAGTCTGCAATGGGTTGGATCATTATATTTGGTTAAAAGAAACCCTAAAAAATGATATTGACAGCACATCTTCATCAAAAATACTTAAGACATTAGGTATATTGGTCATCTTACTTACATGTTGCTCAATATATACTCTTGCATCTAATATAAAAGTTTAACTCACACATGACAAATTAATATCTCTCCCTTAAATGTGAGACTCTCTGTGTCTATGATATGGTGAAATAGCCGAATAAGGTGTCAGTACAACATGGTAAAAAAGTAAGAAGACGAAAGAAATGATGAGGGAGGATAGTAAGTTACAATAGATGTTTTGCTCTTTTCTTTCACGAGGGAAATAAATGACGAGGAAAGAGAAAGTAAATTACAAAAAAGAAAGAAGACGAAAGAAATGATGAGGGAAGATAGTAAATTACCAGTAATTTTATGAGTTTGTTGAAGGAGTTAAAGATTATTGAATAATTATGCTACCATAAAATTAAACTCATTAAGAAAATGTCACATCAATTATAAATGTCTAATAAGCATGTATTTTATCAACTCAACATAACACATATTTTGTCAAAATTCATATTGACACCACATTTTCATTTAAATTCTTTAGATCCATGTATGTGGATAATCTCACTTATGTATCATTCAATATCTACTCTTTCATCCATTGTACAACTTTTACTCAAATTTGACACATTAACATCTCACCCTCAAATGTGTGACTCTCCGCGTCTTTAATTATGTAACATAGTCAAATAAGGTTAAACGAAGGCACAACATGGTCAAAGAGGTGATTTGATTGTAATCGAATGGAGGGAAGTTTATGTTATTCTCTTTCGTGAAAAGAGAAAATGAAAACTAGAAAAAGAAAGAAGATGAAAAATATATTTGAGATCGAGAAATATGTCTAATGAAAAAGAAAATTTAGATTGAGTGAATTGTTGGTGATTTTATGGGTATGTTGAAGGAGTTGAAGATTTACGGGTTATTAATTTAAAAAAAAATTAGAGACAATTAAAAAAAATGTTTGAACATTTAAAAATGTCTAATAAACACGTATTTTGTCAACTCAGCATAACACATCAGCGTTTTTATTTGGTTAAACTCTAACAAAGATCAGAATCGAAAGGATCTGAAATAATAGAAATTGGTTAAATAATGTTGCATTAAAACAGATGGCACACAAAAAATTAAATTGGATATATAAAAATTAAACAAATGAAATCTAAAAACTAACCAAACCGTTCATCGTAATGTTCAGAGTTCTGAGGGAGCCTACAATGGATTGTATCATCACATTAGGTTAAGAGCAACCACACAAATGAAATTGACACCACATCGTCACCTAAAACCTTAAGACATTAGTTATATTGATCATATCATTCATACATTTCTCAACATCTACTATTGCATCCAAATAAAGTCAAATAAAGTCACACCGAGGCACAACTTGGTAAAAAAAGGTGAGTTGGTAGCGGTTTCATAGATAAATGTTTTTGTTAATTTTTTTTGAGGGATTGTTCATTTATTTCATGAAAAGATAGAAAGTAAATTTTAAAAAAAAATAACAATAAAAAGAAATTAGAACATGAGAGAGAAATGATAAGGAAAAAAAATTAAGGAATGTTAGTTTCATTCGCAAGAGTATATGAAATAGTGAGTTGTTGGTAATTTTACAGATTTGTTGAAGGAGTTGGAGATTATTGGTATTTATGCTACCAAAATAGTATACTTATTAAAGAAAAAATGCCACATCAATTCAAATTGTAAAATAAACATGTATTTTGTCAACTCAGTAGAACACATTTACACTTTTCCATCGTCAGATCCTACCAAAGAACAAAAGTGAAGCAATTTGAAATAACAGAGATTAAATAATATTTTTTTGCATGAAAGCGAATGACATCCAGAAACTAAAATTTAAACAAATCCCAAAAACTAACAAAATAATTTATCATAATGTTGAGAGTTCCGTTAGAGACTATTGGGCTGCATAATCATATTAGGCTAATAACAACTACACAATTGAATCATATTAGGCTAAAAACAACTACACAATTGAGATTGACATCACATCTTCACCCAAAATTTTAAGACATTAGGTGTATGGGTCATATCATTTATATGTAGTTCAACATCTACTCCTACATACACTGGAATTTTAACTCACTTGATACATTCACATCTCTTTGTTAAATGTCAGACTATATGTGTTCGTGATCCACCACAAAGAACCACGCCCGTGCACTCTCTCACAATGTTAAATTGAGATATCATACAACTGTTAGGACTTCTGAAGGACCAACCACTGCTGTGAATGGACAGGACACATTTGAGAAAGTTCAACCACACATGTGAGAATGATACCACATTTTCATCCAAAATATTAAAACTTAAGTATGAGTTTTTTCATTTATTTGTTGTATATATTAAGCTTGAACTGCATTTGATATATCACAATATCCTCTCTCTTAAGTATGACGAAATTCTAGCCCGTGCTTGGCATGGGTTTCCATACTAGTTGATTTGGTTTAGCTAAAACTGAAAGTTACAATTAATCAAAAATTAATTCTATTTTAATTGTGGAATTAAATTTAATGTAACAAATACTTATTCATATGAATTCCGAAAGATTTTAAGAGCAAATAATTTTTCATAATGGTTAACGTTAAAAATAAATATACCACCGTAAGAATTATTGGCTTGGCACTGTAACACAGTTTTTTTTCCCAAAAGGAACACAATTTAAATAGAATTACTGTTTAACTTTACGTATTTAATCCTAACATAATTCTTGAGGAATTTTCCAACGTACCTGATTTTTCATTAATTTATCGTTTGAAATAATTCTCCCAATATTGTGAGTTTCTACATGAAAATAAGACTCGTGCTGACGCACGGGTCATGGTTCTAGTTAAAAGAATACAATAGTCTAGGACTCTTAAGAGATCTCTTAAAAAGATTTTGACATAACACCTACACTAAAAATCCTAAGATAAAATATATAAATGTCTCTCTTATAGTTGATGTAAGATAAATGTTATCTTTTTTTTGACGAAATCAATTCTTGTACCTTAAATATTATCATTAACCCAAGTAAGCTACTTCTCAAGCCTGAATATCTCATATCCTATATCAATAATGTTATCACCACGAAACATGCCTCTTGACTACATTCTCATGATGATTTTTGATACAAGGATCCAACATGCAAAAAGATTTCACTCCCACTCCATCACTAAACCGGGTCAGGACTCTGATGTCATTTGTTGAAGAATCCGGAAGGGGCTCATCACTTATAAATATACATTTAGCTCACACATAAACCAACACATGTATAAAGTAAAAATTGTATGAGAATCTAGTCAACATTAATACAAAAGAATGATAATTAATTGATAGTGCTAAGCAAGAAGTAATCGTATAGTTAAGAAAACAACACTAACAAACACCATGATGTAGAAGTTATTTATTTATACTCTTTGTTCAGAATATTAAACAGGACAAGAAGAATTGCATCCAATTTTGAGAATTTTCTAATCTAGCTAGATAGTAGATAGTATATGACAATCATCCATACACGTGTAGTGGTCCCATATTGAACCCTTGTGTTGACTGGTCTAATTGCTAAGACAATAGTCAGCAGCATTATCTTTCTGATGCAGAGTGCTGCAAAATGACAACAATTTAATTTTCAAAACTTTGGGCTTAGGTAGCATGATTGAATTAAGAAATACTATATGGTGTAATATTCCCCTCAGACCTAAGCTTCCGCTGTATGGATCTTGGCTTTTAGATTATTTTAGCTTCTTTTGGTTCAGGAATAATTCTAAGTTCTATCTGACACGCACAACAAATCTCTTGCATTGTCCTACCATTCTTGGAGAAACATTACATTTTCCAATCACATGAGGCATATCTTATTGATCGTGTGATCAACAACAACAACAATCAAGCATTATCCCACTAAGTGGGGTCGGCTACATGGATCAAATGACGCCATAATGTTTTATCAAAAACCATATTTGGATCCAACTCATTGACCTCTAAATCTTTCGAATGTTTCTCTAATGGTTTTCTTAGGTCTTTCTCTACCTCTTTTAACCTGACTTTCCTTCATTTGATCTACTCTTCTTACAATGACATCTACGGGTCTTCTCTCTACATGTTAATTATTTTATTTCCATTAAAAAAAAATGAAGTACTCGTGAACATAACTCGATTGATAAGAACATTGCAATATGTTAGAGTTGAGGTTCTAGTTCCGGATTTTTTTATTTATTTATTTTAGAGGGAAATTTATAGTCACTATATAACTTAAAAAATATAAAAATAAATAAATTAAACCTTGGCTCAACGGATATGAAGCAATTTATATTATCAATCTCCTGGCATGTATTCTTCCTCCTTTGTTTACGGATGTTGTTTATCTCCATCTTACATAACTAATAATTATACACACTTAAATTATACAACACAACATGAACAAGTGTACCTTTAGAACCATAGATTGTGGAAGGAAGAGGGCCTAATAGGAAAGAAAGTTTTTGGGATTATGTGCTTCCATGGTTTGGTTTGATTATAAACAAGGATGGAAAGAAACTTTCACATGGGTTCCACAACAAAAAAACAATCCTCTCCAAATTGGAGAGAAAGGTTGCAGAACGTGACTTTTTATTGAAAAGACATAAACCCACCCGCCATCTTGTTTATAATATATATTAATTGAGTTTTGATATATAAATGCTTTTTTACTAATAATAGCTATATATCTGTCACTGTCAGTATTGAAAAATATTAAGTGGCAGCTGATTTATATTTATATATATAGAGTACATTATTGGTACATATGTTATATTAAAACAATTTTTTATATTAAATTAAAATTGAATAATACATGTGTGCATATATCATTTTTATAAAAGGGTATAAATGTCATTTAAAAAATATAGCTTATTCTTTCCTTCCACTTTCTATTCACTTTCACTATAACCAAACAACCATCAAATCATCTCACTTTCTACTCACTTTCATCTTACTTTCTTTCCTTTAACAATCTTTCCTTTCACTTTCTTTCCTTTAACTTTCTTTTCTCATCCAAACAGAGCCTTAATATTCAAATGAATAGCTTTTTTGATGATCCACTTTGGGTCATGTGAACTTGGAGAAACAAAAAAAGTTGGAAAGTGTTATGTTGTGGAAATTATTTTGAATTCATGTGTCTTCGAATACCATAAAATCCATAGCAAAGCATAATGTCATCATAAAGATACGCTTAGCAAGATCTTCATATAAGAAAAGCTAAGGTATATAATACACTAATTAGTGAAGAAATAATACAAAGTAATACACTACTTAGTGAAGAAATAATACAACATTGGAAAGCTTCTAATTCTAGCTGGACAATATCAAATGGTTCTTATAATTTTATTTAAAACTTGAGACAAATGTCAAATGTTTAGGAAATTGCATATAAGAAAAGCTAAGGTATATAATACACTAATTAGTGAAGAAATAATACAACGTAATACACTACTTAGTGAAGAAATAATACAACATTGTTAACTAATGTTGCCATTAAGATTTAATAAAAAGTTCTCATATTCATATAATTTAATTGATTAGTTAAGGAAATTATAAGATACTCTAATCTTTACATATATGGTTAATATGTTTTTACCTCCTGCCATTTGGAGGACTTTTGGTATACCTCTGTAAAAAAATATTGGAGATTTCCCCCTGCGTTTAGAAGATTCTTTGGTTTTGAACCCTGCATGTAACTGGACAAATTAGCTTATGTGGCGCACTTATTGTGCATTGATCAATGAGGTGGCACGTTGATGTGGCTTTTTTTTCTTTTCCATTTTTTTTGTTCCATTTGAATTTATTTTATTATAAACTTAATTTAATAAATTAAAACATTAAAATAAAAATTGTAAAAAATTTCCTCTTTCTCGCTTCTCTCTCCCGTCTCCATTTTCCCATCTTCATATGTTCTTCTTTTTTTCCCCTTTCCATCATCTTAATCCTTCATTCTATCCCATTTTTCTCAATCTAACTCCATTTTCACAAATAAAAAGATGATGGGTTTTCTGTTTTTCTTTCATTCAATTTATTCCTTGAACTCTCCCTTTAATCTCTTCATATAATTCTCAATTAATCATCCCAAATCTATTTTAATATCAGATCCGAAATCCAAGAAAACAGTACACGGATTTTTTCGCTTTCCTGGTTTTTTTTCTTGTTTGTTTATCTCTGTCCATTTTTTGGTTTATGGGTTTGAATCAGATTCAAATTTGGGGATTAGGGTTTGAATTGAAATGAAGGAAGAAGAAAAGGAAAAAGAGAGAAGAAAAAGATTTGGAATGATTAAGGTTTTCTAGGTGTTGTTGTCAGTGGCGTATCCAGGACCCTGAGTCAGGGGGTGCGAAATTTTAACTTTATTAATTATTATTAATAATTAAATTATAATTATATATATATATATATATATATATATATATATATATATATATATATATATATGGGTTTGCTAGAACACACCCACTGGTTTTTATGTGGGAGTGTTTTAGCAAGTAAATAACTAAAAAGTGGTTAAATACACCCTAAGGTGTATGTTGCTATAACACACCTTCTAACAATAACAAGTGGGTGTGTTCTAGCAAACCACATATATATATATATATATATATATATATATATATATATATATATAATTTTGATCTAGCATTTTTCTTAGGATTTAATTAATATGTGCGATAATGTAACATGATTTTATAAATGCATCTAATCATACGTTTGCCACATCATTTACATTATATACTATTAATCATAATGATAGTCTATACAAGAAAAAGAATAAAAATTTGACCTGAAATTAATCATAATGATAGTCTTTATATACAAGAAAAAGAATAAAAATTTGACCTGAAATTAGATATTGGAAAGTTTCGTCAAAAAAAAAAAAAAAGATATTGGAAAGTTTTTTTTTAGTTACATTATATTTCCTTTCGTCTTTTGTTCATTTCACACATATTAAGATAAATGTATCAGTGAAAAAGAGAAAGAGAAATGGTTGAGTGTCTTTGTCAAGCATTGGTGTATTCACCGTTATCATAAATGTAAAGTATATTATATTGAATTGAGAGTGATGAAATTGATATCAATTGATGTCTTTGTGACAATTTTTTTACAAATGACTTAGTTATTTAGAAATGGAAAGATTATTATTTATCTGCAAGGAAATAACAATGGATTGTTCACCAATAATAAAAATAACAAATGCTTTTGATTTAGTGTGACAGGTGAGTAATTGAAGTCATAGTCTTAGAAAATAAGCTCAATGTTATGTTTATGTGTTTTGGCTTTCATGGGAAATAAAAGTCTACTACCAAAGTCTACTACCAAAGAAATAAACAGCATTAAAAGTCCTTTTATGAGCAAATTAATAGCATTAAGATTTAAAAGACAAACGTTGCAAGTTAATATGAGACGCGTGAGTGTGGTTCAGTATTGGCATCTTGAGTGAGGAGGTGCAAAACAAAAATCTCAGGGTGTGCAAATAACATAAAACTAAGATTATTGGTGCAATTAGCAAAAACTCAGGGTGTGCA
This sequence comes from Medicago sativa, assembly GCF_051527215.1. NCBI lineage: Eukaryota > Viridiplantae > Streptophyta > Magnoliopsida > Fabales > Fabaceae > Medicago > Medicago sativa. The sequence goes on along the minus strand of NC_140753.1, from coordinate 24,448,912 downwards.
GGTGCACACCCTCAACTATACCTGAATCCGCCCCTGGTTGTTGTTGTGGATTGTTCTGTTGTTGTGTGTTGTTGATGTTGTGTTGATGAAGATGATGATGGAGGAGAGAAGAAGAGAAGAAGAAGAAGCGCTAGAGGAGGAGAGGAGGGGAGAAAAAAAAATGGAATTTTTAATTTGATGTTTTTTATGAATTCTGGTGTATTGATGTTGTTGTTGGGTTGATGTTGTTGTAGAAGAAGAAATGGATGAAGAAAAGAGGAAGGAGGAAGAAAAAGGTACGGTGGAGAGACAAGAAAAGAGAAGGATTGTGTTTTTTTTTGTTTTTTTCCAAATGTTTTAGGTTATTTAAATTAAGTTCTTTATTAAAAAAATCGAAATGGAATAAACAAAAATGGAAAAGAATTTTTGTAATTTTTTTATATAAAATTCCAACTCACCAAGCCAAAAATTCAAATTTATCCAGTCAGCACCGTCACATCAACTTATCCGTACATTCAGATGCGCTTAGGGTCCAAAACCAAAGAATCTTTAAATTAAGAGGGGAATCTCCAAGTTTTTTTTTCCAGGGGTAAATCAAAAGTTCCCCAAATGGCAGATGGTAAAAGCCTATTAACCCTTACATGTATATTAAATTTCATACAGGCTCCAACTATATCATTCTTCCAAACCAGCACCATATGCCAAATATATAAATTTTTCATTTTCATTTTCTCACAATTATATTGAACGTATATATGTTTCTCAATGTTTTTTTTTTTTTTGAAGAAATATGTTTCTCAATGTTAGAATGTCATTATAAGCTAGTATTGAATATGGGCCAATTAACATTTGGGAGGGTCTACATGTTCGTACTTATACTCGACACAAATAAGTGATTGAAATTTTTGAAAGAGTACATGTATAATATTTTTGTTGATAATGATAATTAATTAAGTACTATACATATGGTATTGCTCGACAAACAATGACCAGAAAGGCTTAGACAATTTCAAATATGGAAATAAAACATATATCATCACCCCACCATGTCTAAATTAGCTTCTGTATTCTAAACTACTGTCAACATCGTTTATTTCATTCATATTTGGAATAATCTGCTTTTTTTTTTGTGTCTTTTGTGTGCTTGCTTTACATGTACTTAAAAGGACAATTATTATTCCCTTAACCAATTTTCAACAACTTTTGTGACAACTCTATTTTATACTCTCATTATACCTTTTTTCTCACTCTTCCTTTTTCTCTTTCTATTGTTATTGTTCAATAAGAAGTTGTTCCAAATTAGATATCAAAATATCATTCCTCTAATAAGAATCCAATAGGTCTGATCATTAGTTTATCATATTTAATTTCTAATCATTCATATTAACAAAAATAATTGATGTCTGTTCATTGAAAACACAAGTCCCCACTACCTCTAGAGTCCCTAAATGAGGAAAGTGTGTCTCCAGATTATTGACCTTTTACGATGTCTGCCAGAGTAATCTATTACAATATATAAAAACAAGATACTACCATAATTACTTAACTATCCATACATAATTTTCTTCCAAACTTTTTTCTTTACAACTTTAGGGTTATTTTTGTCATATCCACTATCAAAACTCACTTTCTCACATTTCTTTATTTAATAATAAACTTTTCTCTCTTCTTTATTTATTTATTTATAATAATAATATTTTCTCTCTCATCTTTATTTATTTAATAATAAAGTTTTCTCTCACCTTTATTTTTTAATAATAAATTTTTCTCTCTCAACCTCACTCTCCTCTCTTATCTTTTTTTTACCAACTTTTTTCATTTTTCATTTTCTCTCTTCATTTCCAACTCCATTTTGTCTACTAATTTTTAATTTGATTTTACTAACAAGTTTTTTTAGAGGAAACTAACAAGTGTTGTTGTTATAGCAAAATATGATTTTGTATTTTACGATAACACTATTATATAATACGTTGATTATGTTTTTTCACGGGACGCATATTAATATTTTCACACTCAAACATATTAGTAAATAAAATCTATGATTATTTTTCTTTATTAGCTTTTTCAATATCGTCAATACTAAAACAAGAACAATATTATAATATACTATGATTAATTATACTTCAATTATTTTTAAATGTATCACTAAAAAAACCGTTGGAGTGTACAATTATAACACGAGACCCATTTTAGTAACTACAACGAGTCATCAGTTTTAATCTGTATTTTTTAATATCTCTATTTAAACACCGTGACTGCCTAAGTTTTATTAATATATTCAAAAAATATATGTGGGTGTATGAACTATATATTAATAAAAATATATCTGAGTATATGTTTGTTTTACGGAAATATATTAGTATATTTTTATTTCTGAAATCTAATCAGAACTATATATATATATATATATATATATGAGTGTATGGACTATATATTAACAAAAATATATCTGACTGTATTTTTTTTACGGGAATATGTTAGCATATGTTTATTTATGAAATATATTTACGATAACAATATTATATAATACATTAATTACTCTATAAAAAAATACATTAATTATGATTTTTCACGGGATGCTTATTAGTATTTTTCACACTAAAACATATTAGTAAATAAAAACTATGATTATTTTTATTTATTAGCTTTTTTAATATCGTCAATACTAAAATTTAATATATATTTGTTCATATTAAAATTTAATTATTTTACAATTTTTCATTACTGCCGATCAATACATACATTATTATGCTTTAATTAATTTACATATTTTCACTATGGACAAAAAAAAAACACTATGCCAAGCGCAGCCGAGACGCGACACGCGGCGGAGCCGCGGCCGTACAGCACGGCGAAGCCTCGCTACCCGTACTGTAGCACGGGTATCTCGACTAGTTGTTTGTTTAAACTTGTATTCAACCATCTAGTCATTATCTAAGGTCCCCTAATACATAAATAATGATTGGATACAAGTAGGCATTATAACTTTTGAACGAACTCCGAATTACTAAGCTCCCTCTTTCGAGAGAACCAGAGAATTAACAAAAAAAAATGGTATATCTCAGATTTGATGAGTCTAATTAGTAGTGCTCTATAGATATCGATGATACCGTTTAGATTGGCTTTGAAATAAAAAATCATTTTCATAATTATTTTTCCTCCAATTAGAATCACCTGCGGTTTGGCACTTTGAATGAATATTTGTTTTTTTTTTTTTTTTAAATCTAAACATTTTTTTGACCAAAAAAAAATCTAAACATTTGATTAAATGTGAGTATTAGATTGTCCTCATGAGCTTAACTCATTTGGTATGTACAATGCATAAAATATGCAAGGTTCGCGGTTCAAACCCTAGTCACCACAAAAAAAAAATATGAATATTAGACCCGCCGAAGTGTAGAGCGTTGCTAAAAAAGTTAAATAAGTTTGACCTAATAGTAAGAAAATGTTGGTGCATAACTGCTAAAAGAATTTTTTTTAGCCTTTTAAAAAAAATGTGTTTTCATGCATTAAAAACCTAAAAAATAAAAATATTTAAGTATAACATAAGTCAAACATCATGAAACAATTGAATTTATACCTTGAACCTTACAAGCTTCTCCGTTTTCAAGATGAACAACTACACCTTTTATAAGCTTCGAAGTCTCAAATGTATTTTTTCCTTGAACACATGTGAAAAGAGCATCCAAAACGCATGACCCAACTCTTCACCTGATCCTAATTTGTAACCACTGACGCCTCTGTTCTTTCATAATCATCCTTTGAGCCTACTACAACTACCACATAATTATCATTGCCCTATTATCCAGGGCAATCCTTCTTGAAGGGACAAACCTTCTAACAATTGAAACACATTTATTTCTTATCACCACCCTTTTATTTTGATTGAGTCCAATTCTTGTACCTCTCACATCATCCTCTTGACACACTTGAGGCTTCCACGCTATTCTTCACCTTCAAGTAAATATGCTTAGTTAGCTCTTTGGTTCCTTATCACCAACTAGACCTCATTGAGGTAATATTTCTTTCATTTCCATAAATGAGTGCATCCAAAAAGGGCTCGAAGGATCTAGGCAACCATCTCAACAAACGTAAAGTCTTATCCTCATCCTCAAGATCCACTTCAAAATTCACCAAATCGTCAGTGGTTAAGTAGAACTCCATCAATTGTTTCACTATGTATTTTAACTTTACCATCTTAAACGAGTAAAGTTTTTGTTTCATTCATAACCTATGATCTAATGACTTGTTCATATACAATGTTTCTAGTTTGACTCACATCGTTGCCACAATCTTCTTCTTCATGACCTCCCTCAACACTTTATATCTAAGGGACAGAATAATGGAACTCCTTGACCTATATATCACCCTGATCGTATGTGATTGTGTTAGGTTGACCGCAATAAACACACCACCCTTCAAATCATCTACATAATTATGTTAAACTAAGATTGCTTCCATCTTCATTTTACACAACCTGAAATTGTTGTTTATGGAAATTTCTCGATGTCAAATTTGGTATTGATCATGGTTCTCACTTGACTATTTTGTTCCATTTCCCCACCATTGGCCCCACTTGTTGTTAAATTTGAATCCTTGTGCAAACCCATCAAGACAATATGTGAAGTAAATAACAATGACAACTAAAAATAAAACATTCAAAGTAACCATATTTAACCAAGAACAAATCTAGCACCCTAAACATATAGCAAATCAACAATCAAAACAAAGAACAAAAATAAAGAGAGTAGATGAACAAATACACCTAGATTGAATACTTAGTTCAATCTAAATTGAGTTACGTCTGAAGGAGAGAGCATCTCCCTAATCCACTATATGAACGAGTCACGAGAGAAGCAAAAAAGTTGCAAGAAATTAGCTTTATCATTAAATCTGAATTTCTACCCTTTATGTTCCTTTCTCTCAATCCTCAAAAAGACAAGAGAGAAAACTTTTGAATCCTTCCTCTAATGAAATCTCTTTATCTAAAGTGTTTAAAATGTGTTTCATAACCCTGCTTACTCACTTAAAATATCTCAACACTTAGATCTTAAGTTTCCCTAAAAATTATCTCATTTTAGTGCTATCAAACAATGAGGTAAAAAAAAAAGTGTATTTATAATTAGAGTAAACTACCCCTCTTTTTAAGTCAACATTTCACCACAAAATTAATCTCTTCCTTCTTAGCATTAGGCAACATGTGCTACAACTCTTGACAACACTTTGTTTTGGGAATTCCTACACACTCACAAACACGTGATAAACACAGCTATGGCACCAATGGTGCCTTAACTAACTCGAACTTACTTTCCTAATTTATCCTAATTAATTTCCATAGCCACTTTATATAATCCACGTAGCGGGGACTATGGCACCAATTGGTGCCTTAACTAACTCGAACTTACTTTCCTAATTTATCCTAATTAATTTCCATAGCCACTTTATATAATCCACATAGCGGGGACTTTGGGTATGCAACAATGTTAATTTTTTTTAGAGTTTTCCCTATATTTAAGTTTCATAAGGCTCGTATAATTAGTCTCCGCAATTGCGAAAGCAGAGATACCAAATTTACACAAGACATAGATAATTCTCATTTCATTGAATTATTATATCAAAGTCACGTACAAGTGACAAATAAATGACTCGCACACTCTTGAAGGCAAAGTCTTTCTTACTTCTATGCAATGAGTTGGAGTACCGTTGTGCTATCTTTTAATAGTAACAATAATTTTTGCATTAAAAGGAATTCTTACCTGGTATACAATTTTTTTTTAAAGGTGCTTGGTATACAATTTTTTTTTTTTGAAGAAGCTTGGTATACAATTATTATTTAACCTATTTGTTTATTTATTGAGTAAATTACACTCTCCTCCCCTCAAAGATGCTTGAACTACACTTCCCTCCCCTCTTATGTTAAAATATACACTCCCCTCCCTTGAAAAGTAAAATTTGTACTCCCCTCCCTTATAAGATGTTTGAATTATAACCCCCTCCCTTAATAATTAAATATGCACTACACTTTAATCTATTTTAACATAAATAAATATTTTTATGATATATATTAATTTTAAACCACCATTTAAGAAAAATTAATTTATTTTTTATAATTTAAATGTCAACGATTATTAAATTTAAATATTTTGCTATTGATTTTATAAAAATTTACTTTTAAATAACCATGTTTTATTTTCTTTAGTAATTTTTTCATATATTTTAATTTTATTTTGGGTTGTTTCATATTTTATAATAAGGTTTAAAACTACATGTTAATGAAATTGTGAATAAAAAATAGCAAAAAACATGTATTCAATTTTTTATTATATTAAAATAGACCTGCAATACAATTTTTTTTTTCAAAATGTGTTAGATTATTATTTTTTTGCTAGATTATTAGAAATAAAAAAATATTGAGGGAGTAAAGTGTAGATTTTAACATAAAAGGGAAGCAGAATGTAATTCAAGCTTCTATTAAGGGAGGGGAGTGAAAAGTTTTTTTAATGTGTTTTGAATAAGAGGGGAGGAGAGTAAGAGAGAAAGATAGTGTAATTCAAGCATCTATAAAGGGAAGAAGTGTAATTTACTCTTGCTTATTCCATTGCAATATTAATTTCTCTTGGTCAAGTGTATCTGTATAAAGAATAAATAAAAAAGTAGTAATTGGAAATGATGCGGCTATCATATATGAGGTACCCCTATATACATATTAATTATTGAGAAAACAGAAAAGACAAAAGCCAATAGCTAGATCCAATCATCAAACAAAATGGGTTTGGTTAATGCTATCTCTTAATTTTGTCACATAAGGATGTTAATTAAGAATCTTATTTTCTAACAAATAAAAATTTGGTGATATAGTTTTATACTACCTCCGTTCCGGTATAATTGACCTACTTTGGTTTTTCACACAGATTAAGAAAAGTGTACACCCTCCGGTCACAAATATAAGCAAAAATTTACTTTTTAGATTCATTCAATAAATGATGTATGTGGTCTATTTAATAGTCCACATGCATCATTTATTGAATGAACCTAAAAAAAGAATTTTTGCTTATATTTGTGACCGGAGGGTGTATAAATAAAGGGGAAAGTGGAATATATTGTATTGGGAATGATAAAAGTAGTATTATTTAGTGTTATATTGTATTGGGAATGATGAAAGTTGTATTGAAAATTGAAATGAGTCAGTTATTTTGGGACACTTTTTTTTAGAAAATGGGTCAGTTATTCCGGGACGGAGGGAGTATGAAATAAAATAATTAACATGTAGGCCATTAAGGGAACCTTATGTAATTAATATGGGAAATGTTAACCATTGTCCTGAGGGCACTGATTAAGAAGTCTAAAAATGAAAGTTTTAATTTACTTTTATGTAGGTGGAAAGTTTTAACCATTGCCCTTGATACCACTGAGGACATTGGTTAGCAAGACCCATTAAATATTCATCGTTCTAATAATCGTCCATTTCCTTTTTTTTTTTTTTTTAAAGGTCCCTTTCCTCTTGTTTAATTCTTTTTTTGTCTATAAAGATGGTGATAAATGATTATGATTAGCACAAGAGAGCCAGAAACAACCAAAAATTCTTACGGCCATGATGACTGGTTCTGGTTCTCCTTGTGGAGCCTGCAAATTCTTGAGGAGGAAATGTGTTAAAGGTTGTGTTTTTGCACCTTACTTTTGCCATGAACAAAGTGCTACCCATTTTGCAGCTATTCATAAGGTCTTTGGTGCAAGTAATGTTTCAAAGCTCCTCGCACACCTCCCTGTGACTGATCGTTGTGAAGCTGCAGTCACAATCTCTTATGAAGCTCAAGCTAGACTTCAAGATCCAATTTATGGTTCTGTTGCCCATATTTTTTCCCTCCAACAACAGGTTTGTTCATCTGTCGTGATCTTAAACTGAAAACCCTAGATGGTATACGCTTACATTTTTTTTCTTCATAATTGCAAAGAAGAATTTAAATTAATTAATTAATTAATTAACAAGAGTATCAAGGGTACTCCAGTTTATATAAGGGTACTCCAGTTTATATATAAAAAAGAGTCTACAACGACCAAAAAATCAATAGTAAGACCTAATAAACACGGTGTCGATCTGTAAGACTTGGCACATATTTGGACTGTATAAATATATTTGACAAAAGCACGATGGCATCAAGGTTTTGTTTAAGATTCAAAGTGTAGCTTTTGCCAAACTCGCGCAGTAAATACAATTGGTGTATTATTGATGCACTGGTTTGAGTTTGTAATAAAATTTTGGCTATTAAAGAAAAAAATACATAAGCACTGTGTTGATCTATGCAGTGGTCAATTTACTAATAAATGCATTTTCTTCTTCCTGATCTTTGTAGGTGGTCAATTTGCAAGCACAGCTAGCTTTTCTGAGAGAACAAGCAGCTCAAAGGTGTCTCAATAATGCCCCAAATTCTGAAAACCCTAATGAGAAGAATTTTGAAAAACCTACTAATATTCTCCCTCAAGATCTTCAAAGTTGGTTCCAGATGGAAAATTCCAGCATGTGTTCTCAATTTCTTCCCGATTTCTCTTCTTCCACTAATCTCTCATCAACAACACAATATTACAATGGGACTACAAACACTCTCATGGATCTAAACCCTATTGGAAACTATGAAAATTCAGGAACCCTATTGGAAGAAAGCATCTCATCATTTTCTACTTTTGATGAGCGACGTAATAATTCAATGTCCTATGACAACATGCAAAGACAGTGGACCTATCAGTAAGTGGCTAATTTGGTTAACTTACAGTTGAGTAAGCTTTATGAAAGATCAAATCAGTCTATGTGAAAGAATTGGTGAAGAAGACTGTATCAATTTTTATCTGTTGCTATATATCTCTCTCTGTTAGTATAATTTATAAATAAGCTTAGAAAGCATAGATGTGTTCGTACATATAATTGGAATGAAAATCTACCCAATTAGCTAGTGTTTGTTTAATCTGATTCTATTGTAATATATATTGGCATTTATTAGAATAATAAAGTGTAACTCTTGGAGATATAACAATGGTTTTGTATGAGAAATTTTGGGGTTTGTTTATAGACCTAGAAAATATCCTAAATTTTGACCTAATAGATCCACACCTGGATATATGTCCTTTTTTCTGACATTTGCTTTGCTTTCTCAAATTAAATAGGTTAATTTGCTGTGACAAATATTGGGAGATGGTAATCCCAAAGTAGGTGATATATTAATTTCAGAAACCCATATGGACTAAAGGTGCCTGGATATGGTGGCAAAAGAACACATGTTGCTTAGGTATTCATAACTATTGTAACTATAAAATATATTTCAATGGATTCTCTAAGTGTGATTTTCATGTGAAAGAGTGATGTGTGAGTTCTTAGTAACATTCAAATTCGTCATATCCATGGTTTCAAATTACAGTTTGCATCTGTAATTGTGGTCACGATATTGTTGTTGTGCTAGACTCCACAACGACATTGCACCGCAATAGCAGTGTGATCTTCAATCAAGTGTATGGTTGCATCGGAACTGCATCACACAGGTGGAGTATTGAAAGACTAGTAGATATTAAAAAATATTAAAAAATAATACTAGAAACTATCAATAACTAAAAAATAATACTAGAAACTATCAACCAACTAAAAAATATTAAAAAAACTAGTAGATATGCAAAAGTATTGAAAGATGTGACAGCAAAGGTGGTGTGTGTCAGTAATAATACTAGAAATAATACAGGAAAAAAGCACTTGCTACTCTGCTAGACTTTTTTTTGAATGGGCTACTCTGCTAGACTACTGCTCCTATCTGATATATCAATTCAAAACACTCTGGATCGGTCCGATATGGGTTCCTAAGAGCATCCACAATGGAGACACCCATTTTTGGGTATTTAAATGGGTTCCACACGTACACATCACTCTTTTATTATTTTTTAATAGTAGTACCTAATAAGCACTCAATCCCTCCAACCCAGATCTCACACAAAGTTCTTAAATGGGACCCACTAATCAACTATCAATAACTTTATATCACTACATTTCAATTTTTTAATATTAAAAGCGTGCGGGTCCCGTTTAAAGTTGGGGGTCTTAAATAAGACCCCGGGTCTTAAGAGACCCCCAAAAAAAAATTCCCCAATGGGGGTACCTATTAGGTACGGTGTCTTAATTGGTAAAGACACCACCATTGGGGATGGTCTAAGGTTTAATTTTAGAGAAATGATATTTTGAAAACCACTTTTTGACAATTTTTGGACAACTTTCTCTCTCATACTCACATGATGTTGTTATCCTCTCTCTTCCTTTTTCTCTCTCCATTGTTTTTGACCAATAAGAAGTGAGAAAAACAAAGTTGTCACCAAAGTTGTCATCAAATGGATGTCAAAATATCATTACTGCGGGTCATTCGAAACGGCGGTTTGGACGGTTTACGGAAATCTTGTCCAGCAGCCCTAACGAAAGGATCCATTTGCAAATATGTGCTTTTGTTTTAAGGGTGGTTTTTAAGGGGTTTTTGTTCGAGCCGATGTTTTTGCGGCAACCGATTTCCCCTTGTATTTTTTTTTTCCCACCCGAGCTTGTTAGTGCATCTCGCACGGGCTTGTTGGTTAATAATATTTTGCCATTGAAAAAAAAAAATTCATACACTCATCCAAGAATTTATTTTATCTTTATCTCTCTCTTTCCATTACACCACTAACATATCACATCTATCACTTAGGGTCTGTTTGGTAAGACTAGAAAAGGAGCTTATAGCTTATACAGTTCATAGTTTATAAACTCGTCTCACTAAAAAAGCTCTGTTTGGTAATGGTTTTTTACAACGAGCTTATAGCTTATTTCAGGAGCTTATAAGCTATTTTTGCTGAAGCTACTTCAAGTAGCGTTTGAGCTTATAACTTTTAGCTTATCATATTTTGTTCCATTTTTACCCTTATCATTTTAATTAAAACCCACATTTACCCTTTATATATTAAAACACTTATTATTATGTTTTCAATGCCTTGCCTCCATTTCTTTTGTTCCTACATTTTCCAGCCTATGTATATGACGTTTTACAAGTTTTGTTCCATATAGATAATGGTTTGTTTTAAAAAAAATTTGTTCGCGTAACAATTTTTATTTCAAAATAAAATCTTATACTTTATTTTTTTTAAAGTATAAAAACTGAAATGAAATAAGTTTAAAATGAATCTTCAACAAAAAAAATAATATTTTTTAAATAGAAAAAATTAATAATATATAAAATATATATTAAGAACATAATTTAATAATTTTAATAGAATTAAAAATGTCCGTTTATTTTTTTTCTGAAGGAAAAAAAAGTCCTTTTATGTCATTTTACATTTATCAGCTGGTTGAACCGCTAATTTTACCAAACACTTTAATTAGCTTATCAGCTATAAGCTATCAGTCATCAGCCATCAACTATAAGCTATCAGTCATCAGCCATCAGCTATAAGCTATCAGTCATCAGTCATCAGCTATAAGCTATCAGCTATCCGCTATTTTTACCAAACAGAGCCTTAGTTTTTTATAGGCAAATGTTAGAAATGTTACTGGTCATGCTAGTTTTTGGGATCAAACCATATTAATTAGTTGTCATGCTACTATTTTCTCTTTTATCATATCTATAAAAAAAATAATGTAAGCTTCAGTGTTTTAACAATACCTTCACCCTCCCTCAAAAAAAAAAAAAAAACAATACCTTCACCCTAGTAGAAGCTAGCTTGGTTAGTTATTGGATTAATGTACGGACATTGTCTGGTTAGTTTGGTGGTGGCGAATAAAGGAGTGTTGTTAGGAAAATTTGCCTCCTTCGTAAGTTACCGTGTTCTCTTGGCAAGGGGGGCTCGAATCGCTACGTATGTGTTTGGGGAAGAAAGATGTGGAGGATCATTTGTTCACATTGCCCGTATTGATCAAAATCTTTCAATGGCACAGAATAATCTCGGTGATACCTAAAGACTTATTTGTGTTATTAAAAGGAATTTGTTTTTTTGGAAGGAACAACCATATTTTTTCATCAAAGATACAGATAGTTTAAGAGTTGATGAATGCAATTAAAAAAAATTGAAAATATATTTTTAATCCTCTGAATAGACCAGTTTTTAAAAGTGGATGCAACTAAAAATTTAAAGTGACGTAAAATCGAATTTTTGTTGTGTTTATTTCCTTTGTTTTTGCTTGTTGGTCTCATTTCTTTCTTCTTCTTTATTATATTCAATTATAGTCTACTTCATGCGCAACTAGTTCTCAAGGTTTTTACTTTGTCACGTATTGTATTTTGCATGATATTATTATTGAAATGAAATAAGTTTACTTTACCTAAATGTAATTGTGGTAGACTGATGCTACCACAGTAACATATCATTATTAATAGAAAAATGCTAGAAATCGCGATAAGCATTTTCGTGAGTGCATCCCGAACTTGTTGGCATGTTAATAGCCATTGGATTTAATGCTAATTTGACTGTTTCATAAAAAAATGGGTTAAATATGTTATTAGTCCCTACATTTTACGTTACTTTGAATAATAGTCCATACATTTCAATAAATGTTTTTAAAATCCTTGCATTTTACTTCCGTTAATACAATTGGTCCTTGCCGTCAATTCTTACATAATAAGTAAACAGAATGCTGACATGGCATTATTTTTATTTTATTTTATTTTATTTTTTTGTCAAAATTAAAACCGGGTTTGGGCCAAATGACACTATTTGACCCAATTCACATGAATCTGACCCGTCTTCATCATTTTTCCACCATGTGCGGCAACTTTGAAGTTCCATTCCAAAATCCATAACCGTGTCATAGGCATTCATCATTCACCACCCCACTCTTTCCTCTTCCTGTGTACTACAATCGTCCCAGAATCATCATTATCCACTCTTTCAGAAATTAGGGATTTAAAATTCAAAACAACACAGATTTGAAGAACCCCAATTTTGGCCTCCAAACGGAGTACCGCCGTCACCGCTATCTAACGCCAAAGTACCACCGCTCTCAACTCGACGAACCGCTCTTCAGCTCTCTCTTGTAACCACCCTCATGGCGGTTGTCTGTCCCTTGGCCTGCGGATTTTCTGGTGGGCAGCAACATCTGTTTTGGAAATTTGTCGAGGCTGTTGTCGGTTTGTTTGTGGCTGCCAGCCCTGTGTTATTGCTGCCGTTTGCTTGCTGGACGGTTTCATTGTTTTTGTGGTGCGACTGCGGAATGAGAAAGATGAGGAACATAAAGATGATAAATTTTACAATTTTGATTGTGTTTTTTTTTTTTTTTTACAAAATGGACTCTGTCAGCATTCTGTTAATGAAATAGATGGCAGGGGCCAATTGTATTAACGGAAGTAAAATGTAGGGATTTTAAAAACATTTATTGAAATGTAGGGACTATTATTTAAAGTAGCGCAAAATGTAGGGACCAATAACATATTTAACCCTAAAAAATTGAAAATCAAAACCTGACCCCCCATATTTTGTGGCCAGCACATGCTTTTATTGGTTGGAATGGAAATCGTGAGTCTTTCGCTATAATATCCTTCGGTATATATAGCATTGCTCTTATTAATATACTAGGCACCACATAACTACTAATTAAAACAGGTGGCATTTAACATGGGAAAAGGTAAAACTTTCCCATCATGGGAAGAATTTAGGGTTAATTATGTTTCTAGTCCCTATAAAATAGCGACCTTATAAGTTTAGTCCTTACTTAATTTTAATAGCATTTTTAGTCCCTATAAAAAAAATTTACTTATAATCTTAGTCCCTGCTAAAACAAAGTTTGATTAATTATCCTTAAACTCTTAAATTTTTGAACGATTTTTTTGAGACAAGATTAGAACACTATGAAAGGTTCGTTTACTAAAATTTAGAATTTTCTGACATGAAATGAATTAAATATGAATTTTTTAAAACGACAAAAGTTAAAGATAAAAAGTAATAAAATCTGGATGTAGAAATCAAATTTTACGATAATTTTTTGCGGAGGAACTTTTAGTAATGTTCTAAACATGTCTGCAAAAAATTGTTCAAAAATTTAGGAGTTTAAGCATAAATTAAACAAATTTGAATTGAATAGGGACTAATACTCAGTGCAGAAAAACAAAATTAGGGGCTAAAAATGCTATTAAAATTAAGTAAGAACTAAACTTATAAGGTCGCTATTTTATAGGGACTAGAAACATAATTAACCCAAGAATTTATTTTAACATTAGATCAAAGAGGATCATAGATTTTATAATGGTTTGTCCATACTATATCATCCATCAACATTCTCTTTCCTCTATTCCCCACTCATGCACCCACGCACCACCATCACTATTCATCTTCAATCTTGGTCTTGGTTTTCAGTTTTAAGTCCAAAACACAAATTGCTTATCCAACCACTTAAACAACTTCATTTATTCTCTTCCCCTCATCCTTTTCCTTTCATTCGTCTAAAATTTCAGATTTAGAAAGAAAGAAAAAAAGAATTCAATAAAAAATTTGTATTAATCAAAACAATAGAATTCTGTTGAGCTGAAATGGGTCTTAATTTTTATATATGGATGGATTTCAAAAATGGAGTTCAACCTTCATTTATATCAATTTGTAATCATTGAATAAAAAAATTCAGTCTTGATTTTATGGGTTTTTTTTTAAAGGACATATGGGTTTTGAAAATGTTACCTATTGAATGTTTATGAACATTAAATTAATTTAAATGAAAATTAGAAAAAGGGGAAAACAAAATTGTTGTGAGGAAGATCAATTTTGTGATTCTGTGTTTATGAAAGTGAGAATAAAGGGAAACAAAATTAAATCTCCCACACTCATGTCGAAATGCTAGAAATGGTGAATCTAGTGATGTTCTTGTTTTGCAAAATGGTGATTCAAGCTATTGGAATGGGAATCATGGTGGTAACTAGGTAGATTTTGATTTTGAGAGGTTGCTGCTGGTGGTGGGGATGGGTGAAGAGAGGAAACGAAGGAGAGAGAAATTGGTGAAAGATAAGTGTTCAAAATGATATAGTGTTGAGAGAGAATGATAATATTGTGGTCTTCATTTAATCTAATGATCAAAAAATACTTTCTTATGTTGGGAAGTTTTATCCTTTCTCATATTAAATGTCACCGTTAAACACATGATGTAAATTTACAAGGTCTTCAATGTGTCCATCTAAAAACAGTCAAAAGATTGATTCTTATCATGTTTAGTATATTATATTCTAATAAAATTATTAAACATGACAGAACCAAGCTTCAACAATGTGTTCACAAGGACGGCATAATTTCATTAGAAAAGCTTACAGAATTAGACTTCACTTGATTGTAGTTCAAATACTTACGAAATTCCGCCTGTAATTTGCCAACAAACAACCCACAGGCACCACAACCCATAGTCCCGTAAATCTTGATATGGAAAAAGACATATAAAGAAATTAAATTGGGTTTTCAATTCCCAAACAGTCACACGTTGAGTTGTTCCCGTTCACAATGAAGTGAAAGAATTATCCAACAATAACAAACTTAAATTAAATACAGCGGCAGTAAATTGACATCAAAGCTATAGCTTAGCATATATTGTATCTGTTGTTTTTGGATTTCCAAATTCTTATCTACCGAAGTTGTTGTTAGGTTGAGTCAAGACCATGTCTCTCTCTTTAAGATGTTTCGTGGTACTGCCCAAAATTGTGCAAGACAGACTATCAACCACGCCGCCTCCAGGATAAAACAAGCCCAGTTACAACTGTGCGGTTAACTACTGCACCGTAGTTCGAGAACCACTCTTTAATACTGAAATCACTTTAATATGGTATTGTTATCACTCTATTATGGTACTGAGACCACTCAAATATGGTGTTACCACCATTCTAATTATTATCTTCGTCCAACTATGATACTATGATGACTCAAATATGGTTTTACACCATTCTAACGTCTAACTTCATCAAGAGTCGAAGAAGAATTTATTTTAAGATCATTCATAATTTTGAAGGGACATTATACCGAAAAAGGGACTATAATATTAAATTATTATTTATTCTGAAGGACATAAAAATATCGAAGGGACTATGAACTTAAAATCATTCTTAATTTCGAAGGGACATTAAACCAAAAAGGGACTATGGTCTTAAGAACACTCTTAATTCCGAAGGGACATAAAAAAGAGATGAAGAGAAAAAAGACTAGTCAGCACAAGTCAAGAAAGGGAGGAGAGGAAAGAGTTCCCGACAACTCAATGAAATTCTTTGATGTGTTTTTTGAACTAGATGAACTCTCCATATACTATTGATTATTATTATTATTATTATTATTATTATTATTATTATTATTATTATTATTATTATTATTATTATTTAAAAAAAAAGGTAAACAGTGTTTTTAGCCCCTGTAATATAGTGCACTTTTGGTTTTAGCCCCTGTAAACATTTTTTTTTAGATTCCCCCTTGTAAAATGAAGATTCTTCAGGTTTGGCCCCTGACCCCAATGAGTTAGCAGAATCTTTGACGTGGCAGTGACGTGACTTTTTCTTTTTCTTTTTCAATTTTTTTTGAATGCCACGTGTGTAAATGAATGTCCATGTGGCATTTGTGATTTTTTAATTAATTTTTTAAAAAAAATCTAGAAAACGAAAAAAAATACCAAAAAAATTGGGAAAATTAATAAAAATGAAAACAAAAATATGAAAATTTTAAAAAATAATAATTTTTTAAAAAAAAATTCGGGAAAAATTAATAAAAATCTGAATTTTTTTTAAAAATCTAGAAAAATTAATAAAAATTAAAAATGATTAAAAAAATAAAATAATCTAATAAAATAAAAATAATGAAAAAATTCTTTTAAAATTAATAAAAATGAAAAATGATGAAAAAAATAAAATAATCTAATAAAATGAAAAATAACGAAAAAATTCTGAAAAATTAATAAAAATTGAAAATAATGAAAAAATACCAAAAAAATTTATAAAAATGAAAACAAAAATCTGGAAAATTTTAAAAATAAAAAATAAAATTTGGAAAATTTAAAAAAATGAAAATATTCTGAAAAAAATTAATATATTTCGAAAAATTCAAATGAAATATGAAAACTTCAGGAGCTTAAAAAACATACCCCTAGATCATGAAGAATAGAATTAATATCCATTGTATCCTGTTATATTTTCCAATATCCATTTAAATTATATTTTTGAATAAAATAAAATTTTGAGAATTAATTTTCAAAATCAAAATAATTAGATAATATTATATTTTCAATTTTTTTATAATTTTAATTTAATTCAAATTTATTTTTATAATTTTTTCAGAAATTTAGATATATTAATTTTTTCAGAATTTTTTTCATTTTTATTAATTTTTCCAGAATTGTTTTCATTTTTCCAAATTTTTTTAATTTTTTTCATTATTTTCAATTTTTATTAATTTTTCCAGAATTTTTTTAAAAAAATTATTTTTTTTTTACAATTTTCCAGATTTTTGTTTTCATTTTTATTAATTTTTCAGACTTTTTTTCATTATTTTTCATTTTATTAGATTATTTTATTTTTTTAATCTTTTTTATTTTTATTAATTTTTCCAGATTTGTTAAATTTTTTGCAGATTTTTTTCATTTGTATTAATTTTCTAGAATTTTTAAATTTTTTCAGATTTTTTTTCATTTTTATTAATTTTTCCAGATTTTTTTTAAAAAATTATTATTTTTTTAAAATTTTCCAGATTTTTGTTTTCATTTTTGTTAATTTTTTTAAATTTTTTCGGTCCTTTTTTTATTTTTCCAGAAGTTTTTTTGTTTTTTAGATTTTAAAAAAAAATAATTAAAAATCACAAATGCCACGTGGACATTCATTTACACACGTGGCATTCAAAAAAATTGAAAAATAAAAAGAAAAAGCCACGTCACTGCCACGTCAAAGATTCTGCTGACTCATTGGGGTTAGGGGCCAAACCTGAAGAATCTTCATTTTACAAGGGTGGAATCTAAAAAAAAAAAAATTACAGGGGCTAAAACCAAAAGTGCACTATATTACAGGGGCTAAAAACACTGTTTACCCTAAAAAAAACTATTTCATCTGAATAATTCCCCAAAATTCTTCCTTGTTTTCGTCCCCTTTTCCGGCTTAATGTCAATCAATAATCCCAAAAATAATAGATGCCCATTTTTCCAATTTAATTCCCAAACCATTCAAAATAAAAGCTCACAAGCTTACCTTCACTGCACCAGCGGTTGTTTACGATGAATCATAAACATCAAAGGTGAATTTGGAATAGCCTAGCATAACATAACATATAAATCTGTCAGTTTTTTGTTCAAAATATCGCATAGTGATCATCTTTGATCAGAATGTAATTACCAGTGCAGTTTTGTATGGTGGTTGCAAGCCTCGGTTGTTGTTCTTTTGAATGTTGATTGGTTGCATTTAGTTAAAACAATGGCAAGATGTGAGACAAGATGCTCTAACATGTGTGCATCGTCTGGACTCTAGATGTTGTGACATTTTTCGTGTGTTTCTAGAAGCCTAGTTTGTTTCTAGAAGATTGTTTATTGTCGGTTTATGTATATTGTGCGCTTCAAGTTATTTCAAGAAAGATTTGTTTCAAATATATTTTATGGACAATTTATGTTTTTAACCCATTGAAGAAAAAGCCCATGCGAGAATTAATCGCTATATACAGAGTCTCAACCCTAATAACAAAACATCGAAATCAATATTGAAGATCAAAGTGTTAGGGTTCGAGTGTTTGAGTATGTGTTTTTATTGTATACCACTCTAGCGCCGCCATTGATTATCAAAAGGCTTAGAGTTGGTTTGTGTTAGTTGAGTTGTAATTCATCTCTTTTTGTAACTGTGATTGAGTCAATCACTATGGTGAGTGATTGAGAGAAAGTGAGAGGGGTTTCTCATATATAGGGGGAGTCCTAGATAGAAATACATGGGTAGTATTAGGTGAAGAGACATTGAACAAGGTTGATTCATATAAGTCTAGAAGTTGATACTATTGAGAGTGGATTTTCTTTCTTGGGTGAAAGCCCTTCGGAGTAGGTGACGTTGCACCGAAATGGGTTACCAATTCTTTGTGGTCTCCTTTATTGCTTTACGCTTATTTACTGTTATTTGTTATTTTATGATTAATACGTTATACATGTTGTCTCATACATTGTGTTTAACATCAGTCCTCCGCGAACGAGAATTTCAAAAAAAAAAAATTACAAATTGAATAATATACAATTTTTTTACGCTCTAGATTCATTAAATAAAAAATTTATAATTGAGACCGAGAGGAGTACAAACTAAGGCAACAAAATTACAAACAATTAAGAACCATGCTATTTCTCTAGATTACAATTTGGATTCACTTGAGTTGGAAAAATATAGACACCTACATAACACATGAACCTCAACTTTCTCAAAAAACATCAGTAGTGCTATTAGAGCTTAACTTTTGGAATGCTGCCAAGTACTTGAAGGGGAAATTTAATTTTCGTTTGGTTTAGCAGCAGGAAGGCAAAATCAAGGCGAAAACGCATGGTAAGTCGAAGCGCCAAATTGTAGCTTCAGTAATTCACGGCAAAAGTGCGTTTGGACCGCATTATTCTTGATATGATGCAGTTTCAACGCTAAACCAAGCACATAATTAAAATAAATCCCAAGAGCCAATCCACATTAAGACTTGAATCGAGATACTTCCGAGAATTCAAAGTCAAGCATATAATTTAAGAGTCTTACTAACGTGAACCACGTTCTCTGAGTAAAAAAGAGACTACAATAGTTAATTTTATTATATATTAGTTTATGTTTATTTTACATGCGTTTGCTTTTATACAATCTCACACATATACTCAAACATAAACCACAATCAAAATCATTCAGCAACAAAGACAAAAAATCTAACTGATTAACAAAAGATGCATACCACGCATGCATGGATAGAAGGTTCTCGAGGAATTTCAGTACACTAGTAGTAACAAAGACATAAACTTATTTTTGTCTCTTAATGTTGTACCATGTACATACATAGGACCTAACAAGGAAATGGAATATGAATTTGGATTTGAGTTTTGAATTTGTGTTGGGTTTGTGGCTAATATTGCTGTTGCTGGGACTCATTGGTTATACTCAATTTATGTTGGGTTTGAGGACTATGTATTGATTCATTGGTTATACCAAGTTTAGTGTCCTTATTGGCTTTTTAACTGAAAATCATCATAGGTTTCAAAATCAAATTAGCTTTTTCAGAAATTGATTCACCTTAAAACCAGCTTAATTGAAATTGTAAAAGCTAACAATCTCATTATTTTCTAGGGTTATTAAAAAGGATTTTAATCATAGAATGATAAGATGAATCTTAAAAGCTAATATTGAAGAAAACAATTTGAACTTCTGAGCATTCAAAGTTGCCATACAATCAAAGCGTGAATCGCGTTCTCATTAACCTTGTTAAAACAATGTTAATACTTCAAAAACAAAAACCACAATCAAAATCATTCAGCAATAACAAATAGTCCAATCCAATTGTTTAACAAAGCATGCCAATTAGGTTGCCTTCAACAAAAATCCTTTAAAACATCTGAGTTTCATCAAGGATCACAATGAATACATGACAAGAAATCCACATTATAATATAAAAGCCTTATTTTTCATCATCACCAAGACGACAACATTCAGAACCAAGGATCAGGATCTTAGTCCTCTTCAAAATCATAATCGTAGTAGTAGTAGTAGTCATAGTCATCAGGGTCATCAGGATTTGACAGTTGCAAATGATTGATCTGATGATCAGTGCACCTTTTCTCCAAACTTTCACTCAATTCAAGATAACGACAATGTCGAATGTCAAGAGATTTAAGAAAAGGGAATTTATCAAGAATGGCAAGCAGACCAACATTAGTGAGGTATCCATTGAGATCAAGATGGCATAGATTAGTCATCGTATCAGCAATAACTAAGGCCAAATCATCACAAGGCTTAAAGTCATACAGCATTCTACTAAATTTAAGCAATTTCAAAAGAGGGCAAGATCGGCCAAGGACTGCAATAGATACCTCGGTGAGCTTGGTTCGTGAAATGTCAAGCTTCTCTAACAGCAGGAGCTTCCTTACGGCTTCACTAAACCCTTCATCTGAAACTACATAGCAATCTACAAACCGCATGGAATGTAGGTGACTGCCACTGTAAAATTTGAATTAACAAACAATAAAAAATATGCCGGATAAAAACAACAAAATATTAAGGAACAAAAAATTTGGTATTATTAAGTACTTTCGGTCAACGAAAAAAAAAACGAGTACTTATTAGCTATGCATCTAAGAATATCATCATTGCCAAATCCCTCAATATCGATGTCTTCCAAACGATGGCAACTTCGTTCAATAGCATTGCAACAAATCTTCATCATATCCTCATCATCATAATCAATATAGGGTAAATCACAACCGCGCATGCGAATAGAGCGCCACATGAGAGGATCCTTGCAAAGGTTCCACCACAGAGGGCACACTCCGCATGCGCTTGTCAAAATTTCAAATGCACCAAGCCTCTGAAGGATATTTGCTGTCAAATCTCTAGGAAGATCAAGCCAATTTGGTATTGTTGAGCTCTCACTTTCAACTTCCATTGTTGAAATGCAAACAATGCTATTTGCAGTCATGCAAACCAAACATTTTATATGAGTAATTTTTATTTTTTTTTGGGCTACACGTTTGACAACCGTACAATAACATTGTTTAGAAGTAAATTAACTATTTGAAGTATCAACCCACTTAAGTTTACTAATATTTGTAATGATTAGTTGATACTATTTTTTGTTAGTAAAACAGACAATGAGAAAAATAAAAAACAAAAGAATGACATAAGAAGATATATAAAGGAGTAAATTCCAAAATTGAAGAAAAAACAACGAACGTTTGTCTACTCACAACCAAAAACAACCCAAGAATAACACTATTTGAAAATTGTTACATTCCATGGACTACCCTCAACCACCCCACAACTCCAATATACTGGTACTCTCCAAAGAAAATATAAAATTTACTTCTCTCAACACTCTATCACAAGAGTATAAGAGAAAAAAGAGTCAGATATATAAATAACTTCAATGGTAACGAAAAAATATAGATAACTTCAATTGTTTTGGTGTCTCATCATGTTCATAGCAGAATAACATTCAAAATTCAACAATCTCCTTAAAATTATATCCCTTACCGGCAAGGTTTGGTGTGAAGATAATATATAGTCACATTTTTTAAAAATAAAATACATAGCAATGTTGTGATTATATTTAAATCTTGATAGAGAAGCTGATTACTCTAGAATCACTTTGAAATTTGCTCTCAAATGTTGCTGACCTAACTTTGATACTATGAACTCACCGGAAAAAAAAAATGTTAACGGAGAAATAAACTACGTTAATGGAGAAAGGAGATATTTGTCTATTTTTTGTGTTAACTCTTTGATTCCTAGGAAAAGGAAGCCAACTTATTCGAAGTTCGGCCGAAAGACAAGTAAAATATCACAAACAATTGTTCCATTTGAAAATCAAAATCACGAGGTTCTCATGAATGATCAATACTTAGGTGGAACTCATTAAATGCTTGAGTCTATCACCTGGTTCACATGTTTGTCTATTTTTTGGGTTGAACCGAGTATCTCTCCGTGCTACTACGTATAGAGACTAATCTCTCGAGTTGAGTATGCGTTTGTGTTTAAAACAAACAGAGAATAATATAGTGAGGATACTCACATTGGCGGTGGACCGATAAAGGAGGTGCTTCGATCATTGGTGACGGTGCTTCGAGGATGTGTGGAAGCAACCTCGTTAAGGAGAAGGAGGTGTTGTACCTGCAGGTGCTCCGACGCCCAAGTTAGTGTACGAACAAGAGCAGTAGTGAAGCATATAGAGATACATACATTGTGATCTTGTCAAGAGCCCTTTATATAGGGTCGAGGAGAACGCTATATAGTAATTGTTGGAGAGCCGTTATGAATAATGTCCATAAATGTGGTAAATGAGTGTTGTTATGAGTCGTCTGGACATTATAAGGCTTCATTGAGACATAGATGATCCGTTGCGAGAACAAGATTCTACTCACTTGAACTTGTGTAGAAATAGGCCCTAATTTATAGCAGGCTAGACTTCTTGCTAGTCGAGAACAATTTGTCTATTTGATGTGAACTTAAAGAAAGGTACCCTATATTTTAAAATAACAAGGGTTTTAGTGTCATTTTAATTGACTTGATGAATGTAATTTCCTGTATTTTTAATGAAATAAACATAATTTAAATATATATTTTATATTTTAAAATTAGAAGGGTAGTCTATGCCATTTTAATACACTTTAGAAGAGGTGATTGTAATTTCCCCTGTTTAATTTAATTAATTTATTTTTTTGAATAACTAAGACAAATGATATTTGAACAACTATGTTTTGACAAATTTTGTGATATTGTTTTTCTCTTATACTCGCATTATGTTTTTACTTTCTCTTTCTCTCTATTGATTTGATTTTTGTGTCAATATCTTATTTTCTTTGTAACATAAATTGATGTTCAAATAACACAGCTCTAAATTTAATAAAAGTAGTTAAAAGATATTGTCTACATTTTTTAATATTATTTTTGAACTGCAATTTGTAAATATTTCAATTTAATTAATCAATAATGCTACGTCATTATTTTTTTCTTCTTCAATTTAACATAAAATTGAAAAAAAATATGAATGAGAGATTACAAAATGAGAAATAGGTAAAGGTAGAGTCGAAATTGTTAAAAGAGTAATGAGTGCAAAAATGGTGCAATTGATGAAGTTTGGAGTCTAAAAGTGTAATTAAAAATAATTAAAAAACCCTAATAATCAATCTGATCCATATCCGAAAAGATTAGGGTTTTTTGTTTGTTATATCCAAAACATTAACACTACCAAAAAAAAAATCTAAAACGTTAGGGTTAAATACTCAAACGTTAGCTTAACCTAACCTGCCTGCTAAACAAACACAAACAGATACAGGATGGCTTCCGGCTCCGGCTCCGGCAACGTCATTGATGAAAAGTTCGACCCGTTGATTCGGCAAGTGGCCATCAGAATCGCAAACAAGGTCTCTTACCTCCCCAAATTTGTGATATCTCGTCTCTCCGACGATGAGTTATACGATCTCCTCGGCAAAAATCTTTCTATGCTCCCCGATGGCGAGGCAGATCGCATCCTCGAAGCCGAGTTACAAACCATGTTCGCTCCTTTGGGAGCCCTTCTATCTTTCCTTTTCCCTCGCACAAATCGAATTACTCCCCCCAAACCCCCCGTACCCGAACCCCAAATACGAGAGCCCGTTGCTTTGAAGGATTTTATTATTATCAGTTTGTACTTTTACTCTTTTTTCTTCATCCCATTTTATTTATTTATTAATTTTATGCTATTGCTCATCACATCTCTTCTTATTTGTTTCTTTCTAATTGTTTTAGGTGTCCTTTACGTCGCTTCCCTTGGATCCATATATTATGGCTTCCGGGTATGTAATGTACATACATACATACATACATACATATATCTATTCAAATTCCACTCAACCCTAACAGTTTATTACCCTTCCTTGTTTTGTTTTGTTCCCAGTGGTTGTTCAAATTTTTAGATCCTGACCCTGTTTTTTATGTCTCCAAGAAGCCTTATGTCTCGGAGGTATATGTCTCATTCCTTGTTTTTGTTTTATTATATTAATTAAGTAAATGATCCCTATAAAACAACACAACATTCTGTTTCATTAATTAATTTACCCAATCCGTCTGATGTTAATTAATTATTTTTTTTTTGAAGGAGATGTTAATTAATTATTATTATTATTATTCAACAGGAGCATAAGAAACTCTTAAGGAAGCGCTTTTGTCCAACAACTTCAGAGCTGAAGGTGTGTTTGTGTGTGTGTGTGTATTGTTCTATCTGTATTTTAATCATCTAAACTCAATAATAACCTTTTGCTTTTTGTTTTCTCTACTGGATCTGCCAACTGCAGGAAGAAGACGAAGACGACGACGAAGAAGAAGAAGTAGAGCATCATCAGGAAGACATTCCAAGCACTTCTACTGGTATGTGCACATCCTGTTTCTAATTCTTGTTTTATAGAAATGAATGAATGGAAAATAAAATAAAATATAATTAATTAAAGGTTAAAAACTTGAAACTATTATTATTAGGAGGGATCATCATATTATATGTTGAGAGAAAATGGGAAACAACAAGACTAGTAGTTGACAGTGGAATTTGGTTCATTCCTTAGCTTATTATACTAGCTTTAACAAGTGTGTAAGATGATCCAACAACTATTACACTATGGTCAACTTATTTCTGAAAAGCAATATTTTTTTGGGAATCAACTCTCCTTTCAATACAAACGTAAGCATGGTGTGATCTTAAATCTGTTCAAGCTAACTGTTTTCTATCTTAACTAATTTTGTTTGTAACTTTTTGTTGATCATTGCTTTTTGAATTTAATATTTTATTTGAGAACTAATCACTTAGAAATCCATGCATTGCTTGTTGATTGATCATTGTTTTAGGTAATTAAATAAAATTACGATGACTGTTTAATAATATAAACCTGAGAGGGACCCTGACACATGGTTAACTTAAGGGTAGAGTCAATTGAAAAAGAAGCTGCGTATGTGATGTTCCTCATAAAGAACAACTTTGCTACACTTGCTCTATTTCTATATATTTGGTTGTTTATCGATAATGTTGTCTCCAATTACTTTGTAGTTGATGATCCCAGTCCATGTAAGTTATGCCTACAAGTTCTTATATCAATTTTACGATTTGACAAGTTGCGTATGTAATATTCCTCTTGCGATTTGACATACAATGTATGCGATTTTACGATTTCTTATATCGATTCTACAAAAGTAGTTGAGTAAAATCCTTCGATTTTGGTTTCGATTTTACGATCGTCGATTTTGGAAGCAAAATCCCAATTTTGACAACCTTGCCTACAAGTTTCCTCTTTAACAAACTCTTCCTTTAGCTTATTTACTTATATTTCATCTTCTTTCCCATTAGCTTTATAATTTACTTGAGGGCGGGTGAGATACATGATTTCCTCGGTCTTCACATTCCATTCCTTAAACATATATCATACATAAAGTGTACATTACAAAGGTTTCATTTGTGTTAACAACTAAATAACCAATCATTTGTTTAGTTATTTATCTCATAGTCAATCCTTTTGCCTTTTGTTTATTCTTTGTTGGGTGGTACCTAAAGCTAGTGCTGGATTGTGACACTTTTCTGAATTCAAATTTCAAGCTAGAATGACTCTTTCCCTTTTGAATTTCGCAAACCCCTTTTAAACCGAGAATTCATATTAGTTCTCACATTTATGTCAATCATGAATTTCTGGTACTAAATATTTTAATGAATGTTCGTCCTATTTTTTGGTTATGCTATTTGATCTTGCTCCTTATAATTGTGTTGAATTAGTACGGGAAGTGGTTCCTTACTACTACAAAAAATAATTTCACATTATTATTTCTATTTGGTGCATGAAGTGTATATTCAAGTACTAAATTATAGTTGTGTTTTCCTCTCATGATGCAGGCTAAAAGAAACATATTAGGTGAAGAGAAGTTTGCTGCGAAGTTGATAAAGGAAAGATTCATCAAGGTTGTCATCTCCATAACCGTTGAATGTAGTGGACTTTTATTTTAATTAACTACTAGGTTATTTTATAACTAATCAAGTGTGTGGTACTTGGCTTGAACCTTTTATAGTAAGGTACTACTAGTATTTTATTTAAGACTTAAATATGCACAAGGTACTAAAGCTTGAATGTTTTATTTTACTATTAGGCGATATTTTGATTAAGTTCTTGATATTTTGATTCTTTCAGCTAACCCTTGTAAGAGTTTCGGTTTCAATAATATTTGCCGTTTCAAAAAAAAATCATATTGGGAGGCGAAGAGAAAATATCATCATATGGAAAAATGCGAAACAACAAGACTAAGAAGAAAGAATATGGTTGACGCCTGTGAATATGGTTGACGGTGGAATTAAATGTAATTTTAAAATCGAATTTGTTTCATTCCTTAGCCTTATTATGTTTATATCTTAAGTAAGCATGTTGTGGTCTTGAATCAATTCAAGCAAACCATTCTCTATCTTAAGTAATTGATCATTGCCACAAGGTTTAAGGGTAGGATCTTTCTAATCATTTGGAAAAGTTATAACAATCTATCTATAACATTCATTATATATTTTTTTTGTGTTAACCATCTCGTTCCATAATCCGAAGTTCGGTCGGGAGGTAAGTGTAGCATGGCTAAAAATTGTTCCAAACCTAGGAATCGAATTGAAGTTGTCTTGAACAATCCATCCTTTAGTGGAACTCATTAACCACTTAAGCCCACTGAAGTGCTACTTAAGGAATAATCTTTGGCACACACTTGCTCTATTTCTGCTTGTAGTTGTTTATCTATAATGTTGTTGTGTCCAATAACTTCTCGGCCAATATATTTTATTTATGCTAAAAATGAAAATGACTTTTGTAGGTAATGATCCCGAGAGTTTGTCATGAATAGGGGGAGGCTTTATCCCGAGAGTTCCTCATTGTTGCTAATTTACTTATGGAAAATGTTAACTAGTGCCCCGGGGCACTGGTTAAGGAAACCAAATATAGTATAAATACCTTGGAACTTGTATGGTCAAAGTTTAAAAAATGTAAAAAATGATATTTTCAATGCAAATATTACCTTTATTGTTTCCTTAACTAGTGCCCCAGGGGCACTAGTTAACAAGACCCTTTACTTATATTTCATCTTCTTTCCTATTAGCTTTATAATTTCTACTATTGCCATTTACTTGATTTGTGAGATACGTAATTCCCTTCTGTCTTCACATTTTGTCCATGAAGCATTTATGTATATATTTCATATATCATGTATAAAGTCAAAAAATAGGAAATTACATTACAAAGGTTTCATTTACGTTGACAACTAAATAACCAATCTTTTTTTTTTAGTTATTTATATCATAGTTGATTTTCTTCTATGTGTATGGTTTGTAAAGTTTATCTCTTTTGCCTTTTGTTATTGTATGAAATTGTAATTATAATATGAGAAATACTGAAGTGCACGACATATTTGTCGTTATATTTGCATGAATAATTTGATAATCCATTTAATAGATCTCTCTTAATTATTATTTTTTTAAACAAAACGATCAAATTAACCAATGATTCATTTTTTCTTAAGAAAGTACAAATTAGGGCGTACTATATCTTGTGGCGGTGCATCTTCAAATCAAATGGCGTATTGTTAATTGTCGTGCGATTCGTGTGCAAAGGATGTCGTGCTATATAGCACCACTCTTATAATATTGAACTTAGTAGAAACCATTGCTTTGTATTGCTAATTCTTTGTAGGGTACCTGAAACTAGTGTGGGATTGTAACACTTTTCTGGTTTTCAAATTTCAAGCTAGAATGGTTCTCTTTCCTTTTTGAATTTTTTAATTCTCACTCACATAGTTGTCATTTATGAATTTATTTTTTTTGGATAAGACATTTATGAATTTTTGGTGCTGAATCATTTTATCTTTTAATCAATGTTTGTCCTAACTTTCTGCATGCTATTTTGATGTTGCTCCTTATAATTGTGTTAAATTAGTATGGAAAGTGGTTCGTTACTACAATTATAAATTTGCACCTTCGTTAGCTATTTCTACAGTTAAATAAGTGTTCTCCTCCAACGATACAGGAAAAGAGAAACAAGTTAGGTGAAGAGAAGTTTTATCTAAAGTTTATAAAGAAGAGATTCATCAAGGTTGTCATTTTTCATTGGATTTGAGTTGTATTTTACTATTGGGTTATTTTGTAACGAATACACTTTGTGGTACTTAGCATGAAAGTCTCTACAATTAGGTCTCACTTTGATTTTATTGCCCGTAAAATAAATTCTTTCAATTAACTCTTGCAATTTCAAAACACTTTTAACTTGTTTCAACGACTACTCAAATATTAATCACTCTTTTTTTCTATCAATTTTAATCATTTTTATGTGATTCCTTTCGTTGCTCTAAATGAAAAGATCTGCAATTTTCGAAGACCGTTATCTTCTTTTTCCGCCAAATCTAAACTGTCGTTCGCAAATGTCTAGGGTTTTGGGCCAGTTCTCTTGTTAGTTGTTTCTTGAATCTATTTCAATTACATATCTTCTTCTACAAGGAATTAATTTGCAAAAAATTATTCAAAATAAAGTTTAGGAGAGTGTGATTGAATACTACTCCAAATCAATCAATGTTACTTGAAGTTATATTAGTATTGGGTTGGATAACTCCAATATTGTATATACAAATGTGTTTGTTACAAGAGAGTTGCTTTTCTGACATAGAATACTTCCAATTGACACATAAAAATGATCATATTGCCCCTGACGGTAGTTAACTGCCGCAGGGAAACACGCCGACTGTTAACTGTCGCTGGTACCCAGCGGTTGTTAACTACCGCTCACACCTTAGGCATATCGCTATTTGGTCCAAGAAGTTTAAGCAACATTTGCAAAGCCCAAGTAAAGTTATCCTCCTTCTCCCTAGTCATAAATGCAAAACCAACTGAATATGTCAAATAGGTTGAGGTGACTCCAACTATTTCAAACAATGGCATCCTATACAAGTTGGTTTTGTACATGGGATTTTTTTTGGGTATGGTTTTGCTGAAAAAAGGTGATGAATGAATAGGTGAGGTAGGGGTTTCTGGTTTTGGGGGGAAAGACACAAGCGGTTGTTAACTACCGTCAGAGGCTTTATAGTCATTTCCATGTGTCAATTGGAAGTATTCCTTGTCAAAAAAGCAACTCTTGTTGCAAAAATAAGGATAGGAGAGGAGTGTCCAACCCAACTTAACTACAAGCTCATATGGAGAAGGCAACACAATGACAATATAATAGGCCTTATTTCAAACCAAAAAAACAAATACAGTTAAAACTCTATAAATTAATAATGTCAGGACCGGAGAAATTTATTAATTTAGAGAGTTATTAATTTATCGATAAATTAATAATTATTAATTTAAAGAGTTTTTAAGTAATTATACTGTACATACCAAACAAAAAGGCAAATTAGTCTATGCCTCTTAGAATTACATTGCAGCGAACCTTGGGACTCAACGTAAATTAGTAACTACGGTGTTCATATGCATTGGAAATCAATAATGACTTTTGAAGTACAGTAAATGTAAACAAAAGGAACAAATGTGTTCAATATATTCTTAATATATTTTTTCTCAGTTTCTATGAATTATTAATTTATGATTTTCTTGGGACCGAAAATTATAAAGGGATCTCCCGAAAAATTATTATCTTATTATTTTATCGAGTTTTTCAATTTTTTACATTGGCCCAAGTCGGGACCGGACAAATTTATTATTTTAGAGAGTTTATTAATTTACCGAGTATTAAATTAAAGAGTTTCTACTGTATTTACACATTTTATTAGGCAGGGATAAAACATAAACTGTTTAGTGTCAAACTTGTCATCGATGAAAGTTTCACGCTAAATAGTTGTGAGCCTCTTGTTTTTCACATGCAGCGTCGATTTTTTCTGACGCTCAAGTTTCTTGTAGTTATTGTATTGGTGGTAGTCTTCTCCAATATTGTATTTACAAATGTGTTTGTTATAGAAATAAGGATAGAAATTTCATATGGGTCTTGTTAACGAATGCCCCGGGACACTCTTTAAGCATACCAAAATAAGCAATTATTCTTTAAAAAAGTAGAATATTTTGATTTCCAATGCATTGATTACACACATTTTTATAAATACTTACTATTTATAGCCCTTAAAGAGTGCCCCGAGGGAACTCGTTAACATTTCCCATTTCATATTACCAACCCAAATACTCCATCTGTCCCTATATGTCAGTGTAATTAATATGTCTGTTTTGTGTGTTAATATTACCAAATTGTCTTTTGTTTGTATGTGTATTAAAATTGACTTTTCATATTTCAAGACAAATTAGTAGTATTAATTATGGGTATGTTTAGGAAAAAAAATAATAAATACACTAGTAATTTGAAAAGGGGTTTACAATTAGGGACAAAAATAAAGTCAAATGGATGCTTAGATATATGGACGGAGGGAGTAGAACAATCAAGCACCGAAAGATGGAAAATGGATTTCTTTGATATTGTATTGTTTTTTGGTGACACGAAGACTTGATATTGTATAGAAGAACATGAAAAAAGACAGTAATAAATAACAAAGAGTATAATAAAAATGAAACATGCATTTCTTTGATATTCTAAGACGACTTATAATTTGTGACAAATTTTTTTTTCAAAATGACTTATAATTTGATAAGGAACGAGCAGTTGTGTAATCGGAAAATTAGTGATATAAATTTTATTCTCACCTTTATAGAAACCATTTTTTCCACACTCTTTGAGACTTATGACACAGGAATGTCGTACGTAGTTATTTTATTCGTGAGAATAATTCATATTTAATTTTTTTTTTTCGTATAACAAACATTGGAATCTATACATAAGATTAGGCATGAAGATAGAGAAAACAAAAATAAATTTAACTTGTTTAAATTGGATTTTGATAAACAGAAATGGTAATTTAAAAAATATATTTAAAATGTAAAATCATGATCATAAATACATTAGTTTGGTTTAGGTCTTAGGTATCGGGTTTTAAACAATGTTTTACAAATTAAAGGAAACTGGTTGATTCAACCGAGTGAATCAAGAATTGGTTAGTTTATCGGTTGGTTTGATCCACATTGTATCATAATTTCATTGAACCAGTTTGAATTGAGATTTGAACTAGATTGAATCGTGGTTGAACCATTTTTTTTATTTTAGAAAAATCGTTATAGAACCTTGGTTGGCTAAACCGTTTTTTATTTTATTTTTTCATATTTTATTCATTTTTTACATATTTATTTGTCATGCGATTTGATTGTGGTGGACCCGATGAACCAATTGAACCATGTCTCATACATTTCACCGGTTCAATCTTATTAGATTTTTTTTACTTAATCCCTTGAAATATTCAATTACACCCAAAAAATTATAATAATACCGAAATAACCCTCAACTCATACAAAAACTCTTTTAACGTCATTTCTGAATGTTACAGTTACGTGGACCTATTCGCACGAGGTACACATTAACTAAATTCATGCAAGTATTAGTGAATTTAGTTAAATAGAAACTTCAATTAACATTCAGAGTTAAATATTTACGTAAACCTACTCGCGCGAGTACATGTGAACTCAAACATATTTTACTAAATTATCTTTTATCGTGTATTAGTGTAATCTTATTACCATAGCTGCATGATAAAATATAGTGACTTTTTTTGTAGGGAGTATAAAATAGTGACTTGATAGTGATAATATAATAGTATTAATTAGAGGATAAAATTAGAAAGAAAGAAAAACAAGTAATTAATATTTTCTTGATAAGCACAATGGTCATTCATTTTGGGACAATTTTTTTTTTTTCAAATGCGCCACTCATTGTAAATTGGAGGGAGTATATTCAAATTCATCACACTATAGATTCGGTTTTTTTTTTTTCCTTCTTCAAATTAATGGCATTGATTCGGGTCTTTTTAATACATGTAATAATAATGCTAACTAAGTGAATATGATTTACCACCTTAATTAAGCAAGTGGATCATGATGATATCCGTCTTAGCCAAAATTAGGCAACAACAGATATTTTAGATAAGAGTCTCCATCTGTATTCCATAATAATGAACCTTTGTCTATTTTGATAGCAACAAATATCATAAGGCCCAGATTATCATGACAAGATCAAAGAAAAGAAAACAGATTTTATACGTATCACAGTTTAGCCAAACACGATCGGCATTATTAATTTCAAATTGTGGTCCATTATGATTTAAATGATACTAGGACCAGCCAGCAAGTAGATACAATAATACTCAAGACTAGTAGAAAGTTTGTCTACTTTTTTCTTCTATTATATGCCTCAATTTGAGTTTCATGGACCCCAATTAAACCATGGTAGTTGCTCTTTAGACGTCTTAAAAATGCCAAACAGTAGTTAGTTTCCGTTTAAATTACTTATTAAATTGGTTAACGATTTAAAAATGCCGAACAACATTTAACTATCGTTCGATAGATGTGTATGAACGGTTGTTACCTGCCCAAAGAGTGTTCCTAATTAACATTTCTCATATATTATTATACAAGTATATAAGTGAAAGCTACAAATTTCACGCACATCAAAATAATGAACAAAAACGGTGTACCACGAGTATAATACACGTATCAGTATTGAGTATGTAACCGATATAAGTACTTTAGCGTGTTACAAGCATTGATACTTTAGAGCTGCTAACATATCACCGTTATCGATTCACGGAAGTCACACTTCATATGACATATGGTCTCAATAATATAAGTGGGGGGTCTTCGTCACCTTCTAAGTCAGTTTTGTAATTGTTAAGTCAAATCCGATCCAAATTCAAATGCAATTATCCTCACACGAATACTTGGTAGGTGTAGGGCTTTTGACATGAACATCTAACATTCATGATTTTGAATCAACTTAATTTTGTAAATCTGATTTGATAATTTTGACGACCATTTTACAATGGTTTGTAAGGAGATTTGAACATCATCTCTTAAAGTTTAAATGTTAAACTTCTAACTTTAGACAAACAAAAAACTTAAAAAAAAAAAAAAAAAAACCGACACAAACATGAATACCGAATACAACACTAACACTAACTCTTCATCATCAATAATAATATGAGAAAATGAATTTGTTAGTGTGTCACATTTTCGATAAATGTTGATGTTACTAAGCTTAAAACTAACATTTATTTATTCCTTAACTATTTATTGAATGTCTTGTTCAAGTGTGAAAATTTTTACAGGTTTAAATGCAATTGTCATCTCTAAAACCACATAAAATGAACCGTGTGTCTGTGAATACTCTCTGCAAAAAGATATAGAGCAGGTGACAGGTTTCAAAAGATGAAAAGAAGTAAAGAAGCAACAACCAAATATTCTGGTTCCATTTCCACATGACACAAGCAATGTTTTCAGCACAAGTTTAATAGTAGTAAGGACACATCCTCCATTTGAGACAACTAGACAATTACAACAGTACCAATGACCCCACAACACTTTCCTACACTCTTCCTTATAGAGGAAACACATTAAATTAAACGTGTCCAATTCACATCCCCATTCCTTTCTTATTCTCTCTAGCAGGCAAGATCTTGCAACCCTATATTCCATCTGTTTCACGTCATTTCCCAAACCCAATTGCTTCATTATTTGATTCTCTTCTCTTTTTTTTTTTTCTTTCCAAACTATACATCCACAAAATATTACTCCATCCGTCCCGCAATAAATGACTCGTTTGAAGATGTGCAATTTTGACCTAACTTATTTTGACCGTATTTATCTACTAATATACAAAGATAAATAATATCTTATAAAATGTCGTTAGATTCGACTCGATAAGTATTTTCAAAATATCAAATTTTCATAATTTTTTCTAATATATTATTCGATATATTTAAGCTCAAAGTTATGCATTTGCATGCGTAATAAGGTCAACTGTGTCAAGTATTATGGGACGGAGGGAGTAGAGACTAATCTCTCCAAATATGAATATTCATTTTAATGATTACCATTTTTTAAAATATGTTTTTTATACATACACCAATCATAAATGAAACACGACCATATATTTAAAAGATTGGCACCTCCCAATATTTGAATTCTTTGCACTTGGACGATCCCGCATTCACACAAGATTGTATGGTCTAAAAAAATATAGATTTTAATGTTGCAATTCAAATTATCAAACTTAAATTGGAGCAGTTCAATCAAGATCGAACGGCAACCAAGACAACTATCAATGTCTTGGTTGAATGAATGTGCAAAATCTCTAACGGAAAGGGAGTCATATTCCTCTCGATAGATGTTATATTTTTTTACATTATAGGTGTTCTTTTGTTTTTTTTTTTTTTTTTTTTTGAGGAAAGGTGTTCTTTTATATACACCAATTAGAGAACAAATTGTTTACCATATACTTAAAATACCGGATTATCTACAAAGTGTGTCACACAAGGTTGGTCTTACCTACCTTCACCCATCTCCCCATCATACAAAAGGGCATAATCTTTATAGGCATAATCTTCTTTATATTTCATCTTCATTAAAGAAAAAGGAACATAAGAAAAGTAAAAATATACTTTAAAACTTTAACCCACTTTCATAATTTTTTGGGTCCAATTTCTACTACTTTTTTTACTAAACCCACTTTCATACTAAGAAACAAAATAAATCAACCCATAGATAAGATCATTAAGAACAGGGCAATGCAACAAAAACCGTTCCAAACAACGGGTATGTAATTGCATTTTAAACATCAAAAGAGGTAAACAAGTAAATGTTTGGAAGAAGAAAAAAAAGGTAATTAAAGATGTTCTAGATGACAATCGAAAGAGTCATTCGGTGCCGGTCATTTTAAGCCGTCTGATTGGAGAATCAAGAATGTCGGGTGAAGACAACGGTGATGATGAAGGTGACGGTGATGATGATGGTGATGAAAGTGTTGATGATGAAATGGACGGTGGTGATGATGACAGGTCAGATGCTTCTTCTAGCTTCCTTTTGTTGTTGATCCCTATCCCTACACCATCACCATCGTTATCGTTACCAACACCGTTGGTAGCGATAACTTCACTGTCTTGGCTTCCCGCTCTAACCTCCCTGGTTGTCATGTAACCCTTCAAACGTTTCACGTCAGATAATTTCACTGGCTTCACTATAAAATCCTCTGCACCTTCCTCCAAGCATCTACATTTTTTCAATATTTACAAATCACTCCTTTTTTCTACATCATAATTTCATGTTGTAATTGTAACTTTTCATGTTGTAATTGTAACTTATAACCACTAACAACAATTTTAACATAAGTTCATATACTTTGTATTAAATTGGTAAAAATATCTACTTTGTATTAAAAAATGCAGTAGTGTTATGTATGTAACAAATTAACAATAACAATTGTAAAAAAAAGTAATTAAAACAAATAATTATGATAATGATAACAATAACTTTTATTTGTCAAAAAATTATAGCAATGACAATGATGATAATTCTTTGTACCAAAAAAGAAAAAATACCTGTCAATGCGTGGCAAGATGTTTTCAGAAGACATGATCACTACTGGAATTGCTCTAAAAGTGGATGATTCCTGCTTCAAATTGAAACTTGGAATCAAATCAAATTTCACTAACATTATAATCAATCAATAAAGTGTAAAAATGAAGGGATTGTTTGTGATAATGAATTTAAACCTTGATTTTCTTAAGCAACTCATAACCAGTCATTCCTGGCATGCAATAATCTGTAATTACTAGATCCACCTTCAAACCAGGCTAAGGAAACAAAATAAAAATCAGAATATTAATAACTATCATTAAATGAAAAAAAATAAAAAATACCGCTAAAATAAAAAATTTAAATTGGTACATACAACAAAAGCATCAGATTCAGAAGTCTCTTTCTCATCAACCAACCCCAGAAATTGTAGTGCTCTTATTCCACTATCCACTGCAGTAACTAAAAATAAATAAAAAAAAATTATCAATACAATAAATAAATGAATAGAACTAAAATAAAATTTATTTTTTCTCATTGAAAAAAACCTTTAAAAATGAGAAAAAGAAAATCCATTTTCTTCTTTTTGTTTTGTTTATACAAAAATCACAAACTAACCTTTACAAGATGAAATTTTGAGCAACCTTTCAATAACTTTACGATCAACAAGACTATCATCAACAGCCAACACATGAACCTCTTGGGAAACAACACTGTTTGTCTCCATCACTCTCTTTGAAGAAAAAAGAGGGAAAAAAAAACAAAGAGAAAGAGAAAGGGGATTCTTTAACGTAGGTGTCCCAACCTTAAATATTAGTGTGACAATGTGACATGTAATCTTGTAGTATCTGTCACCGCTTTTCTCTCTCTCTCTCTCTTTAAAGTCTCATTTTTATATTT
The DNA here is from genome assembly GCF_051527215.1 of Medicago sativa. NCBI lineage: Eukaryota > Viridiplantae > Streptophyta > Magnoliopsida > Fabales > Fabaceae > Medicago > Medicago sativa. The sequence goes on along the minus strand of NC_140753.1, from coordinate 24,411,931 downwards.
TTAGCATAAAATGATTAAAAAGATAAAATCAAATCTTTCTCTCTCTAAGAAATCTGAAAATCATTTTTCTTTTTTAATTTATACTTGGAAGATGCCAAAAGTTGTAGCTCAATAGATGAAAGGAAGATGCCAAAAGTTGTAGCTCAATAGATGCAAATTTCTAAACTGTTAGGCTTAGACATTGTAACCGGGGTTTAAACCTCTACATGATTATTTGTGTAAATTTTCAACGATTATTGTTATTTTGTTTATCTACTAAAAAACTTCATTCATTATACATATGATCAAAAAAAACTTAGATACATCGAATTTCTCATGCATCTGATCTGTATTATAATCATGAGACTTAATATATTTTGACGAAATGATATTTGTTCAACTATTTTGTAACAAATTTCTTTAAAATACTCTTTTGTGACAAATTATTAACATGAAACAAATTATTTACACTTAAGATCTAATTATATTTAGACAAAATGATATCTATACAACTATTTTATACGATTTGAAACAACTTTCTTCAACATACTCTCATCGTGTTTTTATAGTTTGAAAATTGCTGTTGACACATTGCATAAGGCTGGGACACACATGTAAAATACGTTTTTGTCCCCTCGGCAGTTAACTGCCGAGGAATTAAAAATCCGGCTGCAGTTAACTACCGAGGAAAACCTCGGTAGTTAACTGCCGAGGAAAACATAACTTTATTTTCTTCAATACTTCTTCTTCTAAAAGTGCTGCATATGCAGCAATTTGGGTACTTCTTCTCACAATATTCATTATTCCGTTGCAGAGCATACACATCCACCATCAAATACTCAATTACATCAATATTTATGTTTGCATTCAAAATCCCCTATTCTCGATTCATCCTTTATGAGATGCTTTTCATTTTATTTTTCTCCATATTTCTTTCTAAATTCATATCAAGAACTTCCCTCTCACACCCAATTTCTTCAATCTATGTTAATCTTCGTTTCTCTAATTAATCTTCATCCATTTTTATCTCAACAATCTCACTGTTGTTTTTCTATGTGAAAAGGCACAGAGGTAGAATTAGAAAGAGAAGAATGAAGAACTACAAATGAGAGATAGAACTAAAGAGTGAGGAACAGTACTGTATAATGCAAAGAACCTTTAAACCACTAGATCTAGAAAAGCAAAATAAATAAATGATGGAACTCCAAATAAATAAATGAACGTTATTGTATATGCAGCACTTTTAGAAGAAGAAGTATTGAAGAAAATGAAGTTATGTTTTCCTCGACAGTTAACTACCGAAGTTTTCCTCGGTAGTTAACTGCAGCCGGATTTTTAATTCCTCGACAGTTAACTGCCGAGGGGACAAAAACGTATTTTACATGTATGTCCCAGCCTTCTCAAATGTGTGAACAACAATTTTCTTATAGTTTTTCAATTGTTTTGATTTTTATATCGATGTCTACATTTTTTTTATAGTATATATTTAGTTGTGTTGTAAAAAAAAATTCAAATAATATTCTTTTCTAAGGGAAAAAATGTTGATGATGTTGGAAGAGTGGAAATGGAGATGAGATTCTGAAATCCACTTTGGGATGTGATCACAAAGACTTTTCTTTTCTGATCCCTACGCTACATTTCAAAGAAAGTATTTAATGGAATTAACACCTACCAGGATTTTTCGTGATATTTTGGTCAATCTATTTTTGGGAATTTGTGTGAATAATATTATGTGGCAGAGTGATTGGTGGAGAATTAAGGCAGGTTGACCGGGGTCAATATCGTGAACCAAACCGCGCCGTCAATTATATGAACCGGATCATAAACCCGTGGCATAAAGTAGAATCACTTTTGATTCAGATTGATGGAATTAATTTTAAAAATATTTTGAAAATCAGTCTCACCACGATTCTAATCTTGTTTATCTCAATGTTGTTAAAATAGGTCTTAAAAATCGTAGTTTGACTTAACAAAACCTCATAAAATTGGTTTGTGAGGTGAAAATTGTCTCCAATTATATAAGGTGAGGATTGCCCTCACCTTACAATAATTTGAGAGGTTGACCTAATATTGCATATCCGATGTGAGACTCTTAATACACTCCCTCACGATTAGCATTATTGGACTTGGTTAGTGGACATAAATCGTGGGTGGCCCAAAAGTTGATAGCAGGTGGCACAATGGATCTTGAAGAGATTCTGATATCACATTATAATTGTAGAGGTTGACCTAACACAACCTCTACAAAACCAGCTTTGTAAGGTGAGGATTGCCCTCACTTATAATCACGTTGTAAGACCATCTTCTATCTGATGCGGGACTCTTAACAATAGAATTAAATAGGTGGTTTTTTTTAATCCTATGAATCATAGAGAAAGATACTCCAGTAATAGTCTAGAGTTCGGTGTCCACGTGAGCTTAACGCAGTTTGATAGGGACAATGCATAATAAATGCAAGATCCGAGGTTCGAACCTCAGCCACCACCAAAATAATGTATAGAGTTCGGTCGAGAGTAATTAGTTGGTTGATTTTTTTTTTTAGGGATTCATAGGTTAAACTTAAAATTGTATAATCACCTATTTGGTTCATCCTAGATTAATTCACTTAATACTTTATTTGTCTCAAATTATAAGTCATTCGAATAAAATATGTTTATCTCAAATTATATTTCATTTTACAATATGAATAAATCATTAATGATTATTTTTCTATTATGTCATTTACTGTTTATTACTTTATTATAAGTCATTCGAATAAAATATGTTTATCTCAAATTATATTTCATTTTCCAATATGAATAAATCATTAATGATTATTTTTCTATTATGTCATATATTGTTTATTACTTTATTTTTTCAATTTATGATTTTTATACCATTAATGAATGATATTTTGTAAAATAACACATAATCATTCATCAATTACATTTAGAATGACAAATAATTTGAGAGAGAATTTGAGAGACAGGGAGTAATAGTAATAAGTAAAAAAATCAGTTAAAAGAGTTGATGTATCTAACCTAAAATTTGAACCAGATGACAAACTTTTTTATAAGATCAAAATCGTTTAAACCAGCGTTAGTTTAATATTCTTATTTTTTGCTCTTTTTAATATAACCCTTTTGCTTAAGCCCAAAAAAACTACTCCCTCCGTTTTTAATTATAAGCAAAATTGACATTTTAAGTTTATTCAATTAATGATGTATATGATCTATAATATGAATTACATATATCATTAATTAAATGAACCTAAAAAGTCAAGTTTACTTATAATTAAAAACAGATGGAGTATTTAATACTACCATTAGTTGGTTGAATTTATTATTATGAGATAGTTTTGAATATGTTGGATTAATTGAACTATGAACCAAAAGACTCACTATTTTAAGAGTAATGATATTTTGACATCCATTTGATGACAACTTTGTTGACAATCTTGTTTTTCTCACTTCTTATTGGTCAAAAACAATGGAGAGAGAAAAAGGAAGAGAGAGGATAACAACATCATGTGAGTATGAGAGAGAAAGTTGTCCAAAAGTTGTCAAAAAGTGGTTGTCAAAATATCATTTCTCCTATTTTAATTTTCACTGTAGAACATTAGTCTTACATCTCTTTATTTTTACACCTCTTTATTTATACGGTCTAGATATAATTTGTCATTTTTTAATGTTTTTTAGTTGACGACATGCATGCCAGTTGAAGAGAAAATGTTATGCATGTAAGTGTCTTGCTGTTTAAATATCATGTCACATATTTTTATATATTTTATATGTAAGTAGGAGGATTTTGCTTTTTACGGTATCGTTTTTTTCTATTCATTATTTGGTAACTCATGAAAAGTGAGAGAACTTTAGCTTACTATAAGCTGACTGTTGTGATTTTGTGTATCATATTTATCTTTTTTTAGTTTTGTTGTTGTTGAGTTTATAATGAGATTATGAGATTACCATGGGAGCAAAGATATATCTATCTATACTAATTTTGCTTCGACGTTGATATCATAAACGTGGTACCTCGTGTGTATTTTATCTTTCTCATTAACCTCTTTAATTAGTTTTTATTTTTTTTGCTTATTTTGTTTTGTGGTAAAGGTTTCTATTTTCTAATATAAAAGATATTCTGATGAGTGAAATTCGATTAAAAAAGTAAGGTGTTGATAGTTTTATGATTTTAAGTGTGCTGTCAATGACATTACTTTTTTATTCCTAATTTTAAGTTTATGTTTATTCAGCTAATAATTTAAAGAGATTTCTTATATTTCTTATACGGAGAATAATCGATGGGATTTTGTCAAGACTCTTAGAAATGCGAGCTCAGAATTAAATTAAAAGATTGTCCGTGTCAATAATTCATTTTATATGTATATGTAGTAATAATTAATTAATGATAGATTTTTTTAAGACAATTAAAAATAGAGTTGGGTCTCTAATCTCCACTTACATGATAATTGGAAAGAGTAGAACTTGTACGGTCCAAGGACACGAAATGATTTTAATTTTGTTTCTTAAGCAACACGAAAATTATATTAAATAAAAGAAGAGATACAAAGATTTCAGAGGTTTTATACTTGACCCAGGTACAACCCAACCAGAAATAATTGTTATGAATCAGACTAAGTGTGGGTCGGCCCTAGTCTATCATAACAAAAATCCACTTATTACGAGCGCAATCCAGCGAACCCGCATACGAGCGCGAAACCATTTTAAAATATGAAGAATTAACATTTGTAAAGAACAATTAGGGTTTAAAAATGGTGAATGGATCGACAACAAATACGGTATCAAAATTCAAGTGTCAACAACTCCCTAAACAAAGCAGCAAGCAAAAAAGCTCTTTCGAACATTAACATTCTGAGAACAGTCATAAGGACTGACACAGATAACCAATACCTTACTAACCAGGCCCTTTCGGGTTAACATAACTAGACTCTTTCGGGTTTTTGCAATTGAACCACAACAAATATGCCACAAATTTTCAGCCACCCATTCTCTCATCAAGGACATAAGCACAAAAACACATACCAAACGGTCGTCGATGACCAAGAGCCGACAACACACAAACACCACCATCGATCCAACAAACACATACCACCAAACCGACGTCGATGACACAGCGACGCCGGCGCTGCCACCGATCTCAGAACCCTCAGTGACACCACCACCTATCGACCAACCCTTCGGCGCAAACTAGAACCAACACCAACTGGAACGCGTGCAAACTAATAACTAAAATTACATAACAAAGAATCCAATCCATTACAAAAATTGTTCGCCAAATCTAGAGATCCATACAGTGAATCTAATCTGAAGCGGGTTTAAAATATAAAACCACCTCAACCACCGTCGTAGGAGCATAAACAAAGAACTTATAACATGGAACTAAAGGTGATCGGAATGGGTGGTGCAGCCTTCAAACACAGCGAGCGTACCATTGGCTTCTGATTTTCATTTTCATTAAATAGAGAACAATATAAAAAGGGCTTTTATATGAGATAATAGTTTTTTTGTGAGATAATAATAATATTATATGCTTTCTGGTCTCACTGTTATAAAAAATATCTATTTTTCAAATTTATTGAATAATTGATGTTTTTGGACTTTATTACAAACCATCCATGTAGCAAAAAAAAAAAAAACCATCTACATTAATTATTCTCTTTCACGTCAGTGCCTCTTGTGTGAGTGGTAATAGTTGTGCAGATAAACTTTCTCATCAATGAATCTATAATACTTTTTTTTGAAGGAGCCTCTATAATACTGTTATTCTAAAAAATTACATATGAAACATAAAATTTGTTATAAATAAAATGTTGACATCACTACTACAAAATTGGGAAAATATAGCGCCTCATAAATAGCGCTTTTAACACTAAAGCGCTATAAATTAAAACACGGAGGTCTTAGCTAGCGCTTTTTTGAAAAAGCGCTATCTATCATTTTAAGTATATATAGCGCTTTGTATTGAAAGCGTTAGTATAGGCTAAATAAAAATAATAGTTATTTAAATAAAAAACATGATTAATCGTATATGGCACTTTTTATGAAAAGCGCTATATATAAATCAACCTTAAATAGCGCTTATAGGTTAAAAAAAGCGTTATTGTATGCTTGGGAAAGATAGCGCTTATAGGTTAAAAAAAGCGCCATTTTATTAACTGATTTAATGTACATTAACTAACAGGTCCCCTGTTCGATCCCCTGCATAGCATATTTCAAATATTTTTTGAATTTTTATGAAAAATGGATTGCAGTAACAAAGCACACCTTTTTTTTAAAAAAAAATTTGGTACAAACCTTTTTTAATTCTTTTATCATATATATAACAAACCTTTGTTATGTATATTATATATAACAAACTAAATCTAAACTTTTAAAAAAAAACAAATCTAAACTTTTTCCCAAAAAACAAATCCAAACTAAAAAAACAAATCAAATGTCCTGGTCCCACTAAATCCTACTTTTCCATAAATCCTACTTTGCACGTTGCGTTTTTTGTTTTTTTATTTATTATATTTGAAAAAAAAACGCTTTATACACTAACAACAAAGCGTAACTTCTTTTTGTTATATACTCAAAAGTAACAAAGAATCCCAATTTTAATGGAAATCCCTATTTTAATGCATCCTAAAGATAAAATAAAAACTATAACATAATTTTCATGAAGTTTGCGTTTTTTGATTTTTTATTTATATTTGAAAAAAAAATGCTTTTTTTTGTTACACAAAAAAAAACGCTTTATACACTAACAACAAAGCGTAACTTCTTTTTGTTATATACTCAAAAGTAACAAAGAATCCCAATTTTAATGGAAATCCCTATTTTAATGCATCCTAAAGATAAAATAAAAACTATAACATAATTTTCATTAAACGTATTTTTTAAAGCAATTAATAACATAACCCAAAACTACTTTACTCAAAACTTTCATTAGATCGTGTGCAGGAAATTCAGTCCAGAACCACCACCTCTATTGATTCATTCATCACCAACCACCTATATCTATCAATTCATTCATCACCATCACTCGCTTCCTTCGATCTATTCCAAAACCATAACCGTCTCTTTCGATTCATTCCAGAACAACCACCTCTATCTCACTCTTAATTGCGGTGCATCATATCGTCGCTGCCGTCGACCGGTTACAGCTTTTTCAATACTCAATTCTTCATCTCAGGTACCATCTTCATTCTTTCCTTACCTCAATTTAACTCAAATATTCTTTAATTTTTTCATATTTTCATCTGGATATTTTAGGTTTTCAAGGTTCAAACTAAATTTAAGACTTCACTGTTAGTGATTAGGATGAATTTGACAATCGAAAATTCAAAATTTTTGTTTGATGAATAATTACTGAAATTTGACAATTGTTTATTAAAGATTTTGGGTTTAATTAAACTCTACACAACTAGTAAGATGAATAATTTTTCTTTTGGTTCAAATTTTTTTTTTTTATATATATAAACAATAACACTTTTTGTGTGTGACTAGAATTATTGTCTAATAAACTAATTGAATGATGTGATAATATGATATACACTATGCATATGCCTTTTGTATAACCTACTAATCAATTCCATAATCATCCATCGTGACTTCTACATGGCATACCAAATAAACTAACTTATACAATTACTTATTATTTTATTTTTTGTAGTGTCCTTGCCAAGAAAATGGTATAGATTGCGGGTACTTTGTGATGAGGTTTATGAAAGATATTCTCATTTCAAAACTAAATGAGATTCCAAAGTTGGTATGTTTTTTTATATTAAAGTATAATATTTATGTATAATTAAGTTTATTAAGTAACATGGTTATTTTTAATGTTATAATATATACAGTACATTGATGGTTTCAAGTGTGTGACATACTCAAAAGATAAACTAATAGAAATCTAAGAAGAATGGTGTCGGTTCATGATCAGCCTAAAAGTTATATGATTTTTTTATAATAAGGTGAGTTTAATGTTTCTAAATATATTTGCTAGAAGTGGTACGTAGTTGTTTTAATTTATAATCTTGCTTTAATTTCTACTCATGATCAGTAGTACTTTGAATTTATCTCTAATATAATATAGCGTTATTGCTTAATGGCGTTTTCTGGTATATATTCAGGTGGAGGAGAGTGAACGAAATTTGGAAATGAATGATGATTTGCGTGCTTGTTTTGGATAAAAATGTTGAGAAGACCAAGAAGATAGATGAAGACTGCATGATACCATAGAAGATTTTGATCTTTATGTCAACTAATTAGTTGTAACTCTTAGAGATATCCATGTTACCATATTAGAGGCTATACATTTCTGACTTTTATGCTATATATACATACATTTTTTATGATATGGTTATGTTTTATTCGATAAATAATAGTCTCAATTATAATGTGCCTAAATTATATACATTTCCCTTTAAATTTCAGACTTTATATATATATATATATATATATATATATATATATATTACTTTAAATTATTAAAAAAAAACGCTATCTGGAAAGGAATTTTTTTTGACAAAAATAAAATAAAATAAATGCTTTTCCTAGCGCTTTTTTTCCTTTATAAAGCGTTATCTAAACCTATTGTTACATAGCGCTTTTAAAACAAAAACGCTGTTTTTAAACTTGTCTTAGATGACGTTTATTTTTGAAAGCGCTATCTAAGGATAACCTTTGCTAGCACTTTTTGACATAAAGCGCTATATAAACCCTGCTATAGCTAGCGCTTTATACAAAAAAAAAGCGCTATATTACCTTTACCAGCGCCATTTACAATAGCGCTTCAAAAGCGCTACCTAAAGCCAAAAAAAAGCGCTATATAAGCCCATTTTTGTAGTAGTGGCATAAACTATCTAGGTTGATTTTAATTATTTTTGTTATAAAAAGTATAAGTTTAAATGTATATGCTTTACCTTTCAAAAAAAAAGCCTATGTTTTAAAAAGATATAATTTTATTAAAATAAGGATATTAGTACAAAGAATATCAAAAATTGAAATTATATGCAATATTATTTATTTGACATAATAATATCCTAAATGTCTATTTCTGCATAAATTAAGGTAAATAAATTTTGACCAATATTATTGCTAATATATATGATTTGCATTTTGTGCATGTAAGTTTAGCTCAGTTCGTAAAGACAATGCATAATATACGTAAGGTTCGAGTTTAAACCCCGGCCACCACAAAAAAAATATATGATTGCATTTTTAGTTCAACAATTTTGAGTTGTTTCTTAATATTTAAAAAAAATATAAAACTATAATTTTTTTTCTCTTTATTTTTAGTGGCCGGGGTTTGAACCCCAGACCTTGCATATTGTATGCATTATCCCAACCAACTGAGCTAAGCTTACGAGGACATAATTTTTTTCTCTAACTGTACTCTCATATTACTTACAATATCGTTTTTTTCTCTTAAATAGTGTTAATTATTTACTTAACGAAATAATTTGCTTATTTATTTGCGTATAAATAGAAGATGACTTCGGTTGTAAGTCTAAAGAATTGAAAGAAATATTGCGAGCAAGGAAAATATATACGGTCCGTTTGGTGCACATGATAGGGAGACAGGATATGATAAAATTATCCTATCCTGTTTAAATCCATTGTTTGGTGCACCAATAAGATATGATAAATTAAACCTATTATTAATCCTATCCTATTCACCCTTTGTAATTTTAATCCTTAGTTTTTGCTGGGTTAGCAACCTGATAGCATATGCTAATCATCAGGCGCGTATTATTTTCTTTACCTCCTTCGACTCCCAATCCAGCCTCCTCATCTCTCGTCTAACCTTCTTCTTCCTTCGATTCCCAATTTTTTTTTTCAATCGCTCATCATCATGACTTTTTTTTATCAACAAATTCAATTTTTTTTCAATCGCTTATTCACTGTAGCTTCAATCGGTACAAATACTGTTTGTTCCTTTGCTTTTGTGCTTCTCTATTTTTGTTACTTTCCATGTATCCTAATCCATATTACGATTGAAAGGAAAAAAAAAATCACGTTAATTGAAATGCCCACAAGATTTGTTCTGTTCCTTTTAATTTAATTTTGGTAGTATTAATGTTAAATCAAGATTTTGTATCTTTATCATCAATAACAAGTGTACACCAAACATATGATATGATAAAATAATGCTATCATGTACCAAACACATGATATGATAAGTGTATATCCTGTCACTATCATATCATATCTTTATCCCACTTCTTATCATATCATGTCTCTATCATATCATGCGCACCAAACGGGCCCATTATGTTTTTATAAGTTTAAACAAAATTAATATAATGGTTTAAAATTTAACCGTAGAATATTTTGAAAATATACGAGAAACTTTTAGTAGGGGTAGGATAACTTTCGATTATTGTTTATTGATAACAAGTGTATCTTTTGTACTAGTATACTTGGGATGCTTTTATTTACACACACTCACTTTCTTTATCTGCTTCTAAAAAAGTAATTATTTTGTTTACAAAAATATAGGTAATTTGGTGAGAGGATATCAAATCCCACATGCAGTGCTTTCAACGTTCCAGCATAACGATAGACACTAGCATAATGCACTAGATCAATATTATCATTTTTTTTTTTTGAGCAAAGATCAATATTATCATCTCATATGGTTGACATGGCAAAAACATATAATTAGTGCAATCCTAACTAAGTTTTCTTTGCACCTTCCAAATCCTAGCTACTTGATTGACCTTTCTACGCAAGATTTATTCACATATACACACACAAGACATATTATGTACGCAATCAACTTGGCATTTATATTTAGGTCCACTAAGATATTGGTCAAATAGAATCTCAAATCTCACAAAAATGCATGGCCCCATCTTGTTGTGGACCTGTAAGGTCGAGTTCATATATGCTTTAATTTATCTTATGGAATTTAATTTTGTTAGAGAAGGTTGTTGGTGAATAATGTTGAGGCTGAGCTTAATTGGCTACTTGGTAACCCTAACATTAGGTTTTAATTTTTTTTATATGGAGTTACTTTAGTTTTTTTAAGGAAGAAAATAAAAATTAGCTTATATTTACATGTTATACTTTTTTAGAAATTATATATCAATCCATTGTGTGTGTGTGTGTGTGTTAATATATATATATATATATATATATATATATATATATATATATATATATATATATATATATATATATTTTAGGGAATCAATCCATTGTATATGGGATGTATACTATACCCGACCAAGTGAACAAACTATTTTGGATTAAATCGGATCATATAATTCAAGGTTTCAACATCAAATATTCTATAGAATCATGGACTCTTACTCTATATAATAACAATTAGCAAATACCTTTTGTAAAGGGCAAGGAGGGGAGAAAGAGGAATCCACCGAATAGTTGGTATTATAATTGATCACACAAGATTTGGCATCTTCTTTTTCAATATTGTGTGTGATTTTGGGATATCTTTATTTTATTTTGCTTGTACTATAGCATATCATAGGAACTTTGGATCTCACTTTACCAAACAGGTAATCAAAGCATTTTTTTTCTTCTTGGAACGTCAAGAAGAATAAGAAAACACAGAAAGAAATATCGTAGCACCCTTCATCTTTTCAAGTATTAAAGATTGTAGCATCCTTCATCTTTTCAAGGATATGCTATAATATTATAGGAATTCAAACAAAGAAAGAAAGATCGTAGCATCCTTCATCTTTTCAAATATTTTTTTTGGTTGGTAGCATATTGGCTATAATTCACCTTATTGTTTACTAGGATTCTATAAAAAAATAAATGGATCTCACCAAGTGATTGACCTCGAGTAGTGGTGAATGAGCTAATAAATCGTTCAGAAAAAACCGAATTCAATAGCATGGTGAAACAATTTTTGTCAAACTTTACTTACTTTTTATCAATCGAATTTTAAATTACTAGGGTATCTTTCCCCTGAGAACCAAATTGTTGATAAAAAATAAAATAAATGGACCTCCAACATTACCACCATTCATATTGGTACGGTTAATGTAACCAAAAAAATATTGGTACGGTACGGTTAAGGTATTTGTTTAATAAAATGATTTGATTTTTTTCCAACAAAAAAAATGATTTGATTTTTTTTGTTACATATATAAAATGATTGAGAAATACTCGTTGATTACGAAATGAACTTCCAGGAAGTCCGTGGCATATTACGGTGTCGGTTTATGGAAATTAAATTTCTTAAAAAATATTTAAGCAGGTATAATTAAGTGTAACACTATCTTCTAACTAAGTGATAATGGAGCCAAAAACTATAAACCACTTATTATCATCTTGTACGAAGAGCAAAGTTGTGTGGCGTTCAATTAATTAATTGAAAGCTTTAAGGATGACAAAATCTGACATAAAGGACGCGTAATGTTAAGCCATTGTTAAATTTTCATATACAGATAGATGTGTTAGCAAACACCAAAGTAATTATTGATCTCAATCAAGTTTGGACTAACATTGTTATGCCCTAGGTTGGTTTTCGTTGTGCCAAATAGAGTTCACTATGTTGATCAATGCAACTATGATAACTAACTTGCACTGAGCACCCCAACCTCTATCACGAATTCCCCAAATGTTTGTAAGAGTGATAGGTATGTTGAGAATACTACTAAACCAACTCAAGATATGAGATGCACATTCAAAGATTAGGTGTGTTGAAGTTTCACAATGCCTTTGAGCAGAAGTCAAAATTAAATGGAAATATAACACCCTCTCTCCACGAGCTTCTCATTAGTTTGGAATGCTTGAAAATGATTCCATATTGATTACCTTGGCATTCAAGTCACATGCAATGGTGTCTTGCCAATTAAAAAAAAAGATGGACTTATTGTTTGATCCTTTCTAGGGAAATGAACTTTTTATTCATAATGATTACAAATATATTAAATACACTTAGCACATTGAAGTTTAAGCATGTGTTTTGGTCTAGCGGCTACCTGGACGCTCCCGCAAGTTTAGTGAAAAGCTTGAATGTCCAGCTTCAGCAAATCGCAGTGAAATAGACACTGAGACACGGGAATTTTGGTTTCAACGTGAAACCAAACATGCTATAAGAAGTCACTGCAACGTTGATAAATAATGATTCATTTTGTCTAAGGGACCTAGGTTTGATCCCTTGGATAACTCTAAACACGTCTGAGTCTAAGGGACCTAGGTTTGATCCCTTGGATAACTCTAAACACGTCTAAGTTATATTTTAATCAAGTTGCGTCTATGTTTTTGGAAAACAAAAATAACAACTTTTTACGAAAATTTGGAAACTGAAGTATCAAACTCATAATCAAAAGGTGGTATCTAACATATCACACATACATTGGATTAATTTCAATACGTTTATAAATTTAATTTCGATTAAAAGGGTCGATAACAAAATACCCAAAAATTAAAATTTTCAAAAAAAACTTAGAAATGAGATTTAGCAAAGCTAAATTGACTATGAGTTAAAATGATCAATATATAAATAAATTTAAATAAAATGAATTGAATTCTCTTAAGAATCATGATTGAATTTAAGACAATGTAACCGATTTGTGGGATGAACATTATCTCATTTACAAACAAGATACTGTAAACTGTTAGAAACCAATTCTAGATGGAGAACTTAAAATCTAAAGTTCAAATTAGAGTTAATTATTAAGGTAAAAATAACTCAAAATCCGCAAACAAAATTATAAATTATAGTCAATGATCTTTTGCTTAATCAAAAGTCATAAAAATGCATCAGTTTAAAATCTCATCACCCATCATTCTTCAATTTCATGATTTTTTGTTCAATTATTAAGATTAAAGTAAAGAATGGAGTGCGCGGCGAAAGGAAGCGGAACACGGTGCAGCGCCGCCGCAACGACACTCTGTGCACGATGCGAAGCCGTTGCTTATTGCTCTCTCTCTCATCGAGTTTGTTTCAATTTCTCATCACTCATAAATCTTCAATTTCATGCTTTTTTTTTCTGTTGCTATTGCGTAAATTAATTTCAACTAGTTTCCATTAACACAGCTTCTTCTTCTTCTTCTTTTGTTCGTTAGATTGCACATTGGAATCATCACAAACACGAGTGTGATAGATTACAGCAACAAATGGAGAGTGTTGAAGAGCTCAATGATTTTCCTTTCACTTTCTCTCGTGAAGCCACATTTCAGGTTTCTTCTTAGTTAATTCTCCAATTCAAAATAATTAACAACGTTCATTTTGGCCAAATAGAGTTAAACTGCTAGCTCGTAAATATAGTATAAGCGATAAGCCAATTGTATATGCTATAAGTTGTTTTCAGAAGCTAGCTTAAATTCTGTTTGGTAAAAAATTGCAGATAGCTGATAATCTAGCTTATAGTGGATAAGTTATTTGATTGAGTTTGTTGTGTTTGGTAAAATTAGTTGTTTTAGTAGCTTATAAATATGAAATGACATAAAAAATTATATTTGATTAATATTTTATTTTTTCAATTATGATTGCCGGGGTAAAATTGAGATGAAGTGTGATAAGCTTTAAGCTATAAGTCACTTGAATTAGCTTTTTAAAAAACACTATTAGCTCATCAAAATAAGCTATAATAATTTCATGAGAAAAAAAACAGTTTTAGTCATATGGGCTTATAAGCTATAAGCTCCAATACGTGTCTTACCAAACAGAGCCTTAGAGAGCTTGCGAGAATAAGTTGAAAACAACTTATAATCATGCCATAACTTGTTTTCATATGTTCTCCCAAGCAGTCTCATAAGTGCTTATTTCAATAGATAAGCCCAATTAAGTCAATTCAAATAGGCTGAATGGCTGAAGTTGAGTTGTTTAGCAACCGTCGCTCTTTCTTGCTTTTAGTATTTTCTCACTAGGTTTTAGCATTTTTTTAGATGCTAGTTAGGTGTTAGTTCAACGGTTAATCTTGTCAAACACTGCAAATTCAATCTGCTAACTTGTCCTCTATTAGCTGGTTTACTCATTATCAACTCTTAGTTAGTTTATCCATTCACCCTCCATTTTTCGTTTTTGTTTAATTTAATTGATGCAACGATGCATACGTTATTTTAACAGATTTGTGCAAAGCAAGAAACTAGATGTTCATTTTTTAGCAAGAGAAGTCTTCATCAAGTGGGAATATGGATGCATGAATGCCACTGTGGATCATCATCTGCTTCATTTGATCATAAAAGGTTTTCTCTTCCCTTCATATTCTGAAACTTGAATTTCATCTAATTTCAGTTTTTGAGTGAAGAGTTCGTGTTGAAGAATAATTCAGTAATTAAGCCATAATTAACACAAACCCAATATTTGCTATACAGTTAATAGTTACAACGTCAGTCTGACTATCATTTTAGAACAAACTTCATGTTTAGAATTTTACTTTTGCAGGTTAAACAATTGCTGGGACCTTCCAAGTGTTTTGTGTCCATGTCGTGGTAATTTTATCCTTCAAGCTTCTTCTTGTTCAACTTCTGATTCCTCTTTTTGTTATCAAATCAGAGTAAAACTGAACATATTATTAATTTTCAGGTCCTGACTCTCTGGTATCAAAACAGTTGTCTAGTTGGAGAGACTACTATAACTGGAGGGGCATCCCACTAGACTCACCTGTTGCTTTGCTTCTTCAGTGGGTATGATTGTGTAATTTTTTTTGTTGCAGCCACATTTATGTCCTCCAATGTTGTCAACTAGCCGATATAGCAATGTAGCATAGCGGATTTTGGTGAATCCACTATGAAAGCGACGACGCTGTCGGCTATTTCACATAGCAGATTTTTGCCCGCAACACTATCTGCTAAGCTGTTAATTCACAAAGCGGACTTGTGGTGTTCTGCTAATTTCTGCAATCTGCTATTGATAAAATTGTTGCGATCACCGTTTGCTTATATTTAATTGTGGTGATGTGTAGTTAGCTTGTTTAGTTTGTATATGCGGCTAGGTTATAAGAAAGGGATGGGGGCCTTGAGTTTACCTTCTTCACACTTCACCAAAATAAGAAGTCTACCACCTTGTGAATTATAAGTTTCCATTAACTAGTACTACTATCTTTGGAAAGATTTTGCTGCTAAATTTTCTGCCTTGATTGTATTAGGTTATTTAGAATGCATGTCTTTTTAGAATTATATATTTGTCTTTATTTCAGCCACTTACAATATATCATGCTGCTCAACTTGTTGGAATTACAACCTTGAATCTTGAAGTCAGTGATAAGTTGTACATACATTACCTTGGTAAATGACCAACTTCAAATTCTCCATAATCATTTTAATTTGTAATGTGAAATTTCTTTTCTTTGATTCCTCTTAAATTATGTTTAGGAACGGGGTCTGAACTCTGAAGTGATTTACTAGTAATTAAAATATTTTAGTCATCTTCTATCTATTGTTACCTCTGAAGCATGGGTACTCCAAACATGGAGAAGTACCGGTACCGGGTACGCGTATGGTACTGGTAACTTAGTACCGAACCGTACCTATTTTTACTTAGTTATTTCGTCGTATTTGGTGCAGCAAAAACGTAAGGGCATCGAAAAAATAACCAAAATTATCTTGCTTTTGATGAAAATAGTAGAGGGGATGCACAAAAAAATAAAACTCTAAAGCAACATGATGATAGAAGTGTAGTTATTCACTTCAAAAATCTTTTTTTGATGTTTTATACCAACGTACCCGTACCTTCATTATTTAAAATTTGCCATATTACGCACCGGTACCCGTACCCGTACCTATGCATCATAGATCGTTACCTATGAAGCACACACACCTTTGGGATTGGGCGTCTCTGTGTCCGACATGCATCGATGCCCGACACACTATGGTGTTTGACATCCGTACGACACTTGCTCGACAACTCAGACAAGTGTTCCAAAAAAAAATATTTCTTTGCTTTAGCACATGTTAACACTTCTTAGAGACATCTACAAACGTTAAGAATGTGTTGAAGCAATGATGATCAATTAGGGGGGGTTCAAAACATTAAATTTTATTACACAATTTCTAGCTTTTTGGTGGTAGATGTTTCTAGCTTTTTGGTGGTAGATGGATGAGTGAAGGTGGAAGACTATATTGAAGCACATTAGGTTTTGATTCTCAATTTAGATATTTTATGAATAATCCTCATATTTAATTTAATTATAATAAATAAATATGTATCGGTGTTGGTGTCCTATACTTTTGAGATTAGAAGTGACTTGTCTGTGTTGTGTTTGTTGTCTGTGTCATAGTCCATGCTTCATACTATACTGTAAAATCTGTCAAACTATCCCAGGTGTCAAGCTATTGCAATACCTTTTATTGCCCAATGACACTTCTGCAGTTTTTTTGGGCAAAAATAAGCACTTATACTAACTGTGCCACCAATGGTATTTTTGTGATTTTTTGTGATTTTCTTCCCTAAAACATGGTTTGCACTTTTCATGTACTTTTGATCGGGGTAGTGTTTTAGTTTTACACACTAAATTATGAACATTATAGAGTTTTTTTTTTTTTTTATTTAGATGAGTTTTCAAAGAAGCTTATAAAACATATTACCATGCGAGTTTCTTATTCAATTGCAATCTTTAAGAAGCAAACAGTAGTAGTTGTTTTACTTTAAGAAAATTGATCTAATTAGATTGATCTAATTAGACGCTTTGCACTCTTATTGGTCTAATTTAGACGCTTTGCACTCTTATTGGTCTAATAAAAGGAGAAAATAGAGGTTTGGTCTAGTTTTGCTCGGTAATAAAAGTCCTACTTTCGCTTGGCCTACTTCATCCTTACAAAACCGACTTGTACGGTGAGGAGTGCCTCCTCTTTATAAACTCTTCTCAAGAATCCTATCTATCCGATGTGGGGCTAAACCCCACCGAGTGTTGGCCGCTAACACACCTCCTCACGCTTCAGCCTGGCCCAATGGGCCTGAAGCATAGACGATGCAGGAAGCCCAACGATAGACCCGATAGGCTCTGACTCAAGTATCCTATCTATCTGATGTGGGACTAAATAAATCCCACCGAGTGTTGGGCGCTAACAGTTTTATGCAAAGTTAGAACTTTCTTATTTTTTTATGCCATGTGGTATGTAGGACGTAGTTATAAGTATAACACATAGTTTATTGATGTGCTGTGTCAAAAATCCTTATAGGATCTATTATGGATTTTTGACCAAAACTGTAATAGTGGAATTAAATGATTTATCATCAATCAACCAACGTGAAAATCCTGGCTTTGATAGTTCTCTCTCTCCATCTCCCTCCCTCCCTCCCCATTAAAAATGAAATAAAGTTTTTTCTGTTGCCTATGCATAGTTAAAGGTTTGGATTTGAAATTCCTAAAGCTACTCTAGATTAGTTACGAAGCTCTTTTCTTCTGCCATCTAGACTGTTATTTTTTTAAAAGGTCATCTTTAACTGTACATTTAATGTATCAAAAGTAACACATCTACTTTATAAATTGCTTTGTTTACGAAGGTTTGTGTGTGTGTGTGTGTGTGTGTTTGTTTGTTAGGTTTGTGTGTGTGTGTGTGTGTTTGTTAATAATAAATAATTTTTTATGCTTTCACTGCACATGACTTTGGCTTATTGAAATTCTACATGAAAGGACCTGAGAAGGAGCTGCTACAACTTGCTGTGTTTGGAGAATTACTTGCCCTCTTCCCTGGTGTACATATTCATATAGATCTTGTTGGACCTGCAATTCCTTCTCAAAGGTCACATGCATTGCTCATTAGTAATTATTCTGTCATCTGTTGCTGGTCACTACTTGGTCTAATTATATATCTGTCTTTCCTCCCAGTAAACAGGGATGGTGAAAAGATTGGCATTTCTAAGTATCCTTGTTGCAGTGAAGCCAACTGTGTGTGCAAACTAGCGACTGAAAAAGTCAGTATAACCTCTGCATTGACATTG
Source organism: Medicago sativa (assembly GCF_051527215.1). Taxonomy (NCBI): domain Eukaryota; kingdom Viridiplantae; phylum Streptophyta; class Magnoliopsida; order Fabales; family Fabaceae; genus Medicago; species Medicago sativa. The sequence continues at coordinate 24,393,106 of NC_140753.1, read as the reverse complement.
CAGCTTTGGCGAGGATTTTATCATGACAGATACAAAGATATTGTTAAGGTATTGCTACTTCTGAAAAGAACCGATGTGCAAATTTTATTATTACTTGTTCTTAGCATGTTACTGTCATTCAAGCTAATCTTGCTTGTTTTGATTTTAAGTGTCTGATTCTCTGAAATCAATAATTAATCTTATCTAATGTTTCACTTTCAGGATTCCTTTCCTCACCTAATTATTGCTCCAAATGGCGGCATTGCTGCCTATTCCAGTTGGTTACCAAGTATTGTATGTGTCCCATCTTTTGCTTATCCTCTGTTTTGGAGTTAGTTTTAGTTTTTTGCTGCCTCCAGTTCAAAAACTATGCGGCACGCTTACACAATTTCCTTATGTTTCCTTTGTTTGCATGATCAAATTTTCAGGAGTTAATTGAAAAGATTGATGCCCCTGCTGTTTTTACTGATTATTGTGAAGAAGCTTGTCATCTTGCAGCAAGTTGCATAAAGACTGTAACTGGACGCCCTCTTAGATTACCTGTAAGCTTCTAATTCGATCTATGCTATCTGGTAATGAGAAAGGTAATTCTTTTGATGATTTACTATGAATTTTGATGATCCTTTGTACCCACTCCTATGTAGGTTCAATTAAATCCTTTCAGGCAGCCTATTGCCGTGGAAGACAGCGTGTTGTTGCTTCCATGCTACTCCAATTGCTTTCTTTTTGGTATATAATTGCCAATAGGATTTCACTTCATAAGATAGCTCGTATATGATTCTTACGGTTGGCTCTTTTTGAAAGCGTCGTGTTAGAAATGAAGCAAACAATTGCTTCAATCAAAATCGAAAATAGGGAAGATAATTGCAAGCTATGTTTTACTTAATCAAAAGAAGTAGAAAACTTTTTCCCCCTAATATCGGGTCAAGTTGGATAACAACTGAGGGTGGAAAACAAAGATTTAATGTTGGACTTCTATAATGCCTTTATTCCGTAAGTTACTATTATCAATATGAGCTTGTCTCTATTGGGTTTTCAGGGAAAATAATTGTATTATTTTTCTTTCGACATACACACGTCTTTTTTTGATGATTGTATAAAATCTCTAAATAAGAATCTCTTTTGATATTTTATATCCTTTTCTTGGTTTCAAGATATTCCTCGAGTCTTTTTTATTTTGGAAAATGCTAACAAGTGCCCTAAGGGCATTGTTTAAGCATCTAAAAGTAACAACTTTTGCATTGGAAATTGTACGGTTATAACTTTAACATGTGTTTGACTTGTATTTTCAAGACATAATTTCTTTTTGTGGGTTCCTTAAACATTGCCCTTAGGGCAGTTGTTAGCAAGACCCTTTTATTTTTCATGAGCGAAGTAATGAAGATGATGTCATCAATTGTTTCCTATCTATGCATCTCATATTTAATATATTTGTAAAAAATCGAAATTCTAAAATTTTATTGGCAGTGTGTTGGTTTTTGTATTCACGATAATTGAAGATTGATTTCTTGCGTGTATTGTTGAATAATAAATTCAGAATAATTGTTCCTTCTTAAATGTAAGGAGGACAAATTATTTTTGATAAAGTTAAATTCTTTCTTGAACCATAAGTTGCTTCTTTGTTGGTTGAGGAATCCTAGAACCATTATATTATCATTCCATTCCAATTTAGTCTTCTTCCATTCATTGTTTAGGGTTCTTGAACTGCATTACTTTGCTCTTGGGAAAGCTTATTAGCATCTCTTATTCATTCAAAAGCTTAAAGAGAAAGTTTTTGTTGCTGGAAAGTAATGTGCAAGGGTGTGTAAAGATGCATGATATTGTGCGAAAGGTTGTTATATCATTATTATTTAAGAATGAAGAAGATAAATTTATGGTGCAATACAACTTTAAGAGTTTAAAGAAGAGAAATTGAATGACATCAAAGCAATATCACTTATCTTGGATGATACAAACAAGTTAGAAAGTGGCTTAGAGTGTCCGACACTTAAACTTTTACAAGTAAGGTCAAAAAGCAAGGAACCAATCTCTTGTCCCGAACTTTTCTTCCAAGGAACGTGTGCACTTAAAGTTTTATCTATGCAAAATTCGTGCATTCCTAAGCTCCCGTCTCTATCCCAAGCCTCATTCAACCTCCACACATTGAAAGTAGAACATTGTGATGTTGGAGATATATCTATAAATGGTAAGAAACTTGTACTCCTAGAAGTCCTAAGTTTGGCACATTCCAATATTAAAAACTCCCGATTGAAATAGGAGATCTGGGCAGTCTAAGATTAAATGTTTCTCTCAGAGCTCTTTCCCTTCCTATGTTGAACCTTGTACACACCAGATCTTAGGAATTCATATGTGGAGTTGTGGACAATACCAAATTTGACATGGATGAAGATGTGAATGAGGTGATACTACAACACAATAAATGCTTTGAGCGTTGATTTGAGGTATGAATTATTATTTGGTGCTAGCCCTCCAGTTCTCGGGGGAAGGAGACCTGGTAATCTGAGAGTTATGAATTATTATTACTGTCTTCACCTCTTTCTCCTCTCTGCATGTGTTGCCTAGCTATGTCTCCTTACTTATGTTACAAGAATTGTATATTTTAGTAAAAGATGTCACCTTTTGAAATAACTAGTTCAATTCATATACTTGAATTTAAAGGTGAATATTTTTTGTAGCAATTTTAGGTGCTATAGCGTGATGTGGGTTTGAAAGGAAAGATGTCATTCAAGAAGAGAGCACGGTAAGGTACATTACATATGCCATTGATTAGTTTTATTTTGTGATAAATTTGATGCTTTTGTGCCACCAAACAAGCCCAGGTTAAACCTTTTGAATTCTTCCAAAAAAATGTATTAAGGGATTTGAAAATTGCCTTCTTCGATTTTGAAAGGTTTTAGTCTTAAGAATTCTTACATCCTGAGGGTGCCATGATTTTAAATTTGTGTTGCCTAGTATTTTCATAGTCAGACATAACTCCACTAAACTTTCGTTCTACCTAGAATCATTTTGTACCATTTGTAGTGCTTCTTTCTGAATCCATGTGTATAATCTTAAAAAATAAGTGAGATCTAAAACAAGTTTTGATATACGTGGCCTTTTTTGTCAGAATACGAGGCCTTTTCGCTTATAAAATTTAATGAAAAATAATATTTTTGCTTGTAGGCCTAAAACGAGGGCTTTAGTGGTCTTACCCTTTGGGCCGACCAGTTTTGGTGACCTTCAATCCCTGGACATAATTTAGAACTTGATGTTTGTATCACATAATGATTGATATATTAAACTTGATAACTTCTTGTATTAAATATATTTTTCAAAAAGTTTGTGCAGTACTACTAGTACTAAGTACTAACTTCAGTGGAAACTTTGTTGCTATGTCATTAAATATGCAGTCCTTAAAGAGTTTCACTTACTAATGGTTCTTTTTTTTGACCGAACTTACTAATGGTTCTTAAAGAGTGCCTTGTTGCAAGGAAGCCAAGTGTGTGCAAACTAGAGACTGAAAATGTCCGTCTAACCTATGCATCGACATTGCAGCTTTGGCGAGGATTCTATCATGATAGATACACAGATATTGTAAAGGTATCCCATTGCCACTTCTAAAAGGAACCAACATGAAAATAGTTAATATTTCTTGTTCTTAGTATGTTGCTGTCATTTAACTTAATCTTGCTTGTTTTGATTTTGACCGTCTGATTCTATGAAATCAATAATTTATCTTACTTAATGTTCTACCTATAGGGTTCCTTTCCTCACCTAGTGATTGCTCCAAATGCTGGGATTGCTGCCTATTCCAGTTGGTTACCAGTATTGTACGTCTCCCATCTTTTCTTTATCCTCTAGTTATGAGTTAGTTTTAGTTTTTTGCTGCCTTCAGTACGAAAACTATGCGGCACGCTTACACAATTTCCTTATGTTTCCTTTGTTCGCATGATCAAATTTTCAGGAGTTAATTGAAAAGATTCATGCCCCTGCTGTTTTTACTGATCATTGTGAAGAAGCTTGTCATCTTGCAGCAAGTTGTATAAAGACTGTAACTGGACGCCCTCTTAGATTACCTGTAAGCTTCTAATTCGATCTATGGTATCCTGTATTGAGAATTCTTTGGATCATTTAGCAAGCATTTTGATGATCCTTTGTATTTCTATGTAGGTTCAATTAAATCCTTTCCTGCAGCCTATTGCTGTGGAAGACAGTGTCTTGTTGCTTCCCGCTTACACAATTACATTCTATTTCCTTTTTGTCATAAAGCCCATTAACCCAACTTCTGGAAAAAGTTAGGGTTAGTGGTGGTTTTACTTTAAGTAAGGATCTAACAATAAATGAGGTTGAAAGATTAAATGTTATAAAACTTGTTTTTATTTTTCTTTCTAAATTTGCTTTATGCATTGTCCTAGTTTTGCTTTATATGTTGTTGTTATTGATGTTGTAGACACTGTTAATGCAATAATGAATTAGGAAACTGATCAAGTTAACTTGAATTATAATGTTGGGGTGAGACATCAAGTAGTAAATACATTTTAATCTTATCGTATAATGTTGGATTTTGAAATCTATTGCTAATTTTTGTTTTATTTTGAAGACATTGTTATGTCGTGTTTTTGGTTATTTTGTCTTTCTAGGGTTCGAGATAGAAATGTGGATAAGAATTAAATTGAGATAGAAATGAAAGCAGATTATTTGGATGGTGTTGTGAACAATCACAATTTCATATACGACTTTGGACCCAGCCACATGTGAGATACAAATTCACAAGTAAATAGCACAATAAAAGTTGGATTTTTGTTCAACTTTGTTGAACACTTTATCGAGGATTTTACGGTGGAAGACTTTATCAATTAAGTTGTTAGAGACGCGATTTTGAAAAAAAAATTATGTCGCATTTGTAAGGTTAAATGTTTTAAAACTTGTTTTTTTTTCTTTCTAAATTTGCTTTAGAGTTAGTCCTAATTTTGCTTTACATGTTGTTGTTATTGTAGTAGACATCGTTAAAGCATTGATGAATCAGGAAACCGATCAAGTGGGCTTGAACTATAATGTTAAGGGGAGACATTAAGTGGTAAATATATTTTTAACTTTATTGTATAATGTTGGGGTTTGAAGTATAATGTTGATTTTTGATTTATTTTAAAGACATTGTTATGTTGTGTGTTTTGGTTATTTCGTTTTTATAAGGTTCATGATAGAAATGTGGATGAAAATGAAATTGAGTTAGAAATGAGAGCAAATTATTTGGATGGTGTTGTGAATGAATTTGTATGTTTGTTGCTTAGTTTTGTGATTTTTTTTACCTTCTATTGCATATCGGGGTGAGCAAATTTAAACGACAATTATGATTACGCATAAAAACAAATCTTAAAGAAAAACAAATTTTATAACACTTTACTTTGTAAATATGACACAATTTAGTTTTTCAGAATCTTATCTATACTTTTTCCTCAACCTCTTGAAACTTTATGTGTGTTGCTATATACTTTTTTGAACAATCTATATACTTTTATACAAACAATCTATAATCTTTCTATAAAAATAATGTCACAAAAAATCGAGTTTATTTTCCTCTAAATTTTGAAAAAAAAACACTCTAAATCCGAGTTAAAATGGTTATATATGTATCTTTATATTTGTCCATATATATATATTAATTAAATGACGATTATATAATAATAATTCATAAAAAAAACAAAGAAAACCTATGCATAATTATACCATCGCCACTGAATATTCGTCTTATTGCTGAAGCTTTGAATGGTATGGTATGGAAATTGTACATCGTACAAAAATTATGATTTTTGTTTATGTACTGTTAGTTTATTCGTTTTTTTCCTATGCAAATAAAACAGTTTAACGTCAAGGGGTTGGTTGTAGGGCTTCCAAGCCCCGGTAGATATCCCATCAACGAACAATCCATGAAAATTGTAGGTCTCATGGCTAAGCTTCATGGAACCGGAGTACTTGACGACGAACTCATGCTAACATTTCAAGATGAATCATACATCACCGTTGAAGCTAAGAGGCTGATTCAAGAATGTTGTAAAGTCAATCTCAATTATATGGCCTGGCCACATCGACTCGATAAGGACATGGTAGCCTCAGGCGTGATTTTGCATGTTAGTTAGTTTTTTAAAGCGTATACAGTAACAACAAACAAAAGAAAAAACTCAACTAGTGGCACGGAAAAATGATAATTTTAATATTTATATTAATTAAATGACGATTATATAATAATAATTCATTAAAAAAACAAAGAAAAATTACAAAAGAGCTATGAAGCATGGACACTCCTCGGATTAGGCGTGTCCCGGTGTCGGACACGTGTCGTGTCCAACACGACACCGACACTTGTAATTACATTGAATTTTGTGATTTTTTTCAAATTATTAGCTGTGTCAGTGTCCGTGTCCGTGTACGTATCCGTGCTTCATAGCAAAAGAGTCTTATAATTAGGGACGAGACGAAGGTAGTACATTAAAAAACCTATGCATAATTATACCATCGCCACTGAATATTCACCATGTATCCTAGATTTGTAGGATTAACAACAATGGTGTAATTGGGTCCTTATGAAATTCAGTAACTAAAGAACAAATTATAATGAACATTTTGAAACAAATTACAATTTTAAAGAAACATAAGTGCAGGTGTTTATAATGAACATTTTGAAAAATCCATACATGACAAAGATTCATTCAAGTATTCTCCCATATGCATATTCTATGAAATGTAAGCTGATTGTTCAAGTGAGTAAGCTGATTGTCAGGACATGTCAAATTCCTGAATATGAGTTTTCTTTGTCTAGCTAAGTCAGTAAGCTAGTGATCCATAACTATTTTAGATTGTTACCTTTTGCAAAAAAATAAATAGTCGATGTGTCTAAATTTTTATGGCTGGATCTTCATTATTCTAAACAACAACAACAAAATGGAACAACCAACTTCGTTGAACTGATACATCAGAAAGCAAAGATCTTTATAGCTTTCTTCAATAATAACGGGTGGATGTCATTCAACATGATTCTCTACATAGAAACCACTTTATGGAATAGGAACTGTTGTAGTGTTTTTTTAATGGCGGTTAGATACCGTGTCAAAGAAAATTGTACTTCATCATCTTGATTTTGTTAGTTGTGTTGTCTTCAACAACATTAGAAAGTTTAGACTTCAATTCCTGACAAAAAAATTAAAAGCAACCACGTATTAATTATAGAGAACAACCTTTGATAGTTTCAAAAATGAAGGCATTAAAATAAAAATGTCAACATATATACGTGCACTATAACAACATCAGTAGAAGGTTCAATATAAGATCATGAATCACGGTTGCTTCAAACCTATGGACAACATAAGAGTTGGTTCAAAAATTTAACTCATAAGATGGAACAACTTGGCAGTTTGCACTAACATTGTTTTTAACTTCAACCAAAAAAACAAAGATCTAATACACCCAAATTCAAAACGTAGCATGATCAGTTTGAAGTTTCAACAAATATAGGCATATAGCTCTTCGTAGTCTTAGTTACTCAATACCATATATCGTGACAAAACTAAAAAAATCATCTTCCATTAAAAATCTTAAGAGTTTCAACTATTTAAGTGGGTCATCGTTACATATTAATCATGCTAGAATACTAATAAATAACTACTTTTAAACTTAAATTTAAATTTTAAATTGTATATAAAATGATTTGTTTCCTAAAAGAAGAAAAGACCATACGTGGATATCACTTGAGGAAAATCATATTGTGTGTATTATCCACATACATGATATAAAAATGTTCAAAGAAGAATCAAAATAAAATTAATTTGCGTAGAAGTTATTAAACACAGATCCATTACCGAGAAAATAAAGATCATTGACAAAGACTAATAAAACCTGCAATAATACATTTGTCTATCCGATCACAAATAAAAGAAAAACTTTAGGAACTCACCATGATGAAACCTCATGAGTCCACCCCATTCTCCCCAACACCCAAGACAAGTTAAAAATTATAGTATTCATCTATCAAGATCTTCCATATTGAAACGTATGAATCCTAAAAGGAAAAAAAAACAAATTACAAACAAAGAAGAAACCATAAGTAAATGAGAAGAACAAATTCATAAAAAAAAAAAAAAAAAGACGAAAAAAGAAGAACATAATGAAGGTGGGATATATGGTGTGAAACAAAAAAAAAAAGATATATATCCTTGCACCACAAGAAATATTAAGATTATCCTAAAGAGAGATTCAAAATGAGTAATTGCATACACCCCTTTGGAGTAGGGGTGGCAAAACGGGCTCGGTCCGTCGGGCCAGCCTGTTTAAGCTGCCATTTTAGGCGGGCTGGGGTGAGATTTTGAGCCCATCTCTCTAGTTGGCCCGCCCCTATTAAGCCCGCTGAAAAAGCGGGTCATAGCGGGGTGGGGCGGGCTGGCCCGCGGGCTTATTAAACTTTCTTTTTTTACTATTAATGACCAAATTTTTAATTTACACACCCCATAAACAACTGGGCCAATTGATACCAGCCAACCTCAAATTGTCCCATTCTCTCCGATAGTGATAAGTGATAACTGATTCACCACTTGTCCACTACCTCTAGAAAAAAACTGATTCACCATTGCATTATATTGAGACTTATTTCATGTTGTTGGATTTATTCTGTATGTTTTATGTTGGATGTATGGTGGATTTATTTTGAGATTTGTTTAATATTAGAGTCCTTATATTGAATTTATTGTCTTTATAATAGCAACGTATTTGTTAATAACAATCGACAAAAAAATATTTAAAAAATAAGACGGGCCAGCCCGCCAACCCGCTAGTCCGCCTTTAGGTGGGGCGGGGTATGAGTTTGAGCCCACCCCCTCAAATTGGCCCGCCCCGCCCCACCCCGTTTTTGGCGGGCTAATAGCGGGCTGGGCCTAAATGGGGCGGGTTGGCCCGTATTGCCATCCCTACTTTGGAGACATGTGAAAAGTTGAACAAAGATAAATATGATGAGCTGTAGATGAAACATTGTACAACCAAATCATTGGCTCTAAGATACATGTGTAACACATGGCTAGATATCTGACAAAATGCTGGTTTGGTAAGTAGGTCCATGGAGCAACATAAAACATGTCACCTAAGAGTTTCTAAGATAATATTAAGGTACATCAAAGGCACACTAATAAGAAAGCAATTGCATATGGCTAGTCTGACTCAGACTAGGGAGGTGATCAAGATGATAAGAAGAACACTTCAAGATATTTATTCATCACTGGAGCAACTCCAATCTCCTGGAATTCAAAGAAGTAGGGAATAGTTAGAAGTTTCTTTAGATTTGAATTTTTTTAACTAGTTTGTTAGTAATTGTGATTAAGCGCGCGCGTGTGTATATAATTCTTTACTTTCATAAACAATTCTTTACTTTCATACCATACTCTCTCTGATTCATAACTGAAGTGTGAATGAATCTTGACTAAACTCTCTCTCTCTCTCTCTCTCTCTCTCTCTCTCTCTCTCTCACAATTGTTATCATCCAATTTCCTCATTCTTTGCCTCATTTCTCTTCACAATAACGTCTGTAGCGATTATGCCCCAAAAGATCACTCATCTTCTAAAAAGCATAGCAAGACCACAAAGTTGACTGGTTAAGTTTGATTGATCTGGTTTAAATGTCTTCGATGTAATTCTTCATGACAATTTATTTACTTGTTACAAAACGCAACTAATAGAATATGATACTAACACAAAATACTATGAAATGACTCTAAAAAGACACTAAAATACTATCATGACATGTATTTATTCATCAGTTTCTATGGTAATGTTGAACCCTCTTGTATCATCCACGCTGAGATTCTTGCCCTTTACGTACCGTGGTATAGATTTGTGTTAGTCGACTGGTATTCGACGGGTTATTTGTTATTTGGATTCCCTGCATGTGATTCAGTTGACTCTGAATCCCCTTAACATGTTTCATGGATTTGATAACTTGATTAGCTTGATTAAGAAGCTCTTAATTCAAGATTGAATCGTTGATTTATGTCATACCCTTCGAGAAGGCAACTTTGCTGCTGATTGTTTGGATAAGTTGGGTGCTACAAGTTTCGAGAGATTAATAAATTTAGATACAGTCCCCTCTAATTTATCTTCCATGTTGCTTGCCGCTGCGCTAGGCGTCTCTTATGTCAGACATTAGCCCATTTTTTCGTTGTATTTTCCATCTGTAACAAAATAAATATCCTTCCAAAAAACTCATATTGGAACGGCTGGTGTACTGGTGTCATTGCAGCTTTTATTTTTATAAATATTGTTTTATACTTACAACCAATTGTTTGATGGTTAAAACTGTTTGTCCTTTAAATTCAAGTGGACAATTTTGATCTTCTAATCCAATTAACACTTGTCTTGGCATTTGGATGAAAATCGGACAAATCATATTCTAATTTTTTTTCTAAAATCTAGCTAGCTCAATGATTTTTCTCCATATGGTTTGAAAACAACTACCGGTACAAAATTTCACACCAACCTTAATTAACGAGCATGACAAAAAGCAATTTGTTTCATTAAATTAATGCATTTGTAAAGTAATTTCACACCAACCTTAAATTAAAATTATAATCCATAGAAGTTGACCAAAAAGTTAACACAAAAAAAATGAAGAATGTGAATAGTACAAAATATACAGTAGCCGTATAGTATACGTATCATATACTTTCCCTATTCCGTATAAATACTATCTAAGTATCTATCAACAACAAATCAAATAAAAACAAGAGAAAACTCTCATCTACAAACTCAAAAAACCAAATCCAAGAAACAACAAAGACAAAAACAACGACACCCCATGTCTTCCACCAAAACTAGATTCTCTATCCCTCGAAGTAGCAGTAGTTGTCCCTGTAAAATTAGGGTTAGACCCATAAAGCATTTGAATCCCTTCAATATCATCACTCTCAAGCTCAACTTTCTTCGTTCTTGAACTTATCGTAGGGTACATAATAGCCTCTTCAATGGAAGAATGCCCTAACCCTAATAAATGACCTATTTCATGAACCACAACAGATTCTAAATCAACAGCGTTAGATAAAGATGATTCCGTTACATCTCCGCTAACTACCCAATCTTCTGCTTTATCTAAATGTAATCTTCCGTCAGTTGGTGAAAAAGCGTGTGCTAATGTTCCAAGGACTCCGTCAAATGCTTCTCCGTCACCATGGTCCCCACTATAAAACCCTATTTTAATATCTGATGAACTATATGACGTTGCTTCTGTGAATGTTATTGTTGTTACTTTTGACCATTGATTAAAAGCGTTTGCGAAAACTTGTTTCGTGGCGTCGTCGAGGTTTTCGCTAGGATCGAAAGCGTAGGTTAGGGTTTGTGTTCCCTCCGGCCAGCGTGGCTGGCCGGGGAAGAATGAATAGTGTGCAACAGTGTGGAAGTTTGTGGAGCTAGAGTTGAATTTTCCAGAGTTCATGGAGGTTGTACCGTTGATGATATCAGCTACACCACAACGTGGCTTGACGATGTAATTCATCGTTGCATCGTCGAGTTCACCGGTGATGTTGAGGTTGAAATTCTTTTGGTAGGTTCGGACGGCGGATTCTAAGGCCTCGTCGAAGTCATCGGTGAAATTTGAAGGTGGCGCGTTGGGGATATAGCCGAAGTGGTTGAAGTAGTTTTTGAGTTTTGACAAACCGTCATAAGTTTTGCCGCGGCTGCAGCCGGTGAAGTTTTTGTACCCATCCCACGCGCCTGGTGGTGCGTTGGTAGAATTCCATGGTGGCATTGAAGATGGATCAGGGAAGAAACGAGCTGAAACTGAAGTTAATGTGATGCTAATTAGTGTTATGGAGAATATGTGATAACAATAACGTTGGATTTGAGTAATCATGTTTTGATAGAGAAATTTCAATGGAATAAGTTTTAGAAATTAAGTGTGATGGTGGCGTTTGAGAAGATATATAATACGATAGGTGTGTTATAAATAACGGTATATATGAGGTCCAGGATAAATATTTGCATCTAGAAGTATATTATATTATATGATATGAAATTGTGAACAACTTTGAAGTCTTCGTCAAACTATGTTATTTGATAGTGATGGGTTGAAAAGTTCTGTGTCGTTTGAATGATTCATGTGAGGAAATGTAAGAAACCTGGAAGAAGGGCCACCATTGGAAATTTCGATATTTGTTTGTTGAGGACAGCACTTGCGTGACATAATGTTACCGTGACATTAAATCTGGGTCACACAACACACATTGTCATTTGCATCTGGGCCACACAACACATCCATGAGTACATTTGTGTAGCCCAGATTTAATGTCACGGTGACATTATATCACCCAAGTATTTTCCGGTGAGCTATATAATAAAATTAATATATAGTTCAATGTATAGACTAATTTAAATACCGTGTCTATATTGAACAAAGAAAAATAGTTAACTAGGAGGGTGTTGTTTGACTTTGATACTCGAAATACCTTTTTTTGTCAAGGAAAAATACCTTGTGTTTTATATGCTTAAAAATGTTTATTTTTCTTTTGACTAAATTTGTGTTATATGCTTTGATCCAAATGTTATGGTTATGGAGCTTTTCGTTTTCCTTCAAAAAAAAATGGAGCTTTTTGTTTATTCTCCAACCACTATTGGAATAATTTGATAATATAAAATTGTAAATAATAGTTAGATTAAAATGATGTAAATTGAAGGAGGGGAGTAGGAGAATATTTAGATTACGTCATGTCACACGATCATCTGTAGTTGTTTTTCGTATTTCAACCTACTTTATCTTTAGCCTTTGAAATGTATTTTTGTAGTTGTTATGAAATAATGGAAAAACGTAAGTGCAAAAATTTTCAACCTATTAGAAGTTTAGAACTGCACGAGGAATATTTCGACAAAGAAGTCTCGGGTGGTCACAGCCATTTGAACACATTATTTAGGCATGCACACATTTTTTTTAAACAATATAGAAAGAAAAGAAGAGTTAAATAATATATATTTCTGTGTATCCGAATGATTATGACCAGCCAAATATTTTTGTATCTAAATATTTAACAATATAAACATCTTATAATTTAACAATTATAATCAAATACATAGACATCATCATTTCATCTTAGCAATATATCATCATATAGCAGTCACATTCATCGTCACCTATCATCATAAAATATCATCATACTCAAACATCTTTTAAATCAACATCAGACATCATATACAACTTGATATTTGACTCGACAATGCGACTCAACTTGACAATGCAACTCTTAACAACTTAACAGCTTAAACCATCGTGAAACTTCTTGATGGCTTTAGAGGGTTCTTTTCCTTTTAGGTATTATTGAACTCATGGCTTTAGAGGGTCCGTTTCCTTTTAGGTATTATTGCAAGAATTCTGCTCTTTACCCAAACAGTTTTGCTCATTTCCAAAGTAAAAGTCCAAAATGCCCCTACGTAACTTAAGTTGCGCTAGTGTATTATGAGCAATAAAACAGAAATACACTAGCGCATGTTAAGTTGCGCTAGTGTATTCTAAGCTCAAGTTAAGTTGCACTAGTGTATTCTGAGCTCAAGTTAAGTTGCGCTATTCTGAACAGAACTACACTAGCACATGTTAAGTTGTGCTAGTGTATTCTGAGCTTATGTTAAGTTGCGTTAGTGTGTCACCACAACTTAACATAAGCTCAGAATACACTAGCGCAACTTAAGTTGCGTAGGGGCATTTTGGACTTTTACTTTGGGAATGAGCAGAACCGTTTGGGTAAAGAGCAGAATTCTTATTGCAAAGTTGATCTAGAGGAACGGTAGAGTCTAGAAGAAACCATAACTCTAAATTGTGGTCATATAGACTAAAACAAGTCTGGATTGGGTGGTCTTAACTGATCTCATGATAAAAAGTTTCCGGTTTCTTTTGAGTGAAGAGACAATTGGTCGTCGAGATTGTAAATATGATGAAATAGTTACAAATTGAAAATTGAAAATTCATCCCAAAAATTGTACTAATATGTTTGTCTAGGAAATAGATCCTCTCAATTGAAAAAAAATAATATTGAGATCTTGTTTTCTCAATTAACTTTTGAAATTAGAAACTATAATGTGACACATTGAATGAACTCATGACACTCTACATAGATCCCACATCAAAGTTATATCATCGGAAACTTATGTGACACGTTAAGTTCATGCATTTTATGTCAACTATAAGATGCACACCTCATAATCTAAACTCGGTAAATAAGTTTTACCTCATTAATTTCATGTAATTTTGAGTTCATGCATTTTATGTCAATTATAAGGCACACACCTCATAATCCAATCGTTAAATAAGTTTTACCACGTTAATTTCATATGTAATTCAGTCCCTTGTGATGCATCATTGATGTGGATCAAATGTGAAATATTTTTTTTTTGAGCAAATTTTGATCAAATGTGAAATATTTAATATGCATCATAGTCTCTAGCAACATAAATTAAAAGAGACACCATTTTGATTGTGTTACAGTTTCAGGGATATATTTCCAATTCGTAAAATTCAGATATTTTGTTGATCGATAGATTCTATATCACAATTTTGATCACTGGTTGTCTATTCAAGCTGAATTTTTGTTTGCAAGATCGTTAGTATTCGGGTTATTCAAAAATATCATATATAGTTTAATATTATGTGGACTAATTTAGAGGGTGTTGTTTGACTTTGATATATTTTTTTTTTTTACGTTTGATACTTCAAATCCCTTGTGTTGTATGTTCTCATTCCAATTTGTGGAATGGAATATTAGCTTATAGTTTATTCTCCAACCACTATTTGAATGTACTACATAATAATTAGATTACGATGAATGTAAATTGAAAGTTGAGAGGAGAGTAGGAGAATATTTAGATGTATATGCGTCATGTCATACGATTATCTATAGTTGTTTTTCGTGTTTTTCAACTACTTTATCTTAGCCTTGAAATGTATTTTTGTAATTGTTTATGAAATAATTGAAAAACGTAAGAATTAGAAGTTTAGATATGCACGTGGTATATTTGGACAAAAGAAGTTTGGGGTGATCACAATCATTTGAACGCGTTATTTTGACACAAACAAATACTTGAAAAAAGTTAGAAAGAAAAATAATAGCTAAATACTAATATATAATTTAAAAATAATTAAATAATATGTATTTATGTGTTTAAATAATTGTGATCATTTAAATATTTTTCTATTTGTTCTCTAAAAAAAAAATATTATTCTATTTGCACACCTGGCTTTAGAGGGTTGGTTTCCTTTTAGGTATTGTTGCAATTTTGATCTAGAGGAATGATAGAGTCTAGAAGAAACCAAAACTCTAAAAAAGTCTTAGAAGAAAGTGAATGCTCGAGAAGGCTTATTTTTTAAAATATTTTGTGTCAATTTTTATGTATCATCAATAAATCAATCATGAATATTGGTTGTGAGAGTTGTATGTGTTTGGGTTGTTCGTGACTGATCAAATAAGAGATTTCGCTTTTCACGAAGTCAGTTCTAATGGATGTAAAAAAAAAAAAATTCTTCATATTTTAATGTTTTTTTTTTTATACTTTTTTGTTTTGAAATATAATGTTTGAATGTTTGTTATGTATAGAGATCGAATTGCTGTTTTTGTGCAAAAACGTTGATTTAGAAGTTCAAGGAGTAACCTTAAGATTATTATTTTTGTGTTTTTTGTTTTGAAATATAATGTTTCAATGTTTTTTTTATGTATGGAGACCAAATTGGTGTTTCTGTACAAAGAACATTGATCTTAAATGTTCAACGAGCAGTTCTAAGAGGGAATTGTATACACATGCTATAGTTCTAATGCACTAAATGCAACCTTCCAGTCGACTACACAAGCCAGCATAAATAGTTTATAAAACTTGCTCTAACTCTAAAAACTAAAATAAAACACAAAATGACAAATTAAGATAATTTAAGGAGAAGCAGGGTCTAATTAAAGGTAATAACTAATAACTTTGTAGGTTATCAATCACACAATAATTATATTTAGTTTTTCTGCAGGTCTTCATATACAAGATAGTGAAATATAAATATTTTTCTCATTGAAATTGTAAATTTACTATAATCTAAGGGCAAGTCACTAGAAAAAATTTCAGTTATGCATATACACCCTCCGGTCACTAATATAAGCAAAAATTCACTTTTTAGATACATTCAATTAATGATGTATGTGATATATAATAAAGACTACATACATCATTAATTAAATGTATCTAAAAAGTGGATTTTTGCTTATATTAGTGACCGGAGGGTTTACATGTTACTACACTACTTCAAAAATAAATTCAATGTAATCAGCTAAACTATGAAAAAGATAAGATAACAAGTATACACTCATCATTAATGAGTTCCTTGACAGAGAAGCATAGTACATTTACAAAGAAGTTATGTCACTGGTCATTACTAGGGGAGGCATTTTTTTCTTTATGGATATTGGGGTACGAGAAAAAATAGTGTTATGGAAGAAATTGTCTACATGAATTCGACCTCAATGATCCTTAACGTGGTTTCAAACAGTATTGCATCATTAATTTTTTCAAGTGGTCAAACAACACACTCTTTGCCACTAAAGATAGCAAGAACTTCAACATGAAATATCAAACAAAATATATTTAAATGCATGTCTTTTGATACACACAAAGTTGATAATTTGGGATGAGACACCAATGATGAATAAGTTATTTTTTTAGGCTTTAGACCACATGTTGCAAAATATTACATGTCATAGGCAAGGGTAATAATTTCAAACTTTTTGGAGGAAAGGTTGTTGGGTTGGATGTGATTTTAGGAAGATTCTTCGTATAATAAGGAAGGCTTTGAAGAAAAATATTGTCGGGTTTTCAGGAAATGTCTATGGGTACCAGCATTTAAGACTAACATGAAGTTAGGAGCTTCAAATCACAATGCAAACCAGGAATGTTTTATACAATATGCAGTTTGGATTCTTAAAATGGGATATAGTGATCTCAATACCGATGAAAATTGTTCGTACGATTTTGATATTCATGAAGATCTACTTATTCAACAACTGAAAGATCTTTTAAAAATTTTGGTTGAGTTTTCTTATATAAAACATGAACTTTCCACGATACTTTCATGAGAGTGGTATTCTTGCACCCAGGGGCGGAGCTAGCTGGTCTTGAGGGTGTGCACCTGCACACCCTGGATTTCTAAATTTTACACCAATTATACTACTGTTATGGCTATTTGCACACCCTGGTATTTTTGCTTTGCACCTCACCAAAAACTAGGCTAGACTTGTGCGCATATGCTCTGATATTGATTGGCATACTAGTGTGACTTTTAAATTGTTGTTAGTTATTTTACTATTTGGATGATTTTTATTCACTTAAAAGCCAAAAACACATAAAGATGGGGCTGCTACTACAATTAATCATCCATTACACTAGTCAAACACATTTGTCACGACTTCACAAATAAATTATATAATATATATTATTAAAAAAAAATCTTTTTATTCTTTTTTTAGAGGAATCTTTTTACTCTATTCTCTAGTTCTACTTTTATTCTTTTTCTTATGATATGATTGATTGCATATAATGTAAATGATATTACTTTTGTAAAAAAAAAAAATGATATTACTCTTTTGAATTTTTAGTGATAAATACTTCAATTTTCAATTTTTTATTGGATAAAAGTAGCACAATTTATGTAAATTTAGTAGTTTCAATTATAAATTAATAAGAAAAAGAGTTTAATTTCTATACACTAACTCTAACATTATTTTACACATTACATTAAATGGATATAACTTGCTAATTTACACCTCGGTGTTTTTAGGTGGGTGTAAATTAACAAGTTAAAAAATTTGCACCCCCTGGTCCAGGGTCCTGGATACGCCACTGCTTGCACCTACTCTCGAGTTCTTGAAAACGTAAATAACTGTGTGATTTCTTTAATTACGGTAGATGAAAAGGAATATTATATTATAGTTCTGATTCTGTTTGTCAATTAGATAAGAGCCATGATATAGTCATGTAGGTGGTATCAAATGTCAAGAAATTTCAAATCATAATACAAGGTTAAAAGTTGAAGTGTCCGTTTTAAAAAAGTAAAATCTTATATTTTTAAGATAAAAATCAAGTTTTATTTTGTTTTTTATTTTGTTTATTATAGTGACTCGGCGCATCTTCTCACCACAAAAAACAAAATTGTTTGATTCACTAAAGAATAAGTAATGAACATAATATCACTTGACAAATCTTTAATACTTAACAACTTTTTTGCCATGTGCGAATCTTTAATACTTAACAACTTTTTTGCCATGTGAGATGTTTGTACCTTTGAAAGAGAGAGAGAGAGAGACACAGAGAGAATATTAGACGGCATATACTTGAGACAAAAAATTGTCTCATGTTTAGTGAGGGACACAAATTTCAACTTGTGTCCATTCTCTTGTCCTCTATTTTTGGTTGTCTTATTCAATTCCTTATTTATCTGTGAATCAAACCACCCTACATCAATACATGAATTTTCACTTGTCTTGGGTGACACCAAAGTTTATAGATACTCTACATAAGCCAAACAAAATTTTCGAGCTGATACCTTCTCCATTAAATTGATGCTTCCATGTGAAGAACATAGAGACATAATAAAGTTATAATATGACTTGCCTCAATAACAGATGAAACATCTCCCAACTCCAGCTTAAAACTAAGAGTTCAAGCTTGTTTATATGATTTCCACCGACATATTTCTAGACAAATTGCAATAATAGAACTTAATAGGGTACATTGCAGAACATAGGTAACTATCCTGCTGCAATTAACTATTGAAATTTATAACATCACACCAAACCCACCAATATAAATTTTTATATACAACTTTCCATGTCCACTTATAAAGGAAAAGGTGGAGAAAATACGTGTTACAGTTTATAGACAATTCCACAGTAGCAAACTCTAGAGTCTAGATGACTTGGTTACAAATTAATAGGCAAATCAATAAACACATAAATAAGAGTGCTAGCAACACATTTTCTGGAGAATGGATTTCCTTTCATAAGATTTTCACTACATCTCTCTTCAGTTTTAATCCCCACCATTTAACCCCCCCTCATCCCCATTTTTGTATTTTAAAGTTTCTCTACCTGGAAATGTGATATGAGAAGAATCCACTCCCCATTCTCTAACACTCTCTTTCCGATACTCTCTTCATTATCAGTTGAAATTCAAGTGAGTCTAACCACCTTAAAACATATGTGGATTCTAGTACGAATTTCAACCAACAATAGAGGGAATGTCGCAAGGAGAGTGTCTGAAAGAAAATATGTTGCAAACACTTCTCATATATAGGAATAATTTTGAAACGATCAACCTAACATTGTGAAGGCCTATCGTAAGTTGGAGGAAGGGAAGGACAGTGCTCATTCATATTGGCATAAGGAACCAAAGTGTTATAGCCCGGGAATTCCATCCTATATTCACCAAGAATCTGGCAGAATGGAAGCTTGTCATTCTCATTGTTGCACCATCTTGGTAGACGTGTTTGATTATCTTCAAAAATCCTAAGCATGTATGCATCACGAATCTGCAATACAAAAACATAGTGACATAAGAAAAAGCAATTATAACACAAAGCAGAGATTCATGCCATCGCCAAGGCAACAGGACTTACCGTGAATTCAGTTACTTGAATGGAGCTAGAAATGGGACCGAAAATTCCAGCCTCTTTATACATTGAAAGAATAAATGCCACACATGTTGTTGACTTTCCGTCACTGTAGACCCAATCATCTTGTTCTGGAATGGCAAGTAATTCATCAAAAGCTATCCCACGCTTCTCAGTCTCAAGCAGAATGTCGTGCAAGTCTAAATCCTGAAAGCACAAACATACGAGATCCCACTAATTGTAAAACAATCATCGACACATGAACATAATTTAATGCCACTTAAGTTTCTGTAATCGTAATGAAAATTGAAGACATATTCAATACAACTTGTGAGGATGAACTATTTAAAAAATAGATGATCAGTTAGAACAACACAGAAACATTAAACAAATTTATAGATGGCTAAAGTTTTTGGTCCTTTATCTTTTACTAAATGTTCATTTTTCTAGTTCTTTATCTTTTAACAGATTAATTTTAATCCTTTATACTTTTGTTTGAAGGAATCCTTTATGCTTAGTACATTACATATTAGTCCTTTTGGCCATCGCCATCAAAATAGTAATGAAAGAACCAAAAATCAAGGCATGAAGACTTGAGAGACCAATTTTTCATGCAATGTAAAAAGAAAATCCTGAAATAAAACAATAAGCCATGTAGATATGTCCTCTCAATTTATTTGTAATTTATCTTGGCCTCAATGATGCAAAGTATAAAATAGCACCAGAAACACATTGAGATTATAGGTATAACCTAAATTCCATACTAAATGTAACTAATGTCACTTGTTTTGCCAGAGGATTGTTCCACATGAAAGTAAAAAAAAAGGACAATATGCATATGTAATTGTGTATATATAGTAAAGCAATATCAATATATACCTCAGTCCCTAACCGCTTATTCAACGCTTCATTCCACATGTTTGCAGCATAAGCTGGCTGCATCCTTGTCCACATAGACATGACAGAAATTACCTGCACATAACACGTACATCACTTGTAAAAAAACATATAAATCAAGAACAGACTTACATTGCTCCCAAAGAACTAGAACCTACAAGGCTACAACATTGGTAAGAAAAAAAATATATTAGTATTGTATTTGAGAACCACAGGAAATGAAGAATAGAGATTAGTTTCTCTTTCTTCGAGCACTAATAAGTTCAGCATTGCAGAAATACAGGGATGAACATATAATCCTTCCCTCTTTTAAAAGAAAATCATAAGAATAATTTACTTCCTGAATGCACTATTTACTAATGGTATGTTTGGGAGAGGGATGTTGGAGGGGAGGGGAGGGGAGGGGCTTATTTTTCTTTTTTAAATTAAGAAAGCTACAGAATGATTCTAAAAAAGAATGAGGTGTGAATAGTTATGTGATCATATATCATGGTATTCTTTCATTAATTTTAACATCTCAAAAATATATTAAAACATAGACTAAGCCCTCCAAAACCATCCAAAATCCCCCTCCCAAATAGACTAAACTATTTCTTCCCAAGACTCTAAACCAGTCATGATTCAAATTGTTTCTAACAAATAGCAATCAGTTGGCACTCGATTCCTTAATAAAGTAATACAGCGGCCTTCAGCTAAATATATATTCTACACAAAAATGCCGGTTCAATATTTATATTACTCTCTTTTTTTGGTGAATGCATTACTTAAGTTACTCTTACACAAACAATGGAATAAACTAATACCAAGTGAGCATCAAGAGGTGGAGGATAGTTGTCAGCTACTGTGTCAATCCAACTGAAAATCATATTGTGATAACCATATGGCTTGCCAGACATGCTCCGCGCATACTCCCATGCTGCAGTGGAGTTGAATTTTGCACGCAACTCTGGATGTAGAGGAAGCAATGCTATCTGTGGGTTGGAACCATCTTTAAGAGCAGCTTCCCACCATTCATGCCATGGAATTACCACAATTATTTCTTCACCCTGCACAATGACAGACGATCGATAACATAATCCTGTATAGACTAATGATATTCTGAGACGGTGTTACTATGAACATTTTGAGAAAATCAAATTGGATAGGAAACTTATAGTGTATGCTGTTTTGTAAAAGAGACCATAAAATTCCACATTTTTACCTTTTCATTCTCATGCCCAGATTCACCTACCCACAAATTTCCCATTTCATCCTTCAAGCAGACTGCTGTATGACCAGCAAATGCACCAGTTACCCACTTTTCAAGTGTCTCAAAACCTCCCCATCTACCGCGGATTTTCGACACAGCCAAAAAATCACCAGAATGAACATCTGCAGGATCAATAGTTGCACGCCAAGGCTGAATGCGCTTCTCAAATGTTGCTCCCATGTGTTTCTTTAGGAACTCTAAATTGGAACTCTGACCCCATGCAGTGTTCGAGAATAGAGGCAACACGTCGACTAGAGAAAGCAGTGTACCCAGCATTCCTGCTGGCATGAGAAACACAGAAACCCCATGCTGCTTTACCTGTACAATACAGTGAGAAGTCTATAATTAGAATCCACCAACAAAAAGTTTCAGACAAAATAGAAAATGACACAAGAAAATTACATATTCCAGCTCTGCAGGCTCTTCCCACGAATCAAGCTTCAAGGTATGTTCTCGCGCAGAGAAGTAGTAGTCCCATGTAATCCGGTATGGTGTTGCGAAAACATACAGATCCATGCAGGTCCAGCTGTGTGCTTCCCCTGTCTGTAAACGGCCAAAAACTATATTTTCAGCAGAGTAAAAATACAAAATTTACAAAATAAACTTGTGGTAATAGAAAAAATATGCTTAAACTTTCATTAATCAATCCAACGAACAGCGGCATCTAATTTCTGGTAGTATATAAGTAGCAACTAAATTCAGATAAACAGAGATATCTGTTTGCCCCCAATGAAGTGATGAACTATCTAAGGTGTCATGTTTGCCAGTCCCCATAAATAAGATATCATCACTGTTCCAAATTCCAATTGAATATAATTATCAGATTATTATAATAAAAAATCAGAAATGATTATGATTAATCTTAGGCAACACTAATCTATACATGAACTTTTTTAATAACAGATCATACGTTGCAAAAAGGGGATCATGATGTAGCTATATTTAAATGGGTCCACTCAGACTCAATCTTTGAGAGAATGTACAGTTATACAAAAGTGCAAGTACCAGCACTTAACTGATGATAAAGATTCATACATCACAAACTCAAAGTAATTGTAGTTCAATTCACATATATTCTAACTATCCCAAGTGATCATAGTAGCATCAGTGATATCGACCGTGGAACTAGAAGAGGGGTAAACTAACTGTTTCTCAAGTTTGTTTTTAAAAACGGGTAATCAATAAATCAATATATAAACAATCATACACATATCACTAACAGTTTAGATTGAAGTGTATGTTTGGTTATCCAGCAAGAAAAATTAATTGAGTAAAACTATTTTCGCAAAATTTGAGTTGAAGGTAGAGAATTTATGCTAGATATACTCATGTAAAATTGAGTTTCACAATAACTTTGAGAGTAAAAATCAATTCTATAATCAGAAGCTACAATTTATAGCCTCAGGTAGAATAAATTTTGGAGGAAAAATAAATTCTACTTTGGAGGGAACCAAACATGCCAAAATGAATTGTACACGCAATTAAATAACACACATGAGATTATAGAAAATAATTTGAAACCTTGAGATAGAGAACGGCACCACCCAAACCAGAATCACCACCGCCACCATGGTGAGTAAACTCAAGTTTAGCTTGATTTTCATAAAAGCAAGCACCTTTCCATTGAATAGAACCATTATTATACGGAGTGACAGATCCAACAAAAGAAGGAAGCAAATCAACAGCACTATGAAAATTATTCAACACAGGCCATGATATTTCTTTCGGTAAAACCGGTAACACATCGTTTACTCTAAACGGAACTTTAAGAGAATCACCGAAACTCGATAACAGCGATGTTACGATCAAAACCGCGAGAAGTGGATGAAAAGGAGACATTGGAGAGAGGTTGAATTTTAGGGTTTGTTTCAGTGGATTTGGTGCATTTTTTGGGGAATTAGGGATTTGAATGAAAAATTGGAATGGATAATAATGATTGATGAAGATGATGATGATTGTGGGAAGGGTAGTTTGGGAAATTAATGTTGACGGTTGCGGTGTTGATGGAGAATGAGAAATGAAACGTGGCGTAAGGGGATAGGTTGATTGAAAAGTGAAAACGGTTTTACGTTAAGTTCCGATTTTTGTTTTTGCCGAATTGATGTTACTGTCATTGTTTTATAATTTAGTTAGTTAGTTACTTTCTTTTACTTTCCTTTTTTACGGTTGACCGGTTTTTTTTACTTTCCTTTTAGGTGAGCATACTTATAATATAATAGCAATTTTTTTTTTTTTTTTTACAACAAAATTTCTTAATAACCATGTTTGTTTACAAGACAAGAGACGGATAGAACAAAATTGTAACGTTGATTCTAAATTTATGTACAATATTTAGTCTATACGTTAAACTTTGTGCTTAAAACATTCAAATTACAACAGAATCTCGTTCGAATGATTACAAACATCATTACAAGTCCGTACATCTGATAGAAATAACATATGTCAAATACGTACATCTGATACATATATCAATATATAGAAATTATCTAAACTTATATGAAACGTGTATATGAAGGTAAATCATCTCACTTTCTTCTATTGATCCTTGTCACGAGCAACCTACTTATCTGAAATGAAATAAAGTAAAAAGATTGGGGTGAGGAAGGATGTCTATGTGAGTTCTACATATCCTATGTTGTAGGCAATATTAGGAAACCTATGTTAGTCATCTGTTTGTTCATAACTTAATTTAGAATCTACTGTTCTATTCTGCATAACTTGCGATCAAAGGAGATCTAGAATCGCTAATTGTATATTATCATAAGTCTTATCATATTGTCATATTCATATCATGTTTTCATATTATAGTTAGAAGGTTAGCGTTGAACAAAACAATATTATCTTAGTTCATTTTACGGAATGAAACCGAGTGAAGTAACCCCGAATACAATACTCTAATAACCGGCTAAATTACCTATCTGGAGGCTAGAACTGGACTCCTCTTGTCGTCGTGTGGGACATCCAGTCGGAACATACTCCTACTTCAACTAGCGGAAGTGGACCATCCATTCGAAACATACTCCCATCCAGACATAGTCTAGAACTTGCATGAGGCACTAACATATATATGATATGTTTCATGAGGAACTTCTAAATCATACTTAATCATATACTCATCATGTCATAAACTCATTGCTAATATTCATATCAAAATATTCTTACTTAATTCATTTATTATTTCTCTCTTAATATGATGCTTTGATGAACCATGTTTAATCCAGGTATACCTAAAAGCCTTCTTAAACTCCAATATATATATATATATATATATATATATATATATATATATATATAATTCATAAAATGATGATTTTTATAAAACAAAATCGAAAAAAAACGATGATTTTTATCAAAAACCAGTTCAGGGTAGCTCGCTCAGCGAGTTTTGCCCGTTTAGTGAGGCTCGTAGTTCAAAACATAACTGCACAGCTTGCTTCGCGAGACTTCTCCTTGCCTAGCGAGAGTGGCAAGCAACAGAAAAGCTGTCAGTGTGATTATATACGTGATACGGCTATTTGTATATTTTGTTTTTTTGACAATCTTCATTCTTTTTGTCATAATTAACTTATTGGTCAACTGCTATGGATTATAATTTTAATATAAGGTCGGTGTGAAATTACTTTATAAATGCGTTAATTTAATGAAACAAATTGCTTTTTGTCATGCTCGTTAAGTAATGTTGGTGTGAAATTGTAAGTGTATATAGATACTAGACTTTTCCCCGGGCAATTTTTGTAGAATCTTATTTATAAAAGGTTTAAGTCTTTTGGACAACTTTTTGGAGCCAAAAATGTTGTTGCACTTTTCCTTCCTAATTTTTTGCTGTTTATTTATATTTTTAGAAAATGATTGTGTTTCTTATCTTATTTATAAAAGTTCTTAAGTATCTTGGACAACTTTTTTGGAGCTGAAAAATTTGTTCCACATTTCCTTCCTAATTTTTTTATGTTTATTTATAATTTAATAAAATGATCGCGTATCTTCTTATTTATAAAAGGTCTTAAGTCTCTTGGACAACTTTTTGGAGCCAAAAATTTTGTTGCACTTTTCCATCCTAATTTTTTGTTGTTTATTTATATTTTTAGAAAATGATCGTCTAACTTACTTACTTCTTATTTATAAAAGGTCTTAAGTCTTTTGGACAACTTTTTGGAGCCAAAAATATTGTTGCACTTTTCCTTCCTAATTTTTTGCTGTTTATTTATTTTTTTAGAAAATGATCGTGTTTCTTATTTATAAAAGTTCTTAAGTATTTTGGACAACTTTTTGGAGCCAAAAATGTTGTTGCACATTTCCTTCCTAATTTTTTGTTGTTTCTTTATAATTTTAGAAAATGATCGAGTATCTTATCTTATTTATAAAAGGTCTTAAGTCTCTTAGACAACTTTTTGGAGCCAAAAATGTTCTTGAAGTCTAAATTACTTCGGGGGTTTTAGGATTTGTCTATTGGAACTATTATCAGTGATTTTTTTTCATAACAAGGATTGGACCAAGGGTCGAGCCTAATCCCTATCAATGTATTTTTCATTACAAGGATTGGACCAAGGGTCAACCTTAGTCCCTTATCTTTTTACATTAGTTTTGGATGTACTTATAAAACACATCCAATAGCTAGCACTAAGATGTATGGGTTTTGTAGATGATGTAGTCTTAATTGGAGAGTCGAGGCAGGAATTGAATGGGATGTAGGAGACCTGGAGTCAAGTCTTAGAAGCGTAAGATTTTTGTTTGAGTAAAACCAAGACATGGTATATGTAACGTAACTTCAACAAAAGACGAAGTAGTTCAAACTTAGAGGTGAAAGTTGGAGATCATATCATAGAAGTTACACAGTTTAGATATCTTGGGTTCATTCTTTCAACAAAAAAAATCTTGGGTTCATAGAACAAAATAATGGAGAAATAAAATCTGATGTAATTCACTGTATTCAAGTTGGATGGTTGAAATGTAGAAGAGCCTCATGTGTTTTTTGTTATACAAACGTGACGTTTAAGTTGATATGAAAACATACCAGACAGTTGTCAGAACAAAGATGTTTTATGGAATAAAATATTGGCGGTTAAGAACCAACACGAGAATAAAGTAAGTGTGTGGAGATGAGGATGTTGCGTTGGATGTGTGGTGATATTAGATGGGATAAGATAAGAAATGGCAACATTGTAGGGATAGTTGGGGTAGCACCTATAGTATAAATATTGTGGAAAATAGGTTTAGGTGATTTGGACATGTATAGAGAAAACCTGTAGATTCTATAGTAAGAAGAGTAGATCAAATAGAGGATAGTCATATTGCAAGAGGTATAGGAAGACCTAGAAGATCTATAAGAAAAACTATCAGGAAAAGTTTATAGATTAAGGAGTTAAATTTAAATATGGTTTATGATAGAACAATATGACTTACTTCAATCCGTGTAGTCAAGCCCACTTAATGAGATAATGTTTGGTTGTTGTTGTTATCATCTTTTCGAAGCATTAATGCTCAACAACAACTATTATTCATTTCATGATCAACTACCACATTTATTTGTCAATGAGATAATCAACTTCCCGTGCATCGCACGGGTCCAAAATCTAGTTATTCTTAATAGTAGTTGTACTTTAAACATACAGTTGTTAATTCCTTAAAAAAGAAACATACATTTTTTAATATATTGGTGTGAATGTCTTTAATAGATTTCAATTTAGAACGTGTGCGATGAACGGGTACATTCCTTGAAAAAGAAACTTGTAGCACTCTTTTGACATGTTATTGTCCTGCATATTAGTATAATTTTAAAAGAAAATATTAGCAATAATTTTATATTTTCCAGCACCATATTATTTTCGACATATTTAGAAATATTAAAAACCTATAAACTTAGCAATGCCCACACTACACAAAACAGTTCTTTATAAACTGCTTTATAAGTAATGATTGTATGTTGACCTTCATTGTCAATTATCAAGAGTTATCCCATCCTTGACACCATCATCGTTGTCTTCTCCAATTCCAGCCTAACTGTACCCAAACATTTTTTTTAGAGAATACCCAAACATATATGCTCAATTAGATTTATTAAAAACAAATTGTTCGGAGTAATAAATATATATATAGAATTAAAAACAAATTGTTCGGAGTAATAAATATATATATATAGAAGTAAAGTCAAAGAAAAAGTGAGGAGTACTTACTCTTTTACCATCATTGCCAATATAAAAAGAAGAGCGAGGATAAAATTTTATGATGACGATTATAACTCTGAAAAATGCGGTGAAAGTTCTACTTCCTTAATGTCAATTAATACTTAGAAGAAGAAGAAAAAGCAGTATTGTGTTTGTAGATGATAGGATGTTTGGGGTGTTATATAGAATTTCACATAAGTGAAAATTTCATGGAATTGAGTAGCTGCATGTGTCAATAAACTATTGAAAGATATAGAATTGAAAAAGATTTGTTTGCAATCAAAAAATAGAATTGAGGCCTCATTCATGTATACATGGAGTTATCTAAACCATGTAATGTACCACCATACATGCTACATGCTTCTGAAAGGGAAAAAAAATAGTTAGTGGGTTATTGGGTAGGTGACATACGGTTATTTAAGAGAAAGTGGTCATGAAATACCAACAAAATATGATCCATTTATGTAATAGTATTTTTCTCTCCATTATTACTTCAATGTGGGTTAGAGATTTTTTGGCAAAATTACAATGTGGGTAACTATTTTTCAACACTTTATAGGTGAATGTTTTTATAAAAATAATAATTAAAGAAAAATGATATTTGTACAACCACTTTATGATAAATTTTTAACAATTTTCTCTCTCATACTCACATTATGTTATTATTTTCTCTCTCTATTGTTTTTGACCAATAAAAAGAGAGAGAAAAGTGGTTGTCTCAAATGGTTGTTCAAATAACACTGCTCGTAATTAAAAGGTGAACTTTTTTTTCCTGGACATGGGATACGGTTATAAGGTTTAGTGGGTTATGAGTAACTTTTAGTGGGGTTGTGGTTATTCTAATTTTCATTTTTTTAATTTAATTAATATAATTTATAGTTCATGGTTAATGTGGAGTTGTGCTTATTTTTATTTAAATTTTTTAATTTAATTAATTCATATAATTTATAGGATTTTAATTTAATTAATTGAAATAATTTATAGGATTGGATGTTTTGGTGGGAAAATATGGAGGGAAAAAATGATCAGAGAACTTGTAGGATTTTTTAGTAGGGTTGTGGTTATCCTAATTTTCATTTTTTTAATTTAATTAATAGAATTTATAGTTCATGGTTTCATTTTTTTTATTTATCTTGGGATGTATTACATTAATAATTAGTCGATATGCTTGATTATTTCAAAGAGCCTTTTTTCTTTTTTTTAATGAGTTCATCATGTAAATGAAATGAGTCTATTAGTGATGTGGTTTAGTGGAACGGGGTTAGTGAAATACAATTAGAAGTGATATGGTTTAGTAGGATAATTCAATGATTTTTTTTATGGATGTAATTTATTTCCTTTAATTTGTTTGTCTTCTAAAAAAGTCATGCATGTGAATTAATATTAGTGACATAATTAATTAATTTTTTAAAGATGCTTTAAAAATATTGCATTTTTAAATCTAGTCTAGAATTATAAAAATATATGTATCATTTAAGAATAATAAGTAGAGCCCTTTGGCTCTATAACCAAATACCAAATGAAATTTATGCATAAAATGTTGAAATGATCATCATATTTTAAAACTTAAAAGTGGATTTAATACATTTTTTTGCAACAAATTATTCTCAAAAACAAAGAGAATAACACCAAAGAGAAAAATAATAAAGAAAAGATAACCGTAAAATAAATTAAAATAAGAGAGTAGAAATATAGAAACAAATAATAGAAATAGATTGATAAAATAGAAAAATTAGACAACATAATTGAAGAAGAATACTTAACTCCATGTGTGATTACTTCATGGGCATGTCGATATTGAATAAAAGTACTCTTTGTCAAAAACCTTGAAACTTGAATGATCTTCCTATAGAAAAGCTAATGAGTATCACAATAATTTTAAGAATTGGTAGAAAGTAGAAGGAAAAAAAAAAGTGAGATGAAGAGTTGAGTTTGAAAATGAAATGAATTAGTGGTGATGGTAGTTAGTATAGAGAGAAGGAGCAAAAATGTTATGTGAGTGAGTTATCATGTATGAGAAATAAAACCTAATTTATATTGGAGATTTTGAAGAGAAAAATTAATGGAGAGTGAATAGGAGTGGTGGGGATGCAATATAGGTGACTGACAGTTACCTTCTTTCCTTTTCAACTTGTACTCACGTTTATTTTTATATCCACTCTTGTGAAATATAATCTTACTAATTGAATTATTTCATTGCTTATATCATGTTCTACTTGTTAAATTTTGTTATTCAATTATGTGAGATATGTTGTAGTTTAAGTTCATATATTTATGGAACGTGGTGTCTCCGTCACTTCCGTATTCAATTCAATTAGTTTTTTCGTTTTTTAATTTATTTAATTATTTTTCTATTTTTTCTTCTAAGTTTTTGATTTTTTAATTTATTTAATTATTTTTCTATTTTTTTTTTAGTAGAAATAGAGTTATAGGATATGGAGGGAAATTTTAGGAAGAACTTATAGGATTATAGTTATAAATGATGATAAATGATGATATGTTTAAATCATGTTTTCATAGACTTTTGGTTTTTGTACTTGGGTCTGTTAAATTGTTGAGTGAATTTACAGGTGAATGTCTCATATCAATCTCATGCTCCGTTTCATGCTGGATATCTAGAGGGTCACGTTACTTGGTACAATTGGAAGTTAGTCCTAGATATCTTATTATGGACTTATTATGGTCTCTTTTGTCGGTGTAAAGGCAGTTTCTTTTGAACTTTTCTCCACCCAATGCCATGAAAAATATGGCTACATTTTTGTAGATTTAGATTTTTGGGGTTTTTGGTTTTATTGAAGAGGAGCCAATTCATGTATGTCACCATGTTCTGCATGGATTTCAACATGACCTTATCCACACCGATTTATTTATTTTTTTTCTTTTTCAAATGCAGTCTTTTATAACACATGATTCTCGTGATCATGACTTTTTGGTGAACAACCTACGACAATATAATGTGCCAGTTTAAAATTATACCGGTCATGTGCCAGTTCAAGCTAATATGTTTATGGATGAGGATTAATTCTTCCATCGCTGGACTAAAGGGATACTGAAATCGATGGAAGAGCAGGATGATTTAGATACTCGTTACAGCGAAGCTTGTTGACCAGGCAACAAAATGTACGTAACATCCAGCGATTCCATAATGCAATTAAAATTAAGATGATTTCTTTGTTCTTTTTTACTGCTAAATATCTTGTCCATTTGAAACTCTAAGGGGTTAACTTAGTTGAGCATGACAAAGCTTGTATATAGATTGTTGTGGGTTCGGGTTCTGTTATTAGGTTGAAGTAAATGTATTTCCCTTCACGAGTGTTTACTGAGCCTGAATGTTTTCCCTGCCTTCATCCTATGTTTTCATTAATAAATAATTTTTAATGCTGGTTTAAATTATACATGATGTACTTTTTTTTTGTCTTTGTTAGAAGAATATAGTTCTTTACTGTTACTTTTTGGTTAATTGACAGGATCTTCTTGTTGAAGCTGTGGGTTACAAGTTATTTTTTGTATTTATGTATGTGGATGCAAAATTATAAATTTGTAAATTCCTAATTATCTATTTGCTAAGTTTCATTTGTGCAGATTTAAATATATCAATCTTTTTTAATAAAATGTGTTTGGAATGGTAAAAGAGAAAGACAAAGAACAAACATGTTTTTATTTGTATTTTGCAGAACATATATGCTTGCATATACATTTGTAATGTTTGTAGCTATTGCTCTCTAGGCTAGAGAGAAAGGGAGAAGAGGTCCAAAATGGATTGGCGGAACATTTGTAATGTTCTTGATTTAAATAACATGTGTATGCTTGCATATACTAGTACATTCTTTGCCATTATATCATCTACCATTGTACTTCTACGCCTAGCCTTGGCAGGTCACAACCCTTTCTGTCTAATATCTACACACACAGTCACATGTCACATTTACAACGATGCTTTCTGTATCTATAACTCTTGTTTGTTGTTTTGTTTTTTGTTTCTGAAACTGTGAAACTCGGGTGGTGGTTATGTGCCATTCCATGAAGTACATTCTCTCTTATCTTTGGGTTCCTTTGTAAACTGTTCAAATTAAAAAATGTCATAGGGCGTGCGAGAAGCTTGGATGATGGAAAAAGAATCGATATTTAATGTTGGAACTTAAGTTCAACTGGACCACTCCACTAAAAGAAAATTGGACCACCAAAACACATGAAAACATCAAGAGGTTCAACAATTGATATAATTAGTGCTTTTCAGCAAGTGAGGTTGGATCTGATTATTTTGAGTTAAACTGAATATTCATTTTTTTTGTCTAACATACGTGATTGTCAATAAAGACAATGGAGAGAATTATTTCTCTTCTTTGAGTTGAAATTTACATAACCTGTGATTTTCTTAGGATAGTTCAGTTGGTTGAAGTTATCTTTAATGCTGAGGTAGAAAATGACTCACATTAGGTGTGTCAACACAACTAAGCAACGAAATTCAAGCTAAACAAAACATCCCATAATCCCTTATACATGTATATATGTGTGTCTTTTCCTGGGCCGTTCCTAGAGTTTTACAGGCCTTGGACATAATATGAAAAAAGGGCCCTTACATAATACATCATAATCTTTTTTAGCTCATTGTTGTGATTTTGTCAGGTTTTCTTTTCATTTTTTTCCCCGCATTTTACTACCAAAAAAGAACAAAAAAAACAAAAAAAGATGAGTGGGCCACATGATCCTAAATTCGTCTCGCATGATTTAACATAATGATATACTTTAATTTTTTGGGATCTTTGAAAGACAACATTAAGATTAATTTCTCTAGCAGACTTATTTTCAACTAAAATATAATTTGTTTTGTTATAAAATTCCCAATTTCTTGGATAATAAATATGATAAATATATTTAATATTAGTGAGGCATTATTAGAAACAAAGGGCCCAAAAAAATCACAAATTTATTCGATAATAATTTTTTTTGGCTCATTATTAAGATAAACTAAAAAATTTATATGGAGGGTGTATATAGAAATCTTTGTATATAAGGGGGTATATATAGCAAATTGAGACAAAAGGGCCATAAACATTAACAGGCTTCAGTACAGTCTTTCAACATGTTTGGGCCTTTCAGTAAACTTTGCTATACACACCCCCCAAAAACCAAATATTTCTATATACACCCCCTATCATATAAAAAATTTAGGGCCCCCTACCGGCAAGGGCCCTAGGCCGTCGCACCCCCGTCTATGCCTAGGTCTGACCCTGGTCTTTCTCGAGAATAAATCATATCCATTTCTTCATTTGCTATAAATTTGAAAATATAAATATGACAATATAACATTATGTGGAGAAAAGATATTGAGGAAGTTCATTTGTTTGTCGCGGCACAACTCTCATTAAACCACTTACTTGAGTTGCACAAAAAAAACAACATCAATCATATATGTTCACCAGATTAGAATAAAAATCATGTGACGCTATACAAAGTGGTTGGGAAAAGTATTTTTTTCCAATAAAAATAATGCCGCTGCATGTCATTGGCGTAAGTGCTGTTGCAAAAAGTGTTGCAAGGACAATTAATGTTGCTGTCGTAACTAATGTTTTTGTAAAGACAATATTTGTCTTATTTAACATTTCGCAATGGCTAAAGTTGTTGGGATAAAGTATTTTTGTCAATTGTTAAAGTCGTTGTAATAAGTTATTTTGTGTCGCTGCTATTTCTTTGTAATAACAAAAATAGTAAGCATACATTACATTTCACATGGATTTATGTCATCATTTAATAAGAAATATTTATTTATTTTTGGGCTTTCAATATTTAGAATTAGTATCAATCAAACTTATAATTTAACAAGAAAAAAAAAACAAACTTATAATTTAATTCGTCTTGGTTAGAGAGTGAATTATTGGTTGTAACAATAAAAACAAAAGAGGGTGAATTGTTAGTATTGGATCCAAGTGGTTAATAATTTATTGCAGAAGCATTTTCATGAGTCCTCGAACTGGAAGTGGACATTCATTCATCACATTCCATGCAATTAAATCTTGAAAGTTGTATATGATATGAGAAATTTGTCTTTGTTTGATAACAACTGTTGTTCCTTACGATGGTGTTTCGTTTGGATGAGTTACCTGGAATCGCACTATGCTCTAACATACCTGCAAATTATATATCATAAAATCTATTAAAAAATTTTTTTGCCATACTTCTACTATTAATATTCATTATAAAATTTATTTCACAAATAGTTGAACTAACTTACCCTCTACTCTTTGTCGCCATGGTGTGACCATTTATTGGTTTTTAGGAATGATTTAAAAGAAGATATGTTATTAAACCCAAAACTCCACAATTGGATTGTGGCTTAACTATGTTAACACATTTTTTTGTAGAGAGATGTTAATACATAAATACTACTACTCTCACCATTTCTTATTTTGAACTCTTGAAACTAAAATAATCAAACTTTAATTAGAAGATGCATTATTTTTTGGGTTACAGATGAGTCAGGTTTAAGATAACTCCTACTAAAATAAAAAAAAGAGAAATCAGGATGAAATCAGGAAGGGTTAGCCATCAAGATAACACTGAAAGTTCAAACAGAAAACATCTTTTAATTGTAAACAAGATGATTGCACCTAACAATCTCACTAATAAAGAGAAATTAATCAAATTACATTATTAATCATAGCACCACCTAGAAACAAAACATGCACCTAATAGTATCTGGATGGCGTAAAAGCAAAAATATCATCGGTGCGTTATAGAGGTAGTGCAAAAATTGCAACAGAATAAAAGCAAATGTAAGGGTTATTGTGTGTTGAAGAAAACTTCTTAGGTATCCAACAAGTTTTTTCTTAGAACTATTGTGGTGGAAGATCAAATAGCATAGCAAAATCATTACATTTACACCTACATTTTAATATTGTTTTCTAATGTTATTATTATTGTCATTCCATACATTAACAGATGCAGGCATAAAAACAACCAAGAATCAAGCCAGAGAAATGACATAACATCAAACCAATAACAAGGTACAATCCTATTCACTAACCATACGAATTATTGTGTAAACAAAACAGAGAATTATTACAGTCATATTATAGCTAACATTAAATTTAAAAATGATAGAAAACGGGATGTGTGGTACTGAAATTTACTAAAGAAACCCAACAAAAAAATCAAACCGAAACAAGTAGACAAAATACTGACAGTAAACTTGCTAATGCTCGGCTTATAATCCCCCTCTCTAATTTCCAAGTCTCCTCTGCAATCCTAGTTTTTGTTGGATAATGTCATATTTCAATTTCACTTTCAACATTAAGTAACTAGCAATCTTGCTTAGCACAAAAAGTTTAACAACTCCTTTGGTAGTCACCGTAAACCTCCGTGAAACATTCGGTTCCATGCAAGTTAATCGAGCTCTTCAAACCCCAAACCACTGAAACCATCTCAATCGATTCTCAATCAAACAGAAACAAGTAGACAAAATACTAACCTAAAACTTGCTAATGCAATCCCCCTCTCTAATTACCTAGCCTCCACTGCAATCCTAGTTTTTGTTGGAATATGTCGTATTTCAGTTTCACTTTCAACAAGTAGCTAGCAATCTTGCTCAGCACATAAAGTTTAACAACTCCTTTGCTAGTCACTGTCAACTTCCTCGAAGCTTCCGGTTCCATGCATCTTAAACCAAACTTTATGGTATTGTTGAGGTAGCTCTCGTGTTTCGTCAATTTTAGGTTCAAACCCCACTCCTCGTTCATCTCTTTAATTCCATCAATTGACATGGAGTTCGGTTTCCTGCAGCATTTTCATAGAATAAAAATTAATTGCATGTCGAAAATATATAAATTAGGCCCTTCTAGAAACAACTAAATTATTGATAAAAATTCTATTTAATACAAGATGCACTCAGGAAGAGCCAAAAAAAGAAACAACATCACTACAACATTAGACTCACATTATTAATGAAGTACGTATCCATCCAACGTTCAATACAGCAGAAGCACCAGCTAAGACAGGTGAAATTCTTTCCCCACCAACTAAACTAGTTGGCATTTCCAACCTAATTGTGCCGCTTATAACGATAGTTTCCCCTCCAGCAATTCCTGTTACTGTAAAATTTTTTTACAACATCCAACATCCATCACACTTTTGTCATCAGATGAACATTAGTGGTATGTCCTTTGAGAACAGGAACAGGAACGCGGAAACTATAAAGCCTCTAAGGAATTTCCCCACCAACAGCAATTTGTTTACAATATAAATAGTATTAAATAAATATAAAGGCTACTAATTTACACTCGCCTAATATAAAATTCTTAGTAAATAAGTTGTTTGCTATCTATCAACAATTTATAAATCTTACTAGAACGACATTTACACAATAATTCTGATGGTTAGTGAGGTGGACTGTACCTTGTTATTGGTTTGATGTTGTGTCATTTCTCTGGCTTGATTATTGATTGTTTTTATGTCTGCATCTATTAATGTATGGAATGACAATAATAATAACATTGTTTTGCTCTTGGTATTAAATAGTGTTTTGCTCTGGGTGTCATGTTGCATCATTGTAACACTAGTATAAAAAACACTTATTAAATCAAGGAATTTTAAATGGATTGCTATCCATATGACTTAAAAAGTTGGGGTGAGGAAAGTTTTTAACTTATAATGATATTAAATTGTTTGACCCCATTTAAAAACTATATATCAAACTTCAAAGTTCCAAACCAAGTGTAAAGCGTCAAGTGCCCCTAGAGAATTCAAAAATAGTTTAGGTAGGAAAGAAGCAGCATGAATTCAAAGATAAGGAAGGGTGTTTAGGTCTTTACAATAAAACCTAGAGAAGCATATATATATGGTTTGATTTTGCTCAGTAGTTCTTGCAAGCAGAATGAAACGAAACGAAACCAAAGCTTTCTATTTTCTCAGCGAGCCTTTATTTCAATAAAAACGTGAAAGAACTAACAAAAAAAAAAAATCATTTCAATCACTTTTCCAAATCCATCCAAAAACCAAATCTAAACAAACTTCAAATGAGCTGTTTCAACACACTTTTATTGTAGTAAACATAACACCACGCCACCCACCACTGCTAAACAGATGCACCACCTTCCACCACCAACACACTTTCCTTTCATCTCAGTTTTAGGTCGGTTTTAGTCTCTCATCTCTCTTTTCCTTTTTTAATTAATGTTTATTGTGTTGAAGCTTATGTTCTTCATTTTGCTTATTATGATTAATTGCTCATGGTTCTCAAATAGTGATACAATTTCTTTCGATGGTGAATTTAGACAATGACCTTGTTTAGGGTTTAACTAAGATTGATGATAACAAAAGAAAAATGAAGAACACTGCCATTTATGATACAAAACTGGTTGAAATTGATCTTATATTTAAGTTACATAATCATTAGGTTTTGGTTATTAAAATTGATTTTATATTGTTTGAAATTGAAATTGATTCAGGTTGAACCATGGCTCCTTTGCTCGATTCAATTATCGAAGATGTGCTGTTGAACAGTCATAATCTTAGATATGACTGTGGACCTCTCAGATACGGCTTTGGACCCAGGACATTTGTGAAATGGCCAAGTAGAGAGTAGATTAAAAGATGGATTTATGCCCAACTTTTCAACTTGGCTGAACGCTTTGTCGGGGATGTTACAGTGGAGGATTTTGTCAATTCATCTGTTGGAGAGGCAATTTTGAAAAAAAATTAATGCCGCTTTTGCAAGGTTAAATGGTTTAAAACTTTTTTTTTCTCTTTCTAAATTTGCTTTATGCATTTTGATTTACATGTTGTTGTTGTTGCAGTCACCATTAATTCATTGATGAATGAGGAAACCGATTAAGTGGGCTTGAAATGGAATGTTGGGGGAAGACATCAAGTGGTAAATATATTTTTAACCTTATCGAATTATGACTTAACCTTCGTACATCACTACCTTTTTGCAATGAGTAAACAAGCCATTGAGATTTAAAACCCACATTAATCAACACAGTAAGGAAATATAAACCAATTAACCACCAAGTTCAAGCCATTTCCCTTTGAACAACCTATTCCCACTGTCCTTTGAACAACACAGTAATAAATATATTTTTTATTTTTTTATGTTTATAACGTATGGAACAACAATAATAATAACATTAGAAAACGGTATTAAAAGATTGATGTAAATGTAATGGTTTTGCTATGTTATTTGATCTTCTACTACAATAGTTCTAAGAAAAAACTTGTTGGATACCTAAGAAATTTTCTTTAACACACAATAACCCTTACATTTGCTTTTATTCTATTGCAGTTTTTGCACAACCTCTATAACGCACCTATGATATTTTTGCTTTTACACCATCCAGATACTATTAGGCGCATGTTTTGTTTCAAGGAGGTGCTATGATTAATAATGTAATTTGATCAATTTCTCTTAGTTAGTGAGATTGTTAGGTGCAATCATCTTGTTTACAATTAAAAGATGTTTTCTGTTTGAACTTTCAGTGTTATCTTGATGGCTAACCCTTCCTGATTTCATATATGATCTCTTGTTGGTTATGACTATCCTATTCCAAAACTATATTGTCTCTTACATTGCTTATGCATATTGCAATCACGATACAAGAAATTAGACATTTGACTACGACTTTTTCTCAGCGACAATGAATGTGTTGGTAATAACATACATATAGCAATGACTAATTTAAGTCATTGTAATAAGTTATTATATTTATCATCAATATCATTATTGCCGCAAAAAATGACTTATCCTAACAACAATTGTTCTCGCTGAGAAGAATACAATTTTTTTTTACATGCATTTAACAACGACTAATTTAAATTGTTGAAATAAATTATGATTTTTCTCAAAAATATATTTATCGCTGAGAACAATGATTTATAATAATGAATTAGCTTAGCTCTTAAAATAATTCCATGATCACTTTATGAATAACCGTTATCCACGATTATTATTATTTTTTTGACAAAGTCCACTATGTTATTTAGTGGGAAGTTTAGCAATCAACAGTTACCCACTTCTAATAGCAAGTTAATGATAGTTTTTCATGAATCAAAATATAAATCTTTTTATTTTTATTTTAGTAGGAGTTATCTTAAGAACATGGTAGGATTAAGATGAGTTGGTCGGGGAGTAACAACAACGACCACAAGTGGTGATTGAAGATGTTCTTTTGGCTTGAAACATAATCTCAGCCATACGACATTTTATGGGTTTGCTAATTTACCATGAAATTAGAGTTTTTGGGCTTGACAATCTCCAGCAAAGAAACAAATGATACAGAGAATTTGAGATTTATGGATAGTTGGATTTGAGATTTGAATTGATTGTGAAGGTAGATTACACATTATTTTTTTTAATGTTTGATGGGTTGAAAGTGATGAATGAATATGTATATTTGCATTTGGAAGTGGTTGGGTTCATTTAAAAAATATAAGTTTGTGTGTGTGCGGGTCCAAATACATTTGTGAGTTCCTTAAGGAAAGTTGCTTTTATCTCAAACAGTTTTGCTCATTGCCACCTCAAACTTCCAGAAATAACCCCCATGTGAGTTAACTAACGTTCGGTAAATCCAACTTGACTTAACTCGCGCTGATCCAACATGAGTTAACTTGCGTTGGTGGTCAACGTGAGTTAACTTGTGTTGGTTTTAGGTAAGCTAACAAACCATCAATTCTTCACAGAGGTTCTATTTTTTTAAGCCTCTAAACATACAATAAGTTATGTTCATTTATTCATTCACAATATCTTATATTTATTTTTAAAAAAACATTCGCTACTTTTTTTAAAAACATTCATTTGCTAATTTTTTTTAAAAGCATGTTTTAGAAAGATCAATTCATTCATGATCCAAAATAAATCATAACTACAAATACACAAGTACGTGAAATCAATTCCAAAATAATAGAATACAACAAATTTATTTA
The DNA here is from genome assembly GCF_051527215.1 of Medicago sativa. Taxonomy (NCBI): domain Eukaryota; kingdom Viridiplantae; phylum Streptophyta; class Magnoliopsida; order Fabales; family Fabaceae; genus Medicago; species Medicago sativa. The sequence goes on along the minus strand of NC_140753.1, from coordinate 24,353,277 downwards.
GTTTTAATTTCATCTCCGTTCAAATCGGGAAATAAACGAAGTGTTACGTTACATTACATTCTCCCTAAATATTCAGTATTATCATGATGTTAGATATAAATTAAATTCTTGAAAGTAGGGGTGAGCAAAGACCCGTCACCCGACCGTAAACCGATAAATCCGATGCAAAACTGTGTAAATGGGTCGGTTCGGTTCGGGCCTCGGGTAAAGAAATCATAAAAATTGGGTTTGTGTGGGTTTAGTCGGTCGGACTCAGTTTTAAAAATTGCAACCCATCGAAGCCCATAACCGCCCGCACATTAGCCTATTTGACTTTCTTATTTTGACCTAAGTATAAATATCTTGAGATGTTCTCTCACCTGCTCTCTCACTCATGGCCGCTTCCTTCACCTAACCTCACACACTCAAACAACTCTCTTCTCTCTCTGATTCAATGATTTCCATCCAAATCCAATCAATTCAACTTTTATCTTCTGTCTCATGTGTTATTGCATCTGTCTGTTGCGGTATGAGCTCCATTCAACCATATGTTGTGAACTATTCTCAAATCTCTCTCAAGTTTTAAAGATCTTTTTCTCATGGGCTTGAATGATGTTTAAAATCCATCTTTGTTTTGTCCATCTTTGTTTTGATTGATCAGGATGTAGAAACAAACTTGTTATTGGGTCTGGGTTTCTATGCTACATTGCTTTCTTTTTATCAATTTCCTTTCTTTATCCATATTTCTGTCTATGGTTTCTATTCACAAATTGTTCATATTGTTCTAGAATTTGTTATTGGTTTAATCTTTGCAATGATTTTTTTTCCCTTGTTCTGGATTTTTTTTTTCTTCCTTTCGCAACTTGCTTTATCTTGCCTGTAACTGAACCAACCCAACCGACCACACCGAGAACCGAACAGACCGAGAACCGCCGAAACCGAACATGTCTGTGGGCGGAATTGGGTCTTCAAATGTGATGTTCGGTTTCATCTATATTGACAAATTCAGGCCCGAACCGGTCCGACGCTCAGTCCTACTTGAAAGTTTGCCGAAAATGTTGGCATTGAAGTGTTTTATACTTAGTGTAAAAGTTTGCCAGTCTCTTTGAAAATTCAAAAGAATGAAGAGAACACATTTTGTAAGCTAAGTATAAGAAATTTCAATGCCAACATCTTCAGCAAACTAACAAGAATCAATCTAAAATTCAACAAAATAATGACACAACATAATAAGATAACCTAAACATCTTCCTCTGGCCGAATCAAACTCTTGAGAATATCTTCAGGTGATTTAAGCAACGAAACATCCAACTCGATCGTCGGGAACATGTTGTGCTGACTAAATAACGAGAACATGCTCCTCACGTCGTCGTCATCGTTCGTGAGCATCATTATGATACTTGGTTAAGTCTAGCACCATTTGAAAGCCTCATTCTATCTATATATGAAGTACATGTTACAATATATTTATATGACTCACTTGATATTTTTATGTATAATTCCTCGAAGGAATTATTTTATCGAGGCATACAATTCATATTCTTAAAGAGATTACTTAATCAACTTGAAATATAGAAACATGTTGTATGATATTCTTAGTGAATATTTTCTAAAAGAGAGATATAAAAATGATATCATTGTCCATTTTGAAATAAACCTGAGAACTCTTGAAGAGTTTTTGACAGTTGATTTCTTAAAGAAAAGAAATTAAGATAAAATACGTAGCAATAATATATATTTGAGATTACAAGTTGAGTATTTGAAAAATAACACTTTTGTGAATCATGAAGCTTATATAAAAATGTGTTAAAATGGTTATAGATGGACATATCACATTTGTTAAGCACTCAGATGATTGTAAAGTCAGTCACTAGATGTAGACAAAAACATTGTTTGAGAATTTGAGTAAATAATGAAGAAGTAATTGGTCTCGAAGTACCATATTTTAGTTCAATTGAGACACAATAATGTACATTGATAACTATTCTTGTTATGATATATTATTTGTTACTTTGTTATATTAGAAATGCAAATTATTTGTGTGATGCTCATCTGAAATTTTAACACTACATAATGAAACTCGAGATTGTGTTTGGTTGAGGTTTATGATTGAACACATAGAAGAAACTTGCTATTTGTATTCCAAAAGAATGAATGAAACAATCATTTAGGAATATGATACCATGTGCATTGCCTAATTGAAAAAAGATGATCTTCAGAAGAATGGTGATATTAGCCGTCAACAAATTCATTCGTGTGATAATTTTGCAGACTTTTTCACAAAGTCCCTCCCAAGCATAATTTTTGAACAACTGATACAAAAATTGGTCTTCGTCGACTTAGAGATGGTTGTATTATTGAGGGGGATAAATAAATGTATTATGTAAAAGGATGTAAAAGGATATTAGACTCTTTTTCATTCACTAGATATTTTTCCCATTAGGTTTTTTGTTATTAAGATTTTAATGAGATATATCGTGATGGACATCAAAGGAAGAGTGTCATGAATAAATAATTTAGTGAAGGTTCATTCTTAGTCTTCTACCTTTCGATAACTCCTATAAGTGAATGGATGATTAGTGGTCCTTAATTACTTTGATCACTCACTTGCTCATTTTGTGTCATATAAATATGACTCTATTTTAGTGTAAAAACACACTTGTGAAGAGAATAATACACTAAACTCTCATCTTCTTCATCTTTGCCCTTGTCCATATAACAAAAAACATTTTTAAGTGTACAGTAAAAATTGTCCCGATAATATGAAAAACATTTTCAAGTGGAATATTTCTAGTCACACCCCGAGATTCCTCCCACTTTCCAATTCAATTGTCCCGAGAATATGAAATCTTCCATATTCCTCTCACTTTCCAATTCAAACCATTTTCATAACCTAGTTTTTTCCATTCCTATCCAAAATTTTACAAAACAAAAAATGTGTAAATTGAATTATGTCAGTCCAATTCACATATTTCGATTCCTCCTCCTTTTTCAAGATTTAATGAATTCAGTCACATTAATTCAATAAAATGCTTGGTAAGCCTTTTGTGATGGCCCTCGTATTATTATGCAGTTACATGAATTCAAATAAATTGTTTGGCAAAATTATGTTTTTAGTCTCTTAATTTAATTTTAAGTAATAATTTGGTATTTTATCTTTTTTTTCATTTCAATTTTTTCCTTTTAATAAATTTGAATATGAATTTTGATTTTATTTTTGTATGACATTTTAATCTTCAAATCTATGATCTTTATCCATGTTTGCATAAGAATATTAGATTTAAAGTTTGAAAATCTAAATAAAAATGGAATAAAATGACAACTGAAATAAAAAAGATAAAAGAATAAAGGGTTAATTATGTTTCTAGTCCCTATAAAATAGCGACCTTGTGAGTTTAGTCCCTACTTAATTTTAATAGCATTTTTAATCCCTATAAAAAAAAAATTTACTTATAATTTTAGTCCCTGCTAAAACAAAGTTTGATTAATTATCCATAAACTCTTAAATTTTTGAACGATTTTTTTGAGACAAGATTAGAACACTATGAAAGGTTCGTTTACTAAAATTTAGAATTTTCTGACATGAAATGAATTAAATATGAATTTTTTAAAACGACAAAGGTTAAAGATAAAAAGTAATAAAATCTGGATGTAGAAATCAAATTTTGCTATAATTTTTTGCGGAGGAACTTTTAGTAATGTTCTAAACATGTCTGCAAAAAATTGTTCAAAAATTTAAGAGTTTAAGCATAAATTAAACAAATTTGAATTGAGTAGGGACTAATACTCAGTGCAGAAAAACAAAATTAGGGACTAAAAATGCTATTAAAATTAAGTAAGGACTAAACTTACAAGGTCGCTATTTTATAGGGACTAGAAACATAATTAACCCAGGAATAAAATAGGAATAAAATGTTAACGATTAAAAATGTAATTTTGTCAAATTGCTTTCACTTGGTAGCATTTCAAGTGCATATCATCCTCTAAAAAAAAGTGCATATCATATATTTGCAACAAACGTGAATTGAATCTACGGGAGTTAAACTATTGCTGTCGTAGATGTGTTATGAGTAGGGTTATTTTTGGTACTAGAAAAAATAAAATCTTTCATGTGTACAGTAAAAATTGTCATTGAAAAGTCCTTAAACATATCGGAGAGAACAAATTTAAAAAACTTAAAAAATACAAAATTCATACCACATTTAAAAAATTTCAAATAATGAAAAACCGAAACTTAATTGAGTTTTGAATTTATCAACAATAATAGTGTAGGCCTCACCGGTCACACAAACATAAAAAAACTCTTTCTTAAAATAATCAATCGTTGTATACCTTTCAAAAAAAAAATCGTTTTATAATCAATTTCTTTTTTATTATTTAATTTTTTTAATATATGTGTGCGTCAATAAACTATTCATTTATACTTACGATAATATTAAAATTCCTCTAATTACAAATTGTTGCCTAATAGTTTTAGTTTTTCATCTCCCAAAATTTTATCTAATAACTGTGTGGCTGGATTTCCCAAAACATAAATATTACATAATACATTGACTAAAGAGAAATACTTATTTGATCACAAATCAAAATAAAATATATTTAGACAAATTTACATAGTTTGACAAAAAAAAAAATAAATAGATTTTTTTTTATGATGTGACTTAATTATTTTTATTTTTTATTTATGTATGTATGTGTCTTAATATTTTTGATTTGAGTTTATGACTATCCTAGACCCCAACCAAGAGCAAAATAATAAAACCTTAATCCCGTTATCATCTACCACTAGTCCACTACCAGTTCTTTTCCTCCTGATGATATCCCACGATTGTAACACAAATAAGTCAGTTTCTTAATTAAGAGAAAAAAGAGCAAGAGTGAGTGTTGTTGCTGCCATAATGTGAAAGTTGCAATGACGTGACTTGCTAGTGCAGAGATAGTACACATAGACAATATCTTTATGCACCTATTGCACTTGCACCATAGGCTCAACTCAAGAGTTTACAAACAAGTTTTTTTTTAGTAAAAAAGAAAGTTTACAAAAACACGATCGTGTGCACAAGCTAGGGCAAAATATAACTTTTTTCTTGTTCTTGGGATTAGTAAACTTTTAGAAAAAGTTGTTAGCATTCTTTTTTGAAAAAGTTAACATCTTCTACTACCTTTACAAATACGCCAGTTACCAACTTCTTCAACTTACTTTCAATGGCGGAACCACCTCGTCCATCAAAGCGCCCTAAAATCACCAGGTTAGGTTTCTAACTCCTCCATTTTCTCTTCTTACCTCACATCTTTGTATGTTAAGTTAAGGTAGTAGAATTATTAAAGATTATTGTTTTTTTTTTTTTTTACTTTTTCTTTGTATTTCTAAACTAGTTTAGAGACCCGGCGTTGCCCGGGTTAGATATTAAATAAGTTTTATAAGTTTGTATGCACGACTACACGTGTCAGTATGTTAGATTGAATTTATTTAAATTTACAATTATAATAATATAATAAAAATAAATATAAATGATGAGATGAATGTCCAATGCAAGAATAAAAAGTGTAACAAAATCAATAATGAATTAGTCCATGTGGTAAGAGTTTTGGGTCCCTTTAAACATGTGGTCATGAGTTTGTTTCGTAGCCCATGCATATGAGAGAAAAATCGATTGAAAAGGAAGAAAAATTTAATCATATATGCAAACTTTGTTGAAAGTATTATGTGTAGTTTGTTGAGATATTTCCGCTACATAAAATATTAGAAATTCAATAAAAATTTAAAGAAAATATTGAGTAGATAAGATCAAAATGTTGTTGAGATATTTATGTTAAATAAAATAGGGTTAATTAAGTTTTTAGTCCCTATAAATATTCACAATTTTGTTTTTAGTCCCTATAAAATAAAATCAAACTTTTTAGTACCTGTGACATTTTCCTTAAGCATTTTAGGGACCAAAAATGTTAATGGAAATTTTTTATAGGGACTAAAAATGCTAATGAAATTTTTTTATAGGGACTAAAAATGCTGATGGAAAATTTTATAAGGACTAAAAAGTGTGATTATATTTTATAGGGACTGAAAACAAAATTTTGAATATTTACATGGACCATTTACTTAATTAACCAAATAAAATATTGATTTTTAAAAATAGAAAAAATAATAAAAATATTGAGAATGAATGTGGAAGTGACACGTGGCATAAAAAACCTTACTTTATATATATACTATTGATTGATTGATTGATTGATGTGTAGTTTGTTGAGATATTTCTGCTATATAAAATATTAAAAATTCAATAAAAATTAAAAAAAAATACTGAGTGCATAAGATCAAATGTTTGTTGAGATATTTATGTTAAATAAAATATTAGTTTTTAAAAATAATAAAAATATTGAGAATGAATGTGGAAGTGACACGTGACATAAAAACCTTACTTTATATATATACTATTGATTGATTGATTGATATCAGGTCCTGAAATATTATTATTAAAATCAAAACGCTATTGATTAATAATATTGAAACGAAAAAGACCTGAAAAAATAGTATAGGTGATAGTAGTATAGGTAATAATATTAAAACGCTACTGTTGAAACGAAAAGGAAAAAAAATAGTATATGTGTTAGTTCAAGGACTTGAAACAGAAACAATAGTACAGGTGTTAGTTCAAGGACCTGAAACTCGTAGGTGTTTGTAATGGATGCCAGCAACAATAGTTCAAGGATCTGAAAGGAAAAAAAGAAAAAAAAACAATCGGTAAATTCACTCGTAGGTGTTAGTTCCCTCTCATATTATATATAAAAATAAAAATCTAAGCATAAGTAAAAGAAACAATAGTATAGGTGTTTGTTAAACCTAAAGAAAGAAAAAAATTAGATCAAAAGAAGGTTTGAGTTTCAATTTCTGCACAAATCGAAGCCTTTTTTTCCTCAATGAAAAAACTAATTGAAACTTCTTTTCCTAAAAAAAAGAAAGAAAAAAATAAAGGAAGATTTAATGGATAGTATTGAAAATATTATATATAGTTTGTTGAGATATTTTGGCTACACAAAATATTAGGAATTAAGTATAAAATTAAATAAAATATTTAGTGGATAAGATCAAAAGTTTGCTGAGATTTTTATGTCAAATAAGATATAAAATAAAATATAGAAAAAAATATAAAAATATTGAGAATAAACGTGGAAGCGACACGTGGCATAAAAAACCTTACTTTATATATATACTATTGATTGATTGATTGATTGATATATACTATTGATTGATTGATTGATGTATAGTTTGTTAAGATATTTCTGCTACATAAAATATTAGAAATTCAATAAAAATTAAAAAAACATACTGAGTGCATAAGATCAAAAGTTTGTTGAGATATTTATGTTAAATAAAATATTGGTTTTTAAAAATAGAAAAAATAATAAAAATATTGAGAATGAATGTGGAAGTGACACGTGGCATAAAAAACCTTACTTTATATATACACTATTGATTGATTGATTGATGTATAGTTTGTTGAGATATTTCTGCTACATAAAATATTAGAAATTCAATAAAAATTAAAAAAAAAATACTGAGTGCATAAGATCAAATGTTTGTTGAGATATTTATGTTAAATAAAATATTGGTGTTTAAAAATAGAAAATATAATAAAAATATTGAGAATGAATGTGGAAGTAACACGTGACATAAAAAACCTTACTTTATTTATATACTATTGATTGATTGGTATCAGGTCCTGAAATATTATTATTAAAATCAAAACGCTACTGATTAATAATATTAAAACGAAAAGGACCTGAAAAAATAGTATAGGTGATAATAGTATGGATGATTAATAATATTAAAACGCTACTGTTGAAACGAAAAGGAAAAAAAATAGTATAGGTGTTAATTCAAGGACTTGAAACAGAAACAGTAGTACATGTGTTAGTTCAAGTACCTGAAACTCGTAGGTGTTTGTAATGGATGCCAGCAACAATAGTTCAAGGACCTGAAAGAAAAAAAAGAAAAAAAAACAATCGGTAAATTCACTCGTAGGTGTTAGTTCCCTCTCATATTATATATAAAAATAAAAATCTAAGCATAAGTAAAAGAAACAATAGTATGGGTGTTTGTCAAACCTGAAGAAAGAAAAAGCTTAGATCAAAAGAAGGTTTGAGTTTCAGTTTCTGCTCAAAATATGTGTTTACGCGATTAAAAAATTCTCCTTTATTATAGTTAAAAAAAAAAACAAATCGAAGTCTTTTTTCCTCAATGAAAAAACTAATTGAAACTTCTTTTCCTAAAAAAAAGAAAGAAAAAAGTAAAGGAAGATTTAATGGATAGTATTGAAAGTATTATATATAGTTTGTTGAGATATTTTGGCTACACAAAATATTAGGAATTAAGTATAAAATTAAATAAAATATTTAGTGGATAAAATCAAAAGTTTGCTGAGATTTTTATGTCAAATAAATTGTAAAATAAAATATAGAAAAAAATATAAAAATATTGAGAATAAACGTGGAAGCGACACGTGGCATAAAAAACCTTACTTTATATATATACTATTGATTGATTGATTGATATCAGGTCCTGAAATATTATTATTAAAATCAAAATGCTACTGATTAATAATATTAAAACGAAAAGGACCTGAAAAAATAGTATAGGTGATAATAGTATAGGTGATTAATAATATTAAAACGCTACTGTTGAAACGAAAAGGAAAAAAATAGTATAGGTGTTAATTCAAGGACTTGAAACAGAAACAGTAGTACAGGTGTTAGTTCAAGGACCTGAAACTCGTAGGTGTTTGTAATGGATGCCAGCAACAATAGTTCAAGGACCTGAAAGAAAAAAAAGAAAAAAAAAACAATCGGTAAATTCACTCGTAGATGTTAGTTCTCTCTCATATTATATATAAAAATAAAAATCTAAGCATAAGTAAAAGAAACAATAGTATAGGTGTTTGTCAAACCTGAAGAAAGAAAAAACTTAGATCAAAAGAAGGTTTAAGTTTCAGTTTCTGCTCAAAATAGGTGTTTACGCGATTAAAAAATTCTCCTTTATTATAGTTAAAAAAAAAACAAATCGAAGCCTTTTTTTCCTCAATGAAAAAACTAATTGAAACTTCTTTTCCTAAAAAAAAGAAAGAAAAAAATAAAGGAAGATTTAATGGATAGTACTGAAAGTATTATATATAGTTTGTTGAGATATTTTGGCTACACAAAATATTAGGAATTAAGTATAAAATTAAATAAAATATTTAGTGGATAAAATCAAAAGTTTGCTGAGATTTTTATGTCATATAAGATGTAAAATAAAATATAGAAAAAAATATAAAAATATTGAGAATAAACGTGAAAGCGACACGTGACATAAAAAACCTTACTTTATATATATACTATTGATTATTGATTGATTATTGATTGATTGATTGATGTGTAGTTTGTTGAGATAAAAAATACTGAGTGCATAAGATCAAAAGTTTGTTGAGATATTTATGTTAAATAAAATAGAAAAAATAATAAAAATATTGAGAATGAATGTGGAAGTGACATGTGGCATAAAAAACCTTACTTTATATATATACTATTGATTGATTGATTGATTGATGTGTAGTTTGTTGAGATAAAAAATACTGAGTGCATAAGATCAAAAGTTTGTTGAGATATTTATGTTAAATAAAATAGAAAAAATAATAAAAATATTGAGAATGAATGTGGAAGTGACATGTGTCATAAAAAACCATACTTTATATATATACTATTGATTGATTGATGTGTAGTTTGTTGAGATAAAAAATACTGAGTGCATAAAATCAAAAGTTTGTTGAGATATTTATGTTAAATAAAATAGAAAAAATAATAAAAATATTGAGAATGAATGTGGAAGTGACATGTGGCATAAAAAACCTTACTTTATATATATACTATTGATTGATTGATTGATTGATGTGTAGTTTGTTGAGATAAAAAATACTGAGTGCATAAGATCAAAAGTTTGTTGAGATATTTATGTTAAATAAAATAGAAAAAATAATAAAAATATTGAGAATGAATGTGAAAGTGACACGTGGCATAAAAAACCTTACTTTATATATATATTATTGAAGTGATTTTTATGAAAATTTTAGTCAAAAATAGTAGATAAGAGTAATTCGTTGTTGGTGATTTAACATTATAAAAATCATAAACTTTTTTCGAAACACATGTATCTCAAAAATAACTTATTGACAAGTTATACATTTTAAGTATTTTTGAAATTTTATTATCCAAAAAATGCGTAGAAAAGTGGTGAAATACTTAAATGACTTTTTAAGATAAGCTGATTAAACTTTCTTTAAAAATTAATATTTCATGATTAATAGTGAAATAGGGAATACTCGGTTGTGATGATGGAGTTGATGATTTGAACTTTGTTTTAGGGGGGAGGATGATTATATGCCTGGAAACATTACAGAGATAGAACTTCATAATTTCATGACATTTGATTACCTAAAATGTAAACCTGGGCCGCGATTGAATCTTGTAATTGGTCCCAATGGTTCTGGAAAGAGTTCTCTTGTATGTGCTATTGCTCTTGGCTTATGCGGCGAGCCCCAGGTTAATTTGTGTTTTCCCAATTTGAACAGACTAAAGGCTTCTCAAGAGTTTAGTTTTGAACCATATCATATGACAACTTCATTTTCCGCAGTTGCTTGGGCGAGCCACGAGTGTTGCCGAATTTGTGAAGCGGGGAGAAGAGTCTGGCCACATTAAGATTACCTTAAGAGGGGAGCATAAAGAGGATCACATTACAATTATGTGTAAAATCAGTATCAGCAACAAGTCTGAATGGTTTTTAAAGGGTGGGATTTTCAACACTAGATACACAATTTTATTAAATGTTGCTATATTTTGATAGCAGTTGTCCAGTCTTTTGATTGATGTTAACCGTAGTAGAATTGTTTAAAAGATTATGTGATATGTCAATGTGTTCATTTCAGGAAATATTGTGTCTAAAAAGGATGTGGCTGAAACCATTCAGAAGTTTAACATCCAAGTAAATAATTTGACTCACCAAATCACCTTCAGTTAGTTACAGTTATTCAGTTACGTTATAACTGGCTCTAGTTGTACAAGTTTGAACTTTCATTTTCATCGATGCAATTTCATTCATTTTATCTTCTGTCATAAATTTTGAGCTTCCTTCCCAGTAAGTCACATGACAGATGTCGACTATCTTCCCTCCTCTAGGACTGTGAGAGAGTTCCATTTGTTTGATTTCTACAACCTTCCTCGATGGCATGCAACTTAAGGGATAACATCCTCTCGTGCGAGTTCTACCTCGCTTCCGTAACAACTCCTTGAGCTGAACAATTTAGTTCAACTGAGATCACACCTCTTGAATTCTTCATTCCAATTTGTCAATCCTTGGATCCATTGTGGCTAGTGTGGTACCGTGGCTAGTGTGGTAACTTTTATCTAAAAAGTTGTGTTATTATTACTTGAGTATTACTTTTCCCACCATATGGTCTTCTCCCGCGCCATGTAAATTTTCCAAAAATGCCCTTGTGCATTCCGGATTATAGAATCCGGATTGCATTAGCACCATGAAAAAAAGTATAAATGATGGAATTTTGAATTTTGGGTGTAAAAATCATGGAGCAAATGATAAGAGGAGAACTTTTGTATATTGTTAGTGCACTCCAATGTGCTCCTGGCTTGGTTGAACTGATTATACATGTAAACATGATTACCTAAGCTTCTTAGCTTATTTCTTATTGCTGTATTTTGACACTTTAATTTTTACACTTTAGAGTTACATCGATGTTTCTACCGTACAAGTGTCGGATCATTCAGAAGAGTTAGAATGCAGTAGTGATTGCCTTAATAATCTGCAGATGGTGAATATCCATGTTAGAGCATGTAGAATTTCTCAGCATGCAATGAGTTTGATACGGTTCATACTTGCAAATTCAACATCGTTAAGAACTCTTACTTTTAAAGTTTGTCCTGGTTCTAAGAGTTTAGATGCACATAGAATTTTAGAAGATTTGTTACATATGAAAAATTTGGTGTTGGTGCATTCCGGAACATAGAATCCGGATTGCATCAGCACCATGAAAAAAGGGTGTTTAGGGGGTTTTCAGATTATGTAATCCGAAAAAATCATGTAACACGCCCTATTTTTTGAGCTTTCCGGATTACAAAATCCGGAAAAATCCGTAACTCACGTTGAAAGTCAACAAATAAGGTGAAAAATGATGTTTCCGGATTACATAATCCGGAATACGTTAAACAATTCGGATTTTGTAATCCGGAATGTGATTATATGGAGGATTTCTCTAGTATGACCAATACTTTTTTCCAGAAACAAGCTTTGAATTGCATAAAAAATAGTTGGGATATTTTGTTGGGAAGAATAAATCCTTGGAACCCGGTGTTGGAGTACTTATTTCTCTACATAACAATGCTCAAAGCATGAAGTTGACATATCCATAACTCTTGTGATGAATGAGACAAGTAAAGTTTCAATACTCACTTCAAAGCATTAGAATCATGACCTAACAAGTATTTGAAAACTTCATTCAGTGTTGATGCCTTTGGAAGAAAGAAATTAAGAAAGACAACTCAGTAATATCATTCATATTATATTTAAAATCTGCAGCACATTGCAGAATATACCTCTCTCCATAAATGTTAAGTGCACCGTTATTTTTAAAATATGTAGCTTGTACATAACCAATTCCACAGCAATAGAAAGCTTAAAATCAAAAAAATTTTGGAAAAACATCATTCCGGATTATAAAATCCGGAAAACTCCGAGGGTAATTTTGGAAAAAAATAGGGCGCGCGAGGAAAGACATAGGGTGGAAAAAGTAATACTCTTATTACTTTTACATGTGTTTAACTTGTACTTTCAAGATAACATTTCTTTATATGGATTCCTTAAACAAGGCCCATAGAATCTATATCAGCATGAGTTCATGGGGTATGGAATAGAAATTGTAGAAACACTTGAAAATCAAAGATATTCTAGGCAAGTTCGAGAGTGCCTGGCTCTTTTAAGAGTCCAACCAATATCCAGCCTGCTATCTAGGCCGTATAGTATCTTGAACTTCTATGAATTTCCTGCATCCTCGTAACCGTGTTGTATCATGTTTTTGGCTTTATAGCTTCCAGTGATTTAGTTGTTTAATTTTTTTTGTTTTAACTTTTGAGGAATATATTGCTATAGGTGTCATGTTTATGTTTATTGCGATGTTTAAACCTATGATGTGCTGATAATTTTCTTTTCTCTCTATCTTGCTGAACTACTTATTTGGGATCCTTGGCTTTTTGGCAGTTTTTACCGCAAGACAGGGTCTGTGAGTTTGCAAAGTTAACTCCCATGCAACTTCTGGAAGAGACCGAAAAGGCTGTTGGTGTTCCACAGCTTCCTGAGCAACATCGTGTACTAATTGATAAAAGTCGTGCATTGAAGCATGTTAACCCTTTACTAAGGAATCTGCCAATCACCGAACTGATCTACGACGTTGCCTGATCTGAATCTCACGACTCCGTCGTTGCAGCTGCAACCGTAGCAGACGGATCCCATCAAACTCTATTAGCTCGCTCCTCCGCCCACTTCCCACCTCATCTGCTTTATCCACCGATTATAACCCCGTCGCCGTGATTCTTTCCTCTCCGCCTCATAGGACGTCACCGTCAAATTATAGATCGTTGATTGTAAGCTGTGAATTCACGATTCTTCCATTGTATAATCATAGGACGTCACCGCATGTTTTTTTATCTCGCGGTTTGGATAATTTTTTTGCTCAAAACCGAACCAAACCGCACCGCGAACACCCCTAACTACTCTAACGACTTAAAATATATATTCTACACAAATTCAGTTGCCATCACACTTTTGAACATTTTTCACATTATTTTGCTCATTAATAGTACGTACAAAACTAATAAATATATCTTCGTTAGTTAAGGTCATTGGTGTTACTTCAACTAAAATGATGTTTTCTGTGACACTTGTTTATGTGCAATATGAGTGTATTGATAACTTGACCCAAGTGTTAGAGAAGTTGAAATGATACAGTGGAATGGCTAATTAAGTTTATATTATATTATAATTTATAGATATAGATAAGCTAACATGCTTAGATTAGACCTAAAAAAGTACCCTTAGATTTTGGAGAAAATCTCTGAAAATAAAAGGTCAAGAGCTAAAAAAACGGAATCAAAGTCCTCTCATCGAAAACCCTTCGAAGGTAAACTTCCAACTTCAAAGTAATGTTTTTTTAGATTTAATACATTCACGAGTTACGATAAACATTTATTTTTACGCATACATCCAATCAAATGCAATTTTTTACCCTTACAAAAAACATAGGGAAACTTTTTAAGTTAGTTCCTTAAATATTTCTCCAAAGAATTTAATTCCTATACATAGCAAATGCAATTTTTTTTTTTACGTGCATTCAATCAAGAGATTTCAAATAGTTGCCCAAAAATGCTTAGATGAGATGACGTAGATCTCTTCTAGTTTAACCAAAAAAAAAAATTTGTCAAATAGTTATTTGTAGAGATATTTTAGAAATTAATTAAGAAGTCGATATAAGTTTAGTTCAGTTGTTATGAACATTATATTATACTAGCAAAAAGTTGGTACTCACGTGTCTGTCTTTCCCCTCTTTTTACTGCGCTAACGCGTGTAAATTATAAACGATATTTTATATAAAATTTTGATTTTAATTAAAATTATAAGTACAAATATTTGTGACTTTCAAATTATAACAAACCCAAAAAACCATACTTATATTTTTCAATAACAATAGTCATTTAACAAATATAATATAAATCTTTATATTTTTTAATATCACCAACAATATAACATAAATATAGGAAATTTTGTGTAATGGTATAATTGTAGTTATAAAAAAATTCAGCCCAAAACCTCAATCTCTTTCATGTATAATATTGTTCCTATTGTAGTGAGAAATTTCTTATATTTAATGGGATTTAATTATATTAATTAAAATTTAAAATAATATTATTAAAAGATAAAATAGTAAATAAAATAGTTTAAATGAAAGGTAAAATAATAATAATAAAAAAGTCAACTCAATTTCATTTATTTTAAGTCTAGTTTTTTATATGTAGTATAGATGTACATTTTATTTCGAATTTCGGACACCCCACTCATTCATTTTAAAATGTGAATTTATAGTCCCAAAGTTATCAATATACACTTTAATTGAAATAAAAATTTCAATTTCAATTTAACTCAAAACCCTTTGATCTTGCGCAGTCACTCAAAACCCATAAGCAGTTCACGTATTCATCCTCAAACCCCGAAAGAAGCAGACCCATCCAATCGCTCACACGCACGTTCCATTTTTGGCCGCCTTCATCTCCTTCCTTCCGCTCGCGTGTCTTCTTCAAGAGCAATCCAATCAAGTAAGTTTTCGATTCTTCTTCTCTTGAGTAAGAAAGCTATGATTTTTATTTTTTTTTGTCTGTTCGTGCAAATCCTAAACCTTAATCCTTTTTCGCTTTCTATTTATTATTCTCTGATTTTGCTTTGTCTCTGATTCCGCTACTTCATCTTCTAATAAAACTGT
This sequence comes from Medicago sativa, assembly GCF_051527215.1. Classification (NCBI taxonomy): domain Eukaryota; kingdom Viridiplantae; phylum Streptophyta; class Magnoliopsida; order Fabales; family Fabaceae; genus Medicago; species Medicago sativa. The sequence continues at coordinate 24,337,729 of NC_140753.1, read as the reverse complement.
GTGTGTAATTTTGAAACAGGTAGCAGAATGTCTTGCACCACCTTCAATGTTGGAACTTCTTTCAATCTTCATCCATGCATTAACCATCAAGTTTCTAACCCGTCTGGGTTCAGAAATCACTTTACTTTCCAAAATTCCTCTACTCATTTATTAAAAACCTTGAATTTAAGCTTCACTCATCATAGCTTTAGTTCACGATCATTCCAAAGTGTTTTCAAATGTTTTGCTCACAGTACAGATTCATCAGCTTCTGTTGCTGTTGAGACAAGCAACAATTCAAGTAAGCATTCTACTGTGTTATATGACATGAATATGAATTGTATACTAACTTTATTGCATGTACTGTGTGTTTTTTTGTGCATATTCCTAAGAAGAAAGGATGGTTGTTCTGGTTATTGGTGAAGAAGGACGTGAACATGCACTTTGCTATGCGTTACAACGGTCACCGTCCTGTGATACTGTATTCTGTGCTCCTGGCAATGCAGGAATCGCCAGCTCAGGAAATGCGACTTGCATCTCAGACCTTGATGTTTGTGATGGTGCAGCTGTAGAGTCATTTTGCCGGAAATGGGGAGTGGGACTAGTTGTTGTGGGACCTGAAGCCCCACTTGTTGCAGGTCTTTCAAATTATTTAGTTAAGGCTGGAATTCCGACTTTTGGTCCATCTGCAGAGGCTGCTGCTCTAGAAGGTTCTAAGAATTTCATGAAGCATTTGTGTGACAAGTATGATATTCCAACTGCTAAGGTCTGTCTTCTTGTTCTGAATCTCACCAAACATATCAACGATTGACCCTTGTTTTATTGGAATGATATTTTTGTGTGTTTTCTTCATGTATTGTATCTTCATAACAAATTCATTACTTCTCTTCCCTTAATTTTGTTCAGTACTAGGACCATGTTTGTATAAACAACTTAGTTGAGTACTTATATCGTAAGAGTTTATCATGGAAGTTTTATGCATAAACTATTTCTGTAATAAAAGATAGAATGAAGTCAAATTGTTTTCATATAAGCTATAAGTTGTTTTCATAAGCCATCTTGGAGAGTTTATGACAATAAGCTGAAAATAGCTTACACACATGTCATTAGTTGTTTCTATGAGCTCTCCCAAATAGTCTTGCAAGTGATTATGTCAGTAGATAAGTTGTGATAAGTCGATCCAAACAGGCCCTACAAGGTTCAATTAAAACTGTCTAGTATTTGTAATGCTGGCAGAATTTTCTTAAGAGAGTTGTACTTGTCTACTAGTCACGTCTCTTAATATTTTTATTAGTCAGGTTGGAATATAGTTTTGAGAAATGATGCATATAACTAATGAATCATCATGTTTTGCCCTTATTTGTTCTCTTTATTCCATGTAAATGGTGTTCTTCCCTGTCCTTCCTGTTTGTCTATTTTCCTCCCAGGTTTTTGCCATAGTGTTTACTTATAATGGACTTATTAGTGCAGTACAAAACGTTTACAGACCCATCCGCAGCAAGGCAATATATTCAAGAAGAAGGAGCACCAATTGTTATCAAAGCCGATGGACTGGCTGCTGGAAAAGGAGTTACCGTTGCCATGACACTTGAAGAAGCATATGAAGCAGTTGATTCAATGATGGTGAAGGGTGATTTTGGTTCTGCAGGTTGTCGTGTCATTGTTGAGGAATTTCTAGAAGGAGAAGAAGCCTCATTTTTTGCATTGGTTGATGGAGAAACTGCAATTCCACTAGAATCAGCTCAGGACCATAAGAGAGTTGGTGATGGTGACACAGGGCCAAATACTGGTGGCATGGGTGCATACTCTCCCGCTCCTATTTTAACCGAGGAACTTCAATCTATAGTAATGGATTCTATTATCATGCCAACAGTAAAAGGAATGTCAGCAGAAGGTCGTAAGTTTGTTGGTGTTTTGTATGCTGGGCTTATGATTGAGAAAAAGTCTGGCATGCCTAAGTTAATTGAGTATAATGTGCGATTTGGTGATCCAGAGTGCCAGGTCAGTTAAGTCATAAATTGCAGTTTCTAACGTACATAGTTATTACTTCATCCGTGAAAATTGAAATACATTGTTAAAGTCTAGAACTTATAAGGCATCGATGACACAAATTGTATTAGGATTCTATAGTTATCATATATGCATGGAGCACAGTCGGTAGTTAAGATATGTTGGTGTGTCACAATCTCGCTTTATAATTCTTTTGCCCTATTGTTCTTTTAAAAATGTTTTAAGTAACTTTGATGTCTATAATGCTTGTGATTGTTCACTTTTCTTTGTTTTGGTTTTCAAATTACATGTTTATGACAATTGATATTTCTGCTGTTAAACAAATTGATATCCGACACTTTCACAACTTTCATCTTATATTCTTTGACATGCTTATCTTGGATCATATTTGAGTAACAGACAAGCACCAAACAATCTCATTGGTTTTATTAAAAACAAAAGGGGTGTGTAACCTTTGATAACGGATGATCACATTGACATTATGTTTTTTGTTACTAAATTTAAGCTATTATAACTTAATTTTTCCTTTTGAAATTTTACACAGGTCTTGATGGTTCGGTTGGAGTCTGATTTGGTGCAAGTTCTGCTTGCTGCTTGCAGGGGAGAGTTGAGTGGTGTATCACTGGACTGGTCTCCTGGATCGGCCATGGTTGTGGTAATGGCAAGTAAAGGATATCCCGGATCATATGAGAAGGGAACTATAATTGAAAACCTTGAAGAAGCTGAGCTTGTTGCTCCAGATATCAAGATATTCCATGCTGGAACTGCTTCAGATTCTGAAGGAAGATTTATTGCAACTGGGGGCCGTGTTCTTGGGGTTACAGCAAAGGGAAATGATCTCGAAGAGGCATGTAATCGAGCTTATCAAGCTGTTGAGAATGTGAACTGGCCAGGGGGATTCTATCGTCGGGATATTGGTTGGAGAGCCCTTCCTCATAAACAACATGTGTCAAAGGTGTAAACTATTGTGACAAGGTCAGTAATAGGCATTGCTCAACAATCAATAACAGTGAATTGGATTACAAACCTAGAGCATCTCCAATATAAGTGAGGGTAATCCATAGTTGATGAATCTTTTAATTTATTTTTTGTATAACAGAATTGATAGGAGAAAAGATGATTAGATTGAGAGTGATGCAGATTGATTTTAAACAAAAACTGTCTCACCTAGGTCATCTTTTATGCCTGGGTTATCTATGCCAACCCTATTAATGATAAAGTCGGTGTTAATGATAAAAGGAAAAATTATTTTGACATCCCTTGAGATCTTCTTAAATAACACAGACACCCCTACTAATTTTTGAAATACATCAATCTCCCTTCGTTTTATCCATTTCGATCACTTTGTAAATATACAATTTAATCAGTCATTCTGGTTTGTTTGTATCGGCTTTCTCTTTTCAAAAATAAGTTAAATGAAGTGTTATTCTCGCAATGGAGAAACAATAACAACGTTTGTTTTTACCACCAAATAGAATCTAACATTGACAATTACATAAGAGATCAAAAGAGAATATAAAAATGAGAATTTTTTTGGTGGATGGACATTGTGGTTGATCAATGAAAAGGAAATAATCTTCGATATATCCGTTTTATTACATTAGAGTTTAAAAATTAAACCACCTTGACTCAGGAACAATAAGTTGGGGAAATTTACCTACATGAAAAATGAAAATAAAAATGGTCGAAAATTACATTAGAGTTTAAAAATTAAACCACCTTGACTCAGGAACAATAAGTTGGGGAAATTTACCTACATGAAAAATGAAAATAAAAATGGTCGAAAATTAAATGAGTTTCATGCTTGTATGAAGAAGTTAATTGCTCAAAATAAATGGAATTGACAAAGTTTAAACCATGTTATATTATAAGAGAAGTGCTTGTCAATTTGATAAAAAAAAAAGATAGATTAGTATTTAGTTAAAAAATAGAGCGGGTGTTTGTGTTATTTAAGAAGATCTTAAGGGAGGTTAGTGTAATTATGTGTAAAAATATTTAAAATAGTAAAGATTTCATTATTGATAAAGATGTCGTTATGAGTCATGTTTATAAATTGTACAACTGTATTATTTACTGTGTTGACGGTCGATCCATTAATTGTTTTTCGCAGAGGTTCACTTTTGATATTTTTTTGTAACCTGGTTTCGCGCCCGTATATGGGGTTGCTAGGTTGCGCTCGTGATTAGTGAATTTTTTTTAGGATAGATTTGGGTCGATCCACTTGATCTGATTTATTATGTTGTATCCCCGTTTTGGGTTGTACCAGAGTGAGGTCTAATTCCCTCATACTCTTTATCTATTTCTTTTTATTTAATATAATTTTTCTTTTGACTAAGTATTTTTAGAAAAGAAGCAATCTTGAATTTGAAAAATAAATATATGCCTTGTAATAAATATTTTGTAACTTTCTTAAGTTATTTTCTTTTTAAGAATGAAGTTTTGTTATTTTGTGATTATCAATCATAAATTATTGAATGTTTTTTTTTTATTTTCTTAATGAAAATATTTTTTCAATGTTTTGTTAGAATCGAAGTTAACTGTCTCAACCATATTTTTTTTTTTGAAGGATGTCTCAACTATATTTTGTTATTTTACTGATAAGTGAGATGTTATTATTAATGTTTTTTTATTAAAATTTATATTTATGAATATTTTTTTTAGTCTAAATATGTAAACAATTGTCATTTTTTTATTGGATTACCTACAAAAGAAAAACTCATAGGAATGTAGTTCTATTGCATCCTAAAAACTAAAAAATCATAGGAAGTTAGTTATGTTGCATCAAATAGACTCAGTGCCAAAGCTAATAATTACAAAAATGATAAACAAACACAAAATCTTAGACACAAATACAACACCATATACAACTGTTCACTTATACCATATATTTTAATATTTTTTTACTATTCCATTCTCTCTTGTCTTGTCTGCAACCCACTTTCTCTTTCCTTGCTGCATTTCTCGCTCTCTTGCACTCGGAAGAGTCTATCTCGGCTTGCTCTCCGGTCATCTTCTCTTGACCGTCGCCGCTGCAATCTCCACCACTCTCATGTGCTCTGTGTGTTGTTCCTTGAGTTATCGCTGTTCTCTCTCTCCCTCATGTGGTTTCTCTCAATCACCGGCGACCACGGTGGTCACCGTCTTCAACAAAACAGATCTGATGTTCGATGTGGTGGTGATGATGGTGGTGATCTGAACGGGACTCTGGCGACGAGAGAAGTCGGCGTGTCCACATTAAAAGGAAAAAGTAGAAAAAAATAACAATTAAATAATCATTAATTTTCAAATGATTTTAGCATGTTCACTTTTTTGTGTGTGTGTGACCAAATAGAGGGTTCAAATCTTTGTGTCCACCCAATAATTATTTTTTGTTTAATGTGTGCTCAATAGTTTTGGTTTCTCATTTTCCAAAGTTTTAGCTAATAATTGCGTGGCTGCATTTCCAAAAACATGAATGTTGCATAATGCATTGACAAAGGAGAAATACTCATATTTGGGTCACAAACCAAAATGAAATATGTTAGACAAATTTACATAGTTACACAAAAAATAAAGAGAAAATAATTTAATAATATTAAACGATGTGATTAAATCACTTTTATTTTTGATTTATTTATGTATGTGTCAAAATATTTTTGTGAGTGGTGACTATCCCAGACCCCAACCAAGAGCAAAATAATAAAACCTTAATCCCATTATCATCTCCCTTAATCCCACGATTGCCACACAAATACGGCAGTTTCTCTTTCTCAAGAGAAAAAGAGCAAGAGTGTTGTTGTTTGTTGCATGTGAAAGTTGCAATGATGTCTGTCTGTGTGGCGTGACTTGCTAGGGTTACACTAGACAACATCTTTATGCACCCGTAGGTTCAAGAGTTTAAAAACATAGGAGCTAAAGTTTTTGGTAAAAAAAGAAAGTTTGCAAAAACATGATCGTGCACCAGTCTACCTCTTAGGGCAAACTTTCCCTAGATAACTTCTTTTTTTCTTTCTTTCTTGGGAATAGCAAACTTTATTAGTAGAAAAAGTTAGCATTCTTTTTATGAAAAAGTTAGCATCTTCTACCTTTACAAATACGCTAGTATCACTCACTCACTCACCATTTACCTCAGTTACTGGCAATGGCGGAACCTCGTCCACCCAAGCGCCCTAAAATTACAAGGTTTCTAACTCCTCCTCCATTTTCTCTTCTTACCTCATAGCTTTTACTTTTGTTATTAACTCTTTGTATGTTAGGGTAGTAGAATAACCAAAGATCAGTTTGGTATAGATTAATTTTTTTTTTTTTTTTACTTTTTCTTTGTATTTCTAAAAATGATTTTTATGAAAATTTTACTTAAAGATAGTAGAAAAGAATTATTTGTGTGAAGTTATACATTTTTTTTCAAAAAAATATATCTAAAAAATAACATTAGTGAGAAGTTATACATTTTAAGTATTTTTTTGAAATTTTATTATCCAAAAAATGCGGTAGCAAAGTGGTGAAATACTTAAATGACTTTTTAAGATAAGCTGATTAAACAAATTTTTCATTGTTAAAAAGTTATAACAAAATACGAAACATTATGAAAATCATTTTGTAAGAAGCTATAACAACCTGACCTTGAATGTTCAGCAGTGGAATCATTAAAGTTGGAAATATGAACTTGGTTTTGGTTATTGTATATTTGATGGAGTTGTGGAGATATAAAAATAAGGAAGAAAATGAAGTAGAGGGAGTATAGCTCTCAAATTGCATAGTGAGTTTTTATTTTTATATATTTTGTGCCGTAGACAAAATGACAAACACCACATAAAACACACGGACTTGAACTCTTCTACATGGGAAAGTCAATAAATGTATTGGTTTCTCTCAAACAATGTGTTGAAAAGTGTGTTAAAGAGTGTGATGTTAGCACTCCTTGTGTATTTGAGACATTTTAAAATTTGAGGAATAAGGGAATTTATTAGGTATCCTTTAAAACCATCCTTAGTTTACAAGTGAAAGTTATCTTTTCCATCCTTAGTGTCAGTGTTGTCAAATACCGGCCATGGCGGATGTTTGGAAAACCACCACGGCCAATTTGTGAAGGATGGCAGTGCCATGGCGCCATACATCGGGTATCGCGGCGTCATAAGTCGGATTTTTGGCTTTCCGCCATCGATAACATTGCTTAGTGTTCTGCTTTATTTATCTGGGCTTCATGCTCTATCCTATGCGTAATATTTGAAATGAGAAATGACAAAATGGTTGTGATTATGGAATTGGTGATATAAACTTTGTTTCAGAGGGGAGGATGATTATATGCCTGGAAACATTATAGAGCTAGAGCTATATAATTTCATGACATTTGATTACCTAAAATGTAAACCTGGTCCTCGGTTGAATCTTGTAATTGGTCCCAATGGTTCTGGAAAGAGTTCTCTTGTATGTGCTATTGCTCTTGGCCTGTGCGGCGAGCCTCAGGTTGGTTTGTGTTTTCCCAACTTGAACAGACTAAGGCTTCTCAAGAGTTTAGTTTTGAACCATATCATGTGACAACTTCATTTTCTGCAGTTGCTTGGGCGAGCCACGCGTGTTGCAAATTTTGTGAAGGAGGGAGAAGAGTCTGGCCACATTAAGATTACCATAAGGGGGGAGCATAAAGAGGACCACGTTACAATTATGCGTAAAATCAATATCAGCAGCAAGTCCGAATGGTTTTTAAACGGTAAGATTTTTAACACACTAGATACAAAATTTTATTAAATGCTACTATCATTTCGACAGCAGTTGTTAAGTCTTTTGATTGATGTTAACTGTAGTAGAAATGTTTAAAAGATTTGATTGGATGTGTAAGCTGGATATTTCTATGTATGTATAAGTTGCATGTCTGAACTGCAAATAAATTAAAATATTATTATTTACAAATTTTATGTGATACGTCAATGTGTTCATTTCAGGAAATATTGTGTCCAAAAAGGATGTGGCTGAAACCATTCAGAGGTTTAACATCCAAGTAAATAATTTGACTCAAGTAAGTTTCTTACCTGCAATCAGGATAGTTCATGGTATACTTATTCTTTGTGCTGTATTCTATAGCTTTCTGCTTCTGTAACTCACCGAATCACCTTCAGTTAGTTACAATTATTCAGTTACGTTAGTTTGCAGTTCATCAATAGAACTCTATAAATGGCTCTAGCTTTTGGTTTAGTTGTACGAGTTTGAACTTTCATTTTCATCGATGCAATTTCATTCATTTTATCTTCTGTCAGAAATTTTGAGCTTCCTTCCCCATAAGTCACATGACAGATGTCGACTATCTTCCCTCCTCTAGGAGACTAGGATTGTGAGCGAGTTCCATTTGTTTGATTTCTACAACCTTCCTTGACGGAGTGCAACATAAGGGATAACATCCTCTTGTGCGAGTTCTACATCGCTTCCGTAACAACTCCTTGAACTGAACAATCTAGTTCAACTGAGATCAAACCTCTTGAATTCTTCATTCCAATTTGTCAATCCTAGGATCCATTGTGGCTAGTATGGTACCAATCAGGCTTACCGAAATACAGTGCTTTGATACTATTTAAAGATACTAGGAAAAATGATAATGAAGAAACTAACAAGTGCCCTTAGGGCATTGTTTAAGCAATCAAAAATGGTAACTTTTATCTACAAAGTTGTTATTATTACTTCTACATGTGTTTGCCTTGATTTTCAAGATAATATTTCTTTATATGGACTCCTTAAACAAGGCCCATAGAATCTATATCAGAATGAGGTCATAGAATCTATATCTTGCTGAACTACTTATTTGGGATCCTTGGCTTTTTGGCAGTTTTTACCGCAAGACAGGGTCTGTGAGTTTGCAAAGTTAACTCCCGTGCAACTTCTGGAAGAGACCGAAAAGGCTGTTGGTGATCCACAGCTTCCTGAGCAACATCGTGCACTAATTGATAAAAGTCGTGCATTGAAGCATGTTGAACTAGTAAGTTCACCCTTTACTAAGGAATGATGGAAATCTCCTTGCTTGTTAACTTCATGACCAATTTACTAATTCTGTTTCAGTCTCTCAAGAAAAATGAAGGAACTTTAAATCAGTTGAAGGAACATAATACTGAATTAGAGATGGATGTTGAACGTGTTCGTCAAAGAGATGAACTTCGTGCCAAGGTGAACTATTCGGTTTTGTTGATCACAATCACATGCTTTGTCTGAATGTTTTGTGTATGCCAGGCAATGTAGACACTTTGTGGGGGTTTCTATTCTTTTTCTGATATGCTTAGTTCATCCTTTATTTTTCTCATATAGGAAGTTTTCTGATCCTCTTGCATTGAAAGTTCCATGTCTTATGTTTTTCTTTCAAAGGAATAGATAAAAAAAATACTCCTATACCTGTTTTGTAGGCAAAATTAATGGAAAAGAAATTGCCATGGTTGAAGTATGATATGAAGCAGGCCGAATATCGTGAAGCTAAGGAGCGTGAGAAGACTGCTGCAATGGAATCCGAGAAGGCTAACAAATTATTAAATGAACTTAAAGAACCTATCGAGTATGCTGACCTTTCTTTGCTTTGTTATTTGCTAGTAATTGTTTAAATTTTGATCGTCTTAGAATTTGAGTTGCTAGAGGAGAAGGCTGTTTATACTTTAGCAAGGGTAGAAGTTCGGGGAGGGGTCTTGCCTTTCGATCAAATGCATAATAGGTTGTTCGATTTATAATTGTAGAAGTTGGGAAAGAAAACATGTCTTTCTTTAGCCTCAAAATGTATGGTTTAAATAAAATGAATTCATAATCTAGTAGTGATATTATTTCTCATTTTAGAAGGATGCATTTAATGCTGGGCTATTGAATCATCAAATCAATTAACTTATGGTCATGCTACTATTGTTATGATATTTAGCGGAGGATAGTATTCTCCTAAAAGATCTGCGACTATATTACTACAACGAGAACATGTCTGTGTGGCAAACACCTCCTTTTTGTTCAGATATGGTATGATAAAATTATAATTTGTGATGCTTTAACAGGAAACAAAAAATTGAGAAAGATACATTAGCTGAAAAATGGAGAAAGGTTAGCGACCGACTAAATGAGAATGCCAATAAGAAAAGCAGACTATTGGAGAAAGAGAGCCAATTGGTAATATTTCTCATCCATTTACTTGCCATACTTTCTAATTATTCAAGTTATTGTACTTGTGGGTTCATTTTGTAATCTATTATCAATTTATAGGAAGTGGAATTACAAGGAAATTACAAAGAGATGGACGAGTTGCGACAGCAGGAAGAAAATCGGCAGCAGAAACTTAGAAAAGCTAGGGATGAACTTTCTGCTACTGAACTTGAACTTGAGAGTCTAAACCCTTATGTACCTCCCACGGATGAGATTGTAAGTGTACATTTAGTCATTGGTTATACTATTTATATTTATCTACAGTTAAGCGTATGTTTTTTCTTGAAAGTGCAATTAAGGGCTGTTTGCACCCTTATGTTTTTTCTTAAAAGAGTAGGAAAGTTGAGAGAGAGGAGAATTTGTTGAACTTAATCATGACTAACTCCTAAGATGAAATGCCACCTGTCATAAATAACTGGCAGTTGTCAATGTCATAATACCTAACTTGTAAGACATGCTAAGAGATGCCTAAAGTAAGTTAGTAATGGTAGGAATAAATTCCTATTTTAGATTTCAGCTCACATTTATATAAATAGGTTTACAACCCTTCTCATGGTTAATGAGAAATATTCATATTCAAGTACTTCTCTCCCTAATGAAAGCTATTCTTCCTAATAAATGAGTGAGCGGCCTAGGAATAATTCCTTAATCTTTGACAAACTTTCGGTAATAACCTATCAATCCCAAAAACCCTCTCAGCCCCTTGATGTCTTGGAAGTTGGAACATTTGACCTTCATTGGTTCTCTTGAAATGCCTTCACCTCAACTCTGTTCAGTTAGTTGTAGTTGCATTAACTGGCTAGGAAAAATTAATGGCGACTAGATTCAATTATTGGTGAACCCAAGTAAGTATACTCTAAATCCATTGTTATCACTCCAAATATCTGCGATGAATGTTTGTTACTAACTTTAGCCGATGTTATACTTGCAAAAATTGTTTATGCTTTTTGTACTTAGCTTTGTAAAACTGATTTTTTTTCTCCCTACCAGAAAAGACTGAGAGATAAAGTTGTGGAGTTGGAAATTTCTGCTAATGAAGTGGGAGAGAATAAGTCACTAGCAGAAAAATTAATCAATCGTAAAAATTTCTCCTTGAAGAATTGCAAAGACAGGTAGAAGTTGGACAAAAGATGGTGTTTTTCTTCAGATTGGTTACTTGTGTCAATCTATTGTTTAATTCTCTGTTGTAAAATTTGCAGGTTGAAGGAAATGAGTAAAAAAAGTTACAAGAGTTTACTTGCATTGCAAAATTCTGGGGTTGAACAAATCTTTGATGCTGAAAAATGGGTCCAAGCGCATCGTCATGAATTCAACAAGGAGGTTTATGGCCCAGTTTTAGTCGAGGTGTATATATATATATATGTTTAAATTATTATGTTTTCATAGCCTTTTTGTCTTCCTACTTGGTCCGTTAAATTGTTGATTGAATTGACAGGTAAATGTCCCAGATCAGTCTCATGCTAAATATCTAGAGGGTCAAGTTGCTTGGTACACTTGGAAGGTAGTCGTAGACATTTTAGTACTCATTCTGTTTCCTACTCTCGCTATGGGTGATCCTGCCCAATTAGCATGAGACCTTTTCGTGGATCTACCAGCAATTACTAATAATATTAAGATTGACTATTTAAAAAAAGTTATGAAAATATCGTCAACGTAAACAATAAGATAAACACACCTTTGGGCTGAGCGACGATAAGAAAGGAATGGTCGGCTTTGATACAAATCATATGAAACTGTTGTACTACTGGGCCGAGTTTGCCAAATTGGCAACAAATCAATATATGCAACATTAATTACAATAGAATATGTTATTCCTACATATACCGAATATACCATTAAACGAAGTATTATTGAGGGGAGCCATATTTGAGTCATGTCATGAGGGAATTTGCACCCATCCCCTCAATAAAATTGAAAACAATCTCCCACTTTCCGCTGGTTCACCCCACCCGAACCATTGCTTTGATAATGTTTTCTTTATTCTGCCTTCATTTGACTGTATCCTTTTTTCCTATGCAAACATTCTGTATCTCTAGACAAGTTGACAAATTTTGTTGGTATAATGCCACTTTAAAACCTCACCTTTGGTGGGAGGGTCAATATAGTAATTATACAGGTCTTATTGAAGAGGAGTCAATTCTCGTGTGTCACCATTTCCTGCATGGATGTCAGTATCACGTTACTGATACTGATTTTTTTTTTCTTTTTCAAATGCAGTCTTTTATAACACAGGATCCTTGTGATCGAGACTTTTTGGTGAACAACCTACGACATTATGATGTGCCAGTTTTAAATTATATTGGTCGTGATAGCCAACAAAGAGAGCCTTCTGAAATTTCTCCTGAAGTAAGTTCAATGCAACAGTATTTATTTATTTCCATTTAAGTATTAAATATTTCATCATTGTTGTATCACTCTTACCAGATGCGAGCTCTTGGTATCCATTTCCGTTTGGACCAAATTTTTGATGCTCCTGATGCTGTCAAGGAGGTGTTGATTAGCCAATCTAAACTTGATCATTCGGTATGCCTCTTGTGCTTTGTCTGGAGATTCGTTATTTAGAATTATAGGTTGATTGAAAAATGGTTCAAGATAATACATTTATGAATGAGGATTAATGTTATCTGGTTATACAGTGATATTCATTTCTTTTCTACATGTTTTCAATTCAGTTTATTGGATCGGAAGAAACTGATCAGAAAGCCGTTGAGGTTCCAAACTTGGGAATTTCTAGTTTATGGACACCAGAAAATCACTATTACTGGTCGAAGTCTAGATATGGAAATCATGTCTCAGCAGTTGTTGAACAAGTGCAACGTCCAAAACTTCTAGTGAATAGTATGTTACTCTTAAAGCATGTTGAACCAACATTTGGATCGTGTGATTTAGTTTTAAATGCTGGTTCCTTATTGTCTCTCTTTTTTCCTTTTTTGTACTAAAGATTTAAATGTGAGGGACATTGATAATCTGAGCTTCAAAGAAAAGGAGCTTCAAGAACAAATTGCTTCCCGGGAGGAAAGTATCAAAAGGTTTCAAGATGAGGAGAAAAGCTTAAGGAACCAGGCTGCTAATCTTCGTAAACAGAAGGTAGGCAATAAAACATTATATATTTTAATTCAATATACTGATATAAATCTGTCTAGAGATTTTCTCCTAATGGAGGGTGCACCATACATGTATTGTTGATTATAGTGATCTGTGTTCGAAGAATTTTTGTCTATGCTAAAGTTTGAAATTTTGTTATTCTTTCTGATTTCTTTTAGGAGGAAATTAGTAAAACAGCACTGAATGAGCTAAATAAACGAGAAGCAATAATTAGGCGTATTGGTAAGTATAAGTGATATGCTGTATTGAAAGATATGTAAGGCAGATTAACATTTTGCTTTTCATACTATAATATTGCAAATACGGTGTTTTGACCTTCAGAACAAAAGAAAGTGATACTGAAATCAATGGAAGAGCAGGATGATTTAGATACTGGGTTAGCGAAGCTTGCTGATCAGGCAACAAAGTGTAACATTTTGCGATTCCATAATGCAATTAAAGTTAAGGTGATTTATCTCCGTTCTTTTTACTGCTTAATATCTTAATTGAAACTCTAAGGAGTTGGCTTAGTTGTGCATGACAAATCTTGTATCTAGCTTGTTGTGGGTTTGAGCTCCGTTGTTGGGATGACGAAAATGTAGTTCCCTTCACAAATGTTTACTGAGCCTGGATGTTTTCCTTGCCTCCATCCTATGTTTTCATTAATAAATAAAATCATGTTTATTGCTGGTATAAATTCTGCATAATGCACTTTTTTTTTTTTTGTCTGTTAGAAGAATAACTGTTGATTTTTGGCCAGGATCTTCTTGTTGAAGATGCGTGTTACGGACGAAGTTATGTTGTACAGGGAATGGCTTTCCTTGAATTTGCTGCAAAGGTAATCAACCACATAATAGATATGCTGCTCATGCTGGTATATAATACATGTAACTGACTTTATAAATTGCCTATATGCAGCTAGTTTTATCAACTATTTTTCCATCCCTAAGTTCTAAGTTATAGGCTTCCATTATTACCTCCGAAAAGTTGAAGTCAAGCAATGAAATGCCACCCTGCATTAGTGCTGGTTGGCTATTGTTTAATAGTTATAAAGATCTAATAAGCTAAGCTTGTATACAAATGAATACAAAATTTTGGTGCAAGTGTTTAGTTGTTCATATGACAAAGGAAGTCATTAGGCTTCATGGCTGATTGTGGCAGCTATGTGATTTTGGCAGTGATTCGGTGTTTACAATTATTGGTTTCGTAAGTTAAAATTGTTGTTAGCATCCCATATTTTTACTACAAACTTTCAAACAATGATCACAGAGAGTTACATGATAACATAGTAAGATTGTAATTTCCCCCTAGGCGCTTTAATCTTAACAGTTATATGATAAGAAAAAGTGGAAGGTTTGCTAGTTCAGGTTTAAATTATATATCTGAATAATTTATATTGAAGTACTTATTTAAGTATTTCTATTTCTATTTTATTTGATGTTATTTTCCCTCTTTGTTTTGGTGAGTCAGAAAATTAAGAGAAGAGGCAACATATTTTTCTTTCACAGTTGTAGGCACATAGTTTGATTTATTATGTACGCCAGTTATGTTAGCTGTAGACCTAAAACTGAGGTTTTCTTTTAACCCCTGGTTTGACTTCATGTCTTTTGCTCACTGCTGCCTCATCATCTTTTTGCCTCATGCTTCGTTATACTTCTTGGACCTTCATTCGTGCTTCTTCATTTCTGTCTCAATTGAATCACACTCTACTGAATAAGAAGGAGGAGGACATGGGTTCACAGCAGGGTTTCATATGCCCTAAAACCCAAAAAATCCTGTAACGGCTCTAAATAAGAGCGTTTTTGGGTTTTGTCTTAAAAAAACCCTACGTGCTTGAATATCGGCGTGACAATACGATCTGCTCCGCGATCCTTTCCAGTGAACGGGACTGCTAATCACTTATGTGACTCGACGCCACATGCGGTGGCAGCCACAAAATGCCTAGCTCCGGCGTGATAACAACACTATTTTCTGCTATTGACAATTATGATATCTTTTATATCGGCATTCCCTTTTCTTTAACAAGAAAAGTTGTCGCCATGATCATTAAGGTTAATAATTCTTAGAAATTGCGTGTTGGTTTAGCTCAACCCTAAGCTAGCTCCTGTGGTGAGGGTTTCCGCCACTTTTAGTTACTATTTATACCATATCAATGTCCAGGTGTTTACATCTCTGTTATTGGCCAACTAGCATTTGTCCACGCTTATGAGTCTTGGTTGTAAGGTGGTGTGACGAGATCCCACATCGACTAGGGATATGGTCATAGTCCTTATGAAGGTTTGTGAAATCCTCATCTCAAGCTAGCTTTTGGGTTCATGTAGGTCTTGTCCAAATTCTAAGATGATATCATAGCCTATTCTAGATCTGCTATTGACAACCTGCATTTGTCCAAGCACTAAATGTCTAGTCGTGGGCAAGACAAGGTGTGTTGTCTGCACTTTCGGTTTTGAGAGGGTGTTTTGGTATGCCACATTGATCAGGGGTATGACCAACGTTGTTAGTATAAAGGCTTTGCAAATCCTTGCCTCTTTGATAAAGATTGTGAGTTAAGTCTTGTCCGAAGTCTAGGACTAGGCAAGACTGTCCATGAATCCATTTAGGACATGGCCTTTTTGTGGTTTGTAGCAAACTTTTATAGGTCTTCCTCTCTCTACACATTTGAATCAGGTTATTTTCCAATTAATCAGCTTTTTTCTTCAAACCAGCCCAGACACATTTCTTTCATCTTCTTTATGGGAGGCAGGCGCTACCTCAACTTTTTATTGAATATATTTGTTCATGATCATTTATTATGTGCCATCTTATACACTCCGGCATTCTCATATCTAAAATAGCTATCTTTTCTTTTAGTGCATTATTGGGTTTTAAGTTGTCGATCTCGTTTAATTTTTTAGTTTTTGGTAATTCCTGTGATAAGATCTGCAGAGGCCAAATGAGACACATTCAACGCTCCCATTGTATGATGGCTAAGCATGTTTATCTTTTTTACATGTTTTAAGTTAGACAATCTACAATTATCTCCAGCATTACTCACTTCCTCACCGACTCTTTTCATTTTTTCACCCCTGAAACCTCTGCTAATGGCCTTCTGAGTTAACTGAAAAGATTCCTCTAATTCCCGCTTTTCACTGTACTCTCTTCCTAACCTGTTTTAAATGATTTGCATAGCCAACCTTTTTTACTTCATCTTCGTATTTCATAAAATACAATATGTAAATTTCAGTTTGGTGAATTCCATTTTTTCCTTGGTATAGAGTTCAAGTAACTAGTTTTATCTGCAATCGGCTTGTAAGGTGAGGGGTGCCTCCCACTTATAAACACATTTTCAAGCCACATCTCATCCAATGTAGGACTCTTAACAGCTAGTATTATGTATAACCTCGCGTCTTGCTCTATGCTTACTTTCTCTCTCTCTCTCTCATGTCTGCATTTTGATTTTTCTTTAGATTGGAGATATGGAGGCCAATCTGAAGCAGCATGAAAATTTTGCCCGTCAAGCATCAGAGCACTTTAATAAATGTGAGAAGCTGTTTTGGTTTTAATTTGTAGATTTTTCAAGATGCAAATTTGTTTCCTAATTTTTGTTTTTTTATTGCAGCTAAGAAAGAAGCGGAAGAATGTAAACAGAAGCTTACAGATTTATTAAACAATGCTAAATCAATTGCCCCTCTTACACCTGACCTACAGAAGGAATTTCTTGAGGTTTGTATTAGATATTCAATTGTTGTTTACATTCTTGTTTTAAATATTTATGTTGCAATTACCAACCTTGTCCAGAAGGTAATACTTACTGGACTTGACAATACATTTTGCTGTTTGCATATTTTGAAGCTGATACGCGAAAGACTATATGAACACAAAAGCATCATTTTCCACATTTGTTTATCTTCTATTATTGAAAAACCTAATGAAAAACATGATGACCGGGGTAATTTTAGCTGTATATGACTTGAAAACATTATTGCCCATTAAGCATTTTACTGCAAAACAATTTCAGTTATCAAACATGTTTCAGAACTTTCAGTACAACATAACCGTTCTGAAATTGAAATGATTAGAAAAGGAGTAGTCCCTGAATAGTTTAGAGGGTTGTCGATAACCAAAGGCTATTTGATTCAATTGAGTTCTGTTATGTGCTTAAAAAATACACTACTTTTTCTATGTACCCAATACAACTAGTACTGAAAAGTGATAAGTGATGAATTCATGAGTACCAAACCTGGATTATTATTATTGTGATTGTGATTGTCATTATTATTATTATTAATAGGAGCATCTGTGTATTGTCACTGAAATGAACAATTTCTTTAAAATACTCTGCTGCGTCGGTTATAGGAAGGTAGAAAAAAATTAGATCCCACCTTACAAGTAGAGGCAGTCCTCACTCCTCACCTTACAAGCCGGTTTTGTATGATTGAGGTAGGCCCAACCCAAATTTTAAGATGGTGTCAGAGCCTATCCTAGACTTGTTGTTGGGCTTCCAGCATCGCCCACATTTCAGGCTCTTTGGGGCCAAGTGTGAGGTGTGTCGGAAATTCTTCCGTCATTGCAGTCTGCCCCTAGCCGCGTAATTGCGGCATTTAGGGTTTCCTTCATTGCCAACACCTTCATTGTGTTGAGTGTGAAGGGGTGGATTTAGTCCCACATTTCCTAGAGACATGACAGTGTTGTGCTTATAAAGTTTGGGAAGCCCTCACCTTACAAGCCGGTTTTGTAAGGTTATTAGACCCAACAAAGAATAATATATGTAACTTATAAGTCAATGGGAATTCTAAACACATTTGGGTTTTTTCATGTAGATGCCTACTACAATTGAGGAGTTGGAAGCAGCTATCCAAGATACAACATCTCAAGCTAATTCAATGCTTTTTGTCAATCCTCATATATTGCAACAATACGAGGATCGTCAAAGACAGGTACTCTTCATTGTTGTAATTTGTTGGTTATTTCCATGTGCCCTCTATATTTGCAGTGACTATACAGATAGAAGATCTTGCAAAAAAACTTGACACGGACAAGAAGGAAGCGACAAAGTGTCGTGCTGAATTGGAAACCATTAAGGTCTGAAAAGTGTTTCTTTACATAAGTAGAATTTTACGATGTAGAGAATCCTTCTAGTAGCTCTTCTCTGCAGCATCCTGTCATCTTTTTCTATACGCCCTTTCACTAATATTTTGGATTAGTTTAGAAAATCTTCCTCGTACATTAGTTTTAGCAATTTTTGTGTCGATGACTGAATGTTATTAGATTGTATAGACTTGTCGGAACAAATTCATCCCCAATATTTTTTTTTTGTATTTATGTATGTGGATGCAAAATTATAAATTTGCAAAGTTCCTAATCATCTATTTTCTAAGTTTCATTTTTGTAGAGTTAAATAGATCAATCTTTTTAATAAAATGCGTTTGGAATGGTAAAAACTAAAAAGAGAAAGGCAAAGAAGAACAAACATGTGTTTATTTTTGTGTTTTGCAGAAAATGTGTATGCTTGCATATACAATTGTAATGTTTGTAGATATTTTGCTCTACGTTAGAGAGAAAGGGAGAAGAGGTCCAAAATGGATCGGTTCGACCGATACAGTTGATGTACTGCCAGGAAATAATTTGATCCATCCTATTAAATAAGCTTGCTAGTTCTTCGTGATAAAATCTTCAGAACTAATAAGATGAGAGAAGCCAGTATTCTAGTCCAGAATTGTTAGCATGTAGCTGAAGTAGTATTGATGCTATTTCAAAAACAACCTGACTTGAAGAGTTAATCTTTTAGGTCAGGGTTAAAGAATGTGATCATATATTTCCGGTGAATTTGGGATTTACACCTGAAATATGTTATGTCCCGATTTCTATGCATATATAATGTGATTTATAGTATGTGGTCTGCATGATCTTCTTTTGTGTTTCTGGTTCTTGAGAAAAGCTCAAATATTTGAAGTTCTTCTGCAGGAAAAGTGGCTTCCAACTCTCAGAAATCTTGTGGCTCAGATAAATGAAACTTTTAATCGAAATTTTCAACAGATGGCTGTTGCCGGAGAAGTTTCACTAGGTATGTCAAATGGTAAACTGAAATTAATTTTATTTGGTCTTCTTATGCTTCCATCCTTACCTATGTTTTTCCATTCCTCAGATGAGCATGATATGGACTATGATCAATATGGAATACTTATAAAAGTCAAATTCAGGCGAGTGTTGCTCTGAACCAGTTATTTTGTTTATTCTGTTTATTAGAATGTGATTTCACATGGTCGCTGTTCAACATTGAGCCATACGAAGAAAATAGGAAATGTAATCGATTATCATGAGAGGTTCCAATGTTTTCAAGTTCAAGATGTGCCATTTTATTTTTTTTTCTTTCTGAGACCACATGTCAGAGAGCGAGATATGTGAGGGAGAGGTGGAGGAGGTAAAAAATGGCCACTGTGTGAATGGCTGGAGAAGACAAGTATGTGACCATGCGGTGGCCAAAAATCCCTTCTATATCTTTCTCTGCTATCTTTGTTTCTGTTATTATGAAACCCTTCAACAATAAAACTACAGTTTAGCTAGCTTGTAAAAGAGAAGTTCCAGAAAACATGAACAGCAAGCTCAGGAAACAGGACTCAAGACAAAACAGCGGAAACTTCGTTGGCATAACTGGGCAACAAAAAGTGACGAAAAAAGACACGCACCTACTAGAAACAAAGGGCAAAACTTTGAATAAATAGATTTGTGTACCATACACAACTTGTTATAAAATATTTGCTTACATATATTTATGTACTGTACACTACCTATTGTTGTTGTATGCGGTAAAAAGTGCTTCATAATTTATGGTATTTATGTTTCCAATTTCAATTGAATTGTCATGTTCCTACTTATTTAAGGGTACCAATATCCTAACATAAACAATGGATACCAAAGGGATTTCCTTATAATATTCACTTTCCCATACGTTATACTTCAGCTTCTATTATTATTTGTTTCTTACAGTATATTTTGTATATTATCAGAGAAAATGGACAGCTTAAAGTTCTCAGTGCCCATCATCAATCTGGAGGGGTACTGTAATGTATTATTTTTTTAGCGCATCTATGCTTCCCCACCGCCAGGTTAACTAATTAACCTTTAATTTTGGTTATCCAGGAGCGGTCAGTTTCAACAATTGTTTATCTTGTTTCCCTTCAAGATCTTACAAACTGCCCATTTAGAGTTGTTGATGAGATCAACCAAGGTTGGTTATTCGTTGAAGTAAATTCTTTCTGGATTAACGGCACATAGCACTCAAATGATCTTCTTTGACTATATTTTATCAGGGATGGACCCAATAAATGAAAGGAAGATGTTTCAGCAACTAGTGAGAGCAGCAAGCAAGCCAAATACACCACAGTGAGTACTCCTAACTACTATTACTTTGATCTTTTCAGTTTGGTCGTTTAAAGTTGATCTTTGCAGGTTTATCGGTCATGGATGGGCTTTTTCCCCCCATATTTGTTCATTTCTAACGCGTAAGTGACGATTAATCTTATGCAGGTGCTTCTTACTTACACCGAAGCTGTTACCAGATCTGCAATATAGTGAGGCATGCAGTATATTGAATGTAATGAATGGCCCTTGGATTGAGCAGCCCTCAAAGGGTAATTTCTCATACTGAAAACTGCATATATTCTCTTTCTTTAACTGTTGATATTGCTTACGATACATTTTCTCTTTGTAAACCAGCCTGGGCTAGTGGTGATCAATGGAGTATTATCACTGGACATGTTGGAGAGATTTCATGTTAAAGTAAAAAAACACTATGGAGTTGCAGCGATGCAGAGCAGTAGCGCTTATTTAGCATTTTGTATAGTTTTTTGGAGAAAATTTTAGCCTGCAATCGGGTGAACTTGCTTTTGTTACATTGATTGGATTGAATGTGAACCTATAAGAATGTAAATATATCTTTCCTATTTGTTTTTGCTGTTATGAGGATTAAAACTGTTGTTCCT
This sequence comes from Medicago sativa, assembly GCF_051527215.1. Classification (NCBI taxonomy): domain Eukaryota; kingdom Viridiplantae; phylum Streptophyta; class Magnoliopsida; order Fabales; family Fabaceae; genus Medicago; species Medicago sativa. Next base: position 24,316,562 of record NC_140753.1, on the reverse strand, counting down.
ACTATTGCTTGTACAACGGTGAGGTTCCTTTTCTTCGTCAAGATACAACGGTAAGGTTTGTATTTGTAACATATAATGTATTAATTATATTTATTAGTTGTTTCTAGTTTAACTTTAAATGTATATTTTTTTTTAAATTAAACTTTTTAGTGTTCTATATGGGTTTCCATACAATATACTCCTTAACCATGTTATATTTTTTATGCTGTAAAGAATTTTTTTCAATCCTATGGTAGGGGGATGCATGACCTGGAATTTGAGTGAATTGCATAACAATTGAACACTTGAGAGAACTTTAGTGAGACTGAGTGAAGAGAAAGTTTGAGCCTGAAGGATGAGTAATAAATGAGTTGTGTTGCATTTTTTTATGGGTTATTTGTGGATGAAAATGACTCTGTGCATGATGTTTTTATCTCTCCAAGCATGTTTGCTATTTTTAGTGGATACAACCCAAGTTACGTTTGGCGTAGTATTTGGGGTCAAAGATAGATATAAGTGGAGTATCGGTTCAGGCGAAGCTATTCCGTTTTGGGATCAAAATTGGCTAGTTGACGGTAATGCAATTGACAAACCTGCAGACCTTCCTGAATAGCTTAACAGCTTTACAATTGCAGACTTTTGGAATCCTCAAATTGAGGGTGTAGAATATTAAATCACTTCAAAGCTTGGTAACCAATGTTGATTTTCAGCGAATTCTATAAACACCTGTTTTGTTCAAACGGATAGGAGAATCTGGAAATTTGAGACAAATGGTATATATTCTGTTAGGAGCGGCAATCATATTAGTTTGCAGCAAGTTCTTGCATTGAATAATCATAGAGTAGAAGGCAACTAGAATCAAATCTGGAATATCCAAGCTCAACTAAAAGTCAAGAATCTTTATCCAAGTTCCACTAAAAGTCAAGAATCTCTTATGGCGGATTTGTCGAAACTGTTTACATACAAGGGTAAGACGTCACGACTGCGGCGTCAACTGTCCGTATAATTATGTTTTCTGTAATGGTGGAATGGAAGACAGCATGCATATCTTTTTTCATTGCTCCAACAACAGTTTTTGTTGGCAACATATTGGCCCCTGGACAAGTATTCAACCGTTGATACAAGATGAGCCAAGTGTGAGTTCTTTGATTTTCAACGTTTTACACAAATTAAGTAAGAATCTTCAAGATGTGTTTGCTTGCACTATTTGGTCAATTTGGAAGCAAATGAATGATCTGATACGGAGGAGTGAATCAATGTTACCGTGGCAGTATGTGCAAGGGGAACAAATCTCTTAAATAGTTGGCAAAATGCGCAGGTGTGTCGTAGTGGAACGATGATACAGCAGCAACATATTGCCAATCACACATGGAAGAAGCCGGACAGAGGAAGATATAAATGCAATGTTGACACAGCGTTCTCAACTGCGACTAATAGAGTTGGCATTGGTATATGCATCAGGGACGATCGAGGAAGCTTCGTTTTAGCAAAAACAAAATGGATTTCACCCATCTTTAAAGTTGATGAAGGAGAAGCTTTAGGTGTGTCATATGCGATAAGGTGGTTGAAGGAATTGCGCATAAATAATGTAATTTTTGTACTTGATTATAAGAGAGTAGTGGATACCGTAACATAACAAGCATTAACGAAAAATGGCAGATGAAGTAAAGTATTACACAAACTAAAAAAGCGTATCCAAAATTAAAGGATAATTTAAGATGCTAGTTCAAGAGAGCCACAAAAGCAAATCCAAGGAACAAAGAGGTAAGGAGACCAGAACTGGATCCAAACATTGTGAAGCACCCACCATTGTTAGTGGTATAGATTTGTTGTATGGCTTGGTTATCTGAAACTGTTATCTGCAGCTTCCTTTGTTGTAATGGCAATATGGCTGGATACATAATAGACTCCTTATCAAAAGAGTGATCAAGTCCTAGAAGATGACCTATCTGATGCATCGCCGCAGTCTCCAAATCAAATTCTCCGTTCTGCCATGACCACATGTAGTTGTCAGTTGGCAACACCCAGTACTTTGAAGCAATCAGCCGTATCAAACCTGAATTCACATTCGAACCAAGTTGGATAACCGTATCACCCACCACAACATCATCAACCCCATCGATGTAATTAATATTGCAGAATCCAATCTTAATGTCAGCATCATCGTATGATGTCGTCTCGCTAAAATTTAGGACCCTAGTGGTTTGCGACCATCGTGCGAAGGCATTTCTAAACACGTTGGTCATGTCGAGTGGGATTTGGCTCTCCGGAGCAAAATCATAGGTAAGATATTCTTTTTCCTTAGTATACCACTTGTTTCCTTTTGGAAACGACATATCATTGGTGAAGCTGTACTCGAAATTCATATCAGGAACACCACATCGTGGTAGCAAGATTTGTTGTGAAGTCTCGGTGTTTAGGTAGCCATCAGTAACTTGGAGATTGAAATTTTGTTGGTAGATCTTAATGGCTGAGATTGTTTGTTGGTCTAGAACATCATTGAATGGCCCATATTGTTGGAGGTAGCCGAAATTGTACAAATATTGTTTGATTCGATATAGGCCTTGAATCACTTCGGCTTGTTGCTATGGATTAGGAGATTGTGTGATCTTGTCCAATGACTTCTTCAATGCATACTGTAGCTTGTTGTCTAGCCTCCTTCAATATTGGTTTGAGAATAGAAAAGACTATTTTAGAAAAAAATCTTTGTGAAAGGGTTGTATTGTCAATGATAAGGAGAAGGAATAAGAGCAATTCAAATTGATATAACTTCATACTCTAAAGGGACATGTAGAATTGGTGGTGAAGGATGAAAGGACTTGACATTAATACAATTCAGCAGCACTGAACAGTTTAAGGATCTTAAACAATTTCCAAGAAGAGCTGGATATCTTCCTTCATATCTTTGTTTTGGTAACTTCTAGTCCAAGGTATAGATGCACACTTCCATATTTGTGAAATCATTACTAAATGATGTTAATGATTGGGTAAGAAGCAGTGTTTATGGGATAGCATGTGAAATGGATTCTTGATCATCAAGAAGGTCTAATAGATGAGTTTTTCTATCATGTCCAAATTTACACATGTTAAGAAATCTAAAATAGTAAATTTGTATTGAAACTTGTGCATTTTATATTAAATATAATTAATACTTTTTAATAAATAATTATTGTTTTTCAATAAAAAATTACAATAAGTGTTTTTAATAGGTTGGACATGACATCATCAATTGTATTGTGTTTGATTGTAAAACTATTTCAACAACTTGACAAACCGAAGGCAAACAACATAACAAAAACTAAAAATTTTATTTATCATTAAACCACAATATAACTTTTTGTCCCAAATGTGTAATTGATTACACATTAATTATTTAACTTAAGTAAAAAAGAGACTCTAATCATAGGATATAATTTAAATGCTAGTTCAACAGAGCCACAAAAGCAAATACAATGGACAAAGAGATAAGGAGGCTAGAACTAGACCCAAAAAGTTTAAAGCACCCACTACTATCATCTGAGTTTGCATTGGCTTTTGTAGAGCTGGAATAGAGTTTTTGGATTGCTAAGTTATCTGAATCTGTTATCTGCACCTTCCTTTTCTGTGATGGCAATATAGTTGGATACATAATAGACTTGTTATCAGAAGAATGTTCAAGTCCTAGCAGATGACCTATCTGATGCATCGCGGCCGTCTCCAAATCAAATTCTCCGTCCTCAGTTGGCAACGCCCAGTACTTTGTAGCGTCCAGACGTATCAAACCTGTCTTCACATTTGTTGAATCAAGTTTGATAAGAGTGTCGCCCACGACAGCATCATTGATCCCATCATCGTTAGTCATATTGTAGAATACAATCTTAATGTCAGCATCATCGTATGATTTCGTCTCTGTGAAATTTAAGACCCTAGTGGTCTGCGACCATTGTGTCAAGGCTTTTCTAAACACGTTGGTCACGTTGAGTGGGATTTCATTCTCGGGAGCAAAACCATAGGTAAGATTTTTCGTTCCCTTAGGAAACCATTGGTTTCCTTTCGGAAACGATATATCATTGGTGAAGCCGTAGTTGAAATTCATATCAGGAACACCACATCGTGGTAATGCCATATGTGGTAAAATTTGGCCAGTAACTTGGATATTGAAATATTGTTGGTAGGTCTTAACGGCTAAGAATGTTTCTTGGTCTGGAGTGTTATTGAACGGCCCAGATTGTTTGAGGTAGCCGAAATCGTACAAATATTGTTTGATCCGATATAGGCCTTGAATATCTTTTGGTAATTGTGATGGAGGAGATGGTTTGATTTTGTCCAATATCTTCTGCTCTTTAGAGTCCTTGAGCTTGTCCTCGAGCTTTTCCATTGCCTTATTCCATAAAGTGTCAAAACCTTCACTTCTAATCCCCTTCGCAAACTTCTCCAATGGTTTGACAACTCCAGGAGAGAGTGTAGGGAAGGAAATGGAAAGAGTAGTATTGACAATGATAAGGAGAAGGAATAAGAGCAATTCAAATTGATATAATTTCATCATATTTGGTTAATGCATAGACAAAACTGAGTGTATGTATTATATATATATATATATATATATATATATATATATATAGATTGATGAAGTAATTCCACTTGCCAATTTAATAATGGGCTGCGCCAACAACTCCCATGGTTTTCATTGAGAAATATCCACTAACCAATGTTGGTATATGCATAAACTAATAATGAATGATCTTTGGATTTTTGCTTCAAATTGCTGAAGTTTTTGCTTTTTCTTCTTTATAGAAGTTTCGTGGATACAAACCAAAAGAAAATGACCGGTGAGAAAATTAAACACTGCAATAACCAGTTGAATTTTCTTGCACCGTAAGACGTTATGATATTTACTGTATTTTTGGTTTTGATTTTACCATTTTTATTTTTATTTTTTATCAAAAGTGAGTTGCAGATAAAGTAATTTGTATTTGAAGGTGAATTTAATAATAAATATGCGTGTAAGAATCAGTTTTAGAATTAAAAGTTAGGCTTAAATATGAAAATGGTCCCTGCAAATATATGACGTTTTAGTTTTAGTCCCTATAAAAATATATTTTTGGTTTTGGTCCTTGGTATTTTGTTTTAATCATCGTAAAATCATTTCATATTGAAATTGGTCCCTATAATATTCATATTAGTCCTCACTTTGAGGGACTAAAATCAAATATTCTATTTATTACAAGAACCAAATCCAATATGAATCAATTTTACAAGGACTAAAACAAAATACCAAAAATCAAAACTAAATTTTTTATATCTACAGGGACTAAAACCAAAAAAATATTTTTACAGGGACTAAAACCAAGTGTCAGATATTTGGAGGGACTGTTTTCATATTTAAGCCTAAAAGTTATAAATTTTAGTTTTTACTTTTTACTAGAATCAATTCTACAGGTAAATTAATTCTAGGCTTAAATATGGAAATGGTCCCTGCAAATATCTGGCGTTTTGGTTTTAGTCCTTATAAAAATATTTTTTTTGGTTTTAGTCCATGCAAATATAGAATATTTGGTTTTGGTCCTTGGTATTTTGTTTTAATCCTTGTAAAATCATTTCATATTGAAATTGGTCCCTATAATATTCATTTTAGTCCTCATTTTGAGGGATTAAAATCAAATATTCTACATATTACAAGGACCAAATCCAATATGAATCAATTTTACAAGGACTAAAACAAAATACCAAGGACCAAAACCAAATTTTTTATATTTGCAGAGACTAAAATAAAAAATATATTTTTACAGGGACTAAAACCAAAATGTCAGATATTTGCGGGGACGATTTTCATATTTAAGCCTTAATTCTATTCAAAAGATACTCTACATGTCAGAAATAATTTTACAACATCTGAATAAAAGTTAAATTTTTATTCAAAGTTGTTTTGGGTTAGTTTTATTGAATGTTGCCCATGTTGCCATGTTGTCGCATGAAGCCAAGAAGAACAAATGGATGAATATAAAATAAAATCCCTCAATAACAACAAACACAACAACTGTATTCTTCCCTCAAGAAAAAAAAACACAACAACTGTAGAAGCACGAGAAAGAAAAAGAATAGTGCAGCGGCGGCACACCTATAGAGAAGATTAGTATGGGAGAAAGAACGTAGAAGTTAGTAGGGTTAATAGGCTTTTACTTCCCTGCCATTTGGTGGTTTTTTGGTATACCCCCTGCTAAAAAAAAAGCTTGTAGATTCCCCCTTGCCATTAAAAGATTCCTTGGTTTTGAACCCTGATAGCATGTGATTGGACAAATTTGCTTAGGTGGCATGCTTACTGTGCATTAATCAATGAGGTGGCACTTTGACTTGGCATTTTTATTTCTTTTCCAATTTTTTTAATTCCATTTAAATTTCTTTATTGAAAACTTAATTTAATGAATTAAAACATTGAAAAAAAAATTATTTTTCTCTTCTTCTCCACCTCTCCCTTCTCTTTTCCAGGACACCCTCTTCTTCCCAACATAAACCTTCATCAAAGATATTCATTCTAGATGTTCATCATCCCAACTTAAATCTTCATCCAAATTCATTCAATAAACATCATCAACAAACCTAAACATTCAAACCTTCATGGCATAATCCAAAAAATTCATGAAAAAAATCCAACAATAACAACATTCTTTAACAAATAATCTTCTAATCAACAACAACACAATTCTTTAACAAAGTCATTCACCTTCCCTCTATCAACAACACAAACACATCATCTTTAAAAAAAAAAAAATCTGGAAACAAATAACAGCCCAGTGACAACAAAAGCTCATTTTTCAAACTCTCTAACAACAACAACAACAACCTTATGATTCCCTCCTCTTCTCCATCGATTCCCTCTCTCGCCATAATTTTTTCAACTCAACAACAACAAAAAAATTCAAATCATCTTCATCTCCAGTAATTGAAAAAAAAAAAACATACAACACAACAACAACACAACACAACACAACAGCAGAACCCATAAACTCAACCCAGAAATTGAAATCAAATTCCAAAAATTCATACCCCAAAAAGAGAAATTCGAAAAAGAAGAAGAGGCAGTAACAACATATCAACAACAACAACACATAAGCAGCAACACAACATAACCTCAATCTCACAAACATAACCTCAATCCCTCATGAGCCCTTTCTTTCAAACTGTAAAACTCTACACTTGTTCAATCTAAAAAATTTGGGGAATTTAGAGATTGGGAAGACAAGATATTTGAGGAAATTGATGATTTTGATGAATCTGAGAAATCTGGAGATTTGAAAATTTTAGGGGTTTCTAAAATTGTTGATTATGAGAAATTTGGAATTGGATTGAAGAAGGCATAAGAAGAAGAACGCAGTTGTTGAAGAAGAAGAAAAAGATGAAGTTGTTGTAGAAGAAGAAATGGATGAAGAAAAGATGAAGGAGGAAGAGAAAGGTACGGTGGAAGAAAAAAGAAAAGAGAAGGATTGATTTTTTTTTATATTTTTTTTAGTTATTTAAATTAAGTTTTCTTATTAAAAAAATCGAAATTGAATAAACAAAAATGGAAATGAATTTTTGTAAATTTTTTTAATTTTTTTTTTATAAAATTCCAACTCAGCGAGGCAAAAATGCAATTTTATCCAGTCAGCACCGCCACATCAGCTTATCTGTAGTCAGATGGGTTCAGGGTCCAAAACTAAAGAATCTTTAAATTTTGAGGAGGAATCTACAAGTTTTTTTTTGACAGGGGGTATACCAAAAGACCCCCAAATGACAGGGGGTAAAAGTCTGTTAACCCAAGTTAGTATGCTGTTTTGTGACTTTTATTATTATTGCTTATAGTGAAGGTTTAATTGGACTACGCTACGTTACATGATTTTTATTTTCTCACATTGAAGGAAGTTTTCCAAGTAAAACTTTTTGTGTATAATATTTTATTTTATTTGACAAATTTGTGTCTGATATTTATTCTCTGCATTATTATTTTTCTCTATAATTGATTATGGTTGATTGTCTGTTTAATTGCATATGCTAACTGTATGCTGAAGTAACAAAAATGAATCTATCCGGTTAATGACTTACAGCGTTTTGTATTTGTAAAATTTTATCTACTAGTTATATTTAGAATTTTTGTCGTCATACCAAAAAAAAAATTGGTTGCACCTTAAAATGATTAAAACACCCTTAAAATAAAACAAATCACATATTGTATTATTCAACAAAGTAAGTTTATATAAACTCAGTTTACATGAATTTACCGTAGTACTAGTGTATATAAATTGAGTTTACATACTTGTATGCACTATACCGTAAACAACTCAATTCACGTAAATGGTAAACCTTATAAAGCGATGAAAAGAATGATTTTACATAAACTGAATTTATGTAAGTCATGTAAATTTGTTTCTAGTTTAACTTTAAAAATAACATTTTTCGAAATGAAACATATTAGTGTTTTATATGGGTTTTTTTTTATATAAAAATATATACTCCTAAACCATGTATTTGTGATGTCGTAGAGAATTGTTTTCAAGCCTACAGGCTACAGTAGCTAGTTGGATGCATGATCTACGCTTTCAGTGATTTGGTTAACCATTAAAAACTTGAGAGAACTTTGGTGAGATTGTGTGAAGAGAATGAGTCTGAAGGATAAGTGTCGACACATTTTTTTTTTTTTTAAAGATAAGTGTCGACACATGACTTTAAGCATAATGTTTTTTGTCCGCAGACGTATATGTTTGCTATTTACGGAGATAGAATGACAAAAAATATTGGCTTGGTATTTGAAGTTTAATTGTATTCTTTTGAGAACATTGTTTTTTGAGGATAAACAACTTTACAAATTAAATTTAGAGTTGCGGTATGATAACCGGTATGTGAAGTACAATTGTATAAACGTGGGTCCATCAATGATGAAACGGGCAAACAAAGCTCCATGCATGAATCACCAATGGTTGGTCCTACGAGAAAGGAGAAGAATGTGTGATTTCAATGGATAAGATAAGGACAATTGCACCTAGAAAATTATCAAAGAGCACAACTTGGATAGAGACAAGACTTATAATATAAAAGACGATGACAATGCTATGATAAGAGGATCTACATTGGTAGGGTCTTTACCATTTAAGATCCAATACCTAATACTAATATGTACCCCTATTAAGGGAAAAACAATTAGGGGTCTCTTAAGATCCGGGGTCTCACTTAAGACCTCTATTCTTAAGTGGACCTCACACCACTTTTTAAATAAAATAATCATTATTTGAGTTGCTTTTGTTATTGGTGGGACTCATTTAGAGCTTTTGATAGAGGATCTCCATTTGAGTGGTTGAGTACCTATTAGGTACTATTATTAAAAAATAATAAAAAGTGATGTGTCCATGTGAGACCCGTTTAAGCCTCAATTGTGAAGGTCTCCATTGTGGATGTCCTAATGGTATGAAATCTTCACTCAATTTCAACAGTCATTTTCAGTTAGGGTTAGCAGCCGCTTGAGATCTCACAATCCCTCATCCATTCCATTGATGAGCATGAGAGCTGGTTCTTGGATATTTGAAATTTTAGGAACATTTGATTGAGTAATGCAAAAAGCCCACTCCTTTCCTTGATAGATTGTAATTTTCTTCCTTTGTAAACTCTAACTTTTCTATTAGTTATTGCAATTATGTTTTCATTCATTTCTTCTCTTATTTCTATTCGACTAGGGTTTCACTATTTGTGGGATTAGAGGTCGGGACTTTTACGGTAGGACGGACAGTCTTAGAAGCTCCGTCAACCAAAGTGGTCAAACATGAGAAAGTGTATTTTGACAATCAACATATTTTTATATCATTTGCGTTTGACACTTTTGGGTTCCTAGTACTAGAGGTTGTTGGCCTTCTACATAGACTTCAAATAGTCATGATATCAATGTCATGTCTCCTAGATCCATGAATGATGTGTTTACGAGGATTGATTTTGCCATCCAAAAATAGCCTAACGACACAGCTTATTGCTCGATTGCCTTCTATTAATGTGTAATTGATCCTTGATATATATAAAAAATTTCTATAAATTAATCACAAACATTTATATATATAAAATCTACCATAAGTATAATAACTGCAAGATTTATATTGATCATTCCTTTAAACAAACAAAAATGAGTCAAAGGTGAAGTTTATCGTATCACCTCTAATTAATAAAGAATCAAAACAAAGGAAGAGAGATAGTTTGAAGGGTTAAATATGTTTTTAATTTTTATAGATATATTAACTTTACGTTTTAGTCTCTCTTTAAAAGTTTTCTTCAACATTTATTCTCTATAAAATTTTCAATCTACACTTTTGGTCCGTATTTTTAAGTCAATTCATGTGTAACATTTGAATTTTTTTAACGAAATTGTGCAGAAATATGTTGAATATTGTAGACATCACTCCAAAAAAAAAAGATTTTTTTAAAAATATGAATTAAATATGAATTTTTAACCACCGAAACTATAAAAATTCATAGTTAATTTATGTTTTGTTAAAAAATTCTAATGTTTTTTAGATTGATTTTTACAATATTCTACATATTTATGCACAATTTCATTAAAAAGTATAAATGTTACACATGAGTTGACTTAAAAATAGGGACGAAAAGTGGAAATTGAAAATTTTATAGGGATTAAAAGTTGAAGAAATTTTTTAGAGGAACTAAAACAAAAAGTTTGTATATTTATAAGGATACAAAATATATTTAACTTTTATTTAAAACATAAATTCATAAAAATTAGAATTTGCCAAAAAAATCACCAAAGTTCCACGTTAGATATAAATCCATTCATGCATTTTGACCTAAACTCTGAGAATGATTCTTCAACATGAGACCACTTAGCCAAAGAGGCTTTGGTACTATGTTGAAATCATAATAAGGATTAGGTAAAGAGAGAAAAGATAATTAGAGAACTAAGGTAAGAATATATAATGCGACCACTCGACTAGTACTATGGTTATTACTTAGTAAATTACTTGTTACTACTTACAAAAAATTGGGCATGCCACAAATTACAACCAGTTACATATGTTTTGTGGTAGATGTGGTTTGAAATCACAACATATATGTGCTAAAATTTAAAGACATAATAATGCAGTTTCCTATTGATGACAAGTATATCAATTCAATAGAACAAGTATCGATCAATTTTTGTTAGCAACAACTAAGCTTAAGAGTTATATATACAAAAATATGGTTCCCTCAAAAAAAAAAAAAAGTGTGATCCTTTTCTGGGAAAATAAGGCATTCCTCACAATATCCACGGGTGCAAAATCTCAAACTAAAGATTAACCAAGGTATTCTATCTAGAGCTCCTCTTATGTCACGTATTTCCCAATGAACCACTCAAGCATCCAAAGTCCAGCGGAGATCGTCATCAAAGTTTGTGAGTTCTTCAAAATCTATGCTCTGTGAATAGCATTGTTTGGAAGAAGAATGTGTGTCAATTAATTCAAACGAGGTTAAGGAATGAAATAAGAGTGCATGTATTACGGACTGAAATAAAGAAACAAATGTCTACCATGGATATAGATCAGTTTGCAAAGTAAAGTGGCTGCAAGTTGATGATAAGTTTAACTTTTGAAATATGTTTAATTGAGTGAACTCATCATGTACTATTTCAATTTAAATTTTTTGTTTAGGAATGTTAATCACCATGGCCATATCATCTTTTTTTTTAAAATGTCAATGAGGACAATTTTAATCTTAATATTATATCTCTATTTAGTTCTTTTGTATTTATTAATATACATCACACGGGTCCTATTGATTATAATAAAGAAGTATTTTTTTTTTAATTTATAATAACTACCGTTGTTTGCACCTCATTCCCAAATATATGAATGGTTATCATACTACCTCCATCCTGGATTAACGGAGCCATTTGCTTATTTCACACATATTAAAAAAAATGTATAAATGAAGGAGAGAGAAAAATTGTTTTAAGCGCTCTTGTTAAGTATTTGTGCATTCTCCACTATCATATTGAATTGGAGTGATGAAAGCAGTATTAATTAGTTATAAAGGGAAAAATAATAATTAACATTGTATTGAAAAGTAAAATGACTCAGTTATTTTGGAACTTTTTTTGTGTGCAAATAGCTCAGTTATTATGGGACAGAGCGGAGGGAGTACTATATTTTATGGTAATACAACCTACGACTTATTTAACATCAATAAAAATAGATAATATAACTTATTGGTCTTTATTATAGTCGATAGGTCGAAAGTCTAGTTGAAGTGACTTTTGCACTCCAATGGATATAAAAGCGAGTCCCTAATCAAATGATATATTAATTAGGAAGCCAAGTTCATCAGAGCTACAAAAGCAAAACCAAGAGACAAAGAGGTAAGAAGAACAAAACTTGACTCAAAAAGCTTAAAGCACCCACTATGATCAGAGTTTGGATTGGCTTTGGTAGTGTTGGTGTAGAGTTGTTGTATGGCTTGGTTATCTGAATCTGTTATTTGCACCTTCTTTTCTTGCAATGGATCTATTAATGGGTACATAATAGACTCCTTATCAGAAGAGTGATCAAGTCCTAGTAGATGACCTATTTGATGCATGACAACAGTCTCCAAATCGAATTCTTGCAATTCCCACTCCTTAAAGTAGGTGGTAGTTGGCGACACCCAGAACTTTGAACGTTCCAGACGTATCATACCTGATTTCACATTCGAATCAAGGTTCCTGCTGATGAAAGAGTCACCCACCACAACATCATCAACAACATCATTGTTGTAAATATGGTAGAATCCAATCTTAATGTCAGCATCATCGTATGATGTTGTCTCGCTAAAATTTAGGACCCTAGTGGTCTGCGACCATCGTGTGAAGGCATTTCTAAACCCTTCGATCATGTCCAATGAGATTTTTTTCCCTGGAAGAAAACCAAATGTAAGCTTTTTTGTGCCCTTAGGGAACCACTTGTTTCCTTTCGGAAATGATACATTACTTCCAACATCGAAGCCATACTCGTATCTCATATCAGGAATACCACATCGTGGTAACGAGATTTTTTGTAAAGTCTTGGTGTCTAGGTGACCAGTAACTTGGAGATTGAAAAATTGTTGGTAGGTCTTAATAGCGGATATTGTTTCCTCGTCTAGAACGTCATCAAAGTTCAGCTGATATCGTCGGAAGTAGCCGAAAGTGTTCAAATGTTTTTTGATTTGAGATAGGCCTTGAATCTCTTCTGTTTGTTTGCCAAGAGGAGATAATTGAGGGATATAACCCGAGAGGGTTCTATTGACAATAATGAATAGGAGGGATAAGAGCAATTCAAATTGATATAACTTCATCATGTTCATTGATGATGAATGCATAGACAAAATTGTGAGTGTGTATGCATATACATGAACTAAAAAAAAAAAAAAAGGGCAAGAATTAGAGGGTTTATAAAATAAAAGTAAATGAAATAAAATATAGGAAAAACTTTTAAATTGGTCGTTTAGACATCAAAAGTGTTTATAATTCAATTTTATATTTTGATGGTGACGGTTTGTAATTGTTGTTTCATATGCAACGATTAGAGGTTAACAATTCTGACATTTTTTAACATTGTTCTAAATTAGTATATGTTTTCAAATATGCTAAAGAACAAGTGATCCTTGAGAAACTGAAGTACTAAGTAGTAACTGAATCAACCAATAACTAGCACACAGTTTTTTTTTTTTTTTTTTTTTTGTTTTAAGTTATGCGGAATCCTTATAATTATTGCAAATCACCATAGCGGCGTAGAATAATTTTATGTTTGCACCGCATGTGGTGTACACCACATTTTTTTTTCATTTTTAAAACTTTTATTTGGCAGATTCATTTTTAATGCATTGTACCATTTTTAATTCATTAATGTATGTACCATTTTTAATTCATTTTTGAAGAAGGTAAACTAGCCTATTGAAATTGACACTTGAGAGAGTCGGCTAACCCATATTTGGCGACTCATGGAGCAACCATTCATGGACATTATGGAGAAATCCTTTATCAAGGAGATATTTCAATTGAGCTTATATTCATCACTGTAGGAATTGGGTTCAAGCTTTCCCCAGCGCCTTCTCATCAATGGACTCCAGACGTATATGAAGGAGTGCGGTTCGTTCGAGAAAATCCATGAGTGGGTATATAATATAGGAATCTAAATATGCCAAATCAGTCATGTTATGATATTCTACATCCAAGGTTTTATCATTTCAATAGAACCTTTTAGTAACGTAGGTTTTATCGCTGTGGCTAAGATGTTACTAAATCAATTACATTTTTGTATGGCTTAGTATTATTTTTCAAATGTTGCCAAATACCCTAACAATATTGTAGTGATATTTTCACTCCAATGACTATGTAATCAATTACAATTTACAATAAGCATATATCATGATACCCCATAACAAACTATTTAACATCAACGAAAAATGACACAGGAAGTGAAGTACACAAATTAATGATTTAGCTTAGTAAAAGTGAGTCCCTAATCAAAGGATATATTAATTAGAAAGCCAAGTTCATCAGAGCCACGAAAGCAAAACCAAGGGACAAAGAGGTACCAAAACTTGACTCAAGAAGTTTGAAGCACCCACTATGATCAGAGTCTGGATTGGCTTTGACAGTGTTGGTGTAGAGTCGTTGAATGGCTAAGTTATCTGAAACTGTTATCTGCACCTTCCTTTGTTGCAATGGCACTATTGTTGGGTACATAATAGACTCCTCATCAGACGAGTGATCAAGTCCTAGTAGATGACCTATTTGATGCATGGCAACAGTCTCCAAGTCGAATTGCTGAAATTCCCAGTACCAAAAGTAGGTAGTTGGCAACACCCAGTACTTTGAAGCATCTAGACGTATCAAACCTGACTTCGCCTTCGAATCAAGTTTCAAGCTGATGAAAGAGTCACCCACCACAACATCATCAACTGCATCATTGTAGGTAATATTGTAGAATCCAATCTTAATGTCAGCATTATCGTATGATGTTGTCTCGCTAAAATTTAGGACCCTAGTGGTCTGCGACCATCATGTGAAGGCATTTCTAAACACTTTGATCATGTCAGTTGAGATTTGGCTCTCCGGATGAAAACCATACGTAAGCTTTTTCGTGCCCTTGGGAAACCACTTGTTTCCTTTCGGTAATGATATATTAATTGCATCAGTGAAGCTGTACTCGAAATTCATATCAGGAACACCACATCTTGGTAACAAGAGTAGTTGTAAAGTCTCGAAGTCTAGGTGACCAGTAACCTGGAGATTGAAAAATTGTTGGTAAGCCTTAATAGCGGATATTGTTTCCTTGTCTAGAACGTCATCAAAGTCGGACAGAGATCGTTGGAAGTAGCCGAAAGTGTCTAAATGTTGTTTGATTTGAGATAGGCCTTGAATCTCTTTTGTTGGTTGTTCATCTGATGGAGGAGATTGTTTGATCTTGTCTAATGTCTTCCCTATTTGTTTGCCAAGAGAAGGAGACAATTGAGGGACATAACCCGAAAAGGTTGTATTGACAATGATAAGGAAGAGGGATAAGAGCAATTCAAATTGATATAACTTCATCATGTTCATTAATGCATAGACAAAAAAATTGTGAGTGTATATGCTTATGAACTGAAAAAAGGGCAAGAATTAGAGGGTTTATAAAAACTTTGAAATTGGTAGTTTAGACATCAAAAGTCGTTATAATTCAATTTTATATTTTGATGGTGACGGTTTGTAATTGTTGTTTCATATGCAACAATCAGTGATTCTGACATTTTTTGACATTGTTTTTTTTTTTTTTTAGTATATGATTTCAAATATGTTAAAGAACAAGTGATCCTTGAAACATACATACAAGAAGTCTACTAAGTTTGGTCCAAAGAAAAGCAGAAGTACTATGTAGTAACGAACAGACAATATGAACGTTTGCCTCTTGTGCCGTTAAAACGACAGAAGCTAATCCAAAGGTCTCAAACTGAATCAACCAATAACTAGCTATGTTACATTGTTTTTCTTTTTAAGGTATTGTTTCTTACTGAGTTTGGTCCAGTTTTAAGACATGAGTGCCCGCCCAATAAGGTACCTGATTCAAACGAAATACACTAACGCTTAAGAAGCATCTATACGTCTAAATGACCACCGAATCGCACCCGATACGTTGGGGCGGAGCCCTTCATGGGCTGGGGGTGGGCCACGGCCCATCCGGAAATATTAAAAAAACTAACAACCGTAGTTCTATTTTGCGAGATTTTAAACAATTTGGCTGCGGTTTTAGTGTTCGACAGATCTAAATCCCCACTAATTAGTGTAGTGGCCCACCTGAAAAATTTAAAAATTAAACCATACGTCTATTTTACTTGTTTTTAAACAATTTTTCAACGGTTTGAATTTTAGGCGGTTCTAAAAGTGACATATGTGATTTTTGTCATGCTTATACTTGGTTGGGTAGCGGAGGTTTAGAGACCTTCTAATTTTTTGGGGTTTCAAATCTCTTTTATATTGTCTTGTCAACTGAAAATTCATTCAATTAACGATTGTATTATATATATATATAAAAGATTCGTAATTTATAGCAGTAATTTATTTTCTTAAAGTACACGAGATTTTTAGTCAAACTTTTAATATCCCACCCAAATTATTTTTTCTGGCTCTGCCACTGTCGATACGTCGTTGATACGTGTCGAAGGAGTATCGGAAATTTTCTAATTAAAAATTCTGATATGTCGCCGACACGTTGCGATATACCTCCGACACGCCTCAGATCCGTCTAATGATTGTTCAATTGTTCACCTCCCTAATTATTATTCTCTAACTTTAATTATCTTCTCTCTCTCTCTTTTTTTTTTTTTTGTTTTTACTTTAATTGATTGATGCAAATTTTAATGTACCGATTTAACTTATATAAATTTTTCAAGATTTGTTTATTTTTCCATAATCATTTTACTATACAAATTGAATTCACGGTTTTTTTTTGAGAGGAAAAAATTTATTGCATTTCATTACTTAAAATGTGTTCAATACAATTTGGTATCTCTACCAGAACCTGGAAACTAGCTTCTAATGTGGCCGCCTTAGCTAAAGCATGAGCTACCTCATTTGCTTGCCTCCGCACAAACTCGACACGTGAGTTTTCATAAAAATTCCTAAAGAGAGATTTACAATTATCAATAATATTCCCAAATTCAGTAAAGTCATTTGTTTGGGAATGAAAGCTATCAACCACTCTCTTAGCATCCATCTCAAAATCAACAGGTCCCAAATTAAGAACATGGACCCATTCCAATGCCGATAAGAGTCCAAGGGCTTCTCCAACATGAACCTCACAGAGGGGACTAAACCATTCTGTTTTAGCTAGGACAAAAGTGCCATTTTCGTCTCTAATGCACACTCCTATTCCAACCCTGTTAGAGAGCTTACAGAAAGAGGCATCAATGTTACATTTGACTCTACCTGCATTTGGCTTCATCCACTTTACATTTCGCTCCAATTGCTGACGGTTAGATGAAGTATCCTGAATAGATCTTGCTGTCTTCCAATCTTCCAACATAGTCTTTGCTCGGTCAAAAACATAGGATTGAGCATCAGTTATATCTTTCCATATTTTGTTATTCCTTTTTTTCCATATGCTCCAGAAAACACAACCAAACAGAGATGCATCATCAGCAGTTAGAACCTGTAAAACATTGAATATAACAACACTAATATCATGATTCTGAGCAACTATGCCATTGATAATGGAAGAAGCATTCCACATGCTCCAAATATTGTTGCTGCCTGGACATCTGAAGAAGAGATGAAAGCTATCCTCCTCCTCAGTATTACATAAGGCACATATAGGAGAACAATTAACCCCCTTATCTCGGATTCTCACTCGTGTTGGTAAACAATTCCTACAAACGCGCCAAAGGAGATTTTTGACTTTTGGTGGGGCTTTAAGGTTCCATAACAACTTCCACGACCCTTGCTTTTTGAAGTGGGAAGTATCAAGGAGCTCAGTCATACACAAATGATATGCACTACGAACGGAGTACTCACCATTTTTTTCCTTTCTCCAAATAAGCCGGTCTTCATTCACAGCGGGATATAAAGGCGTATTAATGATATGTTCCACAATTTGTTGATTAAATATTGTGTGCAAAAAAGGAACATTCCAAGCCTTATGATCCGGGTATATACAGTCTGATACACGCATATTTGCCAATGTGGAAGCAACATCCTGAAGAGGGAAAATAGTAACATTTTCTTTCATCCAACAATTATTCCAAATTGGTATAGAAGTACCATCACCAATTTTCCATCTACTACCTGCCTTTAAAATAAACTTGGAATTGCAGATACTTCTCCAAACAAAACTAGGCTTATGACCTATAGTTGACTCAAAAAAATTACAATGTGGGAAATATCGTGCTTTATATATCCGTGCAATGAGAGTATCTGGATTTGTCATAATCCTCCATCCTTGTTTTCCAAGCATGGCCAAATTGAAGGTACCTAGACTTTTGAAGCTCATTCCACCGTCTTTCTTTTGCATAAATAGTTTATCCCAAGACATCCAGTGTATACCTCTATTTTGTGATCCAGAATGTCCCCACCAGAAGGAGTTCATCATCTTTTCAATTTCATCACATAAAGAAGAGGGGAGAGTGAATAAACTCATGAAATAAGTTGGAATAGATTGCAGAACAGATTTGATTAACACCTCTCGTCCTGCCTTTGAAAGATTTTTACTGCTCCAAGAATTTATTTTCTTCCAAATACGATCCTTAATAAAATTAAAGGTAGCTTTTTTGCTTCTACCTATCATAGAAGGCAGACCTAAGTATTTACATGTACCCAACACAGCTTGAACTCCAAGAATGTTGGCAATATTATCGTGCTCTGCCCTTGAAATGTTTCTGCTGCAAAATATCTCAGATTTTTGAAGATAGATGGCTTGACCTGAAGCTTGCTCATATGTATTGAGAATGTTTTTCATTTTCGAAGCTTGAATCGTGTTAGCACGGAAGAACAAAAAACAATCATCTGCGAATAGGAGATGCGATATTATCGGTGCATTGGTACAAATCTTGACACCATTTATGTCGCCTCTAGCCTCTGCTTTCCGAATGAGCGCAGTTAAGCCTTCTGCACAAATAATAAATAAGTATGGTGACAAAGGATCCCCTTGTCTCAATCCTCTTCCTGGTATGATGGGTCCTGAAACATTACCATTAACTAAAACTGAGTAATCAACAGTTTCCACACATAGCATTATCCAATTTATCCATTGAGTAGAAAAACCCATTTTTTCCATGACCTCTCGTAGATAATTCCATTCAATCCTGTCATAGGCTTTACTGATATCCAACTTAAGAGCCACCTCTCCAACTTTACCTTTTACCTTTGACTTCATGTAATGTATAATTTCAATAGCAGCCATAGCATTATCAAGTATAGATCGCCCCGGTACAAAAGCGGATTGAGTATCAGAGATGCATTTATTTAAAACAACTTTTAACCGGTTAGCTAGAACTTTGGCTACCACTTTATAGATTACATTACATAGTGCAATAGGCCTCCAATCTTTCATAGAGGTCTGAGAATCTCCTTTAGGAATTAGTGCAATATTTGTTGAGTTTACAAATGAAGGAAAGATACCTGTAGACAACCAGCTACAACATTGATTAAAAAGCTCTTCTCCACAATTCGGCCAAAATTTCTGAAAAAATCCCGGATTGAATCCATCGGGCCCGGGACATTTATCAGGTTTCATAGAAAAAATGGCAGCTTTGAATTCTTCAATGTTAAAGGGCGCTACCAACATGTTGTTATCCTCTAACGTGATAGTTTGAGAAATATTTTCTATCACAGGAGCTGTAACACTATTTTGAGGCATAAAAAGCTCAGCAAAATAACTTGTGGCCACTTCACAAAGTTTCTCTTCATTAGTAACTCTGACATCATTATTATCCACCAAAGACACAATTTTGTTCACTTTCCTTCTAGAAGACGCAGCAGCATGGAAGAATTGGGTATTAAGATCACCGTCTCGGAGCCAATGAGTCTTAGCACGTTGTCTCCAAAAAGTATCTTCTTGAATTAACAATTGATTCATTCGGTGTCTTAACCTGTTAAACAAATTGATATTATCACTATCAACCTGAGGACACAATCTCTCAATCTGTTTACGACAATCAGCAATGTCGCGTTTCAGATGTTGGAAATGGTCCCTATTCCAAATTGTAAGATCTGTAGCACACATCTCTAACTTCTCAACAATTGGATACATACCATAGGATGTCCATTTATTAGCAACGAAGTTTTTAAAATCTAGATCAATTAACCAAGCGTTCTCAAATTTGAAGCGAGAACGCTGCTGCTTGTGTTGCAATTCTGGTTCGCACAAAAGCAGTATGGGATAATGATCTGAGAATGGTGCTGGTAAATTCTGCAAAATCGCACTTGGGAATTTCTGCTGCCATGAATCAGATGCAAGTGCGCGATCCAATCTCTCCTCTACTGCTCTAGGAGTACCAAGCCATTTAAACCAGGTATATAAGTAACCTTCTGTGTGAATATCTGAGAGGCCAGCATCAATAACTGCATTTCGCAACCCATTTATTAGCCAACTTGCTCTATCTGTTTTACCTTTCTTTTCATTAGGTGACAGAATATCGTTGAAGTCTCCTAGTATACACCAAGGTAAAGTTGAATTATTTGCAAGTTGCCTAAGAAAATTCCAAGAATCTCTTCTTCTACCACTTGACGGAAAACTATAGTAACCAGTCACACGCCAATTTCCGTTATTATTATCTACTATTTCAACATCAATATGATTATTAGAATAATTAGAAATTGAACAATTAACACTTGATTTCCAATATAAAGCCAACCCACCACCTCTACCTTGTCTATCAACACTAAAACCACTAGATTTTTTTAACTAATGTTTACAACATTATTTTAATTTTTATACACGCATAGTATCCTTTATTTTTCAATGACTGATGTATCGTCGTATCAGATATATATCGTATTCGATACTCCGTAACGTGTTCGTGCTTCATATATTAACGCCAACATAAGACCCCAAAATTGAGAATGGAAACCAGAGCCAAGATGGGCCCTTTGATCACAACACGTGCTGGAAAGGTGCAAATGTCTAACAAGTTTATGCTGACGTGGCAACTTATTAACCTCCTCTGCAAGATTTCACTCTAAAAAAACAGTATTCAGATTTTTTTACGAAACACCATAAATTTGTACTGACTCGAACGTTGAAGTAATTTTTTAGACGAGAAATGATATTTTTTTTGACAAAGATGAGAAATGATATTTGAATAACCACTTTGTGATAATTTTTTGACAACTTTATCTCATACTCACATTATGTTTTTATTCTTTCTCTTTCTTTTTCTCTCTCCATTATTTTTAACCAATAGAAAGTGAGAAAAAAAGTTGTCACAAAAGTTGTTGCAAATGGTTGTTCAAATATCAATACTCTTTCCAGATATTCATCACGGATGAAGTACAACTGACTCTGCCACACCGCACGTACTCAGGTCAACATCATCGATCATATATAGATCAACGGATTCTACTTTGGTGCCATTAATGGCACCGTGCCATTAAATCTGGGCCATACAAACACATTGTCATTGCATCTGGGCCACACAACACATCTATCTTGGTGCTATTAATGGCCCAGATTTAATGGCTCCAAAGTGCTGCCCATAGATCAACTATGTGACATTGGTATTCCCATTATTTTAAAATTATTATTGGCCACCGATGCAGAGTCCCCATAATTAATGCAAATCACCGTAACAACGTAAAATTATTTTATATTCGCACCACATGTTTTATTATTTCTTAAACTTTTTTTTTGACAGATTCATTTTTAATGCATTGTACCATTTTAAATTCATTTTTGAAGAAGTTAAACCAACCCATCAGAATTGACACCATAAATAATCGAATATAGTGTTGAGGCAAAATCCCAAATTAATTTTAAAGATAATAAACTTTAAATGATTAAAGGATTAAATGGACTTTGATTAATTCCTTGGTATTTAACTTGTGCTCTTGAGTGTTTTTACTAAGACAGGAACAGGTTTAAAACATACCAAATCAAAGGACATTTGAAATCATAAACTAACTCTGAGTTCAGAAAGTTAGTTCAGAAGGTTATTCAGAATGTTGATCAGTGAGTTGATCAGAACGTTCTGATAAGAGTTCAGAAAGCTGAACGTTCTGATGGAAACCCAGAAAGTGTTCATAAGCAAACACAGGATCATCAAGAACATGAAGAACATGCTAGTACATTTGACATAAATGAAAGGTCCAGAAAAGTACATTTGCATGGGTCTATCAACAAATAAAGGCATGAACAAGGAATCATATGGAAAGGATCTTTAATGTTCATCCAAGACTATGAACATTAAAGTACTAGGAATATTCCAATGTGAATTTAATCCTAGATGTTGCATTCACTGCACTTCAGTAGTGTCCTTACTATTAGGATTGATTACATTAAAAGCTAGTCTTACAAATCATCCTAAAGTAAGCACAAATGGAACATTCTGATGGTCAGAATGTTCATGTCTGCGCATGCTTCAACCAATGAACAGTGTAGTTGGTGAAAAGTTGGCAAGCAAAGCAAAAGAGATCTTGCATCAGAGATAACCTGACCTCTGAGCTGTAAACAAGCA
The DNA here is from genome assembly GCF_051527215.1 of Medicago sativa. Taxonomy (NCBI): domain Eukaryota; kingdom Viridiplantae; phylum Streptophyta; class Magnoliopsida; order Fabales; family Fabaceae; genus Medicago; species Medicago sativa. The sequence goes on along the minus strand of NC_140753.1, from coordinate 24,293,939 downwards.
GATTTCTTTGAAGCATGGGCCTGAAGTTGCAGATCCACTGCTCTCTCTCTCCTGCACAAAGTCCAAGACAGATTTGGTGTACTTTATCCCACCTTTTCCAGCAAAACTGGATGCTTATGGAAAGGCTACTTTTTGGAGGATAAAACTCAAACAAATCTCACATCACGTGCTGGGCAAGCCCAGAAATTCATCCAACATTCATCCATGATGAACCCAGATGAAGAACATCATGAATATCCAACATTCTGATGAAGAACACAGCAACATTTTGATGTTCATCCTAAGAACTCAACAACATTCTGATGGTCAGAATGTTCACCCAGATTTTCAAGTAAAAGCTTGTGGGGCCCAGGACACGTGGCATAACACCATTGGTCACCTTACAACGGCTATATGAGCCCAAAAACTCTATAAATAGAGATCAAAGGCTCAGCACTACTTGCACCATTGCAAAGCATACAAGAAAACAACTTAATTTGTTTGAAGCTCTTACAATTCAATTGATCATCACTGAAGGCTTTCTTCTTACCTTCTTTATAGTGTACATCAATTTTCTTTCTCCCTCTTTGTTATCTTATTCACAGATAACTTCTTCCTTCCTCTCTTCTTCTGTTTGTCTGATTCACATTCAAACTTTCACACAAATTGTAACAAAGTCTCATCTAGCTTTAGGGGTTCTAAAGTGTTAGCTTGAGCAAGAATTGTAAAAGTCTAAGTGGGTAACTTAGCAACAAGGTGCAAGCCTGCTGAGGCTTAGAGAATACAGGTTGTAAGTGTTCAGGTGAACACAGTTTGTAAGGTGCAGGAGTTGAGAAGTTATCTCAAGCATCATAGTGGAAAACTCTCACAAGATTGTGAGGAGAGGACTAGCCCACATTGGGTGAACCTCTATAAATCTCTGTGTGTTCTTTCTTTCTTCCTTATACTCTTTAATTTCAGTATACACAACACACACCAACACATTTACTTCATTAATCAGTTTCTGTGTATGAACTTCAGAACGTTCTGAGTTCAGAAAGTTAACTTAACCATTCCAAGAATTTTCTTGAGAATTATTTTTAAGTTACAGGTTATTTTTAAAGGGTCACAATTCAAACCCCCCCTTTCTTGTGACTATTTTATCTACTTCAATTGGCACCAGAGCCTGGTTCTAAGGGTTTGAACACTTAAACAAGTGTTAGAGAAAAGATTCAGGAAGTATGTCTAAAGTCAAGTACATAGCTGAAGGAGGATCATCAAACAGACCACCTCTTTTTGATGGCTCAAACTACTACTTCTGGAAAGGCAAAATGGAGCTCTTTCTCAGATCTCAAGACAATGATATGTGGCAAGTCATCACAGATGGAGACTTTGTTCCAACAACCAAAGAAGGAGCTGTCAAAGAAAAGAGTTCATGGTCAACAGATGAAAAGGCTCAGGTATTGTTAAACTCTAAAGCTAGACTCTTTTTATCATGTGCACTAACTATGGAAGAAAGTGAAAGAGTTGATGAATGTAAGAATGCTAAAGAGGTATGGGATACTCTGAGAATACATCATGAAGGTACATCTCATGTCAAAGACACTAGAATTGACATTGGTGTCATAAAGTTTGAAGTCTTTGAAATGAGTGAAAATGAAACCATTGATGAGATGTATGCTAGATTTACTACAATAGTAAATGAAATGAGATCTCTTGGAAAGGCATATTCCACTCATGATAGGATCAGAAAAATCCTAAGATGTCTTCCTAGTGTGTGGAGACCTATGGTCACTGCAATCACTCAGGCCAAGGATTTAAAAACCATGAACCTAGAAGATCTCATTGGTTCACTGAGGGCTCATGAAGTTGTACTTCAAGGAGACAAACCAGTAAAGAAGGTAAAGACACTTGCCTTGAAAGCATCTCAGCAAACTCCATCAGTAGCTGATGATGATGTGCAAGAACCACAAGAATTAGAAGAAGTTCATGAAGAAGAAGCTGAAGATGAACTTGCTCTAATCTCCAAAAGAATTCAAAGAATGATGTTAAGAAGAAATCAGATCAGAAAGAAGTTTCCAAACACCAACAACAGCACAAGAACTGAAGCTGACAAAAGCCAAGTCACTTGTTATGGCTGCAACAAAACTGGACACTACAAGAGTGAATGTCCTGACATCAAGAAAGTGCAAAGGAAACCTCCCTTCAAGAAAAAGGCAATGATCACTTGGGATGACTTGGAAGAATCAGAACCTCAAGAAGATGAAGAAGCCAACATGGGATTGATGGCTCAGTCAGATGATGAAGAAGAGGTAATTATCTATAAAACTGATTCTTTTTACAAAGATCTTGAAAGTAAAATAGATAGTCTTTTATATGACTCAAACTTCTTAACTAATAGATGTCATTCTTTAATCAAAGAACTTTCTGAGATAAAGGCAGAAAAAGAAACACTTCAAAACAAGTATGATGAATCTAGAAAAACCATACAAGTTTTGCAAGATTCCCATTTTGAAATGTCAGAAAGACAAAAAGAATTAAACAAGAAACAAAAAGGCATTTTATCTATACCTTCTGAAATGCAAAAGGAAAATAAACTTTTGAAAAAGGAAGTTGAAAGATTAAAAAATGATCTTACATGTTTTATAAAATCTACAGAAACATTTCAAAACATTTTGGGATCTCAAAGTAACATTGCTGAAAAATCTGGTTTAGGTTTTAAAAATCCTAGCAAAATCATTGAAAGTTTTGTACCTAAGAAAACTGAGATTAAAATGAAATGTTCTTATTGTAATAAGCCAGGACATAATGAATCAGTATGTCATGCTAAGAAGAAATTTATCAGAAAAAATATGATTAATCTTAGTTCAGAACGTTCTCATCTCAATAGATCAGAAGGTTCACAAAAGGCTGAGAAGGCTAAGAAGATATGTTCCTACTGTAACAAATCTGACCCTACAAGACAGAATGTTACAATAAGGAAAGATCTCTTAGAAGAACTAACCCTCAAGGACCCAACATTACATGGGTACCTAAAGTTTTTATCTTGTCAAATGTAGGTTCTGCCTCAGGGTGCTAGATCAAAGCCATGGTACCTGGATAGTGGTTGTTCTAGGCACATGACAGGTGACAGGAACTGTTTTCTGACCCTTGAAAAGAAGGATGGAGGACTGGTAACATTTGGAAATAATGACAAAGGTAAGATCAGAGGTAAAGGTACTATAGGTAAGCCTAACTCTGCTAAAATAGAAAATGTTCAGTATGTAGAAGGTTTAAAACACAATCTACTTAGCATAAGTCAATTATGTGATAGTGGATTTGAAGTGATCTTTAAACCTAACATATGTGAAATAAGACAGACCTCCTCTAACAAGTTGTTTTTCACTGGATCAAGAAGAAAGAACTTGTATGTTTTAGAACTAAATGATATGCCTGCAGAATCCTGTTTTATGTCTCTTGAAAAAGACAAATGGATTTGGCACAAAAGGGCTGGTCATATAAGCATGAAAACCATTGCTAAACTTTCTCAACTTGATCTAGTTAGAGGTTTGCCTAAGATCAGTTTTGACAAGGACAAGATCTGTGAAGCTTGTGTTAAAGGTAAACAAGTAAAAAGTAGTTTTAAAACCATTGAGTTTATTTCAACTCAGAAACCTTTAGAACTACTTCACATAGATCTTTTTGGTCCAGTTCAAACTGCAAGTCTAACTGGCAAAAGATATGGTTTTGTTATTGTTGATGATTTTTCCAGATTTACATGGGTTCTATTTTTAAAACACAAGGATGAATCTTTTGAAGCATTTCAAAACTTTTGTAAAAGAGTTCAAAATGAAAAAGGTTCTAATATCATTACAGTAAAGAGTGATCATGGAGGAGAATTTGAAAATGCATCCTTCAAAACATTCTTTGATGAAAATGGTATTAAACATAATTTTTCCTGTGCAAGAACTCCACAACAAAATGGAGTTGTTGAAAGAAAAAATAGGACTTTGCAAGAAATGGCTAGAACAATGTTAAATGAATCAAATGTTGAAGATTATTTTTGGGCAGAAGCCATTAACACATCTTGCTACATTTTGAATAGAGTTTCAATAAGAAAGGTTCTTAATAAAACCCCATATGAACTCTGGAAAAACATTAAACCTAGCATATCTTATTTTCACATATTTGGCTGCTATTGCTACATTCTGAACAACAAAGAAAAATTGGGTAAGTTTGATCCTAAATCAGATAAAGCTATCTTTTTAGGATACTCTACAACTTCTAAAGGTTATAGAGTGTACAATCTAAAAACCCAGACAGTCGAAATTAGTATGCATGTCATATTTGATGAATATGATGAACATTCTCAACCAAAAGAAAGTGAAGACACAGAAGTGCCAGCACTTCAGAATGTTCCCAGTCAGAACACTGAAACTTCAGCAGAGAAAGAAGATGATCAGAATGTTCAAGACCAAACCTTCCAAAGTCCACCCAGAAGTTGGAGAATGGTAGGAGATCATCCTGTAGATCAAATCATTGGAAGCACAACTGATGGTGTAAGAACCAGATTATCCTTTCAAGATGCCAACATGGCAATGATCTCTCAAATGGAACCCAAGTCAATCAATGAAGCTATTATTGATGACTCTTGGATTGAGGCCATGAAGGAAGAACTTTCTCAGTTTGAAAGAAACAAAGTTTGGAACCTAGTTCCAAATAATCAAGAGAAAACCATCATTGGAACAAGATGGGTTTTCAGAAACAAGCTTGATGAAAATGGTAAGGTTGTCAGAAACAAAGCAAGGTTAGTTGCTCAAGGTTACAACCAACAAGAAGGTATTGACTATGATGAGACCTTTGCACCAGTGGCAAGGTTAGAAGCCATCAGAATTCTTCTTGCATATGATGCACATAAAAGCATTAAACTTTTTCAAATGGATGTTAAAAGTGCATTTTTAAATGGATTTTTAAATGAGGAAGTTTATGTAAGCCAACCTCCTGGCTTCATAAATGAAGAAAAACCAAATCATGTTTTCAAACTCACTAAAGCACTCTATGGTCTTAAACAAGCTCCTAGAGCTTGGTATGACAGACTTAGCACATTTTTGATTGAAAATGGTTTTTCAAGAGGAAAAATTGATACCACACTTTTTAGAAAAACACATAACTCTGATTTACTAATTGTTCAAGTTTATGTGGATGATATTATTTTTGGTGCTACCAAAGAAAAAATGTGTGAAGAGTTTTCCAACCTTATGCAAAGTGAATTTGAGATGAGCATGATGGGTGAACTTGGTTTCTTCCTTGGTTTACAAATCAAACAACATCCAAATGGAATTTTCATTAGTCAAGAAAAGTATGTCAAAGACATTCTTAAAAAATATAAAATGAATGAGGCAAAAATCATGGTCACCCCTATGCATCCATCTTCAAGTTTAGATAAGGATGAGAGTGGAAAATCTATTTCTGAAAAAGAATATAGAGGCATGATAGGTTCATTATTATATTTGACTGCTAGCAGACCTGACATAGTGTTTGCAGTAGGATTATGTGCTAGATTTCAAACATGTGCAAAAGAATCTCATTTAACTGCAGTTAAAAGGATTTTTAGATATCTAGTAGGTACTACTGATCTTGGCCTTTGGTATAGAAAAGGTTCTAGTTTTGATCTTGTAGCATATTGTGATGCTGACTATGCTGGAGACAAAGTTGAGAGGAAGAGTACAAGTGGCTCATGTCAATTCTTGGGAGAAGCTTTGATTGGATGGTCTTGCAGAAAGCAAAACACCATTGCACTCTCCACAACTGAAGCTGAGTATGTATCTGCAGCTAGTTGTTGCTCTCAAATGTTATGGGTAAGAAATCAGTTGGAAGATTACTCATTAAGGTACACAAATGTTCCTATTTTTTGTGATAATACAAGTGCAATTAATCTGTCTAAAAATCCTATTCAGCATTCTAGGTCTAAGCATATTGAAATTAAGCATCATTTCATTAGAGACCATGTTCAGAAAAAGAATATTGCATTAAGCTTTGTTGATACAGAAAATCAACTAGCTGACATTTTCACAAAACCCCTTGTTGAGGATAGATTTAATTTTCTTAAAGAGAAATTACAAATCATTAAAAATCCCAATAAAGATTGATCATTAAATCACTAAGGGCCTAAAACTTACCCCCTTGATATTATCTGATTTAAATTAGTAAGATCAATCTTAATATGAACATTCATCAGAATGTTCAAGAGTTCAGAATGTTCATCAGAATGTTCATACAATCAGAATGTTCATCAGAATGTTCATCTGATAGTTCAGGTCAGAATGTTCATAAGGTTCAGAATAGTCAGTCTTAGATTCTGGGTAAAAATCCTGTACGCAGGAAATCATGGGATTTAATCCAGTAATCTTCTCAAAATCTCTAGCATTTAATGCTTGATTAAGGGTTGTTGTGCTAAAGCTATGTCCATTAGACAAAAGCTTAAAAATTATTTCAACCACTCTCCTTCCATCTTGTCAAACGGCTAGTTCTTTCTCTCTCCCATAACTTTTCAGTTTTCATCTTTCCCAATAAAACTGCCAACACTCCTTCATTTCCTCTTTCCACTCTTACACGTTGGTCTATAAATCATTAAACCAACTCCAAACCTTTCATCACATCTTCAAACATTCTTTTTTCTCTCAAAAATTCTCAACACTCTGTTTTTCAAACAAAAATGGCGAGAACCAAAACCACCTCACGCTCTCACTCCCAATCACCACCACACGCTGCTGATCAACGCTCTGATTATTCTCCACTCAACGAAACTGCTGTTCATACCATTCTTCCTGATGAGATCATTCCTCTATTTGACTCTCCTAAACCTAAATCTTCTAAAAAATCTGTCAAACCAAAACCTAAGGCTACTAGAAGATCAACAAGAATGAAAAGAGGATCTTCATCAACACCAACCACTTCTCACATGGACCTAGTCTCTGATGATGAGAAGAAAGAAAAGGAAACAGCTTCTGAGGAAGGAACACACTCTGAAAAGGACGAATCTGACAAAACAGAGAAAGTTGAGGAAGAACTTTCTGATAAGGGAAAAGAAATTGCTCAAGAGGAAGCAAATTCTGAAGAAACTGGTGAAACTCTTCTTCAAATGGCTAAAACTGCTAAAAAGGTTTACCAAAGGAGGAAGAAAATTGCTGCTGATGCTCTGCCTCTAAAGAAAACTGCTTCTCCATCTCTGGAAAATGAAGAAGTTGGAAAAGAAGAGAATGTTGAGGAAGAAGCCCCTTCCTTGAGAAGAGGGAAAGGCAAGGACATTGCCATTCTTGCCTCTGCTTTGAAGGTTCAGAACTTGGAGAAAATGGCAGCTAGGCCATTAAGCAGAGCAAAGTTCTTTGATTTTGAAAGTCTCAAAACAAAGGGCTGGAACTTGGAAGTTTTCACAGATCCTCAAGGATGGTCAGGATTTGTCTCTACACAAGAACCAACCTTTGAGGACTTGGTGAAAGAGTTTTATGCATCAATGAGAGTCAAGGAAGAAAAAGGAGAAAAATTCCTAGAGTCCACAGTCAAAGGAGTAAAGTTCCAAGTCACTCAAGACTCTCTCTCAAACATTCTAAACATTCCCAATCAAGGTAAACAACTCTTTAACACTTGGTTTTCTTGCTCAGATGTGACACGTGAGCAACTCATCCTAGAGTATACCAAACCAAACCTTGATTTCACCTCCACAAACCTCAAAGATGCCCCCAAAATCCTTCATAACATGATTAGGCACACCATCTTACCTAGATGTGGAACCTTTGATGCAATCACAGACCTAGACCTTTGCATCCTTTATCATCTTATGAACAAGACTCCCCTAAATCTCTGCTATATCATGATTCAATACATGATTGACCAATGCTTCTCCTTCAAGCAAAAAGTTGCTGGTTTGCCATATGGGATGCATCTGACACCCATTTTCAAAGCTGTTGGTGTGTCTCTGGATGGAGAAGAAAGTCTGGATACTTTCATGAAGTTCACAGCTAAAACCATAAGTCAACTACGTCTCACTTCCTCCAACATGCCCATTCCTCAAAAGACTGAATCAGTAAAGAGAACTGCTGATCAGAATCTTCAAGAAGTCAGGAAGAAACAAAGGTCTGACAAGCATACCAAGAAGGTCATTGGATCAAGCTCTCACAATAATGAGAAAGGAAAACCCACTCCAGCTCAAGAAGTATTTGCTCATATTGCTGAACATGCAAGAGAGCTGGTTGAAGCAAGCACTCAACAGTTTGAAGCCATGCTTGCTAGGAAAGTTGTTGAGAATGTTGGAGAATCTGCTGAAGGGCAGCAGAAAGTTGAAGCACCTTCTGGAGATTTAAGAGTTGAAGAAAATACTGAGCAAGATGCTCAGAATGTTGATAATGATACACAGGAAGTTGCTACAATCCTGGCATCAAACACTCTTGGAAGTGAGAATCAACAAATGGAAGTTGATGATGAAGTTCAAGTAAATGTTGGAACACATTCTGACTTTGATCTCAACATTGAAGATACTACAAATGATCTCTATAATGAGATCTTTCAAGATGCTCAAGAAGAAGACATTCAGCCAAATGATCAGAATGTTCAAAACAATACTGATCAGAATGTTCAGGAAGCTGGAGATCAGAATGTTCCCACTGAGCAGCTGTCAGCAGATCCAAATCCACTGGATTCAGGATCTTTGCCCTCTATGGAAGTTCAGCATCTTGTTCAACCTAATCAGAATGTTCAGGTTAATCCGAATGTTCCCTCTGATCAGAACATGGAACATGCTCAGTTTGTGAACTTGTCAACATCAACTATGGGGTCTACTGCTGGAATTAGCCAATATTTGGTGTCCTCTCTACCAACACCAAACACCATTCCATCATCCACACCACCACCTCCTCAATCCAGAACCACTCAAAAGCTTCCAAACATGTCTGCCCTGTTTGACTCTTTGAACACTTTTGTCACAGCCAATAGAGAGAAATCTGAACCTTCTCATGCTGCTGAACCTGCTAAGCCTTCAAAGGCTGAGAAGTTAGCTGTTAGGGCTCTCAGGGTTTCAACAAAAACCCACAAGATTGTCTGTGCACTTGCTGATTGGACTAAGAATGTTCATGCTCCTGGTCTGGCCATTGATCCACCAATCTTTGATGATCCATCTGTCTTTGAGTCTGAACCATCCTCAGATTCTGGGGATTCAACTCCCTGAATCATTTCTGGTCCTACTCCCTATCCTTTTTGCAGATGACTAAAGGGGGAGAAGCTTTAGGATATTATATCTTAAGTTTTCTAAGTATTAGGCCCTAAGTAGGCTAAGTGATCAATAGTTATTGAAGTCTTATAAAACTTCATTTTTGCATGATCATATGTACTTTGAATTTCTTTTTTGTTTTTGAACCATGTTCATCATATAATTGTACTTCATGAATGATAAGTAATGAATGAATATTGATGTTGGTTCAAATCTGCATATTTTTATGTATGCTATGGATTATAAAAATGAGGGGGAGCTTTTATAACTTCTAAAAACTCATAATGGATTATAAAAATGAGGGGGAGCATTAAGATAAATTTTCTTTCAAGCTCTGAAATTCTTCATATATAATCAAAATCCATAATCCTAAATCATAAGTTTATCATCTTCAAAAAGGGGGAGATTGTTGAGGCAAAATCCCAAATTAATTTTAAAGATAATAAACTTTAAATGATTAAAGGATTAAATGGACTTTGATTAATTCCTTGGTATTTAACTTGTGCTCTTGAGTGTTTTTACTAAGACAAGAACATGTTTAAAACATACCAAATCAAAGGACATTTGAAATCATAAACTAACTCTGAGTTCAGAAAGTTAGTTCAGAAGGTTATTCAGAATGTTGATCAGTGAGTTGATCAGAACGTTCTGATAAGAGTTCAGAAAGCTGAACGTTCTGATGGAAACCCAGAAAGTGTTCATAAGCAAACACAGGATCATCAAGAACATGAAGAACATGCTAGTACATTTGACATAAATGAAAGGTCCAGAAAAGTACATTTGCATGGGTCTATCAACAAATAAAGGCATGAACAAGGAATCATATGGAAAGGATCTTTAATGTTCATCCAAGACTATGAACATTAAAGTACTAGGAATATTCCAATGTGAATTTAATCCTAGATGTTGCATTCACTGCACTTCAGTAGTGTCCTTACTATTATGATTGATTACATTAAAAGCTAGTCTTACAAATCATCCTAAAGTAAGCACAAATGGAACATTCTGATGGTCAGAATGTTCATGTCTGCGCATGCTTCAACCAATGAACAGTGTAGTTGGTGAAAAGTTGGCAAGCAAAGCAAAAGAGATCTTGCATCAGAGATAACCTGACCTCTGAGCTGTAAACAAGCAGATTTCTTTGAAGCATGGGCCTGAAGTTGCAGATCCACTGCTCTCTCTCTCCTGCACAAAGTCCAAGACAGATTTGGTGTACTTTATCCCACCTTTTCCAGCAAAACTGGATGCTTATGGAAAGGCTACTTTTTGGAGGATAAAACTCAAACAAATCTCACATCACGTGCTGGGCAAGCCCAGAAATTCATCCAACATTCATCCATGATGAACCCAGATGAAGAACATCATGAATATCCAACATTCTGATGAAGAACACAGCAACATTCTGATGTTCATCCTGGGAACTCAACAACATTCTGATGGTCAGAATGTTCACCCAGATTTTCAAGTAAAAGCTTGTGGGGCCCAGGACACGTGGCATAACACCATTGGTCACCTTACAACGGCTATATAAGCCCAAAAACTCTATAAATAGAGATCAAAGGCTCAGCACTACTTGCACCATTGCAAAGCATACAAGAAAACAACTTAATTTGTTTGAAGCTCTTGCAATTCAATTGATCATCACTGAAGGCTTTCTTCTTACCTTCTTTATAGTGTACATCAATTTTCTTTCTCCCTCTTTGTTATCTTATTCACAGATAACTTCTTCCTTCCTCTCTTCTTCTGTTTGTCTGATTCACATTCAAACTTTCACACAAATTGTAACAAAGTCTCATCTAGCTTTAGGGGTTCTAAAGTGTTAGCTTGAGCAAGAATTGTAAAAGTCTAAGTGGGTAACTTAGCAACAAGGTGCAAGCCTGCTGAGGCTTAGAGAATACAGGTTGTAAGTGTTCAGGTGAACACAGTTTGTAAGGTGCAGGAGTTGAGAAGTTATCTCAAGCATCATAGTGGAAAACTCTCACAAGATTGTGAGGAGAGGACTAGCCCACATTGGGTGAACCTCTATAAATCTCTGTGTGTTCTTTCTTTCTTCCTTATACTCTTTAATTTCAGTATACACAACACACACCAACACATTTACTTCATTAATCAGTTTCTGTGTATGAACTTCAGAACGTTCTAAGTTCAGAAAGTTAACTTAACCATTCCAAGAATTTTCTTGAGAATTATTTTTAAGTTACAGGTTATTTTTAAAGGGTCACAATTCAAACCCCCCCTTTCTTGTGACTATTTTATCTACTTCATATAGGACCTTGAAAGAATCACACTCGAATGTATCAAAACAACACCACTAGACCAACCTAAGTGGGTCATCTATATTAATCATTTAAAATTTAATTAGAGAGAAGCAACCATTATCATAAATGTGTCGGTCAGTCTACATTTTTTTATCAAGTACCTAGTGACTGAAGCTCACACATTTTAAGTGTGGAGAAGTGGAGTGTCCGGTGTTCGAACCTCGACCCCTACATATATTATGCATTGTCCCTACAAACTGCGCTAACCTCACATGGACTGTCTATCTGCTTTTTTAATTGCGCTAATCCATATAAAGTACGAAAATAGTTTGTGAAATTTTTATTTTAATTAAAATTATAGATATAGGTGATTTCTTTTACTTTCATATTTTAACAACTTATACTTATATATTTTTCAATGACATTATCAATATAACAAATATAATATAATTTTTTTAAATGACACCAATAACAATGACATCATCAATATAACAAATACCATATATTTTTTTTAATGACACCAATGATAATGACATTATCAGTATAACAAATATAATACAATTTGTTATCAGATGGCGATTAACCATGGTGCAAACCTCGAGATGGAAAGGTTCAACAGGGTGTGTAGCTTCATACTATGGCAAAGAAGGGTTAATGATATGTTGGCTCAATAAAGTTTACAGAAGGTGGTGCATGAGATGAAACCGACCGACATTGAAGATACTGATTGGACATAGATGAAGGAAAACGGCACAAAATTGATACATCTATGTGCTTATGATGAGGTGATGTATCATATCCTCGACCTAACAACGCCGAAGGAGGTTTGGGTTAAATTAGAGTCAGTATATGTCTAAGACGCTAATGAACAAATTGTTTGCGAAGTAACAATTATATAGTCTGAAGATGCATGAAGGATGGAATTTGCAACAACATATCAATATCTTCAACAAAATAATTACAGATGTGGTGAGTCTTGGAGTGAAGATCGATGACGAAGATAAGGCAATTATTTTGTGCTCGTTACTTTGATCTTATGACCACTTGGTGACTACTCTTACTTTTGGGAAATACACTTGGTTACTTTCATCTTATATTCCATAATTGAGAAAGAACTCAATTTCCCTTGGCACTCCACATGCAAATGGTTTCTCCTACATATCTGATGGAGATATGGAAATTACGAAGGTGAGAAAGGGTGTCTTAATTGCGTTGAGAGAAAGAAGAACTGCATGTAACATCTACAAATTGTAAGGGAGTACTATTGTAAGTGATGTTGTGTAAGTTGAGTATGATAATGATGCAACCAAACTTTGGCACATGCGTCTGGGTTATCTCAGCGAGTTGGGATGATGGAGCTTCATACTAAAAATCTATTGAAGGGTGTTCGCATTTGCAAGATGGATTTGTGCAAGTATTGTATCCTTGAGAAATTGTGTCGTGTTTGGTTCAAGATCGAGAAACACAAAACAGAGGAAAATTTAGACTATGTGCATTTTGATGTGTGGGGGTTTACTCCATGGGTGGTTTCGGGTATTTTGTGACTTTCGCGGATGATTTTTCTTGTAAGGGTTGGGTGTATTTCTTGAAGCATAAATTTGAAGTCTTTACCAAGGTCAAGTTGTGGAAGGCAAAGGTAGAGAATTATAAATGTAAAAAATAATCAAGTATTTGCGGTCAGATAATGGGACAGAGTACAATGATTCAAATTTCGAGAGGTTTTGTAAAGAACACGATATCCAGAGACATTTTTCCGTTTGAAAGACACCACAACAAAATGGCGTGGCAGAGATAATGAACGAGTCTCTAAATAGAAGGGCAAGATGTCTTTTTTCAAATGATGGACTATCTAAAGGTTTCTGGGCAGAGGAAACTCACATGACAAGCTCTCATATCAACAGGTTACCATGGGCTTCATTGGAGGAGAAGGTTGCAGAGGGGGTATGGACAAGTAATCACATTGATCTTGACAATTTGAGGAAGGGTCAATCGCCTCTAAGACTTGAACCTAGTAATTCATATTCATGACCAAAAGTGATAAAATCTTAAGCTATAAGGGCAGAATCTAAATAATTTTTTTCTTCAAAGATTTAAAACCAAAATTCGTTCAAATGTTACAGGTCAAAAGTAAACATTACCCAAATAGGTTAAGACATGTTGTTCAAGGACTAACTAAGGGTATTATAAAACAGGGTGATCATATAAAGTCCAAATGATTTGAATTTGTCAAACATGTTTTTCATGCTTTGACCACTCACACTTCATCAATTGGAATATGTATGTTAGCTACGACATCAACAAAATCACTCCACAATTTTCTTTTCCCCATAACTTTATTGATTTCAAGCAGTAATTTCGATAGAGAAACAAAATTTTAATACACCATCCAATAATTATTCAAACATAACAAAACAAATATCTAAAAACTTTTAAACTCTAAAGGGTATTTGATTTTTTTTAATTGATAGTGAATTTGGTAAAATCACTTTATATAATTTTAACAAAAATACACTTCGCAACTTCAACAAAATTGCAATATCATCACTTGAGCTTATTCAAACAAAAATCCACATTCTCTAAGAATGTGTGTTTTTCCAAACGTGAATCGGAGACGTACATCTTTCATGAAACTACACTTTGTATATACACACACAAATTGACGAACACCATTCAGTTGAACTAGGTCTTACAGAGTACCCTAACTGTTTTACAATCTTGTTATTATTACCAAAATTATAGAATACTTGTAACTCCTAATTTAATAGTAGCTTATTAGTAACATATACAAACCAAGAACATGAACTATGTTAACCTCTTCAAGTATTGACACCATAAATTTCCTGAATCCTTTGCAAATCATCATCATTCACCAACTCAATCTTCTTTTCTTGCAACACAATCGGATACATAATAGCCTCCTCAACAGAAGAATGCCCCAACCCTAGTAAATGACCAACCTGATGCATCACAACAGATTCCAGATCCACATCATCCTCTTTAACAACATTTTCACTAGGTAACACCCACTGTTCATCTGCATCCAAGTATACACTGCCAACATTAACACTATTGTTTATATAACTGCCTCCAACCGTTCCACCTTTTCCATCCAACGTCAAAAACGCTATACGAATATCTGAACCATTAAACGATGTTGTCTCAATAAAGTTCAATGCAGTTGCATTTGACCAACGGTTAAACGCGTCTTGAAACAAAGACTTAACATCGTCTGTGACGTTATTCTCTGGATGAAAAGCATATGTCAACGATCTGTTCTCCACATTCCTCCACCACGGTTTAAATGGACTTGTTTTGTTGGTGAAGTTGTTCTTCATGGTGGTGGTTCCATTGATTATGTCGGGAACACCACAACGTGGCTTTGAAATAATTTCATATATATCTTGATCAAGTTGACCTGTGGAGAAAAACTTGTTTGGTCACAATCGAAATGATATTTATGTGACACACACATAAAAGATAAATAATTAAACAATATACATTTTTAAAATAATTAAATGATATATATTTTTGTATGTGCGAGTCTAAATGATTTAAATAATTAAATGATATATATTTTGTATATGCGTATCTAAATGATTTTTTTTGGACCGGTCACTATATACTCCCTCCGTTTCAAAATGAGTGTCGCTTTAGCCAAAAAAAATTGTTTCAAAATGAGTGTCGCTTTCAGTTTTCAATGCAATAATAACTTTTTCTTTTCAATTGTACCCTCCAATTAATACTCTGCACACTACTTCCAAAATATAACTTTTAAAACTAACCAATAGTTAATAAGGATAATTTGGTAAAATAACCATTCTCTTTCTCTTAATCATTGCATTTCTTAATATGTGTGTAAACACCTAAAACGACACTCATTTTGAAACGGAGGGAGTAGTATTTATCTTACCTGTAGTATTGAGATTGAAATTTGTTTGAAATTCGATTATTGCAGATTGAAGATTTTCAGTGAAAGCATCTGTGAAATTTGAATGCAAAGTTGAAGAGTTTAGGTAACCGAAGAATTGTAAATATTCTTTCAAATCGGAAATTCCGCTAACGATGTCTCCAATCTCTAGAGCTTTGTTGAAGATTGACTTGAGTTTATTCCAGATGCTGGAAAATAATTTACTTGAAGTTATGCGTTTAAGATAGAAGGGAATTCTGCTTCTAACTATTAATCCAATTGCTGGTGCAAAAGAAATGGATTCGGATACATCTGCAAGTAGAAAAGATAATACTAAGAGAAACATATAGGTTTTTTGTGTTTTCAATTTCATAGTTTGGTAATTGTGATGTTAACTTGGATTATAATGTTTTTTGTTTGGGGTTAGAGAAAATGTGAGTTAAGGTAATACCTTAATATAGAACTTGGCCAATGGATTTGGAGAAAGTCAGATACCTTGTAAAACAAATATTATTATTGTCAACAATGTATTGGTCAACTAGTTGTGTTTATTCAATATGATGCAATCACGGGGAAATTTCGTTATTAACTTAAAAAATGAAATAAAATTTGATAACTATTCAAATGGTTCGCTCTCAATAAAATAAAGGGTTAATAGTGTTTTTCACCCCTGTAATATAGGCCATTTCCGGTTTTCGCCCTTGTAAAATTTTCGGTTTGATTTGCACCTCGTAAAAAAATTTTTTTCCGGAAAACACCCCTCCCCCCTCCAACTCAGCAACTTCGCTTACGTGGCGCTAATTTGGCAATTTTTTTCATTTTTTTTAAATGCCACGTGTAAAAAATAAAATCCAGGTCAGATTTTTTTTAAAAAAATATTTTAAAATAAATTTTCAAAAATAAAAAAATCCAAAAAATAATAAAAATATTCAGTTTTTTTCCAAAAAATTAAAAAATCGAAAAATAATATTTAAAAAATAAAAAAAATCCAAAAAATAATAAAAAAATTCAAATTTTTTTCAAAAAATTAAAAAATGGAAAAATAATTTTTAAAAAATAATAAAAATATTCAAATTAAAAAATCGAAAAATAATTTTTAAAAAATAAAAAAAATCCAAAAAATCATAAAACTATTTAATATTTTCCAAAAAATACAAAAATTCGAAAAATAGTTTTTAGAAAATTCAGAAAAAATATTAAGATTTTTTCCGAAATATAAAAAAACAGAAAAATAGTCATATTTTTTTTCCAAAAAATTTAAAAATCGAAAAAAAAAATAGATTTTTTTCAAAAATTTTAAAATTATAAAAAAAACTATTATGATTTTTTTTGGAAATTTAAAAAATTAGAAAAAAATCAGAAAATATAATCGGATTTTTTTAAAATTAAAAAGATTTTCAAAAATTCTGGAATTTAATTTTCAAAATACAAAAAAAGTAAATTTTCAAAATTTAAAAAAAAGGTCAGATTTTTTAAAAAACACTCTGGAAAAAAAATTAATTTTAAAAATCTGAATACAAATTTAGAGGTTTTTACAAAAGTTGTGGAAATTCCATTTTTCCTATAATTAAGCTCTTCCTTAGAGGAGGTAGAATTCATAAATCATCTTTCCATGACGATGACAAAACCCTCCGAGATTATTTGAGAATAAAAATTCTTATTATATCCCCAAAACGGATTTTTGTTAGAATCATTAGGCAAAAAAAAAACTATTTTTTTTCGATTTTTAAATTTTTTGGAAAAAAAAATATGACTATTTTTCTGTTTTTTTATATTTCGGAAAAAATCTTAATATTTATTCTTAATTTTTTAAAAACTATTTTTCGAATTTTAAAATTTTTTGGATAAAAAACTGAATATTTTTATGATTTTTTGGATTTTTTTTATTTTTAAAAAATTATTTTTCGATTTTTTAATTTTTTGGAAAAAAAACTGAATATTTTTATGATTTTTTGGATTTTTTTATTTTTTAAAAATTATTTTTCGATTTTTTTGAAAAAAACTGAATATTTTTATTATTTTTGGGATTTTTTTTATTTTTGAAAATTTATTTTTCGATTTTTTAATTTTCTGGAAAAAAACTGAATATTTTTATTATTTTTTAAAATTTTTGGAAAAAAAATAAATATTTTTATGATTTTTTATATTTTTTAAAATTTTTTTTGAAATATTTTAAATATAAAATCTGATTTTTCCACATGGCCAATAAAAAAAATAAAAAATGAAAAAAATAAGCCAAGTCAGCGCCACCTAAGCGAATCTGCTGAGTTGGAGGGGGGAGGGGTGTTTTCCGGAAAAAAAAAAAAATTTACGAGGGTGCAAATCAAACCGAAAATTTTACAAGGGCGAAAACCGGAAATGGCCTATATTACAGGGGTGAAAAACACTATTAACCCTTGTTTTTTTTTTCCGAGGGTAATGGCTTTGTCCCCCCTCTTTGTAATTTTTTTTTCCTTTTTTAAATAAAATTTACTTATTGGAAAGGCGGCAGAGGAAAGGGGTGTCTGTTGGGTGCCAACCTAGTTGGGATGCTTCAGATTCTCCTATATGTCCAACCTTTCTCTTGGCCTTATAAAAAAAACATGACAAATTCGATAAAATTTTAAATTTTAAATTAGTTTTTTTCTTATTATTTCAATTATTTATAATTTAAATATGAATCTAAAAAAATTTAAAATTTATTTTTAATAATTAATATTTTATTGAATTGTTTAAATTTATAATTTTCAAACGATAAAATTACATATAGTCTTTTCTTTTTTTCATAAATTTAAATACTTTACCCTAACTAACTTTTTCTTATAATTTTCAATATTATTTTTATGATTAATAAAATTTTGATTCTTAGTGATAGTTTTATTTATTATTTATTTTGAATAGTTGATATTTTAATAGGTTTTTAATTATTATTCAAAAGTAAATGCAAATATTTTTATATCACATCATGTTGGTTTCTAACTCGGCTCTCAGTGGCGGAGCCCTTCATGGATTAGGGTTGGCCACTGCCCACCCAAAAAAATTAAAAAATTAACGATCATAGGTCTACTTTGCGAGATTTTATACAATTTTGTGTCGATTTTAAGTTTCGGTTGATCCAAATTCCCGCAAAGTGGTGCAGTGGCTCACCCGAAAAATTTAAATAATTCAATTATAGGTCTAATTTGTGAGTCTTTAAATAATTTTTCAACGGTTATAATTTTTTGCGGTTTCAAAAGTGGCATACGTAATTTTTGTGATGCTTATACTTGACATATTGTCATGTCAACTGAAAAATTTTTCAGTTAATAGTCGTAATGTACAAAAAAAGTTTCATAATTTATAGTAGTTGTTAAATTAGTAATTTTTTAAGTATCCACCCTAACTTTTTAGTCAAACTCCGCCATTTCAACTTCGTACTTAATGTTTATTACAACTTTAATTTGTGTTTATATATTATAATTAATTTTAGTGGCCCACCCCACCCGAGTTTTTTTTTTCTGGCTCAGCCACTGTCGGCTCTCATCATGGAATACAATTTACACAGGAGAAATATGATACGACACAATCACAAGATCGACTTATCATATTTATCATATTTAATAACCAGAGAAATATGATTCTTTCGAAAGGAATATTGAGAGAATATAGAGTGAGTTCTAGAGAAACTATTAATATTTTTTTTGGTGGTGGCCGGGGTTCGAACCCCAGACCTTACATATTTTTTTATGCATTGTCCATACCATTTGAGCTAACTTTTTCACATTTAAAATGTGTGAGTTCTAGCCACTAGACTACTTGACAAAAAATACATATGTTAAAAATTCTACAAATAACAAGTAGTAGTGCGATAAAAAAAAATTAGTAGTATTTATTAGAAAAAAATTAATTTTTAACATTTGTAAAATAAATTGACATACTTTCCAATATATAATTAATTTTTTTGATATTAAGGACGTCTATTTATCATGAGTTAAGATCATCTCCATTTGCTACAATAATGTCAATGTCTATTACTATAGTTTTAGTGTAAATACATAATAGAAATGCACGTATTTATAAAATTATGACATTAATTAAACATTTATACATTAAAACTATAGTATTGGATATTGCCATTGTAGTGAATAGAGATGATCTCATCTCATTTATCATAATCCATTGCAATGACTTTCATTATTCACCTGATTGCATTCATTCCAGTAGTTGTGTTTATTCAACATGGTGCAATCGCGGGGAAATTTCGTGACTGACTTCAAAACATGAAAGAATTTTGTGTTGTTTTGACTAACAAATAAGGAAAAAATAATCGACAAATATTCAAACGGTTTGTTGCTCCAAATGGATTGATTTAAAAGAAGTTATATTTGTATAATTTTATATGAGAATTTTCTATTTTATACTTATATTATATTTTTATTTTATTTTTCTGTTATTTTGATTTTTGTATCAATATCTACTTTTCTTCGTAAATTCATAATTGTTCTATAAGTTATCATATAAATGGTTGTTCATATAATACACCTCTTGATTTAAATGTTAGAAAGCTTGGATTCCTTGAATAAATGGTTATGGCGTATGAAGAAAATTTAGATGGAACGAAAGAATTAATTTTTTTCATCTAACAAGTTTCACGATAGAGGGTATTCCCTTCTATTTAAAAAAACAATTTTCACATCTATTCCATCCGTTCCACTTTATACGTCATTCTAACAAAATTTGTTTGTCAAATTATAGGCCACTTTAAAGTATCAAGGAATCATTAATGTTTATTTTTCTATTATGCCCCTTTCTATTTATTACTTTATCTTTTTTCAATTCTTTTAATTTATGTTTTCCATACCATTAATGAAAGATATTTTTGTAAAACAACTCACAATTACTCTTTTCTATACAACATTAGCTACATTTCTTAATTCATGTGCATTTGTTAGAATAACATGTAAAGTGGACCGAAAGGAGTTTTTGGTTTTTCTCTTGTGATTTTGTGGTCCTAGTGCGACGTTGTTTTGTTAGTCTTATTTGTGCGGTGTTTGTCTTTTCCGTCTTGTTCATGTGTTTGTTCAGTTCAGATTGTTAGATCAGTTTCGATCCAATGCGTATTCAATCAATGATTTTGACGTCGTCAACAATGCAAATCCAGATGCATGAGTACTCCAAAGACTTGAATATAGTCCTGTTTTAAGGTTTTTGTAGTTTATAGTTTTATCTTAGGGTTAAATATGTTTTTGGTCCCTATAAATATGTCAACTTTTCGTTTTAGTCCCTCTAAAATTTTCCTTCAACTTTTAGTCCCTATAAAATTTTTAATCTTCACTCTTGGTCCCTCTTTTAAGGTAAACTCATTTGTAGAATTCATATTATTTAATAAAATTTTCCAGAAAAATTCAAAATATTATAAGAATCACTCCAAAAAAAATTCAGAATTTTTTAACAAAACATGAATTTAATATGAATTTTTATATGTTTTAAGGTTAAAAATTCATATTTAATTTGTGTTTTGTTAAAAAATTCTAATTTTTTTAGGAAATTTTTTTAGAATATTTTATACATTTCTGCACAATTTCATTAAAAAATACAAAAATTAAATTAAAAATAGGGACCAAAAGTAGTGATTGAAAATTTTATAGGGACTCATGTTTTATCTTGGTTTTCGGGTGTCAAACATTGATTACGTTTGAACCTTTTTAACCTTTGATATCTTATTTTTTCTTGGGAAGGGAAAAAATAAGTAAAACCCTTGAGAATCGAGGTCCGGGAGTTGTTTTCGCTACGGGAAGGTGTTAGGCACCCATAACGACTATAGTATCCTATAGGAACCGTCTTTACTTTCTACGCGCGTGCTTGATTTTTAAATGCTATTTGGAAAATGATATTTACACCTAAGAGTTTACTAAGTGAAGAATTGGAGGGAGAAGAAAGCGTTTGAATTTTTATTTTATTTGAATTGAAGGAATTTTGATTCCTTGCCTACGTGCCCTTTTAAGGGATCAAATCCACCGTAGTTCTCTTCCAAAAAATGTTTTTGTTTTTGTTGGTTGATTTTAAGTTTGAAAATTGGAATTTTGAAGAATGAGGGAGAGAGGCCTCAAGGGCATAAGATTGTGAAATTGTGAGGTTGAATTAGTTATTTTGCAAAAGAAAGTCAAAGTATGATTAAAATTCATTAAGATTTTATTTAAGAAAAGAAAAGGAAAATTCAATGGGATTTGATCCCAAGGTTTATTTAGAAAATGATTTGAGTGATGTTGTTCATGTTTTTTGGAAAAGAGAGTTTTTTCTAAGTTTCAAATCTCCTAAACATACATCTAAGCATACATATCCTAAACATACATCTAAAAATATCTATGTGATGTGTGTGCATGTGTCGGTGCTTGTGTCGGTGTACATCATTAGAGTCCATTGTCCTTTACATCATACCCTAGTTACATGCTATGGTCTTGCAAGAATTTAAAAGCATAAAGTAAAATACAAGGATTCCTAAGTATTACATTCTAATTTTTGCATGAATTTGAAAATAAAGACCAAGAATAGAAGATGGAGGATGAGATGCTTTTATGGAATGCATGAAACATGAAGTAAAGTGGTTAGTAGCATAGGGTATTATAGAATGGAAATTATAAGCAAAAGAAACACTAAAAAACTTGACAAAAAGTAATAAAACCCTTAACCTAAAAGCACTAAAATATGCCTAAAATTTACCATACATCAAAGCCATTATATGACCTATAATCCTCACATCATGACAATTTTCTAAAGGCTTTTATTACAATCAATGATATGAGAATTATAAGGACACATGCAAGTCAAGTATCATGATGTATTTTAGACACACTTGGCATTTTATTTTCACAAACAAACATTCACATGGCTTGTAGAACAAGTAAACACATACAATATATTCACATGCAGTAAAAACACTTCAAAACAGCAAGAAATCCATTACAAATTCACCCTTCACAAATCAATATCATGTATCATGATTAGGGATCAAGAACATGTACTTTTCACAAGTTTTTTAATGTAAAATATCACAAGGTAGCAAGAAAAGCATCACATTATTTTTTATCAACCTTTAACATGCAAGCTCATATCACAAAACTAACAAGAAGTATACATGGATTTTTTTAGAATTTTTAAAGGACATTTAAGCTCAAGAACATGTAAAACTCCACAAATTTTAACAAAAATAGTGAACAATTAGCAAGAACACCACACATATTTTCCCTCACATTTTTACATATGAAAATATCACAAATGTGTCAAGAAAATTATCAAAAACATGTGGAAAATTTTTAAGAATTTTTTAAAAGAAATTTAGGCAAAGCAGGGGTGTAAAAATTAAAGAGGTGAAAACGCAATCCACAGCAAAACCAAGCCCAGGCCCAAGGGAACATGGATCCTGGATCATCCAAACGTATCAGGGACGTTGGATTGATCCAGTTCCTAAAACCCTAGATCAGACGGTGTAAACACATGGTCTAAGGGTGAACCAGACCGGTTCGAATGAACCAGTTCGGTTCAAGCCTGTATAAAAGCAAAAAGAGGCCGGTTCTTTTCATTCTTAACCCTAGTTTCTCTCTCTAAGGCTCTCTCTCTCTCAAAGCTCTGCAAAGAACTCGCCGGAGAGGATGAATACCGGTCGGAAACTTCATCTTCTCCGACGTAGCCTCCAGATTCCGATGAACATGCAACTTAAACGTTTTCTTTAGAACAGAAACACCGTAACACTCGTTTCTTCGTCCTCTATCTGAATCTTTCATTATTTTTTGCAAAAAAATTGTAGATCTTCCTAGATCTACACTTTTAGGGTTCGGTTGTGTTGAGACTGACGAAGAACAAGTTGAAACGATGCTATGATGTTCGTTTTTACGGTGTAAATCCTCACCTCTTCCTCTATTTGCAAACGTTTTCAAGAAAAACGAGGAAAGAAGTGCAGATTCACACCGATTCACTTCGATCTGACTTCGCTGATGTATTTAAAGGAAAAAACTGAGAAGTTTTACGTGTTTACCTGTTGGAAATTGGAGATTCGAAGGAAGACGAAGGAAGATTCCTTGATTCTTCTCTGATCTTCTTGTGAACGCTTCGTTGTTGTTTCAACTGAAAAGATAAAACGGTGAATCTGTTTTGATGCACCGGTCTGATTCTTTCTCCTCTATCTTCTTCTCTGGTTCGATCTTGCTTTGATCCTTCTTCTTCTCTCCTTTAATCTCCTTCTTGTGATCGCCTTTGAGCTCGAATTGCAAGGAGAGAGATGCAGTTCGATGATGATGATTTTCGAAGAAAATCACTGAGAACTTGCACGAATCCAATTGAATTTGGTGAAAATTTGTTGAATTGAAATGGTTTTGGTTTTGATTCTCTGAGAATTTTCGTTGATTTTTGTGTAATTGATGATGAATTTGTTAATTTCGTGTTTGTTTTGGTGAATCTGGAAACGGTTAGGGTTTGTTAGGTTCTTCAAACCTTCATCATGTTCTTGGGATCTTTCTGGACTTTGATTCTTTTTACTGGGAGAGAGAAATGTGAATGTGTTTATGAGTTGGCACTGCGTGAATGATGATCCTGACACTTGTGCAGTGAATGCGCCTTTTATAGGCTGCCATGTGGCCGTTGACCCAATGAGACGCTGACATGTGGACTTGGCTGATGACTTGGACAAAAGGACTGAAATTGGACTTGGGGACTTCCCTGCAATTACCAAAAAATAATAGACTGGACCGTAGAATTAAAAAAAAGGACTGAAACGTAATTTTGACAACTTGAGGGACTAAAATGAAAATATTAGAAAATAGGGACTTTAATGAAAATAAAAATAAAATTTTGACTAAAATTTGGTAATTTGTAATAAACGTAAAGTGAAACCAATAAAAAACACAAAACGGACTAAAATGAACCAACTACATAAATGAGGTACTTCAAAGTAACCTCTCTCTGTCAAAATTTCATGTGAAATGACCAAAATGCCCCTAGGGACTAAACTGGCTCAAAATGTCTCAGATGCAATTTTAAAATGGTTTTTTAACAGGGAATTAAAGCAAGAGTTTATCCAAACCAATTGAACAGACTCAGAGACAATTTTTAGAGATTAAACAGAGTTCAAACACTGGAAATGACTAAAATGCCCCTAGGGGCTAAACTGACTCAAAATGACTCAGATGCAATCTTTTGAAATGGATTTTGACATGGAATTAAACAAAAACTCAATCAAACCAATTGAAAAGACTCAAACAATTTCAAGGACTAAAATGAGTTTGAATGCAGGAAATGACTAAAATGCCCTTCTTCATGAATTTTGCAAATAACATTGAAATAAAATGCAGAGAAATATGCAATTGATCAGAGACCAATTCAAATGACTTGAAATACAAGAAAGATGTTTTGGATGACTTGAAATGCAAGAAACATGGACAAATACACAGTTGAAAAGATTTGTAAAGCTAAGTTGAGAGATAAAGCAGAGTAAAATGTCAGTGTAAACAATAGCAAATTGGTAATTCTTCAAGAATAATAGACATATATCAAAGATGAAAGAAAATTTTGAACAAGTATTTTTAGGTCCAAAATTAGGGTATAACAACTCAAAGTTGAAGGAAAATTTTAGAGGGACTAAAACGAAAAGTTGACATATTTATAAGGACCAAAAACATATTTAACCTTTTATCTTATTAACATGAATGTTGTGAGTTTGTTCGTGGATTCATCCATTTTGTTTTTAGGAAATTTGTATTGTTCCGATATACTATATCAATTTAAATGAATGAATAGTTATTTTTAGTTAAAAAAAAAATTACAGTATAGATTATTCATCTCTAAATGACGGTGAAAGTTTCGTATTTATACCATACTAATAAAAAAGTATTTATGATAAAGTCTTATCCAATTATGCATGCTCACCTCATAACAAGATAATATTATATTATTATCTCTTGTTAAAAAACATTATATTATCGTATATTGTAACTTTTTTTTAGTATATGTTGTGTTTGAAAAGAATCAAATAATAATATAACAATTTTTTTAGGCAAAATCAAATTAGATTAAAATAAAAACAAAAGAGGTACAAACATTAGAGACATAAACTCGACTTAAGAAATTCACATAAAAATGTAGGTCAATCCCAAATAGGTGATATGGGCATACAAAGCAATCATAATGGAACAAATTTTAGTTAATCATAACATAAGAGCATCTATCACGAGCACAACCCAGCCTATGTACCGGCTAGAAACTAGATTGAAAAAAAAGTGATTTGTGAATATTAGTGAATACAACCAGAGTTTAAAAAATGGCAAGTGATTTAACCGCCAACATTAAAGCAGAATAATGTACCACAACTCCCTATCACAGACAACATCAAGAAAAAGGCCCTTTCGAGCCAAATAACGACTAAAACCAAACGCTAGCACAATTACAAATCCATGCATCCACCATTTACTATGAGAAACAACAGTGAGCTTATATCTATTTTTGGCCAACTAGGCGAAATTCATTCGCGAAGGACATGCGTGGATCACAAGAACATGAAAGCTCTTGACGCATATAAAACCCATATCGAAGGATGAATCCAACACTATGCGCTCGAGCCACAACAATTGACCCAAATTTGTTACCAATCGAGCCCATATTGCACACAAACCGAACCACACATAAGCATGCCACCGTAGCAAAAACAACCTTCATGTCGAGAGAGGAACATATATAGGTTGAACAAGACAAACATAAACAGACTTGACGAAGAACCAACAACCATCGCTGAAACGGAGGCGGTGTCAGACTTCCCTTGTTAATAACAAAAATTATGATTTTGTTAAAAACATCCGGTCAGTTTCACAACCCCAAAGGGGATCCACAACAAGAAAACTTTCAACACCACACAACAAAGAGAAAAAGGCTCGAAGCAGAGTTACATAAGATTTGGTTAGAGGGTGGTGCGAAGGGCCGACGCAACTCATCACGCCACCGGTGGAGGCTTCTACATCATGAAAACAAGAGTTTGGATAGGGGAGATATAGTTAGAGAAAGGTATTGTAGAGAAAGCACAGTCAACAACTAACATATTAATATTTTTTAATTTCAAAAATATATTTTCTTATTTTTTAAATTGATTTTAAAATTTGTAAATTAAGGGAATGTCCACGTCAACAAGATCCGGACAAAGTTGCATAGTTAACAACTACCACATAGACAAGATTATGACGAATCATAGCTTAAATAGGACTTTTTTAAAAGATAAATATTTTTGAAAGGGCATTTTTTATTATTATTTTTTTTTTTGAAAGAGGCATTTTTTATTATTTGTTATTACTATTGATATATTTTAGTCATTAAAATTGCTACAAATTTATTTTGCTGAATTGAAATTGCTACCAATTTTATTAGTGGCTTAATCGGCTAGGAATTATTTCGGGTACAAGGCTAGGGATTAACTACAACACTCGTTTTTTGCTATCGCTTTCGATTCTCCGATTGGTCTAGTCATCTCTCCGATCTAACCTGTTTCAGTTTGCAGAACTCGATTTGGAGTTTCAAATCTGGTATCCATCTCTACACTCTTCTGTTTTCAACATTCTTCCTTTATTTCTTCAAATTTCATTTCTCTATCGTTTTTATTGCTGATTGGAAAAATACATTTTCATAGAAAATTCACTTTTAACTTTGATTCTTCATAAAATTCAAGTAGAAGGAACACGCAAGTGGATGGTGGGATTGAATCCCACAAAAACAAAAAACAAACCTAAACCCTACCCACAAGGGTTTATGAACTACCCTTTTGGGCCTAGTGCGTTCATCCGGATGCATTTTGAAATTTAAGCTTTATTATAGATATTTCAAGCCATGGATGTATTAATGAGTCTGTTAGGTTTAACACTGCGTCGTGATCATTGTAGATGCACATCGGTGTTGAAGTTTGTGGTTCGGTAACAAAACATCGTATGCGATGTTGTAGGTTGTTTAGAAATATACACTGCAAGTCTTCACTTAAATCAGCCTTTTGTACTAGCAGTAACCACATAGAATATGTAATGCTAGTTGGAGAATGATGGGCAGCTTGCAAATTTTGACAGAAACTCTTTGTAGCTTAGAGCTTCGATGATGAACAGATGAATTGAATGAGAAGGATGCTAATGGTTATTAGTTATTACTAAGATCACAAATACTTAAGAATTGATCCTGGTAGATTTGAGATCTTGAGTTGATGGCGTTGAATGGTCTCTGAGTTGGGTTGTTCCGCCAGCGGTAGCCTTCTTCTTTGGAGGAATGAGGGTAGTGTACCTGCACACAGTCCGACGGTCAAATCAGTAAGCGCAGTGGAATGATTGGTACTTTAGGGTAAAAGTGAGTGTATCTGACCCAGTGTCTATGAGCTACTCCCTCCGTTTCAAAATGAGTGTCGCTTTAGCCAAAAAAATTTGTTTCAAAATGAGTGTCGCTTTCAGTTTCCAATGCAATAATAACTTTTTCTTTTCAATTGTACCCTCCAATTAATACTCTGCACACTACTTCCAAAGTATTACTTTTAAAACTAACCAATAGTTAATAAGGATAATTTGGTAAAATAACCATTCTCTTTCTCTTAATCATTGCATTTCTTAATATGTGTGTAAACACCTAAAACGACACTCATTTTGAAACGGAGGGAGTAGTATTTATAGTGTAGGTTTCGGGTTTTGTCCCTTGAACCTTGACCTGGACAGGTGTTCTGTGAGGGACAGCTGCAGCCCTCAAGGGACAACTATGAACAGACAATGAGAGGATGGCCTTGGATCAGGACGGAAGGGTCTAGGTCTCTTCCAGGGGTCATTATTTTCGTGCGGTCCTGCCTAAGGTCCATACCATAGTCCTTATGGGCCTTAGAACATATGTTGGGTTGGGCCTCGGTCCAGACAGGAACAAGAACCCACATTGTTTTTGTAGCAGATGAAGCAGAATTCTTAGCTGATACAAATGCATCAATGAAAGAAGTGGGCATAATAAATGATACACACGAGTATTATATGTTTTAGATTCAAATAGTAGTTTGTAACCTTGCCTCTTGAAATTATGCATGCAATTTAGGTTTATTTGTTATTACTACCATTTTTCTGTCTTTTTTTAATATCAAATTCATTTTACTCTAGTACATGAGCATAAATCAACAATAATGATTTTTAAACATACAGACGAAAATAAGACCAAGTTGCTTCTAGATATCATAACATGGTAGTCCGAGGCAGAAGATCTAAACGTGCTCAAGGGAGAGGTCGCAGTGATCTACCACAACCTTCCACTTCCCTAGGTAAGGACTTTTTTTAATGCTGAGTTTGCAATAACAAATTTTCTTAAATTTGTGAACTAGTGTCTCTGAATCTGTAGAAGTTTATTTATATCACCCTTTTAGCATTACTTGTGGCTTCAGACAAGCATTACTTGTGACTTCAAACAAATTTTCTCAACTTTGTAAACTATTATCTTTGCAGCCACTATGTGGATCTCACTATTTCTTGCTGTATAGGCGTCAAGACTGACAAGAACAGAATTCAAAAGAAAGGACCAGTAAAGGGTTTTGATGCATTAAACAATAAGCAAAAATTTGCTCCTTTCAATTCTGAACAGAATGATGAAGACAATAACTACAATGATGGTGAAGATGAAGAGATGCAATTCGTCAATATTTATCAACAACAACTACAGGCGACTGTTGCGAATAATTCAAAAAAATGTATTGAAGCTGGTAGAGGATCCCATGTAGAAACTGACAGGCAAAAAGTTATATCTTTAGAGGGCGCTTCTAACCCGTAAGTCACTTGCCACTTCTGTTTTTCTTTTTTGTTTGATATTTATGGTTTGATTTACCAAGAAACAGAAATAGGACTTGTAGAGTTCTTGCCATGCATTTGTAGAAGCTGTAGCTTGTATATATTGATATATCTCGTAATATACTCATAAAAATAAAACCAAGTTGTATATAATCATCTTTAACATGGAAATCAGAGGTAGACGGATTACTCGTGGTCAAGGGAGAGGTCATAGTGATCTACCAGGGCCTTCTCAACCGTGCATTGATCCACCGCCACAACCAGTACATACTTCGGTTTCCACAGGTATTTAATTTTATAGGTTCTTGCATATGGTGCTTGTTGCATGTTGTAATTGCATATGATGCCTATTGGTTAATCTCCCTATTTCTTGATCTATAGGCGTCAAGAACGACAAGAATCGAATGCAAAAGAAAGGCAGGGGCAAAGGGCTTGATCCATTAAATAAGAAGCAGAAATCTACTGCTCTTAATTCTGAACAGAATGAGCACTGCGACATTAATGGCGAAGATGAAGAATTGCAACTCATCGTTGACAAAATTTGTCAATCAAAACTACACAAGCAGCAAGCAACTGATGCAAATAATGTGGAACGGTTAATTGGATCTAATTTTGGACTTTCCAACAATGTGAGGTCATCAAGTGTAGGATATCATGTAGAAGCTGATACGAGAAAAGTTATATCTGTAGAGGGCATATCTAACCCGTAAGTCACTGGTCACCTGATTTTCATTTCTGTTTGATCATTTATGGTTTGGTTTACCAAGAAATAAAAAGCCAAATGCTGACAAGTTCTGTCGCGGCCCATGTTAAGAAATTGAAAATAGTTGAAAATGGTGTATTCAATTCCTTAAAAGTTAAAATACTGTTCTTTTCTAGACAATATACCTGTATTTGGTTTCTTAACATGTGTCACCAGGGCCCTTGTTAGCAAGACCGTAAAATAAACAAAGAACTTGTTCTTGCCATTCATTCGTAGAAACTGTAGTTTGTATATATTGATATATTTCGTAATATACTCATAAAAATTAGACCAAGTTGTAAATAAATATCTTTAATATGGAAATCAGAGGTGTTGGAAGTAGACGTGGTCGAGGGAGAGGTCGAAGTAATCTACCAGGGCCTTCTCAATCGTACATTGATTCACCACCAGCACATACTTCGGTTACCCCAGGTATTTAATTTTATAAATGTTTGCATATGGTGCTTGTTGCATGCTGTAATTGCATATGATTCATATTGGTTGAGCTCCCCATTTCTTGTTCTACAGGTGTCAAAAATGGCAAGAATAGAATTCAAAAGAAAGGACGGGGTAAGGAAATTGATACATTAAATAGTAAGCAGAAATCTACTGCTTTTAATTCTGAACAAAATGACGAACACTACACCAATAATGTTGGGGAAGATGAAGAATTGGAACACATCTCAGAGAAAACTATTCAAGCACAATTACACAAGCAGCAAGCAACAAATGCAAATAATGTGGAAAACTATAATGGATCCAATTTTGGACTTTCCCACAATGTGAGGTCATCAAGTGTGGGATATAATGTAGAAGCTGACACAAGAAAAGTTATATCTGTTGAGGGCATCTCTAACCCGTAAGTCACTGATTACTTGCCATTTTTCTATTCTGTTTGATCATTTATGGTTTGATCTGCAAATAAATAACAAAAGTCAAATGCTATTAATTGCTCTAGAGGCATATATTAAGGAATACAAAAAATATAAATATTGTCTTGAAAGTGGTGTATTTAATTCCTTAAAAGTTAAAATATTGTTCTTTTCAAGACAATATTCCTGTATTTGGTTCCTTAACATGTTCCTGAGGACATTTGTTAGCAAGACCCTAAAAAAAACAAATAACATGTAGTGTACTTGCCATGCATAAGTAGAAATTGTAATTTGTATGTATTGCTATATTTCATAGTATATATTCATAAAAATAAGACGAAGTTGTATATAAATATATTAGTGTGGCAATCAGAGGTAGAGGAATTAGACGAGGTCAAGGGAGAGGTTGTAGTGATCCACCAAGGCCTTCCCAATCGTGCATTAATCCTCCTCCACCACCAGCACATACTTCAGCATCCCCAGGTATTTCACTTTGCATATGGTGCTTGTCACATCATGTAATTGCATATGAGGCATATATGTGGATCTCATTATTTCTTGTTCTACAGCTGTTCAGAATAACAATGACAGTGTTCAAAGGAAAGGACTGGTTAAGGGGTTTGATGCATTAAATAATAAGCAGAAAGCCACTGCTTTTAATTCTGAAAATGATGAATACTATGGTTTTAGTGATGGTAAAGATGAAGAGATGCAGCTCATCATGGAGAAAATTTATGAACGACAATTACTCAAGCAGCAAGCAGCTATTGCAAATAACGTGACAAAATGTATTGGAGACAGATTTGGACTTTCCAACAATGTGAGGCCATCAAGTGGAGGATCCCATGTAGAAGCTGATAGGAGAAAGGACTTGTCTGTAGAGGGCATCTCTAACCCGTAAGTCATTTGTCACTTCTGTTTTATCGTTTATGGTTTGATTTATCAAGAAATAAATAAACAAAAAACATATACATAATGTATATTAGACCAAGTTATATATAAATACTTTTAACATGACAATCAGAGGTAGAGGAATTAAACGTGGTCGCGGAAGAGGTCGTAGTGATCCACCAGGGCCTTCTCAATCATGCATTGATTCACCAGCAGAAGCTGCACATACTTTGGTTTCCCCAGGTATTTCACTTTATGTAATGCTTGCATATGGTGCTTGTTGCTTGCTGTAATGGCATATGTTGATGTGCAAGTTTTTGCTGTCATGCTTTTGTTGTAATCAAATAACACAAAGAAAAACTGTTATACTTAGACAGCGGAACATGTGATCAAATATATCACTGGTTTATTTATTGTCTTATATGTTTCCCCTGTTTTCTCCTTTATTTCTGTTTTATCATAATGACTCATAAGCTTAGAAATAGAATTGCACAGCGGTAATTTTCCATTGCTTTAATGATGTAATGGTATTTTTTGTTATCCTGAAACTTCAAGGTGCTGCAGCCGACTATGGTAGCTGGCAGAATGCTCACCCCACATTCTTTCACAGAGGTGATACTTCTGCCACAATGGGTGAGTGAGTTAAGCTTAGCCTTTCATTTCTGTACTTTTCTACTCACAATATATATGTCAAGGTGCGGTGAGCTGTGAGGCTTGGAAATCTCCAACATGATATATATAATTTCTTTTAAGTATATGATTGGCATAATCTTCAGGCACTTGGCATGTGTTATTTAACAGCTTGCATTGTTCTACAGGTATGAAGAATGACAGGAACAAGATGCCAAAGGAAGGACTGGTTAAGGGGCTTACTGCATTAAATAATAAGCAGAAATTTACTGCTGTTAGTTCCGGAGAGAGTGATGAATACTCTGACTACGATGATGCGGAAGATGAAGACCCTGACTATGATGATGGGGAAGATAAAGAGATGGAACTCATTCGGGAGAAAAGTTTTGAACAACAATCACTCAGACAACAAGTAGCTGACACAAATAATGTGAAACAATGTAATGGAGGCAATTCCGGAGTTTCCAATCATGGGAGCATGGACAGTGCATCTTCAGATTCTGACCCACACCCAACTCATCCACCAGGCAACAACCCAACTTCACTGCTTGTGAGTGGAAGATCTGGTGTAGGTATTGATAGAAGAAAAGTTATATCTATCGAGGACAGCTCTAACCCGTAAGTCTCTTGGACCAAAACCATGTTAATTTTGCTTATGCACTAGCTCAAGACATGCCATCTCAAATTGTATCTTAAATGTTTGTAATTGTATTCTTAAGCCATTTTAAAACACATGCTTGCTTGTTTTATTGCCAACAATACTGTTATATGTGATTAGAGAGGAACTTGAAAATATATATTGTTGGAATAATTTCTGTTGCCGATGTTAGACTGAAGAGATCTGACTTGAGAGGTTGATGAAATGTAAGTGATGTAGAATCCAATGAGACACAATTTTATAGGAGAAAGCTGTAGATCACAAACTGCTATTGTGGTTACACATGATTTCTACACTTTTGTACTAATTGTTCTTCGTATGTTGTTTATTGCTTGTAAGGTGATTTGGAAAAATCTCATGGATGTTTACAACACTTTGTACCAAAGAGCGTATAGTAGAATATTAGCGATTTGTTCAAATTTTATTACGCTAAGCGCTATAGCTGCTACTTGACAACACTGAATATACAAAAATAATCTTGTATAAAATTATGCACTTCAATTATCATTATGGCTTTTTACCTCTTTCACATGCTAGTTGGAATAAATCAGTGATAAATTGTGTGACATGATAGAACTATCAAGCAAAGTAGATATGGAATCATGTACATAATCAGCACTCCCTTCCTGATGGAAATGGATATGACATCCACACCAACACCATCATATATAGTATAGCAAGCAACATGACATCAAATGAATATATTTATATTCATTGATGTATATATTTATATTCATTGATGTATAGTAGACTTTGTCAATTGCCAACCTAGCTGATGGCACAACTCCAATGTAAACCATACCATATTACTGGCATCATGCCATATCTAATTTGCCAAACCAATTTCTTACTTCGAGTTTAAATCCCTTGCAGGAGGAGGTTTGTTCCCCAAAGTGTTACCCGTGAAATTATATCTACTGTGATTGCACGGATGCCTACTCCAGCTGCGAAGTGGAAAGATTATCCAATTGAAATGAAGGATGAGTTATTTAAGGAATTCATGGTAAGTAGTTATGTTTTCTAACATCGTTTTATTTTATCTTAAGAAAATTTATTTATATTATATATTGGTGCAGGGTAAATACAATTTTGCATCGGATTCTGAACGCAATATTGCAAGAATAGTGTGGAACAGAACATGTATGGACCGCTATCCTGATCATTTAAAAAATGCTAGAAAAACGGCCTTACGACAGGTGAACTCAACAAACTTAGCTGATACTAAGGGGCATGGGCCCAAAGGACTGAAGCCAGAAGTATGGAATGGTTTGGTTGACATCTGGTTGAAACCAGAGTGGATGAAGAAGTCGGATGCTAATCGATGCAATAGAGCCGCCAAACCTGATTCAGCGTTGCACACCGGAGGCTCGATAAGCTTTAGAGAACATAAGAAGAGGATGGTAAATAATAAATATATACAATATTTTCATATACAATTATACTTATATGCTTTATATTTTGGGCTTTTCCCCTACAGTCCACCAAACAAAATGTATTATAATTTCAATAAATGTTAATTATAGGAGGAAGAGATGAAGCAAGAAGTTTCCTATAGAGATGTTTACGCTCATGTTCATAAGAGGAAAGATGGGGGATATATATCTCGGCGCTCAAAGAAATTGATCGTAAGTTAATTTAAAATACGCACAAGTTAATATATTATATGGATGCTACATAATTAATTTATGGCTCTTGCTATTAGGAAATTATTTACTAAAAAGTCAAATAGTTCAATTTCCAATGCATTGAATACTCAAGTTCCAAAGTTCTAAGAACATTAACTTACTATTTTAGACTTTTAAAGAGTGCCATTAGGGCGCTCGTTAACATTTCCCTTAATTTTATTTATATTTGTGATGCTACATATAGTTGATTATTTGTATATGTGGTAAAATGATTCTTGATATATTGTTTTAGGATTTATATGACACTATGATGTTGGAAAAGTATGGAGAAGATTTTTCCATGCATCCAGAGTTTGATTCAGAAGTGTGGGCAGAGGTGTCGGGTATGAATAAGAAGAGGAGAGCTTATGAAGCTCCTAGCTTAGTTATTGGCAATTCTAGACCCATGTCTACTTCACATGCAGATGCCGGTGGTCCCTCCCGCACTGTAGCTCCAACTGAAGAATATATTAAGGAAGCTGTAAATACAGCGATGACTTCTTTTGTGCAAACGCAATTAGCACCTATGTTGCAGCCCATCCTTTCTATGATTGGTAACTCCATGCGACAAGCACTGTCGAAAGGTAGAGTAGCTGAGATAGACAGTGATGATGATTGAGTTGTTGAGGTGGTTACATTATCCAACTCAGCTATCTTTTGTTACTCTGTTTCTGTTTTATGGCCGCTGAGAACAAGCAACTGTTTATACGGGCATGTGGACATCGATTGCCTATAGTATTACTGATTAAGGCTACTAAATATTATGCTATGTTTTTACATTTAAATTGATTAGGTGCAACTGAACGTACTTTTCTTTTTGAAGCATTGGAACTGACTTACTTGTTGTATGAATATGTGAAATGCAGGAGTTGCATTCAATTCTCCCCACATTTTGATAAGGATTCGTATTTGGTATCATTTCAATTAAAACGTTTTATAAATAAAAAAGCTACACAAATTTAATTATAAATCATCTATAAATAACTCTGATTTAGCTTAATAACATTTTATTGATGATTAGCTACAAATTAGCTAGATAGGAAATATTTCACTAATTTGATCATTTTAAGTTGTGACTATTTTCACTAATCTGTTAATTAGCTACCAAATTTGTCTTACTAGTTTTTAAACAAAACTTTGAGAGAGATTCCCTACAAAAAACAAATAAAACTTTCAGATGGATGAAATATACTGGCCAGTCGGCGAACCTGGAGGGTTTGCCCCGGTTTGAACTGGATGTCCGGGCCGGTTTGTGGCATGAAGAGGATCGTACATGGGATATTTAACCTGCAAATGCTCAATTTTACCAACCTCAAGGATAACTATTGTGATAAGAGTAATGCTGAATCTCGCGACAAGTTGTATCACGAATTTGTCCCGATAAGCATGCAAACATCCCATTGGTAAAAACTTGCATTATTTAACTATTAATTGAGAGCTATATAAGACCATGACCACTTCACATCTAAATATTAATTTTATATAGCTTTATATGCTTTCAATTGGAATGAGGCATTGAGTTATTGAGTGGTTTAAAAGGGATACTGGAATAACGTGTGACGGTGAATTTTTTTCTTTGAGGGCGTGTCCTTTTTCCTTTCAGACACATGATCTTGTTTTTTTTTTTTTTTTTTTTAATACAATAGTAGTATATATGTGAAAGAAATGTAACAATCAGTGTATTCGGGATAATCGTGAGCAAAATGGTTCGGGAAATATATCATCACTCTTGTGATAATAATAATTGATAATTATATTTGGTTTTTCCTCTATTTTTTTGGTAGATATAATTATATTTAGTTTATTTAAAAGAAATCTCGGTTAAGAGTAACTTACGTGATAATAATATATCTTATCTTGGTATATCTATAACTGTATGTAAGAGGTATACATGTTTTTGAACTGAATTGTTTTCCAGCTCTATCTTTCATTTAAACTATTTTAATATTTTTATAATAGTACTTAAATTATCAATTAAACAATTTGTTACATCTCATTAAAAAATGAACAATATACAAGAATCGGAGGAACAATATTGTACATCGTAAAAATACTCTATTTTGATCTTTAAAATAAATTATTGTATTTAGATGCAACATTTTTCTTCTAACTTTATCTAACTTCATTATTATTTTTTCTGAGTAAAAAAAAACTATATTATTTTATCGTCCCTTGCCAATAAAAATCGAAAGATAAAAACATTATTGCCCAACTTGACGCTAGCCATTTTGGATTGGCTTTTTATATTTTAAAATTAACATTTTATTCAAAATTTATCGTATCACTTTCATAAATTTGCAATGGACTTTCTGAATTTTTTATATAAACATAAATTTGCAATGAACTTTCTGAATTTTTTCCATATCCTTTTGAACCACAAGTTGAAGAACTGGACCAAGATGATATATGTTTTTGGATTTTGAGTTGCAGGTATAACTTTAAAATTAGAAGAACTCACATAATCAAGAAGTTGTTCATTCTCATTGACAAGATTTTCGTCTTCTTGATCAACGTGACTTTACACCCTGCACTCTAACATCATTCACAATTGAATGATCTTTGGCATTATCATTCACTAGAAGTTTGACACTTTAACTACATGGTAATGTACTTGCTCAGTACGAGTGTCCTCTACAGGATGATGGATCTCAGTATCATCTTGCTCTTCACTATCATTAACCTCAGGTTGGCGTTCCTCTTCATTGTTCACACTCATGTTGGTCCTTAGACGTACGTATTTTATTGTTATCGTTCGTCCTCTTTAGATTGGTCTTTTTCATAATTTGGAGCGGTCTTAGGCGGGATATTTCAGTGCATTCCTTTGGATACTCCTCCTGAGGTTGTTCATATCCAATGGTAATAGGTCAGGAAGAATCACCCTTCGATTTGGGTTTATCCAGCTTCACCCTATCCCCCTTGTTTTTTATGTGCAACATGTTGCAAAGAGAAACTGAGTGTTCTGTAGAACATAACTCAGGCAACCTTTCGTAAAGAATATAAACATAGAATGCAAATCTTTCACGCTCCACCATCACCTCGTTAAAGATTCTCTTTGGTGGGTCAATATTGATAAGAACGCGATCATAGTGGCCAAACACTCTCCTTTGAAATCAGGTTCCCACTTTGAGATGTGGAACCACCCTGGTCACAAATTATAGGTACCAATTGACCGGGCTTCATCTTATCTTTGGGATTGGTGAATTGAATTCAAAGAAACCTCGACTATGAAAAATCAACCTCCATTGTCCGAAATCCTTCCAAATTGTTTGCAGCTTCGACGAGAGATCTCGAGATGTTAAGGGTTTTGTCTCCTTCACTCATAACCATTCCATTCTTGTAAATTTCCACACCTTGATTATAAGTCTTGTGTGAGTTTAATGCAAACTGAGTCCCCTTTAATTTAATGCAAAGTTTCAGTAATAGCATGAGAGATATAGATCATCAAAATTTACAAGAGCCTACGTGAAGGAACATGTCAGATGATCTCCTTGTTTTGTTGGAGGCATAAAGTTTATGGAAAGAAACTTCCATCAACATATTGGTGGTGGCACGAGCATGATGTGCGAGAAGCCCTAACAACAACAAAGCAAAAAAAATCACACACAATGTGCGTAATGAAATACATGAGGAGCCCAACAAAGAGGTAACAGCCAGGATTTTATTGAAATAAGAGAACAATTAGCAAGACACGCTTACGAGGAAATGATCAAGGAGAATCATTGCATATATGGGAACTGATGATGGAACATCATATGATATTTTGACTATCTTTTTAGTTATTTTCTTTGCATTTCAAGGCAAATTAGAAGTCATACGGTGGAGTTGTCAATGGTTTGAGGAACTTTTTGTATTGTTTTCATTCGAGTCGTTGCAATTCAGTTTTATCCGAAACCATGCATCTCTCTAGGTATTTTGAGTCTTTTTATTAAGAAATCAGGTAAATCGGTAGGGGTGTAAGTGGTTCGGACAAAACCAACGAAACCGAAAGTCCAAACCGAACCAAACCGAAAAAATATCCGACATTGTTTGGTTCGGTTTGAAATCGATCCGAACCAATTGAAACCGATCTAATTTGGTTTGGTTCATGGTTTTTCATTTTGAGATCCGTGAAACCGATGAACCAATCCGATGATAACCACACTCCTTATTTTACTAATATTATCCTACCTTACACAAACTTATGGTTAGGCCCAAAATTAAACATAAAATACTTTTTAGTCCATTCACTTTCTCTCATCTTCTTCTCATCTCATCAGTTGACGATTCACGTTGGAATTGGATTGATTTAGTTTGGATGTTTTTATTTAATTTCATGGCGACCATAATTTCATGATATTTAAATTTCAGGATGTTTTAATTTCAGTTTGCATGGATTTGTTATTTTGACTATGTTTTAATTTTAGGATGTTCTTTTGGAATTTTTGTGTTTGTTGATGAATGATGCATGTATGGATCATGAATGATTGAAATATTTGAGTTTGATGAAGTTGTTTTTCAAGAAAGATGGATGAATGAATCTTGGATCATATGTATGAAATATAGAGTAAGGTTAGTTATAAAAAGTTTATGTATGAAATATAGAGTAAGGTTAGTTATAAAAAGTTGTTTGAAAAATAGAGAACATGAAAAAACTAAATATGAAATACAATTATACAAAGATCTATGAAATATTTTGTGAGAATGTGATTTTTTTTAATTGTACTTTTAAATAAACCGATCAACCGAACCAATCCAAACCAAACCGATTAATTTGGTTCGGTTTCTTTTTAAAAAAAAGTGAAAACTGAACCAATCCAAACCGATGAAGATTTCATCGGTTCGGACATTTTTTTGACTAAAAACCAATCCAAACCGAACCGTTACACCCCTAAACAAGACATCACGTGAGGATTGAGGATATGAAAATTGAAGATCAATGTTTATTAGAAGGCATTTTCAGATAATAGGATGAGCTCAAGTTCGCTAACCATGTGGAAATAAACTTACAAAATATGCACACAAAAAATGAATATTTTATTCACTTTTGGTCTATTCACGTTTTTTAATCAAAATTGTTTTAACTTGTAATTTTCATGGGGTCTTGATTAGAAATAGGTCATGGATAATATAATGGAAGGAATTGGAAGAATCATTTGGCTATTGAATGCCTTCAGGGCAACATTTATCATCTAATTGCACAATATCCTTTAGTTATGGAAGTTTGAAGAAACCAACACATGCATGACAAGGCTGTAAAGTCAAGTTTATTTTGGCTATTCATTGGTTTTTATTGGATGAATATATGGCTTTGATATCATATCTAAAAACTTATTAGTAATGCTAATACGCCATTTATTAGTTTTCTTTAAATTATTAGAAGTTATTTTAATTAATTAGGGATCGTTGAGATAGAGCTCTATAAATTGTAATTTGTTTGATTTAATAAAAGATATTTAGAATGAGTAAAATTCTATTTGGTTCATGAAACCTTATATCTAACTTATCTGTTTTCTATGACGCTAATTTTCGATTTATCAACCTGAACCTCCATAGCCGGTTGTGGCGTATCCTCGACTTATGAATCGGTTATCCATCCCGATTGTGGCGTCTTTTCACAAATCCACCAACTTGTCCCCTAATTCATTCTCGACGGCTCCACGACACTCACCATAATACAAAGTGAAGAAAATTCATTTCAAGTTTCAAGGCATTGCAAGACGGAAGAACGCCCAAAAAAGGGACAAAAACTACATAATTCACACATGAGGGGCTTCCATAAGTGCCCCTGCGCCTAGGACCATGCGCCCTTGCACATGAGGTAGCCGTGGCTACTGCCTCATGGGTCCCATCCAAATTCATGCTTCCAGTGCTTTGGTGTGCAGGCAAGGAGTAATGATTGCTTGCTTTTCAAGTTGCTTTAGATGGAAAACCCTGTTTTTCTTCTCTTAATCCCCTAAGTAATAATGTAGTATAAATAAAGACCCTTGATACTATTTTATTCATTCATAATGCTAGAAGTACAAACCAAGGGTCAAACATCAGAGCTTTAAGGTAGAGGATCTTCATCCTCCTCTTGTTCTCTCTCTAGGGTTAAAGGGTATATTTTTCTATTGTTTTGTAATGATGTCAGTTGCCATGTGAAACTAAACCTCTTTGATTAGAGTTCCAAAATGAACCCTTTCTTATTTGTTGGATTCAATTGATAATGTTTTTTATTCACTTTATGATCTAAAGTCTGATTTAATTTGTATATGTCTGTTTCTATATCATATCGTAGATGGAGCAATATTAGGACTGATAATCCTAATTCTTTATGCACCCGACTGTAGTAAATTTCTTAGTTTATAAATTAATTTCTTTTAATTGAATCTAAATATGAATTTAGGGCTATAACTCATCTTAAGGGAACACCGCAATTGTAACTAGTTGAATTACATCGATATTAAAATAAAACTTCCACTGAGTCATCACGAGGTTATGTTTTGATTACTTAAATCTAAAGAGACAAGTCAAACTAATAATTAACCGAGATAACTCCAACAAAGATAAAATGGGGGATTCAAGGATTCCCTAATCGCTGTAACACTTATGAATCAAGAAATCCTATCTCGCATTGGGCAGGACAATTGAAACCCTGCAACCAACTTTCAATCTTTTATTTTATGGGCTTTTTAAACAAATTCCGCTAATTACCAAGTTGAATGACAATCCCTGTGGAGACGATAACTTACTACTTTATTACTTGATACAATTTGGTACACTTGCCTAAATTAATCCTTTAGGAACAATCAGTATGGCGGTGAGGAAAAAACCATTCTTGTGTGGTCAAGTATGACGTAATGAATGTCTTAATTAACCAAGGACTCTTGTTTGGCATTATATACAAAAAGTGCAATTATGAAACAAGATTGTCGTCCCGTACACGAGGTTAGATCTCTAAGGATGCAGAGGATAGGAGCGTTTAAATCCAAACCAATCCAAATTATAACCGCAAACCGATCCAAAAAAACTGAATACCGCACAAAACTGAATATTATTGGATGTACTTGGATGATATTTTGCAAAAACCGCTCGGATTGGATCGGATTTTGGATTGATTTTTCAAAACCGAACAAAGCCGCATACAAATATTTTAATATATATTTCCATTTTTATAAGTATAATATATTATATTAAGCTATATTTTTTTAATTCTATTAATACTACGTATGAGTTTAATTTAATCAATCCTGTTTCTATTTCGTATGTTTCAAAGATAATCAATCATTGTTATTCCGTACTATTAATATTTTATAAATCATATGTTATATTTTGTATCGAACAAATTATTTTATCATAATTTTATAAGATTATTATTAATAAAAAAAAGTTACAGTTTGTAATTTGGATATCCAAAACCAATCAAAATTAAACCGCATTATTTTGGATCGGATCGGATCCGTTTTTTAAAATAAGTCATTTAAAACCGAACCGAACCACATATAATTTTATCTTTAGATTAGATGAGTTTTTTCCTTAAAACCGATTCAAACCGGACCGCGAACACCCCTAGTCGAGGCTCCAATACCCACCCACTGAGACACATGGAGATCGTGTTAACCTTCTGAGAATAATAATGAACATATGCCATATAAGTCCAATTTCTATTAGTATATTGAAATTCCATATGTAATTGCAACATCAAAAGGCCCACCATTAGTAAGATATATAGAATAACATCCATCACTCATCTAAAAATGAAATATCACATGATAGATATCATGGTGAAAACTTTCCAAGCGGATATGGAAGCGACGAGAATATGACTAGTGACATTCCTTTTTTTTTTTTTTTTTGAATAATGACTAGTGACATTTCTTAAGATATACAAATATAAAAGCTACAAGAAAAAGAAATATTCACACATCCCTAATGGACTAAATGATGACAGTACGTCATTACTAGTTTTTTAGTCATATTTGTGTCCTTTTTGTAATGTTTAGAGAGTCAACTGCAATGAATTCATGGTGAAATCAAGCCAAAACAGGAACAAGAGCTCAAGAGAAGAAACTTCAAGAAACCAAGGAAAATTGCCTAAAACTCAACCATCGTGCCACGTTTATCACGTTCGTGGCACGTTGAAGGAAGCGTGGGACAAAGGATTCAGCACTGGAATTTTCGTGGCACGAAGCATCATGCAACGTGCCACGATGGTTGATTTTGTCAGCTGCCACGTAGGATTAATGAAGCATCGTGCCACGACCAGCCCGTAATGTGGCACGATGATGGGCTTTTTCTGAAACCCTAATTTCTTTCTATAAATAGCCAGCTGCTTGCAAGGGTTTTGGGAAGAGATTATTATTGCGATTTTGAGCACTAAGGACGACAGGAGACCAAGGAACGAGCCCTGAATCTCATACCAACACCCCGTTGGTTAGATTTATGTATGTTTTCTCTTGTTATTTCTTATGATTGTTTAGCTATGAGTAGCTAAACCTTTAGTTTGGTTAAGCCATGATGAAACTTTTGTAATATATGATTCTGTAGTTGAACTCTCTCTATAATCAATGCTATTCAGTTTTTATTCAAAATTACTTGTGTTTATTGCTTTTCATGATTATTGTTTTGTATGACTACTAGCCCTAGCTTCTTGCAATCACATGAATTGATCTTAGGAATTGAATGACTACTAGCCCTAGCTTTTAATCCTGAAATAGTAATTTTGTTTAACTCAACACTAGGAACCTAGAGATAGGAAATTGAGGGTTATGATGCATGAATTAACGTTCCAAAATTGCTTCCACGGTTATTCAATCACGTTAAGAGATTAATATGGTTATAACTTAGGAAAGGGCTTTG
Organism: Medicago sativa; assembly: GCF_051527215.1. Classification (NCBI taxonomy): domain Eukaryota; kingdom Viridiplantae; phylum Streptophyta; class Magnoliopsida; order Fabales; family Fabaceae; genus Medicago; species Medicago sativa. Next base: position 24,250,523 of record NC_140753.1, on the reverse strand, counting down.
ATGCGAGAGATTGATCAAAGTCACTTAGTTAATTTATCGTAAAAACTGAGTAGTAATTGAGAGAAGAGAGAGGAAGACTTTTTCATATAAAGCAATAGTGGATTCACCGGCTTAACCATTCATCTCAATATAATTTTCTTTCAAACTCTTTCTACTTTAATCAAATCTGATTAAAACCAAACCTTACTGCCTAGGGCAACCAAATACAAAGTTTACACATCCTAACGTATAACGCGCTTGCCACAATTGAAATTAACACAGTCTTTGTGGATCGATATTTTTACTACTTCGATAGTTTTTGGTACACTTGCCAGACGACTATCACTAAACATAGGCCATAACAGTCTAAAGATACCCCCATAAACAGGCATCGAACCACATGCCCTAAAAAAATCTATACAAGACAACCATTTGTAAATACGAAAAATATAAAATAAAACGACCTAAATGCTCAAACTACTTTCACTTTTATTGACTTTTGAAGAAAAGCATTTCCAAATTAAAAGTTATCCTATAGGAACCATGTTGTTGCACACTTCTTGTAAGTTCAAAATACAATAATCAAGTGATTCAAGGATAGACATATTGTTTGATCACACTAACATTTTAGCTAAAGCATCAACAAAAAACAAGTTAATTTCTCCAACTTATCAGCGTGGATAGAAGCATCAACACCCAATGTATCCATAACCTCTCTTCCTAATAAAGTGGAGTTAAAAAGTACCTCCACATGCAAAGGCTAACTATTCAGCTAGGGACAACGATGGGAAACATACCTATTAGATGAGGATTTACTTCCCATAGGTGACAACATAACCTATTGTAGTATCATGAACAAGGCCAAAGATGCCACAAAACAAGCAAAATACAAGCAGAATGAATGTCCATCTGGAACCAAGTTATCACTTGCGTTAGGAAGAGGGAATTCCCTTAACAAGATCATAAATATTTCTAATGACAGGTCATCTTATGTTATTCTTAGCATATTTTTCAGTAGGTTTTAAAGTAGGTCATCTTACGTTATTCTTGGAAAGCCAATTTAAGTCTATGCTTCAATTACCTTTGGTGGTAAGACCCCACACGTAAGGATCATCGTGTGACCAACAGGTGCAACCAAATATTGGAGGGATAAACCTAGTCAACTGAGATAGTATAGACCCCACACGTAAGGATCACCGTGTGATCAGCAGGTGCAGCTTGACGGCCGGCTAGGTTGGTAGCATCGCAACGACCTCATCACTTGTATAGTCTACCTAGAATAGATAAACGCGACATGACTGTTATTTAATATCCAACATAATAAATAGGGGTGATTCGAAGAATCCTAACGCTGCTTACTTTTCTGCAACCAAAACAGGTAACTTGCTCTGCTGCAATCAGATAAAAATTGCAAATCTCTAACAATTTAACTCTTATTTATTTGTCAACTAAAAATAAGTAACGAGAATTGGTTGGACGAAACGAAAATCCCCGTGGATACAATACTCTACTTATCACTTTATTACTTGGTAAACAATTTGGTACACTTGACTAATCCGCACATTAGTTTCTAAAGGTATTCAATCTCTTTTAAGAGAACAATCGTCTAACCGCATATGGATATATGGTATACTTCACAATCTTTGAAATGGGAAACACACACATTCCAAGAATATTCTTCAAAGCTTTTGAAAACCTCACATACTGGAGTTGTTGAGAGTCTTTATAGGTGCATCACCATGTTCCGGTGAAGTTCAACTACATTCCACCGTGTCACACCTACTTTAATCGTCACTTATGAATGTATTCATATGAGATGAATATACTAATATTAACAACTAGAAATAATTATCTTGTTAGTCGAACTATAAAAATAAGAAATTAAATGATTACGTGAGGAAGATTCTTAATCGAGTGAAGTATATGCGATGGAGGTGATTCTTTCTCAAGACCATTAACTCAAAATATCAGTCTTGAAAGACTCATAACTGAGTCAATACATAGTGGGGATGCACAATGATGCAATAAACCCATGATCCATGCTCTCAATGTCGCTATGGATTTTGAGGAATAAGGGAGAAGACACAGTCTCTATTGGAACTTCACATCTTGTATATTTTCATGAATCATGCCAAGGAAAGGTGAATGAAGCCAAACAATGTTTAACTCCCTTGGCAAGCATGGGGCGCCACAATCCAACAACGAGGGAGTTATTACACAACATGAGTAAAATTAGCCAAGTGAAGGTTTAATACCATATCGTCTGGGTAGTAGTCAACAGTTACACAATAATTACTCTTTTCATGCATTGTAATTAACGTATCTAATCAATCAAATAAGCTTATATCACACTTTATCTTTCTGCTTTCATTTATGCATTTCTTAGTGTAGCTTAAACCCAATAATAAACATCTAATCAATCAAATAAATAAATTAGGGAACCTACATTTGAGGGATAGGTCCTCCTTCAAAATAAATCGCTTGAAGTAAAGGGAATCACAATTGAGAAAACTCAGTTAATTTCAGCTTCCATCAACCATTATACTTATATATATATATATATATATATATATATATATATATATATATATATATATATATATAGGTGCACTTTAGATTCTATGTATGTATGTATGTATGAAACTCTACAATGAACCTACTCATTTTAATGAAGGTGCACTTTAGATTTTTCTCATTTTCATTTGGACCAAATAACATTTTTCTAGATAACTAATGACTATTTCCTCACATTAAGAAAAAATTTATGGAGAAGAAGGTAATTTCATCTCTTTATTTATTTTGATGAAACTTTTTCCTCCTTTTTCGTTTGAACGTTTCTTTTTACCCCCCCCCCACACACACACACACATTAAGAAAAAAATCTATGGAGAAGAAGGTAATTTCATCTCTTTATCGATTTTGATGAAACTTTTTCCTCCTCTTTCGTTTGAACGTCTCTCTTTACACCCCCACCCCCCACACACACACCAAATATTGTTAAGACCTCATAAATACATATTCGATAGTTATCTGGGGGTCTAAGGAAAAACACCCCCTTTCATTTGGACCATATGACATAAGCCAAAAATACGGATCAAGCCCAAGTTATTGAGGGGCCCATACTTGACCCTTTCTCTAGTTGAATGGGATGACACACAACCTCATTGCATGTGAGACACATGGAAGTTGCATGTGCTTAAGGTGACAAGTAGAATTATAAATTGTTGCATGCAATACACCTGGCCTCTTGCATGTTGCAAGTAATACACCTGGCTTCTTGCATTTAACCTGTTTAGTTGTTCTTCACCTATAAATAAGGTTCATATTCATCTTCTTAATCATCTTTAAGAATTAAAAATCAATAGTGAGTGTTTCAAAACAAAGTATCTGCGTTTTTCATCCCAGGTTCTAAACCACTTTCTTCCTTCCTCTTTCTGTTGTTACCTTCCTTTTTTTTTTTTTTTCATCCAAAAATTAAGAATTTTTTTTTACAGGGAATTTATATCTTTGTTCTTCTCTCATGTTCACTTCTAGAAATCAAATCAATACAAATGATTATTTGAAACTGATAATAAACTTAATTGCACCTTCATCCGCATGGATTTATTGACTTTATATTTTTAATTATATAAATAAGAGTACATTTGGTAATGAACTATTCATTTTTTGACTAGAAAAATAAATAATTAAAAACAAGTTATTTCCTTATGTACTATTATTTTATTTGGTTTTAATTTAAAGTGAATAAATTTATACATTTTCCCAATAAATATACACATGGAAATAAAATATTAGAAGAAAAAGTTTAGTAAATTAAAATTTCTTTTGGGAACGTTCTAAATTAGTAACGTATGTAATGAAATCAGTCACACTAAACTCATGTATTATTGTTAATTATGTAATAAACATTAGAGATTCACTTTATGATGGTAAGTTTTCTTTCTGACTGGTTGAGGGTGTGAAGATATATTTCTATTATTTTTTTTTTATAGATTTCCTATTTGAATAGCTTCTTGATCTTCTAACTATTATACTAATTAAATTTGATTTTTGTGATTCTTGGGTAGAATTTGTTAAGGGTTTTGAAGATATTCACTTCAAAATGGACGACAAGGATAATGATCACTGCTTTGTTACTGGAGGTGAATCATGCATGATCCTTAAATATACAATTATTGTGTTTGATTCATACAATTTGAATTTAATTTAAGAATTTTATTCTTTCTTTTTAATTTTTACAATTTTCAATCGTTTTTATGATTTTTGTTCTCAATTAAATTTTGAATGTTTGTACAAGAAAATAATATTTTTTATTTGAGTTGATTTTAAATCGAATATACAAAACATGTGTATAATTTAATTAGTTAAATAAAACCATTTAATGTCAATAGCCATAATTTCCTAAAAAAAAAATATAAAGACAAATAACAAAAGACTATTATTTGCTTGAAATTTCTCTAATTAACTTAAGGATATCATTAGCGCACAATTGTACTTCCAGTGTTTATATGGAATCGCATGTATATGTGTGTGTATGTCTATGATTTTATACAATGAAAATGTAAACTTCAGTCTACTAATTTCTAAAGTTGAATTTCTTTATGGTTGAAGTAGGCTCTTCTTCAAGTGATGTTATCAAAAGCATAGCTTCAAGCACATGTGTGAAAAAAGAGGACATTGGTATAAAAACAGAGGTTTGGACTAAACTATACACAAAATTAATGTTCTTGCACGCTTTTGATGAAAACAATGTACTATGATTTATGTATTCGATATTTAACATTTTCTTTTCCAGTGGGTGTGATTTTTACCGTGATATAAAATCTCATACCAATTGGGGTCTGATGCAATTGTGGGTACTGCTATGACTAATATATTTCAACTGTATATTTAGATGCAGTCCCCAATAGATAGATTTTTCAAAAAAAATCCTAACTTATTGCCATACGTATTGTTTATTTTATTTGGCTTAAATGTATAGTTAATAAATATATATTTTCCTAATTAATCAATGTATGGCAATTAATTATTGGGCCAAAAGTTTTATGAAAATCAAATTTCATTTTCGGAACATTTTTGAGAAATAATCTATCTAACTATAGTCGACCACACTAATATAAAAAATTGCTGATTAGGTCTCAAAGATTTTATCTTAATGATTCAGTTTGTGAAAGAAAAATTTATTTCTCAATTCTTGAAGATGTAAAGATTATATTTTTTCTTATTTAATCATAATAGCTTGCTTTTCTTGATTAGCTTTTATAGATTTCTTACTTATCTTGTTTCTAGATCTTATTGCTATCAAATGAATCAATTTTTCTTTTCGTTCTTGCATGAGATTTTTTTAGAGTTTCGAAGAGTTTAACTTCAAAGTGGGTGACAATAATGCTCATTGCTTTGCTGTTGGAGGTAAATCATTTATTATCCCATAATATATAATATTTATGTATGATTCATTGAATAATATTCAATTTGGATAAAATTTATGCGTGTGTCTATGTTATGATGTACACATATATGTAGATGAGAAAATGGAAGATGTAATATCAATATTTTTATAATTTTGTTCGGTTTGAATTGAATAACTTACAATTATATTTAAAATAATGTCAGACTATAGGTTTAACCACTAATAAGATAAGTTCTTATTGAATGTCTGGGTAAAACTATTTTAAACCAAGAGTGTATCTTCATTAAAATTTGCTTTTACACAATTTAGTTTTAATTCTAATAATATTCAAAACTGATTTCATTCTATGTTTGAAGGTGGTTCTACTTCAAACAGAGGATTGAAGAATATTGAACAAATTGACGTAACCTCACCACAAGATATGAAGCAGAAAGAAAAGTCAAATTCAGATTGTATATTTGTACGTGCCTAAATAATTTTGATTAAAATTATTCACTGATTATATGTTCAATGATGAATGTTATACATTTTATTATTTGAATCTTTGGTTTAATATAAACATTACTGCATTTCAATTTTGATGACATATTTTCAGACTATTAAAGAAGTGACAATAGATGGCCGACCATGGAATGCTAAAAAAGTAAATGCAACTAAAACTGAACCTTATGAGCCTTATCAATTTGTGGGATTCTATATCTGCAAGGAACATAATGGAGTTAGATGTCTCGGAACAGTTATTGGCTACAGTCCTGAAAAGAATAATAAGCTCATTGTATGTTTTTCTTTAACTTATGCACTTACTTGGTTTGTCTCACTATAATTGTCATTTTTTTTACAATGTATGCTTTCTTTAATAAAGTATGAATGATGTTGAGTTTTAAAATATAAAAGTACGACATTTACTTATAATTACAAGCCATAAAAATCAAAAGCATTAAAACAAATGAACTCATTTGTTATTTTAACCTTTTGAAAAATTACAAGACATTAGATACAATCTCTAATATTCAAAAGAAAACAATTTTAAATGAGGGTAATACTAGGATATTATTAGAAAAACGAATAAATATTTTCTCTTGATATTCAAGTGGGATAAATAATGAGATAAGAAAAATATTTTGAATGTGAGGCTTATAGTGTCGCATATAAAGTAACAATTTAGTGCACGTCCATTTATAATGACGCAGATAAAGTATCAATTTTGTCAGTTAAGTATTCAAAATCACTAACATTTTTATTTTACTAATTACTCTAGAAATTTCTCTATAATGTAGACAAATTTCTATTAATTCTGACACACACACACAAATATATATATATAGCTTATTTAATTCATTAAAGTCGTTGATTATACTCTCTATATATAGATATAATTAGCTAAATTACTAATCGACAATTATTTGGAAGTAGGTTCAGTATAAAGAAGATGGAAGGATAGAATATATGACACAACTTGAAGCTTTGTATGGTATGGCAAAAAGTGAGGACTTTTTGCTAGCTAAGCCAACACCATATGCAAGGTATACATAATATTTTTATTTATCATAAACAACAATATTAAAAAGTTCAATTATAAAAAAAAAAATCAAAGATGAAACAATTTATTCAATAATTTTTTAGTACCATTTAAAAGCAAATTGATAACTTTCTAAGTTTATTTTAAATATATTACAATCAATCCATTAGAGTAATAATAATCTTGCTGATCTTGTTTTCCTTGTATAATAGTATATTTAACTTTTTATAAACTATGTACAATTGAAGAAGGACTTCAAAGAAGAAAATTGATAAGAAAAAGGCTGACAAAGGAGAAGGATCAACTGCAACCAAGAAAAAAGCAACTACTTCGGGAGGTAAGTAGAGATATCTTTTTTATTTTTGTGTCTATAAAACCTTCCAATCTCTAATAGAAAAAACTTTGTTAATGTACTAAATAGATGGTCATGATATGTTTTTATGAAGTAAATACTAATGTTTAAAAATTTGAACCAAATCAAAAGGATTAATTTGCTGAGTTATGAATAAATATTCTCAATGATTTAAATATTGTTGTTGTAATTAGATTTCATTTTCATTGTGATTAAAATTGTGTAATGAATTGAACCATAAATTTGTGGTCTCATTGGTTTTATATCTAAATAATTATTAAAATATGAGCAAACACAATTTTGTCTTAAATTTTTTTACAATTATCATAACTTTATATTTTATGGTATATTGATTGACATGAAAAACTATGTTATAGACATACCAAAATCTTTGTTTGACCATAGTTTCTGTCATGTATATTTTAGGCCGGAATAAATGAAGAGAATTGTGCAGCAGTGGAGAATAATTAGCTTGACAAAGTCTCTTGAACCTCAAATTATTTTATGATATTGTCAAACTATTGTGTGTTGTCTTATTTGTGTTTTATTATGTTTTCCTTCATTTTGGTACTTTACTCTAATGACTATACAAGTTTATTAAACTTGTCTGTATTTCCTTAATTCCTTTAAAGTGGATATAAACTTGGATTGCTTTATAAATTTTGCCTCGGTATTTTTTTTATTTTTTTATAATCACGTTTGATGTGTGAGTATATATTGGCTCAACCTAACATCTTGGTCCATATTAAAAAATTCAAGTGGGTAAATCAATTAAATTGGTCCAATATGATTTTCTCGTTGGAATATTTTATTAATTTTTTTTTTTTGGTACATGAATATTTTATTATTTAATTATATTCCAATGTCATTGTACGAGAAAAGATCTTTATAATAATTACATCACCTATTTATTATGAGTCATAATTGATTAGTGATAAAAGGCTAAAGCTAAATAGATTTTTTATTTGGATAATTAATTAAATATTTGATTAATTGTTATCGGTTCAATATGAGTGGATATTAGATTGTCCATTAGTGGAATAATGGAAAACCCTAATGGACATCAAACACTATATAAGGCTTGTCCTCAACACACAATACACTAGCATATTCTATCTTCTCCCGATCTAAAGAGTATTTGAAGCATTAAGAGAACGATTGAGGAATAACGAACTTGGCCGCTAATAATCTTTGTTGAGTGTTTCGAATCTCTCTCTCTCTCTCTCTCTCTCTCTCTCTCTCTCTCTCTCTCTCTCTCTCTCTCTCTCTCTCTCTCTCTCTCTCATTTCACCCACATATTCCTAACTCTTAATATCCTTGATAGATGAAACAAGTCGCAGATCCTAGTTTATATACATGCTCATATGTTTTTCGCACTAAAGTATCATTATTGTTTTAACTTTTATAAATGTCTTGTATGGATGAATTAGTAAATTAATTCCAACTTTTTTTTTGGAAATAACTTTCTGCACACCCTAATTTTTTTGAATTTAGTATCTTTCGGGCCCAAGTGCATAGAATAATTTTTTGAAGCTTGTGGAACTGAAATCAGCACCAAACTCTTGCTAAGAGATTTCAGTGATGCTTCTTCTTCTACTTCTGTAACTTATGGTAATAGTTGTTATTCTGGTGATCTCACAAAATACTTATCAAGTTTAAAACTGGACGTATAACAGGAGACAATTAATCTCATTAAATACTTAACATTTTTATTAAATGAATTTGTTCAAGTGGAAGATTGATTTAAAAAAAAATATGTGTCTCTATTTTATTATTTTGTTTAAGTGGATTCTTTAATCTAAAATGCTTTGACTTGTAGTTTTTATTTGGAATAATATTTAAGTTTTTTTTTTTTTTTGGTGGTGGCCGAGGTTTGAACCCCGAACCTTGCATATTTAATGAATTGTCCATAAATGATATTTAAGTTATGATTAGCTTCTATTTTGAACAATTTGATTAATTATTTTCGTTTAGTATAGTTAAATTTCTTGATGAATATGGTGCCTCTTTATTTCCTTTTTCCTCTCTTAACGATAATAAACAATTGCATCATCAGTCAGTAAATCTAGATGAAGGTTATGTATCATTTTATATTCAAGATGTTCTCACGTTTTTAACGGGGTATCTAATTTGTAAGATTTTTATCATTAGTTCCAACCAGTCACATGCAGTTTTTATATACATTAATGGCAAATGGTCCATTAAAAATTAATAGAGTAAGAATCAAGGATTTTTAGCGACAAACTGCCATAAATTTCTCCTGAGAATTAGCTAATTACAAAAGGGAAAAACAGCTCAGGCCAACCTGGGGTGTTCTGACAATAAGAGATAATGAAGATGTCTGTTTTAATTTGTCTGAAATAGTTTGTGAATCATCCAAGGACGTAAGGGAAGAGCAGTCAAGACATTCGCACTGCTATCATGATTAGATAAAAAATTAGCGTCAAACTAATGACTTTAAACGAGTGTTTATCAGGAGGACAACACAACTATTCATCCCTTGATCTACTAAACTAAATAAGAAAATAAATGGCCGTAAAAATTACCATTTTGCCCTTCTAAGGGGTATTTTGGTAAATTACAAAATGGGCTTCCCCTTGCCTATATATGTGAAAAAAAAAAAAAAAAAACAAAAGAAAAGGGAGACAGAAGTGGGAACGGGAGAAAGAAGGGGGATGAGAGAAAGAACGCGGGAGAAGGGTCGCCGCCGTCGAGGACGACAGAGAAAAGAGAGAGAGAGAGAGACGGGAACGAGAGAGAGAAACGAGAATGAGAGAAAGAGGGAGTCGAGGGGGAGAGAGAGAGAGAGGGAGGGAGTACCGGAGAAGAAGTTGCCGGCGGTGAGAGGGAGTAGCGGAGAAGAAGTCGTCGGCGGTGGGAGGGAGTACCGGAGAAGAATTCGTCGGCGGTGGGATTGGATTGAAGATGATCGGAAAAGTCCTCGCCGTCTCCGCCATCGAACACACCGATCTTCATGGGAGGTATTGTTTATTCCTCTTTTATTCATCTGAGATCATGCATGTCTCTAAAAATGCTTTATTGAATCAGCTTTTGTTAATTTAGGTTGGAATTTATGTTTTTTCTTTCAATCTGATGTTAAGGGTTTGTGTATCGCATTTTTTTTCTTCTTTTCTGGGTGAATTTCGGTTTTAATTATTAGGGTTATGTTTGATATGAATTTAATTTGAATAAAAAAGAGGTAATTCGCTAATGTTTGATGGCAGTTTGGATTGGTTTTTATGAGTTCTGGAAATTTTAATTTTTTGTGGGTTTGTTGCTGAGATTTGAGAATGGTGATTGACTGAGTTTGTTGTTGTTTTCTGAATTAGGGTATGCTTGAATTTTGGGTCTTTCTCAGATTCTTGAAAAAAAAAATGGAATTTTGTTGTCTTGGTTAAGGTCCTTCGATAATAATGTGTTTTTGCTGATATTAGTAATGTTATGTGGTTTGGTTATGTTTATGATTGATAGGTTGGAGTGGACATTTTGTATCCAAGAGAAGGTACCATTTGTTATTTATGATTTGTTTATGATACGCTAATGTCTTTAGGGGTTGGTGGACATCGATTTTATTTACGGCTGGTTTGACATATGCAAAGTTCTTCATGGACCATATTTCAAGGAAAAATACTCTCACAGGCTAGAAGGAACATTTCTAGACATTATGATCTGGTATAAATTAAGAAATTATGGATCATGTTTCTGATTTTTCCTTCTGTGATTTTTTACAGTTCTGACACTAAATAAAGATATTCTTTGATCTTTGTAGAGTAATGAACTCTTTGCACTTTTCTTGGATGAAACTATGACATACTCATGTGCAGTGTTCAAGGTAAGAACAACAATTATTTGATGCTTGAGCCTAAATATCATGTAAACACTACTGGCACTTCAATTTCTGCATTAGCTGATTTACATTTTTATTTTTCCGAAATTATATGATAGGATGAAGATGAAGGCTTGAAAGATGCACAAATGAGAAAAATATCTCTTCTGATTGAAAGAGTGAGTGACTTTAGTCTCTATTATATTGCTATATTAGATTCTGTTTTGCATAATATCTAATTTTTCCTGAAATAAATCAATGCTAGAATAGAGAAGAAACATGAAATTCTTGAGATTGGATGTGGATGGGGAAGTTTAGCCATTGAAGTTGTTAGAAGAACTGGTTGCAAATACACCGTTTCATAATATTTAAACCTAGGATTGGTTTTGGGAATGAGAAATAGATGTTGGGATTGGATTTTAAAGATTCTTATAGTGATGGAATGTAGAGGAGTTGTGAGCTGATATTTCAAAGTTTAGACTTGCTATTAGCAATTGCATGTGTAGAAATAGTGATGTGTATGATTAAAATTGCTATGTTTATAAGTTTAAATTTAGTAGAGTTGAAGTACTCTAATTGATTAATTAAATGATGATTTAAGGAATCCCAATAGATTTAATGATTAAACTATGTCTATTACCTTTGAATACTATCCTTGATTCCAAATTGATGATTAAACTGATTTGGGCTGTTTGGAGACTGTTTTTGGATGAATTCGACATGTTTCATGCAGGAAAAATGGGTCAAATCTACAGAATTGTAGATGGCCTTGCTGTTCGAGGGAATTCGCTTCCGCCGCTCCGGATTTACAATCAGAATTGTTTTCTTCTTCATCAAAGGTGAGCTTTTTATCTTTTGATGAATCTAATACTATCCATGTTTTAGATTGAATGTGTTTTTTGTGTTCTCTGTTTTGTTTTTGTTTTCGATATCGGATTGCATGCTGAAGGCTTGGTTTTTGCTGAATTTTTTTTTAATTTGATTGGTGGCTCTAACCAATCAGTTTCCCAATTGAGTCCTTGAAAAGTAATGTGTAAGATTTATGTGAGCTTGTGTTAATTATTTAGTTTCGAATGAGTGAGGTAATCCAGTTTTGAAATTTTTGATACTATCAAAAAAATTGGGTTGAAGCTATGTGTTTATATATGCGCTGTTTGGAATGTGTTAAATTAAAGATACATGAATTTTCTAACACATAATGATGTTATATATTAGTGAATCCATGTTTAAGAATAAAATCAAAGAGGCCTAATCAAATATTGTGACTGTCTTCTGTCATGATGAATTTGTGTTTCAACAGAAAAGTTGAGTGCTATTTGTTTTTGTGAGTGAATTTTGGGAGATGGTTATTTAGTTGGATGGTTAATTATTTTGTAAGACCTTCTTCTGAAGAACATGCTACCGAAGTCACTGATTTTGACTTGGTGGGTGACGAATATGCAACCTTTGACCTTCAAAACCAGAAGCTATCTTCCTGGTTTTACTTCACTGCAATGTTAGGAGTGGTTTTGTTTGTTCTTAATGTGATTTGGATTGATGATTCAACTGGTTTTGGCAAGGCTTTTCTTGATACCATACCACTGCAGGGATTTCAGATAGTCATGAGGTGATTAATTATTTTCCTTTTTCTTTTCTTTTTTTGTTGTTGATTTTGAATGGTTGTTTCCGATAGGTAAAAAATGGAATGGATTCTAAAACTGTTTTATCATCTTTGTATCTTATATGTTTGGCACTTGAAATCGATGAAAAGAGAATGCATTGATTGAGTTTAGTGGGTAATGATTTTATGTATGATCTTTGTATTATGATTGTTTGTATTAATGGATTTGTGAAGGAAAAACCCAAAAATATAAAATTTACAGAATTTGGCAAAAGCCACACTTACTTAAGGAACATTTTTGTATTCCTCAATCATTGGAGACTTCGCTTTCAAATTCCAACATTTCAGTATATGTTGCCTGAGTAATTTCAGTTGAAGAAACAATTTTGATGACTTGAAAGAAATAAAAAAATTGAATAAAATGTTCCATGAAAGAGAGAAAGAGCGTGTAGTAGTGTTAGTGAGAGGGAATTCTCATGTTAGAAACCTACAACATTTTTGAATTGTAAAGAGTAATTCACGTTGAAATCATTGAATATAAGCTTGACAAGATTAAACACGGCAATGGAAAACAACATTGTTTCACACTTTCATTTAATGACCAAGATGCTTAATCAATAAATGTCCTGTAATTACAGGTCATTGCAATTTATAAAGTACAATTTATGGAGTTGTGGCAATTTCTGCACTAAGGATTAGTCTTTGTGTCAGTAATCATTGTCTTCATGTGCAGGATAAGGAATAACTTAACACATTTGTATGCTAAAGACATAACACCAGATGATAAGCAAGAACTTGATGAGGCTTTACAAAGAGAGGTACATGCTTGATTCCTTATTGAATATATGATGCAATTTCACCTATTTGGCATTCAGATGACTCTCTGAGTTGATTCATATATAAATATTAATTTTCAAAATCACTTTTTTTATTTGTTTATTTTGTCTCTCAATTTCGAAATTAGCTAACATTGACTCATTAAGTTTTCATCATATCTATTTCTAAAATTTGCAGATGAGGGAAGAAGACGAGGAAATTGAAGCTGATGGTGCCAATTACCAGCTTGAAATGATGAGGTGCTTTTGAGAGGTCAATGTGGACAATAATAGCGTTGGATGGTACGTATGATTTAAGTAACACTTTACATATGTATGAGTCTTTCTAATTTCAGTGATTTGATAAACACAATTTGATTTGGTTCAAATTTCAATGTGTTATTTGTAATCACATATCTAACATATGGATAATTCTCTGAATCTAGGTACCAGTCTACATTGCTTGGCTCCTATCAAACTGTGGAGCTGATTGATACCTTTATGAATTACCAGGTAATAGTTCTTGATTTATCTCCTCAACTTTCACAGACAGAGTAGGACTATGTTATGTTGATTTGGAGATCATAATGAGTTGTAGTGATGAACTTTTATTTCACCTAAGTGATCAAGTTTGAACCTGTTGAAAGTCCTGTTAATGCTTCCTTTGAATCTTCCTTCGCTTTCAATACTACTCTTTATTTTCAATTCTTGCAAGCAATATAAATTTCTTTCTTACTTGAATAAAAAGAGAATCTTCAGTAACATATTAATCAACTATATTGGAGTGTTTCAAGTTTAGCATATATGTTGCATTGATGCATTTTTTATTATTTAGGTGCATATATTATTTGAACCCTATTTATAGTAGGGTATAAATAGTTCTACCAAGTGGTTTCTTCAGTATGAATTGTACTTCATTGCAAATTATGCAGATTCATACAAACATCACTGTGATGTGCATGTGTAAATTGATCTATTCAATCATCAATCAAGTTTTAGCCTCATGTTTCATTCTCCATTGCCCCAAAAGAGGTGTTGCAGCATGAGGTGTTGCAATTTGAATTTGAAATGTAAAATGATGATAATTTTATGTTTTGTTTCTTAGTTAGTTGAAGATTTAGAATTAAACTCTGAAGTTCCATTTATATTTTACTTATTTATCCTCTTATATTGGTTTGTGGATCAAAGAAATACAAATACAAATACATAGGATGGGAATTGAAAATGTGAATAAGTTGTTGAAGTAGGTTGGAAGACATATATTGCTGCATGTGCTAAGATTGATGTCCTGCAGCTCCACCACATAAAGTATATAATTTACAACACCCATATCAGGGATAGCTTAGCTAAAGTTCAATTTGATGTAGTTACTAAGCTTTTCTGTAATTACAAAGGATATAGAAAAGTGGCTCTTTAGCATAAAAGAATTCTGCGCTGAAGTTCTATCTATTCATGATTTTAGGTTATTGTAGCTTTCATTTTAAAAGGGATATTCATACGGTTGAGAACTCTATGCTTGACAGGTCTTGGTACAAATTATATCGGAAGTAAGTGGGGCGAAGTTTATAGGAATGAGAGAGTTGTTCGTTTTGTATATAGCCTTGATGAGTACCAAAAAACTAATTTGTTGTATGCTTTTTTCAGTCAAAGATTGGGTCTGCAATATTAGTTTTTTCTTTCAAACATTAAGATATAAAATAAAAATTGCAGCTGTTGTTTATGGAGTTTGATATTATTATTATGAAGTGATTGATGCATGGGCATTAATGTTGCTTGAGAATTCTGCCTATTAGGCAGAATGCAAAGTTGCCAAATTCTAGCCTTGCTTGGCCAGTTAGTTTGTCCCTGATTCATAACCCAGATAAGGGTCAAGGTAAAAGCTTTCAATTTGAAAATCTAACCTCAATAGTCCTCAATTCATAGAAGCATGGCTCTAATAAGATATTGGCATAGTCCTTATTTCTGCTGTTTATTTTGACTTGAATGTGTGGCTTATATCTTTGATAGCATCATTCTGTTATGTTGGATGATGAACCTGACACCATTACATGATTTTTGCTGTTGCAGAGTGGAAATTGTTATGAAGAGATGAGGGAAATATGGCGTTGAGCAGTACGATACTGGTTTTGTGGCTGTTCATGCACTCTATAGAACAATGAAGACCACATAACTCATATTTGAAGTAGGAATCGTGGATAACACACTTTTATATAAGTTACCATAATTTGCGGGTATGGCTTCTCTTTTAATACAATTACAATAGCAAAGTAAGATTCTAAAGCACTAAGAATTGAGGAGTCGTTCCCGTCTGGCTTCTTTCTTTTGCGTTCCAGTCTGCCTTCTTTCTTTTGTTATCCTTTGGTTGATTTATATCTGTTATAACATCTGAATCAATTTTGAGTGAAACCAATTAGATTGGAAAGCTTACTGTTACTACTTTGATACTGTCAAGTCTTATATTTTTATATTGGTTATGTGATTTAAAGTGATTTTATGAATTGAGCTGTTCGATTTTACAAATTATGTTGCGTCAGTCAGCTTAGAAAGTTAATATCTTACGCTTGGAAACTTCTTTTCGAGTGGGACCAGTTGTGTTTGAAAGAGGACATACAGTAGTTTCTTCATGTTTAATTTCATAATTTTATAATTTGCCTATATGTCCCAGTTGCTATTTAAGAGATGGCCATTTTTTATACCTTAAATGTGGATCAGGTGGCTGCAAAAATTGCCGGTGTTTATTTCTAGACAAAGTTTGTTTCAGTGTTGTTTGATAATATTCTGCAGCTTTGTTTCATTCACTCAAAAAGGCTAAACCTAGCTCTGTTAAGGTGATTCTGGATGTCCCTCACTTTGAGAAGGATGTGGTGCAATGGATGACTACGGAAGATAAATTGCAAATGATGGTATATATTCTTTACTATAAAATAAGTTATAAGTTATCCTACCTTCATTTTATAGATGATATGTAACTAATATTTCAATCCTTTCCCTACTTAGTTTCTAAGACCATCCCCAATGGTGGTGTCTTTACCAATTAAGACACCGTACCTAATAGGTACCTCCAATGGGGAATTTTTTTTTGGGGGTCTCTTAAGACCCGGGGTCTTATTTAAGACCCCCAACTTTAAACGGGACCCGCACGTTTTTAATATTAAAAAATTGAAATGTAGTGATATAAAGTTATTGATAGTTGATTAGTGGGTCCCATTTAAGAACTTTGTGTGAGATCTGGGTTGGAGGGATTGAGTGCTTATTAGGTACTACTATTAAAAAATGATAAAAGAGTGATGTGTACGTGTGGGACCCATTTAAGTACCCAAAAATGGGTGTCTCCATTGTGGATGCTCTAAGGATGACTTTAGAGGATGTAGAGACACAGAGCACATATAATTGCAAGGTAACAACTACTGGCAGGGGGAATGCTGAGAAATCTTTGGGTGGTGAATGGTCTAACTTCGTCATAGGCTGCAACTTACAAGAGAGTGACAGGTTGATCTTTGATTTGGAAGATCCACCAACCAAAATGTATGTTAGACACATTCGCGGCCAGTAAACAACAAAACGTAGTGGTTACTTTTGGGATTGAAGATAATGAGGCCGTTTTGGAAATTTAACTTTGTAATCCATCAAACACAACTACACCCTCCGGTCACTATTATAAGCAAAATTTTGCATTTTAGATTCATTCATTTAATGATGTATATAGTCTTTATTATAGACCACATACATCATTTAATGCATGAATCTAAAATACAAAGTTTTGCTTATAATAGTGACCAGATGGTGTACTTTAGAATCTATGTTGTATAACTTTTGTTTTGGTTTCGTTTATGAGACCTGTCTAGGATTTGATATGTTATGGATCATGTTTTTTTTATATCTATATGCATGTAATATCTATATTTGGAATCAGTTTACTTTTAAGCGTTAACAAATATCTGTTTGCAAACAAAATTATCCGAAAAGAAGCAATCCACACCGTGCGAAGCACGGGTTTGTAACTAGTTTTAGTTAGAAATCATGTATTATGCTACATTCACCGAGAAGTAAACAATTCTCTAAAATAAATTAAGTGTGATTGAAGAATTATATGACCGTTTATCATGTTAATATGTTAATTTTTTAAAAAACATTTTCTAGTGTTCGTAATTTAAAAATAAAAAGCAAACCCTCACCTGCCTTCCTTTCTCCTCCTAAACCCTCCATCCAAACACATCTTTAGCAAATTGATCAAATTTTAAAAGAGGAACTTTTAGTTTTCTTTCCAAAGCACATAACAACTCACATAATTTTGTTAACATTCACCCACCCCCACTTAAACTGACACGGTTACAAATGAGCTTTGGGTTAAATATATTCTCAGTCCTTATAAATAATTTAATTGTTCGTTTTAATCTCTCTAAAATTTTCCTTCAACTTTTAATTCTCCAAAAGTGTTACATTATCACTTTTGGTCTCTATTTTTAAATCAACTCACGTCTATAATTCAAAATTTTGAATTTTTTCCGCTCATGTTTAGTACATTATATAATTATCTATGGCAAAAGTTAATTTTTATTTTGGTGGAAGCAAAAGTTTAAATTTTTTGACAAGAATGAATTAAATATGAATTTTTATATTTTTGACACTTAAAAATTCATATTCAAGTCATGTTTTGTTAAAAATTTCTATTTTTTTAGAAAAGATCTGTAAAAATTCTTGTAAAAACTCGTTCAAAATTTTGAACGACACAAATGAGTTGACTTAAAAGCAGAAATAAAAAATGATGACATAAATTTTTTTTGAGATCAAATCTCAAAGAAAATTTTTAGAAAAACTAAAACGAAAAATTAGAATATTTATAAAAATCAAAAACATTTAACACGTAAGTTTTTAACCTAAAAAGCCCTTCACTTCATTCATACTGTTATCTTCGTCACAGAAATTTATCTCAAAACTCTAAATTTTCATTCTTTTCTTGCATTCAATCAAGCCATACCCCACACAAACTTCCAACTTTTCACACTCACAGTCATCTTCATTTGATCATTGACAATCAGAAGGTGAAGTCAAAAATAGACAGAGTGAAAATAAGGTGTGGAACATATGTTAGAAAATTAGACTGACTATATATTACTCTTTAATAATCAATGTATTGGTCTTACCCAATGCACCACACACACATATTTGAATGACAAATTCAAAAATAAATATTATTAGTTATTCGGTGATAATAATTGGATAAAAGATGAGAGACACTAGAGAAGTGGAAATCTGAGAAGTAACTAATCCACTAGCATTTGCTTATAAAAAGAACAACAAATTAATTGATAAAAGATGAAAAACTTGGAAAGAACTTAAAAAACGGATCAAAGCATTTATTGATAAAAGCTTATATTGATTGATCCCACACTGTATCTTTTTTCATGTCTTCTTCAAATTTGTTGTCAAGAAAAAATGGTTTAGGGCGTGCCATTATTCCAAGGAGAAAGATATACACACACCCCGAAATAAAGAAAATAATAATATCATCCACAAGTCCTAGCTCAACTGGCAATCTTCAAATTTGTTGTCAAGAAAAAATGGTTTAGGGCGTGCCATTATTCCAAGGAGAAAGATATACACACACCCCGAAATAAAGAAAATAATAATATCATCCACAAGTCCTAACTCAACTGGCAAATATGCCGAAATTGTTAGGCCGGATGCCATGACCGGGGTTCAAACCCCGGTACCTCCACTTGTGTGTGTGAGTTTATAATGGCTTTGCCATTTCGTCTATGTACCAAAAAAATAAAATAAAATAATAATATCATAATATCATAAATGGAACCCTACTTGTTGAAAAGGAACAACAAAGAGCATGATGATGAACTGGGGTCACAAACATTAATAAAGTCTTCACTCTCATTAGTACACAAATAACATAGTTTGGGGCAATCCAACCTTACTATTCTTACGAAGAATTACATTAATTATCTTACATAGATATGGAAATCCAGATCTATATCATGTAACAAGTTTTCAAATGAAATTTACATACAAGATAAGCGACAAAGTAATAGTAATCAACAACACAATCACATACACACAAAAAATCATCCTCTTATTAATAATCATCATAAAAAAAAAAATCATAGAAAATAGAAATATAAAAATCATGTTCCACACTCTATATATGTAACACAAATTAAAACTTCAAAAAAATAAAAACATTAATTATAATATATATAGAGAGAGAAGTGCAACGATAATAGACTTGCTTGATCTAGCAAACAATCGGACCATAAAGCTTCAATTCCCCGAGAAGAAAAGGAAGTAGCATGATGATAAGCATGGAATAAAGAAGAAGAAGAAGAAGATATCACACACCCTTGAGATCATAAAAGTAAACCTTGGTAGCTAGGGTTTCTTCTTCTTTTTCAAAGCCATCTTCTTCATCTTCTAACCTTTCTCTCTATCTTTTTTCTTTCTTGTAATTGTTTTGGTGCTGACATTATTAGATGTTGATGATGGCTTTGGTGCGGTTGGTGGGAGGGAGGAGATGTCGTAGTGATGATGAAAGTGTGAGAATAATAATAATGAAGGGAGGAAGAGAGAAGAGGACATGATGATTACTCCGGGTTGTATATGTGTTTGTTGTTTTTGCATCGAATAAAGAGATAAAAATCACAAAGTTTTTTAGGTTTTGTTATAGCTAGACAAATTCTCAAGATAGAGAGAGAGAGGTATTTATACAGAACTTTGAGTTTTGTTTTGTTTTGTTTGTTTTCGGTTATTTTAAATGGTGTTAATTAACCTTTTGAAGCCACCATGTTAGTAATGCCTTTTCTCTCTCCTAACACACCAAAGAAAGTGTTATGTAAGGCTCTAGACAGCATTGGTTCAAGGAATGATAAGGGTGTGGGGTTGACTTCAGGAAAGAAAATAAGAAAAAGGGAGAATTTTTTTCCTTTTTTTATTTTTTATATTTTTTGTTAATAGAAAAAGGAGAATTTCTAACTAGAGTTGCTAAGTGATGGTTTAGTTGAGATACCAGGAGTTTGAAAAGGGCAAAGGAAAAAAAGAAAAAGACGGAGGGTTCAAAATCTGACTATGTCTTTTAAAAATGTGATTAAAATATAGAAGTTTGGTTTATGTCTTTCTTAGGAACAACAACAAATAAAGACAAATACATTTTGTCAAAATAAAATAAAATAATGATAAATACATATATCCGTAAAAAAATAAAAATGTCAAGTCCATATAATTGATCTTTTAGTGACGACTCTCGTCAATTTAGTTCCTATAAAATCACTTTTTTTTTTTGGTTTAATTGATGAAGAAAAGATAGATAAACAAAAACGCAAGATAAGAAAGTTCAAAGAAGAGAATAGACAGGATTATTTAACAGTTTGGTACGAGAGAAAATGAAAGTAAAAGATAAGTGGAAAGAAATATATGTACGTATAGATTAAAATTAAAATTGCCAATCGTCTACAATTTCTTTTTGCTAGCATATAACTTGTCTTTCTCATTGTTTGTCTATCTTTGGGAGCAAGTTATATTTTTTTTCCTTAATTTATGCACCTTGCAGCAAGACTTTAAACAAACAAACTTATATGTTCTCCACCATAGCTTTGATCTCAATATTCATCAACGAGCATGGAATGTGACACCAAAAATGTACTAGCAGCAACTAAGTGAACACTCCGCCTGACCTCAACATTGTCAAGAAAATATTTATATAACGACGTCCATGTGGTTCCCCATCAACTTCATTGTGATTTCATTACTCGTTGGCAACAAGTGATGAGAATGGGTCAGGAAAGCCTACATATGGGTCTACGGTAAAGTCTACAATAGGTTAGGTTAAGCCAGATTTTTTTCTTAAATAGAGAAGACTTGAGCTTTTTTAGAAGTCTATTTAGTTGAAAATGTCATGTCACATGTCATAAAAAAAAAAAGTCTCTTGCCTATCAGATTGGCCTACTTAAGTAAATTTGAATAATATTATTTATCACTAATATTATTATATTTGAATTATATTATTTGAATAATATTATATTATATTATTTGTACTTAAAATTAAATTATAAATGTGTTAACCTTTTTCAATAATTTAAGCTTATTAGTATACTTAGTTTTTATGCATATTTAAATGTATTATTATAAACTAAAATTGAAATATTATATAATCTGTTGTCAAATTTTTAAAAAAATTCATGTTAAATAACAAAAGGGGAGTTTAATCGCATTGTACTATAACTTCGTTAGTCTATTTAATTAAACTTAGATTACCTTACTTATTTAAAGATATTCATATGGGATATGTTTTTAAACAAGCTAACAGTCAGACTTTCAAAATGTTAGACTCATGTCTGAAAAATAAGTTTATGACAGGCCGCATGTCAGACTTAAACCTTAAATTTTTTGAGAGACCAGAGTTAAACATTACAAAGTCTAGTTCAGTCTAACCTATTTTAACCCCTGTTTACAACCCTGTTTACAACGATTACGAAGTCTAATAACACTGAGCCGGGTCACTCCAAACCGTTATCTCTTATGATACCACTGTTGGAAAAAATAACGCCAACAACTAACTCATGCATCTATAGGTCTTTGATGAACACACAACAAAAGAAAATAAAAGAACAGACCAATACAAATATATTGATCATCTCAAATAAAATTTCAATAATAGCAACCCAACCAATATGTACATGTATCACCCAATACAATACTCTCAGTCGGGAGTACCTACAAGGAATAATATACAACTAACATCTCATACATCAAATTATCAATCACACCATCCTCTCTCCTAAGACATGATTGGGGTAAATAGACAAGCTCTTCTCTGATCATCCATGACTGGGGATACTTTACCTATTTACAAGTACTCTACTTATAAGAGATGATATGACTCTCATTAATTAATGTACATGCGATTCATAGTAGACATCAATTGTCTCAATGAAATTACTCAAGAGTGAAGATGCATTAATTCATGCATGTCTTAAATTTTCACTATTATACATTTATTTTAAAATTTTCATTGACTTTTTCCAACATAAACAAACAATAAGTCAGATGTCTACGTGAGCTTAACTCAATCGATATGGACATATTGTATAATATATATATAGGGCTGAAGCTCGAATACAGATACTCTACTTCTACATATTTAAAATATGTGAGCTTCAGTCACTAAATTACTTGACAAAAAATAATAATGATAAGTCATTAGAATATATGAGGATTGCTTGGTGGTTGGGTCAGAAGAGTTGAGGGAATAAGAGGTAAAAGGTTGGATCCACACCATAAAAAACTTACAATACTAGCATTTTCCGTTTAAAAACAAGTGGGACCTATTGTATTATGAAAATTAATATATACTATAAGTAGCTTATTAATCTAAATATAATTAATAGAAATTGCATATATGATGGATTTAGTTGACAATTATTGATCAAAATCAAAATTAATATGATTTAGTTGACAATTGCTTGAACTTCACTGTTTGTACCATTCATTGTAATGATCACGAAAATGACTCAATTACGACTATGATTAACCTGATGAAATTTTTAAAGCCGTTCATAATGGATTGAATTAAAATGATCGTTAATTAATGTGAACTATGTCAACATTCCCATCATCTCTCTTCGCCGGTTGTTACACCAGCCATCTCATCTCTCATGTAAAAGTGATTAAACTGATTTTTGTATCAATTATTGGTTAAGCTCATTGCTAAGGTATATATACATCAGAAGCGCTTAGATGATTTGACATGGGTATCTTTTAGCTTAACCAAAGTTTTGGGTTTAAATTTAGGCTTGGGATTGTAGCAGCGTTAAAACTCTTAAAAAGAGATTGCCATCCATTTAGGTCCACAAGACTTCAGGAATTACTCTTTACTCTTTGCAATTGCATGCAGAATTGGTGTACACAAAAAAAAAAAGTTATATACACCCCATTCTACTCGAATTATGCTCAGGTCGATATGACTTCTTGATGGATACAAACAACAACAACCAAGAGTTATTCCACTGTATAGGATCGGTTACATATGGATCAAACATTGCATAATGTTCTATCAAATATACTTTTTCTATCCAAATCATTAAAATTTTCACTTACTGTTTTCTACGTCTTTGTGTACCTACAGTGATTTGACTCCCCTCAATCTCATTTACGTACTCTCCTTGCTACAGAATCCAAATGATTTATCTCAACACATGTCTAAACCATATAAGCATAGTTTCCACCATCTTTTCTACTGTATGTCATACCTCAACTCTCTCTCTCTCTCTCTCTCTCTCTCTCTCTCTCTCTCTCTCTCTCTCTCTAATTTTGTCATTTCTAATTAAATTTTGTCCAGTCTTATCACACATCAACACAACATTGTGATCTCTTTTACAATAAATTTATTTTCATGTCAGTTCTTTAAAGCCAAACACTATCTCACACGACATCGTTGGTCTTATAGTTGTCTGATAAAAGAATTTCCCCATCTTGAGTGGTACTTTTATATCACATAAAACACATGAGGCCCTCCTCCACTTCAACTACCCAACTTGAATTCGATTATTTACACCTCATTCTAATTATTCATTATTTTTTCATATGGACCCAATATATTTAAATTGTATAGCGTGTGATATGATATGAACTCCAACTTCCACTATGCTCTATACGTTTATCCTTTTGTTAATTATATTTCGTATGCTATGCTTGCTTCAGTTCGGGCAGAATCCGTACGTTTGTAAAGCTCG
This sequence comes from Medicago sativa, assembly GCF_051527215.1. Lineage (NCBI taxonomy): Eukaryota > Viridiplantae > Streptophyta > Magnoliopsida > Fabales > Fabaceae > Medicago > Medicago sativa. The sequence goes on along the minus strand of NC_140753.1, from coordinate 24,226,286 downwards.
TCTTTAACTTTGTAACCTTTCATTTAATTTCTTCATTGAGTTTTCAAGTAGAACTATATCATCTGCAAAAAGCATGCACTTTGATACTAGCTCTTGATGCCTATATATATTCCAAAAAATATATATGTTGTGTTTTAAATTATTATATTTCAAAAGTTACATGTCCTGCGTAGAAAGTGAGCATCCAACGAGGTCTAAAACAAGGATATCTTTGCTCCATCCTATTTTTTTATTGGTTGAAGGGTTGTGAGAATGGTCCGTCAGACTTAGTCGGTTAATATGTTTAGGGTTTTTTCAGTGGGTGACTCCGTAATGGCTACCTCGCATCTTAATTATGTGGATGATACCTTATTTATAAGGGAGGTGACAATAGACTACAAGGATTGTAAGGATAGTTCTTTGTTGTTTTGAGTTATCTTCATGTTTTCGGGTTAATTTTACCAAGATTCGTGTGATTGGGTGAACGTGGAGGAGTCCTTTCTTAGGATGGTATAGTTCGATTTCTTGATAATAAATTTGGTTATGTTCCTTTAAGGTACATGGGTCTCCTTGTGGGGGGAAATCTGTAGAGGGCATGTAGTTGGGAGTCAATGGTGAATTCTCATTGATCAAAATCTCATGTTCGATTCTTTTCCGTGTCAATTTTTGTAGACTAGTTTAACTTTAAAAAAAAAAAAAAAGAGTAATAACAGGAGCATATGATGGAAGCATGTGTGTCCTCCTCACGGATTCCTAAAGCAAAGAACATATATCATAACATAGATGTCTTTAAATTAAGTTTCAACGATCGAAAACAATAGAAGTATGAATAGAGAAACATAAAATATAGAAGTACAAGATTGTGAGAAAGGATACTCTACCAAAAAAAAGTTCCACGTGTGAGTTAGTTGAGAAAACTAACATGAACCTTTGGAATTAAAAAAATTAACAGTCGAGATTCAATGGTGTCAATGAATCTTTGGCATGGGGTAATAGTGAGTTTAGGTACTTTGCAAAAAATATAATAATATTTTTGATATATCAAATGTGAGTAAGAGTTTCATATTAAATGTAAAAAAAAGTATATGTTGAACAATATATAATTGAGATTATTAATATACAAATGTCTTAATTTTTTGGTTAAGATATGATATCCAATTCCACCTTATATAGATACTTAAAGCCAAATGTATCCGTTAGACTTCTCTACGACCCAACATTGATCTCAGCCCGATGATCACATGGACTCCTTGTTGGATTAATTATTTAATTAATCAATTATGGATTGGCAATAATCAATTATTATAAGTTAATAATAATTTATAAATTATGGTCTATAGTGTTGAACACTAATTAGTTGATGAATATGTGTGATTGGACTATTCTTACTAAATGGACCGTGATGGGTTGGACCATTTGGATAAGCCCAATGAGAGGTCCCTGCCCTCAGCCGTTTAGCTATTTAAACGTTATCCCATCAGACGGTTAATTATTCAAAACAGCCTAAAGCTAGACGGAATAAGGGTAGTCATCCCTCTCATATTTGTCTGTGGTTATCCTTCATCAACCTAATGTAAAGGTACACAATTCTTCTTCCTTCTTTGTTATTGATAATATGTTATAACTTGTATTAGTAATCCATGGCTAAAAGTCTTAAACTTTTATCATTTGGCATCAGAGTCGAATAGATACATGTTATGGCTATGTGTTGTTTGAATCGTATGATATATGAATCTATATATTCCATATATCTTGTTATCAATCATATGATTCACTTTAACGTTGATTATTGTTATTATGCCTATTTATTTCCCATTGATCCTTTCATCCTTTAATAGATTCGGGTATGTTACATTTAATTGACTCATTTATTTGACATTTAATGTTACATTTGTATATTACATTTTGATTGGTTGATATCTTGAAAGGGTAAATATCCCCTAAACAAGAGAGGGTAATCTAGGCCTCACCGTGGTAAATATTTAAAAGATAAATAAATATAAGGTTTCCTTTTTTGAATGATAATAAATATAATGAATATCAATTTTTGTTTACGTCTCTTACAACTTTATAAATAAAGTATTTGGCATGCGCGAAACACCAATTTTGTGGAGCCAAAGAGAGTAATTAATAAATGCTAACATATGTGCATGTGTCTTAAAGATGCATGTTAAAGAATTATATATAGGGTTTGTTTGACAAGAATATGGACCATTTAATCTTTAATAGGGAGACTGCCAAAAACGTTTGCAAAATTTGCTGACTATAGCTAATCCATGTGCATCAATTATTAAGTGAATCCGCCACTACTTTAACGTCCCAATTTTCAAATTTCAATATGTCTTTTATTAGTTTTAATCTCCGCTGCTGGACCTGAGAATTACTTCATTGATCTCTTCAGAGACCCCCAGGTGCCACTGCACCCCCCAGATTTTATATAAATTTGATATTATGCATAGTATTTCATTAATTCATTGTCGTTGCAGCGGTTCCTCCAGTGTTGTATTAAAGGTCGCGCGTTTGATCCCTGACACACTGCTTTTTATAATTATAAGTGCATTTGCACACTGCTTTTTATAATTATAAGCGCATTTTTCTTATTTTATTCAAAAAAATTGTCCTGATGGGATTTGAACCAGCATCATAAAAAAATTGTCCTGATGGGGGGGATTTGAACCATAAGCGCATTTTTCTTATTTTATTCAAAAAAATTGTCCTGATGGGATTTGAACCAGCATCAAAAAAAAAAATTGAAATTGTCCTGATGGGATTTGAACCTGCATCACCATGTATGAATCATATGAATCATGGTGATATTACCACCACACCAGTTTACAATCATGTAAATTTTTTGAAACTCTTTAATATATATTCTTCAAATATTTGGCACCCCCGGAAAAAAAATTCAAGATCCGCCACTGCACACACTGATAAGTGCTAGGAAGTGTTTATTTCATTATATATTTTAGGCACTTTTGTTACTTGTTTTGCAAGATATTGAGGAAAAGCCAGGAGATAATTGTTAATTACCCTATTAAGCTTTATATATCTTACTCTATCCGTATGCAGGATTTGAACTCAAGACACCAAGCAAAGAAGAAAATCAAGAAAAAGGCAATAATGGCAGAAGCAAGTGTTTGCTCGCAGTGGCGAGTAGCAAAGAAGCGGCCAGAGGCAGGAGCTATGTTTTGCTCGCAGCGGCGAGCACATCAACTCGCAGTGGCGAGTTAGGGCGGTTTCGTCCTCTGCTGGTGACGTGGCACAGACTTAGTGGTAAAGAAAATGTTGCTCGCAGTGGCGAGCACATTAACTCGCGATGCGAGTAGCCAAATTTTTGGTTGTTTATAAATAGCTACTTTCCCTTCTTTTTGAAGGATGTTCTTTTGGTTCTAGGGTTTCATTTTAGTTGTTCATAGTTCATACTTTTTCTACTTTTGAAGGAGAAATAGGGCTAGATCTTATAGAGTGAGAGTGATAGAAGGTTGATTCTTCTTCCTTTGGTGAGAAATCACAAGTTGTAATGAATCTTACCTCTCTAATCTATTCTTGCAAGGCTTCCATGAGAATGAGTAGCTAACTCTCTTTTGTTGTAAGTAAAGGTACTTGATCAAAGCACTATGTAATCTTTTGGATCTATTAATATATGGTTCTAGCATTTAATTTGATATTGATGTTATTCTTGCATTTAAATCTTCATGCTTGATTTATTAGTGATTGAAAAATACTTTTAAACCTAGATCTAGAATATTCATCTATCAAAACATAGATTCTAGACATAGAACAAATGTTTTGATATTCACTTTTTGTATCTAAACCTAATGCTTTCTTATCATATAATAGAGTGAGAAATCATCGATTGAATGATAAGAATGACTCTTGGATCGTTTAATAGTGCGAGACATCGACGATTAAATGATCCAATAGATTTCACAATATTGTTTGGACACGAATGGTATTGTTGAGGGATATGTGATAATATCAAAGAAAAGTTAGAAACCATATATGATCATTAGGTTATTTGTGATGCTTGATTAAGGAACTCTATGTATAACAAGTTACAAGCCCTATTAATCTCCACTTTATAATTTGCTTAAATAGTTAACATAGTTACAAATGAAACAAACAAATACTCTTACAACTTAGAATGATATTTGATGTTGAATTGTCCATGATATCACACTAGTCCCTGAGGAGACGATTAACAAATACTTACATAGCTTGATGCAGTAAAAATATTACATCACACACACACACACACTTAAGATAGAAGCTAAATAACTAGTTTACTTGTGCAACAAGTAAACTCTAGACTAACTTTTAACTAACTAACCATAAGTTATATTATGATATGCCTAAGAATTATTTCTCCCTACACAATTTTAAACCAAACATTCATTCCAACATTCATTACTATACATTCATTCATTCCTTCTGACAATCATTTTCCATTAAACTAGTTACAAACCCGTGCTTCGCACGGGGGTTCAGTAACGTATTTGACAAAATATTATATTGGAAGGATAGATTGTGAAATGACAGATAATTATAAACAATAATACAATATTTAGAGTACTCTTGCATTACGGGTTACAAAATTAAATCTTTAAAATGGTTTGATCACAAGTAACAAATGAAAACATATTTTGTCAGTGGTAGAAACACTTTTCCAGTAATAATTGATATCTATCTATAAACCAATGAAAACCCTATTACCAAAGCTGCCTGATTTATATCATTTTGACTTTCAGCTTCAACATATATAAATCATTTCACATGATCTACAGCAAAGACAGTAACTGCAATTTAGTATCCAGTTCTTTCAGGCGAACAAACTTCTGCATCAGATAGATAGCTGAAAGCCTCTCTACCTAATTTATATCAGTTTGTGTTTTAGCTTCAACGTATATAAATCTTTTCACATTATCTACAGCAAAGGCTAGGGATGTCAATGGATACTCATGGGTACGGATAATATGATACCCGTCCCCGCCCCGTTGGATAAGTATGATACCCGTGCCCGCCCCGTATCCTCGTGGGTACTCACTATACCGGTAGCCGTGGGTATTGAGGTATCCATGGGTACCCATGGAGTTTTGAATTTATTTATTTTTTGGTACAAATAATAACTTTTTTTAATTACCAAAAAACTTCAACTTTTAAACATCCATACATAATCCACTCAAATTTCATTAATCATACATAATTCATAGAAAATTCATGATTCTTATATAATCTATATGTTTTATGATGTGAATGAAGTAGAAATGGTGAACTTAATAAGATGAATTAAAAAAATTTAAAATAAAAATAGGTTATTATTGAGGATTTTTAGGTGGGGAGTAAAATTTTCTTCAATAAGGTACCAACTTTAAGTAATAAGATATGATATATAAAGATATATTAGTAATTTACTTAATTTATTATCGGGTATGGGTACCCATAGGTATGGATACAATCCAACCCGTGTCTATGTCCATATAATAATGGATAGTCAAATACCTGTTTATTATACCCGTGGATACCAGTTTAGCTACCCGCTCCATACACGTGACGGATTTTACCCACGGGTACCCATGGGCATGGGTATTTTTGCCACCCCGAGCAAAGGCAGATATTAACTGCAATTTAGTACCACGTATATAAATCCTTTCACATGATCTACAACAAAGGTAGATAGTAACTGCAATTTAGTATCCATTCCTTTCAGGTGAACAAACTTCTGAATCAGACAGATAGTTGAATGTCTCTCTACTTGATTTATATCATTTTGCCTTTCAGTTTCAACGTATATAAATCATTTCACATGATCTACAGCAAAGGCAGATATTAACTGCAATTTAGTATCGAGTCCTTTCATGTGAATTATACGCACTTTTAAAAACTTGTTTTAAAGGAGAGATGTTCAAATTACGGAATATTACCATTCTTAGTAAATTTGAGAATGAAGTTCGCATAATCCAAATATTTGTGATGCATGGTTTAAGGCATGGGGTTCAGTAACGTATTTTGTAAAAAAATTGTTCCGAAGGAAAAATGAACAAATTAATGAATATTGCACAAAAATTAAAAAACTTTATCAAAATATTTATGAAAGCTTTATCAAGAGCAGGAAAACAACATAAATTACATAATAGTTAAAATTATAAAAGTGAGCGCTACTGTCATAGAGTTACCAAAAAGGGATTAACACCAATATTTACATGACACAAAATGAACGAAAGAAACACATTAAACTCTTTAGCGTCTTGTGTAGGAACTTGGTTATTAATATTTTGACCGTTAAAAAATAAAAAATCTCTTTGACATCAAAAAAGTAATATCAACTGAGCAATATTCAGTCTCTTCACATATGCTTAGTAATATTCAGTCTGAAAGATTACATTGAAAGGATAGATGGTAAAATGACGGATAATTGTGAATCATTATAATATGTCAAAATATAAACCTTAAAAACCATGAACCATCAACTTAGTTTTAAATAGTTAAAAATAAAAAATTGTAAAATAGTTAAAAGTTTTTAAAAATATAAAAATTGGAATATAGTTAAAAAAATTGGTGAGGTAGCACTCAACGAAGCAACACTAAAAAAATTACATGCATTAGCGTAACAAAAAAACAGACAGACGGACATAAAATATTACTCTAAACGTTAATGTGTGTATATATTCGCGAGGTTGAAAAAAGGAGATAAAAATATTTGGGATCATTAAATGACATCGTGAATAAAAATATTTGTGAGATTGTGATGATTAAACGATATTGAAATTAAATATATAAGTGATAAAAAGATAATAAAATTCCTTTGAAAAAAAGGTAATAAAATTAAATGGAATCTCCTTAAAAAATTAATGGAACGGTTAAAAAAAAGTTAAATGGAAGAAAAAAACATAATGAAATATAATATTAAAAAATAAAGAAAAAGTTCCCGGCGTGAGTTGAAAAGAGGTGCTTGTGAAATAAATTGTCGAGAAGTAGTTTTTTAAAGTAACATTCAACAACTTCTGGTGAAAGCTCATTCCATTCAATTTTATGCGTTCAAAAAAAGTACTTTTTTTAGTAAGTAATTAATTGATATTGTATTCGGCCTAACTTCTCCTTAAAAATGTAGAGAAGTTTGAAAAAAGTCGGGTCAAACGATACCTTAATCTCCCACAAAGGCAATGTAGAAGCAATTGAATTTGGGAGAAAAAATTGAAAAATAGTTAAAAATATAAAAATTGGAAAATAATTAAATGTTATTAAAAATATAAAAATAAGAAAATAATTAAAAAAATTGGTTAGGGGCAAAAATGGAAATTCATAGGCCAAACCTTAAAAAAAAAAAACTTGTCGAGAAGTAGTTTTTTAAAGTAACATTCAACAGCTTCTGGTCAAAGCTCATTCCATTCAATTTTATGCGTTCAAAAAAAGTACTTTTTTTAGTAAGTACTTAATTGATATTGTATTCAGCCTAACTTCTCCTTAAAAATGTAGAGAAGTTTCAAAAAAGTCGGGTCAAACGATACCTTAATCTCCCACAACGGCAATGTAGAAGCAATTGAATTTGGGAGGAAAAATTGAAAAATAGTTAAAAATATAAAAATTGGAAAATAATTAAATGTTATTAAAAATATAAAAATAAGAAAATAATTAAAAAAATTGGTTAGGGGCAAAAATGGAAATTCATAGGCCAAACCTTAAAAAAAAAAAAACCACTTCCAATAATTGAATTACCAAAATGCCCCTCATAGGGGCAAATTGGTAATTTCAAGGGGCATTTCCTTTCTTATATATATAAGTAGAAGTGTTTCAATGACCAATTTCTGACAATGATAACTCACTTGATTGAGCTAAGGGATTGAAAGAGTTAAAAGGTTAAAATTCCTGGGGTTTGAGCCTAAAAAAAAAAAAATACTAACATAACAACTAGTATATGAACATTTATCATTTAAAAAACTTTTTTACCAGAATATTTTAATGATCAAACGTGTCAAAAGCTGTGAATTAAACAAAAAAAAAACTCAAATTTATGATCAATTTGAAAACTTTTTTAATAATAAAAAACCTAGATGAATTTTCTTTGAACAAATTTCGAGAGTGAGTGAATTAACTCTCATGAAAGAGATAATTGAACTTCAAATTGCGAGTTTAGGGCTTGAAGATTGGTGAAATAAAGGAATGAAAATTAGAAATTGGTATAAAATCAAACCAAGGAAGAAATTGGGGAATGCATTGAAGAGAAAGTGAAAAATGATAGAGAAATCAAATAAAGAGAGTTGGGTGAATTTGGAAAGAGAAAATATACTCCTTTATGCGAAACTCATTTCGAGGAAATGCATGGCAAAAAGTTGTGAATAGACTTCATCACTCTCCAACATGGGTCTGTTCCACTCAAACTAGAATCAACATTGTGAAGTCATCTTTCATTTATTTGGTATTTAAAACCATTGTACCACACAACAACTCTCTTTGGAAAAAGGTTGGAATGCTGGTAATATATCGGGGATAATTGGACCACGTCTAATAACATTTTTTTTAAGGGAGGTATTTAATATTGGTTGTAAGAAAATTTAAAAGGGAAAAATGAACAAATAAGCACAATTACAAAGGCTAAGGATGATGAGAGAATGGGTAGTTCAATAAGTTTGGGTTAAGTGATTAAACGAGTTGAGACGTTTAAGGTTTAGGGTTCACATCATGGCATGGAGAAAGGAGAAAAATACTGACATACTAATATTTGTATTTAAAAAAAAATACTAAGGATGATGATAAAAAAAATTTGGTTTGGGTTTGTTTAATGAATGTACAAAGATGATGATTTTGTCCTCGTGAACTTAGCTCAGTTTGTATGGACAATGCATAATCATAATATATGCAAGGTCCGGGGTTCGAACCCCGGCCACCACAAAAAAAAAAGATGATGATTTTAGGGGTTTTTTTATATAATTTTTTGGGTTTATTGTTGGGTTTGTTTGAGTTTTTGATGAACGTATGAAGATGATATTGAAGATGAAGAAAAATAGTAGGGAAGAAGATGAAGAAAGGTAAACAAAAAAATATTTAAGTGTTGATGGTGCAGTACTGAATTTAGTGGACATGCATGATCCAACGATTGTCTTTTTAACAAAAAGATCAAACAGTTAAAATTAAAAAAAAAAACTAATGAAGTATTTGATGAATCATCTACAATGTTGGTCCACTCTAGATATTGAGATCAAATTAGCGAAAATGGACTAATTTGACTAACAAGACTTAAATGTAACAATTATTATTTATTATGGAACCAAAATGAAAACCTTAAATATGGTATAAGGACCATATATCCAATTTAACCTTAAATTAAATAGTTGTGAACTGCAATTAAAAGTCATTTTCATGACTTCACCATAGAATTTTCCATATTATATTACTAATAGAAAGACAGACACTATAACACTAATATGTCCGTCTATCTACCATTTTTTACTGCACACACTTAACTTTATATATAAAAAGATAAAACAGTTTTAATATATATACTATACTATGATAAAATATATTTGAAAAATAAAATATTTTTATGTCCTTCAAAAAAAATATTTTTATGTTGTATGGTTTTGTTCCTATTGAGATAAAACAGTTTTAATATATATACTATACTATGATAAAATATATTTGAAAAATAAAATATTTTTATGTCCTTCAAAAAAAATATTTTTATGTTGTATGGTTTTGTTCCTATTGTAGTGGGGTGGTTCCCATTTTAAAGTTCATACTGTAGTGTGGTAGTCCTATATTAATGAGGTTTAACTATTTTTATAGTTAATAATTTAAACAATATAATTAAAATGATCAAATAATAAATAAAATATTTTAAATAAATGCTAAAATTGGAAAGGGGAAAAACCAGCCCCAATTAATGTATTTTATTTATATATAGGATAGATAAATTAGTAACACAAAGAATTCTTTCTCCTCACGTTAGGTATGAAAGAAGAAAAATATTTAGATCCAATACTTGTTTGTGGTCCAAGAAAATATGTTACACGTTAGTTTTACTTACTTCTTAAGCCATAGTTTTCTATTAAAGTTCTCATAAATATTCACACGTCAAGAATTTGAAAGAATTGTTTTTTGAGTTTCTAGAGAATGTGTCCTTTGTGCCAACTTGCAATTTGAAGTCACACACACAAGAAGAAAGTACCAATGTTTGTTCGTCATATATTATCTCTTTTTTGAGTCAAAAGAAGAAGGGAGATTTATAGTATACAGAGTACGAATATATAAAATTGGGAAATTGATATAGGGTTAACTGTTCATCAACTTTACCTAAAAACTTCAACAATAAAAAAAAAAGAAAAAAGAAATACTTCACTTAAACTTTAAAACTATGAAAGCAAATTTGGAGGGTATATATCAATAAATTATGATTCTAAATTATGGTCAACTATTGGAACTGAAGTCACAGTTGTACATTTTTTGAAGCTTTCAAATCCACATTATAAAGGTAATTAGGGGTAAGTAATGGATGGATTAAGATGTGGGTTATACTTGTTGTAAATATGATACTTTACAACTGCAATTATGTTGAGGTTTATTTAAGATGAGATTGGGTAGTTAAAAATTGAAAGAAAATTATAAGATGGTCTTTCAAATAATATAAAAAGTTGAAAGTAAATAATTAAATATTTTTACTATTTTATCATGAACTTTAACTCAAAATTAAACACGACTCTATCCTCGCGAGCTTAGCTCAGTTGGTATGAACAATGCATAATGTATGTAAGGTTCGCGGTTCAAACCCCGGCCACCACCAAAAAAACACGACTCTTTCAACAAGAGCATTTTACTACAAGATTTCTACGTAAACTAACAAGAATTTTCCAAAACAAACGGCCCCAATTGTCTAACATGTCCTTAATTAGAGCGGAACAAGCATAATATTTTTCTTTTTCAAATCAAATGAGAAAGAGACGAAACATTAGAGACTCTAACATGTCCTAAGTATGGTTGAGTCTGCTTACCCCTAAGAATATTTTATCATTTTGTGCATTTTATTCGGATTATAAAAAAATTTAAAAAAATTTGTACATTTTTAAAAGTGTTTTAGCGTGTTTTAGAGGATTTTGGAGAAATTTGAAGTGGTCTATATTTTTCAGATTATATAATCTAAAATCCGTAGAGCATGAGAAATCAATAGAGTAAGAAAAGAAACGGGGAATTAGTCACTTTAGTCCCTGAATGGGGAACGATTCGTCAATTTAGTCCCTGAATGCAGATAATATGCAAAACAATCCCTGCATGGTCAATTTCAGGGACTAAAGTGACTAACGAAGTCTACATTCAGGGACTAAATTGACTAACGGAGTCTGCATTCAGGGACTAAATTGACTAACAAAGTCTACATTCAGGGACTATTTTGCAATTTATCTGTATTCAGGGACTAAATTGACGCATCGTTCCCCATTCAGGGACTAAAGTGACTAATTCCCCAAAAGAAACATTCCCATCTTTTTTTGCAATATGTACACCGGTCAATATCTAGAGCCAATGTCATTGCAACACTCCAAATTTAGAACGGATCCAATTTTTTCTTCTTGATTGTACATTGATGATTGCTCTTTAGACACCTATCATTGCTCACAAAACCCTTCAAACTTTTGAAAACATCTCCAATAGTATTTAACTGCCGTCAGTGGCAGAGCTAGAAAAAAAAGCTGGGGTGGGCCATTAAAATTAACCGTTGAAAAATTGTTTAAAGCCTCGCAAAATAGACCTATAATTGAATTATTTAAATTTTTTGGGTGGGCCACTACATCACTTTGCGTGAATTTGAATCAACCGAAACCTAAACCCGACATAAAATTGTATAAAAGCTCGCAAAATATACCTATAATTGAATTATTTAAATTTTTCGGGTGGGCCACTACATCACTTTGCGGGAATTTGGATCAACTGAAACCTAAAACCGACATAAAATTGTATAAAATCTCGTAAAATAGACCTATAATCGTTGATTTTTTAATTTTTGGGGGTGGGCCCGTGGCCCACCTCAGCCCATGAAGGGCTCCGCCACTGACTGCCGTTCGACATAACTTTTTAAAATGGTTAAACCGATTTAAAAAGTGTTGATCAGTTTGTACCAACCATTTAGCAGCCATACGATATTAACTACTAATTTTTTAGATGTATGTGAGCAATCCTAAATGTCTAAAAATCTTCTTATAATTTTGGTCAAAGCAGTGAAAATATGACTACTAAAAAATATCAAGAAATATGACAACCCAAAAACAGGACAAAAATGAACTACACACAAAATAAAGGAAAATTCTCATTCTACATACAAACTAAACTACAAGAACAAAATCAAATTAAGGGAACGCGTATTTGCCAAACTTTGATATCACAATCAAGACTACCACTGTAAACAAGATAAGAACTACCATCATCATCATCAACCCCACCATTTTTACCACTTTTGGAATCATCTGCTATAGCCAAACACTTAACAGCTTTTTTATGACCTTGCAAAACAGCCAAACATGCATAACTTTTTTCATCAATTCCTCTTTTCCATAATCTAACACTATAATCAGCTGATCCACTACACACCAAATCATCCATCACAACCAAACACAATATAGCCTTAGTATGCCCTATTAGGGCACCAACTAGGACCATATTTTCGTCGTCGGGGTCTTGGTCTAGTCCGGAACAATTTCGAATAATGCTATCACTTTTTTCCCAAACTAAAATTGATCTATCACAAGCACCTGAATATAAAACTGATCCATCTTTGTTAAGTGCTAAAGCATTCACAGCTGATTTATGCTTCTCTAATGTTCCAACCAAAAAATGCTTTTTCTTTTTACTTTTACTTTTCATTTTCTCATCTTCTTCATGGTTTTTTTTCTTCCAAATTTTGATTTTTCTATCAGCTGAGCCTGTATAAACAACCCCATTAGATGAAACAACAATTGCATTGATTGCATCTTCATGTGCATTTTTCACTGACTCTAAACACTTGAAATCTGAAACTCTCCAAATTTTGAATGTTCTATCCCACGAAGCCGAGTAAAGAAACAATCCATCTTTCGAAACAGCAAGAGAAGAAACAGCGTCAACATGATTCACCCATGTATACTTCTTATGTCTCCGAACTTCAACGTAATTTTTCGATGAAAAAAGCTTGGAAAAACGATCATTGAATGTTGGAAGTGTTGCTATGCATTTGAATAGCCTCTGATCTTGATTAGTACTATTACTAGCTGTCGTTTCGATTTTCCAAACCCGGATTTTATGATCTTGATGAGCACTAAATAACATATCATTAACAACAATCATTGACTTAATGGTTGATTTTGATCCATTACTGATTGCTACCAAGTTGTTGATATTGTTTGAAGCTTGGAGAGCAAAAGGGTCTTTATCAAATCTTCTTATTTCACTATTGGAAGAACCACTAAAGAGAAATTTTGAGTGTAGAGCAAGGGATGAGATGGGTGAAGAGTGACCATTGATTGTTGTTAGAAGTTTGTGATATGTGGTTTGAGATTGTTGAGAACTGAGAGAAGGAACAGAAGGTAGACTTGGTTGTGAAGAAAGAGATGAAGAAGTTGATGATTCTGAATGAATGTGATCATGGGAAGAATGAGGTTCTGTTTTTTGTTTTTGTTGTTGGTTTTGTGTGTAGCAACATAAAGGACATTGAAGAAGTACCATTTTTATTTTTGGGTATGTTATTCTTTGAGAATGTTTTGTTGGATTGGTTGGAATTTATAGAGACATGTTTGTGTGGAAATTTAGAAAGTGAGAGAATATTCAGGTCGGCAATTTGTGTTTAGAAAAATGATCAATTGACATAATAATGCAGTAGATTATTATTGATTCAAAAGTCAAAAGTTATATTAGGATTATGACTGCATATTTGTAGTTTCTTTGAAGAATATAGTGAGTTTTGTTTTTATTTGGTAATGACAGAAAAATAACTGTATTGAGAGGAACTACAATAATATAATATTGTGTTTTTTTTTTTGACCAATATAATATTGTGTTTGTTTTTCATTCTTTTAGATATTTATTTTAGTTTTCTAAGATTGCGATATTATACAATTTTTATCCTTTTGCCTGTCTCAATAATTAAATATGAGTTGAGTTTTTTTAACAAATTCTTATTTATCCATAAACCAAGGTATGTAGTGTTATCTATGTTGAGTTGACACTAATCAAAACTATTCACTTGTCTTCCATTAGTTTGTGACATATAAATAATGAAAGAGATATGAATTATTTTGATATGTATCAACTGAATATGGATAACTCTATATATCTTTTGTTGATCGATAATGTAGTTGTCACTTTTTTTTTATGAGATTAGTCGAGTTGATCATTACTTTTTTCAGCGTCTATAATGAGTAAAAAAAGTTGCTTATGTGACTCTCTTCTTTTCAAAATCTCTAAATTAAGTTAGGGTTAATGATTTTCAATCAATTAAATTTTCAATCTTCTCGTTTTGAGATATAATTTTTTATTTAATAATATAAAAAATGTAAAAAAAAATATTTGAATAATTTTTATTTCTATTAGTCGTGCATATAGATTTTTTTTTGAGTAATAGTCGTGCATTTAGATGATTACCAAATGTTACTCTTTATGTTACTTTTTTCTTTGTCGAGAATATCCTTAGACAAACTTGTGTTTAATTTTTTTTATTTACATAATTTGAATAAAACTGAAATTATTATTGATTGTAAAAAACTTCTTTGTCGAGAATATCCTTAGACAAACTTGTGTTTAATTTTTTTTATTTACATAATTTGAATAAAACTGAAATTATTATTGATTGTAAAAAACAAATTAGCTAATTAACATAATTTTTGGGCTTTTGACCTCTTTTATACCAAAAAAAAAAAAATTAACATAATTTTTTGAAGGCGTAATTTTTTGAAGGAGTATATGGAGAGAATAATTTGATAGATTCCTTCGGACGAAGTTTTTAAAAAAAAAAACGTGTATTTAGCTTCCTTGACCTTTAAGTCAAATATGATTTGGACCAATTGATAAATCACATACATTAATAGAGTCAACAAGTTAGGCTACAAAGTGGAGACTAAAATCAGATAGAAAGGGATATTCCAACGTGGAAATTGAATTGAAATTTTAGAGAAAGTATGCAATCCGTCCAAATTAATTTTTAATTGCTGGTCCCATGAACAAGTTGGAAACAACTTTCCAGCACACAAGATTAGTGATCCAGACACTATGCAGTTTAGTTTGGGATGCCACTAGCTGGTTTTTTTCTTAGAAAAAGCCAGATGATTCCACAAAAAAGGGAATGATATGCAAGTTGGGAAATTTCCTATCCTTTACTTTTTTGATGAAATTTGGAAGCTCCTAATTAAAGATGATTATATCGAATAGAAATCAGGCATGTCTGGTGTATGATCATTCACGATGTTTTTATATTGACTTATGATGTATGTACATCTATCTGGTCGTGGACCCAGGCAATTATTATTTAGGTCATACCATTCGATCAACAGTTGCCAATTTGGATTTATCATGATCCTAGTAGACGTCTTTCATACACATTATTTTTTTCTTTCGAAAGAATGCCTCACATAAACATGTTATAATCCAAGTAATTAGGTTTATTTGATTAAAAAAAACCAAGTAGACTCCTTTCCTTTTGTTTTGACACAAAATATCAAGTAACCTATTCATAAATGATGGTACTTGATTAGATAATGTCATTCGGTGCGGTTGTTTTTGGTTTGTTTGTATGTTTGGAACGGGGGAGTGTGTACAGACACTGTGTCACTCAATTCAATGAAAAGCTTTAGGAAAAAGGGGGGTTAGGGTAAAAAAAATATCGTACTTTTGGGGACTGCTGACAGTTCACTTATACAATGACGAGGTGCATGAGTCGTTATGGGGCACATTTGTTGCACTCGATGATAACAAAATTGTGGCAGTCGTAACCGTCGAGGTGAAGTTTTAGGGCACGTTAAGGAGTCGTTGAACTGAACTCCTGAAGTTCTACGAGCACCCCCCTTGCGGAGAGAGGGTGTGTTAGGAGCAATTGACTCAAATGTGGAATTTGGCTTATTTTGGTTTGGGCCTATGTAAATGGACCGTAACTGGTTGCTCAGTCCAGAGCAGTAGCACCCAAGTCGTTGCTCTTGAATAAGAGTGATGACTTTGAGCGAAATAGTTCATGCGATGGTAAACCTGATGCCCATGAGAGACTAGAAGGTATCGAACACAATGTTCATATGGTACTTTGTTTAAGGTTGGTGGAAATCTTCGAAATTGTCGCTGCTCGGAACCGATAACCTTTGATATGCTCGCGAGAAGATGATAGATAGTAAAAATGTTTTGTGCTTGCGGGGTATGTTAGATACTCGTAGGGCTACTAGCTCTTCTAAGTGCGTCTTTGTCTGCGTAGAAAAACACTCGAGATGAGTCTAGTGACATATTCTTGGATGAGCTTTCCCTTCGTTCTATGAACTGGTTTGCCACTAGAGTGACAATTGGATTCCTTCGACGGGGTGTTGGTCGTTTGTTCTCTCAGCATTTAATGTGAGTGTCTCAAGGATGAGATTGACGGACAAGACCTTTAGTTCCTGAACGCCACATGTAAAGGCTATTGATGTACTTGCTTGCCTAGCCTTTGAGTGGTTTGTTCAAAATTGGTTTTCGACATTCCATCACAATCGTTGATCTAATCCTGTCATTTTGATGTCTGATAGCTTTACTATGGTTTGTTGGATGAATTTAAAAAGGTTGATCTTAATCGTAGCTTCGTCTTTACTGTAGTAAGTTTCATGTGGAACGTTGTAATGGGTTGGAGCTTGTGGACTTTGAAACGTTTTCAGAGGACTATAAGAAGACTTGAGTGTTCACTCAGAATACTTTTGCATCCTCATTTAAGTTTCCCTCCTTCTTTCAAGGCTCAAGAGTTCACTAGAGTTTACTGACTTTCTTCCTTCAAGCTTTTTCGTATAGTGCATTTGCTTCCATCTTTACATCTTCACTTCATTAGATTGGTACTTATTACTTTCCATTTCTTCCCTCTTTATGTTTTCAGTGTTTGAACTAAAATACATGCGGTTTTCAGGTAAAAGCTAGATATAACAAATGATAAAAGTAGTCATTTATGGTAGTTTTTGGCATTTTCTGTGTAGAACCACTGTAGACTATTACATGAATGATAATACTATTATATAATATATTTTCGTTTGTAAACTGATGTTTGATGGGTTGTAAACTACTATGAGCGTGTACACTTACCAAGAAAATGTAGAGTTGCCCTTCGTCGATGTCAACTCCAATAATGCAGAGGATTGGGAGGTGTGTCTTCCTACGACGAATAGCAAGATATGTTCTCGCTACCTGGAGAACATGATCCCCCATGTATGAGGTCGTCTTTAAGGAGATGTGCTTCTGTCTCCCTTTCTTGGAATTGCAGAATGGGATATTCCAATGGCTTTAATTAGCTCATTCTCAATTGTGTCATAACTCTTATGCCTTCATCCGCACGTTTGATTTGGTGTGCGAGTATCTAACGTTGACTCCCACTATTGCTTTCTTTTTCTCGAACCTTGCGCTGCAACGAGCGACAGTGAAAGACGGGGGCAAAAGTTGGGTGTCCTTGAGGCAAGGGAAGAAGTTCTTCAGCATTTTTGTGGATTTCATTCGGAAATTCAAGAAAAGATATCTCCTTGTTAGGCCAAAAAACGAGAGTGCCTCGGAAATTTTTTGAAGGTGGAGAATCATGTTCAAGATGATGGCACTCTAGCCCATGAATGTGTCCCCTCGTTTCCTTTTTACTGGTGTAGGAACCACTTTAGATATCATCATTTTAATTTCCTCTTTCATTATGGTCGTTTCACCTAGCAAGAGATTGCCGACAACGATAAGCTTTGGGCTTATCTTAGCAAATTTACCCCCTATACTGTTGTCGATAAGAATAGGAATGTGATGCACGACTCTGAGGTTAACATCTGAACCCAGGAGCGTCACATTAATACACATGCTCTTGTGAAATCGTCTGATTTGAAGGGTTTGTGATGAGTCTATATTTAGTCTATTTTTATGCATTATTTAGTTTAGTTTTATTTAGATTTGAATTTATTTTATTGCAATAATATTTCCTTTTTGAATCTTTTTACTACAATTGCATATTTTATATTTCAGGAACGAATATATGATGGAAGGTGTCTTGGAGCAAAAGAAAGGAGTCTGGAGCTGATTTGGAGCAAAAATACGAAAGATTCGGAACAAAAATATAGAGCCCCCAAGTCAGAAGCTTGGCACGGCCCGTGCTAAGGTTGGCACGGCCGTGCCACCTCTCTGGATAACTTTTGCTGCTTTTGCTTTAGGCCCAAGTTACCATGTTGTAGTTTTACCGAATAGCCCTTATAGTTGCTTAGATTTTAAGTCAATTGTAAAGCTATAAATAGACTAGATCTCCATCATAAACATTCATCTTTTGTTCTTGGAATAAAAGTTCACTTTTATATTATTGTTCTTTTACTTTATTGCTTTCTCTCTTCTTCCTCCATGTCTACAATGAACGTTAGTGAGTAGACTCTTCTTTGTCTTGGGATTGTTGGATAAGTCTAATGACGTAATCCGGATCAAGCCAAGCCTTAAACCCTAATTATATGTTACCTTAATTCCTAATCTAAATTCACCGTTTTAACATGAATTAATTATTATCAAACTGTGGAAGCGAACGCGGAGGGTTTGATAATGATTAATTCATCATCTTAGATATCAATTCATAAAGCGAACGCGGAGCTTTGATATCCGAACAAGTGAATTTAGACAAGGTTTGCGAAACATGAGAATAGTCTAGCAAACCTTGGGACACATAAAGTTTCGATCTTCAAGGGTCCCAAAGGCAATCACCCATGAGAATAGGTGTGGTTGTTGGAGGGATACACTCACTGACTTCGAGAGAAGCTGTGATATGCTAAAGAGAAACTTGTCCTTAGAAATTAGGATTAACGCATAATTATAAGTTTAAGGCTTGCTTGTGAAAATATTCGTTGTTATGATGAACCAATAATCCCAAGGCTCTTTTATTATTATTATTGTTATTTACCTTCAGCAACTAAACCTCCCTTTTTATAATCTTTCTTCTTTCCTAATCATTATCTAAAAGTTAATCGAATTCATAACTCCCTAGCGGAACGATACTCTTTTACTACTATTACTTCGATAGATCGTGCACTTGCGGTTTGGCCTATCAGTTTGTTAGGTAATTTTTATTGTGCTATTGTGTTTACATTTTACTGTTTATGGCTTAATAATTCCATTCCAATTTTTTCGCTTTCAGGTTCCATGCAGATCTACAAGAAACTCTTAAAAGGTTGAACAAGAAGGGATCCCAAAAGCTTGTTGGGTTCATGAAGAAGGATCCTTAAAGTTTCAACACCCTACGCTTCGGCGCTATGCGTTTATCCTTGCGTGTAGGGTCCCCAACCAACACGACTAAACAGGTTGAAAGGATGGTGTCCACGCACCAGACGATGATTGATCAAGAGGATCACCCTTCTAAAGGAGTGAACGGGTGCTCAATATCTCCGACGATGATTGGAAAACTCGTCAAAGGGAAGGTGGCGAAGGAGTGAACGGGTGCTCAATATCTCCGACGACGATGTTCTGACCATGTCAAATGTCTGGTCCAGTTCGGACAAGCTTGACTCCCACACGACCCTCTGTCTGAATGACTCTGAGCTACACATCATTGACGACTTGGGATAGTCTAGAAGGAGCCACGAGATGACAGATGGGATAATATGGGTTCGGAGTGGCCATTGCCATAAACAATGATGAGAACGAGAACAAGGCTCAAGCTGGCGGTCCACTCAAGGACAATACTGAGCTGGTTGCCAAGGTGACTAAGTTGGAGAATCATTTTACCAACTGCAAGGCCAAGTAGTAGACTTAAGTAGGTTTGGTGATTGAGTGTGTCGAGAAGGATCAAAAGATTGAGTCCTTATAGAATAAAGCAGAGGTGAACCTCCAAACCATCGATGACCTACAAAACAAGCAAAAAGCCCTTGAGGGCGAGAGGAAAAGCTTGGAGGATGCTTTGAAGGTGTCAAGTGATTGGGGTGAGAATGAGCCAGAAGAGCTTGGTGACTTGGACTGTGCAGGACTTATAGCCAAGGTTGAGCAACTTGAAAAGTTTTTGGTGAAGGGCACTCGCCATGGATTCAACAATTTCGTGGCCCACATGAAGGAGGTCAACCCTGTACTCGAACTCATGACCGCTGGAATTAACTATTTGAAAGACGTGAAATCTTTTATTTTGTAACTTATGATGTACCTGGGCGTAATGCTCATGACAATGTGTAGCCCTCTGTGGTTTACACCAAACTTTTATAATCTAATTTCGTTTCTTTTTATTTTACTTTGTATGCTTGTTATGCTTCGCTTCCATAATTTCTAAGAAATGCTTTGTATGCTCATTTATTACCCATGTATTGCTTCATAAAGCACTTGTATGAAATGTATGTCTTATTTCTAAGTGATTTGGGTAAACTTTTAGGTCGAAGTTTAAACAATTGGTGATCTCGATGTCATAGTGTGTTCATATCCGATAGTTGTTTTATTGGAATGATTTTGAATCAAAACTACGTTTGATATGCAAGGGTGGCCTCCTTCCCCCTCGAAGTCGTTGCTTCATGTATGAAATAAATACTTGCAGTTCTTTAAACTTTGAGGGTGCATATCATTATGTATTACCCCTTCCTACCCCAAGCTCCCTCTCAGCTCTGATGTAGTGAAGATTTATGTGTTGGTTATTAGGGGATCCAAGCGTGGCCGTTCTAATTATTACATGGAGTATATATTATAAGCTTTTCATGTCCATAAGACGTAATTTCGAACATGTGTTCGAAGATGTTGTTTGAACGGGGAACAATGGATGAACAAACAAAGTTTGAGTTCCCCTGATGTGAAGATCCCATCACGAGCTGGGTTTCTGACTTACATGTCAGGAGGTGATGTAGCAGTTGGTAGCTATCACACATAGGAGAGACTGGTTATGTAGAATAGATTCCACCAACCCAGTTGATGTGTTTTGGATATATACACTAGCATGTCTGTCTATTTTTGCTGTATCTACTCATTAGTTCGAGATGTGCGTCCGTCCTTTGCGAACTCGGTGTCTTTTTACTTGTTGATGAAAGGAAAGTGAAAAAACTAGTCTAGACTTTAGAAATTATTCAGAGGAAGTTTAAAGGCTTACTTGTTAGTTTCACTTGTAGTATCTCTTTAGTTTTTCAGCATTCCATGTCTGAGGGATTGGTCTTTTAATGGGGTCTTCGAGGTCGTAAGCTTTCATCCCTGTTTTCAACTGAATTTGATTGGATCCCTCCCAGTTGGTTGTAAGTTTCCTATCTTCGAAATCCATTGATTTCGTATGAGGATGAGGTCACCTACCTCGAACTCCCAATTGATCACTTTTTTGTTGTGTCGATAAGCTATTTTTTACTTGAGTGATACTTCTTTAAGGGCGACTTCATTTCGTATTTCCTCAACAAATTCCAACTCTTCTCACAAGTTCTCAGTGTTTGCTTGAAAGTTGGTTTCCGCTCTCGTTCGCCAACCGAGTTCTCACAACTCTTCTTACAACTCTTCTTTATGGAATCACTAACCAAAAAAATCAGTGACCAAAAGAATAAAAGTGGTGATGATGCAACTTGTCGTTTATATAATCATGTATTAGAAAGAAAGAAAAAAATTGAAATTAGATTTGCTAATTATATAAGTAACCGAATAGAAAGAAAAATTGAGTTTAGCTTAAAAAACATGAGTGAAACATAAGAAAAAATAATATGGAAAACGTTACCTTTTTGTAGCATCGACTAATGTATCACTTTTTTCACAAAAGTATTTTGTACAAACAGGTTCAACCTCCTTGAAACACTTATCACATGAAACGTAGCACCACTTCTTATTGGTGTCTATGTCAATAATTTTAGCCAAGACAACACATGCACCCACCTGCATAGTTATTAAATTTATTTAAAGAATAATAATTAGAAAATTAAAACACAAAGATATGGATTAAGAATTATTTAACAACATAGTATAATAGTATAAGTCAAAGCAAATCAGCATAAAGTTGTAGACCTGTTTAGCTTGTGTAATATCTGAAATTGTCAAGTTTTTTGTTTGGAGTAGATCATTAGACAAAGAAAGTGAAGATTGTGCTATCATCTGGGTGACCCCTTGAGTCAAAGATGCATTGCCAATTTCCATTCTATCGTAAAATATAAGAAAAGCATACTTAACAAAAACAAAAAGCAAAAAAACTTCCAATAATTATCAATATATAATATGTGTAATAACTATAGGTTAGTGCATACCCTTTCTTGTAGGTGCAACATTCTTCAATGTTGGGATTTATAAGCAACTTGGTTTCATTGAATGCATTGGCAATCCCATACATACCTATTAAAACGATACACCAAAAGGTATTAAGTGATATATATCATTAACAATACAAAGAAATTAAAAATAATTACATTTAAAAAGATAATCTAATTACCACCAAAAACTTTAAGTCGACATAGATGCATAACAACTACAATAGGAAAAGTATTTCCATTTGTGCTCATATAACTATTCATTTGTTCAGCAAAATGACCCCATAAAGTACAAATGATTGTATTGCTCCTGAAATTTACAAAATAATTTTTATTAGACTAAGAATAATAATTAAAAAAAACATCTATATATGTAGTTAAAACAAAGATAAAAAAAAAAAAAACTCCACTAACTCAAGGTCTTCAAGAGTCAAGTCCAAGATTTTAGTCATTTTTCCTTTTACTTGAACATCCTTAATGTTAGTCGTTCCAGCCACATGGCCAATGACATCTACAAATAAACATGGTTGTAGAATCATAAAAATCTAAAAATAAGTTAATATTTAATTTGTAAGTTTAGTATAAAGTACTAACCTATTAAAACACCGTTATCAGTACCACCAATAATGTCCTGAAATTTTGTGAAGTTAAACAAATTTGCAGGAATTTTATCATAAGATGTTTTGGTTATAATAGTGCCTCCTATCAAAGTTAGCTTGTATTTGTGATTTGTTGGCTTAAAATTTCCTTTATTAAATTGGACCAAGAACTTTTCTATAGTATATGAAGCACCCTCTTCAATAGAATCTTCAGGTTGTTTGAAATCCTTGCTTTTAATAGAAGCTTGTATCTTTGACAACTGAAATAAATAAAATATTATGTGAATTTATGTGAATATAAAGATAATGAGAATTATAAACCTGAAACAAATTCTTTCAAAAAAATAATAAATAAAGTTGAAACAAAAAAAAACAATGATATAATCTTATCAACACGTCCATAGTATGGACAGTCATGAATCAAATTAAAAAATTTCTTTTATTATCAATTTATAATAGTTTAGGTTGTTTTGCGGGTGTGTTTTGGGCAGTCCTGTTAGATGCAGCTGTGCAGTTTGGCTGTTTAAATTTTTTTTTTTAACAGAGCCACCCAAAAAGAAAGTGTAGTGAAAGAAGATTATAGTGGAGGAACAGGAACCCCGCGCACCCAAAAATTGCACAGCACCAACCAAAACAAATAAATCCCCACCTCTAAATTTAATAGGCTAATCGTTTAAATTTAATAGGCTAATTGTTTTACTAACACGTTCATATATGGTTCTTTTAATTTAATAGGCTAATTTAATAGTGATGAAAAACAGAAGATGCAACTTGTGAATTACATGAATAAATCAAAGATCTTTAATAACAAAAATGGATAGGTATAATAGAACCATATAAAAGTATATAGAGGCATGTTGTTTCATCACACATAACACAAACATGTTGTAGTATAAATCAGAGATATTTAACAACAAAATTTATAGGTACAACAGAACCACATACATGACCCATACCTTTTCATTTAGCAAAAGTAATTCAATACTGGATGCCTCTTTTGGTTTGTTGAAATCAGGAATTTTCCAAAGATTAACTATACGAACACGTATCTTCCAATCGATTTTTTCCAGCAACAATGTCATCAATATCAGTAATATGAGAAGCCATTATTCAACCTACATAGAATTGAAAAGAAATAAATCATAGAAAGGTAGACAAAGTTAAAAATATTAATAGAGAGATACTTTAATCGCTGGTATAAAAAAGAAGTTAGAAATAAAAAAAGAGATTCAAAGCAAAAAAATATGACGTACGATTAATTTGAAGCAAGATGATTTAATCGAAGGATGAAGTATGACTTATAAATCCTATTTGATGTTACTTATAAAGAGAGTTGAGAGATGATTAGTTTGGCATATAGTGGCACAGATGTAGACAGAGTTAGTTACCAAAGACAAACGTTAGATGAGGTTTTTTTTTTCTTTGGTGGCACAAATTTAATGAGAATTTTTTTTTTAGCAAAAGTTTGTTTAGAAAAACATAGTTAACAAAAACAAAAAAAAATATGGGGATCGGTGTTTATATTGCCAAATAAATAGAGAAAATAGCACTACCAAAAAAATAGAGAAAATAGAAAACAAACTATGATGTCCATCAAACAAAAAACAAAATAAGATTATGAAAAAAAAAAACAAAAAAAACAAACTAAGATTATGGAAGAAAAAAAACGTATTTAGTAGTTTATGGCACAAATTTAACAAAAGTTTGTTCAATTGCTTAAATATATGGGCCCGTTTGTTATGGATTAAAATAAAAGTGATTTTGACATAAAATAATTTAGAGATTATATTTTAGAGATTTTGTGAAAAATCAGAATCTATTTTGTGTTTGTTTACTGTAACAAAAATCACTTTTTTTTAAACAAATAATCTAGTTTGTTTGGATTCAACTATATAAAAAGGATTTTTTGTTACAAACTTAGTTCAATCTTTTAAATCATATTTTCTCTCTCCTCTAAAAAAAAATCTATTTTTTGAGAAGCTGCTCTTACAAAAATCACTTTTTTTTAAACAAATAATCTAGTTTGTTTGGATACAACTATATAAAAAGGATTTTTTGTTACAAACTTAGTTCAATCTTTTAAATCATATTTTCTCTCTCCTCTAAAAAAAATCTATTTTTTGAGAAGCTGCTCTTAACAGCTTCTCATTTGAAGCTGTTTTTTAGATTTTTTTTAGATTCTGATTTTTTTAAAAATCTGTAACAAACGGATGCAAAACTCTTAAAAGTGATTATTTGTTTAAAAAAAGTGATTTTTTTTCTTAAAAAAGCTATAACAAACGGGCTCTATATTATTACTTCAAAAAAATTGCTTAAATATATATTATTAAATAATAATGTGAAAGAAAAACAAAATAAAATTATGAAATAAAAAAACGGAAAAAAAAAAACAAACTAAGATTTTGGAAGGAAAAAAAAACGTATTTAGTAGTTTATGGCACAAATTTAGCAAAAGTTTGTTCAATTGCTTAAATATATATTAAATAATAATAATAATGTAATGTCAATATTAAATTCAGCAAAAGTTTGTTCAATTGCTTAAATATATATTAAATAATAATAATAATAATGAGATGTCAATATTAAAATGACAAAATTAACCTCAAATTTTGGCTTCAAAAAGTTGTTTAAAACAACTTAAGACCTTTTTTTTTTTTTTTTTTGGTCTAGCCTTAAGACCTTTTATTAATAAGATTTTGTAATTAAAACAAAAATCAGAAGCAGAAACCAAACAAGCCCTTATATTCAATGCTGACTTTTAAATTTCAATGCTCAACACCTTTCCTCATTCTTTTTGTGGCATATTTTCAAAGTTATCTCTTATTTTTTCCTGTTTGGATAGTAGTCTAACGTTAATCAATCAGTAAATATTCGTGCAGAAGCAACCGAAATTTGTAGAGATGTCTCTTGGTTTGTACAAAAATTCTGCAACTCAAGATCAGAAGGTTTTTCTCTATATCTTACTTTGTTATCTATTTTTATTTTTTCTAATGCTAACAATTTGAGATTTAATACATATTATGTTTTAACCTACAGGGTCTTAAAGACATTGGGGAAACCTATAGAGTCTTTAAGACAGGTCAAGCAACCGGATTACAAGCATATAGCGTCAATCATTGGATAAAGTTCACAAAATTTACAATGGGAGTGGTAGAAACGTACAAATTTTTTAATTGACACTTTAACCCATTGAACACATCCTTGTTACTGATCCCATTCTCTGAAAAGAGAGATTTCTTCATCAGAAATGGTCTTTAGTAAGCAACGGATTTGACTTTTAAAGCATAAAATGAAAATGCACTTGGATTCGGGTGAGAATTCAACTTATATAGTGAAGATTTTTAGATATCCAAGTAGATAACCGGATAAATCATTGTTAGGTCGTGTTATGATTGATTTGGGAATGAGATTTGCGTTTAACTATGGTTAGAGTTTAAGCATTGACATACACGTATGTGAGATTTGATATCGATATTAATATTTAATTGAATTAACGAATGTCCATGGTTTAGAATGATTAATCATATGATTTGATTATTATGTATCAGAGAATTGAGATATTAAATGTTGGATCATTGAGTATTGTTTAATTAACTACACATTTCTGAGGTTAATGAGTATGGAATTTGAGTGAGTAAGTATTGATTAAACTAGCCTTTTGATGGTTTGAAGATAATGCTTAAGGATAGGAACATGATTATTTATGTGATTGATTGAACTTGCGGCGTTAGGTGGCTTGCTTGTATGTGTTGTTTTTTTTTTTTTTTTTTTGTATCATGCAATGTGATGCATGGATGTGATTGATATCGTACAAACTAATGACATTGGATTTAGAAGACAACAATGATAAACAAAGGAGTGACCTAAGTCAAGTGATGCAAGAATGATACATGGTCGATGATGAGTGACCAATGTCGATCAAATAAAAGTACTCGGTGGACATGCTGTTTGTGAGGATTGTAGCTCGAGTAAGGCTTGGAAGGTAGTGTTGTGAAGTCCATAAGGAATGTTTAAGGAGGAGACTGCTATGAGGGAGATGAGAAAGTTGCGATTTCAGGGTGGGAAAAGTTTTTGGTGGCTTGGACATGAATACCCTAACAAGCACCTGATATTATCAAACTAGTCACGAGTGCAATATCTATGGCATTCAACAAAATAAGCGATACTTTTCTTTGCAAGATGCAAAACATGTATTATTGGTCAAGCATTCCTTAGTTATTGAGTTTGGTACCGCATGCATATTGATAGAGTAGAGTAAAGTAATGTGTGTTAATTGTGGAATTAAAAAAGCTTAGATGGTTACTTGTATCACAAGTCATTGACTAGCTAACTAACTGTTTTGTTTGTTAGACAGTTTGCCAAGTTAGTTAGGATTAATCACTAATTCTAGTTAGATTCATATAGGTGTATATATACTATATATAAATGATCTATCACAATGTACAATTCAACTTTTGTGAATACAATTTTTCAGTTTATTAGCTTCTTGTTTTTCTATATTCATCTATAGAGTTCAAGGTTAACCTTTCACATGGTATTAGTTGCATTTAACCTTGCTATCTTCTTTGGGCTTTACCAAAATGGTCATAATAATCATTTTAAGTCCTGGCTTATCTAAAAATGCTGCAAAGTAAACTACAACAAATGGGATGAGTGCGAGTCAATGATCTTTCAATTTCGAAGTTCTTACCAAATGCATTCAAAATAAAGCAACATATTTTCTCTATGCACAATTACACACAAAGCAAAGCTGTTCCTTTCTTGGATAAGCTAATAAGTCATACCATTATTGACAACAAAACTCCAGTGCAAGTAAAAAGCAGAGAATTTGCTAATAGATAAGCGTATCCATTACAAACTAGTTAAGCAACACTAAGTTTTTTTTTCAAGTTTTAGGATAAATAGAAGAGCACCGCTAAACGCCACGAAGGAGTTTCACAAGAATAATAAGAATATAATTATGTCCTATTTTAAAAAAACAGTAGTGCTATGTATCTAGAGAAAAAGCTTCCCAAAGTGGTCACGATACACAATTCAACCAATCACAGTTGGTTATGTCAAGAAAACACGGGCAGTCATGCTTTTAAATTTTTTTGTTTTGTTTTTGGAAGCAGTCCATCAAATAAATGTGAAATCTAAAGGTTGTTATGCTGCCAAGTCAGTTGGGATCAGGTTCACGAATATTCCTTCGTTGTGTTTAGTATTATCCTTTAAAAAAATAAAAATAAAAACTATTAACTCCAACTTTCACACAAACCATGGTCGTGTTTGTGCTAATCAACGGTACTTACCACTTCGAGGGTTTCATGTTTGTACCTTTTGTATGATTGAGCATTATCCTAAATAGAAAGGCTCAAATCAGTCACCAAGGAAGAAAAAATGATGACCAAGGAACCATAGTGATGAAAATCGTTCAAATATGATTGCAAAGATGATTTGTGGTGGATTTTGAAGTACGAATACTTGTATAACGGCGAAGTATCCGTACTGCACACATATCATACGGTACTTGATAAGTAATCTCTTTTTTCTCACTATTTCATTGCGAGCAAACTTTTTGGTTTTCTCATATATTACTATGATAATATAATATTATATGTGTATTTGAATTTCTTCCTTGTTGTAATCAAACACAATATTTTATCTTTTGAAATTTTCTTCTAATATATATTTTTTTTGAATTAAATAATTTAACTCTCATGTTACATTATATAAAAAAATATCATTTTTTTATTGTTGTACCCCTACCTTAATTTTTTTTAACTCACTATATCTCCTACCCGGTATCATACATGTACCTATGCATCCTTGACTAATTGAGTACTTGCAAGTGTAGAAGTGTGCCACACACTTGTTTTTGAAAGAAAGGAAAAAAAAAGTCATTTAATGGGCTTGTCCCATGATGGGTTAACACATGGATTAAAATCCCTGGTTGTTTTGTTAGGTGAGAAAATCAATATTGCCTGCGTAAGTGAGAACAGACACGAGAAAGAGAGAAAATAAACAGAGTGGCAGGGTGATTGTGCAGCTGACTTGCTCTATTTTATATTTTTTGTAATTTTAGTATGGCATTCCCACCATTGACCTAATGATTTTGATATAGTGATATGATATATTTTATCAGCAGTAATTTGTTTTTATTTTAATGCATCACCACTAATTTGTTGATTTTGGTATATCATTTTTGTGTAATTTGTTATTATTTGGTTTCAACCTTTGAGCAACGGTTTCTTAATGGTTATCGTCACCTAGTATTGCTACCTCACGTAACTAGGAAGACTTTGGTATATATTATTGACATAGGCTCCAGTAATAAATATTAGATAACTGATAAGCTAACTTATGGTGGATGAGATTATAGACGTTGACTTATAAACTAGTTTACAATTGACAACGTATAATCTAGCTGATTGAATCTGTATGGTTTGATAAAATTAGTGGTTGAAGTAACTTATAAATGTGAAATGATATAAAAAAAAATGTGCATATAATTCATATTTATTTGTTCAGTTAAGATTGCCGGGTTAAAATGAAATAAAAAGATGATAAGCCATAAACTACTTGAATTATCTTATCAAAAATCACTATAAACTCATGAAAATAAATTATAAGCTCGTGTAAAAATTACAAGTACCCAACAAGTCTTGTTTAATCATACAATGTTATAAGCTAAAAGCTATAAGTCATAGACTCAATCTTATATTATGTCTTATAAGAGATACATTCTTGCTTTTTTTAATGGCATTTATTTCTTCTTGTTTGTATGTAAGAAAACAAAATTCAACTTTATAAAGACCGTTACCTCAAGATTTTTTTTAAATAATTTCAGATTCGGATGTATATTGACCTCATCTCAAGTCAATGTTCATTAGAGTATTGAAAGATACTCCCTCAGGTCACTATTATAAGTAAAAGTAGTTCACTTTTTAGGTTCATTCAATAAATGATGTATGCGGTCTATATATAGACCCCATACATCATTTATTAAATGAACCTAAAAAGTCAATTTTTCCTTATAATAGTGACCGGAGGGAGTATTTCCTCATTTTTCACAATAATTATCGTTTTTAAAGAATAATTTTGTTTTATCTTCCTTATCATTTTCAAGTTTCAATGCAACCTTAATTATTAGTTTGTTAATAATATTCATACCTATTTAGTAATATCTATACTATATACTAAGAAAATAATATATTTCAGCTTTTTGGACTTATTTTTTTCCCTTTCCAAAAATACTCTCAATTTTCAATACAAATAGCACATGTAACAAATAGATAATAAATTTAAATATTGCAATAAAAATGTAACAAACACAAATGTCCAGTTTTTTTCCTCTCTCATTTAAAAAGTGTAACAACCTAGATTAGTGTATCTATACTTTTTTCATATTTTCAATTATACCCTTAAACAACAACTTTTTCTATAATAAAGATTGTTCTTGGTGTCATTAAAAAAAATAGTAATTTAGATTTTATTTTTTTGTTATATTGTTGGTGTCATTGAAATAAATAATCATGGTTTAGTTTTTTTTTTTAGGCCAAATAGAGAATATATTAAACAAAAAGAAAGTGATACACAGATTGGGGGGACATTAGACCTGACCCAGGAATAACCAAAAGAGGAATACATCGTGTAAAATCAGTTCAAGGGATCAACTCTAATCTGTCCTAACAAAAATTCACTAAACACAGACGCAACCTAGTGAACCCGCGTACGGGCACGAAACTAAGTTACAAAAAAAAAACATGAAGAGTGAACATTGCATAGAACAGTTAGAGTGTAAAACTATGGCGAATGGATCGACCGCCAACATGGTATCAGAATCCAAGTGCCAGCTTCCTGATCAACAACAAGCATAAAGCTCTTTCGAGCAAAGCAACGCGTAAGAAGTCAGATCATGGGATGAGTCCAATACGTCAGTCAGTAACCAGACCCTTTCGGGTTAAACGAACCAGACCAATAGTTTGATTTGTTACAATTTAAAAGCAAAAAACATTTATATTTTTGCTTTTAATCAAAATTAAAATTTCATAAAAAAACACAGTTCATAATTTTTAAACATTAGCGCAATAAAAAGAGCGGAAAGACGGACACGTAAATGCATATCTTTTCACTAGTTATTATAGAAAAAACAAATAATTTTATCAAGAATAACTATATTTATTAGATTTTTTGGTATGTGTAAAATTCTCAAAAAACGATGAATATTGTGAAACGGATCGAGGACCGTTAAGCTTTAGAAAAAGTCTTGGGTGTGGTACTATAGAAAATGACAGTACAAACTACATAATTAATTAGCAAATAAAAAATAACTAGCAGCAAAGTCATTTGCTGGCCTATTTGCTTTTGTCATGTTTTAGAATTTTTCCAATTTTTCATTTATGATTTCTAGTAGGGACATATAAAAATTCAAAGCATCAAAACTTTCAAACTTTATTGTATACAACTTGAATTGTGAACCGTAACTTCACACTTGGAAAAGTCTAGTTATGAAAGCTACTGTTATACTCATTCCACATTTTGTCAGTAAGCAAATCCTCTATTATCTATCCTATACCATTACCTTGCCTAGCAAGCAATTTCCTTAGCTGAATTCTCTTATTCATCATGCCAACCCTTGTTCAATTCTTGATACCAGTTTTACTATTGTTCCATTTTGTGCCAGTTTTATCCCAGGTTAACCAGTTCTTGTATGCAGGATTCAAGGATGTTGGTTCCAGCAATCTAACCTTGAATGGTTTTGCACAGATAGAGAAAAATGGGATGATAAGATTAACAAATCACACAAACAATGAAATGGGCCATGCTTTTTACTCATTACCTTTTCAGCTAAGGAACTCGACAACTCGTAAAGCTTACTCGTTTTCTTCATCTTTTGCTCTTGCTGTTGTCCCTGAGTATCCTAAAACAGGTGGTCATGGCATGGCTTTCACAATAGCAACTACTAAGGATCTCAGAGGTTCACCTCTTCAGTATCTTGGTCTTTTCAATTCAAGTAATATTGGTAATTTTTCAAACCATCTTTTTGCTGTTGAATTTGACACTGTCCTAGACTTTGGGTTTGATGATATCAATGATAACCATGTTGGAATAGACATCAATGGTTTGAAATCCAATGCATGTATTACTGCAGGATATTACACTGATCATGATTCAACCAAACAACAACATCTTGATATCAAAAGTGGGAAACCTATTCTAGCTTGGGTTGATTATGATTCTTCAATAAATCTTGTTAGTGTTACACTTTCTCCAACTTCAACCAAACCAAATAAACCAACCTTGTCCTTTCATACCGATCTATCGCCTATTTTTCATGATACTATGTGTAAGAGTTAACTTAAAATCACTACAAGAAATGTTGCATTTTGCCAGGGGCAGAAGCCCTGGCAAAATGCTAAAAGCCTTGGCAATTGGACGTTTGCCAGGAGTTTTGCCAGGAGCAGAATCACCAGCAAATCTGCTCATCGCAAATGAACCTGCCAGGGCTTTAGCTCCTGGCAAATGCGCTCCTGGCACAAGCCCTGGCTCAACCCCTGGCAAATTGTGTCTGCAGGATTACAGGCTTTTCTGACGCATTCTGGTCAATGCAAGCTTTTTACAGACAGTGTCAGCATCACATCAGTCATTTTTAATCCATGCCAGGAACTTTGCCAGGGGTTAACCCCTGGCAAAACGTTGTACGAATTTTTTTTAAAAAAACGTTTTTAAATTGTTTAAAAAATCAAAATATTAAAATTTAATAATTAAAATAATTTTAAAAAATGTTTTAAAATTGTTTTTTAATTAGATAAATATTTCTTTTAGGGAATGATTATTTGATAGATAGTAGGCATTTTTATGGCCCAAGATTAATACAATACATTGATAAAAATTGATAAGAAACATATACATTCTCAACAATGAGATAATCTAGCCGTTCTCTTACACAACAATGAACTAGTTGCTAGCTTTATGACAATATGAAACTGAATTTACATTGTATACATGTAGTATAATTGTTCTAGAAAAATAACATGCATATATACCGAGTCAATTTACGCAACATCTCTGCAACAAATCTTAATGTATGTGCAAACAAAGAATTGAAGGAGTCTAAAGCATACATGTCCAACTTCACGTTTTATGATTTAAGCTCTCAAATGGGGAAAGTGACATTTGTATAAGAAAATGATAACTTAACAATGACAAATGATACTGATCATATATTAGTTAGAACCAAATCAAATTTACTATTTCTCAATATTACACTAGAACATGACTATTAGCTTCAGGACCATATCCCAGCTTGGCTACTGAAAAACAATCATAATCGATGGCAAGAGAACAATCATAATCTTTATTTTGCAGATATTACAAACATCAATCTAATGAGTAATGTCATGAGCACATATAGCCATGCATCTGATAAATAACAACAAGTAGTTGTTACCTTTTACTCAGGGTTGACTATCTTGTGGAGAAGTTTCATCCCAACAGCCTTTGAAATTAACAAAGTCAAGAAAAACATTTAGTCACTTGTGTGTGCTTGCATCTAAGCAAGCTGAAGGAACTACCATAATAATTACATTAAATATATACACTCACTTTTTCATATAAGGCTATGACACGATCAAGGTCACCTGCTTGAAGCATCACTTCACATAAGGGTTCACGAGTAGGTCTTCTCCCCAAAAGCTCAAACCTATAACCACTAGGATCTTCAATAAAAGTTGTTACTGTAGAACCATCTTTGACAGGCTCCGGTTCTCTCATAACCTTTCCCCCTTTTCCTTTACAAGATTTACCATCTTGGCAACCTGAAAAATCACAGTACAAGAGCACAATAAACTTAATTGGATAGTCTTTCCTTTTTCAATCACATTCATATGGAACAATTATGACAAATATGAAAATGGCTTAGTATTTGTGGGCTTTCCTTCATGTACTACTAATGAATTTCAAGTTCATTATATTATAATGAATTTTAGAAGAAACACTAGTAAGTCTCAAAATAATCAACAAATTATACAAAATAATCTTGAGTATTAGATGTCCGTATCAGTCCAAGCTTGAGAAGTTAAAGATGTGAAGATACCTAAATCATTCCATTAAAGACATAATGAATATCAAAGTATTCTAAGAATTCTACTACAAACTCACTTAGAAATTAACAAATTTAAAATACAAGTTGCAAGTAATCAAGTATCCAACACAAGCATCCTAACCTGAACAAAAAATATAGCTTCATAAAGAAGTGTCGTGTATTTTCTGTGAATTGCATCAATGCCATATATTAAAGAGAGTTAGAGATATGAAAAACACTAAGCTCTTACTCTTGAATATTACCCCTATGCCTTCTGACATTAAACCTCAATATGCTATATAATTCAAAAATGTTACTAGTGAAAAAATAACTACATCTTTTACAACTATTCTAGAAGAACCAGAGTGCAGTAAACCATAAACACTGCAGATAGATAAAGAAATAGCAGATAGATAAACAATGCAGTGAAAAAATAACTACATCTTTTACAACTATTCTTCTACAATAGATTCACAACAAAGTGATTTCAAGATAGAAAATGATTCATTTTCAGTCCCCAAAAACACACACACAAGAAAAATATAGCTCCATTATGAAATGTCAAGGGCAAGATAAATGAAGGAAAATTAAAAAGAAAGAAACCAAGGAAAACAATTATGTATGTCGTTGAGTCTTACTTGTATAGTAGCAAGTCTTCTCTTAAATCCTTTCCTCGGCGCTTTTTCAATTCATTTTTCCTTATGTAGTTTCCCATCTGAAGATAAACATATCACGTATAAGAGTTTGAAAATTTAAGAGTTACAACTTTGCAGTTCTTCTAACAATACGATGATACTTGAATTTTCGTGACTCTGTTACTAACTACACCAAAGTTCCTCTCAACTCTGATGGTTCACGGATCCTTAGCTAAGTTCACAAATGACTAGACTAGCATCTAAATGTTCCAAGTGTTTGAAGAAAAGATATGAAACACAATTACCTATAACAATTTTTGTTCTAAATTCACATTTCTCTACAATAGATGTCTTTCTTCTGGAAGTGATAACACCAATAATGCATCAACCTGGAAAACAATTAATTTTGTTCTTCATAAACAATTGAGAGATAAAGAAGCAATATGCAATAGCCAATCCAGAACTTAATTTGAAACTACTATTTATTTCCTTTCTTTTGATTAATATTGTGTCCAAAGTAAAATTAAGTCAGAGACTATTTTCAAAGAAAAACATGACATGTCCTGTTTCAAAACAACAACTATCAGATTACACTGATCTAACACTAAACCACACTCTTAGAAGACTCATTCAAGCTTGGTGTACATTCGAGAGACTATAGTTTCAACATTACATCACTATAAACCTTGATTTCTAACATAAAATGAGACCAAATAAGATTCTAACAACAACTAAGTCTAATATATCCATTGAGACTTTATTAAAAAGATCAAAACCATCATTTCAACAAAAATAACATGTCTAGTTTAGTGCCTTTCACCAAAATCCGAAAATGAATATTAAAAACTTCTAAAAATTAATTTGGATACAAAGTAGAAAGTAGAACTCACCAAGAGGAAGGAAAAGAAATGAAATGGTTGCAGGTTGCATTTTCCAGCGCGGTGGACACGATTTCTGACACGGTTGCAGCGGTTTCCGCCACAGTGGTTGCCGTCGAAAGTTCTC
This sequence comes from Medicago sativa, assembly GCF_051527215.1. Lineage (NCBI taxonomy): Eukaryota > Viridiplantae > Streptophyta > Magnoliopsida > Fabales > Fabaceae > Medicago > Medicago sativa. Next base: position 24,190,657 of record NC_140753.1, on the reverse strand, counting down.
CGATCCCAAAATAAATATAGGGGTTTAGTTGTAGACGTCATGGGGAAGAAGAAAATCATATTAGTTTTTCAAATGGAGATTTGTGGTGGTCGGAAAGTAAGAGACAAGGTGAAAATTGAGATTTTTAAATTTTATCAATCTAGAAAACAAATGGGTGTTTTTTGAAGAGTAAGAAGAGAGGGTCGTACTGGTGGTAATTTCGTCACCAATGGAGGTCGGAGCATGACGGCGGGTGGCCGTGAAGAAGAGTGACGGTGGGTGTTTTGGGAGAGGAGTTGGCTGGAGTTTGAACGTACAGAGAGAAAGAGAGTTCCAAGGTCTGTTAAGTTACTAGAGAAAAATAAAAGGGAAAAGGGTAAAAAGTAAGTGGGTCCTTTCAATTTGCCAGGGGTTATGGTAGGTTGCTCCCATCAAATGTAAACCAGGAGTAGTGTGGGCCCCGTTTGCAATTTGCCAGGGGTCTCCCTGGCAAGACTCCTGGTAAATTTGCCAGGGGTTCATGCTCCTGGCATAATTTCCTGGCTAATTGCAACATTTCTTGTAGTGAATCAGGTTCAGAAATCAGGAGCAACGTGCCACGATCAGAAGCAACGTGCCACGATGGAGAGCAACGTGTCACGATTGGAAGCAACGTGCCACGATGGGTTGAAAACAGATCCTGATGCAAGCACTGGAAAAATCGTGCCACGATGGAATCGTAACGTGGCACGATGGTACGCTGAAGGAAATAAAGAAAACGTATTTTCAGTGCAGATTTGTTCCATATTTTAAGGGTTACTTTTACTATAAATATAAACCTTGTATCAGATGAAAATGAGAGTAGAAAACAGGGTTTAGAAGCCAACATAAAAACTAGGGTTTATAGAGAATTCTCTTGGCAACAACACTAGGGTTGGGTTTGTTTTCGATTCACCTTGAACAAAGCACTATTAGGATTGAGTCTCTTGGTCACGGGAAGAGGCTGGGACTTTGGGTAGAATTAGGTTTGAAGACTGATTCTTGTAACCCTCTGACATCTCTTTGTAAAGAAACTCATATCATTATAGTGGAACGGAGAGCTGCTCTCTCCCCCAGAGTAGGTCATCATTAGACCGAACTGGGTAAACAGATTCTCGTGTTCTCTCTCTCTCTCCTCTCTTGCTGTTTTATTTTGTTTGTTTTATTTTTGTCATCCACTTCAATTGATTGCTTGGTATTAATTTGCTCCACACATCAAGTTTTTATTGGTGTGGTTTTCACAACGAATCCGCAACACTATGTATGTTGGATTCTCTGCATCAACTGGTTTGCAGCTTGCTAGCTCTCACTACATCTTGGGTTGGAGCTTTAATATCAACGGACCGGCACCACTACTTGATTTGTCTTCACTCCCACAACCTCCTCGACCAAAGAAGAAAAAAACTTCTATGATAATCGGTGTTTCGGTCACAGTTTTTGTTGTTGTATTGTGTTCTATAGCAATAGGTATTTACATTTTCAGAAAAATCAAGAATGCTGATGTAATAAAACCATGGGAGCTTGAAGTTGGGCCGCATAGATACTCCTATCAAGAGCTCAACAAAGCTACAAAAGGTTTCAAGGAGAAAGAGCTACTTGGGCAGGGTGGTTTTGGCAGAGTTTACAAGGGGAAGTTACCAGATTCAAGTATTCAAGTAGCTGTTAAGAGATTTTCACATGACTCAAAACAAGGGCTAAGGGAATTTGTGTCTGAAATAGCCAGCATAGGCCGGCTTCGTCACAGGAATTTAGTTCAGTTACTTGGATGGTGTCGCCGCAAAAGTGACCTCCTACTTGTGTATGACTTCATGGCTAATGGAAGCTTAGATAAATACTTGTTCGAAAACACAGAAATTGTGTTAAGTTGGGAACAAAGATTCAAGATCATAAAGGGTGTTGCTTCAGGTCTTTTGTATCTGCATGAAGGCTATGAGCAAGTGGTAATACACAGAGATGTTAAGGCTAGCAATGTTCTATTAGATTTTGAACTCAATGGAAGATTAGGTGATTTTGGTTTGGCAAGGTTATATGAACATGGTGCTAATCCAGGGACCACAAGAGTGGTGGGAACCTTAGGCTATTTGGCACCGGAGTTGCCTAGAACAGGAAGAGCATCGACAAGTTCAGACGTTTTTGCATTTGGTGCACTTCTGCTTGAGGTTGCTTGTGGGAGAAGGCCTATTGAGCCTAAGGCATTACAAGAAGAGTTAGTGTTGGTGGATTGGGTGTGGGAAAAGTACAAAGAAGAAAGAATACTTGAAGTAGTGGATCGAAAATTGAATGGAAATTTTGATGAAAGTGAGGTAGTGCTTGTGCTGAAATTGGGATTGCTATGTTCAAATGATGTTCCTATTATAAGACCTAGCATGAGACAAGTAATGAGGATTTTGGATGGAGAAGTTGAGTTGCCTGATGATTTGAGTAATCCAGGAGTTATTGATCCACAACAGGGTTTTGATGAATTTTTGCACTCTGCATATTCCTCATTTGATATCATGGATTCAAGCTCTTATCTTGAAAATAGATATACTGATGGTACTTGTTATATCTCTTTTGAGAGTTCACCTCAATCACTTCTCAATTCTAGAGAGGAAACAAGGTGACCTATATGTTATACTGATATGAGAGGTTTTTATTTTTACATGTGCATGATTCACCTGTTATATACGATCAAAACATAATTCAATTTGTATACAACGACGATAAATTAAATTGTACAGAAGTGGAGTTAAAAAAGGTTGGCCCCATCAAGCAGGGAGGCATATAAGTAGAAATTAAATAATAAAGTAATTTATAATGTCAATGAATCCTTCAAATTACAATTTATGGCATTACTTTAGTCCTATTGAAGTTTATGTGGAAACTATGATGCGTTTGTTGCAGCCGGAATTTATATATTCTTCTTTTTAACCTCATCCATCTCGTCATTTAGCTATTGGCCTATAGTCGTTCTCTAAATACGGGCTTGAATATGGTTGTCGCATGTCGCAACCACATATTTCACAAACAAACCAACTATATGTAATTAATAAGTAATGACTAATGACTATAACATAAAACAACTACTATGATAAGAAAAACACAATAGAGGAAAAACAAATTATGTAAAACAAGTGAAGGCTTGGAAAATATATGCCTTCCACACCATTCCAGAGAGCAGTGACCTTCTTTGGAAGTACTAACTTCCCATTGTTTTTTTTCCATCTATGCTAAAAAAAACTTTACTGTAGTGAGAAGTATAAAAAAACAAGAAGCAAAACAAAATGATGTTTATTCAAACACCTAAAGAAATATGTTAAAACGGCATAGTTGACTCTTAAATAATGAGATTAGTTACATGGAACTCCTAAGTTAGGCTAATACATCAATCTCTCTTAACTAATTATTAATATAATGACAATAATAAGTTATACTAATTTTAAAGGAAATCTTGATGAGTAGCAATTTTTATACCTCTTAAGAAGAAGAGTCCTTAATAGTTGTCATAATCACCTAGCTCACAAAAGAATCCAGTCTCGCGTAGTTTGTTGCAGGTATCTATCATAGCACTGCTCATACATAGAAAATCAGAATTATAAACATATAGGGAAACAATCTAGGGAAACAATCTTATTTATCACACTAACATACAATGAAATAAGCTTTATACAATTGGTTCGCAATTTTGGCTCGTTAGAAAAGTATAGTTTAAGAATGTCTAATTTACAGTCTTCAACCAGTAGTATATCAATAAACATCAGACCAGAGAATCTGATTATGCTGAGTGAATTAATTGATCAGATTTCCGATATCATATCAACAGAAACTAGAAAAACAGTGAGGATAACAGTCAAAGATGCAAAATTTTAAGAATACATCTGTATCAAATCAAATACGATACAAAAGCGACAAAAAAGATTGAATTGGTCACCAAAATCGCCTGATCAGCCTCCAAGCAGTCGGTTGAATTGATTGGGCTTACACTTGCATAGTTTCCATTCTCTGAGTCCCTTTCTGCAATTAAAACAGAATCAACAGATGCAGGTGACACACATTCATCAATTCTAAGTCCCGGTGACTGATTCTCTAGTGTTTCCTTAACCGAACAAGTTCTCATAGTACCACTACATGGTTGACTTTCAACTGACCCTGCGCCAAATGATCCCTGGATAATAAAACCTTAATCAAACATAAACACTAAAAAAAAAATTGTTAACAAAATATTTCCCAACCCAACATTTCAACAGATTGATTTATTTATTTTCATATGATCAATCTAAGCACCAACTAAATCATGTAGTTCAGCTCAAGTGATTAAAGCATTTAAGTTAAGGTCGGATAGCTTGGAATCGTACATAGGTATATATTAATAGCACTATATATACTATAGATTCATAACTTAACCCTTTAGAGAACATGTTAATTAATACGTGTAAGAAAGCAGTAAGAGTAGAAAGAAAAAAAAGTTTAGAGGGGTACCCACTATGAATCACGGACACCCTTTGGATTAGGTGTGTCCTGTTGTTGGACGTATGTTGGTGTCAGACACCAACACGATACTGACTGACACCGACACGACACTGACACATAATTACACTGAATTATGTGATTTTCTCAAATTATTATTGGTGTTGTGTTTGTGTTCATGTCCGATGTCCGTATTTGTATCCATGCTTCATAGGATATTCATCCCGATTGCAACTTATGTTACTGATAAATTTATTTCTTCTATCCATTTAGTACAGGATGCTAAACCTATATATATCAGGAAGTACTATAAAATAAGAATGAAAAGGTAGGGTATAGAAAGCATGAAGAACTTACTTAAAAGAATTACAAGCATACATGGAAAATCACCAGAAATATGCATAAGCATGTTCCAAGAGTAAATACTAAGCTCAAATGCCCATGACAATTGGATATAGTGGCATAAGATGTCCATACCTTTTGACGCATCCTTTAAACACTTTAATCACGAGTGGACTTTTTCCCCGTCTTCTTCTCCATCTATCACTTAATAGACAATAAATTCCACCTTACATGGTTAAAGGCTGCAAAAAATAGGACTAAGTGTTAAAACACAATACAAAGGAGATAGAAGCTTCTCTATTAAAAGATCAACAACAGGTACACGATGCACTTCAGTTGCTTGTGCCACAAGTTACAGAAACCCTAAACTAGTTTAGAGTTAGTCATATAGAATAACTAACTTCCTTGTTTATAGGGATGCTAGGTTCTAGTACACAATAGCATGTAGTGTACGAGCCATAACAAACTATATAAACACCCTATGTAACTAACTTTCATTTCAATGGAAATTCTACATTTTCCTTCAATATTCTTTCTCTAGTTTTCTCTCTTTCTTCAATTTCTTGTTACTCAATACTAAGTATAAGACAAGAAGGGAATAATAGAGAATAAAACTTACTAAGAGGTGGAACATGAGATTTGGCCATTGCCACCCATGTTACTACACCAGCTGCAAGAATAAACCATCCAAGCATGTCATATTTAAACTCGCTGCTCCTCTGCTTTTTAGATTCCTGAAATGAACCAAACAATGCCTGTTAACAGATATCCGTCAACCATATACAAACAAGTTATGAAGAATAATATTCTATTCATCATAGGTAGATGATTGGACACAACCTAAAATAATCATGAATAATTCTTCAAACAATTTAAGTCTGCTAGGATACTTTCGTCATTTTCCAATATCCGAAGGCATGACATGCTAGAGTAGAAGAGTGGTTCAAAGGATAAAAAGTTTGTTTATCTATAAAATATATTTATCTTCAATGTTAAACAAGACAGACTCAGCATATGAAATCTAAAAAACAGAAGGAGAATAATTATTAGGCAAAAAACATAATACTGCATATATCCATATAACGTTGATCGATAAAACCCCTGTTTGCAAATACAAACCCAAGTCTAACTGCAGTATCATACGCAGCTAGATGGCAGACAAAATTGTGATAGTACTTTGAACGACACTTGGACCTGCATATAATTTACGGCACACAAACAGACACAATGCGACACAAATAACATGATAAATTGACAATACAATGACCTAACATCATTTTATCCCTCTAGAACATGTTGTCTAATTACTAGTTTTCAAAATATTAAATTATATCTGCAATTAATTCAATGCAAACAATGTCTTAATCAAAGCACTATTCAGTTTATTTTAAACTTAACTTGTCTGTGCCACATATTTCACAAACAAACCATCTATATGTAATTGATAAGTAATGACTTTAACAGAAAACAACTACGATGATAAGAAAAACACAATATAGAAAAAACTAATTATGTAAAACAATTTTGAAGGAATTTTACTTACAAATGAAGGCTTGGAAAATATATGCCTTCCACACCATTGCAGAGAATAGTGACCTTCTTTGGAAGTACTAACTTGCCATTGTTTTTGTTCCATCTTTGCTAAAAAAACTCCACTGTAGTGAGTGAGAAGTATAAAAAAACAAGAAGCAAAACAAAATGATGTTTATTCAAACACCTAAAGAAATATGTTAAAATGGCATAGTTGACTCTTGAAAAAGGGATTAGTTCGAAAAAATGTTACATGGAACTCCTAAGTTAGACTACAGCATCAATCACGGTGTCAGGTTTGAGGTATTGAACAAAATTCTTATTAATCCTTTTAAGATCCGACTTCTCCGTCACAGATAACTGTTTCAATTTAAAGGTCATGTTCATCCTTTTTTCAGCTAGGAAGCTTACACCCTTCATTTTTGCTTGAGCACATAATGTTGGTTAGAGTCTTTGGCTCTCCATTTTTCGCTCAGGCACATAGTGCCAACTAAGAGTCTTTAGCTCTCCATTTTCACTCGAGCACATAGTGACGACTATAGGAGTCTTTGGACGTTCTCCATTTTCACTCGAGCACATAGTGTCCGCTAGGAAAGTTGGGCACATTCCTTTGTCCTTCTGCTCACGAACAAAAGACCTCATTTTATTAATGCTAGTGGAAAATATTTACATCATGTGGTCCATTTTTCCGAAAAGAAAAGAAGAAAACAAAATACAATGAGCGGACTTGGCTAATGAGTGGGCATCTGAGGCCTTATTATGTTTTGCATTTTCTTGACTATTGGTGGTAGGTATTTTGCTTGAGAAGCGAACAGAAACTCCAAACTTATGTTCTTGACTTTTCATAGGACTGGGTATGCTTCGCTCCCTCTACTATTTGATAAATCTTGGTGGTGTCGGGGGAGGGTGTACGCATTTCTTATCCTATTTGAGGATACGCCTTCTCCGGTCTTCGGATTTTTTACAGGTTGGTCTTCGATCATGACCGTGCCCGCAAGATCATCTTTTGTTTGAACAATACAATTAGTTTTCCACTAGAAGTAGGTCTATGAGACTTCACCTTCGTTTTGAGTGGGGTGACCTTTTCTAGGCCTTTCTCTTCATCATTCTCAGTTTGAACTAGAGGTGTGTGAAAGTTCATGAGGATGACGTCCATTGGTTGGTATCCCTAGGAGCTTACTTCCTTTGGAGTTCATTTCTTCTGGATATTCGCGACATCCAGGTTTTCCTTTTAAAGCTATATGGTATCTCCTTGCTTGCATAAGGTCCACGCAGAGTCATGACCTCGTCCTTGGCGTTATAAGACTTCATTTTCATATCCATGGTTGTGGGCACCGCTCCTAAGGATGCCAGGCCAGAGTAGGTTATCCCCAAAATGTGATTGTAGACGGATTTGCACTAGATGACAAAAAATTGGACGGCCAAAGTCCTCCTTGCGCTTTCTTCGCCAAATGTGACTAGTAGTTCAATGAAACACGGGACAAGTTATGGAACCGTTGAATCCTTACAAGTTTGTTCCCTCGTACGATGATAGACTTCCTTTCTTTAGTCCTAACTTCGTAAATATCATACATAATGTCTCAGGAGCATCCCTCGCCTACTTAAATTCTTTAGACATCATGGTTTGTTGTACACCTTCCTTTTCTTCATGATCCTTATCGCCGCATTCGACAACATCAATTGTTTTTCTCGGCGAGGTATCATCACATTGAGGGGATCTCTTTGTAGCGCTTAGAGAAGTTGCATCGACGTTTCCATCACAATAATCTCTTTATTCACAATAATCTTCATTAATTAATTTTAGTTTTTGAATAAAGAGATGGATATTTTTTTTGAAATATAATAGTGATAGATATTATCATTTAAATAGAGTATCAATTTTTTTTGGTTACTAATAGAGTATCAGTTTGTACAAAAATAAAACATAGAGTATCAATTAATTAATTCATCAATATAATGGAGAAGGAAGAAAAAAAAAAGAAAACGACCTCATAGAGAATGTTTTGAAATTGAAAGAAATAATAACGCTTAGGAAACGATAACCAACAACAGCAAACAGTAGCAGAAAGTAAAGCATAGAGCTATGGCGACGGTGGTTTCTGGCGACGTTAGAAATCCTTCTCGAGAAGAGGATTCTTCTTCTGACTCAGTTTCCACCGCCCTTGTTCCCATCGTAGCTCCTACACATTTCACTCTCAAAAACATTGCAAGTCAAATCGACCTCTTGGATATCCTCATCTTAGCCGGAGTTGGTACTGTACTTCTCTCTCTCTCTCTCTCATCTATGCTATGCTTTGTCATTTTCTTCTCATTTCACTCCGTTTGTTTATTTAGGTTACGCTCTCAAAACCGGGAAATTTCTCAACTGTATTCGCAAACCCTGGGTATGTTGTAATCATTGTTATTATTAGGGTTTCTGTTTTTACATTTTCCATCTCATTATACCTTTCACAACTTTGATTATTGCATTTTCTAGGATCTGTTCAAACGACGGTTAGAAAATCGTTATACTGGTCCCGAAAATGAGGAGGATCGTTCTGTACAGGTGGGGATTTGTTTCTTACATTAATAATATGTGTTAATTATGTTTGCTTTTGTTGTTTGTTGCTGAATATGCTAATTATATTTGGTTTGGACTATCACTCATTATCTGTTATATTGTTCATTCTCGTAAATTGCTTAATTAAACACTTATAGCAGAAGTACAAGGGCCTTCTTTAAGAAATTTAAGAGAATGACCCAAGTGAGTGTGACAAACATAGACGAGCATGAAGATATTTATTCTTTGATTTATGAGAATATTTTCTATTATGATTTTGTGTTTTTAGTTTTGATTACAAAAATACCATCTTGTTTCCACTGTCTACACTGATTTTATATAGAGAGAACTGTGGAAACAACGCTGTATCAGGGAAACCAAATGAAAATAAGGTGGTATTTTGTAATTGAAGCTAAAAACAAGAAACGGAAACAAAAACACAAGTATATTTAGAGATGACTTTTAAATTAAAGGCCTGACACCTTTCCTCATTCTTCAGCTGGCGCAGAAAAAGCCTTCAAGGTGGTGCCCCAGTTCACACAGATATTCAGGAACTCCAGATTTGAAGGTGTTGTTCTATCTTGTACTTTGTTATATATTTTATTTTTATTTTTCTAACGGTAACAAATTTGGCTGTCATTATCTATTAATATGGAATTTAAGATAATATGTATTTCTATATGCTACGATATCATGCTTTCCTAATTAGTAATTTGATATTTGATACATGTCGTATGCTTAATGATACTGTTTTCGCCTACAGGGTTTTAAAGGCATTGGAGAAGCGTACATGGCAGAAACCTATGCAGGCTTCAGACAGGTCAGATTCAGATTCCATCATAATGATTTTCAGATAGCGCCTAAGCATATACTTGAGTGGCCATATGCAGCCTATCGCTTTCATAATTACGACCATAGTTTCATAAAAACCCGAGTTTTCCTTGTATGATCCTATCTGATTCTCAGTCTCTCTGTCTAGTCTCTCCCTTTACATTCTCAAAAGAAACGAATAAGAAAACTGGGGGAGAAACAATGTAGGATGTCAAAGAAAAGATATGCATAGTCATTTTGATTGAACCCGAAATTCAAAAATAGGTTTCAAAAAATGAAAGAGATAAAACCATAGAAAATAGTAACTACGGTATGAAAATTGAATTCTCATGAGTCCCATTGTCACATCAAAAAGATGAATGCCAGGACACCATCGCGAAGGAAGCTCTAGAGTTTCCCTTGCTTGCATACACACATGTCCTTGCATTTGCTTACATACACACATATCCTTGCATTTCACGAAGAAAGTTATCTACGTTCGCACCGATTTGGACACAAGCCCAATGTGTCCTAGAAAAAATTCCAGATTTCCTATCCATCTCAACCAAAGTAGTTGCCCATAAAGTATTCCTGTCAACACAAGATTCACAACATACACGCCTCTTTTTCTCGTTTTCCAGCACCAAAGAATCATCACATGCTGATAAAAAACTAATGAGCTCTTCCCCACTTGAAGCAACACTAGCACAACATTTTCATGAATTATTTAAAAAAATTCAAAAGTGTATCCCTTGTGCAATGCCGTGTTCCCATATTTCCTTGTGTGTTTCATGACAAGAATTATTGTAAGCATAGCATATCTTTTTACCAAGGAAGGGCATGGGAAAATTACCTCGTCCCTCAATTAGACTTTTAACCAATGATATAAGATTGCTACTCCTCTTTATGCCATAACCCCAATAATATTTGGCTTTAGAATAACCAATCGTATTAGCTAAAGTAAGGTTGAGAAGATAGTTCCCTCAATTACAACTGCATATGTTCTGGAATGTGCTACTTTTTTTTTTTTCTTCTTTTTATTATCCTTTCTTCTTGAGAGCTTCTCGGCTAGACAATTCTCAGATGTTGGTAAAATTCCCACATAGAAATCAAGTTCTTCCTTTCCCCATTGTAATGAATATTGAACTATAATTCTCACTGTGATGGCATTGCTTCTACGCTTGAGAGCACTAGCATGCAACTTGAACTTCCTTTTTTCTCGAATACAAGGCTACGACATATTTAGTGATTCTGACCTATCCTAGACATATGTCATATATATCACCTAAATTATCCCATTCACCCACCCCAAACCCTTATTATTTAACACGAAACATAATATCGTAACTACATAGAATTTAAAATAGAATTAATATCGTAAGTAGAAAGAATTCAAATTATTAAACATACATTTTTATATAATAGGAAATATATAGTCAAAATATATATTATAATAGAAGCCATTCATCTATGTGTTATCATGCAATAGCGTTTTTCATGGTCATCTTCCACACCCCACAATCCAGATTGAAAACTTTGCATACAAGACATTCTAACTAGGAATTGTATAAATTCAAGGTTGAAAAGCTGAAGATTGACTATTATCACTTTTTCCTCTAACATAATATGTCGTGTTGATCGACTCTTGGCGTATATAGGTAAAGGGTGCAAAGATTCTAGGTGGCTTGGAAAAGTTTTCTAATGTATGGATGTACCATTGTAACACTTGATTACCTTGATCAGCCACCCGACAATATCAAACTAGTTGCGAGTACGATCTATGGCATTCACCAAAATGGGGGTTACTTTGCTTTGCGACATAGAGCATGCACTCACGGTCAAGTGTTCCTCAGCTACTGAGTTTGGTACTACATGCATAGGATTACATACAAAGTAGAGTATGTGAGCATTGCATCGTCATGCATTTATTATGAGTTTGAGTTAATATCGCAACTCTTACTGCCAAAGAATATACTAATCCGAGTTGTTGGTGATGCTATATGTTGTTAGGTGTTGTGTTTGTTTAATCTACTTATACTTGATTTATGTACTCACCTCGTCTTATGTGTCTCTTTTTGTATAGTTGTGACATGTAAAGAGGAGCTTTAATAACTCCCCGAGGAGTGTGATCGGTTAGACAGCCAGTTCGGGGAAAACAGGGTACTACACCAATAACTTTGTTTTAGTTTAGACTTCTGTGTCTATTTCTAAGTTTGTAAAGCTTTGATTAGTGGTTTGTATTATTTCTATAATATAATATATGAGAGGCCTTTCAAGGCTATTTTTTAACTTAAAAGAATGAATTTAAGCATTAAGTTGTGTTATAATGTGGTAGTATTAAGTATAAGCAATAAGTTTTTGTAAACTACATTTCCTTTTTATCCGAAAACTGAACTCAATTGCTATTTCCTACAATAATCATATTTTCAGGTTTAGCACAATCATAATATTTTCTTCAATAATCGGTTTTCGGACAAACTAAATACACCAGTAAACAAAAAGAAACGATGTTGAATGCAAATTTACCTATGATAGTATTCTTTGTTTTGCCAATTTATCACAAAAAATAATCATAACTGCGATACCAGATTGTAAAAGATGATCATCCCAAGAACTTGATATTTGTTGTTTCTATTCTCATGCTCATGACAGCTCTATCGGCTTCTCTGCTTGAATATTCTGATTCAATGATGCTTTGTTTTCAGGACGACTTCAATTAGGTGTTGATGTCATTGACAAGGTCTTTTATTATACTATGATTAGTTACCAATTACGATTATCCTGCTTTTTGGATCACTAGTCAAATCATATGGACATGACATACCAGTTGATTAATTCTCTTATACTCCCTAAGTTTCTTATTATGAGACCCTCCAACAAAATTCACGGTATTTAAAAAAAAATAGTTGTAGTAATGAATTTATCAAGAGAAATCCATTTCCGTTACTGAAGGGCAGCAGTGAAGCATTTTATTAATATATGAGAAGGCTGGAGCAGAAACAAGTCTATCGAAGTATTTTTTTTTTTAATAAGCAAAATTTATTAATGATGAGCAAACAAGGACAAGATGTGCAAAAGCCGCTCCAAAATTGCAAACAAAGTGTCAACCATACAAAGTGAAACAGACACTAGAAACCCACCAAAAAAACGTCAGTAGTCTATTTAATATGTTTCAATGTGTGTGCTATTATATAACTAGCTACTGCTGCACTAATGGACACATGCTTCCATTAATCACCAAAGTATCATTTTGAGATTTCAATTTTATTGGAGACAAGTCCTGCACACCTTCATATATGAAAAAAAAATATAGCCCCTTGATGCAACTTCATCTCAAGACGTTCCTCTCTAACTCACCAACATCTGAGATAAGAAATAAAAACCATCCATACTAGAATTCTAACAACAGAGACTCCTAACTTCTTCATCTCATCCTCGAATGACAGTGACAAATTGAAAACCATCAAACTCAACTGCATTGAAAACATGGGAGTGGATTAGTCCACCAGTTTGGAAAATAGAGATTCTTATTTGTTACTTCCCCACAAATAAACCATGACCACGACAATCGCTTCCGGTCTACGACCTCTGAAATGTTGACAGTGTTTCCATTTAAGAGAATGTCATTACTCTCCAACCAAATGCACAATGTAGATGTTTGCCAAATTATATGAGAGTCTTTCTTTCTATTCTTCCCTTTGCAAAGGAAATTAAATAAAAGAAAATTATCAGTCAATTTTGTCCCCCAACCGGTAGCATTCCAATCCAACCATTTGAAAATCCGATCTCCATCTAATTATCGTCTTTGACGAACTTGCAATGGCTTGCGGTTTCAATTTCGTCGAAGAAAAAAACGCAGCATTGTTGTTGCACATCGTGAATAATGCCTCTTTTCCACAATTCCACATTTGTTGTACATCTGAGATAAAATCATTCTCATAATCGTCGCGTACCTGTAAGCTGCACAATAGCAGATGGCAACCTATAACAGTGAATCTGAAACCTGCCGCATGTTTCCAGCATTATGACAGTTTCGTCAATATTTATGCTACAAATCTGTTCTCTGTCTGGTTCAGAACACGCTGCCAGCTCCATCTCCATTCTCTGCGCTTCCTTCCCGGTTTCTTTTTTGAGCTACCGTTATATTCTTATCAGTAGCTAACGTAAACAATTCCAGTAACTCATGACAGAGACTGTGCTCACCTAGCCATACTTCCTTCCAAAATGATGTGTTTTCCCAGTTTCCTATTTTCCTGCTGATTGAAGTTGTTAGCCAGCTTGATTCAACGCCGTTTTCCTTTACAACTGAGCATAAATCACGCTACCAAATTGAGTCAATCCTGCTGCCACTTTCACCTTCAAATATTAAGCAATTTATCTGATACAGATCCGTACCTGAACTTGATTAGTTTCGACCAAATTACATTGTCTGAGAAACACCTCCACACCCACTTACTTAAGAGAGATAAATTAAACAAATGTAAATCTTTTACTCCAAGACCACCTTCTTCTTTCGGTAAACACACTTTGTCCCAACTCACCCAGTTAATCTTTCTACCTTCCAATCCTCCTCCCCACAAGAACCTTCTTTGAAGTTGTGTCAATTCATCAATCACCTTCCAAGGTGCCTAATAGAAAGATAAGTAATATAATGCTACGCTACTCACAACCGAGTTTAACAAAAACAATCTGCCTCCAATTGATAAATGACGGTCATTCCACTCAGAAAGTCTCTTCCTCATCGAGTCTATGGTTGTACTCCGCGTCAAATATCTTCTTGGATTTGCACCTACTAAAACACCATGGAACCGAAATGGTATGCTGTCAATGCTACAACAAAGAAAAAATTTTGCTGCTTCCAAGAAAGAGTCTTCCAAGTTTAGTCCATACAAATTTCTCTTGAAAAAATTCACTTTGAGCTCGGATACTATTTCAAAACTTCTTAAAATAATTTTTATACTCGACAAATTTTTCCAAGTTCCTTCACCAATCAAAATGGTGTCTATCGGCCTATCGAAGTATAATTTTCCAAGTTCCTTCACCAATCAAAATGGTGTCTATCGGCCTATCGAAGTATAAAAAGTGTATACTAAATAACATATTGTTCTTATAAAAAATAACTACATAGTTTTGACTCACCCCAAACGATTCACAATTTTTACTTACCCCAAAGGATTCACAATTTCCTTAACAAGAAACATATATCTTTTAACTACATGATTTTTTTTAGGGAATCTCTTAACTACATGTTAATCACCTAAAAAAACTACGTAGTTATTATCATGACATGGGACATTTATAATAACTTTTTTTAATGGAAAAATATATTATAATAGAAAATGCAACCAAAGGAGTACAAAGAGAAATATAAGTACTCAAACCAAATCAGGAATAAATAAAAAGCAAATAGCAATTATACAAAACCTAAACAAGAAAATAGGAAGCCCTAAGGGGACAGACATATAGTACGATATCCATGCTCACAAGTTGGATAAATATGATATTTTTGTCCGTCTCATATCCGGGCATCCATTAAAAATAGGTAATTTGCGCATATGAAAATGGCGGTGGTTGGGGAAGATGTTTACTAGGGAAAAACGGTTGTGTGGTCAGTGGCGGAGGTAGGGGGGGCCAATAGGGGCCATGGTCCCCCCTCATTTTCAATAATTTTTTTTATACACTACAATTATAGTATTTTAAAATGTTTCATCAAGGATAATTAGGCTATGGTCCCCCTAATTAATCTAATTAAAAGGTATATTTTTTCTATCAAAAAAATGTTACCACGTTACTAGATTAATTGGCAACTAATTTTTATACTTCATATTATTTTAAATTATCTCTTATTTCGTAAAATATATCGACGTAACCATTTTGACAACACATTTTAAATAAAATTAACTACAATGATATATCTCATTTATTTTTTGTGTTAACCCTCCAGTTCTCATGGTAAATGGGTCATGGTAATCTAGTGTCCGATCAGGAGGTAAGTAACTAGACAAGATTTGTTCCACTCAAGAATCAAAACTCAGGTACTCCTAAACAATTTATCATTTGGTGGTACTCGTTAACCACTTGAGCTTATTTGTTTAGTCCTTGTTAAATTTTAAATATAAGTTTAATCCTCCATAATATTGCACTTTATAAGAATAGTCAAACAAATTATTTTTAGTCCTCAAAACAGTGCATATAAATGCAAATAAAGACTTAAATTGAACAAATTTTTTTAGGGACTAAACTTGAAAATGAATAATTTTGTAGGGACTAACAACATTTTTAACCCTAGAACATATACACTACTATTTTATTTTTTATTTTTTTGTATGTTAGATATATTAACTAATTAATGTCTCTCATACTAAATATAGTTATAAATTTCTTTAGCAAGAGACAAAATATTAGTTTAGGGTTTCTTATATACCTTTTATATTTAAACAATTATTCTTTTAATCAAATTATGTTTCTTGTTGTATTCGGTCCCCTGACTTTAAATTCCTGGCTCCGCCCCTGTGTGTGGTTGTCTATCATGGATGCCCCCACCTTTGAGTACATCATGGAGTGTATTCAAATGAATTAGGTGTTACCTCCTATCTCAGATTCAATCACGATAGCAAAATTATGCTTATCTTGCAACGATCATCTTCACTACTTGAAAATTTTCCACGGTAAAATCTAGAACATTATCTTTACTATTGTCACCCTTATCTCCTCCATTTAAACATTCGCATCCATTTGAATTAGAAAAAGAGGAACGCTATATCCCACGAAAACCACAAACTACAGTTTCTATTTATTTTATATCAAAAAAATAAAATCGAGGAGTTTGACCCAAAACATGTGTGGGTGGTGTGTAATTCTTAGTATTCGTTTATTAGTTGTCGTAGTAACAAGCATTAACCTTAGAAAAATAGGTTTTTTCTAAATTGCCTTTGAAAATTGGTGGGCAATTTACCCAAATCTTAATCTTAATCTTAATCTTAACTAGACCAATGACCCGTGCTACCGCACGGGTCCAACCACATAAAAGTTGATCGGAACAATAAAAATAATGTAACCATACATTGGCGATAGAAGTTTTATATCATACATAACAAAATGAAATGGTAGCATACATAACAAAAAGGTTTGAAACTCAATCGTATAAATTACTGGAATTGAAAAAAAGCAAAACAGCAAAAAAATTAAAATATATATTATATAGCGCCAATAGGTTAGTTTATAATGGCTAGATGTATAAATATGACCTCAATATATAAACAGAAACTCACTTACGCGTACATCGCCGAATATCGCACCCTTTGAATCGAAAATCTGCACAAAGTTACAGGGAGAAGACAACTCTTTATAGAAAAATTTTAGAGTAAATTACACTCCCCTCCCCTCAAAGATGATTGGATTACACTCCCCTCCCCCCTTATGTTAAAAGATACGCTCACCTCCCTTGAAAAGTAAAATTTATACTCTCATCCCTTATAAGATGCTTGAATTACAACCCCCTCCCTTAATAATTAAACGTGCACTACACTTTAATCTATTTTAATATAAATAAATATTTTTATGATATACATTAATTTTGAATCACACTTTAAGAAAAATTAATTCATTTCTTTATAATTTAAATGTCAATGATAATTAAATTTAAATATTTTGCTATTGATTTTATAATTTGTGGTATAAAATTAACTTTTAAATAACCATGTTTTATTGTGTTTAGTAATTTTTCACATATTTTAATTTTATTTTGGGTTGTTCATATTTTATAACATAGTTTAAAACTACATGTTAATGAAATTATGAATAAAAAATAGCGAAAAAATATGTATTCAAATTTTTATTATATTAAAATAGAATCGCAATACTATTTTTTCGAATTGTGTTAGATTATTATTTTTTTTGCTAGATTATTAGAAATAAAAAAAATATTGAGGGAGTAAAGTGTGGATTTTAACATAAGAGGGGAGGGGAATGTAATTCAAGCTTCTCTCAGGGGAGGGGAGTGAAAAAATTTCTAATATGTTTTGAATAAGAGGGGAGGGGAGTGTGTATTTTAACATAAGAGGGGAGGGGAGTGTAATTCAAGCATCTTTAAGGGGAGGTGAGTGTAATTTACTCAAGTTTTTAATGTAAATGACAATTGTAAATCAATTGGTATTAATTCCTATTAATTGCAACAATTAATAGCCTTAACCGCGTATTGCTTTGTAAATACTCACAACGTTAATTCATGGACATTCTCGCTTGCACCGCGCATTGATTTATAGGAAGTTTTAATGTAAATGGCCCTTGTAAATCAAACGGTAGTAATTCCTATTAATTGCAGCAATTAAAAGCATTAACCGCGTATTGCTTTGTAAAGTCATAAGAAATAATTCATGGAAATTTTCACTTGTACCGCGTATGGCTTTATAGAAAGTTTTTAATGTAAATGATCACTGTAAATCAATTGGTAGTAATTCCTATTAATTGCAGCAATTAAAAGTTTTAACCGCGTATTGCTTTCTACAGTCATAAGAAAACGGTTAGGAGGATTCTATAAATTTCTTGTGACATTATATGAAAAAAACTATACATTTAAAACGTAGTAGACAGTTATATGTTCGTGGGAAGGAAATACTACAGAAATCATCTTTGAAACCTGCAGCATGTTGACAAAGGTATCTGTAGTAATGCTACACCCCACCTGAGAGAGGATATATGCAAAACGATTAATTTTCATATAGTTGTGATTGCGCAAAAGTGACTGAAATGTTTAAAAATATTAGACTTGATATAATTCGGCCATCAGGATGCTAAAAAAGGCATAAGATCAATTAGTCTGCTTATAAATTTCTCACCAAATTATTGGCATCACTACCCAGCGCAGTCAACTCTAATTCCTTATCAACACCATCATCATCAGTTGAATCCTGTTAAAAAGACAGTTTCTTCCGTGTCAAAATTTTAATATATAACGGCATGCGCAAGAATCCATACCTATATGATAGTACAAAAAAATATAAACAAAAAAATAAACCTTGAGATTGTATTTCTTGATGAATTCATTGATGACTTCAACATCATCAGTAGCCCTTTTGACACCATAGTTTCTCCACTTCCCATTGATATTACCATCACTAACCTCCACCTTAAAGAGCATTTTTTTGTCCACAAAAAAGTTGAAATCAATAGGATAACCAATTGACTTGTTCTCAGGCTGCACCAAGCAAATTGGAGTTTGTAGTGATTAGTGTTGACTTGAATCTGCATATAAAATATAAAACTAAGAATAAGAAAGCAACCTTGTTAATTTCTGCAATCAAGTCTTGGACATTCCTTCCTATGAACTGGGTGACAATACGATCAAAGAGAACAAATGTTGTCGAGCCAGAATCATCCATGACAATGACATGCAGCTTGAACCTACAATGGATTGATTAATGATATCAGTTATAATCCAATTTAATTATTTGCATTGATATGTTTCATATAAAAAGCGGCATATTTACCTCGGAACAACGCTTTTGCATTCCTTGCATCATTTGCAAGATAGTTTTCCATCAACCACGGTAACCAGCAATGAATAGATCAATGGCAGCGATCATATAATTGATTAGGAGGGAAAAAAGGGGGTGATTAGGGCACTAATTGGCATTAACTACGATTTTATTCGCTAAATGAATACATACGGTATGATTCCCTAAATAGAAAAGTTTACTAATCGTTGAGAGTTATGGTGATTTGATTGGCATTAACTACGATTTTAATGGACATTATGACGCATCTGTATGAGATAGGAAATGAGTAGTTACGATTTTATTTGCATTATTTGCATTGATTAATGAATACATCAATGGCAGCGATCATATAATTGATTAGGAGGGAAAAAAGGGGGTGATTAGGGCATAAACTACGATTTTATTTGCTAAATGAATATATACGATATGATTCCCTAAATAGAAAAGTTTACTAATCGTTGGGAGTTATGGTGATTTGATTAGCATTAACTACGATTTTAATGGACATTATGACACATTTGTATGAGAAAGGAAATGAGTAGTTACGATTTTACTCACTAAATGAATACATACGATATGATTACCTAAATAGAAAAGTTTACTAATCGTTGGGAGTTATGGTGATTTGATTGGCATTAACTATTATTTTAATGGACATTATGACGCATCTGTATGAGATAGGAAATGAGTAGTTTAAAACATATCATTTGAATCAACGGCTGAGATTAGATTAGCAAGGAATTCACATAAACGGCTAAGATCATTTAATTGCTTAGGAGGGAAAAAGAGGGGGCGATTAGGGCAAATATGATAGCTTGGCAACTCTAGCTTTTATAATAAAGGATAGGGTGAATTAGGGCAAACATGGTAGCCAAGCAAGTCTAGCTTTTATTTTTCGTGACCAATTGATATAAGTTCATTTTAATGGATGTTTATGATTTTTTTGATTAACAATTAGTGTAGGGGATTGTTGAATGAATTGATTAGCATTTAATACGTCTTTAATTCCATTAACGAAGTTATATGAGGAAACATTTTTAGAGTTTGAATCAATGGGTGTGATCAAATGTGAAAAATAGAGTTTGAACGGTGAGATTAGAGTAGCAATCAATACTTGTTTAGGAGGGAAAAATGCTAGGCATTAGGGCAAAATATGGTGAATTAGGGCAAACATGTAGCCAAACAACTCTAGCTTTTATAATAAAGGATATATATAAATGTTAAACAGTTCTGAAAGGTTTGCCCTAATTCTGATCCCGCCTTTTTTGGTGGGTCTGAGTAATTTTTATGAAAAAAAGAGTTTGCAAGGAATCGAAACAGGTACCATATGCTTACACTTTACAACTATAGCCACTATGCCACTTCTCTTTTTGTTGAAATATTGTTGCTTCCAAAAATGAAATACATAACTAAAATATTTTTTTTAAAGCCCCAACCTCCCTAGCGGTTACCTCTCTCATAGCAGATATTTTTTAGTAACTTTATTGATAGTAGTTCTTTTTCATATTTTTTTTGGTGTACGTTAACTAACTGATCCATATGATAATTTTTTCATTAGAAACTTCTCTCTCAATTGTCACTTAGTTTGATTGTTTTTGAGTTTAAATGTAACTCTACGAATAATAGTATAGCCAATTTGATATTTTATATATGAAACTCTACAAAAACCCGTGCATCGCACGGGTTAGAGTCTAGTCAATAAAAAACAACCATGTGTCCTCCATATAAAAATAACATTTATTATTTTATTTTACAATTTTAGCATGTATTTTATTATTTGCATATCCACCCCATTTTAAATTAATGACATTTTACAATTTAAACCATCAAATTAATTAGATTTTCCTTTCATTCCAATTAAGAATGGCTTTACCAAAATCATTAAAAATAAAAAATATCAGCCCATCATTAAAAATAAAAAATATCAGCCCAACGAATCGAACCAGGGCACACACATAAACTTGCTAATATACCTTAACCACTAGACTAGACATGGAATCGATTGGAATGCAAACTATATGTTATTAGTGAACAATATTTTTTTTGTTGCGTCTTATAATCCAAGTTTTGGTAAAATAAAATCAATTTATATGTGTATATTTTTTGAGGGAATATGTGTAAAAAAAATTTAAGCAAAATAAATGTGTGTGTGTATATATATATATATATATATATATGAAACAATAAATATTTCTAAAATTAAACAATATGAATTCATTCATTTCATTTTTTTTATATTTTAAATATTATTATTTTATATAAATTCATACTATTTATCTAAATTCGATGAACTACAACAATGTTTTATTTGTGATCAACCAAATTGTGATTTATTTTAGGTTCAACATTTCTTTTGAATCAGATGAACTATTTAAAAGTATCAATATTTTTTTCTTACAGAATAGAAGGAATAAGTCTAAGAGGTGTTAGTTCAGCGGTAAGAGCATGACTTTGTAACTTCAAGAGACATTATTCAAATCTCATATGAAATATTGTAAAATAACTAATAGTGCCACAATTATTAATAATAAAATTTAACGAATAAATTCTACATAATTTCAATTATTTAATAATAATGCCTTTTTTGTTTTCAAAAATCATTTGACTCGTTGATATTTGAAAATACCTTAATATAGCGAAATAAATATCATTTTATCAAATAAAGAGAGTTAACTATTATGTCTACCTGTAGACATCTATTATCATCCCGGAACAACAATAAAATAATAAGTTCATATTCAACGGTTTGATTGATTATATTTGATACCGTTAGTCGATTGGATCCGTTTTGATCGTCGGAGCAATGTCTTTCCATGTTGACTAGGTTTATAATGGGATAGTTTGTCAAATCGACTTACACCGAAGATTCCAAATTTCGAAATTCCAGTTCATGCTTTGTTCTTATTCCAATAAGGTCATATTCAATTGTCCGATTGAATATATTTGATATTGTTAGTCGGTTGGGTTCGTTTTGATCGTCGGAGAAATGTACTTCCATGTTGACTAGGTTTCTAATATGATAGTTTGTCAATTCGACTTACAACGAAGATTCTGATTTCCATAATTTCAATTTCAGCTTCGTTCTTATTCTAATATGGTCATATTCAACGGTCCAACTGATTATATTTGACACAGTTAGTCGGTTGGGTCCGTTTTGATCGTTGGAGTAATATCCTTCCATGTTGATGACTAGGTTTCTAATTGGATAGTTTGTCAGATCAACGTACACCGAAGATTCTGATTTCCAAAATTTCAGCTCGTGCTTCATTCTTATTTCAATAAAGTCACATTCAACGGTCCGATTGATTATATTTGATACCATTAGTCGGTTGGGTCCGTTTTGATCGTCGGAGCAATGTCCTTCCATGTTGACTAGTTTCTAATGGGATAGTTCGTCAGATCGACTTACACCAAAGTTTTTGATTTCCCAAATTCCAATTCATGTTTCGTTCTTGTTCCAATAAGGTCATATTCAATGGTCCGATTGATTATATTTGATACCATTTATCGGTTGGGTCTGTTTTGATCATCGAAGCAATATCCTTCCACGTTGCAAATAAGTATATGTCACTATAAATACAATCAATAATAAAAGTGTTTTTTTAAAAAAAAAGCTAAATTATAGCCCATCCAAATTGGCATGAGAATCGAACCTGAAACCTTAAGGAATAATAAAAGGAAAATGATCATCGATATACTGAGATAAAATATTTTCAAAGAGGCAATTAGAGAGTAAAATAGAGACTCTTATCATATGTGAGATAAAATGTTTATTCTTGGATCTTTGATTATGGAATCAAGTTGTCAGAACAAATTTTTGTTTATCTTTTCACTAATTCACGTTCTTTCAATCACTGTAATCATAAAATCTAAAAGCACAAAAATTTATTTTATTTTTGAATTATTATAGAATCATTAATATTTGTTTTATTTAGTTTATTTCACACACAATATATATATATATAATCTCTGGTCCATACTATTTGGGTCATTGAGATTCGTCCATTTTTTATGGTCCAAATAGTATGGACTAGAAAATAGTCTCTTTTGAGCAAACTTTTTCTCCTTTCAAAATTACCTTCAACTTCTAATGACCCAAAAAGAGCGGACTGACAGGCCCGATGGTGCCCGTCTTTCCGCTAGTGAAATTAATAAAGATCTAGAACTATTAATCAATTTTTTGCTACTTGTTCCGAAAGTAAAAAGAGTTTCATTTACTCTTGAATAACTTCCTTCAGAAGGGCTCCCGCTTCCCTAGTGAATGTCTTGGTAGAAGATACGATTTCATTGAATTCAAGTTTATTTGTTTTTAAATACGTCTGTATCCCAACGAGAAAATAATCATGAGTTTTGAAAATTTTATCACATTGACTTTCTCATATCGATACATAAAGAATTGCTTCTGCAATATAAGCACATAAATTTTGCGACGAGTGTAGTACAATTATTTAACAATGTTTTGCAAATAAAATAAAAAAATATTTAATAAAAACACTACATTAACGTTTATATTTTAAAAATAGTTATTAGTTTTCAAAATTTTGTCACATTAACTTTCTCATATGAATACATAAAAATAAACATCGTCAGATATAAGCAAATAAAATCCTCAGCGAGTGCAATGCAAATATTTAACATATTTTTTTTACATATAAAAGGCAAAACTATTTAACAGAAACATTACATTTATCTTGACAATTTTCATTTAATACCTTTACATAGTTCATCTGATTTAAAAGAAATGTTGGACCTAAAATAAATTACAATTCGGTTGATCGCAAATAAAACATTGTTGTAGTTCATCGAATCTAGATAAATAGTATGAATTTATATAAAAGAATAATATTTAGTAAAATATAAAAAAATGAATGAATTCATATTGTTTTATTTTACAAATATTTATTATTTCACATATATATATATACATATATTCCCTAAAAAAATATACACACATATAAATTGATTTATTTTTACTAAAGCTTAGATTATAAGATGCTGCAAAAAATATAATACTTCCCACTAATAACATATAGTTTGCATTCCAATTATATAATGAAAGAAGAAGCATTGTTCTAGTCTAGTGGTTAAGTTATATGATAAGAGTTGTGTGTGGCCTAGTTCGATTCGTAGGTGTGATATCGTAGGTGTGATATGTGTGATATTTTTTAATTTTAGTGATTTTTGTAAAGCAATTCTTAATTGGAATGAATGCATGTCTTTGTTCTTTGAATGGTTGAAGAACGACAATGATGATAAAAAAGAGGTTGGAAAGTGATTGGATTGAAAGGAAAATCTAATAAATTTGATGGTTTAAATTGTAAAATGTCATTAATTTAAAATGGGTGAATATGCAAATAATAAAATACATGCTAAAATTGTAAAATAAACTAATAAATGTTATTTTTATAATGGAGGACACATGGCTGTTTTTTATTGGTTTGGGTAAATTGCCCACCAATTTTTAAAGGCAGCCTAGGTCTCACCAGAAAAATAGGGTTCAATACTTTTCACATATATGGACTTTAAATGACAAGTTTTTATTAAAATTTATGTATTTAATAAATTGAAAAATTAAAATATTTGACTTTAAAAAATGTTTTGAGGACATTACTATGAACTTAGGTTAGTTGGTAGAGATATTGCATATTATATGCAGGGGCTGGGGTTCGAACCCTCGTCTCCCTCGTCTCATTCATAAACTCTAGTAGGAAAAGGAGTAAATAAGGTACGAAGCCAAACAAACAGAATCAAGCAGCGGGGGATAGCATTAGCATAGAGATAATGAGATTTCCTTACTATGATCCCCCCATGCCCGACGACCACGAGTTAACTCCCTCTCAAATTCACTTTATCAGAATAACACATCCGATCGCTCTCGCCTTCTGCTTTGGTGTAGGATGTACTTTTCTATCTCTCTCTCTCTCTTTCTTCGTTCATTTTATTATTATTATTATTATTATTATGTTATTTATTGCTCATCTCATCTCATTCCTTTTTTCTTTTAGGTCATGTTACCTCCGTATGGTACAAAGAAGTCAAGTTCGACCATGTCGTTTACGATTTTAAGGTAGTAATAATAATACAACTAACTTTTCCAATCCATTTTCATTCTTTTTCCTCTACTAACTAACTAACTAACTAACTCTGTTTGTTTGTTTGTATATTTGGTCGTCGTAGCGTGCGTTCATGGATATTCTTAATGCTGCACATAATGGCACTACCGATCCTTCTCGGGTAACAAATAATGTCTTTTATGTTTTTCAAGTTATCCCCTTTGTATCATCAATTGATATTGATCTCATGTTAATTAATTTATTAATTAATATTCAGCTGAAGCGACCCAAACTTTCAGAGACCTTAATTACTTTGTCCAAATATTCAGGGACTCGGACTCGAGATCTCAAGGTGTTATTCTATTTCCTACTTTCTTCCTATCATAGATAGACTTCATGATTTCCTAATTAGTTTGTAATTTCAATGAAATTTATACGATACTACTGTTTTCACCTCCTACAGGGTTTTAAAGGCATTGGAGATACCTACATTCGAGAAACCTACACCGGCTTTAAACCGGTAAGCTTATTCTCTCTCTCTTTGCTCTATGTCAGCATTATCGATCGTTACCATGGTAGTACAACACTCTCAAAAGAAAATAATAAAGTGAAGATGATAATTGGAGTAGAAACAATGTAGACTACTAATGTCAGAAAGTAGTGGCTGATAGATTATAATAGAACGATGGCTTGTACTAAATAACATACTGCTAGGGTTTAATTGTTTCTCTTTTCGGAAACCCTTGTTGATTCTCTTAACACGGAAACATAATATCATAACTAGAACTAGACAGAATTCAAATTATTAAACATACATTTTAATCGAAGCAATTCAGCTGTGCACTATCATGCAATAGAATTTTTTAGGATCAGCTTCTATCTATACTCCCCTATCCAGATTTAAAACTTCAATTTGAATCTTTTCCTCTATCGGGATCTGTATAAATTCTAGGGCTCCATATTTTCTAACACAATATCTTTTGTAGACCGACAATGCAATGCATACAAAGAAGGGTATATGACTTGAGCATTTTATTGTCATGAATATATTATGAGTTTGTGTTTATACTGTAACTCTTAAAGTCAGAAAATATACTGATCTGAGTTGTTGGTGACGCTATATGATGTAATGTGTTGGGTTGTGTTTGTTTAATTTACTTATATTTGATTTATGATGTACTGACCTACTCTTTGAATGTCTCTCTGTTTGTATACCTTTGACATGTACAGTTGAGCTTTAATCCGCTGCCGAGGAATGATAGGTTGGACATTCCGTTTTTGAATAACAAGGTTTGAATCAATACCTCTGATTTAATATAGACTTTTGTGTTAATTTTTAAGTAGTCTGTTTGTAGGTTTTGTAAGATTTTGAATAGTCTGTTGCGGTGTTTTTGAAGGTGTAAACCTTTATGATATTGCAATGTGTTATAACTTTTCAAGGCTGCGTTCTAACTTAAAAGAAAGAATTTAAGCATTGAGTTGTGTTATAAATTATATTGTGATACTGGTAACTATGAGCGATAAGTTTTTTTAAACTATATTTTTTTGCCACAATTGAACTTAATTACTATTTCCTAATATAATGGTGCTTTAGGGTTCAGCGTGTCACAATCTGACAATCGTGAGCTATAAGTTATTGTAAACTATCATTTTTTGCCAAAAATTGAACTTAATTACTATTTTCTAGTGAATGTGATGCGATTTTCCTTGACGACTTGGTTCTTTTCTGATAAGTTTTTTATGAAAGGATTGTGATCAGGATTTTAATATCACTTTTCCTTCACATGTTGATTTGTATCATGAGAACATTTCTGTAAGATGTAATATATGAATTGCATCTTATGCTTTTATAGGTTGGTAGTCTTTTTTTGAAGGAATATTTCTGTTGATCTACCTTTTTGATGTAATCATCGAGTTTTTGGAACTTTTTTTTGAGAAATTTGTTGATGATCCTTCTGATTAGTCTCTAAGTGTTGTGTAAGAATCTTGGATATACTTTTGCATATGTCAATAAATATGTTAGTTTTTTTTTTCTTGACAAACAAAATACATTTGTTAACAAAAAGAATTGATGCTGAAAGCAAACTTTCCTAGTAATCCTATGTTCAGCTTATTTCAAAAATAATTACAACTACAATTTTGGATTGAGAATACTGATTGCAACACAACATGCGAGCACTCGACCAACCATAGTTGCGAGTGCTATCTATGGCATTCACCAAAATCAGCGTTACTTTGCTCTGCGAGCTGCACAACATGAACTCCAGGTCAAGCTTTCCTCAGTTACTAGTTTCGTACTACATGTGTACAAATGCATACGCAGTAGAGTATGTGAGCATTGCTTTGTCATGCTTTTATAATGAGTTCGTATTGGAGAATGTATTGATCTTAGCTGTTGTCTGTTGACGCTATATGCTATGTGGTACTGTGTCTGTTTACTCGACTTCTACTTACCATGTTATTGATTTATGATGTACTCATTTCTTTATGTGTCTATGTTTGTATAACTTGTGGCATATACAGCTGAGTTTTAATCAGCTGCCAGGGAATGATACGTTGGACATCCCGTTTTTGAATAACAAGGTATTTCTAGGACGGAAAATGTTGATTCGTATCATGTTGATTCGCATGTTGATTGGTATCGTGGAACATTTCTGTGAGAGGTAACATCATCATGAACTGCATCTTATGCTTTTATAGGTTGGTAGTCTTTTGTTATGTAATCATTGAGTACTAATACTATCACTTTTGAGTTTCTTTTAGGAACTTTTTTTTATGATTTCTTTTCAACAATTCTTAATGATCATTTTGATTAGTCTCAAAGTGCTGAATAAGAATCTTTGAGATGCTTTTGCTTATGTCAACAAATAAGTTAGTTTTATTTTTTTGGACGAACAAAAATCATTTGTTAACAAAAAGAAATGATGCTGAAGGCAAAATTTCCTCTGCTAGTAATCCTATGTTCAGTTTATCACAAACATAATTATAACTACAATTTTGGATTGAGAATACTGATTGCAACACTTGCAAGCACCTGACCAACCATAGTTGCTAGTGCTATCTATGGCATTCACCTAAATCAGCGTTAATTTGCTCTGCGAGGTACATAGCATGTACTCCGGGTCAAGCTTTCCTCGATTATTTAGTTTTGTACTACATGCGTGCAAATGCATACGGAGTATAGTATTTAAGCATTGCTTTGTCGTGCTTTTATAATGAGTTTGTGTTGAAGATGATATTGATCTTAGCTGTTTACATTACGCTATATGGTATTGTGTTTGTTTAATCGACTTCTACTTACCATGTTGTTAATTTATGATAATACTCACCTATTTGTTCGTGTCTATGTTTGTATACTTATGACATGTACAGCTGAGCTTTAATTTATCGCCGGGGAATGATATGTTGGACATCTAATTTGTAGATGATAAGGTATTGCACCAATAGCTCTCGTTTAGTTTGGACTTCTTTGTTGATTTTTCAAGACTAAGTTTTAAGTTAAAACGATGAATTTAAGCAAAATCTACTGGATTAATTCTATCTACTGGATTAATAATGTTGATTGATCTCAAGAAATTATATCTGTATCTGCTTGCAATTGCATTATTTTGATTTGATTATGCAGGACTACTTCAATTAGTTGTTGATGGCATTGGCAAGATCTTTTCGTATACCATGACCACAA
The DNA here is from genome assembly GCF_051527215.1 of Medicago sativa. Taxonomy (NCBI): domain Eukaryota; kingdom Viridiplantae; phylum Streptophyta; class Magnoliopsida; order Fabales; family Fabaceae; genus Medicago; species Medicago sativa. Next base: position 24,161,758 of record NC_140753.1, on the reverse strand, counting down.
GCTCTTTGGATCAGTTGTTAAATCATAACATACATCTAAACAGCAGTTGTGATTAATTTTCTTATGAAACTTGTTATCGTGTGTCTTTGTGTGCCTGTAAATAATATTTTGCTATTAAGGAGTTTATTTTAATTTTTTTTATTTCAAAACAAATGTTTTAAAAATTTAAGATATACTACCTCTTTTTTTGAACAGCCAATATTATTAAGAACCCAAATCAACTCAAAAAAAGTCTGACCGGACAAAAAAAGAAACTCCCGTAAACAAAACACAGTATAGGCCAAAACACCAATAACAACACCTAATATACCGCATCCATAGACAAACCCATCCAACACTATTCATAGAAAAGACATGTAGGATTTTCAACCTATTCATATTCCATTGTCAAGAAACCACCTTAATTTGCTCTACCATTTCGTTTAACTCCACCACTTTATTGTTGAAGACTCTAGCATTTCTCACCTTCCAAATCACCCAAATAGGTGCATGCCAAGTAAGTCACACACCACGTCTAAGCTTTTTTACACTCACCTCATTAGTCCAACAGTTAAAAGGAATGAACAAGTTAGGCGGAGAAATGAATAGCAATTGCAACCAATTCATTACCCTTAATCACACCTTTGCGATAACTTTGCAATGTATGAATAGGTGGATTGATGTTTACTCACGCAATTACGAAAACAACATCGCGTTGAGCAACTACATCCCACATGTTTCTCTTAGCGAGATATAATTTAGTTGGAATATGATCAAGAAACAAAGTCCAGGAAAAGGCGAACACCTTCTAAGGTGTTTTACTTCCAAAGGTAGTGGAACACAACCTCCTCCTCCAAAGTAATTCCCTCCTTTAGTAACCACAACATCTCAAGAACCAAATAACATGATTTTATCAACAAAAAAAATACCCTCTTCCTCCGGCTTCCAATCCCAAGAGTACTCTCCTTTCGCGACCACCACCCCTATAAGTCTCTCTATAAGTTGTTGAACAAGCTCTCACTCCCAACTAGATATCTTTATCATTGGTTAAAGAAAAGAGACTAGGGAAGCAATCACCAAGAGGCTCATTTGACAACAAAGTATCTTTCCAAAAACGAGTTTCCATGCCATTCCTCAACTTCATCTCCATTTTCCTATTAAACCACCCTACTCCTCCCACAACCTCCAAATTCATCAAATCTTTCCAGCATTTAGACGCAAAAGAGTAGTGGCGGTATTGGGGTTTGTGACGTCCGGCTTGGTAAATGGAGGTGAAGACTTCTTACAGAGTGTAATGGTGTTTAGAGAGATATTCTTGCGGCTAGATATGGGACTATTGTTAATTCTCGTCACTTAGGAGAGAGAGGTGGGGACCTGCGATCTGCCTCAGGCTGGTGGAAAGCGATTTTATTGCTTGGGTATTTAATTGGACAAACTACTATTTGGGTGAGATTTTCGAGATTGTTTTTTATTTTATAGCAACTATCAGAGGTGGTTTGGTGTGTTATGGGAGTTGGAGTTGAGGTGGCATAGACTGTTTATTGAGTAGGAGCAGGAGTTGGTGCATGAGTTGATGATTATCCTTGAGGGAGCCGTTTTTGTAAAGGGTGACGACTCTTGGGTGTGCCGCCATTCTTCATATGGGAATTACTCCGCTCGTTCTTCCTATGGGGTGTTGTATGGGGTGGTGTTGGTTTCAAGTGACAGATCAGCCTCAGTGGTTTAACTCTTTAAAGTTGGTGTGCAATATTGGGGCTACGTCAAAAGTCCAAGTCTTTACTTGGTGGCTTATTTTGGATAGGTTCCCATCACGTTCATATCTTTTAAAGCGGGGGGGGGGGGGGGGGGGGGGGGGGGGGGGGTTAGTGGACTTTAGTAGTGCTCATTGTTAGTTATGCAGGAGTAGTATCAAATCAGCTGATCTGATCATATTTTTGTTACTTGTGGGGTAGTGTCGAGGGTTTGGTACTTGGTGTTTAATTGGTCAGGGTTTGAGTGGGATTTTCTAGGGAATCTTTTCAGGTTGTTTCATATGTTCGTAGCTTTAGGGTACGATTGAATGACTACGCTAGGATGTATTTTTTCCTGGCATGCAGTTGTGTGGTCTATCTGGAAATTCTAGAATGACCTTATTTATTCTGGTTAGACACCTGAGCTCGAGAAATGTGGGGTCGGAGATGAACATGACCTGTGTTATGAGTGTGTGGGTTGGTGTTAGGAGGATTCCTCTTCGCTTTGCTACCTTTTGAGTGATAGGTGGGAGTGGGTCTCTTTAATTTGGAGCTTTGAGGGTCTTTCTTGGCCCCTATTTTGTTTTAGTTTGTGGTGTATCTTTATTTTATTTTTTTCGTGTGTTGGTCGTTTCAGCTTCTAGTTGATCCCTCATATTGTTTCCTTCCAATGTTAAGTCAAGATTATAAAGGGTGTTGCTTCAGGTCTTTTGTATCTGCATGAAGGCTATGAGCAAGTGGTAATACACAGAGATGTTAAGGCTAGCAATGTTCTCTTAGATTTTGAACTCAATGGAAGATTAGGTGATTTTGGTTTGGCAAGGTTATATGAACATGGTGCTAATCCAGGGACCACAAGAGTGGTGTGAACCTTAGGCTATTTGACACCGGAGTTGCCTAGAACAGGAAGAGCATCTACGAGTTCAGACGTTTTTGCATTTGGTGCACTTCTGCTTGAGGTTGCTTGTGGGAGAAGGCTTATTAAGTCTAAGACATTACAAGAAGAATTGGTGTTGGTGGATTGGGTGTGGGAAAAGTACAAAGAAGGAAGAATACTTGAAATAGTAGATCCTAAATGGAGTGGAAATTTTGATGAAAGTGAGGTAGTTATGGTGTTGAAATTGGGATTGCTATGTTTAAATGATGTTCCTATTATAAGGCCTAGCGTGAGACAGGTGATGAGGATTTTGGATGGAGAAGTTGAGTTTCCTGATGATTTGAGTAATCCAGGAGGATCCACACAACAGGGGTTTGATGAATTTTTGCACTGTGCATATTCCTCATTTGATATCATGGATTCAAGCTCTTATCTTAAAAATAGATATACCGATGGTACTTGTTATATCTCTTTTGAGAATTCACCTCAATCACTTCTCAATTCTAGAGGGGAGATAAGGTGACCTATACGTTATACTGATATGAGAGGGATTTTTTTTTTTACATGTGTGTGGTTCACCCGTTATATAGAATCAAAATATGAATTTAATTTGTATACATCGACAATGAAAATCAAACCACGTTATGTAGATGTATGTGGAGATATTTTAGTAACTAATTTAGAAAAGTAGAACTATAATGTGAAAAGAGCTCTACAATTATCAATAATGTCCCCGCAAAAAGAATTGGGTGATGAAAATTTATCCACTACTCACTTTGAATCAAGCTCAAAATCAAGAGGTCCCAATTGAATTCATGGTAGACAGAAGGCCTAAAGCTTCTCGTATGTGCACCTCATAGATTGGGTTATACAATTCGATTTTGTTCGCGGTGTAGAGAAAGCCGTGTCAACATTGCATTTGCACCTGCCAACATTTGGCTTGAGCGATTTCACAATTCTTGTTCGCGGCACTTGATGACTGATTTGTTGACTTGCTTTCCTTGCTTTGCTAATCAAAGAGCATGGGCATTGCTTGTTCAAACACAAGATTAAGCATCGATCATCTCATTCCATATCCTATTATTTCTTTGCCTCCAAATACTCCACAGTGCACAAGAGAAAAGTGATGCCGCTTCGTTTGATAGAACATGCAAAAGCTTATACACGATATGAGGGACATCTTGCTCATGATTAATAGTGTTGTTGATAGTTGAACGAGCACCGCACATACTCCATATACTACCACTAATTGGGAACTTAAGAATAAGTGTAAGTTGTCTTCATCATTTGAATCACGCAAAACTAAATTCGAAGTAGAATTCACCCCTTTATCTCGAAGCCTCATACGCATCCGAAGGCGATTACTACAAACTAGCCAAATGAAACTTTTGACCTTTGGTGGTACTTTAAGTCTCCAGAACACATCCCACACACCATCCGGTCTAAAATGAATGATTTGTATCAAAAAAGAGATTGCATGTAACCAAAAAAAAGATTGCATAAATGTAACCAAACAAATATATAGAGGCAATACAATTTTTTATTTTAGAAACTTAGTATTCAGTCAAAGGACATATAATCTCAGTATTTTATCCAATCCTACTTGCTTTTTCTTACGTGCCCGAGGACATTTTGGATTATATATTCTAAAAGGATACACGCTTTCAGAAACCCTCCATTGGATTGTATATTCTGAAATGCATAAATATTTTAAGAAACCCTCCATAGAAACCCTCCATAAGAGAGTTGACTCATACTTCTAATGTGTTAAATGGATACATGTCGTCTCTTTTTCTTATAATCCTGGAGCATTGGCCCTGTTTTTGCTCTCGCCTCCTCGGATTCCCCAACAATGATCCCCCCTATTCTATCTCTTTAGCTTGCTAGCCAATAGAGTTGTTACTCTTGTTCCAAGAGGTTTTTAGTCTTTGTTTGGGGTTTTCAGCCCTTTTTGTTCACCGAAAAAAGAAAAGAAAAAACCAACCACAGTCCACCGTGCTATTATATTATATTTACTAAAATAAAATGAAAACTTGATGGGAATTCACTGTGATAAGTAGTTCGTTACAGAATTATGTCCAATAAATTTTATTTCTTGCTATTTTGTCTAGAGAGTAATCGTGTTTCAAGCGTCTTGTTTTCAAAATCCTAAATTTGTACAAAGTAGAGATGCATAATAATAACAAGAAAAATTCAAGTTTTTTCCAATTTGTCTGTTTTTTCCCCACTCTCCAAGTTTCTCACACACCTTATTTGAATTATAAAATCTAAAAAAAAATGAAAAGTTTGAGGATTTTGTGTTTTGAAGGGTCTACACTTATTGGATTCTATAATCCAAAATCCGTAGTACACGCAAGAAATCGTAAAGTGTTTTATCAACACAATTCAAAAATTTTGCATGGAAAATAAAAAATAATTTAATTCACATATCCTTATACCCATTTTCAATGGAAAGAGTATAAATAATATAGTTGAAAAACGGTTGTCAACTACTCTTTTTTTTCTTAAATACATGTTATAATTGACCACCTTCACACGTGTCAATATACAACTTGAAACGTTAATATCTTTAATGATCTATAATAAAAAAATTAAAAAAATTATAATTTCAAAATACTGAGGCTACTAATTGATCATCGTATATACTAACATTTAACTTTATATATTAGTTAAAATATAACCAAAATATGTTATATGAATAATACAAATACCACATATTTAGAAACAAAAAAGTAAAAATAAACTCAACTGTAAAATACTAATTTACGGCATACAAAGACACGTTAGCAAGTTCCATAGTAAAAACGTGTTTGCTGTGTTGACAGTATCACCTTCTATCGATAGAGATACTAATAACGATATAAGAAAATTAATCACAACTGCTATGACATGTATATTATGATCTGACAACTGGTCCAAAAAGTTATGCGGTCATGGTATAAGAAAAGAGCTTGCCAGTGCCATCAACAACTAATTGAAGTAGCCCTGCAAAATCAAAGCATCATCAAATCAAAATAATGCAAGCAGATACAGATATAATTTCTTGAGATCAATCAACATTATTAATCCAATGTCGTAGTCATAATCATTTTTGTCATAAACTGAACATAAAGAATACTACCTCCGTCCCAATTTAATTGACCTACTTTGGTTTTTCACACAGATTAAGAAAAGTGTATAAATAAAAGGGAAAGTGGAATATATTGTATGGGGAATGATAAAAGTAGTACTCCCTCCGTCCCATATTACTTGACCTATTTAGAATATTTGCACTATTCATGTAACATGTTTTGACTCTATTTTTCTACTAATATATAAAAACAAAATATAGCATATAAGATGTTGTTAGATTCGTCTCGATTAATATTTTCAAAATATCAAATTTTCTTAATTTTTTCTACTAGATTATTAAAGAAATTTAAGCTTAAAATTGTGCATTGGCATACGTGACGGAGTCAACTAGGTCAAGTAATATGGGACGGAGGGAGTATTATTTAGTGTTATATTGTATTGAGAATGATGAAAGTTGTATTGAAAATTGAAATGGGTCAGTTATTTTGGAACACTTTTTTTTAGAAAATGGGTCAGTTATTCCGGGACGGAGGGAGTACTAGAGAAGGAAAATTTGCCTTGCAATCGTCATTTTTTAACGCATCTCAAAGATTCTTATAAAACACTTAAAGAGTAATTAGAAAGATCATAAAGAAATTGTTCAAATATGATAGTCAAGAAAGGTTGATAAATAAAAAACAAAATAACTCAAAAGTAGTACTCCCTCCGTCCCGGTATAATTGACCTACTTTGGTTTTTCACACAGATTAAGAAAAGTGTATAAATGAAGGGAAAAGTGGAATATATTGTATTGGGAATGATAAAAGTAGTATTATTTAGTGTTATATTGTATTGGGAATGATGAAAGTTGTATTGAAAATTGAAATGAGTCAGTTATTTTGGGACACTTTTTTTTAGAAAATGGGTCAGTTATTCCGGGACGGAGGGAGTAATTATAAAACTCAATGATTGCGTTAGAAAGGAAGTTCATCAGAAAAGTTACTTCAAAAAAGGTCTACCAACACTGTAAAAGCATAACAAAATGCAATTCATAATGTTACATCACAGAAAGCTTCTCATCACACGAATCAACATGTGAATGATAAAGTGATATTAAAATATTTACCAAAATCCTAATCAGAATCCTTTCATAAAAAACTTATCAGAAAAAGAAGAAAAAACTAAGAAGTTCTCAAATCAAATTTCATCACATTAGCATGATTGAGACACACTAAACCTCGAAGTACCATCATAGTACGAAATAGTAATTAAGTTTAATTTTTGGCAAAATAAATATGTACTTCACAAACATGTATCGCTTATAGGTAAGAGTACCGCAATATGATACAACTCAATGCTTAAAGTCATCGTTTTAACTTGAAACTTAGTCTTGAAAAATCAATAAAGAAGTCTAAACTAAATGAGAGCTATTGATCCATTACCTTATCATCGACAAACTGAACGTCGAACATATCATTCCCCAGCGAAAAATTAAAACTCAGCTGTACATGTCACAAGTAATACAAACATAGACACAAATAAAGAAGTGAGTACATCATAAATCAATAACATGGTAAGTAGAAGTCGAGTAAACACAGTACCACATAGCATATAGCGTCAACAGCTAGGGGTGTTCAAAATATTCAGTTAACTGAACCAAACTACTAACTGAACTGCATTGAACCATATTTTAACTCAACCACTTCATACAGTTAACTGAACCATATTTTAACTCAACCACTTCATACAGTTTTAAACTGAACCACTCTTTTAAAACCAATTTAAATTCAGTTTAAAACCAGTTTAAAACCGGTTTATATTTATGAGCCGCTCAACATTATGAGTTACTCTCTCCCCCTCTCCCTCTTCCTCACTCAGTATCTCTCTCCCAAAATTGATGATTCCCTTCCAACTCTAACACCACACCAGTAACACCATGCTCAAACCAAAACGAAGGTAGTGTTATTTGATTTCACTCTCCATATAACAAGGATCTTTCAACAAACACATAGCATGCATGTTTTCTCTTTCTCTTTCTTTTTTTCTTTTTCAATTTCTCATTCAATTTCCAGTGGGAAGGGAATCATCAATTGCTCAAAAGAAAACATCAAAAAAAAAAAAAAGAATCGAAGTGATAGTATTAATTAACACTCGATGATTACATCAAAGAGGTAGATGAACAGAAATATTCCTTCAAAAAAAAGACTACCAACCTATAAAAGCATAAGATGCAATTCATATGTTACATCTTACAGAAATGTTCTCATGATACGAATCAACATGTGAAGGAAAAGTGATATTAAAATCCTGATCAGAATCCTTTCATCAAAAACTTATCAGAAAAGAACCAAGTCCTCGAGTAAAATCTCATCAAATTCACTAGAAAATTGTAATTAAGTTCAATTTTTGGCAAAAAAATATAGTTTACAAAAACTTATAGCTCATGATTGTGACATGCTGAACCCCAAAGCACCATTATATTAGGAAACAGTGATTAAGTTCAATTGTGGAAAAAAAATATAGTTTAAAAAAACGTATCGCTCATAGTTACCAGCATCACATTATAATTTATAACACAACTCAATGCTCAAATTCTTTCTTTTAAGTTAGAACGTAGCCTTGAAAAGTTATAACACATTGCAGTATCATAAAGGTTTAAACCTTCAAAAATCACCACAACAATTATATTATAAAAAATAATATAAACCTAGCCAGCTGTGCTGCTATTCAAAATCTTACAAAACCCATAAACAGACTACTTAAAAATTAGCACAAAAGTCTACATTAAATCAGAGGTATTGATTCAAACCTTATTATTCAAAAACGGAATGTCCAACCTATCATTCCTGGGCAGCGGATTAAAGCTCAACTGTACATGTCACAAGTATACAAACAGAGAGACATTCAAAGAGGAGGTCAGTACATCATAAATAAAATGTAAGTAGATTAAACAAACACAACCCAACACATTTACATCATATAGCATCACCAACAACTCAGATCAGTATATTTGCTGACTTTAAGAGTTACAGTATAAACACAAACTCATAATAAATTCATGACAATAAAATGCTCAAGTCATATACCCTTCTTTGTATGCATTGCATTGTCAGTCAACAAAACATATTATGTTAGAATCTATACAAATCCCGATTAGAATGCCTTGCAGGCAATGCATCGTTCCACATAGATGAAAAGATTCAAATTGAAGTTTAAAATCTGGATAGCGGAGTGTAGAAGCTGATCCTTAAAAATGTTATTGCATGATAGTGCATAGCTGACTTGCTTTGCTTCTATTCTAATGTTTTTCATATATATATATATTTTCGTATTCTATAAAAATGTATGTTTAATAATTTGAATTGTTTCTAGTTCTAGTTATGATATTATGTTTCCATGTTAAAAGAATCAATAAGGGTTTGGAGTAGGTAAATGGGCCAATAAGTGGAGGCCGGAAAGAGAAACAATTAGCAGTATATGTTATTTAGTACAAGCCATCGTTCTATTATAATCTATCAGCAACTACTTTCTGACATTAATAGTCTACATTGTTTCTACGCCAATTATCATCTTCACTTTATTATTTTCTTCTGAGAGTGTTGTACCATGGTAACGATCGATAATACTGACATAGAGCAAAGAGAGAATAAGCTTACCGGTTTAAAGCCGGTGTAGGTTTCTCGAATATAGGTATCTCCAATGCCTTTAAAACCCTGTAGGGGGGTGAAAACAGTAGTATCATATAAATAAATTTCATTCAAATTACTAACTAATTAGGAAAAGAGTAGTATCTACCTTGAGATCTCGAGTCCGAGTCCCTGAATATTTAGACAAAGTAATTAAGGTCTCTGAAAGTTTGGGTCGCTTCAGCTGAATATTAATTAATTAATTAACATGAGATCAATATCAATTGATAATACAAAGAGGATAACTTGAAAAAACATAAAAACATGTTCAACTAGTTTGATACCCGAGAAGGATCGGTAGGGCCATTAAGTGCAGCATTAAGAATATCCATGAACACACGCTACGGCGACCAAATATACAAACAGCGTTAGTTAGTTAGTTAGTTAGTAGAGGGAAAAGAATGAAAATGGATTAGAAAAGTTCGTTGTGTTATTAGTACCCTGAGATTGTAAATGACATGGTCGAACTTGACTTCTCTGTACCATACGGAGGCAATATGACCTAAAAGAAAAAAGGAATGAGATGAGATGAGATGAGCAATAAATAACATAATAATAATAAAATCAACGAGGATAGAGATAGTAAAATACATCCTCCACCAAAGCAGATGGCGAGAGCGATCGGATGTGTTATTCTGATAAAGTGAATTTGAGAGGGAGTTAACTCGAGGTCGTCGGGGATGGGAGGCTCATAGCCAAGAAATCCCATATCTCTATCCCTCTTTTTTTGTTTGGCTTCCTAACTTTTTACTAATTATTATCCAATATTTATATTTATCTCACTATTTATATTTTTATTTTCAAGTAACTTGTTACTACCTCCGTCCCTAATTATAAGACCCTTTTAAGAATTTTTTTTGTCCCTTTTTATAAGACCCCTTTGCTATTTCCAACTACATTAATTATTTCTTTACATACATGCCCCTATTTATTATACATCTTTTTCTTCAATCAACAATAAATAACATGTTGAAAACATAAACCAACCCTCTCTCTTAAAGGATAAAATTGTAAAAACAATAGTAATTACAAACATATTTAATACAAATATCCACTATCTTAATTCCCGTTATTTTTTCAAAAGGGCCCTATAATTAGGGACGGAGGTAGTACTTATGACTAAAAATTCATCTTTTTAACGTGACGAGTGGGATCTGGGGTTCAAACCCTGATCTATACATATAATAAATATTCAATATCAATATTTATTATATTATTATTATTTATTTATTTATTCATTGAATACATAAAAACTTATTATTTAAAGTTTATATATATGTGAAAAGTATTGAAGCATTTTTTTCTAATTCAAGTGGATGTGAATGTTTAAATGGAGCAGATGAAGGTGACAATAGCGAAGATAGTCATCTAGATTTTATTGAGGAAAGTAGTAAATAAGATAAGTGCAATTTTGTTATCGTGATTAAATATGAGATAAGATAGGAAGTGACGATAATAGTTTTTTTTTTTTTTAAGATGATGTGTGACATAGTGTTAGTAGGGGCATGTTTGTGCTTATGCTCGACCCAAATATATTATGGATTATCCATTAAAGAAGATAGTTTTTTTTTTTAAGGATTAAGAAGATAATTTTTTTTTTCATTCTATGAGTTTCTCCCACGCTTTATTCAATTTAGATTTTAGATTCTAAACCGTATAAAAACTCCATAAAACTTTCAAAAACACGTTGAAATATTTTAAATTTTAGGATTTGAATAGGACGCGCGAGAACCTCTTAGAATGAAAAAACTAAAAAGTAATGGCCACCAAAGAAACCCACTTTGAAAAGAGCAAATATGTCCAATTATGAGGTCCAAGTACAAAGAAGAGCCAAGGTGATCACCTCTACAAAGAAGGATGATGCAGTATAAACAACCGCACAACCTTTTTTTTTTCACTAGTAAATAAAAGGGTTTTTCGTCTCATGAACATAACTCAGTTGGTAGGATAATGTATTATTATATGTAAGGGTCGGGGTTCGAACCCGAACACCCCACTTATTCATCTTATAAGGTGAATTCTAGCCATTAGACTACCTGACAAAAAAAAAAAGGTTTTTCTATCATGTGCAAATTTGCACATGATAAGAAGTTTAAAGTGGTAATTTTGACTTGGAAATTGTGTATTTTATATTAAATATGTAGTTTTTTACTCCCTCAGTTTTAAAATAAGTGTCGTTTTAGCCAAAAAAAATTGTTTCAAAATGAATGTCACTTTCAGTTTCCAATGCAATAATAACGTTTTCTTTTCAATTGTACCCTCCAATTAATACTCTGCACACTACTTCCAAAGTACTACTTTTAAAACTAACCAGGTAAAATAATCATTCTCTTTCTTTTAATCATTGCATTTCTTAATATGTGTGTAAACTCCTAAAACGACACTCATTTTGAAACGGAGGGAGTAATAATTAATTGTTGTTTTTCAATGAAAAATTACTACTTTTAGATGTTTTACTTTTAATACTGCACATGTTAGACAAACCAAAAAAAAATTCTTATCCAATCACTGCCATTATCCACAGATTACCCATTTTTTTATTAACATCAAAAAAAGTTATTATAGATGTCTCATGTTATGATATTAGCTATGTAGTTTTTTTTTTTTTTAGGATGTAGTTAAGAGATCCCATAGTAAATAACTATATGTAGTTGAGAGATATATGTTTCTTCTAGCAAAAACTGAATCCTTTGGGGTGAATAAAATACTACAACTATTTTTTCTTGCTACAACTATTTTTTTTTAAAATACTGTGAACTTTGTTGGAGGGTCCCGTAATAAGAAACAGAGACGGAGTATAAGAAAATTAATCAACTGCCATGACATCTACATTACAATTTGACAAGGGATCTAAAAAGGATAATGGTAGCTGGTTATCATATGGTATAATAAAAGACCTTGCCGATGACAGCAACTCCTAAAAAAAATTCCCCCCGGCCCTGCAAAACAATGCAAGCAAAGGCGGATAGAGCTGTCATGACTCGTGAGCATGAGAGAAGAAACAACAACAATGTCAACAAATATCAAGTTCTTGGGACAATCCTTTTTCTCAATCTAGTATCGTAGTTATAATTATTTTTTGCGATAAATTGACAAAACAAAGAATACTGGCAGAGGTAAATTTGCATTCAACGCCATTTATTTTTGTTAACTAGTAATGTAAAATTTATTTTCTCCAGAAAAACGGTTAACTAATGTAATATAGTTTCTTCAAAAAAACAATTATTGAGGGAAATAGTATGGTTGTGACACGCTCAACCCCACAATACGATTGTTGTAGGAAATAGTAATTGAGTTCAGTTTTCGGCTAAAAAGAAATTGTATTTTAAAAAAACTTATTACTGACAAGTACTACCACACTATAACACAACTCAAGGCTTAAATTCATTCCTTCAAGTTAAAACTTAGAGCATCTCCAATGGGGGGTCCTTACTTAACAAGGACCATTCCCCGTTAAGGACCCTCCATTGGAGGAAGAAAAATTGAGTCCCCGTTAAGAAACGGGCAACTATATAAGGACCCTCTCTCTCCTGAGTAACTAACGGGTCCCGCGTTTAAAAAAGTAATAAAATGTGTACTGCTTGGTCCCACTTGCATAAAGAAGTAATAAAATGTGTACTACTTGGTCCCACTTGTAAAAATGAGTAATAGATAAATTATTTTTGTTTAATATGTAAAGATAGTGGGACATATTTAAATATTTTTCATTAGAGTCCTTATTAGTGTATTGCCATTGGAGTCATTGAGTCCTTAATAGGTACTTTTATTAAAAAATTATAAATAAGTGATTTGTCACGTGGGGTCTATTTAAGAAGTCCTTGTTAGGGAACTACCATTGTGGATGCTCTTATAACACAACTCAAGGCTTAAATTCATTCCTTCAAGTTAAAACATAGCCTTGAAAGGCCTCTCACATTCAAAAATCACAAAGGTTAAACCTCTCAAAAATCACCACAAAAATTATATTATAAAAAATAATACAAACCACTAATCAAAGCTTTACAAACTTAAAAATAAACACATGTCTAAACTAAAACAAAGTTATTGGTATAGTACCCTGTTTTCCCTGAACTGGCTGTCTAACCGATCACACTCCTCGAGGAGTGATCAAAGCTCCTCTGTACATGTCGCAAGGATACAAAAAGAGACACGTAAGACGAGGTGAGTACATAAATCAAGTATAAGTAGATTAAACAAACACAACACCTAAAAAAATATAGCATCACCAACAACTCAGATCAGTATATTCTTTGACATTAGGAGTTGATATTAACTCAAACTCATAATAAATGCATGACAGTGCAATGCTCACATAGTCTACTTTGTATGCATGTAGCACCAAACTCAATAGACAACGAACGCTTGACCGTGAGTACATGTTGTGTTTCTGAGCAAAGTAACCCCCATTTTGGTGAATGCTAAGATCTTTCTCGCAACTAGTTTGGTATTGTCGGGTGACTTATCAGGGTACTCACGTGTTGCAATGGTACCTCCATACATCAGAAAACTTTTCCATGCCACCTAGAATCTTTGCATCCTTTAGCCCCACCCTTAACCTATCTTATGTTATGAGTCAATCAACAAGAGATTATGTTAGAGGCAAAAGTGATAATAGTCACTCTTCAGCTTTTCAACCTTGAATTTATACAAATCCCAGTTAGAATGTCTTGCATGTTTTCTTCAAAAAAAAAAAAAGAATGTCTTGCATGCAATGCATCCTTCCACATCGAACAAAGTTTTAAATCTGGATTTGCGGAGTGTGGAAGATGACCATGAAAAACACTATTGCATGATAGCACATAGATGAATGGCTTCTATTATAATATTTTGAATATATATTTCCTGTTATATAAAAATGTATGTTTAATAATTTGAATTCTTTCTAGTTACTATGTATGTACTTCCTGTTATGATATTAATTCTATTTTAAATTCTGTGTAGTTATGATATTATGTTTCGTGTTAAAAAAATCAGTAACGGTTGGGGGTAGGTGAATGGGCTAATTTAGGGTGGAGGCCGGAAAGAGAAAAAAAATCCCCTCACAATCTGTTTTTTAGTATAGGCCACTGCTCGCCTCCAACCTGTTGCTTTGACATTATAAAGAAAGGTGAGAGACCCAAGTGAAGGGTGATAAGGAAAAAGATATATGTATATATTGTAACAAAGAGTGTGATGTATATATGGTAAATGAAGAGTGGGGTACGCTACTTAGTTGACATGTATGTTATGCCTTGGTAAGAATATTGAGTGAAGCATTATTGTTAGGCAGAGAGATATTGTTTTCTCCATCTCTGAAGAGCTTGGCTCTAGGGTTCCTTAGGGTGGTCTTCTGGGAAGCAAGACAGTCAGGATGCAACCTCTTCAAAGATTTTCGAAAGGGGCGTGATTAGAGAATTCATCCCAGATCTGTGGGATATGCTTCAGGCTGCAGAAGTGAGGAGCATGAAACCACGGTGATGATGCAGTCACGGATTGTATGGCTCAGAGATATGACAGCCACAACAAATTAATGGCTGAATCTGAAGAAACATGAGGTTGTGGTCGACACACCACTAACGCCGTCACTGGACAAACTGACGTCGTCGTGGGATGCTCCACCATCGCCATCACCAGAACTGCCAGACACAGTTCCACCAGAAAACCATCTGACATGAATCCTTGCGTCATTGTCAATGAGGTCCGAAGAGTGCCACGTCGAACTACCCCGATGCCCCTGCCAGATCCACAAGACACAAGATTTTTTACAGCCGATTTTCCCAACCCAGAGTCGTCAGCCTCGAGTCCCCTCGTGAAGGTCACACGATCACTGCTGAGAAAATTACCATGGATGGACATGTTTGAAAAGCCGACACTATCAAAGGATGCAGACAAAGCAACAAAACTAGTACTCCCTCCGTCCCAAAATAACTTACCTAGTTAGCCATATCACACAGATTAAGAAAATCGTATATATAAACGAAAGATAAGAGTATTTATACTAAATTATCATGTACTGGTACATTCACATTTAACATAAATGCAAAGTGAAAGATATTGAATTGGAAGTGATGCAAGTCGAATTAATTAGAGGTACGATCGGAAAAAAAAGTAATTAATGTAGTAATGAAAATTGAAATAGGTCAATCATTTTGTAACAAATTTTTCTTACAAATAGGTTTCAGTTATTTTGAGTACTTTGGTTGACATTTTAATTGGAGGGAGTATTTTATAAGTTGGGTGACATTTTAAACCAAATGGGACTAGCCCAATTTAATCGTTGCATGTTCAGAAGAAAAAGGTCATAAATGGCCTAATACAAGTTTTAATTTAATGGGACCTGATTGGTCCAATTAAAAATTTAAGAAGCTTTTTTGTATGAATGGGTCTAGTGTCTGACCTAGCTGCAATTCCGTTTTTTAGGAGAGAGAAAAATAGAGGGGATAAATTTCCTATTTGTGCTGGAAAATTCATTGGTGCTGGAAAATGGGAAAAATAGGCGTGTATGTTGTGAATCTTGTGTTGACAGGAATGCTTTATGGGCAAGTACTTTGGTTGAGATGGATAGGAAATATGGACTTTTGTCACGAACACATTGGGCTTGTAATCAAATTGGTGCAAAACTAGATTACTCGCTTTTTGAAATGCAATGATATGGGGGTACGGAAGGGAAACTCTGTAGCTTCCTTTGACATTGTGTCTTAGCATTCATCTTTTCGATGTGGCAACGGGACTAATTCAATTTTCATATGGTACTATTTTCTATGATTTTATCTCTTTCATTGCTTGAAACCTGTTTCTGAATTTCTGGTTTGATAGGAACAGGCAAGGGAGACTAGGGCTTTTATGAAATTTCAGAGCATCTTCACTATTGCAGCGCTTTTTGGCCGCGATTTGAGCAACTATGGCCGCAATCATGAAAGCGATGGCAGCCACACTAAAGCGCTACACCACTGCCCTACCTGTAGCGGCCTTTGAGCAACTATGGCCGCCAGACTAAAGAGCTACACCACTGCCCTACCTGTGGTGACCATGGGCTGCATATGGTCACGCAAGTATCATGCTTATGTGCTATGAAAATCAGTACGATAGAATCTGAAGCTGACCTGTCTGAAGCCTGCATAGGTTTCTGCCATGTACGTTTCTCCAATGCCTTTAAAACCCTGTAGGTGAAAACAGTATCATTAAGCATATAACATGTATTAAATTTCAAATTACTAATTAGGAAAGAAAGATATCGTAGCATAGAGATGCATACTATCTTAAATTCCATATTAATAAATAAGGACAGCCAAACTTGTTACCGTTATAAAAATAAAAATAAAATATAGAACAAAGTACAAGATAGAACAACACCTTCAAATCTGGAGTTCCTGAATATCTGTGTGAACCGGGGCACCATCTTGAAGGCTTTTTTTGCGCCAGCTGAAGGATGAGGAAAGGTGTCAGGCCTTTTAATTTAAAAGTCATCTCTAAATATAAGTGCGTGTTTGGTTTACACTTGTGTTTTTTGTTTCCGTTTCTTGTTTTTAGCTTCAATTACAAAATACCACCTAATTTTCATTTGGTTTCCCTGATAAAGCGTTGTTTCCACAGTTGTCTCTGTATAAAATCAGTGTAGAAAGTGGAAACAAGATGGTATTCCCTCCTTCTCCAAAGGTAGCGGAACACAACCTCCTCCTCCAAAGTAATTCCCTCCTTTAGTAACCACAACATCTCAAGAACCAAATAACATGATTTTATCAACAAAAAAATACCCCCTTCCTCCGGCTTCCAATCCCAAGAGTACTCTCCTTCCGCGACCACCACCCCTATAAGTCTCTTTATAAGTTGTTGAACAAGCTCTAACTCCCAACTAGATATCTTTATCATTGGTTAAAGAAAAGAGACTAGGGAAGCAATCACCAAGAGGCTCATTTGACAAAAAAGTATCTTTCCAAAAACGAGTTTCCATGCCATTCCCCAACTTCATCTCCATTTTCCTATTAAACCACCCTACTCCTCCCACAACCTCCAAATTCATCAAATCTTTCCACCATCTAGACGCAAAAGAGTAGTGGCGGTATTGGGGTTTGTGACGTCTGGCTTAGTAAATGGAGGTGAAGACTTCTTACAGAGTGTAATGGTGTTTAGAGAGATATTCTTGCGGCTATGTATGGGACTATTGTTAATTCTCGTCACTTAGGAGAGAGAGGTGGGGCCCTGCGATCTGCCTCAGGCTGGTGGAAAGGGGTTTTATTGCTTGGGTCCAGTTTGGATTCTTTCTCTAATTGGTTTTTTGGTTGGTGTGTTTAACGGGGTTCACAATGGTCGTAATACTTCAATATGGGCGAAACCAATTAATTGGACAAACTACTATTTGGGTGAGATTTCCGAGATTGTTTTTTATTTTATAGCAACTATCAGAGGTGGTTTGGTGTGTGGGGGTTTGGAGGAGTGGTGTATGGGAGTTGGAGTTTGTTGGAACAAAATGTGTTTAACAATGAACCTTAAAGAGTTTTGATGATAACAAGGTATTAAAAATTGTAAATTGGACTAGCTAATATTTGTTCAAGTGTACAGGACCATAGTTAAAATTTACATCATATAAAGGTTCTGAAGAACGAATAGAGAGCTAAGGAATCAAGAAAAATGAAGCTTGAAAGCATCTGAAGAGTGCATCTAAAGACAAAACTGCTCCTGAAGAATGATGACGTCATCAGAAGCTGAAAGTCATCAGAAGCTGAAAGTCATCAGAAGCAACCTCATCAGAAGCTGAAGCTCATCAGAAGCTGATTATCACCACAAGCTGAAGATTCAAGGATCAACACTTCAAAAGTTGTGTATTGGTTTCGAAAACACTCCAGAAGACTAGTGGAACTTTGCAACGGTCATTTTGGTGAAGATTTGAAGGCTTTGGAAGCTTATCTTCAAAAAGTGTTGACATTGTACTTTGAACGAACTGTACAACCACCTTCTCCACTACTCTGTTTTGTGTCCACGCTACAAGACAAGAAAACAGCTCCAGAATAACAGCTATGCCTGCAAAGATGTTCCTTCACAATGGGAATGGATTTCAAATTGGTTCTTCATAGGACAACAACCAAATCAGGCAAAAGATTATTGGTGAAAGATCAAGCTTCAACAACGACTCTTTGATGTGCTGGCAATTTCACAATGTCTCTTTCACACCTCTATATAAAGGAGTGAAGACTTAGAGATGTGGTAATGCTGAACGAAAGACTCTCAACATTTTTACAAGTGTCAAACCTCTGCTGAAATTGTTCTGCATTCACTTAGAATTTCTGTTTCTCAAAGTTCTAGTCTTAGAAATTCTTAAGTCTTAGAGTCTGTATATGATTGTTTTGTGAGCACCTCTGATTGTATATCAAGTGTTCAACCTCAAACATTATTCTTTGTAATCTTGTTTGTTTAGAAGTCTCTTGCAGTTGTGCTTGAGCATAGAAGTCTCTTGATTGTGTTCTTGAGCATAGGAAGACTCTTGCAAGGTGTGCTTGAGCAAAGGAAGTCTCTTGCTGTGTGCTTGAGCAATTGTAATCAGATATTACATTCTAGTGAAATTTCCTTGGAAGTGCAAGGGGGACTGGACTACTTCCGGATTGTGGAAGGAACCAGTATAATTGCTTTGTGTCCTTCTTCTTCTCTCTCTCTGTTTTATTCCGCTGCGTTCTAATTCTGTTTATCACTTCAGAAGCTGTATCACTTAGCTTCTGATCAGTGTGTTCAGTTTTTAAGAGAAATGAAGAATTTTTAAAAACACAATTCAACCCCCTTCTTGTGTTTTTCTCACCTTCAGAGTTGAGGTGGCATAGACTGTTTATTGAGTAGAAGCAGGAGATGGTGCATGAGTTGATGATTATCCTTGAGGGAGCCGTTTTTGTAAAGGGTGACGACTCTTGGGTGTGCCGCCATTCCTCATATGGGAATTACTCCGCTCGTTCGTCCTATGGGGTGTTGTATGGGGTGGTGTTGGTTTCAAGTGAGAGATCAGCCTCAGTGGTTAACTCTTTAAAGCTGGTGTGCAATATTCGGGCTACGTCAAAAGTCCAAGTCTTTACTTGGTAGCTTATTTTGGAAAGGTTCCCATCACGTTAATATCTTTTAAAGCGGGGGGTTTTAGTGGACTTTACTAGTGCTCATTGTTAGTTATGCAGGAGTAGTATCGAATCAACTGATCATATTTTTGTTACTTGTGGGGTAGTGTCGAGGGTTTGGTACTTGGTGTGTAATTGGTCAGGGTTTGAGTGGGATTTTCCAGGGAATCTAATCAGGTTGTTTCATATGTTCGTAGCTTTAGGGTGCGATTGAATGACTACGCTATGATGTATTTTTTCCTGGCATGCAGTTGTGTGGTCTATCTGGAAATTCTAGAATGACCTTATTTATTCTGGTTAGACACCTGAGCTCGAGCAATTGATGAATAATATCAAAATCATGTCCTGGAAGTGGTTCTTTGGGTAACACCCTTCACGCCATTATTCCTTCTATGAGTGGAAGGTGGAACCCCTCCTTTGTTGGCATTAGTAATGTGTGGGGTGGGGTTGGTGTTAGGAGGATTCCTCATCGCTTTGCTACCTTTTGAGGGATAGGTGGGAGTGGGGCTCTTTAATTTGGAGCTTTGAGGGTCTTTCTTGGCCCTTATTTTGTTTTAGTTTGTGGTGTATCTTTATTTTATTTTTTTCAAGTGTTGGTCGTTCAGCTTCTAGCTGATCCCTCGTATTGTTTCCTTCTAATGTTAAGTCAAGATCATAAAGGGTGTTGCTTCAGGTCTTTTGTATCTGCATGAAGGCTGTGAGCAAGTGGTACTACAAAGTGATGTTAAGGCTAGCAATGTTCTCATAGATTTTGTCAATGGAAGATTAGGTGATTTTGGTTTGGCAAGGTTATATGAACATGGTGCTAATCTAGGGACCACAAGAGTGGTTGGAACCTTAGGCTATTTAGCACCAGAGTTGCCTAGAACAGGAAAAGCATCTACGAGTTCTGACGTTTTTGCATTTGGTGCAATACTGCTTGAGGTTGCTTGTGGGAGAAGGCCTATTGAGCCTAAGGCATTACAAGAAGAGTTAGTGTTTGTTGATTGGTTGTAGGAAAAGTACAAAGAAGGAAGAATACTTGAAGTAGTAGATCCTAAATTGAGTGGAAATTTTGATGAAAGTGAGGTAGTTATGCTGTTGAAATTGGGATTGCTATGTTCAAATGATGTTCCTATTATAAGGCCCAGCATGAGACAGCTGATGAGGATTTTGGATGGAGAAGTTAAGTTGCCTGATGATTTGAGTAATCCAGGAGTTATTGATCCACAACAGGGGTTTGATGAATTTTTGCACTCTGCATATTCCTCATTTGATATCATGGATTCAAGCTCTTATCTTGAAAATAGATATATTGATGGTACTTGTTATATCTCTTTTGAGAATTCACCTCAATCACTTCTCAATTCTAGAGGGGAGACAAGGTGACCTATACGTTATACTGATATGAGAGGGATTTTTTTTACATGTGTGTGGTTCACCCGTTATATAGAATCGAAATATGAATTTAATTTGTATACATCGACAATGAAAATCAAACCACGTTATGTAGATGTATGTGGAGATATTTTAGTAACTAATCTAGAAAAGTAGAACTATAATGTGAAAAGAGCTCTACAATTATCAATAATGTCCCCGCAAAAAGAATTAGGTGATGAAAATTTATCCACTACTCACTTTGAATCAAGCTCAAAATCAAGAGGTCCCAATTGAATTCATGGTAGACAGAAGGCCTAAAGCTTCTCGTATGTGCACCTCATAGATTGGGTTATACTATTCGATTTTGTTCGCGGTGTAGAGAAAGCCGCGTCAACATTGCATTTGCACCTGCCAACATTTGGCTTGAGCGATTTCACAATTCTTGTTCGCGGCACTTGATGACTGATTTGTTGACTTGCTTTCCTTGCTTTGCTAATCAAAGAGCATGGGCATTGCTTGTTCAAACACAAGATTAAGCATCGATCATCTCATTCCATATCCTATTATTTCTTTGCCTCCAAATACTCCACAGTGCACAAGAGAAAAGTGATGCCTCTTCGTTTGATAGAACATGCAAAAGCTTATACACGATATGAGGGACATCTTGCTCATGATTAATAGTGTTGTTGATAGCTGAACGAGCGCCGCACATACTCCATATACTACCACTAATTGGGCACTTAAGAATAAGTGTAAGTTGTCTTCATCATTTGAATCACACAAAACTAAATTCGAAGTAGAATTCACCCCTTTATCTTGAAGCCTCATACGCATCGGAAGGCGATTACTACAAACTAGCCAAATGAAACTTTTGACCTTTGGTGGTATTTAAGTCTCCAGAACAAATCTCACGCACCATCCGGTCTAAAATGAATGATTTGTATCAAAAAAGAGATTGCATGTAACCAAGATTGCATAAATGTAACCAAACAAATATATAGAGGCAATACAATTTTTTATTTTAGAAACTTGGTATTCAGTCAAAGGACATATAATCTCAGTATTTTATCCCATCCTACTTGCTTTTTCTTACGTGCCCGAGGACATTTTGGATTATATATTCTGAAAAGGATACACGCTTTCAGAAACCCTCCATTGGATTGTATATTCTGAAATGCATAAATATTTTAAGAAACCCTCCATAGAAACCCTCCATAAGAGAGTTGACTCATACTTCTAATGTGTTAAATGGATATGTGTCGTCTCTTTTTCTTATAATCCTGGAGCATTGGCCACGTTTTTGCTCTCGCCTCCTCGGATTCCCCAACAGTGATCCCCCCTATTCTATCTCTTTAGCTTGCTAGCCAATAGAGTTGTTACTCTTGTTCCGAGAGGTTTTTAGTCTTTGTTTGTTGTTCTTTGTTTGGGGTTTTCAGCCCTTTTTGTACGTTCACCCAAAAAAGAAAAGAAAAAACTAACCACAGTCCACCGTGCTATTAGATTTTGTGTTCTTCGGTGAAGATGCACTGTGATAAGTAGTTCGTTACAGAATTATGTCCAATAAATTTTATTTCTTGCTATTTTGTCTAGGGAGTAATCGTGTTTCAAGCGTCATGTTTTCAAAATCCTAAATTTGTACAAAGTAGAGATGCATTCAGATATTCCAAATAATAACAAGAAAAATTCAAGTTTTTTCCAATTTGTCTGTTTTTTTCCCCACTCTCCAAGTTTCTCACACACCTTATTTGAATTATAAAATCCAAAAAAAAAAATGAAAAGTTTGAGGATTTTGTGTTTTGAAAGGTCTACACTTATTGGATTCTATAATCCAAAATCCGTAGTACACGCAAGAAAACGTAAAGTGTTTATCAACACAATTCGAAAATTTTGCATGGAAAATAAAAAATAATTTAATTCACATATCCTTATACCCATTTTCAATGGAAAGAGTATAAATAATATAGTTGAAAAACGGTTGTCAACTACTCTTTTTTTTTTCTTAAATACATGTTGTAATTGACCACCTTCACACGTGTCAATATACAACTTGAAACATTACTCCCTCCGTCCCATATTAAATGACCTAGTTGACCATGTCACGTATGCCAATGCACAATTTTTAACTTAAATATCTTTAATAATTTATTAGAAAAAATTATGAAAATTTGATATTTTAAAAATATTCATCGTGACAAATCCAACAAGATCTTATATGTTATATTTTGTATTTATGTATTAATAGAAAAATGAGGTCAAAGATGTTATATGAATAGTACACTTTTTAAAATTGGGTCATTTAAAACGGGACGAGGGAGTAATATCTTTAATGATCTATAATAAAAAATTAAAAAAATTTATAATTTCAAAATACTGAGACTACTAATTGATCATCGTATATATTAGTAAAAATATAACCAAAATATGTTATATGAATAATACAAATACCACATATATTTAGAAATAAAAAAAGTAAAAATAAACTCCTTAACGGTAAAATACTAATTTACGGCATACAAAGACACGTTAGCAAGTTCCATAGTAAAAACGTGTTTGCTGTGTTGACAGTATCACCGTCTATCGATAGAGATACTGATAACGATATAAGAAAAATTAATCACAACTGCTATGACATGTATATTATGATCTGACAACTGGTCCAAAAAGTTATGTGGTCATGGTATAAGAAAAGAGCTTGCCAGTGCCATCAACAACTAATTGAAGTAGCCCTGCAAAATCAAAGCATCATCAAATCATAATAATGCAAGCAGATACAGATATAATTTCTTGAGATCAATCAACATTATTAATCCAATGTCGTAGTTATAATCATTTTTGTCATAAACTGAACATAAAGAATACTAGAGAAGGAAAATTTGCCTTGCAATCATCATTTTTTAACGCATCTCAAAGATTCTTATAAGAGAAATGCTATGTACAATTGCTTTCACAATCGCTTTTAAACACCCGCTCGCCTATTGTGCCACGTTACCCTTACTTCAAAAAAGGTTACCGGTTTACAGGCTATGCAAGTTGACTAATCACACCAAACGACAAACAACTTTCTCTTTTCCAAAGACTACAACCTGGGAGTACCTATAAGAAAAATCACCATGAACTTCAATCTCTACCACTCAACCCAAGCATTAGAGGACCAAACCTTCATCCAACAACACCCCTACTTCAGATCACCCATCAAACCTTCACTATAATCATCGAAGTCACCACCTCTTCCTCGTCCTTTGTTTTTTTAGATGCCTCTTCGGCTCTTCCTCATCCTTGTAATCATTCATGGTCACAAATGGAGATGGAACATTTTTGAAATGAAAATGGTCATTGTTGCTGAGCAAAGTAATATGAGCGTCTAATTTTATTAGTTGCAAGAAAATGATAAGGATGAGTTAGATTGCAGATTATATAGATACTGTAGAGTTTTGATTATTTTCTAGTATTGTAAAATATGATTGTTGTATTCAATTAAAGCAATACGCTATCAAAAGAAAAATAATAAAAAAAGGAGTATGTGTCTACCCTTCACGAATCTGGGCACAATTACAGAAATGATTGTGAATCTATGGCATGAACAATGTTTTTCCGGTGAAGATGGTGTGAAAATAGTGGTAATGGCAACCAATTAAATAAAATATTAATTAAAAAATAAAAGTAAAAAGTGTTAGAAATAAAAAGAACCGGTAGCCGAGAATTGAGTGATGACGTGGCTCCATTGTTCAATCGAGTGTTCAAGAGCAAGTGCTGAAGCGGTTGTCGCTAGCACAGCTCTTCTTATAAAACACTTAAAGAGTAATTAGAAAGATCATAAAGAAATTGTTCAAATATGATAGTCAAGAAAGGTTGATAAATAAAAAACAAAATAACTCAAAAGTAGTAATTATAAAACTCAATGATTGCGTTAGAAAGGAAGTTCATCAGAAAAGTTACTTCAAAAAAGGTCTACCAACACTGTAAAAGCATAACAAAATGCAATTCATATAATGTTACATCACAGAAAGCTTCTCATCATACGAATCAACATGTGAATGATAAAGTGATATTAAAATCTTTACCAAAATCCTAATCAGAATCCTTTCATAAAAAACTTATCAGAAAAGAAAAAAAAAACTAAGTTCTCAAATCAAATTTCATCACATTAGCATGATTGAGACACACTAAACCTCGAAGTACCATCATAGTACGAAATAGTAATTAAGTTTAATTTTTGGCAAAATAAATGTACTTCACAAACATGTATCGCTTATAGGCAAGAGTACCACAGTATGATACAACTCAATGCTTAAATTCATCGTTTTAACTTGAAACTTAGTCTTGAAAAATCAATAAAGAAGTCTAAACTAAATGAGAGCTATTGATCCATTACCTTATCATCCACAAACTGAACGTCGAACATATCATTCCCCAGCAAAAAATTAAAACTCAGCTGTACATGTCACAAGTAATACAAACATAGACACAAATAAAGAAGTGAGTACATCATAAATCAATAACATGGTAAGTAGAAGTCGAGTAGACAGACACAGTACCACATAGCATATAGCGTCAACAGCTAGGGGTGTTCAAAATATTCAGGTAACTGAACCAAACTACTAACTGAACTGCATTGAACCATATTTTAACTCAACCACTTCATACAGTTTTAAACTGAACTACTCTTTTAAAACCAATTTAAATTCAGTTTAAAACCAGTTTAAAACCGGTTTATATTTATGAGCCGCTTAACATTATGAGTTACTCTCTCCCCCTCTCCCTCTTCCTCACTCAGTATCTCTCTCTCAAAATTGATGATTCCCTTCCCACTCTAACACCACACCAGTAACACCATGCTCAAACCAAAACAAAGGTAGTGTTATTTGATTTCACTCTCCATATAACAAGGATCTTTCAACAAACACATAGCATGCATGTTTTCTCTTTCTCTTTCTTTTTTTCTTTTTCAATTTCTCATTCAATTTCCAGTGGGAAGGGAATCATCAATTGCTAAAAAAAAAAACATCAAAAAAAAAAAAGAATCGAAGTGATAGTATTAATTAACACTCGATGATTACATCAAAAAGGTAGATCAACAGAAATATTCCTTCAAAAAAAGACTACCAACCTATAAAAGCATAAGATGCAATTCATATGTTACATCTTACAGAAATGTTCTCATGATACGAATCAACATGTGAAGGAAAAGTGATATTAAAATCCTGATCAGAATCCTTTCATCAAAAACTTATCAGAAAAGAACCTAGTTCGCGAGTAAAATCTCATCAAATTCACTAGAAAATTGTAATTAAGTTCAATTTTTGGCAAAAAAATATAGTTTACAAAAAGTTATAGCTCATGATTGTGACATGCTGAACCCCAAAGCACCAATATATTAGGAAACGGTAATTAAGTTCAATTGTGGAAAAAAAATATAGTTTAAAAAAATTTATCGCTCATAGTTACCAGCATCACATTATAATTTATAACACAACTCAATGCTTAAATTCTTTCTATTAAGTTAGAACGTAGCCTTGAAAAGTTATAACACATTGCAGTATCATAAAGGTTTAAACCTTCAAAAATCACCACAACAATTATATTATAAAAAATAATATAAACCTAGCCAGCTGTGCTGCTATTCAAAATCTTACAAAACCCATAAACAGACTACTTAAAATTAACACAAAAGTCTATATTAAATCAGAGGTGTTGATGCAAACCTTGTTATTCAAAAACGGAATGTCGAACCTATCAGTCCTTGGCAGCGGATTAAAACTCAACTGTACATGTCACAAGTATGCAAACAGAGAGACATTCAAAGAGGAGGTCAGTACATCATAAATCAAATATAAGTAGATTAAACAAACACAATCCAACATATTACATCATTTAGCATCACCAACAACTCAGATCAGTATATTTGCTGACTTTAGGAGTTACAGTATAAATGCAAACTCATAATAAATTCATGACAATGCAATGCTCACATCACATACCCTTCTTTGAATGCAATGCATTGTCAATCAACAAAACTTATTATGTTAGAAAATAAGGAGCCCTAGAATTTATACTAATCCCGCAGGCAATGCATCGTTCCACATAGAGGAAAATATTCAAATTGAAGTTTTAAATCTGGATAGCGGAGTATAGAAGCTGATCCTGAAAAATGCTATTGCAGGATAGTACATAGCTGAATTGCTTCTATTCCAATATTTTTAAACATATTTTCGTATTCTATAAAAATGTATGTTTGATAATTTGAATTCTGTCTAGTTCTAGTTATGATATTATGTTTCCGTGTTAAAAGAATCAATAAGGGGGGTTTGGAGTGGGTGAATGGGCCAATTTAGAGTGGAAGCCGAAAAGAGAAACAATTAAACCCTAGCAGTATGTTATTTAGTACAAGCCATCATTCTATTATAATCTATCAGCCATTACTTTCTGACATTAATAGTCTACATTGTTTCTACTCCAATTATTTTCTTTTGCAAGTGTGAAGGGGTGCCATAGCGTTTTATGGAGGATTTCGGCAGTGTTCTACCATGGTAACAATAGATAATACTGACATAGAGCAAAGAGAGAGAGAGAATAAGCTTACTGGTTTAAAGCCGGTGTAGGTTTCTCGAATGTAGGCATCTCCAATGGCTTTAAAACCCTGTAGGTGAAAACAGTAGTATCATATAAATTTCAAATTAATTACTAACTAATTAGGAAAACAGTAGTATCATATAATTAGTATCTACCTTGAGATCTGCTGGAGTCCCTGAATATTTAGACAAAGTAACGAAGGACTCTGAAAGTTCCGGTCGCTTCATCTGAAAATTTATTTATTAACATCGGATAATTGTCTAAGCAGGAATTAGGATAATACTAATGCATAGAGGATGGATAATTGTTTAATTACCCGAGAAGGATCGTTAGGGCCATTATATACAGCATTTAGAAATTCCATGCAGAAATACTAAGACAAAAAACAGCGTTAGTTAGTAGAGGAAAAAGAAACACCAAAAAGAATGAAAATGGATTGGAAAAGTTAATTGAATTACTACCTTCAAATCGTAAACGACATGGTCGAAACTGACTTCTTTGTACCATACGGAGGCAATATGACCTAAAAAAAAAGGAATGAGATGAGCAATAACATAATAATAAAATGAACACAGAGAGAGAGAGAGAGAGAGAGAGAGAGAGAGAGAGAGAGAGAGAGAGAGAGAGAGAGAGAGAGAGAGAGAGAGAGAAAAGTACATCCTACACCAAAGCAAGCAACGAGAGCGATTGGGTTTAATGTTTTGTCGAGGCGAACGAGAAAGGGAGGTAACTCGCGGTCGTCATCGGGGTCGGGGACGGGATCGTAACCAGGAAATCTCATATCTCAATCACGCTGCTTTGTTTGTTTGTTTGTTTGATGATTTTGATCCTTGTAAAATTTAGAATTCTGGAGTTCAGCGTACTTATAATTCTTGGTGACTTTTAAGGTGCACAAGTGCTTAAATTTGTGTACCCATACACAAATGCTCATTTTACCATTGATTCAAGAATTTAAAAATTCAATGGCTTGGATTTAGGAAACACCACCAGCTAGTGACTAGTGAACATCAAGGAAATCAAAATTGCATTTATATATTCATAAAAAACATCATGAATAATTTAAATTAAAATAATTAAATGATATTTGATTGGTGTTAGTTTGAAACTCTATTTTGAAATATTATTTTAAGTAATTTAATAGATATAAAAAATTATTTATTTTTGTACGTATTCATTTTTTTTTACAAGTATATAACTTATTTGTTTTCTTCCTTAAAAAAAAATTATTTGTTTTCTTTTTAATCGGTGCTACATCTTCATTATAAATCTTCTCTAAAAAAAAACTAAATATATACATGAAAAATTCAACTAATGTCAAAAAATCAACTCAAGTTTAATGAATACAGAGTTCACCGTAGGTTCTTTTTTTTTTTTTTAAAGAAAAGTTCATCATAGGATTAATAAATATGAACATTTTCATTTTATGGTCACCATATTTTATAATGAAAATGTATCATTAGTTAAGAGAAAAATTATTATAAATTTTTCTATAAAAAAATTGTTAATATAATGGTTTAAAGGGTAACACTGAAAGAAAAAAAAGTGTCATACTGTCATTTATGATTTTCACGGTTTAAATTTAAGGAAGTGACACTTAATTATAAATATTTGCAAAAATATAATATTGAATAAGTTTTATATCTATATATTAATTTACAATTCACAAACTTGGAGTATATTGTAATTTGCAAAAAAAAATCTGGAGTACGAGTTGTGATTGCAAAATCTGGTTCATTAAATTTTAATATTATAGATCAATGGCTAAAAGTGCACTTGTGCATGGGTACACAAATTTATTAATTTGTGCACCCTAAAAGCCACCATAATTCTTAAGTTTGTAAATTTTTTAACAAGTTTAGAAAATTAAAAAAGGTTCGTGTACTAAAATTTAGCATTTTTTAACATTAAATAAATTAAATATTATTTTTTAAAAGGATAAAAACTCAAGGTAAAATAATAAAAATATAGACACGTAATTAAAAAATAATATAAATATAGACGCGTAATTAAAATTTTGAAATTATATTTCTACAAAAAATTGTTCAAAATCTTAAAAAGTTTAAACATAATCAAACAAATTTAGATTTAGTAAAGACTAAAATTAAGTGCATAAATTTTTATAAAAACTAAAAACACTATTAAAATTAAATAAGAAGAACTAAATTTAAAAGTCTTAATTTTATAGGGACAAAAAAACATATTTAATTCTTTTATTTATTATAGCATTTTATTAATACAATTGAGTATATCAAAGTAAGCTGGGAGACTTGTTGATAATGTCGTGCAAGAATATAAACTACATTATTTGTTTGTTGTATGTGGAACTTAGGTGGCATTTAGGGTGGGTGAGGGAAAGAATTCCCCACCATAGGAAAGTATTTTTTTGACCATTAGATCAAAATAAGAGCACCCTATTATCATACACTCTCAACACTAAATCACTCTTCCACCTTCCTTTCTCTCTCCTCCATCCTCCCACACTCATCCACCACCACTAGCAACAACAACTTCAGGTTACTCATTTTTCTATATCTGCGTTTTGGTGAGTTCTTTCTCCCTTCCATACTTTCCCAAACAATAAATTTGCTCCTCCTTTACATGGTTTTCCAAGATAATTCTAAATCATCAGCGAGCATTCAAGGACATTTTGAAACCATCCACTATTGAAGTCCAATTTAGCTTCCACAAAGTTATGATTTCCGTTTTGTCTAATTTCATTCCACCAACATTTTCACATCAAATCAAATGTTCAGATTGTTACCTTCATTGCACAAATCATAATTGCATAGTGAAAAAAGATGGAGAAATCAACTTGCCCTTTAAAGTTTTGATTTTTGTTTATCTTGATCTTGAAAATTATCTAAATCCAACGAGTATTAGAAAGAAGAAAAAAAGTCAGATATTTTCATGTTTTTGTTTGGTTGTGATTTTACAGATCGGTGGTGGTGGGTCTCATGAATTGATGTGATAATAT
This sequence comes from Medicago sativa, assembly GCF_051527215.1. Classification (NCBI taxonomy): domain Eukaryota; kingdom Viridiplantae; phylum Streptophyta; class Magnoliopsida; order Fabales; family Fabaceae; genus Medicago; species Medicago sativa. The sequence continues at coordinate 24,131,462 of NC_140753.1, read as the reverse complement.
TAAGGTTGAGGATGAAGTGAAGAAAAAAAAATATAGTGTAGATGGACCATAATAAAATTTATGTTCCTCTTTAATCTAATGGCCATAATCTACTTTCCTATGGTGGGAAATTCTTTCCCTCACCCACCCTAAATGCCACCTGGAACTTAATCAAAGGGTGGCATTTAGCCTGCACAAGCAAAAGACTTGTGCATGTGCACAAGGGAAAATATTAAGGACAGCTGGCGGTAAAAAACCCACTTTTTACCTGCTGGAATATTTTAATGTAACATATTATATTATATATTATTCCATTTATTGTTTATGCTGCTCACACCCCCCTAAAAAACCACCAGTTATCAGCAATTACTTGTAAACCCCATGCTAAAATTGAAACATGTAGAGTAGTAATTCAGATTTTCCTTAGCTTCACACGTGAAACACCATCCTAAAACTCATGTTGAGCTTCGTTTCCCTTCTCCTTCATGCTCAACATGCTTCTTCATCTCCATAGCCACCCATGCTGTTGATATTTCCAAATATGCTTTCTCCTTCATGCTTAACTTAAAGTTCTTCTCCATCAACAAAATTGTTCAACATTATTTCACTTTCCTTTATTGATCTGGAAATTGCAGCTTAGTTTTTATAGATCTAGACACATTTTCAACATAAAGGTATGAATAAAACTTTGTTTATCATTTTAAATGTTTTTTTATGATATATGGTTGTTGTATAGTAGCAGTGTTGTTGGCGAATATAAGATTCTAAGATACCATAACTGAAAGAATAAATAATGTATTTTTGAGTTAGTTTTTGGTCAATGAAAGAGGGTAAGAAGCCAACAATGGCTGCAACACCAAGTTTGTGAGATGGTGTTGTGCATGGTCGTGCTTAATTTACACACGACCGTGCTTAAACTCACTGGAGATTGGATGCATTTTGTTTACTATCACCATGACGATCGTGCTTAATAATGACACGGTCGTGCTTGTCCTAATGGAAGTAAATATGGTTGGTTTGGGCTAGGTTTTTTGAGACAGATTTTGAACTGCAATCGAGCACGGTCGTGCGTTTTACTAACACGGTCGTGCCAAAATTCCATGCATGAAGTTAAAATTTTGAATGTTTTGGAGCACGGTCGTGCTGATTATAGACGCGGTCGTGCCTGACATCCTGGAAGTAATTGTTTTTGCTTTCTACTAGTATTGCTATGTAGTGTTGTATTTGTCTGGTTCCTGCAATTTTGTTCATGTAAAGGTAGTGTGTGTTTTGGTGAATTTGTGATTGTGATTATTTAAATCCATGTATGTATGATGAACAGGAAGATGGATATTCATGAAATTCTAGAAATTTTCGGAATTCCCAATGTAAGCGACATAACTGGTGGATGCAACCTTAATGCGGAAGGTTCAGAGGTAGAGGTATGTTGATGTGATTACATTATTGTGTAAATTATTTTTGAAGTTGGCGAAAATCGTAGTGTAATTCTGATCAGAGGATTGTTAATTACTAAGTTATTTTGCAATTTTTAATGTACAGGACATGGACAATAGCTCTTGTTCGGAGAGTGATGTATGTTCCTCGGATGAAGATGTCGAAGACATTTACAGTTCGTTGTATGGGTGCAACTTTGACGATGAAACGGCGGTTGATTGCATTGCTGACCTTGACAGAATTAATTTTAAGGAAATAGGGTCGGATGAAATCATGCGGTACCATTTTCAGGATCGTTTAGTTGCATTCAAGTTTTACAATTTGTACGGTTGTGTACGTGGATTTTCCGGTAGAAAAAGCCGTGTTGTTAAGAACAGGGATGGCGATGTTGTTCAACAAACCTTTGTTTGTCATAGAGAAGGTTACAGGGTTGGAAGTAATGCTGCCGATAGGAAAAGAGAGCAGAAGGCAACTAGTAGGTGTGGTTGCATGGCAAAAATTCAAGTGCACGTTGACGCTGGTAGCGGTCGATGGTACATAAAATCTGTTGACGATATTCACAATCACACCTTTTTGGATGGGAAGTATGAGGGAATGCTACCTGCACATAGGAAGATGAGCGATTATGACAAATACCAAATGAAAATGATGAGGAAAGCTGGCATTCCTACGTCACGCATCTATGGTTTTTTTGCTTCACAGGCTGGTGGATTTAAAAATCTTGGATATACAAGAAGAGACATGTACAACGAGCAATTCAAGAACAGGGAGAGGAAGAGTACAGATGCAGAGGATGCAATTGATTTCCTTAAGGGTTTGTGTAGTACGGATGATATGATGTTTTGGAGGCACACAGTTAAAGAGGATGGAACACTTCGACATTTATTTTGGTGTGATGGGGTTAGCCGTATGGACTACTCGGTGTTTGGAGATGTTTTGGCATTTGATGCTACATATCGAAAAATTAAGTACAACACACCGTTAGTTATTTTTTCCGGTGTGAACCATCATAATCAAAGTGTCATATTTGGTAGTGCGATTGTTGGTGATGAAACTGAGGACACTTACGTGTGGCTGCTGCAACAATTTCTTGAGGCAATGGGCGGGAAGGCACCTGTGTCAGTTATAACTGACGGAGATCTATCAATGAGAAATGCAATTAGAAGAGTATTTCCACATGCTCATCACCGTTTGTGTGCCTGGCACTTGGCTAGAAATGCAACGAGCAATATAAAAAATCCAAAATTTGTCCCGAAGTTCAAACGGTGTATGTTCGGTGATTTTGATATTGAAGAGTTTGAAACTATGTGGGATTTGTTGGTTGCAGAGTTTGGGTTGGAAAATAATAAGTGGATTCGTGAGCTGTATGAGAAGCGGGAGCAATGGTCAACTGCCCATATCCGTGGTAGATATGTTGTGCACATTTTTATTTCACTAATGATTGTTGGTTCTACTGGATATGGCACCTGATACACACACGACCGTGTCTAATTCAAGCACGGTCGTGCAGCTATTGCAGACAGAACACCAGTCACTTTCTGTCTTTCTTACACGACCGTGTTATTACACGCACGGTCGTGCGTCTGTCCCAAAACAATTTCAAGGCAACAGCCAGTGGTTTAAGGCACGACCGTGCCTATTTAAAGCACGGCCGTGCGAACCTTCCACTACTTTTTCAAATCCAACTCCAGTCACTTTAAGCACGACCGTGTCATTATAAAGCACGGTCGTGCTCACCTGTCATTGCTTTTTTTTTTTTTTTTTCGGGACATTTTAGCTTTCTATTAACTCTTATAGTTTACTTTTTTTAGTATAAAAATTGTCAACTAATTTCCAAATAAAATAACATACAAAAATATTAATTTCCAAATAAAATAATATCTAATTATTTGTTAATTCAATGTTACATCTTAATATTATTAATATAGTTTACTTTCTACATAATTTCCTTCTATTAACTGTACAATTAATAATACTCCAATGTTTAATTTCTGATACCATAATTTCTCATAATTCAATCATTCATCATTGACTTACAATATTTTTTTGGTAGTGATTGACTCACAATATAAATAAACATTATTAATATTATGTTATACCAACAAAACATCTTATAATTTCTCCAATTTATTTTTCCAAAACATCATAATTCTTCATCTTGTAATTTTTCCACAACAATTTTACTACCCAAATATAACACCCAATTTATTCATCTTATAGTTTCTCCCATTTATTTTTCCCAAAAAATTCAAATCCAATTACAACCGTCCAATCTAATAAAACAACTTCTACTAATTTTCACATTTTTCAATATTCAATTCAATTGAATTTGAATTGTCAACAAATAAATAAAATTATGCATGGAAAAAATATTTCCTATTTTCGGGCCAAGAATATTAAATTTGGCAGCCCATATATAAAATTTTACTCACAAATGTAAAGCCCAAGTCCAATACAAATCCCACCAAAAAAATTGCAATATAAAATTCAGATTTAATCAAAGGAGTGGGTCCCGCGTGGGACCCACATGCCCTCTCTCCCTTTGTGGCAGCAGGTCACCCATTTCTCAATCCAAACAAATCTCAACCGTTGGCATTAAAATAATAATATATGAACGGTCCAGATTTGATTTGGGCCCACAAAATGCACAAGTTTGTGTTGTGCACAAGTCTTTTGCTTGTGCATTGTAAATCCCACCTAATCAAAGAGTTTGTAAAATAAGTGGTAAAAAGAGTCTCGTTAAATGTGATGACATGAACAAATTTTGTAACATCAATTGATTATTCATTAGTTGTTGTTCTAGAATTTGTCACAAAACCAACATTGTCAAATTGCACGGCACTCATCCATTGCAAAGAATGAAAAAGACCCACAAGCTCATCATTTTTGCCAAAACAAAAGCTTTATCGTCATCTCTTAAACACATATTGATGCATGTACGATTCAGCTGGGTCGGAAAATATGCATCAACTTTTTTTAAGTCGCGCCCTCGTTGTGGTCTTTACCAACGAATTTGCGCTCCTTAGGTTGTTTTTTTTATAATTAAGTTGTTTTTTCAGTTATTAACTACACTATCGATCATTATTATAAGCAAAAATTCACGTTTTAGATTCATTTATTAAGCGATGTATGATGTCTATAATAAAGATCATATACATCATTAATTAAATAAATCTAAAATGTAAATTTTTATTTATGATAGTGATCGGAGGGTGTATCTAGTTGAGAGATATATGTTTCTTGTTGCAAAAATTGTGAATCGTTTGGAGTGAGTCAAAACTATTTAGTTATTTTTTATAGGTTAAATTACACAAACTTTTTTAAGTTATTTAATTATAACAAATTGGATCTTTAATTGTAACAAATTAATCCTTTAAATATTTTTAGTAACACTTAGGTCTTTTAAGTTATCCTTATTTATTAATTTTGTTACGTGTGCAGCAATTTAACCTAATTTTTTCCTGCTCATTTGCTTTATTAGGTTTGCAATTATATAACCTAACAAATTTCATCTAAAAAAATGCATCGCACCAATTTCATTCCTATCCTCTTGCCTTTTTTTTTGAAGAAAATATTTTCTACACTTATTTGATGTTGCACGTTTGTTCTAGAAACTATGAGCATATCAATGATCACGTTTGATGCCTTCTATTTTATACTTTTTTTCGGCTACCCTAATTTACATGTAAACTTGGTTATATATAACTGAATTATTGATAAGATTACCGAATTTTCTTTTATAATATTTTCATATTTCATACATTTTATGAAGTGTTTTATTTTGTCTACTATGGATTATCACGTGTTATTTTTTCACCGTTACCTATTATATATTGCATTTTATTATTCGAATGTCAATCCCTTTACAATAAACCCGAGCGGAGCACGGGTCAAAAATCTAGTTTATTTGTAACTTTAGGTTCTGAATAACCTACATTTCTAAGACCTAAAATCCCTAAAAATTGTTCCGGTTAAAGGACCTCATTGGTAAAAAAAAATAAAAAATTGAAGGACCAACTAATTACAATTTATTAACTTAAGGAACCTAATGGTACGAAAAAAACTTAAAAACCAATTTACTACAATAAAATAACTTAAACCTCTGGTGTAAGTTAATAAAAGAGCTTTAAGCTATGACATGTACATTACGATTAGACAAGTGATCCAAAAAGTAGGATAATGGTAACTTGTAATCATAGTATAATAAAAGAGCTTGTCAGTGACATCAACACCTAATTGAAGCAGCCCTGCAAAATCAAAGCATCATTGAGTCAAAATAATGCAAGCAGAAGCGGATAGAGCTGTCATGAGCATGAGAAGAAACAGCAACAAATATCAAGTTCTTGGGATAATCCTTTTTCTCAATCTAGTATCGTAGTTATAATTATTTTTTGTGATATATTGACAAAACAATGAATACTAGCAGAGGTAAATTTGCATTCGACACCATTTCTTTTTGTTAACTAATGTAATTTAGTTTGTCCAGAAAAACGATTATTAAGGGAAAATAGTATGAATGTGACACAATCAACCCCAAAATATAATTATTGTAGGAAATAGTAATTGAGTTCAGTTTTTGGCTAAAAAGAAATTGTATTTTAAAAAAACACCCATTGCTTATAATTAAGAATACCCCATTATTACACAACTCAATGCTTAAATTCATTCTTTCAAGTTAAGAAACATAGCCTTGAAAGGCCTCTCACATTCAAAAATCATAAAGGTTAAACCTCTCAAAAATAACGACAACAATTATATAAAAAATAATACAAACCACTAATCAAAGCTTTACAAACTTAAATAAACACAGAAGTCCAAACTAAAACATATTAAAGATATTGGTATAGTACCTGTTTTCCCGAATTGGCTGTCTAACTGATCACACTCCTCGGGGAGTGATTAAAGCTCCTCTGTACATGTTACAAGTATACAGAAAGAGACGCGTAAGACGAAGTGAGTACATAAATCAAGTATAAGTAGATTAAACAAACACAACACCTAACAACATATAGCATCGCCAACAACTCAGATCAGTATATTCTTTGACATTAGGAGTTACAATATTAACTCAAACTCATAATAAATGCATGACAATGCAATGCTCACATACACTACTTTGTATGCAATTGTATGCATGTAGCGCCAAACTCAAAAGACGAGGAATACATGACCGTGAGTACATGCTGTGTCACAGAGCAATGTAACCACCATTTTGGTGAAGGCCATAGATCTTACTCGCAACTAGTTTAGTATTGTCGGGTGGCTGGTCAGGGTACTCACGTGTTGCGACGGCACATACATACATTAGAAAACTTTTCCAAGCCACCTAGAATCTTTGCACCCTTTAGCCCCACCCTTAACCTATATTATGTTAAGAGTTGATCAACAAGACATATTATGTTAGAGGAAAAAGTGATAATAGTCACTCTTCAGCTTTTCAACCTTGAATTTAGGGCCCGTTTGTTACGGATTAAAATAAAAGTGATTTTGACATGAAATAATTTAGAGATTATATTTTAGAGATTTTGTGAAAAATCAGAATCTATTTTGCATTTGTTTACCGTAATAAAAATCACTTTTTTTAAACAAATAATCTAGTTTGTTTGGATACAACTATATCAAAGGGATTTTTTGTTACAAAATTAGTTCAATCTTTTAAATCATATTTTCTCTCTCCTCTAAAAAAAATCTATTTTTTGAGAAGCTACTCTTAACAGCTTCTCATTTGAAGTTGTATTTAGATTATTTTTAGATTCTGATTTTTTTAAAAATCTGTAACAAACGGATGCAAAACTCTTAAAAGTGATTATTTTTTTAAAAAAAGTGATTTTTTTCTTAAAAAAACTATAACAAACGGAAATCCCAGTAATAATGCCTTGCATGCAATGCATCCTTCCACATCTAACAAAGTTTTAAATCTGGATTGCAGAGTGTGGAAGATGACCGTGAAAAACACTGTTGCATGATAGCACATATATGAATGGCTTCTGTTATAATATTTTGAATATATTTTTTTATTATATAAAAATATGTGTTTAATAATTTGAATTCTTTCTGGTTACTATATATATGGGAAATGCTAACCAGTGATATTAATTCTATTTTAATTCTATTTTAAATTCTATGTAGTTATGATATTATGTTTCGTGTTAAAAAAAAACAAATCAATAAGGGTTTGGGGTGGGTGAATGGACTAATTTAGGGTGGAGGCCGGAAAGAGAAAAAAATCCCCTCACAATCTGTTTTTTAGTATAGGCCACTGCTCACCTTCAACCTGTTGCTTTTTGACTTCATAAAGAAAGGTAAGAGACCCGAGTGAAGGGTGATAAGGAAAAAGATGTATATATTGTAACAAAGAGTGTGCTGAGGATATATGGTAAATGAAGAGTGGGATAGACTACTTAGTTGGCATGTATGTTATGCCTTGGCAAGAATATTGAGTGAAGCATTATTGTTAGGCAGAGAGATATTGTTTTCTCCATCTATGAGGAGCATGGCTCTAGGCTTCCTTATGGTGGTCTTCTAGGAAGCAAGACAATCAGGATGCAACCTCTTCGAAGATTTTCGAAAGGGGCATGATTAGAGAATTCATCCCGGATCTGTGGGATGTGCTTCAGACTGCAGGTGAGGTCTTCGAAGATTTTCGAAAGGGGCGTGATTGGAGAATTCATCCCAGATCTGTGGGATATGCTTCAGACTGCAGAAGGTGAGGAGCAAGAAACCACGGTCATGGTGCAGTCACGGATTGTATGGCTCAAAGATATGACGGCCACAACAAATTAGTGGCTATTTCTGAAGAAACACGAGGTTGTGGTTGACACACCACTAATGCCGTCATTGGACACACTGTCGTCGTCGCGGGATGCTCCACCGCCGCCATCACCAGAACTGCAAGACACAGTTCCACCAGTGAAGGCACTCCCCGAGCCAAACCCGCCGTATGCAGATCCACTTGCGACGATTGTGCGTCAATTGAAACCATCTGACATGAATCATTACGTCATTGTCAAGAGAGGTCCGAAGAGCACCAAGTCAGACTACCCCGATGCCCCTGCCAGTTCCACCAGACACAAGTTTCCTAACAGCGGACTTTCCCAACATAGAGTCGTCAGCCTCGAGTCTCCTCATAAAGGTCACACGATTGCTGCTAAGAAAATTACCATGGATGCACATGTTTGAAAAGCCGACACTATCAAAGAATGAAGACAAAGCAACAAAACTAGTACTCCCTCCGTCCCAAAATAACTTACCTAATTAGCCATATCACACAGATTAAGAAAAATGTATAAATAAACGAAAGAGAGTATTTTTACTAAAGTGCCCTTATCGTGTATTGGTGCATTCACATTTACCATAAATGCAAAGTGAAAGATATTGAATTGGAATAGGTCAATCATTTTGGTACAAATTCTTCTTACAAATAGGTCAGTTATTTTGAATGGAGGGACTATTTTATAAGTTGGGTAACATTTTAAACCTAATGGGACCTAACCCAATTTAACATGTGGGTTCAGAAGAAAAAGGTCTTAGATGGCCTAGTAAAAGTTTAAACTTAATGGGGCCTGATTGGTCCAATTAAAATTTAAGAAGCTTTTTCCTATGAACGGGTCTAGTGTCTGACCTAGCTACAGTTCCATTTTTTAGGAGAGAGAAAAATAGAGGGGTTAAATCGGCAATTTGTAATTAGGCCGTCATTTTAAACCTAAAGGCCCAAAACGGTAAAGAGAGAGCAGCATAGGCAAACTATTAGGTGGGTTTAATTACAAACCGAGTAGATCAAGCCCAAATCAATGCTTATCTGTTGGGTGATATATGACATGTTTCACGGATAGGTCAGAATCACTAAATATCTCGTATCCTTGTATTCCAGAAAAAAGGAAGTTCAAGTTGCATGCTAGTCCTCTTACGTGTGGAAGCAATGCCATCACAATGGGAATAATAGTTCAATATTCATTACAATGGGTAAATCAAGAGCTTGATTTATATGTGGGAATTTTACCAGCTTTTGAGAATTGTCTAGCTGAAAAGGATAGAACATATGCAGTTGTAGTTGAGGGAACTAACTTCTCAAACTTGCTTTAGCTAATACGATTGGTTATTCCAAAGCCAAATATTATTGGGGTTATGGCATGAGGAGTAGCTATCTTATACCATTGGTCAAAAGTCTAATTGAGGGACCAGATAATTTTTTCATGCCCTTCCTTGGTAATAAGATATGCCATGCTTACAATAATTCTTGTCATGAAACACACAAGGAAATATGGGGACGCCTAGATCAGTGACATTGCACAAGGGATACACTTGTGCTACACCACCACCCTGCCTGTAACGTCCCTGGGCTGCCAATGGCCGCTAAGTATCATGCTTAGGTGCTACATGAATATCATTATGATAGAATCTGAAGCTGACCTGTTTGAAGCCCGTGTAGGTTTCTGCAATGTACGCTTCTCCAATGCCTTTAAAACCCTGTAGGCGAAAACAGTGTCATTAAGCATACAACATGTATTAAATTTCAAATTACTAATAAAGAAAGCATGATATTGTAGCATATAGAGATACACACTATCTTAAACTTCATATTAACAGATAATGACATTGACAGCCAAACTTGTTACCATTAGAAACTGAAATATAGAACAAAGTACAAAATAGAACAATACCTTCAGATTTGGAGTTCCTGAATATCTATGTGAACCGAGGCACCACCTTGAATGCTTTTTTTGCGCCAGCTGAAGAATGAGGAAAGGTGTCAGGCCTTTTAATTTAAAAGCCGTCTCTAAATATATGGGCTTGTTTGGTTTACACTTGTGTTTTTTATTTCTGTTTCTTGTTTTTTGCTTTAATTACAAAATACCACCTTATTTTCATTTGGTTTCCCTGATACATTGTTGTTTCGACGGATCTCTATATAAAATCAGTGTAGAAAGTGGAAACAAGATGGTATTTTCGTAATTAAAACTAAAAACGGAAAATAATAATAGAAAATATTCTCGTAAATCAAAGAACAAATATCTTCATGCTTGTCTACGTTTGTCACACTCACCAATACAACAGATAACGAATGATAGTCCAAACCAAATATAATTAGTATATTCAGCAACAAACAACAAGTTATTATAGCAGGGAAAAAACAACTGCAAACATAATTACCACATATTAATGTAAGAAACAAATCCCCACCTCTACAAAATCATCCTCCTCATCTGACGAGTCCAAGTCCAAAAGATCTGAATAAGCCTGCAACCGTGCTATTAACTTAGCATTTTCTTTAGGCATAACAAGATCTTCTATGCAAAAAACTGATACTAGTACTAGTTATGTTTACACCTTGTGGTAATGCGAAGTGAATGAAAAAATAAAATTATAAAAATATATTTCAAATTTAAGGGCAATTTGAAAAGTTTACCTCATTCATATTCATTTTATCCTGAAACAGCAGAAAGATAGAACATAAGAATGATTGAATGATTAAAATTAAGCAGGAAATGCATGAAACAAAACATACCAATTGAGCTAGACCTCTAAACTCATTTTCGGGACCAGTATAACCATCTTCTAACCATCTTTTCAACAGATCCTATAAAATGCAGTCATCGAAATTGTAAAAGGTATAATGAGATGGAAAATGTAAACAACAAAAACGCTGATAATAATCAACTAGCTTAATTTGAAAAGTTTTACACTGTCGGTGTATATAAATAACAAATTACACATATTTTTTTATGTGATAGATAATTTTATCAAACACTACAAATCCAGTCAAGTAGCTTATTATTAACTACTGGATATAGGTTGATCTGCTATAAGCTATCTTATCAGCTATCAGAACAAAAACCCTAATGATAATAATAATTACAACATACCCAGGGTTTACGAATCCAGTTGAGTAATTTCCCGGTTTTGAGAGCGTGACCTAAAGAAACAAATGGAGTGAAATGAGAACATAACAAAGCATTGCATAGATGATGAGAGAGAGAGAGAGGGAAGCACAGTACCAACTCCGGATAAGATGAGGATATCCAAGAGGTCGATTTGGCTAGCAATGTTTTTGAGAGTGAAATGTGTAGGAGCCACGGGAACGAGGGCGGTGGAAACTGAGTCAGAAGAAGAATCCTCCTCACGAGGAGGTTTACTAACGTCGCCGGAATCCACCGTCGCCATAGCTCTATGCTTTTCTTTCTGCTACTGTTGTTGGTTATCGTTTTTTTAAGTACGCGTTATTATTTCTTTCAAGTTCAGAACTTTGTCTGCGACGTCGTCTTTTTGCTTCTCTCAGAACTTTGTCTACGACGTCGTTTTTTTGTTCCAACCTTACAAACTACAGTAGAAACTCTTTAATTTAATACTCGGTAAATTAATAAACTCTCTAAAATAATAAATTTGTCCGGTCCCGATTTGGGCCAATGTAAAAAATTGAAAAACTTGATAAAATAATAAGATAATAATTTTTTGGGAGATCCCTTTATAATTTTTGGTCCCAAGAAAATCATAAATTAATAATTCATAGAAACTGAAAAAAAATATATTAAGAATACATTGAACATATTTGTTCCTCTTGTTTACATTTACTGTACTTCAAAAGTCATTATTGATTTTTAATTCATATGAACACAGTAGTTACTAATTTACGTTGAGTCCCAAGGTTCGCTGCAACGTAATTCTAAGAGACATAGACTAATTTGCCTTTTTGTTTGGTATGTACAATATAATTACTTAAAAACTCTTTAAATTAATAATTATTAATTTATCGATAAATTAATAACTCTCTAAATTAATAAATTTCTCCGGTCCTAACATTATTAATTTATAGAGTTTCCACTGTACTATACAACTTTTTTCAATTCTTTTTTTTTTTTTTTCCAAGCAACTTATTTTAATTCTGTTAATGAATTAATTAATAATAGAGTGTGTTTGTTTTTTCCTTCCTCGTGAGCTTATCTCAGTTGGTTAGGACAATACATAATAATATATGCAACGTCGGGATTCGAACCTTGACCACCACCAAAAAGAAAAGTGTTTTTTTTTTTAGGGAAATTAATAATATGGTTAATTGTTTGAATAATCCATGTCATATACGCCAAATATGAGAATAAATACTTTTAGAATTTATTTTTTTTTTCAAATTCTATTTTTTTTTTTTTTTGACAAGTTCAAATTCTATTCTTATTATTTAGGACTTTAGACCATCTAGAGTGGTGGTGTCGATGGTGTTTCACCTATTTAGATTTATTCTGTTAATCAAAGTCAATAAATGGTAGTAAGTTGGTTCTTTACATCTATTTTGTTAATCAAAATCAATATTTATGACATACGACGCATATGTGAACACTCGATCATTGCATCATGTGTTATAAATATTGACTTTGACTAACAAAATGATTAAATTGTTATTATTTAATAAACATAAAAGTCAATATTAATTAAATTAAATGATCAATATGTACTTTTTTGTTTTAATAAAAGACCAATATGAATCTTGCAATAGAGATAAAAGACTAAGAAGGTGTTTAAGCATTTTCTTAACATTGATTGAGAGGCTAAAATAAATAAGAAAATGCGCACATATTGTTTCAAAATTAAGATTTGGTGGGTTTTGCACGTTTAGAATTAATATTTGCGTCACAAAAAATAGAAAAATTAGTCATTAAATCAAATTCTATACAAAAACATAAATTAAACATAACAGTTTCTACAAGACAATTCAACAAAAATAAATAAATATATCAACATAATTAAACATAGGCATGATTATGGATCAGCCAAACTAAAATCTTCATCTGGTATATCCTTGCAAGTTAAGATTTCTTCGTAGATCTTGGGACGAATCAAACTTTATTGAATAACTTGAAAAGATCTGACCAAAGAAGTGTCTAACTTGATCGGTCCCTTTGAACTATACTCAGCAAATATAGAGAACATGATTCATGCGTCGTCATCGTTCGGGAGCTTCATCTGGGTGAATCAGATGCTTCCATTCAAATATGTCAACGGACAACAATACTCGACATTGTAAACCCTTCTTGTGTCTTTGTCGCTGAGACGGCCATTAATTTGGTTAGGTTGATCCTTCAAGCCAAATAATGTGACATCAATGTTGACTCTAAACCCATTAATTTGATTTGGGTTGTGTTTCCACTTTACCTTTCTATTCAAGGTTATTATATTTGGTTTTACCTTTTTATTTGTGAGCTTTAATCTTAACGTGAAGGAGATATTGTTAATTTGTTTGATCAGCAGGGGGTTTCAATTACATCAGTGTTATTGCTACCTTTCACAATATCAACTACACTAGACATTAGATATAAAGGTAACAATTTATTTTCAATTCATTTAATTGATTTTTTGTTTTTAAATTTTCAAACAGAGAAGTTGGTAGATGTCATTGTGAAGAGGAATAATAATGATAGTCTAAGTGCGTAAATTGAAGCAGCAAAGAAGTGTCTAACATTGATTAAGGGTGCTAAGATATCAAACATGAATTTTCCTTCAAAAAAAAACATGAAATTTGAAGCAAGGATGCTTTGATCTCATACATGAAAGGATTCATACTATGATTGTAAAGATTTTCAGAGCTGATAAAAATGAAATAAAGAGTTCTGTCCCAAATTGAAAAGACACTTAATCTGTATTTGTTTTATAAGTGTGTTTATTTCTTCTTTCTTTTTTTGTTACATAAGTGTGTTTATTTCTAAAACAATAATACTTACTTTTTCACAAGCATCTTTGTTGAGTAGGAAAACCAAAATATGAATCAAAAGTATGTCTTTCATTTTTTTTTTTTAGTCAACAAATATTATTAAGCAAAGCTAGTACAAGAAGCACTTAGCCCGCAAAAGGAGAAAAAAGAGTACAAAGGATGGGCAATAAGGTTGCACGTTAGAGGGGGGTGAATAGCGCTTTTGAAAAAAAAAAATCGGAGTTTTAAAAAAATGTGAATTGAATTAAGATGACTATTGGAAACACGCATGAACAATCACAACAATAAGCAAAAAGATAAAACTATTTGCTAATAAGATTCAATATAGAATTGAGAGACTCACAATACAAATCTTATTACAATCAAAAATTAATGTTTCTTCAAAAATTTGCAAAACTTAGACAATTTCAAAACCAAACCTATATGAAAATATACCAAGCTATCAATCAAAAACACAATGCATATGGAATTGAAGAATTGAATATAAATTGAAACCAATTGATCTAAGCTAAGTACTAAAACCTAATTCAACGAATTAGGTTAATTTTTAACAAAAACAACTTAGATCAATATTATTTCTTCCCTAACAATTATTCAATTAACACATGCAACAATTAAAAGTAAAAAGGATAAGGAATAGAGATAACACCGATATTTTTATAGTAGTTCGCTCTTTCTCGTCCTCGCTAGAGCTACGTCTACTCTTATTGGTGAAAAACGTCTCCATCAAGGTCATCCGCTAATAGTAACAATGTTGAATATAAATGTGATTACAAGAGTTCCTTGAAACTAACTAGTTCTTCAACCCCTATGTAAACACTCCCCCAAACTTCAAATAACCTTTGAATTTGGTGCTCCTTGAATCTTCGAATCCTTGATTACTCGTGCACCCCTTCAAACTCGTCACTCAAGTCTTCGATGATACGTCCGGTAAACGAATCATTTTCGATTGCAAGAACAGTTAAAAAGACCCCCAAGACCTTTGGAGGTGGAATGAGATTATTCGCTTCACTTTGGATCCTTGATTAAGCTCAATCAATTTCCTTGAAAGAACCAACTTACAATCCCTATAAGCACCCAAGCAAATCAATGTGACTCAAAGTACAAAGTGATTCTAAGAAAAAGTGTTTAATCTTGAAAAAAATTATGAACTATGAGTTTTTGAGACCTAGAGAGAATAGATGCAAATGATTCGATAGTTTGGGTGTTATGAGGAGGTGTGTGTATATATAGAAAAGGGTGGCAAGTGCAAAATTTCAACCAATAGCAACATGGTGAATCGATTTTGTAAATGTGTGATCGGTTCAGATAGCTAAATGACAAGCAGGATGACTATGAAGATTGATATGCATCAGACACCTTTTGAATCGATTCAAATGTTCCCAGATGAAGATTGATACAATTCAAAATCTTATGAATCGATTCAACCAAAGTCAAAAGGTTTTCATGATAAGATTTAACAAAATTGGAATCGATTCATGTGATACTATTCAGGAAAAATGTGAATCGATTCACTATGATACTATTCAGGAAAATTGTGAATTGATTCACTGTAATGCTATTCATGAAAATTCGACTAGATTCAAAAGGAGTGACACAAGGAAAATGGACATAAAGAATGCTTGATATGAATTAATGAATCATGAATCGAATCAAGTAATTCACGGGAGGTTTTCCTATACATGACAACACACAAGACATCAAGGAATCACATGACACAATGAAACATGGTTTGCTAGGTGCTTTAACAAGTTTCTAAGTTAAAGCTAATCAACATAAAAACATCTTCAAATAAACCTAGCTATTTAGACATCATCAAAACACAAACCTATAACTAAAGCAATATCATCTTCATTCAACACCGCCAATGATTAAAGAGGTCAGTCGGGGTCGCAAAAACCATCTCCAACCGATACTGCAAATTTAGCCAAATACACTAAGACACCCTACAATGAATAAACAAATGACTAGTCGATTCATTCTCCACATTACAAAAAAACACAATATTCCAATATTGCCATTTGAGGGAAGAATATTCTTATAAGCAAGATTCATTCGGGTTGGAATACGGTTTAACAATAACTTCCAAGAAAGAGTCACAACTTTCGATGGAGCCACACTCTTCAACACTTGAGTCAACACCTTCCTCTCCTGCTCCCCCCACTCCATCCCACTACCCGCCCTCTCCTCTATCTTCTTATACACTGACTTGACCGTGAAAAGCCCATTCTCCTACAACTCCCAACCCCACTTATCATCCTCATGGCCTCTCACATAACGTTCAATATCCCGGGCTAAATTATGAATAAGGTTTTCCTCCCACATGAACAACCTTCTTCTCCACACAAAGTTCCACTGAAAACCTCAATCCCCTTCCACCCCCATAGCCGCAATAATTGCCTCCTTTTGATTGGAAATAGCATAAAGCCTTGGATACTTATCGCAAAAACTCACATACCCTCTCCACTTAGTCCTCCAAAATGAAGTATTCTCATCATCATACACCTTTCTTGCCACTTCCGCGTTGAACCAATTTGTACCATGACCTTTTTCTATAGTAACAATATATTTCCACCATCTAGAAGCGTAATGGGGCCAATTATCATTACCTCCGGACATGACCTCGCCTATTCTTATATTTCTCTTGCAACACCTCCTTCCAAAGCCCCCCTGTAAAAGCCTCCATCCCCATTTTGCAAGGAGACTTAAATTCACTATTTTGAAATCCCTAATGCCAAGCCCATCTCTTGCTTTCGGTCGACACACTTTACTCCACTTCACCTAACTAATCTTCCTCCCTCCTTCTCCCCCACCCCAAAGAAACTCTCTTTGGATGCGCACCAACTTCCTCCACACCTTAACCGGCATTTTCATAAACGAAAGATAGAAAATGGGAATTGCATCCAACACGAAATTAAGAAGGACAAAAAAAGCTTCTATTATTTCATAACAAAAAAATGTATTAATTATCTCAAATTGGACTTGTGATTTTGATATATTTTACGTTTATTGCAGTGTTTGATTTTCAGAACAACACATAGATATGTAATGCAAATGATATTGTTAAAAGCTTCTATTAATGGCTTCGGAAAGTGAACAAGTGTTGAGGTACCAAGTGTTTATAAGATAATTTTTGAAAGATTGCCTCACTCAAACAACTATTTTAGAGAACATTTGATTGGTTCAAAATTCTGTTTAATTAAAGTATTACAATTTTGTTTAAATTCACACGTTCACATTTTTCTCTTTCATTTGACATATTTAATATATTTGCTAAAAAAAAATATATAGACATTCACTCACTTGGTGCATAAATTTTTTGAAATACTTCGTAAAAACTGACATGCTGAAGAAAGGATGTATCATCATCATCGTTACTAAAAAAAAATCATTGTTTGTTTAAGTGTACAGTAACTTTTTATTGTTTGTTTTTAACAAGGAAAAATGAAATATGTTGTTGTTACAAATAAAATCATTTATCATCAAATGAAATCAATCAATTAGTATCAATTATTATTTTTCATTATAGTATAATTTATAATTAAAAAAACCATGTAAACCCAATAATATGACAACACAGAATATATTGATCACAAATCATATTCCCTCTTTTTAAGAACGAGTGTCATTTTAGCAAAAGAAAAATATTTCAAAATGAACGTCACTTTCATTTTTCAATTCAATATTAAATTTTCTTTTCAGTTGTACCTTTCAATAATATTATATACAATACTCCTAAAGCTTAACTTTTCCTTTAGTGGAAAGCAAACCAATAGTTAATTTCGATAATTTGGTAAAATAACAATCATTTTTCTTCTAATCATTGCATTTCTTAATATGTGTGTAAAAATATTAATCGACATTTATTTTAAAACGAAAGGGAGTAATATTCTAGCCAAAAATAATAGTAGTTATCAACTTATCATGCTTTCTCTCATTCATGTTACTAACATTAATTTTTTTTTATTACTTTGAAAATAGCAAACATAGTTGCCTAGACCACAACTACATGTTCCATGAAACAAGTAAAAGCACACATTGAACCCCATAAAATTAAAAGCAATCACATTCACATGTTGCAGAAGCTAGTTAACTAGTACACACCTACAAGCTACACGTTCAACTTGAGTGATAAATAGAGACGGATCTGAGATTGAATTATTAGTGGGACTAATTTTTTTTTGAAGGAAGTAACACTAAAAATTTTGTCGAAATAAATTACCGAAAAAATAACATATGTATTAATCGCAATCACTTTGTTCCTTGTGTGGTGATGTTGTTCATATTTTAGTGAAATTTAATGTTTTTAATTATAATTTAAATAATATCTTAAAAATGATAAAATAATTTAAGTCAATGTTAAATTCAGAGTAAAAAATGTACGTAAGTTGCAAAATCTTGATATATATTTATATTTTTTTTAGAAGCTAAACTAGCCCACCTAAATTGGCACTAGAGAGAATCGAACCTGAGACATTGAGGAAGAGCACAGTCCCATATCCCAAGCCAATCCAAGTGGGTTTATATTTATGGTTAATGTTAACTTGTGCCCTCAAGGCACATGTTAAGATACTCATTATAGAAATACATATATCAAAAGACGTGCATTCAACTTCTTAAAAGTTGTTATATTGTGTTTTCCAATGCAAAATTGCTCTATTTAGGTTGCTTAACATGTGTATTAAGGGCACAAGTTAACACTGTTTTATCTTGGTTTTCGGGTGTCAAACATTGATTACGTTTGAACCTTTTTAACCTTTGATATCTCATTTTTTCTTGGGAAGGGAAAAAATAAGCGAAACCCTTGAGAATCGAGGTCCGAGAGTTGTTTTCGCTACGGGAAGGTGTTAGGCACCCATAACGACTATAGTATCCTATAGGATCGTCTTTACTTTCTACGCGCGCGCTTTATTTTTAAATGCTTTTTGAAAAATGATATTTACACTTAAGAGTTTACTAAGTCAAGAATTGGAGGGAGAAGAAGGTGTTTGAATTTTTGTTTTATTGGACTTGGAGAGGTTTTGACCTCTTGCCTACATACCCTTTTAAGGGATCAAACTCCATGTAGTTCTCTTCCAAAAAATGTTTTTGTTTTTGTTGATTGATTTTAAGTTTGAAAATGGAATTTTGAAGAATAAGAGAGAGAGGCCTCAAGGGCATAAGATTGTGAAAAATGTGAGGTGGAATTAGTCATTTTGCAAAGAAAAAGTCTAAGTATGATTAAAATTCATTAAGATTTTTGTTTAAGAAAATAAAGGGAAAATCAATGGGATTTTGATCCCAAAGTTTATTTAGAAAAAATATTTGAGTGATATTGTCCATATTTTTTGGAAAAGAGAATTTTCTAAGTATTGTGATTCCTAAGCATACATCTAAAGCATACATTCCCTAAGCATACATCTAAAGTATCCATGTCATGTGTGTGCATGTGTCGGTGCTTGTGTCGGTGCTTGTGTCGGTGTACATCATTAGAGTCCATTGTCCTTTACATATGCCCTAGTTTACATGCTATGGTCTTGCAAGAAATTAAAAACATAAAGAAAATTACAAAATTCCTAGGTCTTTACATCCTAACCTTTGCATGAATTTAAATGGCAAGAAATTAAAGTGCAAGAAATAAGAGATGAAAATATGATGTGAAATGCTATGGAAATGAGACATGAAACAAGAAAGGTTAGTAACATGAGTGAAATAGAAATAACATACTAAAGGCATAGTAAAGTAAATGTAACTCGAAAATGAAGTAACAAGCAACATTAGCTAAAAGTGATAAAAGAAACTTGACTTTTAATACCATTCTAAGGTAAGGTTAAAGGCCTAAATCTTCATGATATTAGAGAAGTTTTGAGTGACTTAGTTCAAGAAGAAAAAAAACATGAGAATTAAGGCCATTAACTATATCAAAGAATATAAAGGTTGCAAGTTTTTCCTTTTTTATGCGCTTCAATTCACAAGTATGCTTCACATTATTTAACAAACACAAGATTCACATAGACTAATTCAAAAACAGCAAGTATACATCATATCTAAGAGTCAAATTCACTCCAAAAATTTCAGACTCAAAGCCACATTTATGCACTAGAATCCAAGTTCACAATCACGTCACAAATTCACAAAAGAAACTTAACAAAATGTACACAAACTTACGAAGCACAAACACATACGCCTTGAAGCAAGTTTCAACATGTAGTTGCACTCCAAAAACAAATATCAAATGCCACAAATTGATCACAACATCTTCACAAAACCTTAGAAATTCTTATCAATACACTACAAGAAATTTTCCATATAGCAACGGTCACTTTTAGCAACTGCAGAAAAAAGAGTTGATATAGATAAAATTTAGCAACTAATGTTTCAATACCCCGTTGCTATAGGTTAAGAATTAAGAATGAAAAAGCGCCAAACATTTTCACCAAATATTTCATTGGCTCCAAAACAGCCCGCTCAATTTTTCCCCATCTTTTTTTTCCCTCTTTCCCACGTTTTCTTTCTTTCACATAACAAAACTAAAAGAAAAAACAAAAAATAACAAACCTAACACCCTCTCCTCTTCTTTCTCTCTCTCGTATTCTCCATTCCTTCCTTCACCAAATCACTCTAACTTTTAATCTTATGTTGCATGCCTCAATTTCTTTTCAATTCCTTCAATTTAAGTCAAGAGAAATACATGGGTGCTTCCATTTTCCCTTCCCTCTCTCTCTCTCTCTCTCTCTCTCTCTCGTTGAAGCTTTTTTTTTCTTCCCAAATTATGTTTTGGTCCATCACACATGTGAATGCTCGGCCTAATTTGTTTGGAAATGCAAAGAGGCATGGTAAGCCAAATTTCCCTCTTTTCTCTCCTTGTACTAGCTGAACCTTTGAAGCTTTTTCCCTAACTTATCCTTTCTCTCTTTCTGTTAGACATGTGTCGCTGCTTGTGCAAATTATGAACTTTTGTAAGTTGTTTTAGTGTTAGAAGCAAGAGGTAGAAATTTGAACATAAGCTGAACCTTGAGTATAGGAGTGTGAGCTTCATGTGTAGTGATAAGCTGTTTTGACATGGAAGCTGTGTAAAAGAATCGAAGGTTTGATTTAAGTTGTTACTTGTGTGTTCTGGTGTGGTTTTGGCATGTTTGTTTTGTTAGGAGAAAGAGTTGCAACATAGGAGTGAAGTTTATCTAGAGATTGAAGCATAAGCTGTTTGCATAAGCTGCCATAAGTGATTATTGGAAGTAACATGTTAGAATTGTTGTATGAGTAGTTTGGAAACTGTGTATACATGTTTTATTTGCTGCTATAGAATTTGAGCTGAAATTGAATAAACTAGAAGCCAAAAGCCTAAAGCTGTTTTGGGGTAAGATTAGAAGTTGTTGTGATTGCTGTTCGGACAGATTCTGTTTTTGGGTCATATCGTTTACTGTGCTGATAAGAATCCCCTTCAATTATGGGATTTATGGACTCTACAATAAATTCCCTTCAGTTCAGATATAAGTTTCGTATGTTTTGGATCCGAAACGAATCCAAAAAATGCATTTGAAGTTGGGTTATTGCTGCAGAAATTTGCTTACGGGTTTTTACGTAGATTTTGCGGATTAAGCTAAACTACGAGTTTTAGTTGATGGAGTGGTTCCAGAACTGAACCTATGAACTTGGTAGACTTGGGGAGAGTTTGGATCGAAGGTTGGACCAAAATTGGAACTTGAAGAAGCTTCGATATCGTGTAACTCTTGGACAAGAGGATTTTGGCTACTGAGGTGAGTTCCTTTTAGCTTAGAACCCTCCTTGGGTAGAATTATGTGAGATAACTTGTTTTATAGGTTTATGTATTGCTTGCTAGCTGCCCATTTTTGTCTTAGTATTGTTATGATGATAAGCTGGACTGTTTGATTGTCTATTTTTCTTTGTCTGATAAACAATTATACTAGCATGGCTTAAAATGAGTTTCTAAACTTGAGCAGCCAGTTGCACAAGCTTCAGCAACCGGTTGCACCATTTGCAAACCTTATAACTGGTTACACTTTATTGTGCAACCGGATGCTATGTTAAAAAAGAAAATGTGATAAAATTGCCCGACTATGTATAATTGATTATTGTGAACCATTCGGTACTGGCGTAGAGTCTTTTATAGAGTCTTTTATAGAGTCTTCCACTCTTTCTTCTTTTTGAATATCCATAGAGTCTTTTATTTTTGCCATCCGATTTGTTATTCTAATTTGCACTTAAATTTGCAACAACATTACAGTCTTATTTATATAATTTCTATTCTCACTTATATGTAGCAAAAGTTTGTTATTAAAAAAAAAACAAACTTTAATTTTTCAGATACGACGGTTTCATTATTATAGGTAACAAATTACGTTAATCTTTTAACAATAATATAACAAATATAACATTTATTAAAAAAATATAATAACAAATATAATAAAAATTCTTTATTAAAAAAATAATTTTTTTATCTTTTCAATAACAAAAACAATAGAACATTCTTGCTCCCAATTATATACTGTGATAGATTATTATTATTATTATTATTATTATTATTATTATTAATATTTTTATTATTATATAAATATAAATAACAAACACCACTTTGTTAAAAAAATAACGCCTCTCAAAAAAATATAAATAACAACACACCACTTTCTCCCTCACATCTTTCATTATTGTTATAACAAACAGATACATAACAAAACTCAAGTTTTTCCTCATTCACCCATCAATCAGCAATCGCTCATACCAAAAATCCATTCATCGTTCATCAATCTAACTCCCAAACAGGTCCCCTAATCGGTTCCTAATCTAA
Source organism: Medicago sativa (assembly GCF_051527215.1). Taxonomy (NCBI): domain Eukaryota; kingdom Viridiplantae; phylum Streptophyta; class Magnoliopsida; order Fabales; family Fabaceae; genus Medicago; species Medicago sativa. Next base: position 24,108,567 of record NC_140753.1, on the reverse strand, counting down.
TTTCCAAATTCATTTGCCCTAAATCTTCACTTCATCAATCTAATTCCCAAAACCTTCACTCATCAGTTCAGGTTCCTAATTCCCAAAACCTTCACTAATCTTACTTTGCTGCCGCAAACAGGTTCCTAAATCCTTCACTTCGCTCGGCCCTTTGCTCACTTAGCTCATCTCACTTGGCTGCTGCAAACAGGTTCAAGACTCTTTTTCTCTCCTTCTCTTGTTTTTATGTATGCACAATTTGAATGCCTATCTGTTAAGGTTTTGATTTTTCTTTCTTGGATTTTGTCAATTTGTTTGTGATTTGGGTTGTTTTTATAGATTTATATATTTTAGTTAGTGATGATTTTTTGGCTGTCTTTTACAGTTGAATCCCCTTCTTTGTGTTCTTTGCTTCATATTGTTGTTTGTAGAGCATACAAAAGTTCTATAGTAGTGTTACTTAATTTTAGATGGAGTTCAGTTTGCAATTGTGCATTGTTGATAAAAGTAGAAACATGAACTTAAGTGCCCTGTTCAGTAGCTTGTGGTGTATTGCTCTAATTAGGCTTTAGAAAAACCAAACATGGCCTAAATTTGTTGTTAGGTAACAATTGATTAACCATTGTGAGTAGTAACACAACACAAATTCAGCCTTAAAAAACATCACAAGCACTAGGAGGTGTAATACATCAATTGAACTATTTACCTTTAGAATCCATTGACAGGAAAGAAGAAAACAAAACTTTTATATTGGGAAAGAGAGCTGCTACTTGGAGCTCAGCTCTCTTCCACACACCAGCTTATAGACTGTCATCTCTCCGTCATGACAGCACCAAAAACTTTCACCTATGTGTATGTTTGGTGCTGTTTTTTCCGTTTGGCTTTGTGGAGCGCCTATGTGTATGCACCGGGCAGTATTGTAGTCCTGTTTTCTTGCCATTTCTATTGTGCGTATGCAATCAGCTTGTTATATAATATGTTTTTTTTTAAAAAAAAAAAGTGATGTTTGACTAACATTACAATAATTTTTACCTTACCAGAGAATTTTTAGTGAATGTTTTGATTCTATATTATGTTTGGTGAAAGTTTTGATTCTATATTTAATCATTCCCTTTGTATTTTATGGTCATCATACTATTGCTCAAAATGTTTAGTGAATGTTTTGCTTTTTGTATGCAATTGGACTTGACTTATTACTTTTTATGGTCGTCATACTAGTGCAAGTTTGTGTTCATCACTCACTTAATTTAAAGTATTGCAGCAATGGCAAAGAAGATAAAACTGAATATTGGGAGTCGTAGGTTAAAAGACTCAAGCCAAGGAACTAGTGCAACTCATACAACCTCAACTCATGCACAAGGAAGTAATGTTGAAGAAACTCATCCAACCTCCACTCATGCCCAAGGAAGTAATGCAGAAGAAACTCATACAACCTCAACTCATGCCCAAGGAAGCAATGTTGAAGAAACTAGATCCAACCCAAGTCATGTGGAAGTTGTCACACACTGAAGATTCCTACTATATTCCTTCAGATATAGAAGCAAAAGAAGAACTAGAAATTAATAAAGGTTTCAATTATATATAGTTTCTGTTTTTGTAATTTATTTTATATATAGTTTATGTTTGAATTATATAACATCTTCTGTTTTGCTTGTAGATGTTCAACCCAAGAAAAAAAAGAGGCCCAACAAGAATGTATGATGCATGGGAAATGGATCCTAAAAGTTACATAGTTGTTAAGATGGACAAGTGCGGTCGATTCATTGGTGACGAAGGGTCGACTCTTACTCGTTTCATAGGGAGTTTGGTTCGAAGGAAACAATATGCTCCAATTAATCTCACATCTTGGAAAGATATGCCTGCTAAGAATAAGAATGACATGGTTTTGCAAAAATAGAGGTATTATATTAACAATATATTTAAATAATTATGTACCCAATTTTTTTTTTATCACTGATGTTGTATTTACTTAACACATTTATATATGTGTAGAAATTCTTTGGGTTTGATCCTCCTATGAATGAGACTACAAGAGAATATCTGATACATGAGATGAATATGAAGTGGAAACAATGGAAGTGTTCTATTAAAGGAAAGACATTTGACGCAAGTAAAACGGAAGAAGAAGTTGCAAATGCTGTACTAGATTCTCGAGTTGACCGAAGTCAATATCGTGAATTGGTTCATCATTGATTTTGTGAAGAGGCACAAGTAAGTCAAATTTAAAAGAGATATTATCATACTATAAAAATCTTCGAACTTGGTTCCTTCTTTCGACTAACATTATGTTGTATCAATTGTACAAAGAAAGTAAAAAGAATAGTCAGAATTGTAAAAGATATGAAGATATTCATTGCATGGGTACAAAAAGTCTCCCAAAATTGATCAATGAGAAGGTTAGTTAATATTTGAACTTGTAATTGAATAAATTGTATTTATAAAACAAATTACTTATAATTTCATTTGTTTGGTATTAGAAAGAAAAAGCCAAAGGAATGTCGCCCACACGCAAAGAGATTTACATTGATACACGTACTCGTAAAGATGGTTCAATTGTTAATGAACATGCTGCAAGATTTATAGTAAGACTTTCTTTCGTTCATACCTTTTTTGATTCTATAACTTATACTGAAACGATATGTTAAATCAATGAAATTGGATCCCCGGATGTTGTATAAAATTGAATGTTTTATAAAATTGCATTATGACCGTAAGAATTGAAACTGGTTCAATTGTTCTGTTTTAATTGTTCCGAATTATGTTCTGATTGTGACATAAAATTGGACTTGCTTATTCAATTTTAATTGTTCTGTAACAATTGTTCTGGTTCAATTGCTCTGATTGAATTCTGTTCTGAAGTTTGTTTTGCAAGTATGGTTCAGTTAGTTCCCTTTGAATGATTTTTATGATGCCATTCAGGTGGGGAATTTTGTTATTTATATTGGCCTCATTTCGGATTGTCTTGTCATGATGCTGTGTGTTTTTATTGTTGGTAAAATTGAACTAATTGTTACAAATAACTGATATATTCGAATGAGCGGTCCCCTATTCGAATGACCATCCACAACCATTACTTTGATCCTGCTTATTCTGTTTTAGTTGTTCTGGTTCAGTTGTTCTAATTTAATTATGTTCTGAATTTTGTTTTAAATTAATGAACTCTGTTTTGAATTATGTTCTGAATTATGTTCAATTGTTCTGTTTTAATGAACATTTCTGTTATGATTATGACATAAAAGTGACCCTTTTCAATTGTTTTGATTGTCATATTAATGAATTTTATTTTAAAATGTATTCTTATAATCTATATATCTTATAATTTTTCAGGAAGAACTAAACAGATATAATAATGAGGCAGAAACTTCTCAATCGGTTGGGACACAAAGTCATATGCCTTGGAAGAATGACATTTATTCCCGAGTAAAAGGAGCTGAAAAGAGGGGACATGTGCGTTGTATAGGCAATATTCCCAAACCTAAGAAATCAAAAGCTTCTTTGTCTGAAAATCAAGAATTGAGGGATGAACTTAAGAAAATGCGAGAAAGTCAAGAGAGGACAAATGTGTTTATGGCAAATATGATGTCAGTGATACAAAATCGATAATCTCAAGAAGATTTGAATGATATTTTACAAGCTGCAAAACAGGTATATTATATAATTGATATTTTACTTTTCGAGTTCAGATTTCGAATATTATGATAACATGAATTAAGTAGAGTTTGTAACATATTTTATTTTTATTTTTAATAGGCCACATATGGTGCTAGTACTCCAAACCAGATAAATTCTTCAAGTCGATGCAGTGATGAAGACGGAAGAGAGGAAGATTAGAAATTGTTTTTATCTTGGATATGTTTAGGCTCATCTAGTGTTTTTTTGATGTAGTATCTATTTTTGTGTTGATTATTATATAAAATTGACATTATTTTGTTATTTTGATATGTTTGTAAGACTTACTACTTTGATCATATAATTAATTTTTTTTTTTATGTTACCTTAAATTTTGTGTAGTGCAATAAAAAAGTATTGCCGAATATATTATTTTTTTGGTCAGGAATTATTGTGAAAATTTTATTATTATTAAAAAATATTTATATTAGGGTGAATTTTATTTAAAAAAAAAAACAGAGAGAACCTATAGCAACAGACAGTTTGGTCCTATACCAACGGATATGGAGGTTGACTAAAGCTATTTAATAGGTGTAAAATGCCGTTGCTATAGCTCCGAAATCTATAGCATCAAGCTAATTTTCCGTTGGTATAAGCTATTGGGACGCCATTCTTGCCGTTGGTATAAGCATAGTATCCTAGACGGTAGCAGGTGGGCGTTGGTATAGGTTTTATGACCTATAGCAACGGTTTTTGAGACCTTTACCAACGGTTTCTGCCGTTGCTAAATGGCAAGTTTCTTGTAGTGATATTTGAACAAAAATTATCACATGGAATTAATAAAAGACCAAAATATTTTTTCATGTGTTGTGATCAAGATTTAGCATGCAAGATACACCAAAATTCATCAAAAGACACAAGAAAATTATAGGAATTTTTGTGAAATTTTGAAGAGGTTTTGAACATAAGCAGAGGTGTAGAAAACAGCTTGCAGCATACGAATAGCCAGAAAATTCACAGAAACGAAATCCACGACATATAAGGGTCCAAGCCCAAACCTATGAGAAAAACTGGGTTATTAGGAGACACAGGGATCGTTAGATCGATCCAGTTGGATCGGATCCAAGATCCAATGGTCAAGACATGCGAGGGCGCACAGGACTATGGTAAGACAACATGCATGGGATTAGAAAAGGAGAAAAGATCTCTTTAACAAACTCCAAAACGTAAAATCACGTAGAACCTCCTTTCCTCCTCTCTCTCTACTGGTTCACTCCCTTTCATCTCTCTCTAAGCTTCGCCGGCGCCGGTTGTCTTCTCCGGTGAGCCAGGAGATTCCCGGCGCCGAAATCTTGAAGGCACACTTGACTCTCATCGAAAACACACCAATACTCCTGGACTTCTCTCTCTTTTTCAGATTCAAAATTAACTTTCAAAAGATTCGATCTCAAAACGCTTGAATCTAACAAACACAAGCACATAGACATTGACAGAGAAATGAATTCGAAGGATTTTCTTACTCTGGTTGCAATTTCGTCCTGGACTTGCTTACGATTCCAATTCCTTGCTCCGAGCTTCGTCGAACTTCGCGTGTTTGCAGGAGTTTGCGATTTCTCTTCCTTCCTTCCGTCCGTTCCGTTGGCGTCGGATTTATGCTTATCGTTCTTCTCTTTCTTGCTGTTTCCAATTCGCCACAGAATTGATGTTACCGTCAAGTACTTTTCATCTTCGAACCTTCGTGATTTCGATTCGAATCCATTCTGGTATTGTTGTTATTGCTGTGTTTCAGTTTACGGCTTGGAACGAATTACTGTTTGAGGACGAATTGCTGTGTTTCAGTTTTGTATCGAATTTGGTTGAGAATTGAAGGTTTGTGTTGTTGAATTTGGTAGTGAAATGGATCGGCAATGGTGGATTATGGTGGAGGTTTGTGATGATGGAGTTTATAGGTGGTTATGGAGGTTTGTGGTGAATTTTGGTGGTGGATGTTGTTGATGATGATGGTGGAGGAAGAAGATTGTGGTGGTTGGAGAGAGGTTGAAGATGAGGTTGTGGTGGAAGAAGTTAGTTAGGGTGGTTAGAGGTGGTGGAAAGAGTTTGTTATGGAGGTTGGAGGTGGTGGATACGGTTAGGGAGAAGAGAAAAGAGAGAAGATTTTTCTTCTCTCAATTTTTTATGATTTTTTGTGAATTTTTGCAAATGATTGGATCCCCCTTGACTCTTTGACCATGGCCCCCCTTTATAGGTTAGCTCCTTGACCTTGGACCAATTGGAGTGTGACATGTGGCACCTGAAAATGAATTGGACTAAACAGAGACTAAATGACTAAAAATTAAACATAGAACGACTAAAAATGTATTTAAACTAAAATTGGGTAAAAAAGTAATTTGAAATAAACGTAAAGTGAAACCAAAACTAAAATCAACAAAAGGACTAAAATGAACCAACTACACAAATGAGGTACTTCAAAGTAACCTCTCTCTGTCAAATTTTATTGTGAAATGACCAAAATGCCCCTAGGGACTAAACTGACTCAAAATGTCTCAGATGCAATTTTGAAATGGGTTTTAACATGGAATTAAAGCAAGAGTTTATTCAGACCAATTGAAAAGACTCAGAGACAATTTTTTAGAGATTAAACAGAGTTTTAACACTGGAAATGACTAAAATGCCCCTAGGGGCTAAACTGACTCAAAATGACTCAGATGCAATTTTTTAAATGGATTTTAACATGGAATTGAAACAAGGATCTATACAAACAACTTGAAATGACTCAAACAATTTTCAAGGACTAAAATGAGTTTGAATGCCGGAAATGACTAAAATACCCTTTTGTTATGAATTTTGCAAATAATATTGAAATAAAGTGCAGAGAAACATGCAATTGATCAAAGACAACTTCAAAATGACTTGATATGCAAGAAAAACATTTGGATGGTTTTAAATGCAAGAAAACATAGACAAATACACAGTTGAAAAGATTTTTAAAGCTAAATTGGGAGATAAAGCAGGGTAGAATATCAATGTAAAACAATAGCAAATTGGCACTCTTTCAAGAGTAATAGACATATATCAAAGATGGAAAAAATATTTTGAGCAAGTATTTTTAGGTCCAAAATTAGGGTATAACAAACACGACCCTATATTTATATATCTTAATAAGCATTATAATGTTAAAATTAATGAAAACATGTATTCAATCCCAGATCCCAAAAATCATAAGCAAAAGTAACTAATAATATGTAGTTTTTGTTTATGAAACTAGGGGCACTATGTTATTTGTATTATAAGAATGAAAAGAGAAAAAAAAACACAAATGCTTGGTGTTGAACTTGAACTAGGGACATCAACGTTAGAGCAAAATGGTCTCGCCACTAGACCAAAGCATTCTATTTTATTTATTTTGAATTATAACATATATATAATATAATATATGCTATGTATAAAAAAAATAAAAATAAAAAGATCTGGGCTGGGTTGGTGTGGCAATAGCCACACCCAACCTCAATCAGGCCCGTCCCTGGTGATAAACAAAAGGACACTTCAACTCTTAGTACTATCATATTAAAATAATAATTACGTACAATTAAAAAGTAATTCTCTTCATATAAAAAAAATAAATCTTCATGTCAACAGTGTTGTCAATATCAATGTTACTCCTCACCACCATTATTTCAGCTCTTGTGATATCACATCTTACTCCTTTTTTCTCTCGTCTTCATTTTTTTGCTCAACAGATCTCTTTTGTTCATAGATATTTTTCAAGCACCAAGTTATTGTCTCTTAACCGAGCAAACCGGCCCGATATGTCCACCAACTGACTAAACCGTGCAAGGAATCGGTCGAAGATGGGTGGCCTTTTTCTGTCATCGGTTATTTTCGGTTTTACTATTTACGGCCAGAACCCGCCCAAGCCCGACCGGTGCTCAGCCCTATGATTTACCCTATATTTTCTCATTCTCTGTTCATTTTGATTTTATATATTACTTTTCAATTGATGATATGTATAATGGGAATCCGGTAAATACCAAACAATCTTATTTATCCTCTTATGATTTGAATGTACATCATAAATACTTAAAATTGTTAGAAGTTACAATTATTCTCATTTTATTTTATTTTCCTCTTGAATTCGTAGATTTTAATTTGTTTACGGTTTAATGTACCTTCAACCATAGTGATGTCCTTCAACCATAGTGATGTTTATGTGAGTACAGATCGATATGAAGTAGTTTTTAGTTAGACCTAAAATAATTAGTTCAAATCATAAAAGTGTACCATTATAATCATTTTAAAAGTTAAATTTATGTACAATCAACCATTTTAAATGTGAAACAGATAAATTATATTTTGAATTCCACCGGGAAGTCTATTTTCTTAAAAGGTTGCCTGTAATTTGACAAGTTTGGTGGATATAAGAAATGGTTGGATTGTGGAAAAAGACCATGAGCAACATATCTTTGTGCCGACCATGGCAACATATCTTTGTGCCATCTATGATTTAACGATACAATAACATCTATCTATTTGTTTATTCCAGTTACCAATTATCGATATATGATTGTTGATTGGTAAACCAAGATCTGCAGGTTCCTTTAATTAGCTTATCCAATGATAAGATGAAATCACATTCAAAAACTTAATAAGAAAATTGATATTAACTATTATTAAACCAACAATCACAATGTATATATTGAGTTAAAAAAAATACTATCTTGATAATGGGTAGCTAAATTAATACTTATCATATTGTCCATACAAATTGTCCTAGAACTTGCTCAAATTGGAATGGACAAAAACAATTAAAGAGAGCATAATACGTTTTAGTTAATTGTCTTGTCAAACTAGGATGATAAATTTACTGTTCTTAGAGTTTGGAATTGGAAGATCTCGTAATAAGTAGCCACTGTCTTTGAAATATGACCAAAAAAAAAAGGATAACATGGTCAAAAGAAGTTGAAAGGGGAGAGATGTGCGATGGGAGAGAAGAAGGACATGCGGCAGAGAAGGAAGAAAGGACAATTAGACGAGGGGTGGAACATGCAAGGTAGAAATGTTGAAGAGGAAGGCATATTAAAATCAAAGACTTGAAGCGTAAAGAGGCAATTTAGTTTTAAAATCTCATCTTCTCTTATGAATCAAGCACGAGTTAAGATTTTTTAATCTCATTCCCTTCCCTCATCTTCCCTCTTTTAAACCAAGCATATATTTAATTGAAATATCTATCATCCCTTCGCTTCCCTCCATTAAATTCTCTCATCTCTATTAAACCAGTTTGACCCTAAAAAGAATGAAAGGTTCGAAAGCCTGGAAGGTTTGAATAATCCTTTCCTCTTCCACCAATCAACCAGATTCGACCCCATTTTTAACTAATACTTTATAAAATAATCTCGAACCTTTTATATGAAGTAGCATTATCATCTTAATTATTGTGAACTTATATTTTAGTAGAAATAAAATATTAACATCTTTTTATTTAAAAACAGTGTATGAAGCAGAAGAGGGATAAAGTCGTCACTCAATTGACAGAGGATGACAGTGCCGGCGAGAAGGTGAGAGATGGGCACCTTGCAACTATGAATGATGAGAAAGAGGTCGATGTGTTGTTTCAAAGAAAGGAGGATGCGCTTGAGATTTGTTATTCATTAAACAAATGTTTTATGTTAGCTTTTTAATCTCAGCCCTTGGTTTTATTTTTCCCACGTGTCACACATCTATGACTTAAAATGGGGTAAATTGAGAAAACCTAAATGGAGCAATGATGGACTTGCAGAAGTGATTGAAATTTGCAAAAAGACATGTCTTTTCTGAATTTTACAGTGGCATCAGATGCTTCTAATGGATTCCGGCGCTAAACACTCATCAACAACATCTCAACTATGTTGAATCTAATATTAGAGATTGCATTAATTTTAATATTTTTTTTCATAGTTTATGATTTTTGCTTGATAGACATGAGGCTAACTATTATCTAACTCAATACTCTCTTCATAATTTTGACTTAATGTGGATTGAAGAGACCCTACTTTATATTTTTGCAATCTTAACTTTTGATTTATTGTGAAACTTTTGTTAATGAAATTTTATTCAACGTAAAAAATAAAAATAAATATAATAGGTGGATCCAACGGTGGTTTTTAGAATGTAAATGAGATGGGTGTGTGAAATAATTAGATGGATCCAACGGTGGTTATCAAGCCTAAAAAAGTGGATCTGATGATATAGTTGCATAGATCTTGTCGAAGAGAGAGAAAGTACTTGCCGTCCTTTTGTGTTCAGAAAGACAAGTTAACCTAAGAGACTTCGGCTTCGAGTTATCCTCCTACTTTAGTTGTCTTCTCAAGTTTTTTTTTTTTTTTTTCCTTTCTCATAGTAACAGATTTTGATTATAAACCAAAGACTTCCATAATTTTTGTTCTTCTTTCTCCTCCAAGACGTCTCACAGATCTATGATTGTGCAAGGTTTTTTTTTTTCTTCTGAATTTCTTCAATAAACTGTTTCTCTTTGTTTTGGTCTGACAACCAGATTTTGAACCTATCTGTTCTTAAGATTATACGATGAATTATTACTGATCTTTTATGGTAGGGGACTATTAGATGTCTTTTTGGATGAATTATTCAAATCTTGATTTCATTTGTATATCGTATATGCAGATTTTGAAGCATGGGTTGCCGGAGAGATGACCTTGTTTCACCAACTAAGACCAGTGAAACAATTTTATGGCCATATTCAAGGTAAGTTTATCTTTATTTATGTTGAAATATGCTCCTTTAAGATTTGTTTAAATTGATTGAATGAAGTGGAGTGGCATAAATTAAATTCTCTTATTTCATATGTATTCTGTTCCGCTACTCAATATCTTCATACCTTAATGCATACTGTGTCATGAAAAAATTGGATTTGTTTTGACTTTTGCACTTGCATTCAAATGTTTTTTTTTCGTTTGACCACTTTTTTGAATTGTGTATCGTGTATATATATATCATTTTTAAACGTCAAGATACTTCAAAACATCCTTAATTCAATAAAAATCAAACATAAAGCCTATTGTTAGGTTCAACAACACAACAATGATCCTGTGTGATATCACATACTCTCTTCCTTTTTGTCTGCCCATTACTGAATAATCGAAGAACAATATAATGGAACAGAGCAGAGGAACAGAGTAAGATAGCAAAAAACAGAGAGATAAGGAAACTGAGATATATATAGAAACAAAGTAGGTTCTGCGAAGTTGTAAACAGAGAAATAAATCATTGAGTCGTGGGGTATTGGAAAGTATTGGAAACATTACAAGTTACGGGAAAGGTAAAAATTTCATTCCCTTAGTAACCAATAATGCTACTTTATTCGAAAAAAGAATAAGAAGGAGCGCTGGTAAACAGAAAACTAAATTGAACAATAAAAAAAAACCCTATAAACAAAACAGTATCGCACTATACAGAGGAGTATCACTATACAGCCAATATGGCGGCGATACAGTCACGATACAAGGTGTGGTAAGATACGTATTGGTGAAGGGTGTTTTCTATTGTATTGCGATATCTATCGTAAGTATCGTACGGTACAAGGTGTTTTGGGATACAAAGTAAGATGCGTACTGAAGAGTGTTTTCATATTGTATGTATGGTAGGATACTTACTACACTGCTTAGATGATTTTTGTTATAGGTGTTATAAAGTCTCATTTACAAATTTTACTTTTGTCTTGGTGTCGAGGTAGGGGTGATGTTCAATAATCGTCACTATAGTTATTGTCGAGTAAAAATGACAAGGGGGGAAAATAGTAGAAAAAAGTTTATATGAGCTATAAATTTTTGAAGAAAATATTATGTTTTAATTCTGCATAATAATTTGAGGGTAAGAATGAAATAAAAAAGTTATAACTCCTTGTGATAGTCATCATAGTAAACAAAGTAATTAACCAATGTCAACATTGTTTACGAGTTAAGCAAAATATAAGCAAAAAAAGGTCATATCAAATTTAACTGACTTCAGAAGCACATTGCCTTCAGAAGATGCAATCAATAAAAGGTCATATCAAAACATAAACCCAGCTGCAACATGGCAGACAGATGCAATCAATAAAAGGTCATATCAAATTTAACTGACTTCAGAAGCACATTGCCTTATCCAATTCCAACGAGCTGCCATTCATAAATGCCTCTGTAAAAAGGAAAAAAAAGTGAGATCAAGATAATTGTGTTCAAGAAATCAAGTGAGATTAATAATATCAAATGTTAATCTCACTGCCAAACACTCCATAAAACTAAAACAAAAGGGAAATATTAAAAATCTGCAAAATGTGAACAACAACTAGATCTATTACTTAGACAAATATATACACAAAGGTACTTTAGGCTTATGTTATTAAGGGACAATCAACTCATTGTATACATTAATTGCTATTAATGCTAGAACTAGAAGTTCATATCAGATGCAACAACATAGTCTTCCCAATCTCAAATAGATAATTAAAAACTAGAGTAGTGAACACAATTAAAAACTCAAACTCAATGTTGTTTTCCAATAGAAAGAATATCGGGTTGACATTTAAATTCTTTAATGAAAAGATGGAATTGTTTGATAGATTAAACCCTCAGCCTCATGCACTTATATTCAATAGTTCACAATTAAGATCCCTTAATTATAAGGATAACAACAAGTACTAATATCATAAAGATGTAAATATAATATCTGTACAATAGAAAACTAAATCAAGGCAAAGTCTCAACAAATATAAATGATTACAGTGATTCAATTAATTTACTCGAAGAATGCAGACATGAATCTACCCCATTATGAAACACATCCACAAATGTACAACCTCAAACTCACTAAACATTAATGAATCACCACACATCCTTGTAGAAAATGTTTATCAAAACAACACTCGTATTTATATGTTAATATGCAGTTTAAGATTCTATTTATCTCTAGATGCTATGATATCCTGCATTCCTAATTTGTGATTTTAAATCTAATACATTGTATGCTAAATGGTATTTTTTTCACCTACAGGGTCTTGAAGGCATTGTAAAAACCTTCACGCGGTTTACCCAGGTCAGCTTTAGTCTCTCTGCCGTCTGTCATTGTTATTGGTGGCGGAAAGCCAAAATCTGTCTTAAAGCACTATGGCTCCAACACTGCCGATATTTGCCAACACTGTAGGTCATAATAGAATGATTTCTTATACTAAATAACATATTTCTAGGTTTTTTTCTGTTTCTCCTTTGGGCCTCCACTCTTAATTGGCCCATTCACACACCCAAAACCCTTGGGTGTGTTTGGTTTGGAAGAGAATTTGGGAAGGGAGAAAGAGATGTTATCATATTTTAAAAAGAAAACATCCTTGAGTTTAGGACAACATATAATTTATGATTAAATAAAAAACCAATCCTATGAGAAACTTTTTAATTTTCTTCCCTCTTCTCACTTTAGGAGAGAAAACAAACGGAATGGGACCCACCACTTATTCTTATCTTTTCTTAATGTCTATTCTTGCCGTCTCCAACTTCTCTTCTATATCCCTCTCTCCTCTATTTCTCTCAAACCAAACAAAGGCTTAGTGATTCTTTTAACACATAAACCTAATATCATAACTACATGGAATTTAGAACAGGATTAGTATCATAACAGGAATCATTTATTAGAACTAGAAAGAATTGATTATAGTGATTAACTTAATTTACTCAAAGAATGCAGACATAAATGTACACTGTTATGAAACTCATCCACAAATGTACAACCTCAAACTCACTAAACATCAAGGAATCACCAAACATCCTTGTAGAAAATGTTTATCAAAACAACACTCATATTCATGTGTATGATAGAAACCACATGCCAGTACCCCTCAAGAATAGACAAAACACTAAAAATTTACAACATCTTTAGATTCATGTTACCTTAAAACCAACATGTAAGTAACAGCCTTCAATTATACAAAATCACGACTAGAAATATTCATTTAAGCAACAAATTAATAGAACAGAGAAATAGCTAAAACAAATACAAGCAGAAATTTTATCAATTATATTGCCATATACATGCTAACATATACAAACATGAGTAATAAGAACCCAATAAGTCAACTAAAAATCAAGAACAAATAAAATCAACAGCAAAAAAACAAGAACAAAGAAAATCAACAGCAAAATCCTTATACAGAAAATGCAAAACAACGTCGAAAAAACGTAGAGAGAGATAGAGACATTGCAATGTACTATTGTGGTGTCGTCCCCAAACAAAATTGAGAGGGTTGAAGTTGAGTTGACGCGATTCGCGAACGCTCGAGTTAGAGAGAAAACACAGGAGTCTTGGGATGAATCAATTTAAGTTCTTAATTTGGAATTTGAGGCTAGGGTTCTAGAGTAATTTTCAATATGGAGTTTTTCAATTAAAAACTTTCGGAGAGCTTAATTAGGTTGTCTAAATATTCAGGAACTCCAGATTTGAAGGTGTTGTTCTATCTCCTACTTTGTTTTCTATTATTTATTTTTCAAATAGTGTTAGGTATCCGGTGGTATTGTTAGGGTAACTGCTGATGCAGTCAGTTATTTTAATATATAGTTATTTAGGAGCAGTTAGCATTTTGTATAATATGCAGTATTTGTGTTGATTAGGAGCAGTTAGGCAGTTTATGCAGTAATTTGTATTGATTAGGAGCGGTTACAGGCAGTTTATGCCCTTAGTTTGTATAAATAAGGCCATTTGGCCACAACAGTAGGGAAATTCAAAATTGTTCAATTAGGAACCTTATTGGTTTTGGGCAGAGAGAGAAATGTCTCTTCTCTGAGGAGCTTTTGCTCTGGGATTACAGAGGGATAATCTTCTGTAATATTTTCTTTTCAATCAATAATACTATTTCTTTTGATTCTCTTTAATTTGGGTTCCTATCAATTGGTCCGACCTACCGGATACGAGAAGGAAACCAGTGTTATCGGAGATGGATGGAATATGGACTTTGAAGTATAAACTATCACAATTTACTGGGACAGATCCTGCTGGATGGATCACAAGGGCTGAAATGTTCTTTGCAGATAATGAAATTCACTCATGTGATAAGTTGCAGTGGGCTTTCACGAGTATGGAGGATGAAGAAGCGTTGTTGTGGTTTTATTCTTGGTGCCAAGAGAACCCAGATGCTGACTGGAAGTCATTTTCTATGGCCATGATTAGAGAATTTGGAGCACAGATGGAGCACTCAACAGATAAACAAATGGTGCAAAATCATGATCAAGAATCAGAACCAAAACTGTGGAAGATGACAGAAAAACACGATGAACCAGTATTAGAGAAGACCATCAACGATGGAGAAGGAAGGTACGTCAATGAAATTTCACCTTCATCGGAAAAGGTTGTTGATGCTAAAATGGAGAACATTCAAACAAAGAAGAGTCGCAAGGATAATAGAATTGAGGGAAGAGCATTGAACGAGAAAGGGACAGATGAAGAAACGAAAGCAAGAAGAAAATCTTACATGACAGTTAGAAAAAGAGAGCAAGAGGGTCGGGTTTACCCACAACCTCCGCTGGAGCCATTCCCTCTGAATTTGAAAGAAAGGAGTTGCAAATATAAAACTTTGTATGTGGCTTGGTTGTTTGAAGGGGGCTTGTCAAGGTTCCAACAATGGGATCCTGGGGGCAAAAAAATTCAAGTTAGTTTCTTTAACTCGGCCTTGAGGACAATAGCGGTCGGTAATGTTAGGTATCCGGTGGTATTGTGGGTAACTGCTGATGCAGTCAGTTATTTTAATATATAGTTATTTAGGAGCAGTTAGCATTTTGTATAATATGCAGTATTTGTGTTGATTAGGAGCAGTTAGGCAGTTTATGCAGTAATTTGTATTGATTAGGAGCGGTTACAGGCAGTTTATGCCCTTAGTTTGTATAAATAAGGCCATTTGGCCACAACAGTAGGGAAATTCAAAATTGTTCAATTAGGAACCTTATTGGTTTTGGGCAGAGAGAGAAATGTCTCTTCTCTGAGGAGCTTTTGCTCTGGGATTACAGAGGGATAATCTTCTGTAATATTTTCTTTTCAATCAATAATACTATTTCTTTTGATTCTCTTTAATTTGGGTTCCTATCAAATAGTGACAAGTTTGACTGCCTTTATATGTTAATATGCAGTTTAAGATAGTATTTATCTCTATATGTCGATGCTAAATGATATTGTTTTCACCCACAGGGTCTTTTAAGGCATTGAAGAAAACTTTCATGCGAGAAACCTACACGGGCTTTAGACAGGTCAGTTATATTCTCTCTTTGCTCACCGTCGGTATTATTGAATTGTGGACCATGGCGGAAAGCCATAATCCTTCATAAAACGCTATGGCGCCGCCATGGCTGGTACTTTACAACACTGCTCCCTGTCCTGCCTCTCCCTTCACTTTCTCGAAAGAAAATAATAAAATGAAGAGGAAAATTGGAGCAGAAAAAATGTAGACTATTAATGTAAAAATAGGGCCTGCTAGTTTATAGTCTTATACTAGATAAATTATTGCCTGCTAGTTAATATTGATGTTATCCTCTGTGTTATCCTGTTTAGACAATGGTCTGGGATTTTATCCTGTATAGACGATGGAACGGTGCTAATTAGTAAGTATTAAGCTGGAGCAACATACACTTTCAGGGAGCTGCATGTGTTTGTCTAAATATTCAGGAACTCCAGATCTGAATGTGTTGTTTTATCTCGTACTTTGTTCACTAAATTAACTTAGGAGTTTACAAAAACAAGGCGTCATGCCTCATTTACATAAGTATTGCTATGTCTGTTCCAAGCAGAGTTTAAATCAGTTTAGCCAACTTTAACTTTTATTACCACATCTTCATTTCATGTGCATTTTAATATAGGTTTGTGTACTGATATGTTCAACCAATCCTTTAGTTGCAGATTGTAGCTAGAAACCTGGTATTGTTGAAAGAGTTCATTTTATGACTATATTAGACAAACATTTAAATGCTATGAATAGACACAGATTAGATGACAATTGAGAGGGTACCTGTGCTCAATTGAACTCTAATTTCCATTTCACTCCAAGTCGAGCCATACCAGTTTGCTTATTGAACTTTGCCTGCCATTTTAGTTTTTGTTGCAGCTCTTTTGGCAGTTGCTTCTTAACAAACTTTATTGTTCCCTGCAGCTCTTCTGGAAGGTTGTCAAGACAAACCTTGGTTGCATGTTTCCACTCCTGAGGCAATTTCCACTTGTCAGGCAATTTCCACTGACTCAGTGCCTTAATCTCAACTTCTGCTTTAACATACTGTTTAGCGCTAACAGAAAGTTTGCCATTAAAAGCTGCCCCAAGTCTTCTTAATTGAAGCTTCCACACGTTGTCTGCTTGGGTATGGCTATGTTCGGCTTTAATCTTGAGCCTATATTTGGAATTAATTTTACCGTTCACTGCCAACAAAATCCCTTTTGGTTTCCTGTACAAGACCACCAAAACAGTTTCAGGTATATGTGAAAAGAAATGCATATTTATAACATACTGTTTCTTCTAACTAAATGTTCTTACACATAAACCCCTCCTTTCAGGAAAGGCAAATCCACCAATGCTGATGCAACCATGGTGGTGGTGGTTGCGAAATTGAAACCCAAACGTGCGTCAAGAGTAGTGCCATAGTGGAGTCGACCCATCAATGCAAAACTTCTCAAGGCTTCTCCATAGTTATAGTAGTTTGCTAACACAGAACATGGATATGAGAAGTCTTCAAGATGGTATTCAGCACCTACACCCTAATGTTAAAAAAAAAAAAAGTATAAATGTATGTAAACAAATAATTGAATTTTGTAATTTAACGTTATCACTAACATATTCCTTAGGTCCTGCTTGTAGTTTGAAATTTGGGTTGAACTTAAGCTGATTGAAGTAGCAGTTTGCTTTGTTTCCAAATTCAAAATGGGTTCCAAAGTTTCCAATCTGCCCACATGAACAAACCATAAATTATACTATATCTTAATGTCAGATTATAGTATATTGTACTATTAATTAATGTACTAAATAACTAACCATGAAAAGCAACGCTTCACCACCCAATTCATAGTCAACTTTCTTTCGCTTCTTTCCAATAATCAAATCTGTAAAGAAAAATTTATCAAAATCATAAATTAATTATCAATCAAAGAAAAATTTGTCAAAATCATAATATAATTACCAATCAGTGATTAAAGTTTGAAATTATTAAATACCTTTCACACCAAGTGCCATTGTCATCCAATGCATCTTCACCAGTGTCCAAATCATCTTGCAACGATGAGAATTGAGATTAGGGTTGATTTGGGGGTAGAGTGAATAGTACGAGTGTTTGATTTGGAATAGAGTGAATAGTACGATAACGAGGGTTTGGGGGGTAAAATGGAACTTTAGCTTAGAGTGAATAGTACGATAACGAGGGTTTGGGGGGTAAAATGGAACTTTAGCTTATTTATTACAAGCCGAGATTTCTTTCAGTGTATTTTTACTTCCTCCTTTGAATATCGTTTTCCTTATTTTGAGAAAAATGTTCAACTTTTTTTCCTTTTCATTAATGCATTTCTATATAATACAATGTGATATTTTGAAAAATCATCAATTATTTATTATTATACCGTATTTTTTTTTTTTTTTGGTGTTGGTAATTCGGTCTCAAGGGAAATAGAGTTTTTGTAATTCAGAGTTTGATTGAAAAGTAAATAAAGTCCGCAAAAAAATTGTTCCACCTAAAAATCAAACAAAAATTCTCCTAAATAATTCATTCTTGGTAGAGCTAATAACCATTTGAGCTAAATTGCTTGGTTACACTTTTAAGTTCTTTAAAAGCATAGTAGTGCAATTAGGTAATTTAACCTTTAATAATTAGGACACATGTTAATGATTCCATAAGTGTTTATTGAAAAAAGTTTTTTTTTTTTTAAACTTGAATTTTCCAAAAGTTTTAGCATTAATTAGGGCGTGTTTGTTTCAAGTTTACCAAATTTATTCTTAGGAATAACATCGCTTGGAATATATAGATGTAAATTTTATTACAAGGTATTTAGAAAAAAGATGTTTGGTTAACATTATAATATTCCAAGGAACCTTAAAACTAGGGATTATAATAGGTAGTTATACATGATTTTATTCCCATCTTCATGGGAACTTTATTCCCACCTTTTTCTTTGGGAAATTTTTTCTATTCCCATGAACGTTTTATACCCTGGAATAAAATTTAGTAAACTTGTAACAAACACAGGCATGCATATTTCTATCTTTTTATTCCTGGGAATCTACGAATATATGATTTTATTTCCAGGAATCTACAATTATAACTTGAAACAAACACACCCTTAGTTTTATTGAAAATGAGTAAGACTGAAAAATTGACAAGTTACACCTTAAACCGTCTAAACAACGATTAATTAAAAACACAAATCCAAACTTTATACAAATTAAAATGAATGGAGGGAGTAATTAATATCTCTTGTCTTTTGGTGGTGTCCAGGGTTCGAACCCCAATCCTTACATATATTATGCATTGTTCTTACCAACCGAACTAACTTCACGAGGATATGAATAATTAATATCTTTTTTGGTGGTGGCTGGGGTTCAAACCCCGGACCTTGCATATATTATGCATTGTTCTTATCAACTGAGCCAAGCTTACGGGGACATGAATAATTAATATCTATAAACATCAACACTATTACTCCTTGTCAAAAAAATAAAATCAACATTATTACTCTAAGTAATTATTAAACTAATATTAATTAAATTTGATCTAATAATTGATTAAATATAATAAAATTTTAATTAATTAATTTACTAAACAATCATTATTAATTACATAATTAATGTCTAACTAATTAAGCTAAATAATTATTACCTACCAATTTTTAAGATATTTTAGCTTTTGATCAAAAAAATTGATTTCTTTTATCCTAAAATGGATCTATACAACACTTAAGAGAATTTCCTTATTTTAACTCCAAAAATTGATTTCCTTAATCAATTCTAGTCAATTAACATTTTGTTTTTTTAGTATAATTAATATCACTATTCGAATTAGTAGAAATTACGTTAGTCTAGAACAATACAAATATGAAAGTCACTAAAACCAAAAAAGATAAAATTGTTAACAAAAAGATGGCATAATGCATACAATTCTAACAAAATAAAGCTGTCTAAAATTTTCATACGGATCTATAACGTTGAAGACACCAAAGTCAGTTTGAATTTGTAATGAACATAAAATAAAGAAAATCCGTCAATATGAATCAAATGAACAATGTAGTAAGATAATAAATCAAAACGCTGTTTTAAGACGATTAACAACACAAAACCGTCATAGACAACGAAATCACAAAAGAAAAACCAAATATATGTAAAAAAAAATCACTTATTTAAATATAATGAGAAGAAAAAACAATTTAAAATGGTGATTTCAGATATAAAATGGCTATAAATTTCATTTTTCAATGAATAAAGGAGAAAAGAGGTGACTAAGTCTTCTGTGGAGGCGACTAATCAATTAGCATTTTTTTTTAAGAATAAATCAGTTAGCATTATTGATTTTAAGGAATCAATTAGCATCCTTTTTTTTTTTTTTGAGGAATTAGCATCCTTATTAACCTGTAATCTACTATTCAGCTCATGACTCAAGCAATTTCTAAGTCTTTTTTTTGAGTAACAATTTCTAAGTCTTTAACTACATAACTTAACGTCAAAAAAAAAAAAAAACTACAGAACTTGATTTTTGCTAACTAAAATCAATTATTCGAACCGGTCATCTTATAAATATATGTCTGCATCCCAAAAATCAATTTCTTAAGGTCATTTTCTTAGAACTAAATATCAATATTAACATCACATGATTTACACGAAATACATGTACAAACACACTATCAAACATATTAATATCAATAACATACAATTAACATGAATTCAACGTATAATCACAAACTTCAAATTCATCAGTATCCTATAAGCAAAAGTTGTGATTTCTCTTAGCAGTACATGGTAAACTTCTGTGACTGATTAATGGACATAAAATATTACAAATTGATGAATCCTACAATTACAAATTGATGAATCCTACAACAATTATGAAAATGGAATAGACGAAATAAACTGCAAAAACCAATGCAATTTCCGTACGAATCGACCCCAATGAACAAAGCTTCAAAGAACTCATTCACTTTCGAATTTAATTTATATATGCACTGCTAACAATGCAAAATAGTTTTATTGAGTCCAATTTCATCTTATTATTTATTTGTTGTTTTTAAGTACTTTAAACAAAATTTATTTTGACATATTTAGATAGTGTATTATTTATTTGTTTAAGTACTTTTAAAAAAATATATTTTGACATATTTAGATCGTGAGATCGAAATGAAGATTTGTGTAAATTAAAACAACTAAACTCTTCTTTTTATTGATACTGTTTGAGTAAATATTATTTAAAAAGTAAGATATTATTTTTTTTGTTTCGAATAGATTCTTTGCCACATTAGACTATCCTATTTGATGTGTATTAGACTCTAAATGTGAGTATCAATATAAACCAAAATTCAAATCTTAGTAGTTCCCATACCACGGGAATCTAATTTTTTTGCTAGGTTCAACCCTTGTTTGTTTGTTTGTTTGTTTGTTTGTTTTTTTTAATAAAAAATTATATATAATGTTTCTACTTTTTTTTTTTAGAGGACTAAATTAATTTGTTTTTAAAAACATGCAAGGTTTTTTCGCTTTTTGTTTTGAGTAAGATTTTTTCTCGATCTCAAAACGATTGATCTCCATATGAATGTTCCATGTTCCATATGTTCTAATAATTCATTTACGTTATCATAGAAGTCTTCAAATATATGTTTTAGGACATAGGTTTTGTCGTATTTGATATCATAGATAGAAGTCTTCAAATATTGCACGATTGCAATAATAGACTAGTAATACTAAGGGATACCTCATCCATTGCAAAATCAAAACAAATTACAACGGAAGATTCACTAGCAGCCAGTGAAATAATTCAAATTGAAGCCCTAGTTCGTATGACTGCTTAAAAATTTTCATAAAGGAAAACACTTTTGAAAACGAAACATTTTTTCTGACGGTATTTTAAAACGAAACATAAAACAATTTAATATTTTTTAATTATTTAATTAAAAAAACTGTCACATGAATGTGTTATTTAATACGATTTCATAAATCGTATTTATTGATTTTTTTTTCCTCACAATTTTGAGAAATAAATTGGCATAGTTTATCATACATAATTTCTATATCTCTCATACTAATATGTGACCATTAAAAGCACCCAAATGACGTGTACTGTACATATATTTACATTTTCCATAATTAATTTGACTATGTTAAACCATTAAAAGTTTGTTGCTGCATAAATTCACTCACAGATGATCATTTTTTTGAGTTCTACTCATCATGAATCGAATCATGAAACGATTCATAGAGAGATGAAATCTTGACAAACTAACCAAGAAAACTTCACTTTCACTTGTTTACATCACATCTTCAAAACATTCTTCAATTTGACAAGGGAATATTAAACTACTACCAATTACTCCTATGTAGAGATGTTTTATATGCGACATTATTGAGACTTGAAAGTATTAGTATCTGTAAACAAAACATACATTGCTATCTTTTAGAGAAAATACATTTTCAATATCTTGGAAGAAACAAATATTCTTGATTGTAAACCAAATGATCCTCATATGTATCCCAATTTGAAGCTTCTACAAAATCGGAGAAAATCATAATTCAACTTTAATAAAAGAGGAGAAAATGAGATGTTGATTGAGTGTTACAAAATTAAAGGTGTCAAAAATCATTCATCTACTTTAATAAAATGCTTCGTATTATATTATTGTTGTTGGACTCTTATTTTGTTTTGATAAATACATTATTTTTGTGCTCCTTTATTTCATTGAATAATTTCTCATAGCCCCACCATTTCTCAAACCACACATTATTCATTCAAATTACACGGTAAAAAAAGCGTACGAAATTCAGTAAATATCATAAAAGCAAATATAGTAGGGGTTACAAACCAAT
The DNA here is from genome assembly GCF_051527215.1 of Medicago sativa. Taxonomy (NCBI): domain Eukaryota; kingdom Viridiplantae; phylum Streptophyta; class Magnoliopsida; order Fabales; family Fabaceae; genus Medicago; species Medicago sativa. Next base: position 24,085,943 of record NC_140753.1, on the reverse strand, counting down.
CGGAACAAAACTTGGTTTTGGAAAATACCATTTCCTATTAAAAATCACCTACTCTCTTGCTGTCATTTCTCACATTCCAATCAAACTCTTAAAAATCTTCAACCACATCCAAAGCATTTTGAGTTTGGCTATATTTTATTCGGGTTCAACCCGTGCTACAATTTTTATTTTTATTATTTTTTTAACTTAACTGTTTAATTTGAGTTTGATTATTGAATTGATCGTTTCAACCTGTACGTGTACCTAGTGGATGTATAGAGGTCTAGTTATAGTTAGCTATTGGGAAGGGATAGAAATTAGAACCATTGCACGTGGTGTAAAAAAAGAAGAAAAGGAAAATGGTTACAAATTCAGTAATATTTTAATAAATTATGTGTAATCAACTCTTTAAGAGTATATCTAGTGTTCTTTCCAACATATAATTCTCTCTTTTAGGTTCTTTCACAAATCATAAGTGGCCAAAGACACTTGTTAACGAGTACATCTTTGCTCCATTTAAAGAGCCTCTATTTATACCATTTCATTTCATGGATGTTACCATTTCACTCCTTGTTAACATGGCTAAAAAAATATTATCATACATGGCTAAAAAAGTTGGAGATCATATCATACCCCAAGTTACACGGTTTAGATATCTTGGGTCCATAGTACAAAATGACGGAGAAATAGAAGCTGATGTACACCATCGTATTCAAGATGGGTGGTTGAAATGGAGAAGAGCCTCAGGTGTTTTGTGCGATAAGAAAGTACCACTTAAGTTGAAAGGAAAGTTCTATCGGACAACAGTCAGACCGGCAATGTTGTATGGTACGGAGTGTTGGGCGGTTAAGAGCCAACATGAGAGTAAAGTAAGCGTAGCGGAGATGAGGATGTTGCGTTGGATGAGTGGTAAGACTAGACATGATAGGATTAGGAATGACATCATTAGAGAGAGAGTGGGGGTAGCACCTATAGTAGAAAAGTTGGTAGAAAATAGGCTTAGATGGTTTGGACATGTAGAGAGAAGACCTGTAGACGCCGTGGTAAGAAGAGTAGATCAAATGGAGGAGAGTCGGGTTAAAAGAGGTAGAGGGAGACCTAAGAAAACCATTAGAGAAACCATTAGAAAAGATTTAGAGGTCAATGAGTTGGATCCAAATATGGTATTTAATAGAACATTATGGCGGCATTTGATCCATGTAGCCGACCCCACTTAGTGGGATAAGGTTGGGTTGTTGTTGTTGTTGTTGTGTAATTGAATAATTACATGCCATTAAATCGTGACCTTTAATTTTGTTTCCATAAACTAAATTTTCAATTTATATTACTATGTATGTTAGGTCCCCTTACATCCCTAAAAAAAAAAAATTTGTATGCTTGATTTTGTGGTGATAAGAATTGATTTTAAGTGAGATTTATCTAAAAATGAGTTGAAGTTAAAATGATTTATGTTTAGATAAATTCATGTAAAAGTGAGATGTACCATAAATTTGTGTAAAATTCAATTATAGAATAAAAAACTACAAACTTAAGTAAAATCAATTCTACTAGAAAGCAACCAAACTTGCTAAAACCAATTTTGCCTCCTCTAATAATGGAAACATACGCATAGTCGACTGGGTCAAAAAAATATTGTCTCCATAAAAAATTTACATTACGGAACTCTAGAGACTCGAGACAGCTCTACTTGGTAAAATGCAACAAAATTTCAATTATTGGTGTAGACATTGCAAGTATAACTTCACTAAAATTAGTAGTAGTCGTTTATTCTTTTATACATCAATAGTGTATAATGAGAGTGTAACATCCAAAGAGTATACTGAGAGAATTCCTTTCTTATTTTTACGAACAAGGAGAGTATTCTTTTCTAATTGTCGCTTTTGCAAACAATTTTTTTTTGTCTAATTGATGTTTCTAATGTAACAGTAACATTAACTTTTATTCTGTCAATAATATCATTAATTATTAATTTCAAATAGTAAAGTAAATGGAATAAAATAATAAATTGTTAAGTGCGTACTATAAAGAAAAGATCGTGCTTAATTTTTAACCTTTTGAGAATGTAAGGCATCAAAAAGGAATAAAGAAATCCAAATTAGGTTGGCATCCAAAATTCCCTACAATCATATTATGAACAACCCACCACTGATAATGATATATACAAAATTCATGTTATGTAAATTATAACTACGCTCTGAAAAAGCTAGGAACTCGAGCCAAGAGCAGGCTGCATTCAGATCAAGGTATAAAATGATCATGATCCATCCACATAACCTTTCGTCTTTTGACCAGACGCCTTCTTCCTTGCAACACCGACCCCAACCGCCACAGCCGCTGCAAGTACAACTGCAATACGATGCAATGATAAAATCATTAAACAAAGAAACAAAAGCCACACTTATATTTTCTTGTGATTTAATTTTTTTCTTTTTCTTTTCAGAACTCAAAAGTAGAATTGGTCAAAAGAACATGAAACAAACGGGTGAATAATTGATTCAGATCAAGTCGCCCAATCCCAACAGCAACAGCGGAAACAAAACAGGTTAAATGGGAACACTGGGGGGACCCGTTCAATTGCATAAGACATCAAGGTTATACGTGACAAATCATTGGAAAATCAAAACGAGCCATGAAACCAAAAGAGATAACACATGAACAAATCACATCATCCAAAAGGAACTTAATCAACAACTAACAAGTAAACCTAAAAACTGATATACCTGAAAAAAACATACGAGAGACAAGGCTATGGAACTGCTTGCGGGCTTTTCCAAGTTCAGTTTCTGGAATGCTTAAATGAGGGTGCTCAGCAGCAGTTACAATTCGGCGAAATATACTGTTGAAATCCTCTAACTTCACACTGATTGGCATGGGAGCCTTTACTCCCATGTCCAGACTAACCTACAAAACAGATTAGTATGTCAACAGTTGATGGAGGATAAATCATAAAATGAACTCCAATAATCAGGTTTATAGCTACAATCTGCAACTAATGGATTGATTGAACATGCATAAGAACACAAACCTATATTAAAATGCACAAGAACTGAAAGTTGGCTAATTAATAAAGCTTAGCAGAGCAATCACAAACTACAAATCAATTTGTAGAGTCGATTTAAACTTCTACTTGAAACAGGTATAACAATATTTATGTAAATGAGGTATGATGCCTTATTTTTGTAAATTGAGATATAGCAATATTTCCAAAATCTTAGTTAATAGCTTGAAACTGCCATTCAACGATGACATACAATAAAAATCCTGTATAATGTAAATGCGCAGAAAAAATCACAAATCCAAAACATCTCAATATACAAAAAGCGAAACAAGAAAAATTAACTAGCTTTCAATCTGCATAATCAGTGATTCAAATGTCAATCTGAAGATCAAAGCATACATATACACGGACTACATCCAAGACTTGTAATTCACCACATTAAATATCTATTTATCTAACCTATCCAACAATTACGTACAGCAAAATGCATGCACAATTATGCATATATTATGCATATGACCATGCAAATGAATATGTTAATGAAACATACCCTAGTTGCCTCGTGTATGGCCATTGTAAATGAATCCTGATCATTTTTAGCTGCAACTATAAGACAGGGCACTTTAAAGCCAGTATCTTCTCCATGACGCACAATTTTTAACAAGAGTTCAGATGATGCCTTCCATGACAACTCATCAGACCTAAAATGAATATTTAGTTAGCTGAGCTCTAAACAAACACATTTTTCCAGGCACTTGGTATGAGTTGCCCGAGGTCCATACCACATGAACATGTAATCATGAAATTACATACAGTAGAGTGGTAAATTTGAACATAATGAATACCATGCAGACACAGTGACTTATAAATCTTATTTTTAAGTTGTTTGAAGCTTATGTAAGTACTCCGTTCGATTTCAACTATAAACAAAAAAAAAAAAAAAATTGGTGCTCTAACATTTTTTTTTGAGAGGGTTTGGTGCTCTAACATATAGAAATAAATTTAATTACTTTCACCCCTGTTGAATAATGTAATCCCTAGTTAATATAGCTTTTATTTTCCAACTACCCTTTTGTTCCCGTGGAACACTTTCCCATGAATGAAAGTGTATGAAATACAATTACCGTTTTGATAACATGAAGAAAAATAATTACGGTTAAATAAATTTTTAATTAGTGTAAAATTAGGTATTATTGTTTATAATAGAGACTAGAAGGGGTAATTCACAATTATTAGTTTGAAAAATCAACCCAGAATTTTTGGTTTTCATCTATAAGTTGTTTGATGAAGTTCATCCAAATGCAGAATGAAGTTTTTATAAATCCTTTTAATTTCAAATGTTGAAAAGTTGCTCGTTAATTAAAAAAACACGGAAACAAGTTATGATTTTTCAATTTATATACAGTAAAGGTACCAAGTAATGATTTAATAGTAAAACCTATTCATATAATAACAGAAAAAGGTTATCCATAATTTCTATTATATAACGGCATCATGAACTTTAATATCAGCAGTTGTCACCACTCACCTGTCGTGAACAAACATTGCAACGTCACAAGAGGCCAAAGACTCCTTATTGGTCAGTAGCTTTTCGACTCCAGCTTCAGAAATCTCTCTCAGCACAAGATATTTTTTGTTTTCCTGCAAACAAAATGATAAGCCATGAATTGGAAGATATCAATGCCAAGATATACAAAATGAATACATCAAATGAAGACTTTGATGTGGGATAAGGTGAAAAAAATTAAATGTTTTTCTCTGTCACATTAAGAAGCCAATGTCAAATGTCAATTACGTATCATTTACCGTAAACATATCAACAGCTTTTACACCATAACGATCATCGTAAGTTGGATTGTAAGCTTCAGAATACAGCCTGCATTATGAATTTAACAACAATAAGATGAAGTTCAATAATTAAAGTAGTTTAAGAAGGAATCTTCAAAACAACAACTAAAATACCTTCCAATCAAAGAATTCAATAATGCAGATTTCCCGGTCTGCATAGGCCCAAAAACGAAGCACTGAAATACATTTCTTTTTGATTGTTGTTTTTTGCGATCCACGTGTCGCCTCCTAGTCACATGGATAGCAGATGATGGATCACGAGGGTAGCCGATATATACCAAATTCTCCATGGTAAATCTTGGGTTTATAAGTGTCATAAGTGCCCACTGTTCAGAAAACATAATATGTAATATAAAAACAACGGTGATGCAAATTAAATGCTATATGCACTGAAAAGATACACAGACCAGACATACAGTCAGTCATACATCATGTAAAACTGAGTCGACCTTGATTCTCAAAATTCTTTTCAAATTTAGCGGTAAAACTTACAAACCAGCACACCACTCTTCTACAAACATTGTTCAACAAAATATATGGAAGAGGGACTAGAGACATGATAAAAGAAATGTGCACCTCTGACAAAAATGCATCAAGTGATAGTCCTCCAAATGCAGTCCTTTCTACAGCATCCATGTATGGATTTTCAATCCAGGGACTGCAATTAAAATTCATATAATATCAAATAACATTGCCAAGAGACCTAATTGATATTCAGACTCGGGAAATCAATCTACCTCTCTGGGGCAGTAGAAAACAATTCTTCAAGTTCCCGAGGTTGCAGCGTCCCATCCTAGAGGAATGAAAAGATCTGGTTAATTTGCAAATTGTATAACAATAAAGTCAGGTGAGAAAATGTCCAAAAAATGGCTGGGGAGCAGCATGAAAAAGTGAAATTATTTATTTTTTCAAGGTTGTTTACGCAAATGACATACGTGATCACTATCAAATTCATCAAAGACCGTCTCCAAGAAATCAATTGCTTCATTCGTCAATTCAACACTCTGCACATATTAAATCCAATGAGAATAGAAAATGAAATAAGTTCCCTATAGTCAACAAATTGAATACAAACAGGTATAACATATAAAGAACATAATACACAAGGTCACAGTTCATCTAAAAAAAACACCTGATCAGGTGCACGTTTCAAAGGGGGAATCAAATCATCAGCAAGCTTGATATCATCAGTATATCCGAACTTTCTGAGAACGGTCCAGGTTGTCTCAAGAGGCCCTTTTTCTATGAAAGTGGCATGAAGAAATAGAAATCCTGGTAAAGTAAGTCCTTGTTCATTCACACCTTCAGGCAGATGTTTTTGCACAAACTTCTTTACACCCAAAAGTTCATGTGGTTGGAAAGGAGCTTTGAAACATTTAACCTGCAGATAGTTTTCTTAGATTTTTAATAAATCTTAAACACAAAATAACCTACTATAGCATAACCTACCATAACATGATGTGAACAAGGTTATATTGAAGCTACAAGGTGTCAGACTATTATACTCCGATAATAAGCAAGCTACAAATTTGACATTTAAGAAGAGGATGAAAAATTATAACCTGGAAATTATTCAGTTCAGAATCGTTAAGGGCACCGTCCTTATCATAGTCACAGAGGATAAAAATCCGCTTCAGAGCCCGCCTACATCGAGGCTTTAGAGTCTGTGACTCCTGATCAAATAAAGGTCCTATGGGATACAGGGCAGCCTTTTGTGCAAAGAAGAAAACTTCAAGGACCTTCAACAAGGAAATATAATCAGAATCGTATGAACTTTAAAGTTAGATTTCAAAAAAGGATGAATTCGATTGCAATAGTATGAATAAAAGGTACCTGGATATGCCTAGATGCTGAACACTCAATGTATGTTTCAATCTCGCGGAACTGCTGCATTATTGGTGACATCAACTGTTCTAGGTTCACCTGCTGGTTTTCATCTCGCAGATCAAGCTTACACCCAACCAGTAGAACTGGAACTTTGACCTGTTCATGATTATAGTATACAGATGAATATTCCTCTGGATTATGACAAGGAAAACCAATGATATATTCTCTTTTGGACCTAACTGGTATGTCGGTTTCTATGTTCAACTATATTAAACAAACATAAAAAATGCAATTAAAGTTCTTCTAAGCAAATGAGTAAGACTATTGAACTGTTAGGATTCTTTTAAATAAAGGGAATTATTCATCACCGTAATTTTATTGAAAAGTACACAAGAAATTCTACTCTCTTCACACCGGTTAAACCGGTCTCAATGTCTAAGAATGATAAAAAGATCCTAAACTAAGTTGGGGAATTCTGATTAATAGACTTCTTAAAACAGAAATACAAAAAGGTAAACAACTAACTAACAACCTTAACAGTACCTATCCATCGCGCCTAACACACAAACAGCCACACAACTAACTATCAAAGGCCTAGATTAATTCTTATTTGGCCAAATACATCATGCAGTCCTTTAAGTTAGATGTTTATAACAAATTAATCCTTGAAGTTTTTTTTTTGTAACATAACTTAAAAACCAATTTGTTATAAACATCTAACTCACGGGACTGCAGGATGCACGGCCTTCTGATTTCTAACTATAGAAAATCCTTAGAACCCTTTCATTAGGATCAGTGACATCTTGTATAATAGGAACAATAAGCATAAATGAAATTACAACTTGAAAGGTTATGAAATTGTAATAACTTTATGACGTAACAACCATATAGTAAATGAAATTGTTAATTCAACATATGACAAATATAATACATACTGGAATCAAATTACAAAAGAAATAGGGAAAAAATTCCATTGATTACATAGGCAATGATAATCTAACCTACCCTCCAGAAGTTGAATACAGCACCCAATAAGCACCAAAATGATAATATGAATACAGATAAGCGATACAAACATTTGAACTATTAAATTTTCAAATGATTATACAACTAAAATCGCACATATAATTGTTAACACCAAATAATAGAATAGAAGCTTCTAGGATCATCACAAAGAATAAACTATAAATTTGCAAGCACAACAACAAAAATACACTTAAAAGTCAAAAAAGAGTTAAAGAAACAATCATTTCATAAAACAAAGCCATAAATCAAATGCATTTAGGCCCTGTTTGGATTGAGCTTATGAAAAATAGCTTATGCAAACAAATAAGCTTTTATGTTAATTTATAAGTTCTCACTAACAGAAATTGTATTTTCATAAGTTGTTTTTTCATAAATTACCTTAACAAAATTAAAAATAATACATAAAAGCTTATTTATTTGCATAAGATGTTTTGCATAAGCTCTAAAATAAGCCAATCCAAACGGGCCCTTAAAGCTCTCAGAGATTTTTTAACATTTGGCTAACACTCCTCCGGACCAAATAGCACGAACAAATTAAATGGATAGATGTCCAGCATATTTTCAATTTATTATAGTTTGCGGGATTCATTTGAAAATAGACATTAAGAATTGTTCAGTTCAACCACAGACAGAAGTAATAGCTTTATTATGTAACAACCCTTCGAGGGAGAAGATATAATATAAGAAATGAAATTATGAACACAGTATCTAGTCAATCTGAAACAAACTGCAATTTCATTACAAATTGTTAGGAAAAATCCTCTTGATTATAGAACAATAACCCATAATTTCGAGGGTCATAGTCCTATTCTGTTGTAGTAAAGAGTTTTGGTTAGTTAATGGATTAGTTAGTTGTGTGTTAGCGAGATAGTCGGGCAGACCCGATACTTGAAAGGAAAGATTGTAAGTTATAACCTGTAATTGGCGAAGACGAGGGAGCCAAACTGTGGCTAGATTTTGAAGTGTCTCGGGGCGATCACATGCATAAGTGAGGATAACTGAGTCAGCCCGTTGTAGTTCTTTATCGACTTTGTCAGTCCTCAGGACTGCAACAAGAATAAGAGCATAAGCATGAAATCGCATTTCATGAAGATATTGCAGAGTGTAAAGTTCTAAGTACTTCCTTATTAGGAAAATAGGAAACATAAACTACAAAACATGGAACAGGACACAATTTGAAAAATTGGAAGAAATTGAAACCTAAATAAGTGTCGATGATAAGAAGAAATTGAAATAATAATTTATACCTGGAAGAAGTGTCGATGATAGCGATAGGCACAATATCAGGATAGAGATTTATAGGTAGCCTTTCGAGAGGCAAATCGGAGGTGAAATTGACATCGAATTTATTGAAGACTGCGGTACGGATTAGGCTTGATTTTCCGGTTCGTTTGTCGCCGGCGACGACAATGCGAACTCCGGTAAAACGGCGTGAGTTGATGGAATTAGATGAAGCTTTCAGCATGGTTACAACCAACCCTAGAATCAAAATGCGAGCGAAAACGAGTGAGGGAGTGAGTGTAGAGAATTGAAAACACGAACCTCTTATATATGTGTGGCGAAACCAAAGAATTAAGAGAAACCCCAAAAATTTTGTTTTTAAGGAAGGAAAGATTATTTAGTGGGTTTAAAAATTTAAATGATAAATTTATATTGAAAACTTGTCAAAAAAAAATTATATTGAAAAATAAATAATAATATATATAAGGATATTTAATGATTTACCATTTTTTTTAAAATGATAAAATAAAAATGGTAAATCCTCTTTCTACCTAACAAAGAGATAAATCAAAATAAAACTCGGCTCAACCCAATCAGTCGAACCAGTTGAAATGAAACATATGGATATATCGGGTCAAGCAAGAATTCATATCGGACATCTAATTGATCCAACGAGAATCAAAGAAAATCGATGTGAACTGATAAAAACTCGGAGATTCGATCGGTCTTCGAGTCAAACTTATCTAACATTTTTTTCTTCTTCTTTTTAATACACATTAGATCACCTTTGACTCTTTTACCATGCTAACTATCACTTATGATCATGATCGTTGTTATGATCATGATCGTTGTTTTTACTTGAACAGTAAAATATTCATAGGATCGTAAACTAAAGACTGTGAATCGTGAATCGAACCATGTACGTAAAGTTGGGTGTAAGGAGGCCTTACCACTTCACCATAATGTTTGTCGGGTGAAAATCTAAAATATACTAACATAACATATGTAATTTTATTATATTTACATATATTTTCGAAAGAACATATATTGTTATGTATATTATAGATGTAAGGTGTTTCTATTTATATGCAAATTAAATTATTTCTTTTTTTTTTTGTGGTGGCCGGGGTTCGAACCCCCGGACCTTGCATATATTATGCATTGTCCATTCCAAATGAGCTAAGCTCACAAGGACAAATTAAATTATTTCTAACATTATATAGCAATTTGTTAATTTTTAAATATTAAATCATCTCGTTAAGTCCAATTCAATGTAAACACAATATTTATAGAAATACCTGTCCAGTGAAATATTTGTTGGCTTTATTACTTTTAATTTGTGAGTTTGATTTCATATTGATGGCGTCAAGTAAAATGTGAGATGTTTGTCTAATTTCAGGCGTCAATTACATTTCAATAATTTCACTTTTAATTTAATATAATAATTGTCCAAAATTCTAAATATTTTGATGAGATTAATTGATATACACCGACGTCGCAAAACTGTTTTTTGACTTGGATCCAATCGCATCGTAGTGTTACTTTAATAAGTTTGTTACTAAAGTATCTTCACTATCTACATACCATGATTTGATTGAATGCATTCCTAGAAAAAGTATATCCATTTTTTTATTCTATACAAGGAGCGAAGTCAGCGAACCATATGGGCATGTAAAATGTAAAATGTATAGGTCACCTTGCTTCTTCTCTAGGATTAAGAAGTGATTGAGGTGAATTCTCAAAAGAGATATAACAAGTACCATCAGTATATCTATTTTCAAGATAAGAGCTTGAACTCATGATATCAATTGAGGAATATGCAAGAGACTCCAAAAATTCATCAAACACATGTTGTGGATCAATAACTCCTGAATTACTCAAATCATCAGGCAACTCAACTTCTCCATCCAAAATCCTCATCATCACTTGTCTCATGCTAGGTCTTATAACAGGAACATCATTTAATTTGAACATAACTGTTGGAACATGTGTGGAAATTGAGTAAAAAGACTAAACACAAATTCCCATGTTGGGTAGTGTTGTGTGAATTGAAAAAAGTGGAAGTCCCACATCGGATAGAACACACACATTAGTAATGTTTATATAGTGGGGGTGTACCTCTAATTAATGGGGGTACATAAGCACTAGAGAAAAAATATATATTGATATATATTTTATTATTTGGAAATGATAAATTAAATAATTAATTTAATCATTATTAGAAAGTGCTTTCTTAGTCCCCAAGTTTTGCTAAAATATTTTGGTACATAATATAATATATTTTTGTACTAAATTTAATATATTTTAGTACTCAATTAAGATATTTTTGTACTAGATCTAATATGTGAATTACTTAATCGCAAAGTAATATGTTACTTGTTCCCAAAGTTTCTCATATTACTTGTTCTCAAAGTTTCTCACTTATTAGTTGTGAATTTTCTCTATAAATAGAGAGCTCACACAGTGCATTCCATACACCAAAGAGTTTCATTGAGTTGTCGGGAACTCTTTCTCTCTTCTCCCTTTTTTGACTTGTGTTGACGAGTCTTTCATCTCTTCTCCCTCATTCGACTTGTTTAACAAGTCCTTCTCCTTTTTCTACTCCTTTCTGTCCCTTCGGAATTAAGAGTGTTCTTAAGATCATAGTCCCTTTTCGGTTTAATGTCCCTTCGGAATTAAGAATGGTCTTAAGTTCATAGTCCCTTCGGTAATATATGTCCCTTCGGAATAAAGAGTACTTTTAAGATCATAGTCCCTATTTGGAATAATAATGTCCCGTCGGAATAAAGAATGATCTTAACGGTATATAAATATTATAACAATATATTTCTATTTGAGGAGAAATGGTGGTAACACCATATTTGAGTGGTCGTAGTACCATATTGAAAGTTTGGAGAACTTAAAGGTTAGAATGGTGGAAACACCATATTTGAGTGGTCTTAGCACCATAATAGAATGGTAATAATACCATATTAAAGTGGTTTCAATATTAAAGAGTGGTCTTAGTACCATATTTGAAGGTGTAATTCTCGAACGGTTTTCTACAGTGCAGTAGTTAACTGCACAGTTGTAGCTGGGCTTGTTTTATCCTGGAGGCGGCGTGGTTGATAGTCTACCTTGCACAATTTTGGGTAGTGCCACGAAACGTCTTAAAGAGAGCGACCTGGTCGTGACTCAACCTAGTAACAACTTCGGTAGATAATAGAATTTGGAAATCCAAATACAACAGTATGGAAATCCAAAAACAACATTTTTAAGACGTTTGGTACTGCTATGTCTACCGAAGAAGTTACTTATTGAGATTAAGTTGTCCCTAAATACTTTAAGGATAAATCAAGCTATAGAAATACATTTATCGACTGAAACGACGAAGTGCTTGTTGTTTAAAACAACAACACTAAGAAATTTGCATATGCATTTTAATGGTAAAGCATAAAGTTAATTGAGGATAGCTAAAGGTATCCCTCTGTACATCCATATAGTTTGGTGTTTGTTGGTTATGCAATGAACACCGTAAAAACTAGTAATCACATGGTTATGGAGAGTGAGTAGCGCCTTGCTTCCCTTCACCTTTTGGAGTAGTCTTTGACCCGTCCAGTTCTAATCAAAGATACTTTGTTACCGATCGAGGAACAGGAGGATAATTTACCATCTATATGGTCCCTGTTATATGTACAAAAATATGAACATTGAAAAATCAAGAATGGATCTCAGCGAAAAGATTTTTTGATGAACTAGAAATTATTTGAGAATTTTGTTCCAAATGTTTGAAACAAATATTAGAAAGAATCTGAATTTCAGATTTCTATTGAATAAGACTGAGTTGACTCAGACTTAAAGAGAGACTTGTGTATCATGCATTCTTGTGGGAAAAGACTGCACCTTTGATGGTATGTTCAAAATTAAAATTCTCCTTTGTGTGATTTTAATATTTGACATGTCAAAATTGATCATGAACAAAAGTTTAATTTTAAACTTGAGTAACTTGGACTTAATTCCAAAGTTATATGATTAGACAATTTTATTTATTGCAGTCAAGATATATGAACCAAAAGTTCATATAAATAAGAATTTAGAGAATAAGAATCTCTAAACATAATAAATTATGATATGTGTGAATTTGATGACACATAAATTAGAAATGATAAAATGATGTTTTTATCATATTTATTGATGACTGTGAATTTTGGAAAATAAAATTGACATGTTTGAATGTTCAATTTTTATAACGAAAATTGAAATTTATAGAGTACCCAAGTCTAAGGACAAAAATTCTAATTAAGAAATTTTTGAAGAAAAGACAATCCAACTTGTCTTATTTTTGAACTTGGGATTGTCCGGACTATATTTGGCTTCAGGACCCCAAGAGAGTTAAACTCACTAGTAGTGCCTATGAATGTGTATTCATTAGGTATGTTATAAATAACGAAGCATATAGGTTTTAGGACCTAAATGTTAAAGTGATCATAGAATTAAAAGATGCTGATTTCTATGAAGTAAGTACCCCTGTAAATTAAAGAATAGTGGGGGCACTAGTGGGGGTAAACTAAATTCCCTTCTAAAAATTAAGAACTAGTGGGGGCACTATATCTAATCACATTCATGTAATTAGAAATAGTTATGAAAACATCATACGAGATGTTATAGAACCTCAAGGAGGTAAGAAAGCAAGAATTGCTAAAGAGTATGAACTTGGTTTATACATTGGAAGAAGATCCATTAAGCCTTAAAAAGCTATATCCTTAATGGATGCTGAATTATGGCAAGAAGCAATAAACGATGAAATGGATTTTCTAGAGTCTAACAAAACATGACACTTGGTTGACTTGTCTCATAGTTGCAAAACCAATCGGTTGTATTTGGATTTGAAAAAGGAACTAAAACCTGATGGTACGGTTGATGAATCTCTCCTTGTAGTCAAAGGTTTTAGACAGAGAAAAATATAGACTTCTTCGACATTCATTCACCAGTCACGAAAATCATATCCATAAGAGTACTAGTCCCTTTAGCCGCCGTTCATAACTCGATAGTACACCAAATGGATGTGAAAGTTGCCTCTTTTTATGGTGAACTAGAAGAAGAAATCTATATGAAACAACCTGAAAGTTTTGCGATTCATGGACAAGAAAACAAGGTCTGAAAGTTAGATAATTATTTGTATGGTCTAAAATAAACTCCTGAGGAATGGCATGAAAAAATTGGCATTCTAATGCTATCGAATGAGTATAAAGTGAATGAAAGTGACAAATAATATTTGCACGATCACAAGTCTCTATAAAGACGACTTGCTCATATTTGATTTAAAGATTCATGTTATGAATTATGTGAAATCATTGTTTATCAATAACATTGATAAGAAAGACCTAGACAAAGTTGAAGTTCTTAAGGAAATATTATTATTTCACCGTAAACTTGCAATCATATATTATGATCCAAGTGTAAGAACACTTGAGATGGAGTTAAACAAACAGAATATGCGAGCATCATTGGCAGTCCTTAGGTAACCCACTGAATGTATTAGACCCGACATTGCCGATGTCGTAAAACTCTTGTGCAAGTTTACTAGTAGACGGATGAGAAGCATTGCCATGCTATAGAAAGAGTCATGAGGTGCCTTAAGAAGATTATGACTCTAAGATTACTTCACTAGGAGTAACCTATTGTACTTAAATGGTACAAGATATAAAATAGAACATCTTTCAGATGAATATTTAGCGACTAGTGTTTGCATATTGAGCATCACTAGAGGAGTTGTTTGTTAAAACAAATGATATTGACTCAGTCCACTATGGAATGAATCTGAGATGAGAACACTAGAGAAAACTAGTGAAGAAGCAAGTTGATAAGATACTTGCTAATTGAGATCCCTTAGTGGATAAAACCGTTTCCAGAAGTGTTAAATCATTGTGATAGTCTGCAGCTATTACAAAAATTGAGAATCGTTAGAGACGATAATTAAGGCATGAACACATAAAGGATTAGAGAGCTAGCTACTCTCAAAAGGAATGGTTAAAGTAGATCATGTACGTACTGATAAAGAATTAGTTAATCCTTTGACGAAAGGAATTACTAAAAAGAAAGTCCTAAACACATCCAATAGGATGGGACAAATGCCCAAAGGTCACAAGTGATGGTAACCCGACCTACATGACTGGAGATCCCAAGAAATAGGTTCAATGGGTAATAACAAGTCACAAGTGATAGAACATGCTATGATAAAAGTAAGAAAGCATGATTCCTGCAGCGATAGAAGGATGAGATAATAGAAACTCTTAATGAGATCTATACTCTATTTGGAGTGGAGTACATAGCTACAGGAGTACTCTTGATAGACTCACCTATATGAATGTGGAACTAAGGGCCGGTTCCTATGGGATTCGGGGCAGAATACCTAGAGCGTTCGTTAAAACCGGGATACACGTGCAAGGCCATAAACGCACGGGCTTTTAGAATACACCTTATGAAAAGGTTTGTGTGTGGGTTCTATGTCTGAGATAGAGTTCAATGCTGTAAGCAACTCTTGTTAATCAGAATTTTACTCGCTATGCAAAGGTTCAAGTTGTAGGCGACACCTTTGTTTACTAGCAAATCTTATAGAGACGTTTTTGACGTTATTTATGAAACCATTTTTTAAATTCAAGTGGGGGATTGTTGGAACATGTGTGGAAATTGAGTAAAAAGACTAAACACAAATTCCCATGTTGGGTAGAACTAGTGTTGTGTGAATTGAAAAAAGTGGAAGTCCCACATCGGATGGAACACACACATTAGTAATGTTTATATAGTGGGGGTGTACCTCTAATTAATGGGGGTACATAAGCACTAGAGAAAAAATATATATTGATATATATTTTATTATTTGGAAATGATAAATTAAATAATTAATTTAATCATTATTAGAAAGTGCTTTCTTAGTCCCCAAGTTTTGCTAAAATATTTTGGTACATAATATAATATATTTTTGTACTAAATTTAATATATTTTAGTACTCAATTAAGATATTTTTGTACTAGATCTAATATGTGAATTACTTAATCGCAAAGTAATATGTTACTTGTTCCCAAAGTTTCTCATATTACTTGTTCTCAAAGTTTCTCACTTATTAGTTGTGAATTTTCTCTATAAATAGAGAGCTCACACAGTGCATTCCATACACCAAAGAGTTTCATTGAGTTGTCGGGAACTCTTTCTCTCTTCTCCCTTTTTTGACTTGTGTTGACGAGTCTTTCATCTCTTCTCCCTCATTCGACTTGTTTAACAAGTCCTTCTCCTTTTTCTACTCCTTTCTGTCCCTTCGGAATTAAGAGTGTTCTTAAGATCATAGTCCCTTTTCGGTTTAATGTCCCTTCGGAATTAAGAATGGTCTTAAGTTCATAGTCCCTTCGGTAATATATGTCCCTTCGGAATAAAGAGTACTTTTAAGATCATAGTCCCTATTTGGAATAATAATGTCCCGTCGGAATAAAGAATGATCTTAACGGTATATAAATATTATAACAATATATTTCTATTTGAGGAGAAATGGTGGTAACACCATATTTGAGTGGTCGTAGTACCATATTGAAAGTTTGGAGAACTTAAAGGTTAGAATGGTGGAAACACCATATTTGAGTGGTCTTAGCACCATAATAGAATGGTAATAATACCATATTAAAGTGGTTTCAATATTAAAGAGTGGTCTTAGTACCATATTTGAAGGTGTAATTCTCGAACGGTTTTCTACAGTGCAGTAGTTAACTGCACAGTTGTAGCTGGGCTTGTTTTATCCTGGAGGCGGCGTGGTTGATAGTCTACCTTGCACAATTTTGGGTAGTGCCACGAAACGTCTTAAAGAGAGCGACCTGGTCGTGACTCAACCTAGTAACAACTTCGGTAGATAATAGAATTTGGAAATCCAAATACAACAGTATGGAAATCCAAAAACAACAATAACAATCCCAATCCCAATTTCAACACCATCACTACCTCACTTTCATCAAAATTTCCACTCAATTTAGGATCCACTACTTCGAGTATTCTTCCTTCTTTGTACTTTTCCTACACCCAGTCCACAAACATTAACTCTTCTTGTAATGCCTTAGACTCAATAGGCCTTCTCCCACAAGCAACCTCAAGCAGAAGTGCACCAAATGCAAAAACGTCTGAACTCGTAGATGCTCTTCCTGTTCTAGGCAACTCCGGTGCCAAATAGCCTAAAGGTTCCCACCACTCTTGTGGTCCCTGGATTAGCACCATGTTCATATAACCTTGCCAAACCAAAATCAACTAAGTTTGAAGTTTGTATGTCCCAACTAAGAAAGGATGACAAGAAATCATAAATGAAAAATTGGAAAAATCCAAAAGATGTGATTTGCTGCTAGTCTTTTTTTCTTTCTTTCTTAGACTAATGAACATTGACTTGAGATTAGGTCAATATACATACATGAATATAAACTTATTGGGAAAAGAAACTTGAGATAACGGTCTTTGTAAAGCGGAATTTTGTTTTCTTACATATTTTTGGTTTTTTTTTTTTTTTGTTGTTGTTACATTACATATTTACATAGTTAAAAATAGGCAAACAACAAGCAATAACAACCCCTATACAAATTTCACTATTAGTGTGTGCATGGGACCTGGTCAAGTCAAACATTCCACTATACAAATTTTATTTAATTTTTGATGGCAAAATGGGAGTATATATCAAAATATTAGTATGTCAGTAATGGCAAAGTGTTACGTTACTTTTTCCAAAATAATGGATACACCAAAGTCTTATAATAACACCATTGGACACCAAAGTGCTACGATTTTGTGGGTGATCAGAAACCAATGCCTCAAACTATCGTGGGTCATATTATTAGTTATATGGTGAACTCTATGTACGTGAACTTGTAAATTGGATGTATACATATGAACTGCGATTTTAACAAGTTACTTTTAGCCAATTGAGTTGTAGTTTTTTTTTTTTTTTTTACTATAATATTAATACGAAGTTTCCACTATCGTTGTTAACAATGAATAATCTCATACGGAGAATTTGTGTGGGACACACTAGGTGGATTCTCTCATTCCAAGTCTCAATTGGATTTTTTCCATATGCACAAGCCAAGAATCAAACCCCTACATGGTTAAAGGGCTCAAATCCCTTACCACTTGGATCAATCTATCGTCGATAATTGAGTTGTAATTATAGGATGTCTATGTGATTTCATATATGAAAAAAATATATTTCTACATGTTATATCTAAACAAGTTAAATAATTTTTAGTAATTAATAACAAACACCAACAAATCCATCATGACCACCGATTCCACCATTCCAAATCTTGTTCTCATCCCATGGTCTTGTTTACAAACTCAACCTATTCCACCACCACCCACACCTAAAAACAAAATTCCATCACTAAACACTCATCAAATACATTTGATCAAGCTTTGAGCAATGTTTGTGACATTCCACTAAGCCAATCCTAAAACCCTATGCTAAGGGCGATCATATTGCCATCACCATTCCTGAAGAGGAGCATGAAGTTAGGCTAGATACATGCAAACACAACTTGCAAGGGAGGATCATCTGACCTAAAAGTTCCTCTCCTATTACAATTTATAACTTAAGATCCATGTTCCTTCAAGAGATATTGAAGTTGGCACAAGCACTGTCTAATCTGTTTCTGCAAGTAGTTCACCTGTTGAAGCAGTGCTGTCAAAGAATGCAGATAATGTGGTTCCTACCGCTGATGGTGATGGGTTTCAACTTGTGATTGCAAAATCATCAAAGAAAGCATAAAACAAAGTTGGAAAACTGATAACTGATTACTGCAAAGCAAAGTAAATACTCCACCAGTTCTAATAAGGTTGGTTCACCCAAGCCTTTTAGATGAATTGCATCTATTGGAACTTAAGGGGTTTGGCCAATTCCCCAACAAAAATGGTACGTACTTAAGAAGTTATTAGTTAAACATAAACCTGAGTTCTATTTCATCTCAGAACCATGGATGTCTAGTTCTAATTTTCCTGTCAGATGGTTAAGTAACTTAGGTCTCAAGTTATTTGATGTTAATCATAGAAACAACATGATTCCTAATCTATGGTGTCTTCGTGCTACTCAAGTATCCCCTAGTCTTATTTTTGTGGATGACCAACAAATATCTATCAAAGTGGAAGAGGAAGGGAAACATTTTTATATCAGAAGAAGAAACCTATGGTCAACACTTTCAAATATTCAAAACCAATACAACATGCTGTTACGAATCAGAGAATCCCAAGGATAATAGTCATAGTGATCCGCGAGGAAGAGTGCATAGCGATATTCATGAGGTAAGTAACCATAGAGACTCATAGGAGAATCAATAGATTGATAAAAGATATATGAAATGATACATGAGTGTTCCTATATATAGAGTTTAGTTGTGTAACTAACTCTAACTAACTCTTAACCAAGCTACTAACTCTAGTTTACCTATCAACTAACCATAGTTGATTATTCATACTCTAATAGTCCCCCTCAAACTCAAAGTGGGAATTTTACCAATTTGAGTTTGAAACACAATGAAGATTACAATTTATTCTTACTAAAGTAACTAAGTAAAATGTGGTAAAACTAACAAATGACTTAAAAAAAAATATGAAAACATAGGAAGCCAATATTGAAGCCCAACAATTTGATGAAGCCCAGGCCCAATGTGAAAATCTGATCCTCTCATAGCCAAAGCTCTAAACAGAAGAAAGGAGAAACACAAGACTACTATCAGAACCTTCTGTAGCGTGTACCAAATGTGCTTTTTGATAATCACTTTTCCATAAACTGATGATGCAAAATAACTGATGCAAAGAGTGCTTCAGTAAGGCTTCTGTATAACTGATGCAAAGCGAGCTTCAGTAAGGCTTCTGTAACATGAAACAAGAAAGTGCAATTATCCCCTTGATATTCTGCAGAAGCGCTTTTAAACCAAGAACGACTTATGCAAAACGCACTTCTACCAGAAAACAGCTTTTCCAAAAAAAACTGAATCAAAAGAACTTCTCCATAACACGCTTCAAGCTTCTATGAATGCTCTGTCCAATGCGTAGCTTGCGCTTCCTCTCTGTGATCTCTATCCCACGGTATCCACCACAAACGGAATTGGATTCGTCGAAGAGCTTTGAAAACGAAGAACTGCAAACATGAACCAAATCTTCCGCCGGGATCGAAATCGACGATAAATTCGTCATGTAATTCAAAAATGCGAACCTGATTGTTGAGAGCAGAAACGAGTTGTTCAGCCTGTTTTCCGGCGAACAACCACAAGGCGAAAGGCCTCACGGCGGCGACGCCGTAAACATAGCTCCTCAATCTCACCGGTAATGTGTCGATGACGAAATCTTCCGATTTCGCGAACGCTTCAGGAACGACGAACGGATTCTGTATTTTCTTGATTGCTTCAGAAATCACAAATGTTGTTTCATGATGATTCGTTGTCTTGTCGCCTTCCGAAGCTGCAAAGGCAAATTCGTCGTCATCGACGATGTTGCTTTGGAGACTTCAACACAACCCTTGGTTCTCAACTTCTCATGAAATAAGGAGCAGTTTTCAATCTACGTAGCTGGCTATGGAAGAATTTCAACATTGAAGTGATGCTAATGGCTTGATTCACTTGCCCACTAGGGGTGACGTCTATACTTGGTCCAATGGTAGAAAGGGTGGACATAATATTCAAAAGAAACTTGATAGAGCCATAGTTAATCATGATGGGATAGGTGCTAGCAATTTAGTTAGTGTTACTACTCTAACAAAGATGAGGTCAGACCATTTTCCTATACTTTTGGAGTTCACAAACCATGATATTCAAATTTCATCAAGATTTAAATTTATGACAATGTGGATATCACACCTTGAATGTGTCAATGTTTTTTTTTTTAGAGATTCGTTGATATATGAGATGAAAATCTCCATTGTAATATTATTCACAGATGATAACGCTTTATTGTCTAATGAAATGAGATTAATGTTTTTCTCTATATATAAAAAAGGCTTAATTGCACTTTTTGCCCCCTATCTTTCCAAAACCGGCGGTTACTACCCCTTAACTAATTTAAATACAAAACAGCCCCCTAAGTTTGGATTCTATGGCAGTTTTGGCCCCCTGGTGCTTTTTTGACTTGGTCAGTGATGACGTGGCACCCAAACCCCTTATGTTTGGTGCCACGTGGATATTTGTTTAATTTTTTTTTTTAATATTGCAGTCTTTTTTGGATTTTTTAAATAGGAGGAAGGAAAAAGAAAATAGAAATCACGTGCCCCAATTTCCCAAAATCTTCAATGGTTAGAAATTAGGGTTTAAAAACCCCCAATTTCCCAAATCTGCAAATCGACCTCAATCCACCTTCTTCTTCAACCTCAAATCGATTTCCTCCTTCTTCTTCTCCATTCTTTGTGCGTGTTTCTTTCTTCTTAAATCAATTTCAATTTCGATTTCGTTTTGGGCTCTGTTTGTTCATCTGAATCACATAACTACACAGTTTTTGATCAGTTTTTGCTGGAAACCAAAAATGGTTGAATATTCATCTTCATCCATTACTGGCTCAACATTGAAGCACATAACCAAGTTGGTTTGTCATTGTGGTGTTGATTCACCATTGGTGACTGCTTGGACTGATGAGAATCCAGGGAGGAGGTTTCACGGCTGTGGAAGGTATTTTGTCAGAAGAAAATGCAATTTTTTTAGGTGGTATGATCCTGAGGTACCTGATAGGCAGAAGAAAATAATTCGAGCACTGTTGAGGAAGAATGATGAATTGAAGAAGAAAGAAAGAAGTCTTGTAATTGTCATAGTTGTGTTAGGAATGATGATGTTCATGTTTGGCCTTTTAGCTCTAGGGTTAGCTATGAAACAAGGTTGATAGTTGTATTGATGTTGTTAAGTTTCAAGTTGTTTTTTATTGTAAAGAAGCTGAATGATGTTGAATGTTTGTAACCTTTGATTTCGGCAAGTTAATGAAAATGTTTGTAACCTTTGATTTCGGCAAGTTAATGAAAATGTTTGTAACCATTGATTTTGGCAAGTGAATGAAAAATGTTTGTGGTTATGAGCATTGAACATATGCAAGATAATGACATGAAAATATGACATAGAGGACAGAGTAGAACACATAAAAAAAAAGCCTGATATTATGTCGCAAAATATCATATCCAAAAGTAAACTTAAGTTACAACCAAGCATGTTTGAATGCTAAATAGGTTCCAAAGTAACAGAACTTAAACTAATGTGTTCCAAAATAACACATGACATCAAGTTTCAATACTTCACTATTACAACCCAAAATATAATGCCAACAAAAGAGTACTTAAATTGCAATACACCCCAAAATATAGAATAAGTCTCTAGAGGCATATGAAATAGGTGGCACTACTTCTTGTTTACTGACTGCTGTGTTCCAATAGGCTCCATTTCATCAGACTTTCTCTTCAGACCAATGTTCCTGCACTTCTTGATTTGCACAGAGTTGCTTGCAGATGGCACATTGTTGCTTGCAAGTTGTTTGTTGATGACAGTGTTCAAGAAAGTTGATGGTGGTCTAGAATTGGTTGCAACAGGTGGTGCAGCAGGTGGTGCAGTATTGGTTGCAGCTTCTGTTGCTTCTGTTGTGGTGCTTGCTGATGCAGCTGATGGGCCAACATTTTTGCTTGGTCCTTTCTTCTTAGCTGGCCCTTTCTTCTTGGGTGCAGGTGGTGCTTGAGGTTGCTGAACAGTTGGATTGGTCTGAAATATGCATAATACAAGTTAAATACATATGACAGTTGCATATTTAACACATTACAGTAAAACACATTACAGTTTTTACCTGATTCTCCCCTGGTGCAAGCATCCTGTCACCAAGTTGTTTACCATAGCATGTCCTAGCATTATGACCAAGCTCACCACATCTTCCACACTTCAGACTGTGTTGATTTCTTTTGGGCACAGATTTACTACTACCAGAAGCAGATTGAGAATGTTTCACCTTCTCATCATTACCTTTTTTTCTTTGTTTTTTGGGCCTACCTGGTGCCCTTCTGACATATGGTGGCAAGATGGGTGGAAGGTCAAGTTGTGGCCATAATTTTGGTCCATTACAAGGCAGTATCAGGTTGTTGTAAGTATCCAAAAAAGTAGATTTCCTATATAATTTCAAGTTAAATTGTAAGCCCTTTCTAATGTGTTTAATAAACTAAAATAAAGTAAAGCTAGAGTAAGTGTACTAACCTGTACCAATGAGCCACATAGTCATCAGGATTTTTCTGATTATACCATATGCAAGCAATTGCATGTGGACAAGGTATGCCAAACAGATCCCATTTTCTGCAGCCACATGAATTTTCTCCAAGATTCACAGCATATGAGTCAGTGCCATTATAAACTGTGAATCTAGCATAATTATCATCTCCACTCCAACTTGGAGACCAGCCCTCAGCTTCCTTCTTACACCTATCCAACAGCTTGTTAATCATTGGACAGATTTCACCATCATACCTTAACATATAGTCTCTTAGTTTTACTATCCTATCTGTGATATACATTTTCAGCCCATCAACAAGAGATATAACAGCATTCTCTCTTATATCAACTATTGCACTATTAAATGCCTCACACATATTGTTTACTTGTAGATCACAACAAGTGTAAGTACTAAACCCAGCCCTTGACCAACTACCTACAGCATGCTCACTCATCTCCTTCCAAGCAGCTTCATTAATGTTCTTCAAATTCTCCATTGCCTTGTTAAATTCAACCATTGTAGTACACCTAGAAGCTTTCCACATTGCCTCCTTCAATTGCTCACCTGGATGTCTCTTCTTAAAGTTCCCATACAGATGTTTAACACACAATCTGTGCTCATGAGCATCAGGAATTGATGCAATTGTATTCACAAGTCCCTTCACATAAATAAACAATATTAAAGCATAAATAAATAACAAGACAATTATAATTAACAGTTCAAGAAATGCATACCTTTTGCTGGTCTGAAATGAAAGACCATTTTTTAGTTGCAATTCCATTCAAGTCAACCAATAACAGTTCAAGAAACCAGTCCCATGCATCCTTTGTTTCAGCTTCCACCACTGCAAATGCAATTGGTAACATTTGATTGTTGCCATCTTTCCCAATTGCTGCTAGTAAATGTCCTCCATCTCTTCCTTTCAGAAAACACCCATCTAGACCAATTAATGGTCTACAAGTAGTTGCAAATGCCCTCTTGCAAGCATAAAAGCACACATATATTCTCTGGAAAACAGGCCCATACTCACTATCTTTACACTGAATCTTCACACTGCTACCAGGATTGCTCCTCAACAATTCCTCAGCATAGTTTCTCAGATGCGCATATTGCTCATCTATGGCACCATGGATAAGTTCCAAAGACTTCTTCTTAGCCCTATATAACTGATAGCTACTTAACATTGCTCCCCACCTTTCTTTACAAGCGTCCCTCAATTTCTTTATCCTAATACGAGGTGTGAGTTTCAGGATTGGTATCAACTTCTTAGCTAACAAAGAAGTTCTAATCAATCTAGTTCTCCCACCGTAATGACACTTATGATCAGGACAATAAGTTGTTAAAACAAAGTATGTTTTAGGTGGAACCTTGCTAAACCTCATGTAAAAAGGACAACCATCAGCACACTTAGCCACAACCCTCTTCCTATCACTTTTCTTAACATAAATATTTTTCCTTTGTTGCAAAGCAAACTCTCTCACAGATGTCCTAATTAGTTCACCACTTGAGAATACATGTCCCTTCACAAAAGTAATTTCTTCAGACAATTTGAACTTATGTAATTTTGGCTTACCACGGTCAGTATCCTCATCAGAAGAGCAGATGCTATCTAAATCAGATGAATTTCCATTCTCATCATCAAAATCTTCAAGTCTTGCTGCAACAGGGTTCTTTGAAATTTGAAAAGCCACCAAAGCTTGAACATTTGAAGTAACCACAGGTTCAGGATTTATCACTTGGTCAAGCAGCACATCTGTCCAGTCAAAGCCCTCGTCATAGTCACTGTCATTCAGAGACCCCCCATCCTCACTATCTCTTTCAGACTCATCACCTTCAGCTGCTACAAACTCAGGATCTGTTCCACTTTCAGATTCAAAAGGAGAATATGAATGTTCCTCATCCTCATATCTTGCATCAAGATCAGCTAAATCAAGATGTTCCAAGTAAAAAGTCACACTATCCTCACCCTTATACTCAGCTATGAACCTTACCACATCCTCATCACTTTTAATTGCTCTAAGACCATCTTTGAGTTCTCCTCCAGCCACAGCATACCACACAGTATAGTCCCCCTTTACACCCAACTCCCTCACCAGCTTGTCCAAGTCAACTAGGTTAACTTTATCTAATACCCACGTGCCTCCATAGTCATAAGTATCACCCCTTTTGTATTCAAAGTTAGGATCCCCACTAAAGTAACCATTGTATCTAAACCTTATCCTCACTGAGTGGTCCTTAGTAGCACTGCAAGCAATATAATATTAGCTAAGTTAAAAAAGCCCTTAAATGACATTATTATTGTATTCAATACACTCACCAACCAAACCAAAATCAGTAGTGTAACAACAATAGTATGTGTACAAGAGTATTTCTACAAAGTGTGTGACTTTATATAGTATACGAGTATTTATACAATGACACAGTATTTCTACAGCACAAGAGTTATTATACAGTCTAATGTACAAAGTATTTGTAAAGTATTGCTACCCTAAATTCAAGCAACATACTTCACATAACACAACCAAAAAAGAGAAGACCCCAGTTACAATATTATATGCAGTAGACATCACACAACAACCAAAAAAGACAACCCAATATTCAACCAAATACAAAAACGAATCTTGCTTTGTACTTTTAGGCATCACACAACAACCAGAAAAAGACAACCCAATATTCAAGCAAAGACAAAAAACGAATCTTACTTTGAGGCATTGTTGTCAGGATTCGTCTTCTCTTGTCGACGAGCAGAGCTTTCACCATTGTCCATTCGATTGAAGCCTTTATCCACCCACTTCATCTTCTCCGAAAATAGTAACACAAACCCTAGTTATCTGATTTTCACGGAATCGTTTTCTGGAAGAACACAGATTTTCGAGATTATGCGAACAATGGAGACGAACACAGATTTTCGCCCTCAAACGTGAGAAATTGGAGAAGAATGATGATGAAACAAAGGGGGCCGAAATTAACCCTAAGTTATCCAACAATGGTGAAAAGCAGTCACGTGACCTGACTTTTTATTTTCTTTTTCCTTTTTTTTTAAATTTCCTCCTATTTAAAAAATCCAAAAAAGACTGCAATATTTAAAAAAAAAAATTAAACAAATATCCACGTGGCACCAAACATAAGGGGTTTGGGTGCCACGTCATCACTGACCAAGTCAAAAAAGCACCAGGGGGCCAAAACTGCCATAGAATCCAAACTTAGGGGGCTGTTTTGTATTTAAATTAGTTAAGGGGCAGTAACCGTCGGTTTTGGAAAGATAGGGGGCAAAAAGTGCAATTAAGCCTATAAAAAAAAGGGAAATGCTAACTTGTGCCCTTAGGGCACAAGATAAGAATCTTAAAATAGAATTAAACAATAAATATTACATTGGAAAGATAAGTTTTTAAGCTTTTAAGGTTATGAATGCACAATTTCCAAAACTGAATTTCTATATTTAGTTTCTTATCTTGTGCCCTTGGGGCACAAGTTAACAAGACCCTAAAAAAAAACATACATAATAAATGTTAACATGGCTGACCTCCAATACCTCCTAGTTGACCACCCTCTCGTTTTCATTTTCTTTCCTCAGGTCAACCCTGGCACTCACTTCATTCTTATGAACCAAGTCTAGTATATAACATTTTCTTTAGTGTGTTAGTTAGGAGGGAGAGAAAAATACATTACTTACATGGGGGGCTCCAAAAGGTTAATTAACCCAAAAACAAACAAACTATGAATTCTTTTGTATCCTAGAGTTGGGTATCTGTACATAAAATTAGTTTCTAAATTCAAATTCACCTTAAAATAATTTAATATTAAAAATAACATTTGATTGTTGAATATTTAATATCTTGCTCAACAAAACTCAAGACTTTTTCATCAAGAAGAAGAAAAAAAAAACTTGGAGTGTCTGCCCAAAAAAAATCAATGCCTTTTGCACATATGGTAAATGTTAATTAGTGCTTCATGTGTACTTTTAAGTACTTTAAATAATAAGTTTTAATGAAAATTTGTGTATATTTAATATATTAAAAAATTGAAGTATTTTGACCTTCGACCCTCTTTGTAACAATTTTTGTTGAAGTGTTTAACCTTTTTAATATTAATTTTTTAATTTAAAATTCTTAAAGAGCGTCTCCAGAACACTCGTTAGCAAGATCCAACCGTAGATTTTTTTATTTTTAATAAATTTTAATATAATATTATTTTTGTTCTTATTTTTTTTATATAAAAAATGGGTAAGCAACCACTTTTAAACCATTTTTTAAACACATACTCTATGTGAATCTGTCTATAGCTATAACAAACCCCAACAAAACCAAAAATAAATAAAAGATATTGTGATATTTATCTCTTCCTTCAATGCAAAAACGACACACACACATATACAACCCGCAGCAATCATCATGTCTTCTTCCCTCCTCCCTTCATCATCATTATTATTCTCTCACTGTCATCATCACTACGGCATCTCCTACCTCCCACCAACCGCACAAAAGCCATCATCCATCTCTAATAAGGTCAATACCAAAACAAGTACAAGAAAGAAAAAAGATAGAGAGAAAGGTTAGAAGATGAAGAAGATGGCTTCACACAACAAGAAGAAACCCTAGCTTAGCTATCAAGGGTGATATCTTCTATTTTCTTGCATATCAATATCATCATGCTACTTTCTTCTCTTCTCAGGGAATTGAAGCTATATGGTCCGATTGTTTGCTAGATCAAGCATGTCTATTATCGTTACACCTCTCTCTACATATATATAAATGGATTTATTTTTATTTTTCAAGCTTTGAATTTGTATATACTATAGCTCATTATAATATATGTATTGATTTTATATATATCAAGTGTGCAACGTGTTTTTTTTATTTTTTATATTGGTATTTTCTAAGGTAACAAAAGGATGAAAATTTGTTTTGGTTGTTGTTAACTTTATTACTTTGTGGACTCCTTTGTTTGTAAATTTGTTTTCAAGACTTGTGAGTTGTGAAAGTATATAGATCTGGATTTCCATATCTATGTAAGATAATAAATGTAATTCTTCATAAGAGTGCTAAGGTTAATTTTATTGCTCCAAACTGTTTTTTTTTGTGAACTGTAGAGAATTTAGACTTTAATGTTTGCGACCCCAGTTTCATCATCATGCTCTTTGCATTTCCTTTTCTTCAATTAGGGTTCCATTTATGATATTCTTTTTTTCTTTATTTGGGGTGTTTATATATCGTTTATTTCTAAGAACTCCTCACCCCTAAACACTTTCTTATCTTTTATTGAGAACAAATTTGAAGAACATGACAATGGATACAATAAGTAATTAATTAGTATTATAAGATCAATATGTTTTGATCAGTTTTGAAGTTATTATTTCCTTGTTTTTTGATAATCTTTCATCCCATTAACAGATGGTTTTAAATGTTTACCATGAAGATATAACATTCTTATTTTATTTTTTCCACGAGTTTTTTTACCATCCCCTATGTCGAGCTCAATATTACATAATAATTAATTTATATATTTGTCAACATAGAATTCAAAGCCCTCACGTCCAACCCTCACTTCATTAAAAATTCTCTTGAATATGATGTCAATTAAAATGCGTGCATAATGAACAAAAGCTTTCTTCTTCGTTGCATCATCAACCAACAATGGAGTATCGACCCCAATTTCAATTTCAAACAAAGTTTGTGAAAACCAATATTCTTGGGGAATATCCATTATTCTTATCCATACCTGGATGGGAGATTGTTTTTATGCGTACATATGTGAATTAAAAAATAATCTCAACTTAACTATCACATTAAGTACTCATTTATGAGGCGAGATCATGTCATTGATTTTGTAGCGGTCAACTAATCTTAGTCATTGGATTTGTAACTTATCTTTGTCTCCTCACCTATAAATAGAGTCCTCATTCTTCTTTTGTGAAGTTTTTTTTTAGTTGTCAAAGAACTTTTCTCTCTTCTCCCTCCTTTAACTTGTGTTGACGAGTTATTCTTTTCTTCTTCCTTCTTTCCCGTCCCTTCGGATTGAAAGAGTGTTTTTAAGGTCAGAGCCCATTCGGTTTATAATGTCCCTTCAGTAACATAGTCCCTTTGGTAAATTTTTCCCTTTCAGAAATAACAGTATTATTAAGATCATAGTCTTTTTCGATATATATTGTCCCTTTGAAAATAAGAATGATCTTCATAATACAGTCCCTTTTCTATACTTTATGCCCTTCAAGAAGTAAGAGGTTACAGTGGTGGAGACACTATATTAGAGTGGTCATAGTACCACATTAGAGTGATCTTAGTACCATAATAGAGTGATATCAATACCATATTGGAGTGGTCTTAACACCATATTTGAAGTGTATTTCTAGAGTGGGTCCTACAGTGCAGTAAGACTTTGATACAGTTATAGCTTGAGCTATTTTATCCTGGGGCATCGTGGTTGATAGTTGCACAAATTTGGGCAGTGTCACGAAACGTCTTAAAGAGAGCGACTTAGTCCGTGACTCAGCCTAATAATCTCTTCGATGATAGAAAATATTTTTAACTAATTTTGACTATTGTTTTAACAGAAAGTCTTAACAATCATGGTCGATGATTGTATGCGCCAATGGACCAAGCCTTCACTTTATCTTCCGTAGTGGCAAATTGAAATTCAAAGAACCCAAAACCAAGAGATATTATTCATTGGCGAAGGTATTTCCAAATTGACTGTAATTTTAATGAGAGATCACAAACTTGTTAATGTCTTGTCTCCCTTGCTCTTTACTAATCTACCATGCAAGTTATTCTTGCAAGCTACCACACCTCAATCATACACCTCATATGTGATTTTTATGGAAATTGAACCCCCTTTGTTGCAAGGTTTCAGTAATTGTATGATAAAAAGATCATCAAATTTAATTGCGGCTTGTGTGTAATAGCGTTTTTGAAATGTAGGTTTTAGTGAGGAACCGAAACATGATCTATTGAGAAAAAAAAACTTCCTTTTGCATGCATATAGGAGGTGACACCACCAGGATGGTCAAAACCCTAAATAAAGTCAATAATTGGCAGTGCTCTAAACCAAAGCCACCAAATTGAATGGCGAGGTAGAACTTTTATGGGTGCCGATAAAACCAACATGAGCTAACCAAACATGTAAAGTAAACCAAACAAATTGGCGATTGTGGATTTTGTGATTGGGAATTTGATGAACATTGAACCACATATTGTCATCTCTAAGGGTGATAACCAAATGGTAGAGTGGAAACCAATTAATAAAGCACCGAATGAATTACATAGTAGCTAACAAAATAGTCACTATCATGAAGAATGATGAGATGCTAAATGACGATGCCTATGAAACCCTAGCAGAACCCCACGAGAGCCACCATAATTATAGCCTAAGCCACATAGTTTCCATGTACTATCTCAGTTACAAGTCATTAAGGAAGGTTTAGACACAAAATCATCCAAGTTCTTACAAAGAAAACCAACAAAATAAATTTATAAAGTTGTTACAGATGCAGCCTTGGATTACGGCTAGCTGTAACATCTTCCGTCTTTTAATGTCTTGATCTCTAGCTTCATATTTAAAGGTGATTTTGATTCCTCTTTATTTTTCCTTATGATAAGTCCTACTCAATTTTAATGAGTTAATCATTTTTTTGACAAGAATGAGTTAATCATTTAAAATCAATTTTTTATTTAAAGACAAAAATAATTTTTTTTGACAAAAAAGACAAAAATAATTGAAAAACCAATCTGGCCCAACCACCAAAAAAAAAAAGATCCAACGGTTCTAGTTCAATCCCACAGTCATCATTTTCCTGCGCACAAACACTACTTCCAACCCCATTTCAAAAAACTCCGTTCTCCACCGTTCCCATCACCGCACCCTCTCAACTCCGCCACACCGCACCCAATTCGCGGAAATGAAATTAGGGTTAGGGTTAGGTTAACACTTCACAATCCTCAAACCGTTTCTCTTCATACCTCGTATTGTAGTTGCAGAAATTTTCGCTTAATTGTTAATTTAGGGTTTGTGCATTTGAGGTCGTTTCATTTTTAGGTGATATGTCTAATTCTTCGAGGGGTCGAGTTACCATTACTCTTGGACGCAGTGGTCAGGTACAAACAAATTTGTGCTTTTATTCAATTAACTTCTTTCACCCATTTTTGCTACTTTGATTTTGCTATATTTTTGGTTTTGTTGTATTTTTTTGGGTTTTGAATTGCTTGATCAAACAGTAGTTGATTATTTTTTTATTCTGTTAATTGATGATAGTATTTGTAGTTGTTGTTGATGAATAAGAAATTTTGGAATTAGAAATGATAGCATAAGAGAGAAAGTTGGGGTAGTACCTATAGTAGAAAAGATGGTGGAAACTAGGCTTAGGTGATTTGGGTTTGTAGATAGAAGACACGTGGATTTTGTAATAAGGAGAGTAGATCAGATGGAGGGTAGTCAGCACATATACTTCTCAGATTAGGCCTGTCCCGGTGGTGTCGGATACGTATCGTGTCTTTGACACACGACACGACACAAACATATATGATTACATATTTACATAGATTTATGATTGACGTGTCCGTGTCTGGTGTCAGTGTCTGAGTTTGTGCTTCATAGCTAGAGGCAGAGGACGGCCTAGAAAAACTATAAGAGAAACTATTATAAGATTTAGAGAGAAATGAGTTGGATAAAAACATGGTATATGACAGAACATTATGGCGTCGTTTGATCTATGTAGCCGACCCTACTTAGCGGGATAAGGCTTGGTGATGGTTGTTGTTGTTAGTTTTTTTTTGTTGTTGACGTCAAGTTCAATGTTTTCCATTTCTGTCTTTTTTTTTGCCTTGTTTAAGTTATTTGTTTAGAATTAAAGGAATGGAGTATAATTTTTTATTCTTACCACTGCTTATGGATTTGAACATTGGAATGTAGAGTTTTAGTTTGATGTATGATGAAAGGGATTTTCGTGTGAATGACATGATATTTTTCACTTGAGTTTAGGTTGTGAAGAGGGATGTTACTGCGGTGGATGTTCCTTACTCTTCTTCTATGTCTTCGGCTGGGACTAAGCGGTCTGTACGAGACAGAATTGGAAATAGTGGAGATAGTTCCATGAGGCATGGAAATGGAGTCAGCGGCAATAAACGGTGTGTTTGTAACTTTTCGGTATTTATAGCTAGTGTGGTATTGGTCATTGGACCTGCAACATTATATTTAGGCACATTCACACACACCCCTAGCAGGTTCTCAGTTTGTTCAGAAAATTCACCAGGGATAATGTTTTTGACTATGAAATGATCAGTGCTAGAGTCAGAACAGTTTGCCTTTTTTTTTTTTTTTTTTTATGATGCAATGCAATCAAAGTTAACTTTCATGATTTATGTTGTTTGGATTCTCTGCAGACAGCGAGGAGATGCAAGCATGCGAAATGGACCTGACGGTAGTACTCTCCCTCAGCAGTGAATTTACCCTTCCAAATTTATGTTACTCAATGACTTCTTTATTTTAATTTCGTTTTCCTTACTTTACTTAGATGGGCGTATTGGCAAAGATGATCTCCGATTGAAACTCATGCGAAAAAGTGCGTCGAGGAGAGATGAAAGTAATGACAATAACAGGAATGTCGATCTCCGTGAAAAATTGAAAAAGACAGCTCACCCTCCGACAAACAGTTTTAATTCGAAGCAACACATGCCGGAACCAAGGGAACCAAGCTTGTTCAGGCCAGTTCCTTCAGCTAGAAGTTCTGATGATATAATGCGTATGGAACCCATGAGAAACTCATACTCTCCTTGGACACTGGATCAAATTCGGCAAAGATCACCCGAAGAGTATCCAAGTACTTCCAGGGGGATTTCCCCCCAAAGAAATGCTGGAGACCCGCAGAGAAGGCCATTAAACAGGACATACGATGGTGTCAGACCAGTTCAATATGCAGGTAGGGATGTTCTTGAAACTTCAAGGCCTCCAAGTGCTGCACCTTCATCTTTCATGTCAAGATCCACAATGTCTACCTTGCCTCCAGTAACTGCCAAGCCTGTACCATCTCATCCTGGCCGACTTCCTCCATCAGGCAGTGTTCCACAAAGGCCTCCATTTGTGGTGAGTTTTACTTATTCTCTTATCTCCAGATTCATTCTATCAAACTTTATTGTTTTATGTTGCTTGGAGAAAACTTTCCCATGACCATCTGATGGATGTATAGGCTGAATCTGTTATGCACTTTTGTCCAAATCACATGCCCTTCAAGAATTCCGTTCTAAAGCAATGGTGACAGACAAATTAGATTTTTTTTTTTTTTTTTGGGGGGGGTAAATTAAATGAAATCACTAATTCATGATATTCCACTATGGGGAATGTTTTGAAGGCTGATTTTTCACAACTGGATGTTCAATCTGCCTTATAATAACTATTTTACCGTGTTAGCTGTGATTTCTCTGCAATCTGGATATTCTGATTACTCATAAGGTCTCTTTTGGGCAATCATAGTTTCTGATAAATTAGTGATTGCTTCAGTGAATGAATTAGGCATGAAAGGTGTATTGGGAAAATTCAAGTCCCACATTGGCTGGAGATATGGCCTACAATTAGGTGCTTACAAAGCTTAGGAAATCTTCACTTCACAAGTTGATTTTGTTGGGTTGACTTGCACCTAAGTACTAAGATTCTTTTATGAATTTTCTGCCTATTAATGTCAAATTTTGTTTGAGTTTTATTGCTATTTTATTTGCCGAGTTTGTGTTAAAAATTTAGTCATAAATTGATTGAACAAAGAGTCAGAGTTAGCCATTCAATAGTATCATAGTCTATCATGGGTACTCCTAAATTCAAGTCGTGCACATACTGGGTATGTTGGTACGTGTTGGGTACTTGTGGTCTCATTCCAAAAATAATTTTCAAACAAAATAATTGGGTTTTCAATTTGGGTGTGTACTGTATCTGAGAAATAAATTGTTGTTCACTAATTTTTTATTTTATTTTTTATAACAAAACTAGGTTTTTCCATTCTTTTTGTTGATAATATCTATATTACTTGTGGCATTTTTACCTATTTTCTACTATTTACATTTTTTTTCCTATTGTCTGCTATGTAAATATCCTCTTTCCTGATACATTGCTTGATATTTTTTTTTTATGATTTGTGATGTATTAAATTTCGAAAGATTATGGGCAATAATTAGATAATTAATCCCTATAGTCAACTGTTTAATTTTGTACAGAAGTTAGTATAAATTCAAGTGATTGGATTTAATTGATAAAACATTTCTGTATCAATTCTAGCCTCTTATTCATATAAGGGAAATGACCCTTCATATAATTCAAGTTCTTTTTCCTCTCAATTTTTTTCGTCTGTATACAATTTGGTCATGCTTATACAAAATATTAAATTCACACACACACACACACACACACACACACACACATATATTAAAAAAATTATATTGATTTACCCCTTAGATTTTCTATAGCCCCGTACAGTACCTACATGTTTATCCTATGGAGTGTTAGAAGTAGTCAAAATGCTTATAATACTCATGTTAAATGAACTTAACTTGAATCTTTGATATTATGTAACATCCTTGGTTGAATTGAAGATGTTAAAGATAAATGATGTGCAAGCCTAACATTATTTTTTATTTAAAACTGGAAGAATTCTAGTAGAGAAACTCTCCTTTTTTATATTCCATTGATATGCATATATAAATTGCATTGTGTTTTCTGTAATGTAGAAGAAAAATTACTCTTTCCAATTAGTATCCTTAGATATGTTGATGCTGGTGTTAAAAATACTGATTCTTGACTTCCCAATTAAACAATTGGAGCAACATTGTCCGAGTTACTGTTGGTATTTGGAGTCTGGTCACTAATATTCTGAACTACTGGAAATTTATGTAAATTACTTTTATAGCTATCATAGTCTCTATGATTTGTCATGGAAGGTTGTGGTGTATAGATGAGGATGAATTTTCAGTTCTATTTAATTCTCTGAACAAATTATGTGTGCAGTTCATTCTGACTCGTGGTATTCCTGCTTACATGCAGGGCAATGAACAGCAACCACAAACTGTTGATGGCTTATTACAAGTACTGGGATTACAAAAATATCAAATTCTTTTCAAGGCTGAGGAAGTATGTAAATCCTTTATTTATGTTGATAAGAAATTATATAATACTGATTTTTTTTCTTCCAAAGTATTTGAATATGTTGTGACATGATATGTTGAATGAAATGTCAAAATTGTTTACTCATTTGGCTGCTATAGGAATTCTAACCTGGAATATTATTGGGGAAGACAATTTATTAATCAAGGGATAGTTTTACACAGTATTTTGTCATTTGACTTCAGATGGTTTGATCTATTCAGCCTCCTGTCCTCTTTCCTTGTCAGGGGAAACATGTTTCAAGAAATTACTAACTTGTTTAATACTCTTGCATGTGTGTGTGTATGCTATCTGCTCTAGTGTTAAACTATAAGCATAACAGAATATTTTTGTTTAGTATGTCTGATAGAAGGTGTACAAGTTTAGAAAATATTAATAAACTTTTAGCTTCAATTGACTTTAGATGTTCCATACACCTGTACTGAACTTTGCTATAGATAAATTTGAAGTTTTTTTTGTTGAGTTCTCAAGTGATCATATGTTGTCATACAAAATTCTTAAATATTAGTCTTGAAATATGACCGACCCCACTTGGTGGGATAAGGCTTTTGGTTGTTGTTGTGTTGTATTAGTCTTGAAATATGAATAGTTAAATACCAAAATATGGTATTTATTAAGTTATTATACATTTCTGCTATGAATATTTTTAACTTGGCACTACCAGTTATCTTATACACTAATATGTCCTCGCAGGTGGATATGACTGCATTGAGGCAGATGGGAGAAAACGACCTCAAAGAGCTTGGAATTCCTATGGTAATTTTTGTCTTCATTTAAATTTGTGGCTTATATTCAGGTGTTGTTCAATGAGGCTTAAGTTTTGAATTGAACAGTAGACTAAATATATGAATTTAGGCATTTGTATTCTTTTGTTGTACATATCTGAGACAATGTGGCACGGGTTCCATTAGTGGAATTGCATTGGAGGACCTCTTGCTAAGTATTGTTAATTTTTTATTTTTTTTGCATCCATCTTCTTAGTACTAGCTGCCTTGTTCAATACCACCCAATTCCTACTGATAGGAACTAGTATCTTTAATATATTAGAAGATTTAGGGTTGAATTTCCTTTGTAAAAGTATGGATTGCAGAACAATGTCGATTTTCACATCCCAATGCCCTGTGCCATAACTGTCTCAGATGACCAGATGCCCATCTCTCTAATTTCTAATCCCTTTCTCATTTATATACATTACTGCCTAACCCACTACCAAACTCACTAACTGGCCATGTAAATGGCTTACCTATCGATACTCCCACGGAACATTCCTCTTGTTCTGTCCTCAATGTGAACCGGATGAATAAACCAAAAAGCCCCTCCAGGATCCGTCTGTATGAAGCTTAATTAACGTAGTTCTCAATTTTCCCAAACCCTCTTTTTCACAGCTGGAATTTGGAGGTTTGGTGTCTATTGAATCGAGAAATTATGTAATAAGAATTCGTCATTTTTTCTTTTATCAAAAGATGGAACACTAAAAATAAGGAAAAGTAAACTAGTCGTGTTTAGAAATATCCAAACTTTGATTCTGGTTCTGATGGTGGTTGAGGTCTAGCTGGATTGCCCTAATTTTAGCCTGTGTCCCGTGTGTCCAACAAGTTGTTGATGCTGGGAAAAGTTCCAATACGATTACAACCTTTAGGCAAGGCTTGCTATGAGCTAAAAACTATACAGTTTTTTTCCTTTAACATGAGAATAAAAAGTAGGAAAGTCGTGTGTAAATTATATTCCTAGGAATAAAAGGTACCTACCCTAGGCATTATTTATGAAAACTTGAAACAAACATGGGAACCAAGGATTTTCAATGTCATATTCCTTGGTGTAAGTTTGCAATCCATGAAACAAACACCCGCCAAGTATTGTCAAGTTCCCCCTTTTATTTTCTGCTATGGCGCGACCTACGGAAACAACTTCTCTTTGTTCTCTACCTTCAGCCTTTTAAGTTTTGCATTCCGAATCTTTTGAAAGTTGACAATCTAGGTATTCTGCTTTTACATTTTTTGCTCTTGTTGTTTTCACTCTTTTATGACTGAAGTTGCTTCTATATTAGCCTGTAACAAGAACAAGATTAGAATGGTGTGAATTTGTACGAAAAGAATGTGTTGTTTTCATGTGCATGTGTTGAGAACACTATTTGATTATTAGATATTTGTTATCTAACTTACAAAGGCTGCTTGGGTTGCAGGGTCCAAGGAAAAAACTTCTTCTTGCACTCTTGCCTCGTAAACGTCCACAGTGATGACTGTCTATTGTGTTTGGTGCTGAAATTGACCAATTGTTGGATCTCAGGATTTTATAAAAAATATTAGGTGATGGTAAATTACACATCTGAGAAATTTTAGTAGTATACATGTCTTGTTCAGTTTGGGGTTCGGATGACCCTTGTATTCACAGTCACATTTTTGCATTCAAAGAACAATTAAGTATCGGTTGAATTTTTTGTTGGAAATATTGGTCTGTAATATATTGTCGGTACTTATTTTAATCAAAAGAAGTAGGAACCCGAATCGATTTAACTCCAATCGTGTTATTAGTGCCTTCTTTCTTTTCTATATTGCCATAGGAAGGATTTCTATTAAGATATCTAAGTTTTTCTTCTTTGATATCTTTCCTTACCTTATTTTCCTTGTTTGTTACGGTTCAGCAAATGTTTGCTTTTTTCTTAACCTTGATTCATTGCATGAATCACGTGTTGGTAATCACTCAATTGGTCATAGATACGGAAAATGATTTTTGGTAGTAAAAGTCGTATTTTTTTTTGTCTATTAAATGTTGGTGACGTTATAATACTAATTACTTTCATGTGTTTTCTTGAAAAAACGTTGCGCTCTTTTTTGGTGCGTCACATTCACATGTTACGGCACTAAAACTAAGAATTAGTTCGTTGTCATATGTTTTTAAATTGGGGTGGGAATTACACCCAGTCCATTAAAATGTAATGTAAAATATTTATTAAATTAAAGTTTACACGTTATACTATTCTTAGATTGACATGTATCTTAACCAAGTGATTGCGCTTGAATTGTTAGAGAGAATCGGAGTTTAATTTTTTGGTGAAACAAATATTGAACAAACTTTATCTATTTTTCAACGGAACTCAGATTACTATAGCTCCTTTTCCTAAGAAACCGTAGGAGAGCTAACTCAAACTTATGTTTACTTTAGTACACTAAATATGTGTTTGGTTCTCTTCATAATCATGCCAACTTTCTTTCTTTTTTGACCGAACAGTCATCCCAACTTGTTTTCAACAAAAACTACATTTTGAAAGTGCGAATGGCCTTGAGGTGGAGGTGAGTCACTGAGTTTTCAAACATGTACTAGGATATATGCTTTTTTTCATTTTGTTATCAATGCAAAATACAGTTTTTAAGAAGAATTAATGTCCTTAAAAAATAAAAGAATTAATCTAAGAGTTCCACATTCTCATGCGTTTTGTCGAAATTGCTAGGGATTACTATGTATTTGTTTTGTAACTTATTTTTCAAATTCTTAAGTTCTGTCAATTTGCGCAAAGCACTTTTTCATTTTTATTTAGTCAGTTTAAAAGAAATGGCAAATAAACACGATAGACACTATTAAATGACAACACTTGGGTTTGAACTTCGGAACTGGTGTTTTGATGTCGCTGAAATTGTCAATACCACCAACAATGGAGGACAAAGATGTTTTTGATGCGCAAAACACTTAAAATTCATGCTCTCAAAATGAATATGAGTGCTTCAAAATTCAACTCACATTAATCTTATTTTTGACCAATCATCAATAAGATCATTTTATATCTCATAAGAATAACATAATCATAGACTTACCACTGTAAACTACTTATCAAAGTTTTTAGTTGTAGAATTCATCATTTTGCTTTTACAATTTCAAAAGTTGAAAAACCTTTTTCAATAGAAGTACAACTATTAAAAAAAACATTAAAATTGCTTTAACCTACTAGTATTATATAGAAGTACAACTAAATTTAGGTTTAATTGTAATTTTGATTCCTCACTTTTATTCACTTATAAACTTAGTCTTTATTTTTTATTTTTCTAGTCTAGTAGCCTAGTGGTTAATGTTCACACAATTAAATGTAGAGAAGTGATGTGTCCGGGGTTCGAACCCCCAGCCTTGCATAAATTATGCAATGTCTATACCAACTGAGCTAAGTTCATGGGGACAATCTTTATTTTATTTTTTAAAATTCTATTTTTTGATCTCTCACTTATGTTTTTGGAGACCAAAAAATGTGTCGGCTAAGATCGGGGCACTGGTGTGTTAGCTCTAAAGTTGGCCCTTAAATAGTTTTGGTGTGTTACATGTAGTTTTCCACTACCTACCTACCAACCAGGTGGTCTTGTTTCAACCCCAATAGTTTCCGACAATGGTACACAATTTGCTTGGGTTACTGCTCTTGATGATGACCGTATCCTGAAACATAATTGAAGATGGTTAAAAAGAATAAAATAATGTTGCCAACGTATATTTTTAAGCAAAAATTTGAAGTTCAAAATATCACTTGACATAGAAGGCATCTCAACTATGTTAACACTGAAGGTGAGAAAAACACAAGAAGGGGGGTTGAATTGTGTTTTGAAAAATTCTTCGTTTCTCCTAAAACTGAAACACACTGGTCAGAAGCTAAGTGAGACAGCTTCTGAAGTGATAATCAGAATCTGAATGCAGCGGATAAAAACAGAGAGAGAGGAAGAAAGACACAAAGCAATTATACAGGTTCCTTCCACAAACCGGAAGTAGTCCTGTCCCCCTTGCACTTCCAAGGAGAGTTCATTAAAATGTAATATCTGATTACAATTGCTCAAGCACACACCAAGAGACTTCCTTTGCTCAAGCACACTTTGCAAGAGTCTTCCTATGCTCAAGAACACAATCAAGAGACTTCTATGCTCAAGCACAACTGCAAGAGACTTCTAATCAAACAAGATTACAAAGAAAAATGTTTGAGGTTGAACACTTGATATACAATCAGAGGTGTTCACAAAACAAATCAGATACAGACTCTTAAGACTTTAGAATTTCTAAGATAAGACTTTAAGAACAGAAATTCTAAGTGAACTTTTGGATGCAGAATGATTTCAACAGAGTTTTGACACTTTCAAATTGTTGTAGAGTCTTGTTCATTCTTCAAGTATTCACTCCTATTTATAGAGGTGTGAGATGAACGTTGTAAGTGCCAGCACATCCAAAAAGAGTCGTTGTTGAAGCTTTGATCAATCACCAATGATCTTTTGCCTGATTTGGTTGTTGTCCTATGAAGAACCAATTTGAAATCCATTCCCATTGTGAAGGAACATCTTTGCAGGCGTAGCTGTATTCTGGAGCTGTTTTCTTGTCTGTAGCGTGGACACAAAACAGAGTAGTGGGGATAGTGGTTGTACAGTTCGTACATAGTACAATGTCAACGCTCCTGAAGATAAGCTTCCAATGCCTTCAAATCTTCACCAAAATGACCGTTGCAAAGTTCCACTAGTCTTCTGCATTTCTTTCGAATCAAATAGACAGCTTTTGAAGTGTTAATTCTTGATCTTCAGCTTGTGGTGATAATCAGCTTTTGATGAGGTCGCTTCTGAACTTGCTTCTGATGAACTTCAGCTTCTGATGACGTCATCCATCTTCAGGAGCGCTTTGTCTTCAGGAGCATTTTTGACTTCAGGAGCACTTCTCTTCAGATGCTTTAAAGCTTCCTTTTCTTGATTCCTTAGCTCTCTTTTGTTCTTCAGAACCTTTGTATGATGTAAATTTTTAACTATGGTCCTGTACACTTGAACAAATATTAGCTAGTCCAATTGACAATTTTTTAATACCTTGTTATCATCAAAACTTTCTAAGGTTTATTGTTAAACACATTTTGTTCCAACAAACACTTATAAAATTATAAGCTATTGTTTGCAATGTCTCGATAAATATCTTATAATAAAAAGTGAGTATATATTATAGTGCACTAAGTGAATATAGAATACCGCCTCATTGAGATTATGGTTGGTATCAGTGAGTATGCCAGAATCACGGTGGTCAATCATGATTTTGCATAAGCTGTAAAGTGTAGTTTTTGAAAAATTACAGTGAATTATTGTGATTCTCTCATACCCACTATGATACCAAATATAAACTTAAGTGGTTGTTTGGTTTGACGATGGATGAAAAAATCTTGCGCCTACATGATCGTTTGCAATGAATTTTAACTAATGTTCAAATGGTAGCTTTGGTGAAACTTGCGGTGTGGTGGTATTTTACCACTTAAAAAGACATACTATAACAACCTTATCGGAAAAGTCTTAAGGTCTCAAGATCTCAAGTTTGATTTTCTCAGGTACTAATTTGGGTGGGTTAATTTAGGCTTTTCAAAAACCTAATGAAATAAAATTACAGTGAAGAAAAACGAGTGCAGTGCAATAAATCAAAAACATCTAAAAGGACAAAAAGAAACAAAATTGTTTTTCTTTTTAGTCCTAAAATTGATTTTGTGAAAGTGAGTTTGATATGAAGAAATTTAAATGATTTTATTTTAAAAGTAATTTTGATGTAAAGTTTGTACAACTTTCCAAACTAACACAAAATATCACTTATGATCAATATGAAATTTAGAAACAAAAACAACTTTGTTTGAGAGTAGCCAAACATAAAATTTATATTTGAAATAAAATCATATTTGGCTTTTTAAAAAAGTTTTTTAAAAAAAGTATATCTATAACACTAGTTAAAATTAGGGTTAAATATGTTTTTGACCGCTATAAATATGTCAACTTTTCATTTTAGTCCTTCTAAAAATTTTCTTCAACTTTTAATCCCTCAAAAATTTCCCATCTTCACTTTTGGTCTCTCCTTTAAAGTAAACTCATATGTATAATTCATATTTTTTAATAAAATTTTGTAGAAAAATTCATAATATTATAAGAATCTCTCCCAAAAAATTTTATAAGTTTTTAACAAAACATGAATTTAATATAAATTTTTATATGTTTTACGGTTAAAAATTCATATTTAATTTGTGCTTTGTTAAAAGAAATTATATTTTTTTTGAGAATTTTTTACACATTTCTGCACAATTTCATTAAAAATAAATATAAAAATTAAATTAAAAATAGGGACCAAAAAGTAGTGATTGAAAATTTGATAGGGACTAAAATTTGAAGGAAAATTTTAGAGGAACTAAAACGAAAAGTTGATATATTTATAGAGACCAAAAACATTTTTAACCTTAAAATTAATTCTAATAATTGGTCAAAAGAATAATATGTACTTTTTTTTGGTACGAACTAAATGACTTGGAAAAATTTAAACTAGACACATACCTAATCTATAATCACAATTGTATTGATGTGATCTTTTATATAGTATACTCCTATCTTATAAATTTTCAAGTCCTAACTCTAAACCCTTTAGACCAAAAATTCCTTGATCAACTCCACATGCTGCCAGAGGTTAGGGACAAGTCTTGTAAGTTACGATCCTGCGAGTCAGCAAATAGAGACATGGTTGAATCTTCCTTGTTGCTACATTAACTTTTAATGCCCAAGTTCATTTGATTTATGAGCGCATTTGGCATAAACAAATATTTCAACTAAAACATGTTCTTTTTCTTCAAAAAAAATAATCTAAAACATGTTCTTTCTCAGAAGCAACATATATAGTATTTTGTAATTTACTATTATAATATGACTGCAGTCAGTTTTGGCATTCTATAAGGATTAAGGCCCCATAAAATATTAGAAAACCACTAATATGAATTTCTCCAAAAGTGAAGGCTAATATATCCGTATACCGTGAGGGCTGATACAAACCTTCGGGCTATCTAGTATTGACATTTTAGATTGAAGGCAAGTTTAGTGTCTGACATATCTAGATGGTTGACACTAACATGACATGGACATATATAATACATTTAATCACTTCTAATTTATCCAATTTTGACATGTATCTATATATGAGTTGGTGTCTTAATTGTTTGTGTTTGTGATCGTATTTTATAGGTCGTGACTTAGGTTTGAATTAAGAAATTCTTTTGTTCATAGGCTATTGATTGGAGTTGGATTGAAAATGACGTCCGAAGTTGGTGGTTGTGATGGAGGATGGTCACGCGGCTTCTCGGAGAGAGTGATGTATCTGCAAACATTTCAATGTTGAATTCAATATTTGATTGAATATATAGTGTGAAGTTTATAAGAATTGATTGTGGACGTTTCTCTAATGCATGTGTCTTTTATAAGTGGAGATTTAGGCAGAAAATTAGATTGAGTTGCGGTCGTTGAAAGATTTTCGACGCAATCGATGGATCTAAGTTTGATGGTGATCATGCAGTGATTGATTACCGAAAGGGATACACTTTGGTACATTGGCGGAGCAACGTTTTAGCATATGCCCTTACATTGAAGTCTATTATGGATTAGGACTTGGATCTGTGCATAAAAGCTATATATATATATATATATATATATATATATATATATATATATATATATATATATATATGTGAACTATATAGGAAATTCCCAGCTAAGTATAATGGTTCTCCTCAGAGTATTGGGGTGTTTAAAATCGAACCAATCCAATATAAAAACAAAAAACCGAACCAATTCAAATCGAAACTGCAAAAAATCAAATATGGTTTGGATGTATTCTGGCCATCTTTTTATTCAACCGCACGGTTGGTTAGGTTTGCGGGTTTTTTATCAACCGAACAAAACTGTATCAAACCGAACATAAGAGAAACATTAATTAAACTTATGTCACACAATCCAATACTCATATAAACTCAATGTGAACCTTTATATAATGACATATATTTTTCTCTTGTTAAGTTTCTTCTTTACTTTTTATTTTAAAAAAATGTATATGTGTGCTTTAATTTGCTTCAACGCGATCTGTTATGTTAGATATATTTTAAATCAAAGAAACTCAATGAGAACTTATAGAGAATGATAAAAACTTAGTCTTTTGCATTTCTTACAAGAGAAAATTACTTTTTGGACCATGTTTTTAATTTGAGAAATGATATTTGAACAACCATTTTTGACAACTTTTGTGACAACTTTCTCTCTCATACTCACATTATCTTTTTACTTTATCTCTCTATTGCTTTGGTTTTTGTGTCAATATCTCATTTCCTTTGTAAAATTTTGGTTGTCACAAAAGTTGTCACATATATGGATGTTCAAATAACACAACTCTTTTAATTTAGTCCATGTTGTTGAGTACATTGTTGGATGAAAATAAAATTGTAATGATAGATTAAATTTTAGTCTTTTGCATTTCTTGTAAGAGAAGCTTACTTTTTGGACCATGTTTTTAATTTGGACTATGTTGTTGAGAACATTGTTGGATAAAAATAAAATTATAATTATGGATTAAATTT
Source organism: Medicago sativa (assembly GCF_051527215.1). NCBI lineage: Eukaryota > Viridiplantae > Streptophyta > Magnoliopsida > Fabales > Fabaceae > Medicago > Medicago sativa. The sequence goes on along the minus strand of NC_140753.1, from coordinate 24,041,334 downwards.
GAAACATTGTTGGAAATAAGTTGTTTTTAACTTGTTGGGAACAAAAAAATTGTAATGTCTCGCAAAAAATCGCAACTGAACCAACCCAAATTGCATTTGTTTGATTTGATTTGATTTTAAAAGGTAACTGAACCAAATCAAACTACATATTTTTTAATCTTACATTTATGATAACTTTTAACTTCAAAACCGATTTAATGTGCATCGCCAACAACCGGAGTATACCCCTTTTATGTAAATATTTTCATTGTAAAAAGGTAGAGTATATCCAATGGCTAGAGAGCAAGTTTTTGAAGCTGATGGGTAGGACCATGATTTGATATTCTTAAACCAACGTGTAATGAAAATGGAATTGGCTAAAATCAATCAATCATCCAACCCACCCACTTATTAAGCCACCATAACCCAATTTCCTCCCACATGGCTTCTTTTTATTCCACATGTTAGGATAATGAAATATGAAATGGTAGATGACAGCATGCCTACTTGGAATTCTCCTCCTAAAGCAAGAATTCTTTTATTATTTTGAACTAAATTAAAGCATGAAAATAGATAAAAAGGAGTGGGAATTGATGAGCATGAGAAATTTATTGGTGGAAGAAGTCAACCAATGGGAGATCAAATTAAAAGACAATAGAATAAAACACAATCTAATGATTTTTCTAAATTGTCCCAAAAGCAAACAGAATGTAGGCCCAAATAGAACAACTGTCCAACTTTTATTTGTAGAATAATACTATAGTTGATGACTTGATTCACCTGAAAAATATAATTTGTATAAAATATAGGCTTTGCCTGCTCTATGAAGATATGCCAAGATCTCATGGAAGACTATTATTAGACCATTTACAATGGTCACCAACATTAAACACCCTTCAACACCTACTTTTTCAATTCCCAACACTCCACATCATCTTCTCTCTCTTAATTCAACACCCATTCAACTTTAACCTCTCCAATGGTTTTTTTCATTCAACACTCTACCCCACCACCTTTTATTTCTTATTCTTATTTAATTTTATATTTTTGTTTTTATAATTACGTAAAATTACAATTATCGATTATAATTAAATTAAAATAAAGAAAAACTTAACAATTTTTTTTTGTAAAAATAAAATTTATTTAAATAATTTATTTTTATTTTTCTTAACTTCAAATGCAATACAATATTTATAGAGGAAGAAGATAGTATGGTATCATAAGAAGAAGATAGTGAAAAACTTGATTTTTTTTTCTGTGTCCAAATCAAATGAACCAAGTCTCTATTTATAGAGGAAAAAAAATCATGAATTTTGATATATTTTTTATTTTTTTTAAAATTATTTTACAACAAAATAATTGAGGTTTAATTTTTAAAACAATTAAAAACCGGGCAACCAATAACATGCCAACACGCGTCCCCCTGCATTCCAGATTTTCTTCTTCTCTCTCCGTCCAAATCTATTCACGCGCGTTGTCTGTGCGTGTTGTACACGCGCCTGAATCAGACGAATAAAATTGCGCCACGTGGCATCTGGTCTGCTTTCAATTGTGTTGAACCGGTTCAACTTCTCTTTCTTCCACCTCAATATTAAGCATGCATTAAACAACCCATTGGAGTGGTATTTTGTGTTGAATCTCATTTTCAACATGCCATTGTAAGTGGTCTTAGTATATATGCTTACATCATTTCCCACTTCTTATATTCCATCATTTAGTTTTCTCCCATTACAAGACCATTCATAAGATACGATAAACGATCAAATAATACAATTGGCAAAAAATTTAGAACATCTAAATAAGTTGTTTGGAGTTCATTTCTTAACTCTTACATATAAAAAACATGATTAGAAAGAAAAAATTTATCTTATATAACCGATCAATTTTTTGACAAAGATTAAACAGTCACCGATAAATGGTGTAATGGATACTTTGTATCTATAACAATGTTATTGAAAACATGGTCAAAAAATACATATTAAGGTTGTTTTTTAATGTGATTGTGGGTGGTGGGAAGATTATAAAAAGAAACTATATTTAGTGCTGAATAATCAAATTTGTACAGATGTTAAGCATTTTATAAATAACTTGAATTGAATAACTCTATTAGATGGAACTTGGCTATAGCTTAGCACCCATTATAGCAATATTAATTTGGCAAACTTTTTCTTAATATATAATAAGCTTAGGTAGAGGACAATACATTAAGGCATAAAGTCATTGGCTGGTCACTAAAATAATGTTAGATATGCAAATTTTAGTACAATAGTAGATACGTTATAAAGTTAGTGCATCTTTCCTTCGAGATGATCACATCTTTTTTCCTTTGACTTTTTGTAGCTACAGTTATTTAAATAACTTTAATCATGTCTTAAGCAAAGAATATATATTACTTTGTTAATATAAAAGAAACCCAAGTGGAACTATATAAATATTATTAAGTGCACCCTTTAATTAATTATACTTTTAATAAATTAATCAATGTTACACAATAGTCGACATTTTGACCATTTCACACAGAAGGAAAAAACAAATATATATATATATATATATATATATATATATATATATGAGCGAGAGAGAGATAAAATATTATTATTGTGGAAAATATTGAATTTGGAGTGTAGCATATATAGTATTAATTAGAGTATAAAGTTGAAAGAAAAAAATATAACTATAATATCATCTTGAAAATTAAAAATGACAGTCATATTTTGATAAAAAAAAAAAATTACAAATAGCTCAACTATTCTAAGATGAGGAGTGCAATGAATCTCCTATGTTTGAGAACCTTGAGGTGTATACTATAACAATTAAAATGCTAAATAGTCTTTTTTTAATAAGAAACATTGCATGTAAGACTGCTTCCATTTTATCCTATTTTTCTTTTAAAGCTTGTATTATAATATATATTTATTGACCTTAGCTTCTCTTATGCTGTCCAATGTGCCATAAAACTATAGTATTAATATTTTTTTAATTAAAGTACTGTGCATGTTTGAACCTAAGAGCTTATACTATAAAAGGAAGATATGCATAACAACTAATCAATGCAATTCTACCTCAAAAAAATATTTCTTTCAATCATCTAAGAGAAATCATGGAAAAGGAAATGTGTGATATTTCTGTTGAGAAGAGGCTTAGGCTATTTGGTTTTGAGCTAAATCCAACAAAGAATAATAATGAAGGACTTGTCAAAGAGTCTAATGAAGGAGATGAAAGTGTGAATTCCTCTAACTCAATTTCATCTGGAGGAGATAAAATTGTCCAAGAAAAAAATTCATCTAGAGACCAAGATGAGAGAAAATTTGAGTGTCAATATTGTTTCAAAGAATTTGCAAACTCACAAGCATTAGGAGGCCATCAAAATGCACACAAGAAAGAGAGAATGAAGAAAAAAAGATTGCAACTTCAAGCTAGGAAAGCTAGCATAAACTATTACTTACAACCTTTTCAAAAAAATCATCATGGTTTTTCTTACCATGGTTCAGATACTCATTGGTTTTATGACCCTTCTTCTTATAACTCTGAATTCTCTTTGAGTGAAGAATCTCAAATTAGTTTCAAGTCAAAAAATGTTCATGATACCAACTCTAGTTGGTATTCTCTTCCTTCTCATGTTTCTCCTTCCCAACAAGATACTTGCATGTTTACTTTCTCCAATGATGATAAGCCTTTCATTTTGAACCCTTCTTCAAACCAAAGTCATAGTAAAGCTTTAGATCTTCAACTAGGCCTCAATTTGCAGTCAAATACAATAAGAAGCTCTTTGAAAAGGACATAGTTTCCTTGTTTTCCTTGAAATTGTTTGATAATGATCAATTCTCAAGCATGAAGGAAAAGGAAATTAGAAAAAATATTCACTATTCATTTGAGTTGGCTTGTCCTGACTTGGCTCCTATATAGAGTCAATTATTGTAGAACTGACCAATGATTGTTCAGACATTAATATATACAATTCTTATGGTGTATTTATTTTATGGTATATATATAGCCATTGGCAATTATATACAATGTTTTAGATTCATATTACATTTACAAGTTGTCTCCTTTATTCTTTCTGTCAATATTCATTCCTTATTTCATTGAGTTTCTTAAAAACAATTACTATAAAAACTAACACAAATAGAAACAATTACTATATAAACTAACACAAATAGAAATTGTAAACTCACCAATGATTTGATTAGATAAAGTAACACATAGGCTGTTAAAAATTAGTTCTAGTTGATATGTCACATGTCAAAGGTGTGAAACAAATTTAACTTCAAAGAGAAACTAAATAGAGCATATTGATTGAAAATATATGGCTGTTCAATTCTGAAAACAAGTATATTTCAAGATGGAACATGGTGATAAAATTGGGATATAAAATTAGGTTTCTCCATTACATGAGTAGTTAGATTAGGTAGGATGGTAATAGAGACTATTGTGATAATAATTATTTTTTGTATTTTGGTATGTCCTTTAGTATCATTTCACTTGAGAAATAATTTTCCCATGTGTAATTGCTTGTCTAAGAAAACAAGTTAACCAATGAGTACCTATCAAAAATAAATAAAAGCCAATCACTGATCTCTAAAATGAATATTTGTTCAATCAATTTAATGTTAGGGCACAATTGTATATCTAAACCTCTTGTTGCAAACCATTAGAATTAGCTTACATTCTGGTGATAAAGGTAACTAATGAGTAATGATGTTGCACATCAAATTAATTTGGATAAGTATACCAAACTTTCAAATGTCTAAACCATTCCAACTTTGGAAGTACGTAACTACCATTAAATTGTTTTTCTGAACATGAATAATCATCATTATATATCAAACTTTGATTTCATCTCTTATTGAATTTTCACTAACTACATTAATATACTCAAGTCTATTTTGGAGGTGTCATCTTTTGTTTTTATCAACATCGTGTGACGCAAATAATTAGCAAGTCTTTTAAGAACATGTCAAAAGATATCATCTCTTAAATAAATGAATTTCAGTATCTTGAGTAATTAGGTCATGGCTTTCAGCCAGAAAATACTCTTGAATTCATCTAATTTTGAGGTATAACTTGGTTAGCATGCTGGCGTGTATATATGAATGTAGGATATATAGAATGTTTGGTATATAATATAATGCACCTAAGATTTTGATTTTGTAATCTAATTAAATGGATTGTAAAATGATAGTTAGTGTATTTTATTTAATAGTAGTTTTCTCTCCCCAATTTATTTAAAAACAAAAAGTATGTAGCAAGAGTTGCATTTCTTCTAAAAAACACATGTGATCATAAGCTTCATCACCATAATAAGTTTAATAGGGGATTAATCCTACTTTTTTACATTGTCACTATTCGCTGACATTATGAAATATATAGGAATATGAAATAAAAAATAAATTTTACTGTTAATTTGACTTTACTGTTTTTGATAGGCTCAAAAGCATCATTTTCTTTTTGTCATAGTGCTTATCCTATTCTAACCTAAATATTGGTTTACCTTTTTGCTTACCATATCTTCATTTTTAATGTCCTAATATTTTAATGCATCCTCCTCCTTCCCATCATCAATTAACTATTACATTACAAGCAATTAACAATTACAAGCAAACTCTCATTGTAGCAAACACCATATTAAACTAAGCATTTAAATATCTATCTAATTGTTTTCTGTGTTAAAAAAATTGGTGTGCTTTGTCTTATTTCTCCTATTCATTGATATTAAAACGAAGATTTTACTATTGATTCGTTGCATCATGGTATATAGGTAGAACTAATGCCTTATTTTAGGGTTCCATATGCTTCTAGAAGAAGAAACCTAGTCTAAGCTTTTACCATTGAAATTGATTCGATTATTTGCTTCAAATGAAATTTTGGAAACATTCATGCATGTTGGTTACATGATAAACCTAACCCTATATTAGATCCTTAATTTAATTAGTCAGTATTTTAATTAAGCATTAAGACGCTGTCCAAACACTATCTAAAATATTTTTTTTAAATTTTAATAAAATATATTACACGAACATAGGATGAAAAGAAAAATATTTCACACGTATATATGTTTTTATTGTCAAACACTAGAAGACAAAATAGAGCTCTCAATGTTTTCATCATTTTTAAACAACCAGCCGCCAGACACATGCCTTGAACGGCCTTATTTCTTGATATTTTATTAGCTTTTAAGATTAATTCAAGTGAATTTTAAAATGAAGAGCTTGGAAGGAAGGAGAAAAAAAAAAAAACCTCCATAATTTCAAAAGAAAAAAAATACCAAATCATCAATAAACGGAACTGGAAAAAAAAATAAAAGTCAATTATTTACGTCTTTTCTAATAATATTTGAATATTGATACATAGTGGATAGTAAAGTTTTCCTTTATTGGGTCAGTACCGGATAATTGAATTAATTTATCTAGAAAATTATGTTCATGGTCATATATTAACATATTGAAGTCCTCGTGAGCATAGCTCAGTTGGTAAGGACAATACATAAAATATGCAATGTCCAGGGTTCAAATCCCGGCCACTACCAAAAAAATATTAACATAAGCAGCATACTCTTGGATGCGGTTGATGCTGGTTGGACCTAAATCATATGTAAATTTCATCATAAATCAATGCATATGTTTTCAACTGTGTCAATTGGTTAGCAATATAGTAGTTTGAACCCTTTAATCATATGACTAGGGTTTGAACCCTTTAACACATTTTTTTTTCTTCGGATTTTTGGGTTGGGTCGGGTTGGTTACACTGAGATTTAAAAGGTTGTATGATTTGTCCACTCATAAGGACTTGACGGAGGGTGAGATAAATGCTTTAGGGTGGGGTAACGAAGGGGATGCTTCGGGGTGAAGGCATCAGTTGATGGCTTGGGAGGAGGAGTTAGTGGGGGAAGTTAAGCTTTTACTCTCTAACGTGTCTGTACAGGATTCTAGTCCGGATGTTTGGCTTTGGCACCTGAATGCAGGAAAATGCTCCACAATTGGGTGTATCAAATGCTTATGCGGCAGGAGATGCACGATCATGACTTTGGAAGCGGTGTGGCATAAAAGTGTTCCTTTAAAGGTTTCTATCTGTGTGTGTTGTCTATTCCGCAACAGGTGGCCTACAAAGGATAACTTAGGGCGTCGTGGAGTTATTCCCCTTGACTCTCAATTGTGTGTTTCAGGGTGGGGCCAAAATGAAACAGCAGAACATCTCATAGTTCATTCTCCTACTTTTGGTTCTCTTTGGCAACACATAAAGAGCGGGCTTGGTGTGTATTATGTGGATCCCCAACATGTTATGGATCATTTTCATCAGTTCATATATATTTGGGTTCATTCTTTGGCAACACGTGAAGAGCTGTTCATTCTTACATATGATTTTGCTTTGTTGTATTTGGGTTCTTTGAAACGAACGGAACCAACGGTTGTTCTCTAATAATGTAAAATCGGTTATACAGCTTATGGAAAAGATAAAAATCACTTCATTTTGTTGGTTGAAAGCGAAAAATGTTTGATTTCCTCTTGGTTACCGTATGTGGTGGCAACAATCCCTTGTTTGTTAGGGGATTGACTGACCGTTGGTTACCACTGTTTTGATTCACAAGGATTGGTTGTTGTAATTTTGTTCTGCTTCTTTATGTAATCCTTGTGCTAAGGAGCATAATTATTTGTTAATATATCTCATTTTGGTTTGTCAAAAAAAAAATTTAAAGGGGAATAGATATTTATTATTTATTGGAAGAGCAGTTTCCCTTCAATTGATACTTTTATATCATTTAAAAAGTTAAGATGGGTGGCTTTGTGTTTTGCTTTGAAATAAATCCATTAAGTTGCTTTCCAATTTTAGTCACAATTTTATACGGATTTTGTCCCACGTTATCATTCTAGACCATTTTCATATTATAATAGAATACAAACCAAATGTGTTTTTTTTTTCCCTTGACTAAAAAATGAATTTTGTTTAGGATATTAATCATCCACTAGTGCATTATATAAAATATGGGTGGTGTTAACTTGTGCCCTTAGGGCACATGTTAAGAAATCCCAAAAAAGAAATATTCCCTTAAATTTTGTGCATCAACTCTTTAAAACATTAAAGATTAAATTTAATTTATGCATTCCAATACAGTATTTCTACATTTGGCTTCTAAACTTGTGCCTTAAGGGCACAAGTTAACATTTCCCATAAAATATATATAGCTAGTCGGCCCAATGAAGGACCCTGCTTTTGATTGGTCTTAATTGGCATTGTCTCCAAATTATTATTATTTTGTGATAATGATGATGGGAAAAACATCTCAATAAGTACTTACGAAAGATTGATATTTAGTTTACCCCTATGATATTAGTGAGGACTTAAATCAGCTGTAATTTCAGCAAAAGCTTGTAAATATATGTCGAAGAAATGAAGTACCAGATATACTTATACTCCATCCAATAAAAGAAGGCATGGGTAACATACTAACATAGCATAATACTTTGCAGCTAGGCATGACAATGGGCGGGGTGGGAACGGGTTTTACATTCCCCGTCCCATACCCGATTCTCATATACTTACCTGTTATTAACCCGTCCTCATACTCGATTCTCATATACTTACATGTTACCCAACCCGTATCCAACGTGGATGAGAATGTGAACCCCATCCTCGTCCCTGACGGGTTCAGGTGTCCCCGCCCCATCTCCGTCCCCGCATTGAATAATTTTTTTTAATAAAAAATAGAAGTTTTTTTCAACCCGAGAGAAATGTTGTAATGCATTATCCAGCAATATTCTCACTTTGACATTTGTTAGAGCGATTGATTTAGTTGCTCCTTTAAATATCAATGGTAGTTTTTATAACACAACAGTTATCAAACAAAATAACATGACATAAAGTAATTTTCTGCATTAGGGGCGAGTTTAGGTATGAGTTATGGGTGGGTACCTGTATACCTGTTACCTGTCCCATACTCGTGTTTTGAAATCGGGGAAAACCGAAACTCATACCCAAACCCAGCCAAAACGAGGAAAGCCCATCAAATTGAATTTGGTTCGGGTGGGTAAACGCGTGTATGAGTTTAATAACATAAAGTAATTTTCTGCATGAGGAGCGGGTTTAGGTATGAGTTCTGGGTGGGTACATGTATACCTGTTACATGTCCCATACTCGTGTTTTGAAATCGGGGAAAACCGAAACTCATATCCAAACCCAGTCAAAACGAGGAAAGCCCGTCAAATTGAATTTGGTTCGGGTGGATAACCGCGGATATGAGTTTTGTTGTCATGCCTATTTGCAACTATAAAATATATGTTTTTTTAAGCAAACTATGTTATGAATTGAGGACTAAGGAACTTAAATTGTTATGGTTGAGGTATTTACGAAATTTCTGAGGTTCGAGAGACTATTCTCCGATGCTGTTTGTGTAGAGAATATCCAGTTCATATCTAAAGAAAATTATGTCTACGTGCATTAGGATGATAGGGAAAAGGAGTAAGGCGTATAAATAAACAGGGAGTGTGAATAAAACATACTATGTTTATTTTCGATGCATTTTATCATGTCATGTTTTAAATGATTTATCGGCCTGACTTATGATTGGGCTAAATAAATAAAACGATGTCTGCAATAATTTACCTCTCCTACCCCTTATTTTTGTACTCATACCAAATATATTTTCAAAATTCAGATTTAACTTTTTATCGTCAGGTTATTTTCTATCTTTCTTCGTGATCTTAGCTCAGTTAGTAGAGACAATGCATAATATATATAAGATATGAAATTCAAACCCCGACAACAACCAAAAAAAGATTATTTTCTATTTGTGAAAACTCGTTTTTTAGTTTTCTTTGTCAACTATCCTAATGGTTAGGAATTCACTTTTTTAAGATAAATAAGTGGGATGTACAGAGTTTCGAACCTCAACCCCAATATATATTATATAGTGTCTCAATCAACTAAGTTAAGTTCACAAGGGTTCTAGTATTTCAAAACACAGGGAAACTGGGAAAGGATGAAAAATATTTTTTTAAATTGATTGATTAGTCGTGGTTAAACCATTAACCACGTATGGTTGTGGCAAATGTTTTTAAAATTAAAATTAATTTATTGAAATTCAGTTTTTTTTTTTTACTTTTTTGTTCAATATTTTGTGTAGGAAAAGCACCCAAGGCCTTCAAACTGAGTATAATGCTCATTTAACGAACCATGAAGAGTCGTAGAAAAATCTAGCCAACCGAATATCAAAAGGCAAAATTAATTTACTGTAAAAAGCACAAGTAAAAAAGCAAATGGTCTTGATCCTCCATCATACCACAAGGAGCTGTGCACAAAGAATCATTGTAATCCAAAATATTTGTCCTAAACAGATTCATTTTAGTTGCTAATATATTCATGAACAAGCGCCAAATAAAAATATTGACCTTTAATGAAATTTGTTTTAGCCACAAAACATGATTAAAACGGTCATCAACACCAACTTCAGAAGTTGTCAAAAGATTATAAGCATTTTTTACTGTTAATCAATGGGAAGAATGAAGCTTCCAAATCAACATCTCAGTCATACCAACCTGCAAAACAACAAGTGACAGCTGCTCCGCACACTCCCTCACCAACCCCTCTTCCCATGCAAACAATCTCTTACACCACTCTCACACCACACCATTTGATTCCAACCTCAAAGAAAACATCTCTGCAACTATAGATAATTTATTGATATGAAGAGCAAACGACCTAACATATCTAACATCAAAAGATACATCATCTAACCATTGGTCCTTCCAAAACAAAGTAGAAGCATCATCCCACATTTGTCTAATAATATTATCCGACAACCAGCTATCATCTAACAAACCACATCCCGTTCGAATGTTATGCAAGTGTTGCCACCACACTGAACCCTCACCTCGACCAAAACATAACTCCATTCCCATCCTCTCCCTATTGTTTATAAATTAAAAAGACTATTTTGACTAACGAAATACATAATCAAAGCCTATTTTAAAATTTTGATACATTAAAGATTATTATGATTGCTTGTTACACATTTAGGAATTAAAATGATTATTACAAAAAGGGAAATGTTAACGAGTGCCCCCGGGGCACTCGTTAAGGACCCAAAGTAGTAACTTTTTATAAAAGTTTGTGTAATCAGTGCATTGAAAATTGAAAACTTTTAATTTTTGAAAGAATAATTACTTTATTTAGCATGCTTAAAGAGTGTCTCGAGGACACTCGTTAACAAGACCCTTTTAAAAATACTTTTATTGTTAATCTTTATAAATATTTCTAGTGCAATTTTACTCCCCTCAATTTTGACATTCAGTGTAAGAAAATAAATTGAACAACATTACACCATTTTTCTCTTCGAACCAAATAAATTCATTCATCAAAAGTTGTTGCCATACATAATGATTTTAGACCGTTGACATTTTAATGGTTCAATAGAGGAAAAAAAAAAAAAACTTAAACAAAGATCCTAATTTAAAAACATAAACAACGAGAAGGTCATAACCTTAACATAAGCAGAATTAAAAGGGTCATAGCCTTAAAATAACATAACATAAACAATTAAAATTAAAAAGAAACATCATTTACCCTAAAAAAAAGCCATCAAAATATCATATAAATTCTCAAGCACGATCAGCGGAGGTTGAAGGTGCCTCATAACCAAGAACAGATGCTAAATATTCAGGTACAGTAGGAGGTGGAACGAGACCAAATGGAGTTTTGGTGCACAACTCTTCAATCCATTTTCGTATATTGGCATTATCCAACGAGATATAGTAGTTCAAGGTTTGAATTGTTTGCAAAGAAGTGTCTTGTAACCAGAAACTATCAGCGGAGGTTGGAGGTACCATGTAACCAGAAACGGATGGTAAGCCTTCAACTACAGTGACAGGAGGTGGAACAATACCATAGGGAGTTAATTTAGGGCACACCTCTTCTGTGATCCATTTTCGCAGAATGGCTTTCTAAACCAAGAGATAGGAGATCATGGTTTGAATTCTTTGCAAGTTATAATAAATATCCTGTTGTGATGGTTCAACAGGAGGTGTTTCAAGATTATTGGGTGTGTTTTTAGTTCTAGTTTTGGCATGTTTGAAAAACAGTTCTGGCATGTTTGAAAATGAAAAACAGTGGGTTTCTTCAATATCGTGTAGAGGATGAGTTAAGAAGTGTCTTTAAATACTTCCTCCGTCCCTCAATAGATGATCTAGTTGACTCCGACACACATACCAATGCATATGTTTTATCTTTGATATCTTCAATTCTCTACTAAAAAAATTATGAAAATTTAATATTTTAAAAATATCTATCAAAACGAATCTAACATCTTATATGATATTATTTATCCCTATGAATTAGTAGAAAGATATGGTCAAAGTATGTCAAATCAATAATATATATTGTCAACTAGATTATCTATTGAGGGACGGAGGGAGTAACAGTGTTGGAAATGATGAATTAATTTGTGTATGTAGAGTATGCTGTGGAGAGTAGATATGATGATTAGTGTTGAAAATGATGAGTACAATTAATGTCTGATTTTGATGGGTGAAGGAAACGAAAAGACTGGAGGCAGAAAAGAGGTATAGAGGCGAGTTATAATATCTTTGCAAATCTTTAGAGAAAAGTAAAATTAATTAATTCTGTTAACTAATTAAAAGGGTCTCCAAGGCTAATTAATTAACAAAAATTGAAAGGATGGGAACGAGTAGGGGTGTATGTGGATTGGTTTGGCTTTGATCAAGCCTAAAACTCGAATCATATAGAGTACTTCGATTTAGGTGAGGTAAAATAATTACATGTTGTATTATTGGATGGATTTATACAAACCCGCTAATTTTTTGGTTTGGTTGTATTGTGTTATGGATTACCCAACTTATTTTTTGTTTTTTTAATATTAAATGATAAATACTCATAATTTTTCTTAAACATTACTCTACTTTTTAATTTTCTTAAAAAAATGGTTAACTTATCTTTACTATAATTTTATACATTATATAATAATAAACTATAGTATTAAATAATAAATTATATCATGACTGTAAAAAAAAATTATATCATAAAATATTTGCAACAAACTAAAGATGAATAACATAATATTGTATTAGTCTTGTCAAAAAAAAAATTGTATTAGTATTAAAATAACCAAAAAATGAAAAATCTTGATTTGTAACTCTACCATGTTTTGATTTTCATCATATCAGGTATAATGTGTATGTTTTGGAAATATAACTTGGTTTATGACCATAACCTTTAGTATTTTTCTTCAACCCTATGGAATTAAGTGCCCGTTTGGTTCAGCTTTGAATATAATTGATTCTGAGAGAATTGATTCTGATAGAATTGATTCTGACAGAATTGATTCTGAGAGAATTGATTTATGTTTGGATGCAATTATGTAGAATTGTTTTTGAATGTATAATTACTAAAATAGACATAGCTAAAGGAGAATTGATAAAGAATGAGAATTGATAAAGGGCAATAAAGTAAAATAACATGTTGTAATAATAAAATATACAAACCTATACACGTTGTTCAAGGAGAATTGATTCTAGAAAATCTAGAAGCTATGATTTGTAGCTTCATGGAGAATTGCTTTTGGAGGATAAAAGCAATTCTGAAAAGCTGAACCAAACACGTTGTTTTTGGCTAGAATTGCTTTTGGCACTGTAGAGAATTGATTTTGGGCTAGAATTGCTTCTCAGAAGCCAAACCAAACAGGCCCTAAATATAGAAAATATTGATATTATTGGGTAAGTGAGTTTTTTTGGGTCTGAGTCTGGTTTTACCCGAAACCCATTTATTTTTATGAGTTTTCAAATTTTAGAAACCATATCCACCTAATTACTCAACTCACCCCATTTTTTTTGGATTTTTGGATAGATTTGACTGAGTTTTTTAGGTTGACTCAGCTCATATACACACCCATGGGAACGAGAGACTGAGAGACTGAGAGACTATCAAATGGGTAGAAGAATAGGAGTGAAAAGTGGAGATATTTTTAAAAACAGACCAACTTTTTAGATTATATAATATTTTCTCCCTTTTAAAATAATTGACATGGTTAATCATTTCACACCTATTAAAAAAAATTGTAAATAATCAATTATTTTTTTGAAATTGTAACTTTCTTTTTTTTGTGGTGTCCAGGGTTCGAATCTCAGACCTTTGCATATATTATGTATTGTCCATACCAACTGAGCTAAGCTCACGTGGACTTGAAATTGTAACTTTCATCAATAACTTTCAAATTTTGTGAAACTTCAAAAACCCTTCTTAATTTGTTAAACGTTAGTCAATTATCACACTTCGTCTATTTTGGACATTAAACCCTGACGTGCCAATTAACTGTACATGTGGCACCTCCATATGGATAAAATTTCATGTCATGTCATAGGGGATAATTGACTATTTTTAAAATAAAAAAAATTGCTTTTCTTTTTTCGTTAAAAAATCTATGTAATTATTTATAAAAATAGGCAAACACCCCTTCCAAATTTAGCACTTATATGCAAATACCTCCTTCAAATTTAGAACTTTCTTAGCAAATACTCCATCAAATTTAAAACTGATGAGCAAATACCCCTTACAATTTAAAACTTATGAAAGGCATATATATTTACTATATCCTAATATTTACTATATACTATCAAAAAACCTCTCAGGATGTTTACTATTTAGTTATTTTAGTACACTATCATAAAATCTATCTTGTTGTTTAAATGGTCTTTTTTTCCATCTTGCGTTTGCTGCAGCACCTCCAAAATAGAAATGATTTTGTTCAGGTTATGGGACTTTTTTGTGTCTTAGTGTTAGACTTACACTAGATAGGAATTAGAAATAGTTAACTTCAAATAGAAGTAACTCAGGAGAAACTCTTTTATAGAGAACCGAGATAGATGCTCAAGTGTTGACTAGAGCAACGATGCTCAAGTGTTGACTAGAGCAACGACTCTTCTAGAGGATTGGAAGTCAGCTCAAATCAATATTGTTGGAATATTTATTACTAATAGATTTCGAAAAACACAACTTTTTACTTTTCAAGATACTCCCTCCGGTCATTATTATAAGCAAATTTTTACTTTTTAGATTCATTTAATAAATGATGTATGTGACCTATAATATAGACCACATACATCATTTATTGAATGAACGAACCTAAAAAGTCAAAATTTGCTTATAATAGTGACCGGAGGGAGTATTTATTTTTAGAGTAATGATATTTTGACATCCATTTGATGACAACTTTGTTGACAACCTTGTTTTTCTCACTTTTTATTGGTCAAAAACAATGGAGAGAGAAAAAGGAAGAGAGAGGATAACAACATCATGTGAGTATGAGAGAAAAAGTTGTCCAAAAGTTGTCAAAAAGTGGTTGTCAAAATATCATTTCTCTTATTTTTATCCCAACAAAGTGAAAGATTGTTGGAATCTTGTGGGTGTGGAGTGGGAGAGCTTTCTTTTTATTAAAATTAAAATGTTACAAAAGGCTCTCTCGTTGGAAAAGTCGTCTTGTCTATGGAATATCGTATGGTTCATTTGAAATATGTTATGTCCTCTTTATCAGTCTATTGTATCTCTTTCTTCAAAGCTCTCACATGCATAATCTCTTCCACTGAATCTTTTATTTAAATGTTTTTTTTGGGGTGGGTGTGACAAAATTGGGAAAATCCCTTGGATTAATTTAGATGCAGTCTCTTTAGAGAAGGAAAATGGAGGTTTAGGGGTGCAGAGAATCAAGGAATTTAATTTGAAGATGTTAGGAAAATGGTGTTGGAGGTTAAATGTGGAGCATGATAGTTTGTGGTATAAGATTCTAGCATTGAGATATGGGACAAAAGGAGGGATGGTGAGAGAGGGAGGGAGGTTTGGTCAGTTTGGTGGAAGCAGTTGCTAGGAGTGCGAGTAGGGATGGTTTGGCGGTTGATAGATGGTTTGATAATAATCTGGTGTGGGTGGAGCGTGACACGACTAAAACATTTTTTTGGTCGGATGTGTTGTCAGAGGAAGGGATGTTGTGCGATAGGTTTAGGAAATTTTTTAATTTAGTGGAGCAAAAGAGTGTATTTGTAGCTAAGATTAATGGTCTAGATTGGAGGTTAGAGGGGATGGTTAAACGTGACGACGTCGACTATTTGCTTGGGAGAGTAGATGTACAGGGAATGTTGTGCCTTTTTTGGCTAATGTTGTTTTGCAGGGTGGTGTGGGAGATTATTGACGTTGACAACTTTCTATTGACAAAGGTTATAATGTCCGAGGGTTTTATTAAATGTTGATGGTAGCGGAACATGCTCATGGTGATGTTTATCAGGATATCATTTGAAATAAAACGGTTCTTCTGAAAGTTTCTATTTTTTTAGGAGGCTTTTTTTTGTAATCGCCTCCCTACAAAAGATAATTTGGTAAAACGCATAATTCTTCAGCTTCATCTTAATGTTTGTATTATAGGATGCAGGCATGAAAAACTGTGAATCATTTGTTTTTGGATTGTAATTATTTGGGAAACTTATGAGGTCTTGATCCGGTTTGATCTAAAATGGTTGACTTGTTATGGAATATCTGCACGTGAGCCCGTCTCCATATAACGCGCTGACTTGGTGAGCACACAAAAGGTTCTATAAATAGAACTCTTATGTAGAAGCAAGAGTCACTCTTAACCTAATTCACTCCTTTAAAAACCCTAGTTTTCTGAAACCTTAAAAACTGACCCCTTCTCTCTAAGCCTTCATTCATAAGCAGCTAGCATTGTGAGTGAAGGAAGTTGTTCGTGTGGACTGAGAAGAGATGTTGCCATCGAGCAGTACTTGTCATCACTCTCTCTTTGAGGTAAACACACAATAATTTCATGTTGTTGTTTGATTTGTGATTAATGATTTAATCATGATCCATTCATCGATATTTATTCTGCTAAAAGGTTTAAAATATTTGAAAAACTCCTCTTGAAATCCCGACACAGTCCTAATAATACTTTATGATTTTCCAATATGTGGTTGAGTATTAATTATATCTTAACTATGCATTTTCTTATATCACTTATGTATCTATACAATTTCTTTGCTTTTCACCTCTTTAGGCAACACATTAGTCTTGACTATCTTACATTTTATCAATCAGTAGCAACACATTAGTCTTGACTATCTTACATTTTATCAATCAGTAATACACTTGGTGAATCTTGGACCCTTTTACTATTGCTTTTGATTTGTTTTACTTAGTCTTTCTAACCTCTTTAGGCAACACATTAGTCTTGACTATCTTACATTTTATCAATCACTAATACACTTAGTGAATCTTGAACCCTTTTACTATTGCTTTTGATTTGTTTTACTTAGTCTTTCTAAAGAAGTCAAGAAAGAGTTGTTGCTGGATTTTTGCTAATAATGCGCAAGATCTCGAATTTTAAAGAGTCTTTGAAGTATTCTTGATAGCTTAAAATCAAGTGAGGGAACTTGTGCTCAATGACTCATTGTCTTTCTACTAATTATAGGTGGAGAGAGAGTCCTTACTGGAGTAAATATTGTGACTTTGCATTGGCAAAAGTTGGAACATAAAGTTTGCCAACACATTGAAGTAGTTCCTTTTGCTTAGTGTTCCTTTCAGAATGTTTTGACAGTTGTGAGAACGTTCTCAACTGGAGTTGTAAAACATCTCATATTGCATATGCGTTTTGCTTTACCGTGACCAATGTTCTGCAAAAAATTTGTGGCTTTGGGAGGAAGCAAAATCTCTAATAAAATTGTACGTTATACTTTTCTTTTCTATCTTTGTGGTACCTCGAACTTTTTCTCCTTTTATGTGTTATCTAATTCTCATAAGTTCAAAAATTTGTTTGTACACGATAAATGATATTTCAACATCAATTTTTCAATAACTTTTGTGACAACTCCCTCTCATACTTTCATTGTACTTTTATTTTCTCTCTTCCTTTTTCTCTCTATTGTTATTGTCCCATAGAAAGAGAGGAAAAAGGTTGTCACCAAAAGTTGTTGAAAATTGGTTGTCAAAATATCATTGCTCTTTTTGTACCCATATCATGCTTTATGAATAAATCAATCTTTGTAGGACATTCAATTAATAATTCATGAATATTGTCGTCCATTACTATTTGAATTATTGTACCATGATTCTCGGATGATACTTCCACTTTGTCTTTTGATGTTTACTCGTGTGAGAATGTTCTTAATGTGTAAAAAAATTGAAATCACTCAAAAGCACAAGTTAAATATCAATAAGTTTAAAATAAAATTCATGAAATGAACATTGTTAGAAACAACCGCTCCAAAATTCCCTCATGCACACTCGATTAGGGATGTCAATGGGTACGGATAGTGTGATACTCGTCCCCGCCCCATTGGATAAATATGATACTCGTGCCCGCCCCGTACCCTCGTGGGTACCCACTATGCAGATACGCGGATATTGAGGTATCCGACCATGGTATTCATGGACACCCATGGATTTTTGAATTTAATTATTTTTTTACAAAGAATAACTTTTTTTAAATACCAAAAAAACTTCAACTTTTAAACATTCATACATAATTCATTCAAAATTTCATAAATCATACATAATCCATTCAAAATTCATGATTCTTATATAATCCTTACAAATTCTTGACGTAAAATAAAAGCATAAAAACATCTGAATTTCATATGCATTCTAACCTTCAATACCTTCGTTTGACTTCCCAACTTTAATAAGGTAAAAACTTTAAGTAACAAGATATATAAGAATATTTTAGTAATTTATTATCAAGTATGGGTACCCCGTGGATATGGATACAATCAAATCCGTGTCTATATCCATATAATAACAGGTAGTCAAATACTCGTTTATTATACTCGTGAAATCCGCTTAGCTACCCGCCCCGTACCTATGATGGATTTTACCCATGGGGACCCATGGGCATGGGTATTTTTGTCACCCCAACACTCGATCAAACAATTAGCCACGTTATTACTCTACTCACGATTAACGGTTATATTTCTTCTAACACTTTTTGCTTTTATTTTTTAATTAATATTTTAATTTTTTTGAAAGGCAAAATATCACAAAAGAGAAATCTAATAGTAAAGATTATTCACCATTTTTATTTCAAAGAAGTTCCTTCTCCATGTGTGACCATGGATGATATCGATGGTTACAAGGATGAGGAAGAGGTGGTGACTTCAATTATATAGCTAGGGTTTGGTGGGTGATTTGAAGTGCTTGTGTTGATGGATAAAGGTTTGGACCTTTGCTTGAGTTTCATGTTGATTGAGGGGTGGAGAATGAAGTCCATGGTGTTTATTTTAATGAAGATACTTCTAGGCTATGGTGCTGCATCTATACTGCCGGTAACCAATTTAAAAAGAAGAGCAGCATGGCTCAATAAACTTTTACTCCCTCACAAATTTGACATTCGATATTAAAAAATAAAATTGAATAACATTACACCATTTTTCCCTTCGAACCAAATAGATTCATTTATCAAAAGCTTTAACTTACATGATGATTTTTGACTATAATGGCATTTTAATGGTTCAATAGAGAAAGAAACTTACACAAAGATCCTAATCCTTATTTAAAACATAAACAACGAGAAGGTCATAGCCATAACATAAACAGAATTAAAAAGGTCATAACCCTAACATAACATACCATAAACAGAATTAAAAAGAAACATCATTTGCCCTAAAAAGCCATCAAAATATCATATAAATTCTCCACATTTGGCACATCAAACTAATACGGAATCAAGCACGATCAGCGTAGGCTAGAACTGCGTTGTGATCAAAAACAGAAGGAGGTGGAGGAAGACCAGTTTTGGCGCATAACTCTTCTACAGTCCATTTACGCAAATTTGCACTATCAAGCATGGTATAGTAGTTCATGGTTTGAATTGTTTGCAAAGAGGGGCCTTGTAACCAAAACTCGGGTGGTAAGTTTTCAGCTATAGTGACAGGAGGTGGAACAAGATCATAGGGAATTTTGGGGCACAACTCTTCAGCCAGCCATTTTCGAAAATTTGCATTTTCCCGCAAGAGATAGGAGGCCATGGTATGCATTATTTGCAACTCATAAATGTGCTGTTGTGATGGTTCAACAGGAGGTGTTTTAGGAATTTTGGGTGTGTTTTTAGTTCTAGCATGTTTGAAAAACAGTTCTGGCATGTTTGAAAATGAAAAACAGTGGTTTTCAATATTGTGTAGAGATTGAGTAGAGAGCTGTGTGTTTAAATAACAGTGGAGAGAAGAAGTGAAGTGATAGAGGAAGAAGAGAAGAGCAGTGTTGGAAATGATGAATTTGTGTTTCTAGAGTATGCTGTGCAGAGTAGATATGATGATTAGTGTAGGAAATGATGAGTACAATTGATGTCTGATTTTGATAGGTGAAGGAAACGAAAAGACTGGAGGGAGAAAAGAGGTGATAGGGGCGAGTTTCAAGAGAGAGATAATATCTTTGCAAATCTTTAGGGCAAAGTAAAATTAATTAGGCTTAATAGGCCTCCTGATTTTTACGAAGTTGTGATTTTGGTCCCTTAAAAAAACTACTAAATTGTTCTCTAAGTTTTGCAACTGTAGCAGTTTTGACCTTTCAAAGCCAATTCTTGAGAAAAAAAATAAAAATATAACACGTGACACCTCATTTAGGGTGTCACTTCAACGTAGAGCGCGTCAAAATTGGCATTGGGGTCAACACTGTGCCACATGTGCAAAACTTAAGGGGCGGTTTTGTAGTTTTTTTTAGAGGGCCAAAATCGCAACTTTAAAAAAGTTTGGTGTCTAAAACTGCTATTAAGCCAATTAATTAATTCTGTTACGTAATTAAAAGGATCTTCAAGGCTAATTAATTAACAAAAATTGAAAAAAGGATGGAAACGATGGGAACGAACTATGGATGAGTTTGTTTTAAATTATATTCCTAAATTTCTAGAAATAAAATGATAAAAATTTATATGTCTATGTTGTTACAAGAATATAAAATTTTATTTTTGATATAAAATGTTTTTGAAAATAGAAAGGAAAAAAAGACCAACGAAAATGGTGGAATATAGTTTTTCATTAAGATTAGAATAAATTTATGTGTATCCCGTGAGCAAAGTTCAGTTGGCAGGGACGTGCATTGTTATATGCAGGTGCCGAGGTTCGAACCTCGGAGGACACCCCACTTATTCACCTTAAAAAAAATGAATTCTACCAATTAGATTACTTGACCTATTTTTGACCTATTTTTAATGTTAATCAAACATTTTTTTTAGGGTAAAATATGTTTTTCGTCCCTGCAATTATAGGTCATTTGAATTTTCGTCCCTGAGCTTACTAATCCTTCCATTTCGTTCGTCCCTCTCCCCTTTTAATCACTACCACGTCAGCAATTTACCAAAATGGCATGGGGAATTGACGAAAATACCCCAGGCTTATTTTTTTCCTTAAAAAAAATTCAAAATTTTGAAAATTCTTTTTTTAAATTAAAAAAATCTGAAAAAATAATTAAAAATTTAGGAAAAAAATGTTAAAATTAAAAATGAAAAAACTGAAATTTTTTGGAGAAAAAATCGTAAAAAAAAATTCGGGAAAAAACTGGGAAAAAATTTTTGAAGGAAAAAAAACAAAAAAAATAAGTCAGGGGTATTTTTGTCAATTCCCATGCCATTTTGGTAATTTGCTGACGTGGCAGTGATTAATAGGGGAGAGGGACGAAATGTCAAGTGATTAATGTAACAGCCCGATTTTCGCTAGTTTTATTTTATTATTTATTTATGTGTGTCATATGTGCTCTTATGTGATTATTTGCCTTTGTGTGTATTTTTGGTTGGGAATTGTAGAATTCGGTGTAGAAGGGTATTTTAGTCATTTTGGACTTAGGGGCATTTTGGTCATTTTGAGAGCAGGGGTAATTTTGTTGGAGGATATTTTTAGTGCTTAGTAAGAGTACTATTTTACCAAGTTACTAGAGAGGGTGTAGTAATTATTTTAATTACCATTAAGTGACCGTTAGTGTTATAATTTACCATTAAGTGAGTAGTGACATTTTGGGTGTTAGAATAGAAATGGGTTAGGCCCATTAAGGTTTGAGAGATAAGCCCAATTGAGTAGAACATGTATATAAACTCTAGTTGTTGGTGAAATTAGGTTTTACAAACATTTCACATTTCATTTCATTGGAGAAGAGAAGAGATAGAGGCTAGAGAGAAGAACAACAACAGGGGTTAGAAGACAAAGAGGGGATTCATCACCTAGGAGCTAAATTGAAGCTTGGGTTAGAAAATCTTGGTGTTAGAGGCAAGAGGGTTATATTTCAACCATAATTCACATCTTTTTCTTTTTACCCATTTTGTGAAATTGTTGAATTGAGCCTAATTGCTTGTAAATTCGTGTACATGTTTTGATGCAATGTTTGGGTATGTGAATTCAATGTTAATTGAGTTGTTGATGATAAGATTACATGCTTAAGTTGTGGTTATATGTATGCTTTGCATTTTTATCCAAAAATGATGAAATGAAGTGTTGTTGTGATGAATTGTTGATGAATTCATGATGTTTAGTTGTTGTTGTTGTTGATAGATGTTGTTATTGATGATTAAAACATTGGGTAATCATAATTGATGAAGTTTGCTATGAATTTGTGGTTTTTGAAGTTTTGATGAAAAATGGGTCAAATGATGATTTTTGTTAAGAGGATGTTGTAGTGCAAATTTTATATGGAATTGAGTGTCTTTTCATGTTTAGAAATGTTTAAACAAACTTTGGGATCAAATTTGAGCTTTGGGAAATCAAAATTGGAGTTTTGGGGTGAAAATGAGGTTTTTCCCGAGACTGAACTGTCATGACTCGCAATGGCGAGTAAAGCGTACTCGCAGTTGCGAGCTGCACAGGTCAGTGCTCCCTGTTTTGTGTTTTCATGTCTTTTCCCTCGTTTTTGTTTTGAATTGGTTTTCGGTGTAAAGATAAAAATTGTAGATAATATTTTTATCTTTCTAAGGGCGTTGGTTTGACTTGAATATGATTTTTGGTTTGCAAGTTATGGGGAAAATACTCTTGAAACGTTTTGTCGAAAATCCCGCATAACTAGTTCTAAGTCGACCCAATCCTTGTGGAATGTTTTTAATCTTTGAAACTTGATTTTTAAGAGTGCAACTAAGGTGGCTAAACTGTGATGTAGTGAACCTACTTGTTTTTACTTAGAAATTGGGAAATTCTTTGAAAAATGATAATTGAGACGAACTTTGTGATTTTTATGAATTCGTCGTATTTGGCCGATGAAATGCTTATGTAACCTCTGCTGCACACACATGTGGGTTGTGAGAATACAAGGCATAGGCAATTGAGCTTGTTTACTTGGTTTTGACTTAAATGTTCAATTAATTTAATTGTTGTGATTTTGAGAGACGAACTTGACTAAAGATGACTTTTGAGAACCAATTGATTGTGAATCCTTTATGGTGAATTGTTATATGTTATGTGAAGTTGATTGGTGGTGTAATTATGTGACAATTTCATGTTGTGTGATTTTTGATGTTGTTGGTGATTGTATATATGTTAAAATTGGTGGTGAATTGTTGATGATTGCATATATACAAATATTGGTGATGGTGAGAAGATTATTGTTTGTGTGGACATATGCATTTGTAGTTGAGTCATATGTTCATGCATTCATGACTGATGGTGGTGGATTTTATATCCAAGACTGATGGTGGCAGATTTTATATCCAATTGAGGTGAGTACGATGTTTTTGTTGCATCGAAGGTGACGACCTGGAGGTGATTGGTACCACATGCATCTAGATGAGTCTAGAATCATTGCATAAATTGTTGGTGGATTGAATTGCATTGCAATGTGTTTGATGATTGATTTGCTAACTGTAATTGTGGATTGAATTATTGAGGGTTAATTGTTGATTGACAAGGTGAATTTGAGATATGTGTATGATACACTTGTTGAGATGAACTTGGAATGATGGTAATAAATAATATGCATGTGATGTGGATATTTGTGAATATATGTATGGATTGTTATTCTTGAATATATTCTTTCATTTCCAATGTTCATGATAAATGTTTTTCGTGGATTATGATGATGTAATGCTAACCCTCAATGGTTTACCACCTACCTTTCTGTATGGACGGGTAGATGGAGTGCAGGATGCTTAGTTGTTTGCTTGATGATGCCGAGGAGTGGAGTTCCTCTTTTTCATGCAAGTGTCTAGATTAGGGCTCTGATCTAGAATAGTTCTTGCATGTTGTTTTATTTTGGACCATGTATTTGGAGTTGAGATGTTATTTGTTATTTGAGATTTGGAGAATACAATTGTATTTTGTTGAGATCCAGAGATGTTTTATGAATTATATGTGTATTCCGCTGATATGTTGTGTAACATGATCTTTATGCATGTATGTTTTGTGGTTTGATTCGAAGACGTAGCATCTATTTCTAGAATATGTCTGATGTATTCGCGCGTTTTACCGCTTATTAGAAATAGGGTGTTACAATTAACTTTTACAGGGACGAAATGGGAGGATTAGTAAGCTCAGGGACGAAAATTCAAATGACATATAATTGCAGGGACGAAAAGCATATTTTACCCTTTTTTTTAAAATATCTTTAAATAAAATTCACATATTTATAATCCAATTAAATAAATTTGTCATTGTGAGCTTACCTTAGTTGGTATAAACAATGCATGTCCTCTTGAGCTTAGCTCAGTTGATATGGACAATGCATAATATATGCAAGGTCCGGGGTTCTAACCCCGGCCACCACCAAAACAAAACAAAAATTGACAAATATGGACAACGCATAATATATGCAAGGTCCGGGGTTCAAACCCCGGCCACCACCAAAACAAAACAAAAAATTGACAAACTTGAAACAAAAGCACTCTATCAAATGTGCAAAAGAACTGAGGTGAAAAGTGGAGTACCAACTTTTTATATTATATAATACTCATTTTGTTCCTCAAATGTGCAAAAGAACAGGGGTGAAAAGTGGAGTACCAACTTTTTATATTATATAATACTCATTTTGTTCCAAAATAATTGGTCTATTTAGTCATTTTACATATATTAAAAAAAGTGCTAAAATGAAAAAGAGAGAAAAATATTTTTACACACGTACCTTCATCATGTATACGTCTATTTATAAATGTAAAGTAAAATAAGTTTAATTAGACCAAATGAAAGTATTATTAATTTTTTTAAGACTTAGTATCCGATCCAAGGATCGACTAATCTAAGGGGACCAATCTCACCGTCTACTTGCATGGGTCCCGTTCTAAGCCAAAGCAAAGCTCTGTATGGACTTACCCATCGAAATTTGCATCAGATGGAATCGAACCTACCTTAAAAGTATTATTAATTAGTGGGTAGAGTTGAAAAAAAGTAATTAATGTAGAAGTATTGAATTTTTTTTTTAAGGGAGGAGTATTGAAAATTGAAAAGGTCGGTTATTTTGAGACAAATTTTTTATGCAAATAGGTCAATTATTTTTGGACTGAGGGAGTAATATATTTTGAGACCCATGTTCTGCTCGAAAAAAATTTGTATTGATTTTTTTATATATTTTTCAAAAAAGTTTTGAAAGTATGGATTTTTTAATTTATGTTAATAGAATTTGTTACAAAAATAAATAAGTAGAAAACATGTCAAAATGTATGTACACTCTTTATATAAAGGGAATACGTGATTTTAGAGTTCATTTTAGTTTAATTTATTTTATCATTTTTATAATTATTATTTTTTATGAAAAAAAAGTTGGGAAAGTTGGGTTTCGGGGGCTCAACAAGTTCTGGGCATGTCTCTAGGCTCAACGAACGCTACAGTATGGACGAGTCAACTCGTTACTAAGTGGGCCAATACAATCATCGACTATTTTTATGAGTTATTCCTTTTTTTCCAAAATTATTTAGGGTTGCTTCCCTATGACTAACATGGGACTCGATGGGACTCGAAAGAGTTGTTAATGCTTGCTGTCGTTGTTGCAGAGAGTTGATGGTACATGATCCGAATTCGTGTTGACGATCGATTCATTCGCAAAATTATCGACATGCTTGGTACTTACAAACGTCTATCGTTTTTCGTTAATGTTAATCGAATTGTTTAGGGTTGTATCCACTGTGTTGTGCTTTTTTTATGTATTACCCATTAGAGTTTATTCACATGGATTGACTAGTCAGGTTTTATGTCCCCCCAATTTTGATGTAATTTTTCCCCATTTTTTTAATAATATATATGAGCAACTAGCAAAAGATTAGAGTAGAGTACCAACTTAGTTTGAGCACTATTCTTTTTTATGTCATTTTGTTCTTGACTTATAAAAATAATTATTCATTTTATATTTTAGTGCTATAGCAAAATCCCTGGATTGATTAATATTATTGAATTGGACTATATTCAAAAAAAAAAATTCAAAACATTTTTGTTCAAAATTAGAAATAGAAGATCTTCAATCCAAAAATAAATGTGATATATGTGGGCATTTATAACTAACTAAAATAATGGTGAGCCTATTTTAAGTATATCCGTCAAAATGAGCTAGCCCGTATGGACCAACCTGAAAAACCGATAAAACATAGGGCATGAGATACAAAATTCAAGCCCAGATTTGAACCAAGCTTTTTATCCCGACCATATAAAACTTGTATTTGTACCAGGCTGGCCCTCATAACCGCATAACAGTTATATATTAATAGAATTATGATGGCTTTACAAAGTACAATTACGACTGAGTGGACCATGGAATAATGCACCAAATAAATTCATTCAATTTGGTTGAATGATATCTGTCAATTAAATTCTAGAGTTTGGGAGTCCTCAAATTGTTATTCAGTTAAAGAGGTGTAAAAGAAACTATTGGTGGAAACTATTGGCATGCCTGACCCCGCTTGGATGAAGGCTTGGCATAAAATGGTTCCGTCAAAAGTTTCCTTATGTGCTTGGAGATTATTTTAGAATATAGTTGTTGCTAAAGATAACTTAATCACGAGAGGTGTCATCGATCAGGGATCCCTTCAGTGTGTTGGAGGTTGTGGTGTAGACGAGTTTGTTCCTCACCTTTTTTCAAGTGTTTGGTTTTTGCAGGTATATGATATGAGATTTGTAACTGGATGAGGGGTTCCTTTGCCTTTCAAAATGAAGGTTCCATTCATTTATATCAATTTGAAAGCCTGATTAGAGGCGGTCGAGTTTTCTATAGTAGAGTCTGTGTGGCGTGTGGTTCTCTTGTATTTAGAGCATTTGGAAGGCAAAAAATGAAAAGTTGTTTTGAAACAAACATATATTTGTCTAGATAACATGGTTGAGTTCGTGAAAAGAAATTCATGGAATTAGTTGAGTTTGAAATCAAACAATTTGGAGTATAATATTTCTCAATAGTTTTTGAATCCAAGATCATGTATTAGGTGTATGGATGTTTAATTTTCATCGATGTGGCTTGGTCTTTATCGGAAAGGTATTGGTGCTCGGAGTTGAGAGCTCGTGCGACTGTTTATTTCTTTCAGGTCATACATATTGGTGCAATGCCATATGCATAATATGTGATTGGTGGACTGATTGGTGAATCTTAGCATTCATTGAGAAACTGTTTTTGTGGTTTTTGTGATTCCCATGTTCTTGTTCAAGACCTAAGGTGGCAATAAGTGGGTGTGAAAAGTAATGGTTGATAGTGTTGTTGTTCGCTGATTTCATTTTGTTGAGGTAGGATTTGCAATAGGATCAGGGTGGTTGGTCCAGTTCACAGTGGGGGATTGATTTGATTATTCTAAGAACCAAAGGTTTAGTTTTGAGGCTAATTATCTTGACAAGATCAGAATCAGAACAACATAATGGTCGATGATGCTACTCATGTTTAATAGATATTGGTGTATTAACATTGTTGAAATTTGTGGATCATGTTAGATTGTTTTAGGTAATTCACTTGGCACAACTTGTGCTTAGAATATACTCTTGTTTTCTCATTAATAAACTTTGTTTTTTCAAATAAATAAATAAATATGCATTTCTGAAAATTCAATTCCACTACCAAAATACATCAGTACTGCAAATATAAAAGTAATTAGATTTCGAATAATCAACAACACAACTCTATCATAATTAGGGCTGGCATTGAACCGAACCAACTCGAATGTAGTTCGAAATTCGACTCGACAATTGATCCGTTGAACTTGGTTCATGAACCAAATGAGCCGAACCTGAGCTGAAAATTAAGTTCGTTAATTAAATGAGCCGAACTTGAACTATAGATAGTTCGATTCGTTTGGTTCATGAGATGATTCGATTATATATATATATATATATATATATATATATATTAAAAACTTTTATATTTATTAAATGAATTAAATATTTAAAAAAATTACAAAAGAAGAACTTAATCGTTACCGTTTCTCCCTTTTTTTTTACCCATCCGTTCCATTGTCTATCTAGGAAATAGGAATTTCACTTTATTAGCCTAACAACCTTCATTTCCTTTAATCGTTATCCCATTTTCCAATTCCACCAAAACATAAAACGTTTTCTCTTCTTCTCCGACGGCCATAGGCAAATTCATACACGAAGCTCTTTGGTAATGAGAACCATAATAAGATGATATGGTCCCTGAGTTGTTTGTATAGGAGTTTCCATCAATTGTGCATCTTCAACTCTGTGCTTTTGTTTAGTTTGCCCTCTTTATTATTGGAATAGGCTTTTAAATTGCTTTTGTTCATTTTTCAAATTGTATATTGGTGCATGTGGACTTTTCCATGATGTTAATAATCTACTTTTTCATTTGTTTTTTTAAATTGTTGCTGTTTTGGAGTCCACATCATTTGTGAAGCTTGTTGATGTCTAAAGGAGTAAACATTTAAGTTGAAGGCTATGGAAAATGTGGCTGTTATAACTGATACTATTTCTCCTGAAGGGGAGAACTATTAGAGTTTAGAAGTAGAAGAATATTTTGAGAATGTTCTCACTTTTGATTATTGAATTTTGTTGTTTTTTTTTCTTCCTTTGTTACTTACTATATCAGTTTTAATTTTCGATATTTTTCTGCATATATATGCATCTTTGAATTTTCTACCATTCAAGTCTATCCTTTGTATGGATTTTGCTTTTCTTTTTTTTTTAAAAGGTCAAAGATCTATAAATTTTAATATTTATTTAAAAAAATGACTTTTAAATAATATGATTCGAGCAACTGAACTGAACCTAACGAGCCGAACCGAGCTACTCGCGAATTCAAATCGAGTCGAGTTCGAGCTAAAAAAAAAGTTCGTAACGAACTCGAGCCGAGTTTCGAGCTGAACCAAATCTTATCGAGTCGAGTCGAACTCAGACGAGTTCGGTTCGACTCGACTCATTTCCAGCCCTAATCATAATATATTATTATCTTAAACTGAAAGTAGTCTTTAGCTGTTTTAATACTTATATATATTATACTTAATATGGATATTAACGATGTGGTCCACCGTGAGTCCGTCTCCACTAGAAGGGGGTGTACCTGCACGTGCTCTGATGCTCAAGTCATTGAGGGTTTAAGAGAGTGTCTTTAATAATATGGTAAAGAGTGAGATACCTGGCCCAATATTGTGCATTGATATTTATGGGGAATAAGTAGAGCTTTGGCTGCTAAGCCTTCACCTGGACAGGTGTCCATGAGGAACATGTGTTACCATTTGACAATTACTGCAACATTGGATCATGATCTGTTGGTTCATATCGTTATCCGGTGGGATTTAGGGCCTTTCCTTCTCATGGACTTGCCTAACTTCGAATCTTGGAAGGTTACTTTTTAGGCCCCTAAAAATATGAAAATAACCTTTATAACACGTTCGGTACATAAAAACCGGTAGTGCGTTTTTATTTTTCACATTTTGCACCTTCGGTATGACATACTGGAGGCACATTTTCAGATTTGCACTTCCTGTAGTTACATTCCGGATGAATATTTTGAAACTCCAAAAGAAAATAGTAAATTGAAAAGCAAAAGATATACATTTATAGTTATTTCATTGACTAAACTCTCATATCAACCAACTTGTGCTTTTCATTACACAACAGATATTATCTAGACTATTAATAATTAGTACATTTAAATGTGCAATTAGGCCTAAATAATAATCCATTCTCAATAATCACCAAAATTAGGAAACAGAAAATTCAATATTTGAGAAAACTATTATACTTCAATTTCAACTCTAGACATTTCCCATCAATATGGAGACAAATACTCTAATCATGAATAAAAGGATGTAGTAATTACATCACTCCATATATTCATGTAACAGACACTTAGACAACACTTACAGAAAAATAAGAGTGTATGGTAAATACATGATAATGATAAATAGAACATGGTTAGCAAAAAAGAGTAGTTTGAAAAGTTAGTGTGGTGTTCATGATAATGATAAATAGAACATGGTTAGCAGAAAAGACTTAAAGAACCTAATAAACATGAGCTGAAATATGGTTCCATACCGACAAAAGAAAATCTCTCATCAGACAAAGACAAGTAAAAGTGTATATAAACATATGGTTTTGCAAAGAAATGAAAAGTGAAAATATTGCAAATAAATGAAAACAAGCATATGGTTATGATACATGAGCAACTCAACATAGAATTATTTTCAGCATTACATTAGCATCAATATCATTATTACCAATTTCTCGTACTCAGAAAAAACACACCAAAAATACACTTCCGGTAGTTATCTACCAGAGTAATAAAATCGAAATTTAAAATAAGCACTTTCGGGAGTTATCTACCGGAAGCACAAAATCGAAATTTTTAAAAATGAACCTCCGGTAATTAACTACCGGGAGTGTTATTAAGAACAATTTTGTAATTTTGGGGGCCTAAAGAGGTATTGGGGGGCCTAAAAAGAAACCTCCTGAATTGGGCCTTAGCCCAGTCTGAAACATGTCATAAGGCATTGGTTGGGGATTTCGTCGGTGAATTCCATTCAGTTGTTTGATCATGTTTTACACTTCAGTTCGTTGGGTGGTTTTTCCATAAGAATAAAGTCAGCTATACGTGTTGTTTTGTTGGCCATTGTTTATGTTAATTAGAGAGAAAGAAATGCATATTGTTTTTGACAAAAACAAGTGGCATTGGCTAAAATGCTTGATATAGTTAGAGCATCCACAATGGTGGGTGCTTCATCTATTTAGCACTGGAATTAATAAGCACCCTCATTGTGGAGAGAAAATGTTTGGTGCTTATAGAGAAGGGTGGCTATATAAGCACCCTCTCTCTCTTTAATTTTTGTGAGCCATATCTAATAAATTGTACACAAATCAATAAACTTTGTTGAAATACAATGACATTGAGTTATTAATAAGATCTATTTTCTGAGGTGCTGGGTTTGAGAGATTGGGTGCTTATTAAGTAATATCATTGAAAATTAAAAAAATACATGATGTGTACATGCATGACCCACTTAAACATCCAAACTGGAGTGCTCTATTGTAGATGGTCTTAAATTATTTTTGTTTTGGTGGATGAAAACAAAACATCCTGTTTAGTTTGCGATATTAATCACTGGTGGGTTAATGATCTGTTGTATTTGGGTTAACTTTGTTGTTGGTGTTCAGTTTTGGTTTTATTTTTTTCGTGATGTTGTAACAAACTTGTTGTTTTATGTGTTTTCCTCGTGCACGTCTTGTGTTGGGGAGAGCCTTTTGTTTGATTTATAATTCATTTTGGTTTGTTTAAAAGAAAGAAAAAAAAATGTTAAGGAATAAAGATAGATGTTAATAGAATTTGTCGGGGTAGGAATACAAGTTGTGAAATACGGAGTAAGATATTTTGGATCAACATATAAAAACGATTAGAAATTGTCCCTTTTTATAATATATATAATAAGGAGAAGAATCTGAGATAAAGAGAGCAATTTGATTTTTTTTTTTTTTGGTTGACAAATTTAATTTGTAAAAGTCCTTCAAACAAAAATAATGAAATTGTAACAATGAAAATATCATACGATAAAATTAACTTTTTTTTTTTGTACAAATAAAATTAACATTCTACCTAAATCATAAACTCATCCAATTCTATCACTTCCCTGTTATTTTCTGTCATGAATTTGATAAGTAAAAAGTAATGATTCTTGTTTGATGAGGCTTCTTATTCTATGTATCTATCTGTTTCCTTTTTCTTTATATACTACCTTAAGAATAAACTCTCCTAGCTTGGCACAAGAAGATGTCCCATCTTGTAGTCATCGAATATGGTTCTTTAGGATTAACAATTTTCTAGTTATTATTGCAATTATGTTTTTAATGGATCTATATTAATTATAAGTTGTAGCATCTTTGTCTAATAAGTGTGATAGTAACGGGAAAGAAGAGAGGATTTTAGTGCTTCTTTAGGTAGTTGATAGTCCTCTGATTAATTTTTCTCACTTCTAGTATAAGTATAACATTGGTGATCTAAAATACTTAATTGCATGAGAGCTGAAAGATGCCAAAATATACAAGATTTTTTTTTTACTCTGACTTAAAACACCGAGCTTGAATTTAGAGCATTTGATTGATCAAACAACCACCGATGTATCAACTGCGTGAATGTGAAAAATACTTGATTGTAAGAGAGTCGGGTCCCTTTATAATTTAGAAGAATATGTTCTTTCAGTATGATATTTTAGGATAACATTAAAAGAGAAAAATGTGACATATAGACTAGATTTTATTTTCGGTACTAGAGAAATAGGAATAAAATAGAGAAGAAAAAAATCCATGGGTTCGATAGATTGGTCTAAGTGGTAAGAGATTTGAACTCTTTAAAAATGTGATCAGGAGTTTGACTTCTGTCTCTTGCATTGCGTGCGTATAAAATAAAATCAATTAAGTGATGAAAACTCACCTTATATACCCCACATGTTTTCGATATAGATTAGACAATACTATACAATGATGGAAATTTCGTACAAATTTCATGGTAAAAAAAAAAAAGTCTCATCGACATCCAAGTGGATAACTTGGTTACCAAGTTGAGAGGTGATAAAGGAGTTCTAATCTTAACGGCTTAACCGACTAGGAGATATTGTCTATCCTTCTCCAACATCTTTCACTAATTTTCTCTTTCACATTCCTGTTCTACCACCACTTACAGATGGGGTTGAGCATGGGAAAGGAAAGTTGTTTCCCACCATGGGAAAGATTATTATGACCATTAGATTAAAGAGGTGTACATATTTTATAATAGACTGCCTATATTATATTTTTTTTCCTTCTCTTTCATATTGTCTTCAACCCATGAATACCAAAATTTTGCAGAGATTTGAAATCCATGTTTTACCAAAGCCTTTCCAGGTAACATTAATAAACCCAAAATCTGCAATAATTATATGGTTTTTGGATTATAACACTCAGAATCTTGTTGTTTGTTCATAGGAAAACAAAATCGAACATTAATGAACAAAACATTTTAAAAACAATCATACAAAATCTGCAATGGTATTTCTTGTTAATTGTTCTTTAATTTTATTTACTGGGTGTTTTAAGAACATGATGAAGATGGAGTCAGTGGCGTGTTGGATTAATTATTTAATTAATCAATTATGGATTGACAATAATCAATTATTATAAGTTAATATTATAATATAAATTATGGTCTATTATGTTGAGCACTAATTAGTTGATGAATATGTGTGATTGGGCTATTCTTTTCTAAATGGACCGTGATGGGTTGGACCATTTAGCTAAGCCCAATGAGAGGTCCCTGCCCTCAGCCGTTTAGCTATTTAAACGTCATCCCATCAGACGAGACGGTTAAACATTGTTGGAACATTCTGGTGCTAAACGGAATGAGGGTAGTCATCCCTCTCATCCTTCTGAGAGCTATCGCTATTGTTCATCCTTCTGACAACCATCTTCATGAATCCTAAACCTTAAACTAAAGGTACACAATTTCTTCTTCCTTCTTTATTATCAATGATATGCTATAATTTATATCTATGATCCTTGGCTAGCTCTTAAACTTTTATCAATTGGTATCAGAGCCAAATAGATACATGTTATGGCTATTAGTCTTAAATTAAATCGATGGATGATTGCTGTTTTATGGCTATTCTTAATTGTTGAATGTGAATTGATGTTAACCATTAATCGATCGTAGCTTACCCAAAATTGTAGATCGTTACACTGTACATGGCAAATATAATCATGATGTTTTTCTGGTTTTCTATTTTGCGATTAGGACCATTGTTGCTTTGTATGATTCATCAATTAATATTTTATGAATCTGTATGATATTATATTATATGAATCTACTTCATGCCATTATAAATTCAATCAAGTATTTCCTTTTAACATACTGATCAATCATTATCCTATGCCTTGAGAGATCTATTCTTTTCAACAATTCGGATTCACCATGAACCCTAATTTTCATTCCGTGATTGGATCGATATTCCTCAGAATTGATATATGGATTATTTTCTTCTCTCAGTATCGATCAAATCTGTGCAAGAATCATTGTGTTTCACTGTCTAAATTGTTATAACGCATCAGGTTGAACACGGGTCAAAAACGACCCGTTTCTTTTAATTTCGGGTGAAGAAGACCCAGTTTATTTATTCATTAAAAAAAAAAAAACTGCTATGGCCACTCTGCCGCTGTAGGCTGTAGCACGTGCCCCTTAGTTTTTATTTTGTTTGAAGGAAGCACGTGACCATTGGTTAGGATTCCAATTTTATTTTCTTTTACCAAATAATAATAATAATTTATTATTCTGAATATTTTGGTAAATTTTTTGGAATTTGTTTTGACACCCAAAAATATATTATGTAATTTTATATGGGGATATTTAAATTATATTCTAAGAAAGTATATTCTCACATTTGTTGTGTGAAAATTTTATGAACATTCTCTACTTTTATATGATATATCAGATAAATTTCACTCTTCAAATTGATGTGTCAACGAGGAATTATTTATCCCCTAATTAACAGTAAATATTCTATTATCTTGGGATAAAAATATAATTTCTTTTGCACCCAAAATATTCTTAAGAAGATTTGATTTATTATGTACCCTTAAAATTTGGGATTTAAATTACCCTATAAAATTTCTAAATATTTGATGTAAATTAATATGAGGATCATATACTCTTTTAAATCATGTATTCTCTATATTTGAGTCTAAAATATTCTATGTGAAAATACTTTTTATAGTAATAACACTTATGAAAAATATTCTTTTAAAGTGTTATGATTGTGAAAATTCTTAGACTCAAACTTATATTCTTGCATCAAATATTCTATGCTAATATATATTTTGAGATTTGTTGATACCTCAAAATTATTTGTCCTGTCAAGGATAACTTGACTATTATACTATATATATTCTTATTTCTGGGTTTCAAAATTTTGTCAACTCTTGAGAATTTCAAAGCATATATTCTCAATACTTGAGCCTAAACTATTTTAATAATTCTCTTTTATATTAGCAACACTAACTATCTAATTAACTAAAATGTGACTACTATGAATCTATTGAATTTGAAGGCTCAATTTTATCAATGTTAATGCCAAATATAATTGATTTAAATTTTACGATTTTAAATAATCTTGGCATTATAAATATCCTAATATATATTGAATTTAATATATTCTTTAATTCATATTATTTTAGCATAAAGATCCAAAATTTACAAATTGATCATTCTTTTTGCGACATATTTAAACTTAGACACTTGTCTCTGATTTTTGTCACAAATTGATTTAAAGGGTCCTAATAATATTTTGTTTTCAAAATGAGTATAGTGAGTTGTATATTATATATATCCTTTATATTAATTGAATCTAAAATTGACATATTTCTCTTTAATATACATTATACTTTCTACTATACTCTCTAATCTAGACCCGTAATTTACTACTCTAAATTTTGTGACAAATACTATTAACATGTCTTGTCGCAATTAAGTACTTGGATCACAATAATATTGTACTAAATATTTTATATATATTGAATGATGCATAGTTGCATTTTTTTTGCTAAAATTCTAACTATGAATTATATTTGCACGCCTCTTTGTTGTTTATCCGTTAAATAATATCAAAACAACGTATTAAGAATTGAGGCAATTTTAAAATATTTATCATCCTTACATCTGAATTCTTATATAAATTATATTGATTTATAATTAGAGTCTCACATATGGTTATTTATAATTCCTTATTATCTATTGATGTGTTAATGAGATGACTATATTATAAGATATTCTCGTTA
Organism: Medicago sativa; assembly: GCF_051527215.1. Taxonomy (NCBI): domain Eukaryota; kingdom Viridiplantae; phylum Streptophyta; class Magnoliopsida; order Fabales; family Fabaceae; genus Medicago; species Medicago sativa. Next base: position 24,005,197 of record NC_140753.1, on the reverse strand, counting down.
AGTCATCAAAAGTCATTGGCTCTGAGTTTAAGGATGAATGTCACACACTACGAGGTAAGTCGTGTATTAATTATTTTTTATCCTCTTGTGACTTATCATATATTATTGCACATATGAAAACATTTATTCATTCTTCTATTTTGTTGTGCAATTATGATATCCTACATAGAAGTGAAATCCTTTTTTTTTTTCCAAAATATTCTAAATAGAACTCTATAATTCTTATATATTTTACTATAATACTCCATTTTGCATTTATATTCTAATTCTAATTTATAGTGGGAGTATTGAAAAAATTTATTCTAAGAGTTCTACTCTTGATAAAATAGAAAACTAATTGACACACTTGTATTCTAAATAATAACTCTTGTTATTATACTATTTCATATAAATAAATTCTAAAGTCATATTTATGACGTGCTAATTTAAAATATTGTTAAGCATGTCTTTCTATTATTTGAATTTGAATATGACCGAAGTTGAGTAAATTAAGTACAATTGTTTCTGCATGATATTATTTTATCATATTCTCCTAAGCATAAACATTATTGATTTGTATAATTGTAATCTCACCTATCGTGGATACAATTATGCAAAGTTTTCTAAATAGATAAGCATTATATTGGTGACAGACATACCCTATCGGTGTGTTGTTATTAATATAATTGCTATTATTCAATGTACCTAAAATGTTAATACTTATGTCAATTATAATTAGAATACTCTATCCATGTTGAAATTTTGAGACATAAAAATTGTACATTGTGATGATATAGTTCTTACTTATTATCCTTAAAGATCCTCGAATGAGATTACAATAAGTAAGTTGCCTTGTTAAAAGTCATGTAGAAAACTATATAAATTTTGCAATCTAATATTATTTTAATTTTGAATTAAATTTCTACTTAAATGTTTTTAGTATCTAAATATTTTGGATTGCTACTATCCCTTTGTTATGTGAGTGACGGACATACCCTATCGGTTTGACGTTACTTAACATATCATTCTGTGATAGAGAAATAGTTGATTATTTTATCTAAAATATCTTTCAAACTTTTTAATTCAACTATCATTATCTATTCTCTATCAAGTGGGAGAATCCTTGCTATGTATTGTGTAACGTGGTGGATATACCCTATCGGTATGACATTGCTTAACATAATCATCCTTTTATGGGTAAGAAAAATGCCTTATTAGTTTAACTATCATTCTTCAACAAGCAAGGAAAATTCTACATGTCAATTAACTATATCTCATAAACAAATATATTTATTTGTTTTATAACTCTATATAAAATTATTGTAAAGACTTATATTGAGGATATTAATTATATTCTTTTCTCATAAATTACTACTCACTTCCATATCCTATTATATTATTGTAAACTTATTTTGTAAAAGCAATATGTCAAAATCCCAAAATTCTTAACAACTCCATTGAGAAAAATTTATTTAAACCATTATTCTAAATAATTATAAATGGTACATTTGCGATATTAATTTTACTCTATTTTGACATATTTTATATTATTGCTATTGTTTAATATTTATGGAAGTTTATGACTATTTTCTCTTATATCCTCAATAATGATAAAATATAAGTCTCATGTATTTCCGCTGCGTGTAATCTATTCTTTTCTCAAATGTGTAATCATAATTGTAGCATTTGAGTTTTGAGTGAGTTACTAAAATTGTGAATAGAGTCTCATATCCTACTTTATAATATTAGAGACTTATCTCACTCATCTGATGATAAACCTTTTATATAATCATCATACTCTATAATATAAAGGTTACTATATTTTAAAATTCTTTGAAATTTTAATTGTTAAAAGGAGATTTTGAGTTATAAAATTCTTAAATGAAAATTTACAATCTCCTTAATTCTAAAAGCAGAATATGTGGTTAACTACGAAAGTCAATTCTTGATAATATCTGCCATTAATAGATTATGTATTCATTGAGTTTTATACTATCATTGAGTTACCACTTGTCTTAATAATTCTGCTATATTCATGTGCAAATTATGTGGTTGAGTTCATGAAACTCTATTAGTTAAAATTATATAACCACTTATGTTAATAATCTTGCACTAGTAATCAAGTATCTCACTGTTGAATATTACATTATAAAAATATTTCTATATATCAGTGATCACTAATGAGAATCCCACCTACTCTTGTTTATATATATGTGGGATCAGTGGGAGTGTGTACACAACACTATATACTTTGAGCTCAGATGAGAAATCTCACTCTTATTTATATATATGTGAGATCAAGATAAATATTATATACATACAATTTAAAATTCTTGTCATTGCCATATACTCTTGTGCACACTATAAAATATGGCATAGCTTAAGATACTTTAAACTTTAGTCTCATTCTATTATATTGAGAAATATATTAAAATTCTTTTAATCTCAATAAGCATCATAATTGGATGCTTAAGTCAATTTTGTTGGAATATGCACAATAACTTCTTAGCATGCAAATATATATTGTGCTTCTCTTTTACCAACATTCCACATTTTATGAGGTCATAAATAATAAGTACAATGTATAATATCAATACTCCTATCGAGTATGATATTGTGTTCTTGTAGTACTTATAATATGAGATAATCATAAATGTTCGTTCATTATTGACATTTTAGTGGCCACATTAATCCACATCTCGTTTTCTTTAAACTAAGTGTCTATGTTAATCCATTTTGGAGATTCTTGAATTTTCTATTTCTTTATGGATTTTCATAGTCACATTCTTTCTAAAACGTGGATTAATTGAATGTCGTAAAACATTTATCGATTTTGACTAAATGTAATTACTCTCTCTTTATAGGCTATCTGTAACACCCCGTTTTCCCAACATAAAAATTTCATTTAAAATCAGAGTATTTAATTCATAACGGAATGTCACACACTACTTTAACATCTCAAAACAGATAATAATAATTATCCTTCAAATTCAACATCATGAAAATCTTAAACTGTTGCAGCGGAAAATAGTTCAACATTTAAAAGTCTTGGCACGCAGGCCTTATTGGAAAATCTCATAAATTAGTTCATAAAAGAGACACGTAAGGAATAGAAGTAAAAGCAAGCCCCCATCCCGTTACGTATCAGAGCACCTAGACACCAAGTGAGGAATCCACTCATGAATGCCTCTAGTCTTTATTACCTGCACATTACCCACGGTCGAGGCAACATATACGCAGAAGGGGTGAGATTTCATAATCAATACATTAGGCATATAATCCAATAAAATGCATTTAACAACTTAAACATTAATAACATATCAACAATTAACAATTAGCATATTTTTCATTTCATAACAAATACAATCATCAAATACCATTACTGATTTTCATCACAAATCATAATCAACTTAACACTCAACTTGACGACACAAATCATCCTTGACCATGCTACTCTATCAACTCAACAACAACTTAACAACACAACTCATCTTTGACCATGCAACTCTATCAATCAACAATGACTTGACAACTTAAACATCATGAACTTCTTGATATGCAATGCATGTGGTACCAATCAACAACAAATGAGCATAATAGGCTCTTCAACGTGTGAGCACAAAGGCTGCCGGGCCTAAAGCCCCCAACTTTAATGAGCACGAAGGCTGCCGGGCCTAAAGCCCCCAACTTTAATGAGCACGAAGGCTGCCGGGCCTAAAGCCCCCAACTTTAATGAGTATGCAATGGATTCAACTCCTACAACTTAGACATCTTGAACTTGTTAAACAACTTATATGATTCCAATAATTTGGACAACTTCTTACGACTTCACAACTTAGACCGACACTTGCCACTTAAATAATATCAACAACAACATATGCAGCACTTATAAAGTCACATCATATCAGCATCATAACTTAACAATTTCAAATGATAACAATAGCATCTTAAAACTACACGATCTTTAAATAGCACCATCGTCAAATATCACATCTTTATATAACACATCTTAAAGCGCACATCTTCAAATAATACATTATCTTCACATCATAAAATACACATCAATTACACATTACAGTTTAAAGATACTGCAGTGTAAAACAAATAAACATGAATCTACTCAAATTTCTATATTCTATCACCTCCTTATTCTTGAAATATTGACACGGGTCCAACTTGGTGTGTGCATACCTCAAATTCATATTTTTATGATAAATAGTGTTTTCTGGACAGTACTTTCCCAAACTTCTGAAAAATTATTGAAATTACTTTTTAAAGATAATTGGCCTATTTAATTATTCTAGGGACTTATTTAATTACTAAACAAGTTTTGAAGGCATATGAATAATGTAAGGGACAACAAATACTAATGCACAAATCATTTAGATTCACGTAAGTTCCAAGCATGTGAATCTTGTTCACTACAAGTACCTCATGCTAGTATTCTCTTAAAACTAGACATATTATGTTTGAAATAAGGAAGTTTAAATCTCATGAGTATTTTACATAATTTAATCAAAGGGTGCTTCAGTATACATTAGAGCTATCTCACACTTTGGATTTGGCAAGCTATATAAAGCTGGTAACAATAAAATAGTCTCTAGACATAGTAGGATAGCACGATAACATATATACCACACAAGGTAACATCATGGAAGTACGACGACTAGAAAATAAATGATTAGCAGACTATAGTTGTACTCATTACAAAAACAAATAAGCTTAGCACAAGTAGTCATGAAGTTCGTGATTTATGAAACGAACTACTAGGTCAATCTTCATAAGTGATCAAGTAGTACTAAGCCTATTGTGACCTAAGACATCTAATTATAGGCATAATTTTGAGATACCCGATGTCATGCAATATAGTTGTAACTTCCCTTCCCGTTTTCCTTTCTTTCATGAAATAGAGGACTTTGTTTTAATGTTTTATTCACTGTTATATGCTCTCTGATATAAAAGTATCGTACGACAATTTACCACAAAAGAATCATATGTGCCAAATTGAATACAAAACCGAACCCAATGGCAATTAAAAATTGAAATCAAATTCAAATTCATAAACCTATAAACAATCCGATATTATTTTCTCATCAAACCCTAATTCTTTAAATCTTACAAAACCTCAACCTAATCATGCTAAATTCATTCTACAGAATTATATCCTTAATAGTATTGAAAGTTAGTCTCACCCTTACCTGATAATAGCAGAAATCGATAGCCTCCCTTTGTTCTTCTCTCTTTCTGACTTTTCTCCCTTTTTCTCCAAAAACGTACGTATTCTGTTTTCTAACTTTTGTTGTCTATTTATCTCTCCTAATTACTCTTCTCACTACTAATTGCTCATCTCACAGCACAGCCCAATTTTTTAATATTTTTATTTTATTTATCATATCTTATTTTATTTAATAATAAAATAAGTCTTAACAACATAACAATTTCACCACAACAAAATACTCCACATAATTCAGTTATAAATCATATAACCCACTCAACTTCATGAATCATAAAATTCACACATATCAATCATGAAAATCACGTAAATCATATATATAAATATATTTTTAAATAATCGAATAATTAAGACGGGCGTTACAACTCTCCCCAACTTATAGAATTTTCGTCCTCGAAAATTTACCTCAAGCAAACAACTCTGGATAAGACTCCATCATCTTACTCTCTAGCTCCCATGTCAGGCTTTCACCAGTCGTTCCACTCCAAACAACTCTCACTAGAGGTATCTCCTTGCCTCTCAACGTCTTCATCTTGCGATCATCAACCCTCAAGGGTAAGGTCTCCACCGTAAGGTTGTCTCTAACTTGCACATCATCACTCTGTATCACATGGGACGGGTCTGGAACATACTTCCTCAGCTGCGACACATGGAACACATCGTGCAAATTCGATAAATGCGGTGGTAAGCCAACTCTATAAGCCACCGTGCCAATTCTCTCAGATATCTGATAAGGACCAATAAACTTTGGAGTCAACTTCCTTGACTTCAATGCACGACCAACACCGGTCGTTGGAGTAACTCTCAAGAACACATGGTCTCCCTCTTGAAACTCAAGGTCTTTCTTACGCTTATCATGGTAACTCTTCTGTCGACTCTGCGACGCTTTCATCTTCTCTTGAATCATTTTCACTTTCTCAGTAGTCTGTTGAACAATTTCTGGTCCTAAAACCACACTTTCACCTGTCTCAAACCAACACAACGGAGTCCTACACCTCCGACCATACAAAGCCTCGAAAGGTGCCATCCCAATACTTGAATGATAGCTGTTATTATAAGTGAACTCTATTAACGGGAGATGACTATCCCAAGTCCCACCTTGCTCAAGTACACAAACTCTCAACAAGTCCTCAAGCGACTGAATCGTTCTTTCCGACTGACCATCTGTCTGAGGATGATAAGCCGAACTCAATCTCAACTTAGAGCCTAAAGCCTCTTGCAAACTCTTCCAAAATCTAGAAGTAAATCTTGGATCTCTATCTGACACGATGCTTGAAGGAACACCATGCAATTTCACTATGTCTCGAATATAAATCTCTGCCAACTGAGTCACAGGAAAACTAATATTAATCGGAAGGAAATGTGCCGACTTCGTCAATCTATCAACAATCACCCAAATCGCGTCATTCCCTTTAGGAGTATTTGGCAAACTCGTCACAAAATCCATGGATATACTATCCCATTTCCATTCTGGTACATCTAACGGTGTCATCAACCCAGCAGGTTTCTGATGCTCTACCTTCGACTTCTGACAAATCAAACAAGAGTACACAAATTGTGCTACATCACGTTTCAATCCAGACCACCAAAACAACTTCTTTAAGTCATGATACATCTTTGTAGCTCCGGGATGAATACTTAAGCTACTCCTATGACTCTCTTCAAGGATCATCTTCTTTATCTCGTCATTGTCTGGAATACAAATCCTACCTCGAAACCTCAACACACCTTGATCATCGACCTTAAAGTCACTATCTTCGGTTTGATTACTAGCAACCAACAAGTCCACAAACTTAACATCAGCTTTCTGCGCATCCTTAATATCTTTTAAGAAATCATTATCAATTTTCAGCATTCCTAACTTAACGCTCCGAGACGACATTTCACAAACTAAGCTCATATCTCTAAACTGTTCAAGCAATTCAAATTCCTTCACCATCATAGCAGACATATGTAAACTCTTCCTACTTAAGGCATCCGCAACAACATTAGCTTTACCCGGATGGTAATTCAAACTAAAGTCATAATCCTTCAACAATTCGAGCCACCGCCGCTGTCGCATATTCAATTCTTTCTGATCAAACAAGTACTTCAAGCTCTTGTGATCACTAAACACCTCAAATCTCGAACCATACAAGTAATGTCTCCAAATCTTAAGGACAAATACGACTGCAGCTAATTCAAGGTCATGAGTAGGATAGTTTCGTTCATGAGTTCTCAACTGTCTTGATGCATAAGCAACAACTTTACCATCTTGCATAAGCACACCGCCTAAGCCCAATTTGGACGCATCACAATACACCGCAAAAGGTTCATCAGGTTTTGGCAAAATCAAAACTGGAGCCGTCGTCAAACGCTTCTTCAATTCATTAAAACTGTTCTCACAATGAACATCCCACACAAAGGTTTTACCTTTACACGTCAACTGTGTTAACGGAAGTGCTAACTTAGAAAATCCTTCTATAAATCTCCGGTAGTATCCTGCCAAACCCAAAAAGCTTCTAATCTCTGTAACTGACTTAGGAGTCTCCCATTGTGATACTGCTTCAACTTTAGATGGATCGACTGCAATACCACTACCAGAAATAACATGGCCCAGAAAACTTACCTCGTTCAACCAGAATTCACACTTAGACAATTTAGCATACAACTTCTTCTCTTTCAGCACTTGCAAAACGATTTTCAAATGTTCTGCATGTTCTTCTTCTGTCTTAGAGTAAATCAAAATATCATCGATGAACACAACCACAAAGCGATCCAAAAATGCATGGAAAATGCGATTCATATACTCCATAAACACGCCAGGCGCATTACTCACACCAAAAGGCATCACCTTATATTCATAATGACCATATCGCGTCCTAAAGGCCGTCTTCTGCATATCTTCATCTTTTACTTTAATCTGATGATAACCCGACCTTAAATCAATCTTGCTGAACACACGTGCACCCACCAGCTGGTCCATCAAATCATCAATTCTAGGAAGTGGATATCTATTCTTTATAGTTACTTTATTCAGTTGTCGATAATCAATGCACAACCTCATACTTCCATCTTTCTTCTTAACCAACAATACCGGCGCTCCCCAAGGTGAAACACTCGGTCTTATGAACTTTTTATCTAGCAAATCTTCCAACTGTTTCTTCAACTCAGCCAACTCAGAAGCTGACATACGGTAAGGTGTCATAGACACAGGCTTCGTTCCCGGAACAAGATCAATAGAAAATTCAACTTCTCTCTCCGGTGGTACATCAGGAATTTCATCAGGGAAAACTTCAGGAAAATCACACACCACTTGCAACTTATCAATCACTGCTTGATTCTCCAAAGATAAGGATGCCATCAAGGAAAACATCAAGATCCCATCGCGTTCTAATTGCTTCAGCTGCTTAGTAGACAAAAATTCTGCTCCACTTTCCTCTTCAGCAGAAGAGAAACGCACCGACTTACTAAAACAATTAATGAGAACATGGTTGTACTCTAACCAGTTCATACCAAGAATTACATCCATTCCACTTAGAGGCAGACAAACTAAATCAATCTCAAAATCACGATCAAACATAGACAAAGGACATCGTAAACAAACAAGAGAAGTAGTCACCGAACCCTTAGCTGGAGTTTCGACAACCATTTCCCCACTCATATCAGACATAGCAAGGCCCAACTTAGAAGCACAATCAAAAGCAACAAAACAATGTGTAGCACCAGTATCAATAATAGCAACTAAAGGAGTATTGTTAATATAACAAGTACCTCTGATCAAACGATCCTCATTTTCAGTCTGAGTACCAGTCAAAGCAAACACTTTCCCTCTAGTCTGAGTCTTCTTCGGATTCGTACACTGAGACCCAATATGACCCTCTTCTTTGCAGTTAAAACACACAATGTCCCCATGCTTACACTCTGCAAGTGTATGTCCTTTACTGCCACAACGAAAGCACCGTTTGATATCCTTAGTACAAGCATTACTCTTATGGCCTTTCTCGCCACAAGTGTAACAAACAATCTCAGCACCAGCATCCTTCTTATTTGACCTCCTCTCATCATTAGCTCTTCCTTTTCCTTTGTCAGCAGGAGCACTGTAAGGCTTTGGGCGACTTTGTTGGCCCTTACCCCTCTTCTCACTCATAATCTTATAATGAGCTTTGCTGTCATCTTCATAGATTCTGCATCTGCTCACCAAAGCAGAAAAGTCACGGATCTGTTGGTAACTAATGGCTCGCTTAATATCAGCACGCAAACCATTCTCGAACTTGATACACTTAGAGAACTCAGCATTGTCCCCAGTGTAGTGTGGATAGAACTGAGCCAGCTCCACAAACTTTGCTGCATACTCTGTCACCGACATGTTTCCTTGCTTCAGCTCAAGGAACTCGATCTCTTTTCTTCCGCGAACATCCTCAGGAAAATATCTGTTTAGGAACTCTCTCTTAAACACAGCCCAAGTAATAACTGCATCATCCTGCTCTAGGGTAGGTTGGAGGCTCACCCACCAGTCATCAGCTTCCTCAGCCAGCATATGCGTTCCAAAACGCACCTTTTGATCCTCAGTACATTGCATAACTCTAAAAATTCTTTCAACCTCCTTGAGCCACGTCTGTGCTCCATCAGGGTCGTACCTTCCTTTGAAAGTAGGAGGATGATTTCTCAGAAAGGTCTCCAACATTCTCACATCCGCATTCGCACCAGCACCAGCATTTGGATGTTGTCCCACAGCTTGGGCTACAGCTTCCAAGGCAGCAGCAATCGCAGCATCATTTCTCCCAGCCATTCTAGTCCTCTTATAGCAGATAAAATTCGCAGCCTCCAGGTCTCTTCTCTGCACAACACACAACAATTAGAATAACATAATAATGGTATCCCAACTGCTAAAGACACAACTCGACTCGCTACTTGGCCGGACGGACCGACCTGCTCTGATACCAATTGTAACACCCCGTTTTCCCAACATAAAAATTTCATTTAAAATCAGAGTATTTAATTCATAACGGAATGTCACACACTACTTTAACATCTCAAAACAGATAATAATAATTATCCTTCAAATTCAACATCATGAAAATCTTAAACTGTTGCAGCGGAAAATAGTTCAACATTTAAAAGTCTTGGCACGCAGGCCTTATTGGAAAATCTCATAAATTAGTTCATAAAAGAGACACGTAAGGAATAGAAGTAAAAGCAAGCCCCCATCCCGTTACGTATCAGAGCACCTAGACACCAAGTGAGGAATCCACTCATGAATGCCTCTAGTCTTTATTACCTGCACATTACCCACGGTCGAGGCAACATATACGCAGAAGGGGTGAGATTTCATAATCAATACATTAGGCATATAATCCAATAAAATGCATTTAACAACTTAAACATTAATAACATATCAACAATTAACAATTAGCATATTTTTCATTTCATAACAAATACAATCATCAAATACCATTACTGATTTTCATCACAAATCATAATCAACTTAACACTCAACTTGACGACACAAATCATCCTTGACCATGCTACTCTATCAACTCAACAACAACTTAACAACACAACTCATCTTTGACCATGCAACTCTATCAATCAACAATGACTTGACAACTTAAACATCATGAACTTCTTGATATGCAATGCATGTGGTACCAATCAACAACAAATGAGCATAATAGGCTCTTCAACGTGTGAGCACAAAGGCTGCCGGGCCTAAAGCCCCCAACTTTAATGAGCACGAAGGCTGCCGGGCCTAAAGCCCCCAACTTTAATGAGCACGAAGGCTGCCGGGCCTAAAGCCCCCAACTTTAATGAGCACAAAGGCTGCCGGGCCTAAAGCCCCCAACTTTAATGAGTATGCAATGGATTCAACTCCTACAACTTAGACATCTTGAACTTGTTAAACAACTTATATGATTCCAATAATTTGGACAACTTCTTACGACTTCACAACTTAGACCGACACTTGCCACTTAAATAATATCAACAACAACATATGCAGCACTTATAAAGTCACATCATATCAGCATCATAACTTAACAATTTCAAATGATAACAATAGCATCTTAAAACTACACGATCTTTAAATAGCACCATCGTCAAATATCACATCTTTATATAACACATCTTAAAGCGCACATCTTCAAATAATACATTATCTTCACATCATAAAATACACATCAATTACACATTACAGTTTAAAGATACTGCAGTGTAAAACAAATAAACATGAATCTACTCAAATTTCTATATTCTATCACCTCCTTATTCTTGAAATATTGACACGGGTCCAACTTGGTGTGTGCATACCTCAAATTCATATTTTTATGATAAATAGTGTTTTCTGGACAGTACTTTCCCAAACTTCTGAAAAATTATTGAAATTACTTTTTAAAGATAATTGGCCTATTTAATTATTCTAGGGACTTATTTAATTACTAAACAAGTTTTGAAGGCATATGAATAATGTAAGGGACAACAAATACTAATGCACAAATCATTTAGATTCACGTAAGTTCCAAGCATGTGAATCTTGTTCACTACAAGTACCTCATGCTAGTATTCTCTTAAAACTAGACATATTATGTTTGAAATAAGGAAGTTTAAATCTCATGAGTATTTTACATAATTTAATCAAAGGGTGCTTCAGTATACATTAGAGCTATCTCACACTTTGGATTTGGCAAGCTATATAAAGCTGGTAACAATAAAATAGTCTCTAGACATAGTAGGATAGCACGATAACATATATACCACACAAGGTAACATCATGGAAGTACGACGACTAGAAAATAAATGATTAGCAGACTATAGTTGTACTCATTACAAAAACAAATAAGCTTAGCACAAGTAGTCATGAAGTTCGTGATTTATGAAACGAACTACTAGGTCAATCTTCATAAGTGATCAAGTAGTACTAAGCCTATTGTGACCTAAGACATCTAATTATAGGCATAATTTTGAGATACCCGATGTCATGCAATATAGTTGTAACTTCCCTTCCCGTTTTCCTTTCTTTCATGAAATAGAGGACTTTGTTTTAATGTTTTATTCACTGTTATATGCTCTCTGATATAAAAGTATCGTACGACAATTTACCACAAAAGAATCATATGTGCCAAATTGAATACAAAACCGAACCCAATGGCAATTAAAAATTGAAATCAAATTCAAATTCATAAACCTATAAACAATCCGATATTATTTTCTCATCAAACCCTAATTCTTTAAATCTTACAAAACCTCAACCTAATCATGCTAAATTCATTCTACAGAATTATATCCTTAATAGTATTGAAAGTTAGTCTCACCCTTACCTGATAATAGCAGAAATCGATAGCCTCCCTTTGTTCTTCTCTCTTTCTGACTTTTCTCCCTTTTTCTCCAAAAACGTACGTATTCTGTTTTCTAACTTTTGTTGTCTATTTATCTCTCCTAATTACTCTTCTCACTACTAATTGCTCATCTCACAGCACAGCCCAATTTTTTAATATTTTTATTTTATTTATCATATCTTATTTTATTTAATAATAAAATAAGTCTTAACATCATAACAATTTCACCACAACAAAATACTCCACATAATTCAGTTATAAATCATATAACCCACTCAACTTCATGAATCATAAAATTCACACATATCAATCATGAAAATCACGTAAATCATATATATAAATATATTTTTAAATAATCGAATAATTAAGACGGGCGTTACACTATCCCTATAAGTAATTACTATTTTTATACCTATGTGGATATATGACTTTTCTAGAATTGAAAACTTATTGGCAGAACCACTAACCACAGACTTATATAAATGAGTATTGTAACTCATATTGATTTGATTAAGTCTGATATTTTGGGTTAGTGGGAGTTTGTTATAGCATTTTTTAAAATGCTTGGGCCATTCTTTAATGACACATTCTTTTTAATTCAAACATGTTACTATAAATTCATCATTTGTTAGACAAGTGAGTCTTTGACCTGTATGATTTGTTTTCCCTATCGGATTCAATTTCTGCAGTATTAAAGCTTACTTCTCTTTTGAATGATTAGTGTTTTGACCATACATATAATTTTAAAAGTTAATTCTTTATGATAAGTGAAATTTTATATTCTTTTAGTAATTGAGTATTGTCATCCAAGTGGGAGAATGTTGGATTAATTATTTAATTAATCAATTATGGATTGACAATAATCAATTATTATAAGTTAATATTATAATATAAATTATGGTCTATTATGTTGAGCACTAATTAGTTGATGAATATGTGTGATTGGGCTATTCTTTTCTAAATGGACCGTGATGGGTTGGACCATTTAGCTAAGCCCAATGAGAGGTCCCTGCCCTCAGCCGTTTAGCTATTTAAACGTCATCCCATCAGACGGTTAAACATTGTTGGAACATTCTGGTGCTAAACGGAATGAGGGTAGTCATCCCTCTCATCCTTCTGAGAGCTATCGCTATTGTTCATCCTTCTGACAACCATCTTCATGAATCCTAAACCTTAAAGTAAAGGTACACAATTTCTTCTTCCTTCTTTATTATCAATGATATGCTATAATTTATATCTATGATCCTTGGCTAGCTCTTAAACTTTTATCATGGCGTTCAATAGCTGGAATTTGAGATGTTGTTGGTGTTGGTGGTGGGTGAGTAGAGACATGGAGGAAAGAAAAGGATGATGGAAGATGATGTAAAAATAATCTAGTGTTGAAAAACTATGATAATATTATGTTCCTTACATGATCTGATGGTCATAAAAAACTTTCCCATGGTGGGAAACAACTCCCCTTTCCCATGCTAAACCTCACCCCACTTACATCCCAACAATATCACACTATGTTTAAACTTGAAAGTAAACAATGAGAGACTAGCTACTTACAAAACTTTCATTCATTACACACCTTGAACTTTTTGTTTTCTTTTTGTAACAATTTATTTACTTAACTTGCCTAATGCGAATATTTTCTTTCTAGATAGTGCTAGAGTTAGCACAAATTTTTATTTTTCGCTTATCGATCAAATTTGATATATTAGTTTTAAATAGTCGAACAAAGCTAAATTTTGTAGGCTACGTCGTTTCGGCTGATAGAAGTAGTGTTTACCTATAAATATTGGATTTGTAATTTTTTTTAATATAATCAAACAACCTATTATACACACGTTTATCTCTTTATCATGTTACCTTAATATTTAATTTTATACATTTCTTCAAAACACCGTACTTATAGCCGAATGGCAGAGTTCATTCTTCAGCATAATCACATGAATAAAAGAGAATCATTATTGAGAGTTATTAGTTGATATCTTGTATAACTTTCAAGTTCAACAAAAACGTTCATTCTTCAGCATAATCACATGAATAAAAGAGAATCATTATTGAGAGTTATTAGTTGATATCTTGTATAACTTTCAAGTTCAACAAAAACAACACGTCTTTCTCTTGTGTTAATCACATGAATAAAAGAGAATCCATTATTGAGAGTTATTAGTTGATATCTTGTATAACTTTCAAGTTCAACAAAAACAACATGTCTTTCTCTTGTGTTAATAGTAAAGGAAGGTGAAGCATATGACCTTTTGCAAGCCATCAAGTGGGTAATAGAGCTTGAATAATGTTTTTTTTTTTTTTTAAAGTTTTATGCTAAAGTAGTAGTGATCAGTTTAAATAACATTCACCAAATTTGTCTTATTTTGATTTTAAGGTCTTGCTAACAATTGTTTTCAGTACTCTTTAAGAATTTTTTTTGTGGTGGCTGGAGTTTGAACCCCGAACCTTGCATATTTTATGCATTGTCCATACCAATTGAGCTATGCTCATGAGGACAAGTACTCTTTAAGGATTATTAATCAATGAATTATTCTTAAAAAAATCAAATATTTTCCAAGATAATATATATACAGATTTTGATATATCTTATCACTTTGAATGTTTAAAAAATGTCCAGAGGACATTCGTTAGTATTTTCCTTGATTTCATTACGACCATTGATGTTGCTCATTAATTAACTAGAGAGGTTGCATATAATGGAGCAATCCTCAAATCCTAAAATTGATGCCAAATTATACTATTGATGATATTGTTAACGATATAGGTTTATTTGTGTATTATTTTTTTGACAAAAAAAAATCCCCACAAATGAAAACCCATTGTTCATTAACAAAATAAATTAAGAATACTGGTGGAGAATAAATTATTTATTTTGTTTAGAAATAAAAACAAACTATGTTGTCATCATACTCGAAATAGGATTTGCAATCATTGTAATAGTTGGATGGATCGAAATCAATTAATCAAATCAAATTGGTTATGAAGTTGATTTGCTAGCTTTTTAATTTATAGAGTTTTTTCTTTTAAGAAAATTCGATTTTTACGAATTAAAAATGATTAGTTATCTGTTTCGGATTATCAACCTTATTTATTGAAAGTGATGTGAAAGGCATTCTATTGGATCTGTAATATGTTAACTTCTATCTTAAGGGCACAAGTTAAAGAGTTTAAAATCAAATAAAAAAATAAGTTAAAAACATAATTTTGATGGCCTTTGGCCCTCTCTCTCTACCCAAAAACGAAAAAGATAATTTTGAAACTTTTATGACATAGAATGCATAATTTCTAAAAAAAACTTTAACATTTACTTTCTTAACTTATGTTTTAAAAACTCAAGTTACTTTTTCCCGTGTGTTTTTTAGAGTCTACCAACAAAACTACACTAGTAATTGAAAAAGAATGATTTATGAACAACTAATAGTTTTTGATTGATTTTAATTTGCATATACCTCATAATGTTATATGACTTTTTTTACGACTCATAATGTTATAGTATGATGTTTACTAGTCCCAATTTTGGTTAACACGACTAAAAAAAAATGAAGAGATATTACAACTGAGATGTAATAAAAAGACAATTAGTAATAAATTTCTTTAATTAATAAATAGTATTAATTTTTTTATTGACTTTGGATACAACACTTACTATAATGGATACTTTGACAAAAATGGAAGATTGAGATTTTAACACTTTATCGCCACTCATATCCCTCATAACACTGTAAACCAGTTGGTGGCTATCTTGAATCAGAAGGATATAGATGGTTAAGACTTAAGACTCCTTAGAGCGGAGTGACACCAACAATTATCAATTTACTGCGAGCACCTATAACTTTAAGTGAGGAAATTCTATATGGGATTTAGAAGAGCATGTTGAAAGTAGGGATGACAAAAATACCTTTTTTTTTTTTTTGAAGGAACATATAGTTTAGTTGATACATATAACATAAATGGATATTTAAAGTATCCATTAGTTAATGACCACGGATACAGATTTAATGATAATGTATGTGCTTATGATCTTGAGTAAAAACAAATATTTATAACACTTATTGAAAACTACTTATATTAATTTAAGGGAACTTCTATGGTGCAGTCAGGAAACTGACTTTTTTGAAAAAATTAATTTTGATCTTAATGTTTGATTCATTTTTAAATTGTTGATTACTGATTAGTGATCAGTAATTCATCTAATAATGCTTGCAACATCTTGGACTTACATGTACTCTTTTTTCGTTGGCATCTTTAACATGCAAGCAGAGTTGATGATATTATGTGATAGTCTTAAGTGTTACACTTTGTGGGGTGTTACACTTAAAACAAGGTAGGATATAATTAGATTAAATGTAGTCTTGTTAATCTGATGAATTGATGATACTATGTGGACTGAACTTTTGATGCCACTGTACAAACAGTGGGGTGTTACTCACTACAATTTTGATGTTGTAGCATTAACTTCACCAGAAAAGTCATTTTCATGACTTCACCATAGAATTTTCCTTAATTTTAATTGTTGTTGGAACTATATATATATATATATATATATATATATATATATATATATATATATATATATATATTTTTTTTTTAAGAATTTGGAACTATTGTTATGAGGTAAAAGGGGGAAGAAAATGAATGTGAATATTTTGTTTTGGTTAGATTTTTTTTTTTTGGTTTTGGTTAAAAATTTTGTTCTTAAAATGAGAGTGAAATACATTAATATTTTTATGCGTTAATATTTTTGTGTCTTTGAAAGAGGATGAAGATCCTTCCAAAATAAAAAGAGGATGAAGAAATTATAGGTAATAACAAAAAAAAAAATTGAATTCGCCACTAAGCTTCTTTTTGATTAATTAGAGATCTGAGTTTAAATTCAGCATTGAGAATGCAACAACGTTAAATCTTTTGAAGATAAATTTTCACGCCCATTATAGACTACCCGACTTAAGAGATTAACCTCTAAAATTTTGCGCAAAAATACCAATTTAGACAAAAATATTTGGATTTTTAAAAGATTATCACATTACATTATAATTCAAATTTCAAATGAAAGTTTTGCCGCTATATGTTATACTCATGTTTGTTTATTTATGCAAAAAAGTAAAATATTAATATTATTAATCATTTATAGACAAAATACTATTAATCATTAATATAAATAAATGAAGATACCTCTTTGGATAATTAAAAAATAACAACTTTTTTGAATAATTTTAATCCATAAATGTTCTTTCCAAAGGGCAAAAACAAAATTGAAAAAAACAAATGTAGATTAACAAGCAGATCACACCGGTGCACAAAATGAAAGGAAAAAAAAAATGTTATTTTGATAATTTTTTTTAGGGTTAAATATGTTTTTAGTCAATATAAATATGTCAACTTTTTATTTTAGTCCATCTAAAATTTTTCTTCAACTTTTAATCCTTAAAAGTTTTACATTTTCACTTTGGTCTCTCCTTTAAAGTAAACTCATATGTAGATTTCATATTTTTGAATAAAATTTTGCAATTTTTTTTTATGTGGTGGCCGGAGTTTGAACTTCGGACCTATTTTTATGCATTGTCCAAACCAACTGAGCTAAGCTCACGAGGACTTGCAATTTTTTTTTTTATAATATTATAAGATTGTCTCCCAAAAAAATTAGAATTTTTTTAACACAACATGAATTAAATATAATTTTTCATATTTTTTGTGGTTCAAAATTATATTTAATTGATGTTTTGTTAAAAAATTATACTTTTTTTTGGAGAGATATTTAAAATATTCTACACATTTCAGCACAATTTAATTTAAAAAATACAAAAATTAACTTAATATAGGGACCAAAAGTAATGATTGAAAATTTTATAAGGACTAAAGG
This sequence comes from Medicago sativa, assembly GCF_051527215.1. Lineage (NCBI taxonomy): Eukaryota > Viridiplantae > Streptophyta > Magnoliopsida > Fabales > Fabaceae > Medicago > Medicago sativa. The sequence goes on along the minus strand of NC_140753.1, from coordinate 23,986,812 downwards.
TTATAATTTTTTTTAGAAGGACTAAAACGAATAATTGATATATTTATAGGGAACAAAAACATATTTAACCCAAAAATTTATTATCTATAACACTGTTTGAGATTGTGTCAAGGTTCAATCTCTTAACAGATCGAGTTTTAAGTCATTAACTGAAGTGCAGACTATCACATGAGCACGCCCTGGAAAACTACAAAATCAAGATCCAAGATCGCCTAATTGACTTTAACCATCCAAAATAGATCCAATGCTCATCTACATACAACCGACCAAAGAGAGAGTTGTCATAGCTAGGGTTTTAGTTCTTGAAACCCTACTACACCCACTATAAAGACTAACTCATAGTCTCTACCAAAATACACACTTTTCAAACCTAAAAACGTCACATAATTATTCTGTAGGGGATAGATAGCTCACATGGTTGAGTAATGGATTAATGGAATTAAAAAGTTAAAGATGCGGGGTTCAAATCATGATCTGACAAGAGAGAAAAGATTTACGTAACAATCAACATAATAACATTTATCATTCTAACTTGTAATAAAAACATTTACCATTCAAAAAATGATAAATTTTCAATGGGTTACAGTGTATTGTTTTTTTTTTAAGAGAATATATTGTCATATTCATTGAATATAATTAAAAATACTTAAATTATAAACACCACTATAAATTCATACATACGAAATAAAAGATTTTAGATTCGAAGTTTAACAAACAATATCAATATTACTGGTTAAGCTAAGGTTATCGTTGCATTAATCAAAATTTTTATTTTTTTGATCAAGTAGCTTAGTGGTTAAAATTCATCTTTTTCAAGGTGAATATGTGGGGTGTCCTAGGTTCGAACCCACACCCCTGCATGTAACAATGCATGTTCCTGTCATCCCTAATTAAAAAAAAAGTGTTTACCAATTTAATAATATTGTTTGTAAAAAAAAAAAAAATACTGTTATGATTTCAAATAGAAGTACACTGTCAGTTGAAACCGAATCCCCAACCTCCCTATGCGCACTACGCACCACACTTCGTTTTCAAACTAACATTCGAAAACCAAAAAAAGAATCAACTATATAAATAAATAAATAAAAAAATTCAAATTTCAATTTTCCTCTCTGTTTTATCGTATCGTTCTCTTCTTTCTCTCTCTTCATTTTCGTAGCTAAACTCCAGCTTGTACCAAGGGTCCACCATGGTGTAGACTTTCTCGATCTCACCTTCACAATTTCTCAACGCTTTTTCAACGTTGCGAAGAAAAGTTTCTGTTTTGATTCTGATTCTTGAAGACCATTTTTTAGGGTTTTTTTGATTACGACGTCGTTTCACGATGCCTGGACGACGGTCGAAGTCGGAGAAGAAAGACACCGCCGACGCCGCCGACGGCGAGAAACAGCTCCGGCGAGACCCGTATGAAGTCCTTGGCGTTTCCAGGAACTCTACCGATCAAGAAATTAAATCTGCTTATCGGAAATTGGCTCTTAAGTATGTTTCTTTCATTCTTGTTTTTGAAATTTTTAAATTTGAATGTTTTTTTAGGGTTTTTATGATGGGTTTTGTTGTTAATTAATGGGTTGTTTATAAAGATTTGATTTTGATTAAGTTTGTTATGGTTAATGTTGATTTTGGTTGGTGGAAGTGGAATAGACATGGTAGTAATTAGGAAATTAATGTTGGTTTTGATTTTGAAATTGGTTTTTTTTAATGTATGATGAATAATGAAGATAGTGTGTAATATTTGTGTGTTTAAAAGCTGTTTTTGTTCTTCCTTTTAAGTGATGATCATGCTATAATGAAGATAGAGTGTATTTCTTTGTAATTTTTTCAGAGAAGGATATAGGTCCTGTTTGGATAAATAGCTTATTTGCTGCTTTTAGCTTGATAAGCGCTTATGTATAAGCTATTTCTATAGGAAAAGATTAAAGAAAGTTTAACTATTTTTTGTATATGCTTGTTGTCTTCTTAAGATACCTTGGAGAAGTTATGAAAATAAGCTGAAAAATAGCTAATGAACAATGTTAGTACTTATTTGGTAAGCTGTTTTTATAAGTTTTTCCAAACACGTACAAAACTTATGTTAGTAGATAAGCTTAAATTAGCTGATCCAAACAGGACTTGGTGTGAGAGAGTAAGAACATTCTAGTGCAGCCACATGGTCAAGACCTATGAAGTACAAACACCGGACATGACTCTAATAGGGACACATAATCATCACCGATAATAATTTAAGAAAATAGAAGTGATTGAATATCTGTGTTGGTGTCATGTCGGTTTTGAACACTGAGACGTGTCGGACATAAGCCACACCTTCAATATGAAGTGTTGGCCGGTGCTAAAAAGGTTAAGACTAGTATTTCAACACAGAGATGCATGATCCCTTGCAGATCTTTTCCTTCATTCATTTATTCTAGGGGAATTTATGATTTGTGAGGGGTTCTTCCATTTTTTTTATGATTTTCTCCAGTTTATTATCAGTTGGTAGGCTTTCTGAGATTCTAGAGCCAGAATTAATCTGGAATTTGGCAAGCTAGATGGATTCCAATTTTCTCTCTTTTAATACTGACCATTCATGACAGCAAGCTTCCAAACTACTGTATTGTGGCTAGGAGTTGACTGAAGTTTTAAATGCTTGATATTACAGTGCATCTTAATTTGATAAGGTTAATGCTAATTAGTATTGAATGATATCTGTCTGACCTGGTGGTCTTCGAATATAAAATTTTAGTGTATTTTTGGAAGAAGATCAATTGAAGGTCTTTTTTGGGTCCTAGAATCACAAAGTAGGATGATACACCATGCATGTCAAATTAATCTGGAGAAAGAAAGTAGAAGAGGCTGTGAATGTAAATTATGAAGGGTATTATGTTGACTTAATGGAGTTTTAATGAATATACAACTAAATAAGTATAAAATAAACATTAATGACTTAATGGAGTTTTACTATATAAGTTAATACAATTCCATTCCTGGCGCACCTGGGTTGCTCTACTTTACTGTTCTTCCATTCACATTTTGATCTGAACAGGGTGGTTATTTTGTTAATCAGCTAAGTATGTTCTGTTTCAGGTTTCATCCTGACAAGAATGCTAATGATCCCAAAGCAGCTGATTTGTTCAAAGAGGCTACCTTTTCTTATAATCTCTTGTCGGATCCTGACAAACGGCGCCAGTATGACTCATCTGGCTTTGAGGTAATATAAGTTAATGTTTTGAACCAATAAGACTTTTGGAGGGTCATCAATCCTTCTGGTTTACATTTTTGTATTGCTTTTTGAAGATTCCAAATTCACAATGTTTTCTGTTTTCAAAAAAAGCAACATGTTCTTGAACCTATTCAAATGGATCACTAGTGCTGAAATATTTCATTCTTGCCTGTAGGCCGTAGAATCAGATAGCCAAGAGTTAGAATTGGATCTTTCAAGTTTGGGTGCTGTCAACACAATGTTTGCTGCACTTTTTAGGTAAAAAGGCTTAATTTTCTTATCTTCCCATTTACACCTTCACCCCTATTTTTGTTGACAACTTAGTAGAGAATTTATTTTCTTTGTAATTCATCCCTGCTTTGGTTTTCCACTCCTTGCATCATAAACTTTCTCCACACATGACAGCAAACTTGGTGTACCAATTAAGACAACTGTATCTGCGACTGTTTTGGAAGAGGCACTCAATGGTTCAGTTACAATTCGCCCACTTCCACTGGGACAGTTTGTATCTAAAAGGGTTAGTACTTTTTTTCCAATTGATTGATCTCTTTACAGTCATAACATTTTTTATTTATGCTTTGGTGCTTTCATGATTCATCTCACAGGTTGAGAAGCAATGTGCACATTTCTATTCAGTTACAATAACAGAAGAGGAAGCAAGAGCTGGATTTGTTTGTCGAGTGCAATCATCAGACAAAAGCAAATTCAAGGTTCAAATTTAATTTTCTGTCATTGATATCAATGAAGATAGCATGCTAGTTATGCTCAACCTGTTGATCTCAAGAAATGTGTGCATTATTTTGTTCTTGCTTTAAGAGGAATATCTTTTATACAATTATTTTTAAAATATATGATCTCATTGAATCCCAATTTTAAAAGTACTTTAAAATTTACCGGAGTATCCAGCATGTTATTGATCTCCTTTGTTAGAGATCAGCAGAGGGTAATATTTTTTTTAATTCCATGCTGTATATTATGTTGTGCAATCATTAATGTTAGATTTATAAATGATATTTTTTAATTATGTTGAATAATCATCTTTCTACAGTTATTATATTTCGACCAGGAAGAAAATGGTGGCTTAAGTCTTGCTCTCCAGGTATACAACATTTTCTCCTGTTTGTGTGTACATAATGTGTTTTTCCTTCTCCTAAAGTCTTGAATGTTAGTGGCTCTCTTCTATTTATTTAATTAATGCATACATTATTTTTGCATCTTCTGACTTCTACATTCTCTGACATTAATAATTACTGCTGCAGGAAGACAGCACAAAAAATGGGAAGGTTACCTCTGCCGGAATGTATTTTCTTGGTTTTCCTGTTTATCGACTGGATCAAACAATGAACTCCGTGAGTTGCTAGTTGCTGCCACAAATGGATGTTTCTCACTTCAAATTTGTCCATCATATCAAATTTTAAATTTGGTTCAATTATTTTTCTACAGATAGCTGCTTCTAAAGATCCAGATACATCGTTTTTCAAAAAGCTTGATGGGTTCCAGCCATGTGAATTAACTGAGTTGAAGGCTGGTACCCATATATTTGCAGTTTATGGTAACACATACTTTTCTGCTCAGTGATGCTTGTTATGTTTCTTGACTGTAATTTATCTCTATAGGAATTGACCATTACATGCTGTTATATTTCCTCTAGGTGACAACTTTTTCAAAAGTGCAAACTATACAATAGAATTCCTGTGTGCTGCACCTTTTAGCGAAGAAAAAGAAAATTTAAGAAATGTAGAAACTCAAATTTTGTCGAAAAGAGCCGAAATATCAAAGTTTGAATCAGAATATCGAGAGGTATGGATTTTGAAACTAGCATTGTATTCCATATGTATCTAATCTTATCATTTCATTGAATCTCATGCTGGATTTTGTGTGTGTGTGTGTAGGTTCTGGCACAATTTACAGAGATGACAAGCAGATATGCACATGAAATGCAAACAGTGAGTTTTTCTAGTCCAATGATTTCTTTGCAGCCCCTTTTGAAAGCTCTCATTATATAGAAGCAACTGATGTTGAACTATTTATTGATTCTATTTGCAGATTGACGAGCTATTGAAACAAAGAAATGAAATACATGCCTCGTACACGGTTGTTCCTTTAAAGCGGAGCAATAGCAGCAAAAGCAGAAGTAAAACATCTTTGAGGGAATCAAAAGAAGATGGCGAAGCAAGAGAAAAGAGGAATACAAGAGAACGACCGAGGAAGAAGAAATGGTATAACCTTCACTTAAGAGTTGATAAGAGAAAGGCTTGCTAAGGTGAGAATTGGAGAATTAAGAAGTTCTTCGGTTCATGTACTATTATAGTTGCTTGTCAACTGTGAATGCCACGATCAAACTCTATAAACAGTTGATCTACACTCTTGATTATTTAGCTCTTGTACAAGCTAAGAGGAAGGTTTTGGCACAAAGCAACAAAACAACCAAATGTAGTTGGAAGGTTTTATTTATGTTGGCCATCCAAGGATGACAACAACTCACAGCTCTCATTGTTTTTGTATAATCCCTTTCCTCTCTTTCCTTTTATTGTTTCTAACTAAGTAGCTATCATCTCCAGAATTTGTACCTGTAAATTGTTTGATTTATTGATGAAGAATGATGAATTCTCTAAGTGGGTTGTAATTTTGTTTAGAAGTATTGTCAAAAGCATTGGAAGGTAGGGTCTCTTAATTTTTTGTTCAAATACTACTAAATAATAATATTAAATGTTGGGGTTGGACTAAATATATCCCTTGCAGTCTTGTAATATATATACACACACACACACACACACTTGATCTCTCTTGGTATGTTGTGCTGTATGTATTATTTTAACACCTGTAGGGTGAGGAAAGTTACACAAATATGAAACTTTATTCCTAATACTATGTTCATATCATAATACACATTTAGTTTACTGAATACTGAGGGTAATTATAAATTCTAAGACTTTGAAATATCCATTCCCTTTTTTCTTTGCATTGAAATTTCAGACTTCAATTATTTATTGGAAATTTGAATTGATCAACAATTTAGTTATTAACTAATTGTCTAGGCCTGATACAATATGGATGCTGCAAACCGATAAGGATAATATTTTTTTTTTTGATGTAAATGAAATTTTTTTTGATGTAACCGATAAGGATAATATTGTATAAAGAAGTCAATTTTTTACCTTTTTAATACAGAAATTTTATTTAAAAATCAATATTTTTCATATGGTCATTCATTATAACCAAAAAAAGCAGGCAACGAATATATTTCATCCAAAAATACAGAGAAGTGGATCCTAATACAACGTTTGACCATACATAGCATAGGCACAGAATAACGAGCCAAATATACTGTTAAAAGTCCACAATTCAGAAGAAAACCTATGAATGAAGTAAAATTCTTGAGAAAACAATCAATCCCATTTACTCCTAATTTGATGTGAGTGTCTGAAATCATAAGTTAACACCATTCTTCTATCCATTCTCTTTAATACAAAACTTTCAACCAACACATAACAACTAAATTTCTTCCATTTGTTTGTTCCATCAAACTCTTCAACTTTTGTTACTCTCACTTGTCTTCCCTTCCCAGCATTCCATCCAAACCTTTCTTGTTCCCATTTCATTCCTTCAACAACTTCCAAACTCAATCCAACACTTTTCTCTTCAACACTCTTAAACCATAACACTCCATCAACCAATCTATTTTCATCCCAAAAAGCATCCTTTCCTTCCACCTTAGCAACTTCTGTCTGAATAACAACATCTACAAATACATCACTCTCTTTACTGTTTTCATTTTCTTTCGAAAATATCTTCTCCCATCTTTGCTCGAGCGTCAACTCATAGAACAATGATATTTCCATTTGTTCCTTTAAGCTCATTCCTTCCTTCACAAACATAAAAGGGCAATACCATTTTCCAACAACGACTGGTTCAAAACGATCATTGGACAATGGAAAGTTGAAATCTGGTAGCTTAGAACGCAAGGAATCATTTGAAGCTAAGGCTTCACTCAAATGGTAATTTGTAGGAGTGGTAGCAAAAACTGTCCACACTTTTCCCCTTAATAAACCACATGGAGTTCCATCCGAGGCAACCGACTCGGCATGAAAACCAAAACGTTTCTTGCTTATTTCAATTTGTTGATAATGATTGAAGGGCTCCAAGGGACTTGTTTTAATATCATGGCTAAAATGGCAGCATACTCTAGTGCCAATGTCTTCTTCCTTTGAATTTAAGTTTGCTTGGCTGGAATCAATTCAAATTTCAAAATTAAATTTGAATTTAACCACTAATAATAACTAAGCTATTACATGTTAAGTTGTCTAGAACGTGAAAAATATGTCTTTTACACGAGAATGTGAAAATATTCAAGCACACAAAAAGGTTTGAAAAAAATGTATACATATAATGTTCGATTCTAAGGTTTGATCCTTGAACTTTCTATTTAAAACTTCTTCGTTGTTAATTCACCAGCTGAGCTACCTACATGGAATTAAAAAAATATCATTTGATCGATATACAAAAGTGATTACATACCCTTGATTCTTCCCCTTCCTTCTTATGACATAGTAACGGTTCGAAGACAATGGTTGATTCAATACCGGAAGAAACATGACATTTTCTCTTTTGTATCTACCTTCAAAATCACTGATGGTTAAATGTTTGTTCTGAGGAAAAGGAAGATTCCCAATACCAATGTCCTTCCATAAACCAAAGAAAGAGTAAGTTTGAGCTTTTTCATCCAATATTACAAGATAACCGGAATTTGGACCTGATGGTGGTGGATCTGAAAGAGCACTAGGGTTCCTTTTGTACATGGAAAGGAGTCTTGCTGCATACATTTTCACTAGTGATTAGACTATGTATGATCTTGATTACCATTGTTTTTATATACTATATATTTGGATGAAGTTTTATGGACATGATTATTTTATAAGCCTTTTTAATTCAATAGTTGAATATTTGCTAGAAGTTATTGAATGCTACCATTTTAATAGATTTTCTGTCATTTTATTCTTATTCAATAGTTTTATGGATTGATATGACAAGGTAGTGACAAATACTAGGTTTATATGATAAACCGACTATATTGACAATTACCATAATATATACAATATAAATCTATTCTTTAAAAGCATTATAAAGTATAGTACGCCATTATCAATTGACTTGGTCCTTTCTAATCAATCAAACACGGTAACGCAAGCACGGGAAGAATTTCTCAAAGTGGAAACGTCTCTGGAAGCCAAACATAAAGAGAAAATTCATAGAATTTTTTAGCAAAGGAACAAAGGGAAGAGGACATTGTCAAGGGAATCGAGAGATTAATCAGGGAGTTGTAAAGGAAGAGGTAGTGAAAGACAAACAATGTTGTTTGAAAATATACACGTTGAAGTCTCACATTGTTTAGAAGTGTAAAGGAAGAGGTAGTGCAGGACAAACGATAAACAAACCGAATAATCCGCTGAATGCTATAAAATTAGTATTGTATCTTGTATCAAAGCCTTAATTATCATGGGAGTGGATTATGTATGGTGAGAAGAATTTAGTTTGAATTCATATTCGTTTGTCGATTCTTTAGTTGTTTGTAAGGTTTATGATAATAATTTCATGTAATAATTTGGAGTACCCTTTTTATCATCGTCCCGTGTTATAAGCAAAAATAGATTAAGAAAAGTTGATGCATTTCATTCAAATTTTGAAACAAATACGTTATATAAAAACATATAAAAAATGTGTCCCTACTTACATACACAAAATAAAGGAGCCAAAATGTATTGGTTCTAACATCGACTATTGGTAGATACATAAATAAGTTTTAAACAATATAATATAAAATAACAAGAATTAAATGTTTAAGTACACATAATTCAAAAGAAAATCAGATATTAAAGTAAAAACGTTTGAAAAAATCATCATTCCCATTTGCTCCTAATTTGATGTGAGTGTCTGTAATCATATGTAAGAACCAATTTTGTATCCATTCTCCTCAAAGAATAACTTTCAACCAACACATAACAACTAAATTTCTTCCACTTATTTGCTCCTTCAAACTCCTCAACTTTTGTTACTCTCACTTGTCGTCCATTCCCAACATTCCATCCAAACCTTCTTTGTTCCCATTTCATCGCCTCAACAACTTCAAAACTCAATCCAACATTTATCTCATCAACACTCTTAAACCACAAAACTCCATCAACCAATCTATTTTCATCCCAAACAGCGTCCGTTCCTTCAACATTAGCAACTTCTGTTTGAATAGTAACATCTACAAGCACACCACCTTCTCCACTATTTTCATTTTCCTTTGAAAAAATCTTCTCCCATCTTTGCTCAAGTGTTAGCTCATAGAACACTGACATCCAAGGTTTCAAAAAACGGGGCGTTACCGCAAAAACGGCCGTTACAAAACGGTATCGGCAGCCACCGTTACCGTTTTTGCCCCTTTTAACGCTGAGAAACAAATTCGCAGAAAAAACGCCGTTACGGCCGTTACCGAACAACGTTACGGACGCGAAACACCGTTACCGCCGCGAAATGCCGTTACGACAAAAAAAACTCAGAAATCTAAAATTGCTTGTAGTTAATATTCCAGATCCATAATCCAGATCTCCTCAAGGTAATTTAAAATTGACTCTCAATCTCTTAACTTGGGTAGCAAAAAATTAGATTAGATTTTAGAGAGAAAAAAATTGGGACTGTAGTTGTGTTGTGACTCTGTTGGTGATGGGAATGAAAAACAGAATAAATGAATGATGATAGATAGAGTTGGAGAGTTGGTAACTGACCCTCTTTGTGTTGCTATGTGCTGCGTATTTTGTTGTTTGTCTGTGACTCTGATGTTTATTGTTTGTTGTGTGTGTTTTGTGTTGCTGTGTGTTTTGTGTAGTAAAATTAGATTGTATGTGTGTGTGTTTTGACAATGTAAGACGAGGTCATTGGTTTTTTAATTTTGAACTAGCCTATTTTTATTATTATATAACAATGGGAAAAAACATTAATTTAAGTTATTATACATTATATTATAATATAAATAATTTTAATAAGATTTGTGCAATGTTGTGATTAATTCACACCGCGAAGACCGTTATTTGTATCGCAACGTCCATTACAGCCGAAATCGCGAAAACCTTAACGCGACCGCGACCGTGACCGCGACCGTTTTTTAAAACCTTGCTGACATCTTCATTTGCTCCTTTAAATTCATTCCTTCCTTCACAAACATAAATGGACAATACCACTTTCCAACAATCACTGATTCAGAACAATCATTAAAAATTGGAAAGTTGAAATTTGGTAGCTTCGAACGCAAGGAATCATTTGAGCCTAAAGCTTGGCTTAAATGGTGGTTGCGGGGAGTGCTAGCCTTAAGTTTCCACCTTTTTTTCCTCAATAACCCAGGAGGAATTCCATCTGAGGCAACTGATTTTGCACGAAAACCATAACCTTTTTTGATTATTTCTACCTGTTGATAATCATTGAAGGGCTCCAAAGCTCTTGGTTGAACATCATTGACAAAACTACAGCAAAAGCATGTGGTCATGCCCTCTTCCTTTGAACTTGTACTAGCTTGGCTGAAATCAATTCAATTTTCACAATTAATTTTGAAAGAACCACTATTACTTTATGAATCTATCTTTTCTCTTTCTTTAACCATGAAAGTTAATTAATTACCAACAAAAATATAATTACGTCTTATATTACAATATTCTCCGTTGACATGAGAGAAAAACTTGTACAATGGTTGATATAGATAAATGATTAAATAAATACATACCCTTGATATTTCCCCTTCCTTCTTATAACATAGTAGCGATTCGAAGACAATGGTTGATTCAATACTGGAATGAACATAGCTTCTTCATGGCGGGTGGTTTCACCTGATGAATACTTGATGGTTAAATTCTTGTTCTGAGGGATAGGAAAATTCTTGATTCTGTTGTCCTTGCACAAACCAAAACAAGAGTAAGTTTGAGCTTCCTCATCCAATATCACAAGATAACTTGAATTTGGCCCTGATGGTGGTGTGTCTGATAGAGCACTAGGATTCTTTTTGTACATGGAAAGAAGTCTTGTTGCATACATTTTCACTGATTTGTAAATTAAACTATAATCTTGAAGATTAATCAATAGTATATGTTTATGTTTATGAATGTACGTCTATCCTTAATATACTTCATATTTCTTATCCTGTACGTCAATTTGCAAACATATAGTTTGAACGTTGAATTATTGATTATTGTAAAGTTTTATATAATAATATGGATAAATCTCATTTGTTAGGCAGAGATTAAGTAAAAATATTACAAGTTTTTTTTTTTTGGTCAGGAAAATAATACAAGGTTTAATTTATGATAAACCGCGTTTGACTATTCATAACGGGTTAAGTTACGTGTTCTATAGATATGCTCCACGTACATACTACTATCATCATTCTTGCCTAATGGAATATTGTTTTCCTAGAATATTCAATTGGTTAAATTCAAAAATTCCATTGTGTATATTGACTTGGCCTTTTCTCAACAAGTTGAATCCTCTTCTCTCTCTCTCTCTCTCTCTCTCTCTCTCTCTCTCTCTCTCTCTCTCTCTCTCTCTCTCTCTCTCTCTCTCTCTCTCTCTCTCTCTCTCTCTCCCCTTCTCCCCATGAAACAAAGCTACTAGCACCAATAGATGAACAAGCCATCAATGGCAGGGAAAGACCCAGTTGAAGTCATAAGCACTTGCTGGTAGAGTTAAGGAAGCTGATGCTATGTAACACTTGAACAATTTGGGAAGCTTAAAGCACCATTTCCATGCTTTCAAGAACTCCTTTACCGATGCAGCGGTTCCTGAGGAAGTCCTTAATACTCCCATCCTGCTTATACAGTTCAGTATTGCATAAAACATTTTTCACTTGTGCATGGCGGAAGAATAAAGAGATTAAAAATATATTGCATAAAACATTCTCACATGTGTTATTATCCGTCTTTTACTACAAATGAAGTTGAGAACGTGATTTTTTTTTGTCAAGATAGAAAACGTGATTTAATTTATTTTAGTCAAGCTACAAACACATTGAATTTGAGTGATGAAACCATGGCTGATTAGTGATTACACTTATGATGTTAATTTTTTTTTTTGATATTTTCCATCAAAATTCGAAATTAATTAGTATAAAAATGGGCTGAAATACCTTTATAAATATAATATATATTTTTTGCTTATAGAAAAACATATATATAGAAGCTGCACTTGCACCTCCTCTTAGAAACACAAAATAAAATACCCAAAATGTAGTGGCTCACATCAACGTGTAGAAGCAAAACCAATATTAAGAATACACAATAACACGAACTAAATATTTAACGACCCTTGTTAACGACTGTCTCTTGTCTTTGGGACACCTTTTAAGGATACTATACTTAAATATTATTTATTAAGAAAGTCAAATAGTGTATTACAATTTCTAATGCATTTGAATATCCTGATTTTCATAAAAACATACTATTTAAAGGCCTTCAATAGTGTCACGGACCACTCATTAACAACTTAACATTTCTCATATTTTTCTAATTGCACAAATAAAAAATAAACCAATTACTAAAGTAAATTTTTTGAGAAAGTCATCATTCCCATTTGCTCCTAACTTGATGTGAGTGTCTATAATCATAAGTCAGCACCAATTTTGTATCCATTCTCCTCAAAGAATAACTTTCAACCAACACATAACTACCAAATTTCTTCCACTTATTTGCTCCATCAAACTCCTCAACTTTTGTTACTCTCACTTGTCTTCCATTCCCAGCATTCCATCCAAATCTTTCTTGTTCCCATTTCATTGCCTCAACAACTTCCAAACTCAATCCAACACTTTTCTCTTCAACACTCTTAAACCACAAAACTCCATCAACCAATCTATTTTCATCCCAAGCAGCATCCTTCCCTTCAACCTTAACAACTTCTGTTTGAATAACAACATCTACAAGCACACCACCTTCTCCACTATTTTCCTTTGAAAAAATCTTCTCCCATCTTTGCTCAAGTGTTAGCTCATAGAATGTTGACATCTTCATATGCTCCTTTAAATTCATTCCTTCCTTCACAAACATAAATGGACAATACCACTTTCCAACAACCACTGATTCAGAACAATCATTGAAAATTGGAAAGTTGATATTTGGTAGCTTGGAACGCAAGGAATCATTTGAGCCTAAAGCTTCGCTTAAATGGTTGTTGCGGGGAGTGCTAGCTTGAAGTGTCCACCCTCTTTTCCTCAATAACCCAGAAGGAATTCCATCTGAGGCAACTGATTTTGCACGAAATTCATAACCCATTTTTATTATTTCTACTTGTTGATAATCATTGAAGGGTTCCAAAGCTTTTGGTTTAACATCATGGACAAAACTACAACATAAACATGTGGTCTTGTCCTCTTCCTTTGAACTTGTACTAGCTTGGCTGAAATCAATTAAAATTTAACAATTAATTTTGAAAGAACCACTATTACTTTATGAATCTATCTTTTCTCTTTCTTTAACCATGAAAGATAATTACCAACAAAAATATAATTATATCTCATATTACAATACTCACAATTGGGATGACAGGGAAAAACTTGTACAAAAATTACAAAGAAAATGATTAAAATTAAATAAATACATACCCTTGATACTTCCCCTTCCTTCTTATAACATAGTAGCGATTCGAAGATAATGGTTTATTCAATACTGGAATGAACATAGCTTCTTCAGTGTAGGTGTTTGGATGTCCAGTTATAATATTGTTTATACCAGATGTATAATTGATGGTTACATTTTTGTTCTGAGGGATAGGAAAATTCTTGATTCTATTGTCCTTGCACAAACCAAAACAGCAGTAAGTTTGAGCTTCCTCGTCTAATATCACAAGATAACTTGAATTTGGCCCTGATGGCGGTGGGTCTGAAAGAGCACTAGGATTCATTTTGTACATGGAAAGAAGTCTTGTTGCATACATTTTCTCTGATTTTTAGATTAAATTTTGATCTTGAAGATTAATCAATATATGTTTATGTTTATGAATGTACGTCTATCCTTTATATACTTCATATTTCTTATCCATGTTCGAACTTTTAACGTTGAATTGATTACTGTAAAGTTTTATATAATAATGATATGGATAATTCTCATTTGTGAGGCAGTGCCTAATTCATGATAAACCGTGACGTCTTCTGTACATATGTTGCACACGTACATAACCGTGACGTCTTCTGTACATATGCTGCACACGTACATATTATCCTTCTTTCCTAATGGAATGTTTTCATAGAATATTCAATTGGTTCAAAACAAAAATTCCATTGCGTATATTGACTTGGTCCATTCTAGTTTTAATTTGCATGTATTTTGGAAACATGTGTAAATTGTAGAAGATGAATTGTACCAAAAAAGTAGAAGATGAAAAGTTAGAGATAGAGAGACACATATATTAACCTTTTTAAAAAAAGGAGAAAGAGTAAATAGACAATTACCCCCCTGAAATTGTAAGTTTCATCAATTACCCCCCTGAAATTAACAAAACTTCAATTACCCCCCTGAAATTGCACAACGTTAATCAATTTACACCCTCCGTCAAATTTTTCTGTTAGTCAACATGACATTTTGCAAATACCCCCCTCAAGTTTTGCACTTATGTGCAAAATGTCCCCCAGACTTAAAAATGTATATTTTTTCTCTTCTTATCCTTCATCTTCTTATCCTTCAAAATGACTGCATTATTGTGGAGCATAAGTGCAAAACTTTCACTACCTGTTTGATAAGTTTTTGAACAATGTTCACATTGGCATAAGTTCATATGTTAGTCACCGTAAATCTTCATAAATCAGTTACTTTCAGTTCCTGATTTTTATTAAGGTGGCCAATTATTGACAAAACATGAATTCCTAGAAACTAAGAAAATTCTGTTTCATTTTTCGGTTCAATCAATATGAAATTGTTTTGCACTTCTAATGATTTGCCTTCCAGTCAACATGAGCTTTAGTGTACAATACGCTAACATGCCATACATAATATACACAACTAGAGTTTTAGAGTGGTTTATATTGTTATAGAATGAAAGCATCGACTAATATGACAAGAACCTGCAAATAAGGAAGAGTAAGCACAACCTTTTGTATATGCAGAGAGTCATACATATTTCCACAGGTATATATTCTCAAAAAAAACATATATGCATTGAAAATGACAGTAGAGTTCCTAATACTTTTTGTCTGTAAACAAACAATAATGTAAGTGCCTCTAATACACGGTTAATGTTTGATCGTTTCAGGGAACATATATGGTTGTATACTGTCAAAACTTAGCTAATATGCTCCACAATTCAGTGATAATGCAGTCACTTTTAAGGAAAAGAAAAAAAAATATAAATTTTCAAGTTCAGGGGGCATTTTGCACATAAGTGCAAAACTTCAGGGGGGGTATTTGCAAAACGTCATGTTGACTAACAGAAGAATTTGACGGAGGGGGTAAATTGATTAACGTTGTGCAATTTCAGGGGGGTAATTGAAGTTTTGTTAATTTCGGGGGGGTAATTGACGAAACTTACAATTTGAGGGGGGTAATTGCCTATTTACTCAAAGGAGAAATGATATTTTGACAACCACTTTTTGACAACTTTTAGACAACTTTCTCTCTCATACTCACATGATATTGTTATCCTCTCTCTTCCTTTTTCTCTCTCTATTGTTTTTGACCAATAAGAAGTGAGAAAAACAAGGTTGTTAACAAAGTTGTCATCAAATGGATGTCAAAATATCATTACTCTAAAAAAAAGGGAAAACATATATCAAGTTACAAACACTATTTTTTTATTTTTTAGTAAAGTTACGCACGATCAATATTTTGATCTGAAAATAACAAATATTCCAAATACGCTTTTACTTTTTTTTTTCTTCTTCTTTTTCCTGAATAAAGAGAGCAAATGTAGGCATCAACGGGAATATTGATAACTCAAACAGGTTGGCACCCCAAATCCACCCCATCCCATACCATTTTGTTCGAAAATATTATTAATAAAATAAAAGTATTTATCGGGGGGGGGGACCAAACTAAAATGCTCAAAGAAAAACATAAATTGAAAAACAAAAAGTGTGCTATGTCTTGAGATAACGCTATTTAGGAAAATTTGTAATTAGGAAAACAGTGAGATAACGCTATTTAGGAAGGTGACATACCTAATATTGGTGCAAACCTACCGAAATCAGGAAGTAACTAATCTAATTAGGGAAACAAGTGACTTCACGACTTAAATCAGTCCAGTAACTTCAATCTCCTAAAACATTGGTAAGATAGACACTGATAGGGCTGTCCGTTTGTAAAACTACCGAGAGGGAGAGTGTGCTATGAGATAAACTTTTAGCAAGTGTACTAAAAATGCATCGAAGTAATAAAATTTATAAGATTCGTCTCCACAGGGACTGTTTCAATTTCTACTCGGCAATAATGTTATTATTAAGGATGTATTAAAATGGGGGTTGCCCTAGGCAGTTGGTTTGATTGCATAAAAAGTAAATAAATGACTGAAGAATAAAATCGGTTTTGAAATATGTTTAGAGAAAAGATTAAGTCTTTCGATTCATCTGTCCATCACTCATTATAAATCTGCATCTAAATCATATGATTGTTGTTCAGTTTACGACAATTAACAAAATAGCTCAGGTCAATCCCTTGACTCAGAGCCCTTTTTCTAATTATAATTCCCAAATTCCTTAGGTGAACCTATAATCATCAAAGGTTTTAAATCCGTTAATTTTAGAATCACAACCTAACAACTTTCCATCACTAGATTGTCCGTTAAATTGAACAGCATAAATATGTCTGAGTTATAAGCTGGTGTCAGCAGTCATATAATCTCTAAGATCAATTATATTGGGTCAGAATCATAAAAGCATTAGGCACAATTTATACTGAATAACCTGAATAACATTCATGATAATTCAGAGTTACAGATTACATAGTCATGAGCTAGAACAAAATCATCTATGACCTAATCAATGGAAATTAGCCACTCATGATAAAAGAATTTAAACAACAAGGTTAAAAGAAATTGCAAAAGAGATGTTTTACTCATCAAATTTCTTCAATCCGTGATGCTACTCTTCTATATGCGTGCCTGCGTTGTTGCTTTGGCTTTCATTCCATTCCGTGATCTTTCTCCAAAAAACGTGAAACCTAGCTCCTGTTTTGCCCAATCGTCAATTCCTGTTCCAAAGTGCAGCCTTGCCTTTTATAATATCCAAGAAAAATGTAACCTACATTCAGCCTCTCTTCTTTGTCCACGTCACTTCTCCTAAACACAATTGATTTAAAGGCTCTTCTCCAATTGGTCCAACGTTGAATGCCATGAAACCAATTTCTTTTTGTCTTTATTATCTTTACTATTCAGCCCTCCAAATCTTGTCATGCTTTCATTGTCTCTTGTTTGATCATGCAGCCATTAAGCAATAGTAATAATAGATAACAATACACCACTTGACTCAATAAATAAAAAATGACAATTTATTAAAAACGACTCTAAATTAAATACTAAAATAATAATAATAGACCAAAAACTTAACTAAAATGACTCGAAAAATAGTGAATGACTGACTGTCATCACTATGTCCTTCTAAGATTCAATAGGCGGGGAACCTTTAGGATACTTTGAATTTAGGAACCCTATTATCCGTCATTGTTTCAACTACCTCTGAGAAAATAAGAACCTACATGTAAACCTTTGAGCGTAAGTGTATATATCTATACCCTAAACACTGAAACTCACAGGCACTCCGGTGTAATGGTTGCAACTGACTGCTTGAGGGGAATGAACCTATATCTCTGAGAGACTAAGACCCCACACGTACCTACCCGTGTGATCAGTAGGTGCAACTCGACTACTGATAGGTAGTAAAACCCCATGAACTTATCACTTGAATAGGAAACATTAAAAGCATGAATAAGACTTGACTGTTACGTAATTCTAACAATTAAATAGAGGGGATTCGAGGAATCCTAACCGCCGCTAACATTTTGCAATAAAATAGGTAAATTTTGCTATGTTGCAAACAAATTAAATTGCAAAACTCTAAACACTTATCTTTTATTTATTTTATTGTTTTCAAATAAGTAACGCGAATTGCCTAGTTGGAACGATAATCCCTATGTATATGATACTCTACTGACAGTTTATTACTTGGTAAACGATTTGGTACACTTGCTTAAATTCGACCATCAATAGTTAAACATTGATTTGTTGCTTCTTCCTCCAAGTGGGTAAACCTTAAGTTGTGGTTTCTTTTTGTTGGATAAGCATTCCCTTGATGACTATGTTGACAACTGATGTATTTTTTAGCATTTCTCCTTGTATTTTCATTTGTTTGATGTACTTTTGTATTGTTCATCCCAAGTTGGAAGTGTTGTGAACACCTTCCAACTTGCAGGGGACTTTTGGAAATATAGATTAGTGGCATACTAGTCCTAATAGTTAAGTAGTATAAACAGCTTGTAACATTCACTCATTTGTAACATTCTATTTCCATCAATACAATAAGTTAGTTACTGTTCTCTCATTCGTTCCATGGATGTCATCTTTCATAACAACTGTCTCGTTGATTCTCTAAAACACATTTCATACCACGTAATGGAAATGTTATTGAAAGAGGAACAATCAACATTACACTTAATAGTGGCAAGAGGAGGTTTAAACCAAGAATGAATTAGATTTGTATCATAACCCAAATGTTTTTCTCTAATTTGCATATATCTCCATTTGTTAAGCGTATCCTTTGCTGGAGTAACTATAACATGAGGGGAAGTATCAGCACATTCCCAAAACTTTGAGTTGCGACACTTCCATAGACTTCATACCATAACTATAGTTGTAAACGAAGAAAACATGCATGTTATTCATGGTGCAAATCATAAGTCACACATGCATTACCACAAGGGATACCAAACTATGATGCAATCTTTTGTAGGGAGACATTGATGCGCCAATCGCTAAAGAAAGGATCTAAATCTGGGTGGAATCTTCATGTGAATCATGTCCCAGATGGTACCTCAATCCACATTACTATTGACAGCAGAGACTGCAGTTAAAAGATCCATACATACTTTGTACGTCGTCTTCACTGAGTAAGAACTATCATTGGTCGCCTTCCAAACACAATTCTCGTCGCTACCACAAGCATAGAAAGGAGTGCTAAAAATTGCAGATGCTTACTCGGATCAAATATAGAATTGATAAATTCTACATTCCATAAATTAAGGTTGGGAGACAGTAGATCATGTACTTTGATATCCCCAAGTTAGGGCGCCAATCTTCGATATATGGCCCAACATAATTAGAGATTGAGAACTCCAAAGGCGCCTCCACGTATATCATGAGTTGTGACCAAGGTCAACTTTCAAGAATTGCTGTCAGAGAAAATATCTAACTTCGAGAATGCGAGTAAGCAGGTTGTCCTTAAAGGCGCCTCCACGTATATCATGAGCAAGTGACAGCCCACAAACCATAAAGGTACGATTTTTGATCAAAACAAGAGGACTAGAGAACTAACAATAGTGCAGATCAATATATTTGCAAACATCGGTCTCACAAATTTTTTTAAGGGATTTTTGAGTTCAACTTGTTATTATAATTTTTTTTATCCTTTTTTTTCTTTCATTTCATCTTTTTTTAGACAAAAGTAATCTTTTAAGTTCTTGTTCTCTAGTACTCCTATCCCAAACTTAAAGTGTTCCTAGTTCCAATAGCAACCCCAAACTTGAACTTTTAACAAGATTAAACACACATACACAATGCCTAACTCCAAAATAAATTTGGTTACATGCACCGAGGTCTCTAGGCTTGTAACATGGTTTGTCTTCGAAATAGGGGGTTTGACCTATATACTCAACTTGGCTTGAAAAAGGATAATTCAATAAAATAACAGGTTGGCTTCAAAGGTTCAAGGTACAAGCACCTTTTCCTTAGTGTGTATAAGATATAACCAATTGAAACAAAGAAAAATTGCAAATCCTAGAAATACGAAATACTCATTTATAAAAATTTAAAAATAAAATTTAGTCTTAACCTTACAGGTTGAGGTTTCTGGAAGTTGTGGCTATCCTTTCTGTCGTACACTTCCCTTTGAATATCCATGCAATCAACCACCTTCTTTAAACTTTTGACAAACCATTGGTGAAATCTTTGTTACTAAATAGGTAAAATTCAACTAAAAGCAAGTTAATTAATAATAGACAAAATCAGATGCAATACAAAAGATGAGGGACATACAATTGAAATTCAAAACAGACACACTAACAAAGACAACTTATTGGAAAAGATAATTGCGGACATAACTTTTTTTGTTTTTTTTCCGTCCATCTTTTCATTCTTTTGTTTTTATTTACTGAAAAAAAAAACCTGCAAAATAACAAATATTAAAGGCTTAAATATGTCTATAGTCCCTGCAAATAAGGCTCAGTTGAATTTTAGTCCATGTACTTACTAATCCTCCCAAAATTTCCCTGCAATTATTAATCACTTCAAATTTGATGCTAATTACTTCTGAATGCCCATGTGGCTCTAACTGACTGGATAAGGACCTCGCTGACTCACCTTTTTGTATCTGAAGTTCCCATTTTACCCTTAAAGACTCAAGACTCACATGAAATGCCCAAAATACCCCTGACATTTTTTCTTCTTTCTTCCCTCTTTGTCTCTTCAAACCCTCTTATTCTCTCTTTTATGATTCTCTTCCCATGATTCTTCCTTCTTTTCCACCACCACCAACACGCGCCGTAATCTCTGCTGTCCTCCTCCCTCTCAGTCCGTCTCCTCTACTCCCGCCTTTCTCTCTCCAACTCCAAACCCTCTCCAATCCCTGGACTCTCCTCTTCGACTCCATCTCCGACGAAGATTCCAATCTATCCACCACCTCCAATCCCATCGACAAACTCGACTTCATCGACCTCGACCAACAACAACAACAAACCCAACCTCCTCCCACCAACCCTTACCTTTTCGATTTTACCAATTCAATACTAAAACTAATCCAACAATCAGCTGAAACTAAATGAATGACTCAATTAACAAAGGAACGTAGCAGTACTGCAACAACTGCTATGGTTTTCCCTTCATTTTTCAATCTTCACCACTTCGTCATCAGGTTCAGAAATTTTGGGTTTCTTGAAAACCTTTGTTAATGTCGTATTGTTTTCTTCTATTTTCTATTTCCCTAATCTGTGGTTGGTTCACTTTTTTAGCTGAAACGATGACTCGCGTGTATATCGGAAATCTCGATTCAAAAATTTATGAGAGGGATTTTCTTCCATCACCGCAGCTTGACACATAGTCTCCATCTCAACCAACTTCTTCTGAGACTCATGCTTTCTCAACAAGATCACCACAATGAACTTCAAATTTCTCAAATGAAACTAGATTTGACCTCTAGAATTCATCTAAAATAGTTTGAAGTTGAAAGTTATAATCTATGTTGACCACTTTCTGCTCTTCTTCTTTTTCTATGAATTACTCCTCACAATAGTAACTATTATGATAGCCTCCACAAAAATCGCAGCTCATACTCAATCCTGCATCTAAATCCTTTATATGTATACAGATCATTCATTTTTCATAATAAATGATATTGATCTCTTCAGACTCAATCAATGGTCGACTATCCCACATTGCTACAAACCATAGAAAAATCTTTCAGTAGCAAAGCATAATGGAATATACATGAAGAGCATAAATCGTTTTTTTGTTCAATTTTTTTTCAATATACAAACAAAAATGTAAATGACAGAAATTCTAAATAATAATGAAACTTCCAAGTTGAAATAATTCAACAGTATCCTGCAGCGGCGCCAAAAAACTTGATACAATTTTAACAAGTGTACTAAACTACATCGAAGTAATAAAATTTATAAGATTCGTATTCACATGGATTGTTAACTTCTACTCGATAATGTCATTATTATTAAGGATGTTTGTGAAATGGGGGGTGCACTGAGGCAATAGGTTTTGGTTTACAAGTTAAAATAAATAACAAATTAATTATAAAATTGGTAATGAGTTTATAGGAAATATGATCATGGTCTTTCGAATTATCTGTTCATCACGAATTGGGAATATGAACCTACACCGTTTAATTGTTCCTTTAGTTTATGATAATTAGCAAAATAGCCCAGGTCAATCCCATGACTCAACGGCCTCTTTTTTAATTACAATCCCATAATCCCTTAAGTCAACCCGTAATTATTAAAGGTTTGATTGCCCATTCATTAGATTTCACAACTTAACAACGTTTCTATCCCTAGATTGTCCATTAAGTGGAACAATATTTAGGTCTAAGTCATAACATGTGGTCATCAGTCCCATGGTCTTTAGATCAATTCATATTTGGTCAGAATCATAAAAGCATTAAGCATAAATTATACTGAAGAAAATAGAATTGCAATTATAACTAATGTAGAGTTTGTAGATTACATGGCCAAAAAGCTAGAGCAGAATCATCTCAGACCTAAAACTGAAACTTAGCTACTCATGGCTAATGTACAAACAATTAGATTAAAAGAAAACAACATTACATGAATTTGGGACTGACTTTGAGTTGGATGGCAAGTCACCACGAAATCTGCAATCCTCGACTCAAAATGTGTCTTCAATCTCCCAAAAATCAAAACCCTTGCTTCAGAAACATGTTTGCCTTTTATAGATTTTAATTTAATGTCAAAATCGTGCCCCGATTGCATAGTAACCTTCAAAATATGTCAAGATTCTCCCAAAATCGTGGCCCGATTTGTTACGAATTAAAGTGCTAATTTTTGCCTAAAAAATTGTGGCCCAATTTTGAGAAATCATGGCGAGTTTTTTTATCTTTTCTGGTCTACTTGTTTTTTTGTCTTTTTCAGCTTCCATCTGCCTAAAATTACTAAAAACCAAACTAAAACACACAAGAACTCACTAAAAAAACACCATATGACAACATGTCATCAGTCAAATTTCAAGAATTTCTTCAGGAGAAACTATCTAACTTCGAGGATGCGAGTAAGCAGGGTCGTCCTTAACAATTCGGAGGCCTCGTTATAATATTGACAGTTTTCATTTCAAAAGAATAAATAAAAAAAATCTAACACCACTTATAGTGACAAACAACTAAGTTGTAGTTAAATATATGAGTAATGGTTTAAATATGACATTTACATACATGCAAATATAGATTTATCTATGGACAATGCATAATTGACAACAAATTTATTGTCTTCTCCTTTCAAAAAAAAAAAAAAACAAATTTATTGTCTTCTAGACTTTTACTTACAGAAAATTGACATTTAGTAACGGATTTTGTCCGTAGGTACAAGTTTTTTTTTCCCTTCAAATTTTGAGGCCGTGTGCAAAGGGCCTTGTTTCACTTGCACCGGGACGGCTCTGCTTGTAAGTAAGGTGGTAGAGTGGTCAAGAGTTTCCAAGAAAATTGCTTTTTTCCCTTTCATTTTTGCTCATTCCCAACTCGAACTTCTAAAATTAACTTCAACGTAAGTTAACTAATGCTGGGTACACTAGCTACAACTAACCAATGCCGCTGAAAAAAATTCCCCACGGGACTTAAATGCCGCTGACTAAATTTTTCAATTTTCACGAGCTTTAACACACCCTTAGGGGTAGCTCCTGTAGAATGAAGCATGATCAAAGATGTTATTGGCACTTTATGGGGAGTTATTGGCACTTTATGGTTCAAGAAGAATTGTAGACAAGATTACTTTAGATGGGTGGAAGATGTTGCTGATGAAATTTATGTGGCAGTTGTAATAAAAGTGGCAAAGATAAAGAAGATGATAAGAAACCATGACTACGAGTGATTCTATGCTTATATTTCTTGTTCATTTATTTCTTTTTTCTAAGGGTGTGTTTGGATTGAGGGTTTAAGAGAGAAATGGAGGGGAGCAGTGGCGTTGCCAGGACCCTGGCTCAGGGGGTGTTTCGATTCTAAGGTTTGAACCTTGAACATTATATTTAAAATTTCTTCGTTGTTTTTTAATTCATCAACTGAGCTACCTACACGGAATTAAAAAAATATCATTTGATCGATATAAAAAAGTGATTACATACCCTTGATTCTTCCCCTTCCTTCTTATGACATGATAACGGTTCGAAGACAATGGTTGATTCAATACCGGAAGGAACATAACATTTTCTCTTTGGTATATACCTTCAAAATCACTGATGGTTAAATGTTTGTTCTAAGGGAAAGGAAGATTCCCAATACCAATGTCCTTCCACAAACCAAAGAAAGAGTAAGTTTGAGCTTCTTCATCCAATATTACAAGATAACCTGAATTTGGACCTGATGGTGGTGGATCTGAAAGAGCACTAGGGTTCCTTTTGTACATGAAAGGAGTCTTGCTGCATACATTTTCACTAGTGATTAGACTATGTATGATCTTGATTACCATTGTTTCTATATTTGGATGAAGTTTTATGGACATGATTATTTTATAAGCCTTTTTAATTCAATAGTTGAATATTTACTAGAAGTTATTGAATGCTACCATTTTAATAGATTTTCTGTCATTTTACAAATACAAAGGTTCATGATATATCAAAATCAATTAATTGGATATGTATGCTAATTTTTGTATAGAATATGGTAATTTTTCATTTTAATTGATGTCATATGCCAGGTAGTGACAAATACTAGGTTCATAATAAACCGACTATATTGACAATTGTTCATCTACATAATATATACAATGTAAATCTATTCTTTGACACATCATTGTAAAGAATAGTACGCCATTATCAATTGACTTGGTCCTTTCTTTAGAAGCCAAGCGTAAAGTAATAATAGAAAATTCAAAGAATTCTTGTGTTGATATGCATAATAAACCGACTATATTGACAATTACCATAATATATACAATATAAATCTATTCTTTAAAAGCATTATAAAGTATAGTACGCCATTATCAATTGAATTGGTCCTTTCTTTTTATTTATTTTTGGTCAGGTAGCCTAGTGGCTAGAATTCTCCTTATAAGATGAATCAGTGGGGTGTCCGGGGTTAAAACCCCGGCCCCTGCATATAAGTGGGGTGTCCTTTCTAATCAATCAAACACGGTAACACAAGCACGAGACGAATTTCTCAAAGTGGAAACGTCTCTGGACTCCGGAAGCCAAACGTAAAGAGAAAATTCATAGAATTTTTTAGCAAAGAAACAAAGGGAAGAGGACATTGTCAAGGGAATCAAGAGATAAATCAAGGAGTTGTAAGGGAAGAGGTAGTGAAAGACAAACAATGTTGTTTGAAAATATACACATTGTTAAAGTCTCACATTGTTTAGAAGCGTAAAGGAAGAGGTAGTGCAAGACAAACAATATTGTTTCTAATATAAGCTCTACTTCTTTGTTAAGAGATTTACCAGTCAAAAATACATTAGGCTTGTATCTAACTTTTGTTCTATTCTCTTGTACTCTTGTGATATAGTATAGTGTTTTGAAGAGTGTGGGTGTACTAAGCTAGTGAATGTTTGAGAGTAGTCTATGTGTTGTAAAAATTTACATATAGTAGTATCCTCTATAGTGGTCATTAGACCATGATCGTGGTTTTCTCTTCAATTTTAAAGTTTCCATGTTATGTTTTTTTGTGTTCCCTTATAGTTTTTCCCAATAATAACATATACAGTAGAAACTCTTTAATTTAATACTCGGTAAATTAATAAACTCTTTAAAGTAATAAATTTGTCCGGTCCCGACTTGGGCCAATGTAAAAAATTGAAAAACTCGATAAAATAATAAGATAATAATTTTTTGGGAGATCCCTTTATAATTTTCGGTCCCAAGAAAATCATAAATTAATAATTCATAGAAACTGAAAAAAATATATTAAGAATACATTGAACACATTTGTTCCTCTTGTTTACATTTACTGTACTTTAAAAGTCATTATTGATTTTCAATGCATATGAACACACTAGTTACTAATTTACGTTGTGTCCCAAGGTTCGCTGCAACGTAATTCTAAGAGGCATAGACTAATTTGCCTTTTTGTTTGGTATGTACAATATAATTACTTAAAAACTCTTTAAATTAATAATTATTAATTTATCGATAAATTAATAACTCTCTAAATTAATAAATTTCTCCGATCCTGACATTATTAATTTATAGAGTTTTAACTGTACTATAAAATATGTGACATCTGTGGTTAACTTTCTCTCTGAAACATATTATTTTATCCTATAAAATTTAAAATATATACCACCTACGAACCATGTTAGAAAATCTATATACATTTGAATCCCCGTAATATAGTTCTAGTCTAAAATGGTTGACTGACCTTCTCTCCATCAATTGGTTATACTAGTAGGTTACTTATGAAGTCGAGATACGCCAAAAATAAGGGAACACGACTAGAAATTCTAGAATTATCCAAGAATTTTGGTGAAAATTCCACAGGAAACCCATTTCATGTGGATTTATCGTATTGCGCTCATATAATTTGGAAACTTTAAAACACCAAGGTAATTTCTGTGGATAGCTTCTTCGTATATATATGATTTAGAAATGAGACAACATGTCCCGTGAGCATAGTTCAGTTGGTAGGACAATGCATTATTATATGCAGGGGCCGGGGTTCGAACCCCGGACACCCCACTTATTCACCTTAAGATTCACCTTATATATAAGGTGAATTCTAGCCACTAAACTACCTGACCAAAAAAAAGAAATGAGACAACATTAAATTATACAACATTTTTGATAGAGATAACCATTTATTGAAGTTGGAAAAGATAGAATTACAAAAAAAAAAAGGCTAACTGACCAAAAAAAAAAGAAATGAGACAACATTAAATTATACAACATTTTTGATAGAGATAACCATTTATTGAAGTTGGAAAAGATAGAATTACAAAAAAAAAAAAGGCTAACTGACCAAAAAAAAAAGAAATGAGACAACATTAAATTATACAACATTTTTGATAGAGATAACCATTTATTGAAGTTGGAAAAGATAGAATTACAAAAAAAAAAAAAAATTGGAAAAGATAGAGAAGCATTTCAGAAATAATAATGTTGTCTTTGGTCAAAAAAAAAAATAATGTTGTCTTAGATAAAAATAGAAAATCTGGAGCAAGATTCAGAAGCTAAATCTTCAAAATGTAAGTACACATTTTTTGGTGAGACTTAAAAAAGTAGTATCGTGTCTTATATAGGGGCGGATGCAAGGATTATTGTTTTGGTGAGACCTAAAATAATAAAATTAAGAAAACATGTCCAATGACATTAAAGATTACGTACTATTTCATCTAAAATAATATTACTTCATGACATTAAAACAATAGGGTGGTGTACCAAAAAAAAAAAGTTGGTTTGATGGTGCCATACAATATAGTCACAATTGAGATTCTAAGTAATTGCTAGGTTTCCCTCAAAAAAAAAAAGTAATTGCTAGGATGATGAAGAAACGTAAACACGAGGAACGTAACACGGTTTGTAAGAATTTTACTCAAAGGCAAACTTATTACTTTACATAATCACACAATTTTGCCTTTGACTGCAGTATCTCTAAACTAAATTAATTCATTTTCTGGCACAATACTCTCCAATGGATGCTGCAGCGCTTCTCACTTTCTTGAGGCCATTGCCACCGACACTCCTCCCTCCTCAATGTCATGCGTGCTTCAATCTGTCATGGCATAGTTCATTGTCTTCATATGCAGAGTTTTTGGTAAAAAATCTGGCGTAGCCACACTATGCCTATCAGCCTATAGCTGGATCTGCCCGTGGTCTTATATCAAAGTATTATATGGGAGTGAATTATGTATAGAGACAAGAAATTTTAGTTTGAATCCATATTGGTTTGTCGATTCTTTAGTCGTTTGTAAGATGTATGATAATAATTTGATGTAATAGTTTGGAGTACCCTTTTTATCATCCGTTTGTGAGGTGTATGATAATAATTTGATATTAACTTGGGGTATCTTTTTATCATCCGCCTCGTATTATAAGCAAAAATAATTGATGTATTTAATTCAAATTTTGATTCAAATACATTATATAAAAACATATAAAGAATGTGTTCCCACTTACATACACAAAATAAAGGAGCCAAAATGTGTTGGCTCTAACATCGACTATTTGTAGATACATAAATAAGTTTTACACAATGTAATATAAAATAACAAGAATTAAATAATTAAGTACACATAATTCATAAAAAAATCAGATATTAAAGTAAAATGTTTGAAAAAAATCATCATTCCCATTTGCTCCTAATTTGATGTGAGTGTCTGAAATCATAAGTTAGCACCAATTTTGTATCCATTCTCCTCAAAGAATAACTTTCAACCAGCACATAACAACTAAATTTCTTCCATTTGTTTGTTCCATCAAACTCTTCAACTTTTGTTACTCTCACTTGTCTTCCCTTCCCAGCATTCCATCCAAACCTTTCTTGTTCCCATTTCATTCCTTCAACAACTTCCAAACTCAATCCAACACTTTTCTCTTCAACACTCTTAAACCATAACACTCCATCAACCAATCTATTTTCATCCCAAAAAGCATCCTTTCCTTCCACCTTAGCAACTTCTGTTTGAATAGGAACATCTACAAGCACATCACCTTCTCCACTATTTTCCTTTGAAAATATCTTCTCCCATCTTTGCTCAAGTGTTAGCTCATAGAACATTGACATCTTCATCTGCTCCTTTAAATTAATTCCTTCCTTCACAAACATAAATGGACAATACCACTTTCCAACAACCACTGATTCGGAACAATCATTAAAGATTGAAAAGTTGAAATTTGGTAGCTTGGAACGCAAGGAATCATTTGAACCTAATGCTTGGCTTAAATGGTAGTTGCGGGGAGTGCTAGCATAAAGTGTCCACCCTTTTTCCCTTAATAAGCCAGGAGGAATTCCATCAGAGGCAACGGATTTTGCGTGAAAACCATAACCTTTTTTGATTATTTCTACCTGTTGATAATCATTGAAGGGCTCCAAAGCTATTGGTTTAACATCATTGACAAAACTACAACAAAAGCATGTGGTCATGTCCTCTTCCTTTGAACTTGTATTAGCTTGGCTGAAATCAATTCAAATTTCACAATTAATTTTGAAAAAACCTCTATTACTTTATAAATCAACCATTTCTTTTTCTTTAACCATGAAAGTTAACTAATTACCAACAAAAATATAATTATGTCTCATATTACAATTCTCTGTTGGGATAGCAGGGAAAAACTTGTACAAAAATTATGAAGAAAATGATTAAATAAATACATACCCTTGAAATTTCCCCTTCCTTCTTATAACATAATAGCGATTAGAAGACAATGGTTGATTCAATACTGGAATGAACATAGCTTCTTCACTGTGGGTGTTTGCATGTCCTGTTTGACTATTTACACCCGATGAATAACTGATGGTTACATTTTTGTTCTGAGGTAGAGGAAAATTCTTGATTCTATTGTCCTTGGACAAACCAAAACAAGAGTAAGTTTGAGCTTCTTCATCTAAGATCACAAGATAACCTGAATTTGGCCCTGATGGTGGTGGGTCTGAAAGAGCACTAGGATTCCTTTTGTACATGGAAAGAAGCCTTGTTGCATACATTTTTACCGATTTGTAAATTAAACTATGATCTTGAAGATTAATCGTGTATGTTTATGTTTATGAATGTACGTGTATCCTCCTTTATATACTTCATATTTCTTATCCATGTTACGTCAATTGTCAAACATATAGTTTGAATGTTGAATTGATTATTGTAAAGTTTGATATAATAATATGGATAAATCTCATTTGTTAGGCAGAGACTAATTAAAAATAATCCAAAGGTCTAATTTATGATAAACCATGTTTGACTATTAATGGGTGACGTATTCTATACATATGCTGCACGTACATATTGTCATTGTCAATGTTTTCAATGAATATTCAGTTTGTTAAATACAAAAATTCCATTGCGTATTGACTTGGTCCTTTCTAATGTGCTGCGTGTGATATCTTAGCATGGAGTAAGTATTATCTTTTGTGTATTTTATCCGCCGCTGCTGATGTACCTCTGATGTGGTAGTATTTTGTGCCTATGGTGTGTGCATGCTATAATCATGTGTTTTTGTTGGAGAATTTTCTATGAAGAAATGTGTTTGATGAAGATCTATTCTCCTGCACATCTTACTTGTGTTTTGAAGATTTTTTTTTTTTTTTAATATTGGTGTGAAGTTGAAAGGGAAATTGGAAGATTAAATACCAACTAATTATACTTTGATCTAGTGTTGTATGAATTAAAAAAAATAGAGTGTGGGGGACCCACATAAAATAGAACACACCATATTAGTAGTATTTAAATTGCGGTATTTAATTTTAAATATTTGATAATGATAAAAATAATAGTAATTATTATTTTTATTCGTGAATATCATTTCCCATAAATTTAGTTTATGGAGGAATTCAATTGAATTTCTTATCTTTCCTTCATTCAAATTCAATGAGTTTGTTTCCTCCACTTTTGTGGATTTGTTTCTTTTTGATCTTATCCACAAATGCTGTTGAACTGATTAATGGATAAGTTCTCTTTTAATATTATACATTAAAGTAACTGCTGCCGCAATTTTTGCTAAAACAGTTACAAAATTTCTATATAAATAGAGGACTCCACTCAGTTCAAAAATCACACCAAAAAGTTTCTATTGAGTTGTCGAGAACTCTTCTCTCTTCTCCCTCCAGCTTGTGTTGATGAGCTATTATTCTCCTCATCTCCTTTTTCTGTCCATTCGAAAATAAGAGTGTTCTTAAGACTTTAGTCCTATTCGGTATAATATCCCTTCAAAATTAAGAAAGGTTTTGAAAACATAGTCCCTTCGATCATGGATGTCCTTTCGGAATAAAGAGTACTTTTAAGATCATAATCCCTTTTGCAATAATAACATCCTCGAATTTAAGAATGATCTTAGCAATATATAAATATTCTTTCAATATTTTTCTACTTAAGGAGAAATTAAAAATTCGAAATGGTGGTATCACCATATTTGAGTAGTCGTATTGCCATATTGATAGTTTGGAGAACTTAAAGTTAGAATGACGGTAACACCATATTTGAGTGGTCCCAGCACCATAACAGAGTGGTAACAATATTATATTAAAGTGGTTTCAGTATTAAAGATTGATCTTAGTACCATATTCGAGGGTGTAAATCTCGAATGATTTTTTATAGTGCAATAGTTAAACGCACAGTTCTAGCTGGACTTGTTTTATCCTGGAGGTGGTGTGGTTGATAGTCTATGTTGCACAACTTTGGGCAGTGCCAAGAAACGTCTTAAAGAGGGCGATCTGGTCGTGACTCAACCTAGTAACAATTTCGGTAGATATTCTTTTTTTTTAAAAAAAAAGAATTTGGAAATCCAAATACAATAGTTTGAAAATCCAAAAACAACAGTTTTAGCCAAAATTTGCCAAAGGAAAAGATTGTTGTGTTTTTATTTATTGATTGGCTTCATTTAGTTATAAGAACTTATTTTGATAAAACGTGAGACAAGATGTTCCAGCATGTAGTGCATCATCTAGGCTCAAGGTTGTGTATCGTAATTCTCGCATATTTCTATATCTGGTTTTTGTTATGTTGTGCTCCAAGTTTTGTGGTGTTTCTAGAAGTTTACTTGCTGTCGGTTTAAGTTGGCGTTTGTGGTGTTTCTAGAAGTTTACTTGTTTTTGGTTTAAGTTGGCGTGCACTCAAGTTGTTTCCAAAATAAATTTGTTTCAAATATATCATGTGCTTCTAGAAGATTTGTGCCAAAAATATATTTATGGAGAACTGATATGTTTAGCCCATTGAAGTAAAAGCCCATAAGATGGATGACTATATGAGGAGATTCAACCCTAGCTACAATTCATGAAATCAATATTGAAGATTTGAGTCATTAGGATTTCGTTGTTTAGTCTTGTGTTTTATTTGTACATTACTCTAGCGCCGTTATTGTTCATCATAAAGATTAGAGTTGGTTTGTGTTAGTTAAGTTGTAATTCATCTTATTTTGTAATTGTGATTGAGTCAATCACTATGGTGAGTGATTGAGAGAAAGTGAGGGAGTTTATCATATTTATGGGGAGTCCTAGATAGAAATGCACAGATAATATTAGGTGAAGAAAAATTGAACAAGGTTTTTTTTTTCTTTCTTCTTCATATAAGACTAGGTGAGGAGGGGGCTGATTTAATAGATAAAATAGTTTTTTAGAGTGAATAAAATAGTTGCATTTCAATAACCAATGATAAAATAGTGTTTTAAAAAATAAACGATAAAATATTTATTTTTTAGATGTATGAAGATGAAGAAGAAGACGAGAAAAGAAGAACAAGAAAAGAAGAAAAAAGGTGTTGGTGATTAGTTGTAACTTGTAAGAGACAATAGACCTACAACGTCTCTCTTTTGAATAAAGATTAGAGCTAAATTAAAAAATTTAATAAAGTTTATTGTAGATGACCTAGAATGTTGGTCCGCCTTATATATTTATTGTTGAAAATTAATAGAGAGGAACAATATGATTAACAACAACATAGACAATGGATGAAATTGAACGTTTCAATGTTGTGACACAATTTTTTTTATACGATTCAGAAAATAAAGAAATATATATGTAGAAGACATGCCTTTTATATTCACAAAATAAAGGGGCCAAAATGTACCGGCACAAACATCCTATGTGTAGCTACATAAATAAGTTGTACATGGTATAGTATAGTAATGAATAACAAGAACTGTTGAAGTACACAATTCAGAAAAAACCCAAAGATTAAAGTAAAAAAAAAAATGTTTAAGAAAATAATCATTCCCACTTGCTCTTAATTTGATGTGAGTGTCTGTAATCATAAGTGAGCACCAAACTTTTATCCATTCTTCTCAATGAATAACTTTCAACCAACACATAACAACTAAATTTCTTCCATATGTTTGTTCCACCAAATTCTTCAACATTTGTTACTCTCACTTGTCTTCCCTTCCCAGCATTCCATCCAAATCTTTCTTGTTCCCATTTCATTCCTTCAATAACTTCCAAACTCAATCCAACACTTTTCTCTTCAACACTCTTAAACCATAACACTCCATCAACCAATCTATTTTCATCCCAAACAGCATCCTTTCCTTCAACCTTGGCAACTTCTGTTTGAATCGCAACATCTACAAGCACACCACCTTCTCCACTATTTTCATTTTCCTTTGAAAAAATCTTCTCCCATCGTTGCTCAAGTGTTAGCTCATAGAATACTGACATCTTCATCTGCTCCTTTAAATTAATTCCTTCCTTCACAAACATAAATGGACAATACCACTTTCCAACAACCACTGATTCAGAACAATCATTAAAAATTGAAAAGTTGAAATTTGGTAGCTTCGAACGCAAGGAATCATTTGAACCTAACGCTTGGCTTAATTGGTAGTTGCGGGGAGTGCTAGCATAAAGTGTCCACCCTTTTTCCCTCAATAACCCAGGAGGAATTCCATCTGAAGCGATAGATTTTGCGTGAAAACCATGACTCTTCTTGTTTATTTCAACCTGTTGATAATCATTGAAGGGCTCCAAAGGTCTTGGTTTAACATCACGGACAAAACTACAACATAAACATGTGGTCTTGTCCTCTTCCTTTGAACTTGTACTAGCTTGGCTGAAATCAATTCAAATATTACAATTAATTTTGAGAGAACCACTATTACTTATTGGGAAATGTTAACTTGTGCCCTTAAGGCACAAGTTTAGAAGCTAAATGTAGAAATTATGTATTTGAATGCGTGCATTAAATTTAATCTTTAATGTTTTAATGAATTGAATGCACAAAGTTTAAAGTAATATTTCTTTTTTCGGATTTCTTAACATGTGCCCTAAGGGCACAAGTTAACACTACCCTTACTTATTAATCTATTTTCCTTAAAATTTTAGCGCATGTTTGAGTTGGGTGTGAGATTGGTTGAGTCATGATAGGTTACCACAATTTTGACAAAAACTATAATTTAGAGTTTTAACAAAATCACATGTCACCTTTCTTTTTCCAAACTCATCGACAATCAAAACATGCACTTAAAAGATGATTAAAATGTTAAAATTGTTAAGCACACAAGTAAAATGAAACGATAAAGTTATGAAATAGATGCTTAAATTTAGGATTAGGGGAAGGTATCACAGTCCAAAGCACATAATATTTCCTGGTTCAATGAATACTCACAAAGGTATTTATATTTACCAACCTCAAAAAACACTAGCATGGTTTAAACTCGGAACCTCTAAGTCCAAAGCCTGTCTTTTTAC
This sequence comes from Medicago sativa, assembly GCF_051527215.1. Lineage (NCBI taxonomy): Eukaryota > Viridiplantae > Streptophyta > Magnoliopsida > Fabales > Fabaceae > Medicago > Medicago sativa. The sequence continues at coordinate 23,952,349 of NC_140753.1, read as the reverse complement.
CATTAGACCAAACCTTATAATTGATTTTGTTTAAACATTAAAAACAATCATGGTGTTGTGCTCCAATGATATATTGAGACAATGTTTCGATGATCGTGGTTCAACTAGGCTTACATGAAAGAATAATGAAGAAATTTTATATTTTTACTTTTAAGCACTAATTTTAAATCCCCCAAATTTAATTTTCGGGAAAAAAATGCTATAAAATTCTTTCATTGTTAAAAATTAAGGAGGGTTAATTAGCATGAAATGGAATTTATGGGAATAGATGAGTTGCAAATGAATCTTGTCCTATAATATTCAATTTAATTAAAAACAAATAATACTAATATTGTTTAAAAGCAAAGAAAACTATACGTTGGGTGATATAGATAAATGATTAAATAATACATACCCTTGATTCTTTCCTTTCCTTCTTATAACATAGTAGCGATTAGAAGACAATGGTTGATTTAATACTGGAATGAACATAGCTTCTTCACTTAGGGTGGTTTCACCTGCTGAAATAACGATGGTTAAATTTTTGTTCTGAGGGAAAGGAAAATCCTTGACTCTATTGTTCTTGCACAAACCAAAGCAAGAGTAAGTTTGAGCTTCTTCATCCAATATCACAAGATAACTTGAATTTGGCCCTGATGGTGGTGGGTCTGAAAGAGCACTAGGATTCTTTTTGTACATGGAAAGAAGTCTTGTTGCATACATTTTCAGCGATTTATAAATTAAACTACGATCTTTTTTGAGAGGATATTAAACAATGATCTTGAAGATTAATCCATATATGTACGTGTATGTACGTGTATCCTTATATACTTCATATTTGTTATCCATGTTACATCAATTGTCAAACATATAGTTTGAACGTAGAATTGATTATTCTAAAGTTTTATATAATAATATGGATAATTTCGTTTTCTAGGCAGTGACTAATTAAAAATAATACAATCCTTCAAAAAAAAAATTAAAAATAATACAAGGTTTAATTCATGATAAACCGTGTCGTTGGACTATTCATAACGGGTTACGTCTTCTATACATATGCTCCACGTACATATTGTCATTGTCGCGTAATGGAATATTTTCATAGAATATTCAATTGGTTCAACACAAAAATTCCATTGTGTATTGACTTGCTCCTTTCTAAGAATTCGTCGACTATTCTGATTCTTGAACTTAAATAATTCTATTTTTCATAATTTAAACTTAAGTTGGTAATGTATTTTGAGTAATGGTGTCAAATGCGTATAGCAGGGGCGGATCTACGTCATGTCCATGTGTGGTTATAGTTACACATGAATTTTTTTTAGTGACAGAAATAATGACTAAAAATTCAATCGCTAAGGTAAAAAATGAGATCTCTAAAAAAAAAAGGTAAAAAAATCAGTCTCTAATTCGTTTAGCGAATGAAATAGTGATTGAAAGTTCAGTCGTTAAATTATAAAATATTAGAAATCAATCGTTATTTCGATTGCTATTTATTTAGCCGCTCTATAAATGTATTTTTAGATCCATCCCTATGTATAGGAAAGGTGGAATGTCCCTAATTAGAAATTTTGATGACGGTGTCACGTAGTTTTAATATGCATGTATTTTGGAAATATGTATAAGTTATAGAAGATAATAAATAAGAGAGGTAGAGATAAACATATTCAAGCGTTAAAAAAAAAGATAAACATATATCAAGTTACATAAAGATGTTTTTTTTCCTTTGTCGTTCTACCAAAAGAACATACAAGTTGTTTTCTTTCGCTTTGTTAAGAAAATAATTAATGCATGAAATTATGAGTCGACTCGTCACATGGAATTCTTTTAAATTTCTCTCGTAACAATAACCATTTTCTTTATAAGAGTTACACATTATGAGTCGTCTCGTATTAAAATTGAAACTTATGTCAAATGGTTCTTTCATGTTATAGATTAATTTTCTGTGATGAGCTTTTTCTTTTGAATTTATGCTCCTAACATTTGTGCTAAGTGTAGATTATGATCAATAAAAATAAAACCGAGTAAAGTTTCACAAAGTAAAGTGTCGTAGAGTGAAAGCTATCAATGATACATACTCTGGAAGGGAACGTAGTTGCATTGTTGAAATTTCTACATTGAAAAAGTCTAAAAATAGATTTATCCTTTTGGTTTATTTAAGCTTTATTAGGTCATTTTTCACATATAATAGATTAATCCTTCGAGTTGGATATTTTTATAAACTTATGCTCAAACATATTTCCTTCTAATCAATATATATTTATATACCAAAATTAAAAATCATCCTTTGATAATTAACAATAACCAAGTTATTTTGATTCCTTACTTTCACCCTTAATATCTATGAAATACATTTTAATATATTTTGGATTGACGGTGATCAATTTAACAAAATTACAGTGTTAACATAATTTTGTTGAAGCTACAAAATGTATCTTCTGTTGAATTTGAAGAGACTCGTCGTAATTTTGTTAATCTCATCGTAATCTAAACATGCAGCAGCTATCTTAAAGAAACAACTCTAATGAAATATAAATATATATAGCCAGAAATAGATTTATTGGGTTGCATAATATAATTTCAAGGACACAACATGATTAATAATAGATAAAAACAACAAACTTATGACATGAAGGATGGTCCATCGATAAGGTGCCCATCAAAACAATAAAATACAAATAGAATTAAGATAAGACAAAGAGAGAGGGTTTTTTATAATTAAATTTAAACATTCAATTTGGCAGCAAGAAAAGTAAGCACAAATGGAAGAAGAACAATGATGGTTGTAGGATAGCTGAGGCTACGTGGAGAGGCAGAGGGAGCATTTGCATCATAGTCAGACCCACCCGATCCATATTGAGCAGCAGCAACTGCAACTAAAACCAAAAGACATGCTGCAAACATATTGAATTTGAGTGATGAAGCCATTGTTGAATATATGCACTTGATTATATTAATTTCTTTGATGTTTGTAACAAAATGGAGAATTAATATAAATAGTGGTGAAAGATTATACAGGTTCGGCTAATTGATGCTTTCTTATAGAATAAACAAACGAGAGAATAATTAATAAGGTGCTAGGTGGCATAGGACTTTGTTACTATCATGCTTCTTGTTTATAACTAATAGATGCAATAACCAATAAATATAAACATGAATTGATGCTTTGTTTTTATCATTGCCATTTGTTGGGGGAAAGAATAATATGGCTAAATTACAGAAATAAATTCATGATGATGTTTTGCACATCTGTTGTATAATATTGCAAACTAATTACATCTTCAGCATAAATGTTGCAAGTTTGAAAAACAACCAAGTTTGGAGCTTGAGTATAAACTTTGGGATTTAATAAATCCTACTACATTAGTAGTAATTGTTAACACATACCTTAAGGACATTTGATAAGAAGTTTAAAAAAGAAACTTTATCTTGGAAATGATACATTTAATACGTGTAAGCTTTAGAAATTGACTTTTTTTTAACCTTTAATTTATCACTTATTTCTATTTTTAACTTCTTAACAAGTACCCTTAGGACACTTCTAGCATAACCCTAGATTTTAATATAAGAAGTTAGGAGAATGTGATTTAATCATCTCTTAAACGAGGAAAGTGTAATTTTCTTTAACTTCTTAATTCATAATTAACCGTAAAATGTGGACATTCCCCACTAACAAGATAAGAAAAAGGGACATTGCTTATTCATACAAAGTTGTGTGGTAAATACATGTGTGCATGCGTGTGAAAGTTGTTAGTAATACTCAATTCACAATATTTAGAGCAATGTGAATTGAGTATTGCTAACAACTTTCACCCTAACACTCTTTTTTTCAATACTCATTTTTTCATTAGATTAAATATTTTAAAAATGAGTTCCACCATTTTCGTACTTGGACGACAAGTATTTCATACAATTAATTAATGAGTTAGTGTTAAAAAGAGAGTGTTAAAATAAGTGTTGCCAACATTATTCAAATTGAGTTTTCTTTTTAAATAACGAATATTAGTAATTAGTTGTTAAATTAATATTTACTATTTTGTCCAACTTTAAACCCATACCTGCAACATCTTATTTCTGAGCTCAAATCTGACCTACACAATCCCCCCTCGAATTGAGTTCAATTGATTTCTATTATTTTGATTTCTTAATCAATTTTGTTAAGAAAAAACGCCTTTGAAAGAAAATAAAAAAAATTTAGTTTCCTACATATTTAGTGCAAGGGAGCTAACCCTCTTATATTTTCTCAATATGCTATATATATTAAGTGATATACAAATTTAAATTAAATCAAATAAAATGTAGCATTCAATTTTCAAACCTTCAATTATTTTGACATCAATTGTTATTGGTAGGCAGTCCCACCAAAAGTAATGTCAAATACTACGCTGGAGAATGTGTATATTTATTTGTTGGTAACTAGTGTAACGCCCCGTGCCAAGCACGGGATACATTTTATTTAAAATTCTTTAACGGGTTTTACACAAAAATAGGTTTTTCAAATATTATTTTATTTTTTTAGTTTGATTTCATTCCAAAATTTTGACATTATGTTGTACTTTATCATCGTATTTAAAATTGACACAATAAGTCACTGTTTATTGAGACCAAAAATGTTAAATTTTATAAAGATATAACTATTTTTGTGAGAGTGACAAAATAGTGATAAAATAGTGATATAACAATAAAGATATAACTATTTGGAGTCGCCTTTTTAAATTCAATGAAGATAGAAAAATAGTACATTCAAACTGATATATCTTCAAAATTAATTGACAAATAATTAAATATTATAATGTGTTATATATTTAAAATGAAAAAATAAAAACAAATTAGGTTCACCCATTCAAATTCAATTCAATGTTCTTGTAATGTATCTCTGTTCTTGTAATGTATCTTTGTATTTTATTTCAATACCCACCAGAGTTGGTTTAATTTCTTTCATTCTTAAAGGCTCACTTAAGTATAATTTCTTTTATTGAATCTTTATTATTTTTAGTGTGGAGGGAGTGTGGAAGCTAGGAAAGTCAATTGGGTTAAGTGGGATAAGATGTTTCTTGGTCGATATAGTTGTTGCTTGGAGGTTCGTATAGTGCAGAATTTTAACTTATATTTGTTAAGTGAATTGTTTTGGATGCTAATATGGATCACTGAGTTTGCAGTTTAAAGTTTTAGCATATTAGAATAGGTTGGAGGGAGTTCATGTGAAGAGTGGGGACAATTAGGCGTATATGTGGTAGAAACACTTCCATAGTGCTAAAATAAGGGCGGAGATGGGGATTTGAAATTGGTTTGATGACAACTTGACGATAGTGGAGAGTAATGAGAAAAATACACTTTTTTGTCATGATTCGTGGTTGTAGAGTGATCCTTTGTGTATTATATTTAGAAGACTTTTTTAGTTATCTCAAAATAACTGTGCCATTTAAGGAGATGCGTAGGTTAGAGTCGAATGGGGTTGAGACGATGTCATAGAATTTTTTTTGGAAGGAGGTGCAGGGGATATATTGTTGTTCTTTGTTGGACAACATTTTTTTTAAGGCTAGCGTCATTGATAAGTGAACATGGAAAGTTGATCATGGTGAAAGGTACCCTGACAAAAGGGTATATCATCTGATGATGCAGGTGGATCATGATGAACCTATGGCTTTAAAAAAATCTCATTGGGAACAAAGTAGCTCCTTTAAATGTGTCTCACTTTTCGTGGAGGCTCTTGAATAACTGAATCTAACAAAGGATAACTTAACTTGATGGAGTATTTTAAATATGGACTCATTTTTATGTTCTGACAGGTGTGAGAAAGAGGAAAATGCTAATCATTTTTGTGTTCTAAAGTGGTTGGATAATTATTGTGTTCTTCCCATTAATTCTTGTGACAATACTCTTAATGGTTCTCAACGGTTAAAAAAAAGTTTATTTTAGTTTTTAGTTGATTTTGTTGACTTGCATTTGGATTATTTGGAAATACATAAATTCTTACATTTTTGTCACAAGAACCCGTTTATGGTGTTGTTAGATAAATTTACAATTCTCATTTAGTGGTGGCAAAATGCTAAGAAATTACGTTCTTATTTTGAGTTGCAATGTTGCTGGAATAGTCCTTCTAATTGTCTTGATTATTCTACCTCATGATTTGATTCTTTTATACCTATGCATCTCGAACTTTGTATTTTCCTTTGTTAGGCACATCTTGTGCTTGAAGGATTTTTAATATAATTGATTTGACGTCTTCATACAAACAAAATTCACCTTAGTCAAGACACCAATTACATCACTATATAATATCTTAAATGTTAAGTAACTTAACACTAAAATTTTCACGTTGTTAGAAAAGGGGTGGGGATGGGGGTTCAAAATTATTGTAATGATAACAATATGATTCAAATATATATATATATATATATATATATATATATATATATATATATATATAACCAAACAATTACATTGATGGCTATAAATTATTACCTTGAAACAATTTAATTTTTGCTAACATAATGACAACAACAACATTTTGAGATTCACCAGAAGATAGAAAAGAGTTCAACTCTTCAACATACTCTCCAAAAAGAGAACATTTAACGCGATACCTATTCAAAATTGTCAAAGATTATACAAATATTAATTAATACCATAATACATGTTTTAAAAAATACTACCTCCGGTCCTATTTATAAGAAAAATTTGGGTCAACAAAAGCGAATGTATCTGGTTAAAAAAATTAGACCAGATACATTAACTTTTGTTGACTGAAATGTCTCTTGTAAATAGGACCGGAGGGAGTACATGTTTTAATCGGCTTCCATTGCTTGACTTTTGTGTTGATTGTGAAATTCAGTTTGTATTCGCTGCGTGATGGTCGATACGAACCACTGTTGCAAGCAACATCAAATAAGGAAATCGTGAACGCCATTCCCTCTTGGAGCTGCTCCTTGAACTTGTAGATCAATGTTCATCGTATAGACGCACCAATTCGATCACCCTAGATAACAAAGATTAAAACACTATACTTTAATCAAAAAAATACAAAAAACAAAAACGATATGAAAAAAGTACCTTTCGATCCTTTAGAACCAACTCCATGGAAAATGGTAATTTTTGTTTTTGTAGTCTTGAACAAACCAAGCATGAACAACCCTCACAACCAATGTTCACGATTGTTTTCTTGGCGAAACATCAGAGATGAAGTCGTGTTTCGTAGACATTTTTCTTTGCAATAGAAAAATTACATAAATAACTTAGAATATAGTTATCATATAGTTATCAGAGAACCAGAGAATAGAAAAAGAAGAACTATATTTTGTGATTCTTGTGTACTTGTACCCAAAGGCGCTACTATTTATATAGAAAAATAGTACCATAACGGTTAGTATCTATTAATTATTAATTTGACCGTTTTAAAATTAATATTATCAACGTCTTTAATACTATAAAATGTGCATTAAACGATTAGATTATATTTCATGTAACCTACAAAAAATTAACTTCATAACATTTGAAATTTAATAATATCTTGTTAATATTAAGTAATATAATTTTGTAATGAATAAATATTAATTATATAACCTTAAAAACTAATTACAACAATTAAATTTTTAATTAGTAGGTTACTGTAATAGTGTAACGGACAAAAATTCAAAATATAATTTATTTAAGTTATATATTATAATTTTGTAACCTACCAAATTTTTAATGTAACATATAAATGTTAATCGAATACAAATTATATTAATAATTATTTGATTGTAACGTACAGATTTTTAATGTAACATATAAATTTTAATCAAAACAATAATTATATTAATAATTATTTGATTGTAACGTACCAATTTTTTAATGTAGCATATAAATTTTAATCAAAACAATAATTATATTAATAATTATTTGTTTGTAACCAACTATGTATTTTATGTACAATTTAATGTTAAATAAAAAACGATTTTTAATAATAATTATAACTATTAAGCTTGTATTAAAAATAAGGAGAAATTTTTGGAACTAATGCCAATTAGGATTTTGTTGAGGTGGACATCTTTAGAGGAGAGGATTTTGAAATAGGTTATTTCTAAAAACTCTAAATTGTTAGTATAAAGATTATTGGCACAACAAAAGCTCACACTTGTATTCATGAATGTAAGATGTATTACAAACCTTGCTAAGTATGTTTGTCATATATATAATGTGGCCACAAATATGTTCACAATACACGGCATATGGCCGTCAAACTTCATTCAACCTTGTATGGCCAATTAGTTTGAAGTTTGCCGGTCAATGTCGTGCACTGTAGACAGATTTTGGATAGCGCCACCATTATACTAATATTAATCAACAGTGTTGGGTTAAAAGAGGGAACAATATTTGTAATAGATAAAAGAAAAAGTTCTCATTCTTGATTTGTGATTTGTGAAGTTTGAAATGAGCATATAGTGGATTTAGAGAGAAATAATGAAGGGAGCTTAATTATTTGTATGTGAAGAGAATTTGAAAGGAGTTTATAGCTGAATAGGTGTTGTATAAAGGTTTTATAGTGTAAAGGAGTTTGGAGGTAATTGTATTTATAAAGTAGGTGGAGAGGTTGAGAGACGCATTTAATGTGAAGGGAGGTTCTGCATGAGTAGGTTAATAAAAGTTGTTTGATGAAGAGCAATGTTATTTGAACAACTAAAATTGGACAACCAATGTAATAACCTACTCTCTCCGGTCACATTTATAAGCAAAAAACACATTTTTAGGTTCATTGAATAATTAATGTATCCAGTCACATTTATATGTTAGATACATTAGTTATTCAATGTACCTAAAAAGTTGTTTTTTGCTTATAAATGTGACCAGAGGGAGTATAACATTGTGAGGAGCATAAAAATCTAAATTAGGCAAAATATATTTAAAAATAGCAAATAAGTTGTTGGTTACATATCATTCCTCTTTTATAAAAGGAGCATGTGAATAGAGAGAATACTTGAAGAGCGGTTGGTTGCAAAGAGCTTTTAACGTGAAAGGAATCGAAGAATAACTTGCATTTTCAGAGTGAGTAAAATAGCATTTTAGTCAAAATAGAAAAGTGTAATTTAAGATAGGCGAGTGTATATTTTAAGATAAGCGAAGAAAATAGTGTAAATTTTGATATAAGAGATGAGAAAAGTGTAATTTACGCATCCATTTATGTTCATATTGATTTCAACTTTTCATGTAAAAAATTGTAAGGTATATTGAGTAACCATGTACAAATATTCTATCTAGAGAATACACCTAATGATGCTTTGATGCAAAATACACTTAATAAAAAACTTACAAAAATACATAATATGTAGAGTGAAGATCTATTTTAATCCTTAATAAAAAATTGTAAGACACAGTTTAGTCTTTAAGAAAAATTAACGCAACTTTTAGTTCCTTGAAAAGGGAAAAAAGAGGACAACATAGTCCCTATCTTTGTTACTAGACTAGATGATTATAGATGAAGGAAATAAAAGAAAGGGGAGAAGAGTAAAGAATTGGAGAATAAGATGATTATTTACTAGACTAGATGTTTTTTCATTACATTGATTATTTAGTATTGTTTACTAGACTAGATGTTTTTCCGTTACATTGATTATTTAGTAGTTTGCCGTGAGAGAAAATGAAGAAAAAAAATTTGTGCTTTAAAAGAGATGGGTGTTTATAAAATGACATAATTATCTATAAAGCAAAATTCGATATAACAAAAATAATAAAAATAATAAAAATAACAAAAATTATAAAATATAACAACTCTTAGCTCAAATCAATTGAACAATCTAATCTCAAGACGTGTACTTTAGAAATCCTCTTATAATCAAAATGATCACCATAGATGTCTTATAAGAAAAGGAAGCCTTGGATAACATTTAAATACTTGAATCAGAATGATTATACAACTAACATTAGCAAAGTTAACAATTTCTTTTATTCCATAAATATAGTTTCAAGTACACAACAACTTAAAGGCTAATCCTTTAATCACAATAGGTGTCTAAAACACACCAACACATACAATAATATCAAGAACATGTAGAGTTAATAAAATTCAAAGCCCCTCATTTGGCTACAACAAAGGAAAGCATAAAAGGAAGGAAAATGAGGATGGCAGCAGAATAAGTGAGGGTTGGTGAAGAAGCAGATGATGGGGTTGGTGCAGGAGCCATTACCATTCCAGGCATATTGTTTGACATTTTAACAATCCCATCTTCTCCATTGTTTTGAGCTGAAACAATCATAACCATAACCAAGACACAAGCTATGACGATGCTGAATTTCACTTGTGAAGCCATTTTACTGATTTCACTTGTTTTTGTTGTTTTGAAACTAAGTGTGTTGTGCTATGTAATTAACCTAGAAGGGTTTATATAATTTCTTGTACGTGAAGGTCTAGGACTTAGCTGTTAATTTCATGTTTCTTGTTTAACTTGATTAAATAATTTAAATTCATCTTTGTACCAAAAAAATAAAAATAAAATTGGATTCATTCAACAAATATATGTATATGCTTGGTTTTCATCGTTCAAAGCTTTGTTTATTTTGGGATTATCATAGTCTTCTTGTTGAGAAACAATAGTAACAGCTGTTATATATGTTGTGCTTTTGTCGGACACTATTGTTTTGATTTGTGGATTCATAGGTTTTGTGGTAATCTTTTGTTTTTGACTAAAAATATGTATTTATTCAATTTCGTAGAATATATTTAAAACAATCAAGGTCACTAAACCTAAAAAGAATTAATATGCAAATAAGTTCTACGCTCAAATTAATAATATAAAACGGTAAAATTTATATGATTGTAACAAAATTAAAGTGGCAAGAATACTTATGCATTCATATTTGTATATTGAGGTCTAAATCATTGATTTATTATGTAACAGATTGAAACTGATGTGTCAATTTAAGTCAAATAAACACAACAAGATGGAAAACTAAATAAGTTAGCATCAAGACAACAAACAAAAACAACGTTTCACTAAGAAGATAAAATTACAGAAAAACTCAAGGAAATCATTTCTATGTGAAAACCATTTATTTAAATAAATTGAGATAGAAAGCGAAGTAAAGGGGTGATCCGGCCTAGAAAGGTCCAAAAACATGTGGAGATAATGCACAATTTGTAACTTGTGACATTTGTTTCATTACTTCTTGCAACTAATTTTTTTTGCAACAAAATTCATTAGATAATAAAAGAAGTATATAAATAGTACTTAACCCACAACTTGAATCTTGCAACTAACATAAACTGTCTTCCTTGCATCCAATTGGCTTCAAATAAAACCTGTCTAGCTCTTATTAAACCTCTAATTGTAACTAGTTTGTCCAAATTGATTTATTTTGAAGTTGCATGTACTTTCATGTACTACAGTTGCATAATTTTATTTCAACTTTTTTTGTCAAGGGTTATGGTTATTATTTTCCTTGTACTTGTAGAAATTGGATTCACCAAATCCAACTACGGAAGATCTCACTAATATACAAAATCAGGAAATCCAAAGGTTGTGGCATGTCTTTCCATAACTAACTTCCAACCCAATTCACATGACATGCACTTAATATGTCGCACAATCAAAGCACAATATGTCTTAATGGCTTAAAAGCTAATTAAAGCAACATGGCAGTCTTTATACAAGGCCTCAAGCTTTTCCACATCATCCTTAATCTCATGCCAATATAACCTCTCAGACATATAAATAAGAAACAATTTGAGGTTTAAACGTGTGTAGCTATGTTAATTTAAAAGTTTTAGAACTATTTTGGTCAACTTAGATTGTTAGGAAACATGGCATCCATTGATGAAGGAGAGAAAAGCTTATAGAATTGTTCTATTGATAGTGAAATGTAATATTACAAATGAGAAAGTTAACCCACTTATGGGGAGGTTACACCTATATATACTAATAGGACTAGTACTCCTTGTAACTAAACTATGTATATCTAATAGTCCCCCTCAAGTTGGAAGGTGTTTAAAAACACATCCAACTTGAAATGAGAAAATACAAGGAAAGATGCCGGAAATACATCGGCTAAGAAAAATATCAAACAAGTGCTCATCCAACAAGAAGCAACCGCAACTCAAGGTTGAACCAATTGAAGGAAGGAGCATCAAAGCAACGCTTAACCACCATCCGGTAGAAGCCAATATCAACAAAGCCAATTAAGGCACAACGCTTAACCATCAAGAGTTCTCAAGAACTCAAGATAGAAGCACAAGACAAGAAGAACAAGGATATCCAAAATCAATGATGATATCAAAAAAGGAAGTGCAAGGAAGAGCCATAGTCTACAATGGAAGGAGGTCATATACAAGACCAAGGTTCCAAAGATAAAAGTGGTGCCCTCCAATGCCGAGCCGAGACAAGAAAAACCAAATGCAAGGAAGAGCCATAGTCAACAATGGAAGGAGGTCATATGTTGAACAAACTTCACACCAAAAGTACCATGAAGCAACAAGACCAAGCTTCCAAAGATAAAAGTGATGCCCTCCTATGCCAAGCCGAGACAAGAAAAAACAAAAGCAAGCCAATAAAGATGCATAGCCATGTGATGTGTCTTCAAACCATAGAAAACAATCCATGTTGATGCATTCAAACCATAGGCCAAAATCAATGCTTCCAATAATGAAACACTCCAAACAACGATCCAGGACAAAGAAACCAAGGAAAAGTAATCAATCCAAGAATCTTCCAACAATCCAAAAACTGAGCCAGAATCATAAACCTCACCAAATACCACACCAAGGGCATGAAAGTGCCATGTAGAGCTCATAAAGGAAGGGAGCCGAGTGGTAAAGACAATCTGCCAAAAACTAGCACAATTGTGCATTCACAAAACTACTGATGAAGAAAGCCAGAAGCAAGCATTAGGTAACCAAAGCAGCTTCTGAACCAAACAGCTTTTGAACCAAACAGCTTCTGAACCAAACAGATTCTGAACCAAACAGCTTCTGAACCAAACAGATTCTGAACCAAACAAACAGCTTTTGAACCAAACAGCTTCTGAACCAAACAGAACCAAACAGCTTCTGAATCAAACAGCTTCTGAACCAAACAGCTTCTGAACAGCAGAACCAGCTCAAACCAATATCCAAAAAACCAGTTGCAATGAATCAGTCAAAGCCAGAACAGAATCAATTCAACAATCGGTTCTCAAAGCCTACAAATGTAGTGAGAAACCCTTGAACAGTCCATAATACATGTGACAAGGCTCCAATGTCCAAAAAACAGTCCAACATTTCCAAAACTAATGAGCTGAAATGCACAGGGACTGTTGGCAATAACAACAAATCTTACATCTCCAGTAAAGCACAACTGCTGGAAAACAGAAATAGAACACAAAAGATGGGTACAATTATGCAGTCAACATGTACCAACTGATGAGTGGCAGCAAGCCTTGTACTTTCAAAAGAAGAAAACCAATCCACTAAGAATCAATGGCTGATGGTGTTGTGAAATCAGAACCAATGAATGTCAAAGACAATCCTCCATGAAAAAAAAAATACACAATTGTCCACATACCACCTTCCAAATTCTGCAACAAATGGCATATTTGAAGTAGGATTTATACAATCCAATGACCATAAAATCTGAAATGGAATCTCATTTGAAAGCTTGAGTGACCAATTAGTAGCAATCATAACTTGATTACTCATTGGCATAACCCGATTCTCATGTTCGTGGCATCATACAAACTCACAATTGCAATGAGTGTGATGAATATATCCATAGACCAGAAGCCTAAGTGTAACCATGAAAATCCATATTCAAAGGTAACTTGTATCAAACATCTTTTGGGCACAATATTGCTTCACACATAATGAACATATATGTAGACAGTAGCAACTCAATCCAAAGAACAAATTGAAACAGAAACAATGATTCAAAGGCAGAAACAGTGATTCAATGTAACTGACTCATGGAAGAAATCGTAACTGAATTGGGAAAAGAAAAAAAATTGTGATGAGAACAGATACCTAATCGAGCAAGAACGAAAAAGAAAATTGAATCAAGCGTGAAAATGAACCTGATTCTAATCAATAAATCGAAGTAGATTCGAACGAGAATTGCCAAAACATAGAGCGCAAAAAAAAAAGGAATCACGCGCGAGACGAACACAAAGATGAATAAGGAACCAAAGATTTGGGGAAAACCGCAGTAACGAGGGATTTCGAGCAAGAAAATCAAATCGAAGATGAAATTTAACATGAAATTTCGAAACCCTAGGATTTGGGGAGAAAATGATGAGAACGAATTGCTATGAAAACGAATATAGATTGATTGTGAAATTGAATCAGAACGTGAATTCTGATCAAGAAATTACAACCGAATTTGGACATTGAAGGATGAACAACAATTATAAGAACAAAAAATCGAAATAGCACGAAAAGGACGCAAAATTCACTGATTCAGAAAAGGAAAAAAAAACAATGAATAAGAAAGGAAAGAAAGAAAAGAAACGGAAGATGAGAAAATTGAATTTTCTCGAGAAAATGCAGCAGAAAATCCTTCAAGGTGGATACCAACCAGGCTCTGATACCATGTTAGGAAACATGGCATCCATTGATGAAGGAGAGAAAAGCTTATAGAATTGTTCTATTGATAGTGAAATGTAATATTACAAATGAGAAAGTTAACCCACTTATGGGGAGGTTACACCTATATATACTAATAGGACTAATACTCCTTGTAACTAAACTATGTATATCTAATATAGATCTCATTATTCCGACAAGAGAACTTGCATTCCTCCAACCTACGTTCTAAGCATGTGACTATGGATTCTTGTTGTATTCACAAAAACTGTGACAAGAATGTATTTGTTCAACCCGTGCATCTCATGAGGGAGACGTTCCAATTTGGCAATTGAATGTCTCCATTTAGTCTACAAATTTCACAAGAACGGTTGGTTAGTTAGTATCAACCAATGTATTAATGTCATTTCAAGGCATCAAATCTAGATAGAAATAATTAAATCAACAGTACTTACCTCAAAATTACCCCTCCAAGATCTTTTTTTGGGTTATTACCTCTTTTATTAGCTCATTGGTGAATATTTGTAGTGAACACTCAAACTAATATTATTGGTTTGATTGAGTGACCATTTCATCAAATATCCCCCAACAACAAAATATGTAGATACCTTCAAAAGGGTAATGTGAGATACTAACATTATGATACTCTTGTGCAATTTGTTTTACCCATTCCTTACAAATTACTTTCATGTATTTGAGTATTATTATTTTTAATGCTCAATATAAATCAACAATAATGAACTAAGGAATTGAGGATTGTGATTTAGGTTAAAGGGCATTGAGTGCTCAAAAATTGATCTTATTTGTTGATTGGAACCTCAAATGCATGTTTGTTGCTTGCTTTTTTAAGTACTTTCATTGTATAAGAGGGAAAATAATGGGATTCGAAGTTTACTCTCCTTCGACATCAACTTATAATCCAAAATTAATTTTGAATTGGTTCTTGATTTCACCTTAGATCCAACATCTTTATCAAATTTTATCTTACATTCTAAGTATTTTGTTTGTGTGGATAAACAATATGCAATCCTTGTGGAGGCGTTTTTATATAACTTGATGTACTTGCCAAAATTATCCGTCATACCTCTTCATATAATTCGGTACACTTGCCAAAATTATCGGCCATAAGCATGTGTTCTCTTGTGTTTCCTCATGTTTAGTGAAGAAATGGTCTTGCATTTTTTTTTAAGCCAAAAAATGATTTTACCTTGTAAAACGAATATATTCTTTTTGTCTCGCTTTGATGATAAAATGAAAATCTTCATTTTCTTTAAAAATAAAAAATAAAAAGATGAAATTCTTCATTTGTTTATTATTGAGTGATGACATTGAGTTTTGAGAAATCTTAATTATATAATGTTCAATACTTACTTTTTCACCCAATATGAAACTTTTACCTTACACCTGCGACACACCATAGTATATTAAGGATGTCTTTAAACTCTTTTGAATATTGGATACGTGATTTGTAAGTTTAGTTGTGAATAGTTTGGTTAAGAATGCAATAGGAAGCAAGGGAGACGATGAACTAATTTAGAGGCTATCATTTTTCTTTGGGAAACTTTTACAAGTGATAATATGTTTTTGTTGAGACCATTATTTTTTCCACTCTAAAAGTTTCTCATGTGCGTTATTCAGATTTTAAAATACAAAATGTTTTAACGTGTTTTGAAGGTTTTTATAGAGTGTTATACAGTTTGAATTATATAATATAAACTGTATAGGACGCGCACGATATCAATAGGTAAAGAAAGAATGAGTCTTTTGTTGATTGTGTGACTAATTGAACGAGTTGGGTCGAGTCAGTTAGGCCCAACAGTTTTTAACTTTATTGCTTACTTCAATTTGGAAATAAAAATTATAGATTGATGTGGTGGTGTGGTAGAGTTAGGACTTCTTCAAGATGAATTAAGCAAGTAGCATATGACATGGAGTAGATTAATTAAGAACAGTTGTATGATAAGGTAATGACTCAGTGTTGCTACGGTTGTTGGTATGTCATAGTAGTGTGACAGTAGTGCAGACCATGTTTTATAGAATTAGTAAGCCACTTTAGTTGTTGTTTTAATGTATTTTTCTTTGATGTGATGATATGTCTTATGGTTCTTAGCTTTGTAAGATTTTAACACATAATCATTTGTAATTGTTATTGTTGAGCTGCCTTATGCTAATGTGAGGGAAGCACATGAGCACAGATGTATTGGAATCTTTGAGCATTTCTTTCTATTGAGTCATATGACAGGAAGTATTGTTTAATCCTACATTGAAGGTGGACAAATGTATTGGAATCTTTCAGCATGTCTTTCTATTCTAATTCCATAAGCTATAATATCTAATAAGTTTTTTCATTGTGGAGAAAAGAATAGTAGTAGTTAGTGGAAGAAACCGTTTTTCATATAAGTACTCTCTTTGTGGGTTCAACTTATTTTAAACATCAACGTATTAAAATGTAATGATATAGAGTTAATAATAGATGATATAAAATTATTTGTGTCTCTTAATTGAAGAAATTTTAGTAGGGTGTGAGATTGAAAAGATTGATTGTTTATTAAGTGATATTATTTAAAAAATTATTAATGAGTGATGTGTACACGTAATATCCATTTAAATATAGAGTTTGTATAACATGTTATACAAACGATACAAGTTGGTGAAAGAAGACTATTTCTTCTTTGAAAAATACTATTTATCCCGAAACTGAGGCACCCGAAATTATCCCGAGGTGTATTCCATTCGGCCGTCTTTGTTGACTTCCACCTTATTCCCACCAACATGCCTTGAATTCCGCAAAACACTGTTTTATCATTGGTTGATTCTGCTCTCGGGATCATTTCGGGTTAATTTCATTCTTGACATATAGCAAAGCTGTTCTTCTTTTTGACAAAATGGTAGAGAAGGAATTTAATAATAAGGAGGAATTTCGCTATGCAGCTATGCATTGATCGCTCTTTAAAAGAAAAAAGAAAAAAAAACTATGCATTGATCGCTATATAATTTCATTCCTTTGGTTACTAGTTCATTCGTTTGATTATTAGTACTTGTTAAAAAAAATAAAATTGACGAAAGTCCAAAAGCCGAATTTGTGAGAATGTAGACTCGCTGGAATGTCGACTGCAACAAGATATGGAATTTCACATCGCATTGTGGAGAGTGATTTCGAGGTGCTTGTGGACATGGTTACGAACAAGTGCAAACTCAATAAGATTACTCCTATTTTGATTCGTCGTATCGAAGAACTCAGTCAACTTGAAAGCAAAATAAAAGCAACAAAGGTGCCAAGATTCCTATTTGATCAGAATTTTAGAGACTTCTCCTAAGAAGCTACAGAGTATTTTGTTTGAAGACATATCTAGAGCTTACATGTCTAGAAATGTTAGTTTTATTTCGGAGCTTTTTCCTTTTGGGTTATGTCCTCTTCTTCCATGAGTAAATATTTATTTACTTGTTTCCTTGGAATAGTAGATGAACAATAAAAATACTCCATACATGTTCTACCAAAAATAATAACAAATGCTCTATGTGATGAAAAACATCAAGTGCACACAGCTTATTAATACAACAATTCAATCAAACAACATAGGAAGGTCAAAACGTAAATGACATGAAAATAACCAAGAAGGAAATGAAAATCCATTAAGACAAATGAAAATAAAAAATCTCAAAGACCATTTCTGGCAAAGAGAAATGCAATCAGAATAGGAACAAATCCACCAATTACTGAGTGACAATTGAGGCTGCTTGCAAAACTAGAAGGTGCTTCCGCCGGAGAGTGAACATGCCCGTCGTGACCGGCAACCACCATGGCCAAAACAAAGATAAAAATTGTGAACAATGAGAATTTGATTTGTGAAGCCATTTTTGTTATGTTGAACTGATCAGCTTATTGAAGGTATAGAATTCTTCAAAAGCTGCTTATGGGTTGAATATAATTTGGTTTGGGTTGGTTGTTATATAGAGTAGCATTGATGATTGACTTTTACAATTAATCAAGAGATGCCCTTACGTGAAGCCAATAATGCCCTTTCAAACTCTATGATGATGTTAACTTAGTATTATTTAGAATAAGAATAATAATAAGAAAAGAATAATGCATGCCTCAAAAAGAAAAGAAAAAGAATAATAATCAATTGTGGTTCACACCCAATTGTCACGCCTCCTAGAAAAGAGATGTGTCTTCTCTTTTCTCTTATCTCTTATCTATTTTTTTTTATATGAATCATGTATTCTTTATGCGCAGCTATAGGGTTAATCATTCAGAATTTTTTTTCAAAAGATTTAACACTGTTGCATTCGAACTTAAGACAATTGGTTCAGCCGAAGAAATTTCTTATCAACTGATATAAATGTTGTTGATAAAAAAAATTCTAAGATATATCATTGCCTACTCGGTCTTAAAAATGTGTATGAAAAATAAAATAAAATAAAATAAAATACCTTTACGGCATTACCTACTCTTGAGAATTCCGATTAAAAATTATTGTATAAAATTAAAAAATTTGCTTAAACAGAAGAGAAACATTACTTACAATGAATATTTTCTGGCTGAATCAAATGATTGGTTAGTGTTCATGCCTGCATAATTTGAAACTATTCAAGTTATTGAATGAAACTTATAGGAACCTTCATTTAAACATTAAAATATATATAAACAATTAAACAAATTGCAAGCTCAACCGTATTATAGCTGTACCAACAAAAAAGAATGCTATATTATTTTATCAGGAAGAAAGAAAGAAAAAAAAAACAGAACCAAAAAAATTCTATATTAAAAAAATATGTTGCTTGCAGTACATCAACGAAAACACTTGCCAATGACGTACAGTACTGCAATATACAAACCATTTTGTGCAAAGTACAAATGAAACTATGAAAAGTAAAAGACAAATAATATTTATACAATCATTTTGGTACAACTTTTAGATAACTTTCTCTCTCATACTCACATTTATATTCTTATTATCTCTTCATTTTTCTCTGTCTATTGTTTTTGACCAATAAAAAGAGAGAATAACAAGGTTGTCCCAAAAGTTGTCTCAAAAGAATTGTACAAATATCATTACTCAAAGTAAAAACACAGGACAGACCAAACCCAATAATATCAAAAAAAGCAAAATGTAAAAGTTTTTAAAAATATACTATTTGTTTTGTTAATATGCACAAATAAATTAATTTTGTATCATGTACAAGTCTCTTTTCTATCATTAGATTAATACTTAGATTAATACAAGTTTGGCCACAAATAATGAAGTTTGAAGAGTTTTTGACTCTTTTACCATTAACCCATTAATAAAATTAAGATTTTTTTTTTATTTTTGTAAGGGTACAAAAGGAAAAGTTTAATCTAAAAGAATCAAAGTCTCAACACAAAAATAAAAAAATAGAAAGATAAAAAAAAAAAAATAACAAGTTTAAACTTTAAAGTAGTAATATTGACCAACCTTAATCGGTTGATCCAAAATTCATGAGATTTTTATTAAGGTATACAAGTAATTCAATTGGTGTACTCTTTTTTTCTTTCTTTCTGAAGGACATAACTTATTACCATTAATTTAATATTCAATGGTTTGTGACTTTGTGTGTAGAAAGGACAACCTAATAATATTTTTGGTGGTCAAATATATGCATTTACAAAGTGGGTGTCCATGAATATATAAAATGAAATATTTTTTTGAAGGAATGTAAAATGAACTTATATTTTCATGAAAAATCATAAGAAATTAAAATAATATGGGTTGAGATTTCATTGTTGTCGGTGTTGAGTTCCGTTTATTTTTATACGATACTAATTTAACAAGTTTCAATAATTAAGAGGTTAATGTTTTGGTTGACAAAAAGTTGTTAACAAATTATTTTTTTTAATCATAAAAGTTGTTAACAATTTTAAAATAGGAGATATTGAAATATGTAAGTGCAATAAGACTCTTAGCTCAATTTTAATTAATTGTTTTATAGTTACGTATGTCAAGAATAAAAAGTCATAGGAAGCATGTGTTTGAACGAGCTTAATGGTGGAACATTCTTTACAACATACTATTCAATAATCATGTACATGAATTTGTAGCTGAAATAGAAAAGAATCAAACTTTATACTCTTTGTAAATACTTTCGAAGATAAATGACTAATGTTAATACAAATGTTGTATCCATGGTAAGCCTTTCCTTTTTCAAAAGGAATTTAGTGATACCAAGTTTCACTTTTATTGAAATCCCAGCCCAATAGGGATAGAATAAGTGAATGAGGAATCGTTACCTCTTGTTGTTTCGCTAAGTTCTTGGATTTTATATGTTTCATGGGATCCTCCGAGATCATAGAATGTGAACATCATCCTTCAGCCTTGAACAAGTACTTCGATAAGTATTATTAAGTTGTTTTCAAACTTTGTCATAGGTGGGATAAAATGTTTAACCAATTTCATTTTATCATGTAAATAAGATGACACCTAATGAATAGGCCAAAGTTAGCCAAACTGGTAGCTGAAGCGGAGTCGTCAGTATGAATAGGCCAAGCCGGTCTACAGGGGTCTACAGCCTATCCTACGACAGGCCAGGTCAGGCCAGACTTTTTTCTTAAATAGAGAAGGCCTAGGCTTTTTTAGAAGCCTATTTAGCTTAAAAGGTCAGGCCGCAGACTATTCAAAAAGCCTCTTAAACCTATTAGGCCGGCCTATTTAAGTAAATATGAACAATATTATTTATTATTATATTATATTTTGTACTTTGAATTAAACTATAAATTTGTTAACTTTTTCAATAATTTAAGCTTATTAATATACATTGATTTTTCGCATATATAAATGTATTATTATAAACTAAAATTGAAATATATTAATTTTTCGCATATATAAATGTATTATTATAAACTAGAATTGAAATATGATACAATATATAGTCAAATTCTATAAAAACTCACGTTGATTATCAAAAGATAGTTTAATCTGATTGATCTATTAGTTCGCAAGTCTATTTAAACTTATATCACATTGCTTATTTAAAGATGTTCATATGATATAGGCTTTTAAACAGGCTAGCAGGCCGTAACAGGCTTTCAGAAGGCCAGGTTCAGGCCTAAAAAGTAAGCTTATGATAGACCACAGGCCAGGTTTAAGCCTTAAAAAAAAATTGACAGGCCAGGCTTAGACCTTGCAAAGCCTAGCTCGGCCTAACCTATTCTCATCCCTAGTCGTCAGGGAAAGTTCATTTGTGTCACGGCATGATAATGTATTATGTAATTAACAACAATAAAACACTTTTTTTTTACTAAAAAAAACAATAAAACACTTTTACTACTTTACTATTAAAAATAATAATTAGATTAATTAGTTTTTATTAATTTCTTAATTAAGATATTTCACATATTAAGACGAGGTTTCCGATGTGACTTAGCAATCACAAAACCATATCATTTATTTAAATAAAATATATCTTTTGAAACAATTTAAAGACCATATCTTTGATTTTATTTCAATCCAATTTAAATAAAATATATTTTTGAAACAATTGCTAAACATATATGGTAGTGAAATTTATTTGATTGATTGATTGATTTTATTGTTAAGTATATAGTAAGTCGCCGAGCTTGGTAACGCAAGCTTGTGACCTAAGTAGGGGACATTAAGATGTTGGAAGTTATTTGATGTGTTTAAAAAAATAATTAAAACAAAAAAAAAAGTATATAGTAAGTCCGTTGCTAGTTCTAGGAGCAATAGTTCATGACTGGACCTTGACGGTAACATGGATATGTCATATTTTGTTCGGTGACATGAGGATAAATCTCAAATATTAGAAACCTAATTTACCCAAAGAAAAAAGAGGGGATTCGAGGAATCCTAATCACTTTTATCATTACTTTTCACTTTACACGTTCATTTTCTTTGCAAGCAACAACTCGTCTGAAATCCTCCAAAAAACCTCTTGTACTTGCATTTTAATATCAATATTTTTTCTTGTTTTTACTTTGTTTATTTTTCTTATTTTGTTCAGGTAGCTCATTCATTCTTATCATGAGTAGTTTACTTTAGTCTTGTGATCTTGAAAAGTAGTCTTACGACAAGCTTTACATAATCCCAATTTATTTCTTTTGTTCAAGAAATACATTCACCTAATTTAGATTTATTGTGCTTTATCAAAACTTAGGAAATCTTCCGATAAATGAGAATCAAGGAAGATAGCATGAGAATGGATATTCGGGCTTAATGGGTTAGACCAACACAAAAACAATGAAAGTAGATAGTCATGTTGGTGAGACACTTCTTTTATTGCTATAGTAGAGTAATTGATACAATAGAGAATATCTCATCTTTAGGCTTGCATTTATAAGGCAAGAGAAAGAAATGCGGTTTGGAAGGTTCGCTCTAATGTTGAACTCCAATGATTCCAAGATCTTTTTATCACTGCAAATTTTTAATAATTTTCAATCATCTTTTAACCATTCATCTTATAAAATACATATTTATTTATTTTCACACTTATGAGAATAAGGAAGCCTTGAGATTCACAAGTCCTTGTGGGATCAATATTTTCATTACGACGATAAAACCGTGCACTTGTGATCTTATCAATGAGGTAGGGGAAATATGACCTATTGGTTTGAAATTCCAAGCCTTGGGAGGTTTGTTTTATTGACCGTAAATCCTAAAGGAGTAAGGAGGAGCTAGAAACATGTTTGATTAAGGAAAGGCAATCCAATATTTTGAGAAGGTTGACTATGCTTTATATAGGCAATGAAGTGTAATCAGTGAGCGTGTCATCTTCTGAGGAAAGTAAGAATGATTATTGGGAAGAGCGACTAGTAGAATGGAAATCAATGATGACAATTAGTTGGTCGAAGTAAGATTACACAAGACGGTTCATAGTCTAACTTTACGACACAATGATGACATCATTCATGTGTAGCTACAATTAATTACTTCACATCATCTCATTTCTCAAGGATTAAGCGATCATACAACACAAAGGGGACAATTAGGCAAGGAGGCCCCTCAGCCGAGTGGAGGATAAGCGATATTGAAGCAGTCGAGCTAGGATACCAATTATTTCTCAAGGGCCGTAACTTAGAGCGTGGATCGTGAAAGAATCATAACTAAATCAAAAGATAGTGGTCCTAGACAATGACACTACGAATCCACGGTCCATGTTCTCATCACCAATAATCGCTTAGAGGAATGAGAGAGAAGACATGATCTCTAGTGAGATTGTGCACAAAATGACATTGTCAACGTATCATGTTAAGGTGAGGTGACTGAAGCCGAATGTGGGGGATGCAACAATCTCACTAACAAGGGAGTTATCACGTAACACTCGTGGAAATTAGCCGACCTCGTTTGACTAACACCATAGGCCACATCGTTTGACTAACACGCAATATGCACACTACTATGTTCTCATAGTGTAATAGACACATCTAATCATTCAAACAAGTTTATTTTTGCAATTTCGACCCCTTTACATTTATGCTTTTACTTATGCATTTCTTAATGTAGGTTAAACCCAAAAATAAATATACCTAACACTATATTAGGGAAGTTGGGGAATCCACAAATGAGAGACAAAGTTCCCCCCTTATCATTAATCACTTGAAGCAAAAGAATCACAATTGAGAAAACTTAGTCGACCTCGGCTATTTTCAACTTCCGTCAATATGTTTTTTTGTTTCTTTTGTTTGACGAACTCTCGATGCTTCATGTTGTCTCATCGTGAGTTGCGTCGTGAGTTTGAGAGGAGGTGTTAAATAATAAGGTGTTAGAATCATGTTGTTGGTTCCTTAAGGTTTCTAAGTTAGGTTAGTTCTCTCCTAAAAAATAAATAAATTAGTAGATGCATTTTAGTGTTTATTATACAATCTCTTATAAGATTTTGATATGTAATGATCTATGAAGCACATACACTCCTTAAATAAGGCGTGTTTCAATGTCTGACACGATACGTGTCCGGCACCGACACGACATCGGCTCTTATAATTACACTAAATTATGTGATTTTCTCAAATTATTAGAAGTGTC
This sequence comes from Medicago sativa, assembly GCF_051527215.1. Taxonomy (NCBI): domain Eukaryota; kingdom Viridiplantae; phylum Streptophyta; class Magnoliopsida; order Fabales; family Fabaceae; genus Medicago; species Medicago sativa. Next base: position 23,927,848 of record NC_140753.1, on the reverse strand, counting down.
GATGTCAATATCCTCCTCATGTTCGGTCTTTATGTCTGTACCCGTGCTTCATAGGTAATGATGTTCTATTGAAACCTAGCCATCTTTGTTGTTTTGTTCTCACTTCTATTTGATTCTCTTTTATGTTTGAACTCTAGCTCTACAATGTAACTAATATCCAAATAGTATATTGTATTTCTATATTTCGTAATTACTCATGATATGACTAAGCATGGCAACAAAACCCATACTCGTAGTTACCCACCCGAACCAAACCCAATTTGACGGGTTTTTCCCATTTTGACTGGGTTTGGGTATGGTTTTGGGTTTTCCCCGATTTAAAAACACGGATACGGGACGGGTAACGGGTATATAGGTACGCACCTCGAACCCATACCCAAACCCGTCCCGAATGCTGAAAATTACTTTATGTTGATATGTCATGTTATTTTGTTAGATAATTGTCGTGTTATAAAAACTACCATTGATATTTAAAGGAGTAACTAAATCAATCGGTCTTACAAATGTTAAAGTGAGCATATTGTTGGATAATGCATTATAACATTTCTTTAGGGGTTGAAAAAAAGCTTATATTTTGTATTAAAAAAAATTATTCAATGCGGGGTCGGGGATGTGGCGGGGATACCCGAACCCATCAGGGACGGGGATGAGGTTAAATTTCTCATCTCCATTGAGTTTGGGTAGGGTAACGGGTAAGTATATGAGAATGGGGTATGGGGATGGGGAATGTAAAATCCGTCCCCATTCCGCCCCACTGCCATGCCTAGATATGACAAATTTATGATTTCTTATTGAATGACCGTGTAAAACTCAATACATGCTCATCAAACTCTAAAAATAAATAAAAATAAAAAATACAATTTTTTTATAGGAATTAAAAACGAAATTTTAGATATTTATAAGGACAATTTAATCAAATATCTTCCTCCTTGTACAACTGCGGCGACTAATCATACCCAAATATGTGCTATCAATGTTACTTACCTAAACTGAACTCGAAGCTCCAATCTTTTTGTGTTTTGTGGTGTCCGGACCGAACCTTACATATTTTATGTATTGTCCCTAACAACAACTGAGTTAAATCACGAGGACCCTGGAAGCTAGAATCTTAATTAAACTATAAGGCTCTGTTTGGTAAGCCCACCAAATGAGCTTATAGCTTATAGCTTATAGCTTATAAGCTCGTTTGACAAAAAAAGCTCTGTTTGGTAACGATCTTTTACCACGAGCTTATAGATTATTTCACGAATTTCCACGAGCTTATAAGCTATTTTTCAGAAGCTACTTCAAGTAGCGTTTGAGCTTATAGCTTATAGCTTATTGTATTTTATTCCACTTTTGCCCTTGCTATTTTATCTAAAATCCCTTTTTACCCTTTATAATTTATTACAATCTGAAATATTTTTACGTTAATGCTGAAACAATTTTCAATCCCATTTTTTTGTCACATGATTTTTTTTTCATTTAGCAATATAAGTAACTTTTTTTACGACACTTTGCAATAAGTTTTACGTAATATGAATCGTAATATGAATTAAACTTCTTAAACAAAAAACAGTACACGAATATAATAATTATCCAATTGATTTTTTTTTGTTGTTGTTTTTTTTTTTGAGGAAATTTTTTGTTGTTGTTCTTCCTCTTCACTTTTAATATTTTTGTTTTTTAACATATGGATTCGATTTTTCTTTTTGTTTTTAAAATAAAAAGAAATTAAGTATTTTGACCAAAAAATAAAATATTAATTTATTAATATATAAAATATATATATATATATATTAAATTGATTAATTTAAATTATTAAATATCTTAAATATTAATTTATAGTAGTATAAATTTTATATGAATTAATAATGTCCTTTTATGTAATTTTACATTTATCAGCTAGTTCAACCACTATTTTTACCAAACAATTTAATTAGCTTATCAGCTATAAGCTATCAGCTAAAAGCTATCAGCTAGCTTATAAGCTATCCGCTATTTTTACCAAACAGAGCCTAAGTGTCGGATCATCTAAACGATAACAATAAATAAAAAAAATTGAAAAAAGAAACCGTGAACAAATTTTAGAAAAATAAAAAATCCAATCCAATGAAACATCCCAAAATCCCAAATGATAGAAGAGAACCCAACAAAGAACACCACCAAACCTCTAGTCGTTCTCCTTTCTTCTCGAGAGACACTCTACTATTCTCTCAATCTCAACTCACTCTCTCAGTTTCAGTCTCCACTGAATTTCCCACTATTTAAATCTTCAATTCAATTCTTCCATGCTCCTTCATTCTTCGTAAACCATGTCTTTAAACACTTCCACTCTCTCTCTCTACTCACACCCGCAACCGCCGCAAGTAAGTTACTAACTAACTCAATCAAATCTTCCATAACCGTTTCTCTCTCTTATCCAAACCCTAACGGTTTCTCTCTCTTTCGTTGTAGCTTCGTCTCCGCCGCCGGTTGCAATCGCTTGCCGGAACCGCCGTCCAATTCGTTATCCTTCCGACTCTGAATCGCCGAAGACCGTTTGGTTTAGGAGCAGGTTCTAGAAGCTTCGTGGTTAAGGCTGAACGAACTTCGACACGTGCTTCTGGTTCTCGGAGAGTTTATCGCGAGTCTCAGGCGGATGCAACGCTTTCGGTTGCTTCGGTTAAGCAGATTGCCACGAATGTTGCTCCGTTTGGAGTGTTCTTAGCACTTACTATCGGTATTCACTATTCCATTCATTGCATGGTTTTTCGTTTTTTGTTATGCTAATTTTGTGATTATTTGAGAATGAGGATTGAACTACGAAGAAACACTTACACTACACTGACACGGACAAGTTGACACCGTGATAATTTGTGAAATTGAATTGAATTGAATGTAATCACATATGTGTCTGTGTCTGTCAGTGTCAGGTGGTTGAAACTCAGCTTAGATGGTTTGTGCATGTAGAAAGAAGATTTGTAGATTTTGTATTAAGGAGAGCAGATTGGATGGTGGATAGTTGAATCACTAGAGGCAGAGGAAGACCTCGAAAAACTATAAGAGAAACTATTAAGAAAGACTTATAGATTAATGAATTGACATAGCATTATGGCTTGGTTGTTGTTATTTTTGAGTGTGGTGCAAATAATATTAGAGTGTTGGCGACATTCTTCTTTTGAAAAATTAGTATATGATTGATATGTATAATAGGATAATTATCATTCATATGTATCATCATTGTCATTGGACATAATGATTAAAAATAATAGTAGAGTCATTTTGTTATTGAGGCAATAGAATTGATCATTTTAGGCATGATAGGAAGTTATTACAAAATAATTTTATCGAGTTCATAATTGAATATTTCTCCAAAAATAAAATGATATGGTGTACGATGTTCAAGAAAGTATCTAAGATGATAACTGCAGGTGCAGCACCTTGTGTCTTCCTAGGGAGGCCTTTTAGATAACAATGATTTTTCCCTTAACACGTGTCCCTGCTCAAACCAAGGGAATTCTCATGTGTAGCTCACTGCTAGGTAATTTGATAGGACTCATAGGAGTATGCGTCAAACACCAGTATGCCAGACATTTTGAAGTATATGTGCTTCCTGGTTGGGTGGTGTTTTACTGTTATTATATTTCTCTTTTTGTGATTGCAAATATGCATTATTTGTAAACTTTCATAATTGTGGTGGTACTAATTTGTTTTCAGCTTACAGTTATCTGGAAATTGGTGGAGAAGCTTGTTGTTCCAACTCCAAAGCAATCAAAGTCTGCGACAGCTGAAAGCCAGTCTGCTTCACAAGGATTGAAATGGTCTTTTGCTGCTGGTACAAATTTGTTGTCTCAGCTTGGGGCGAAGATTGAGGGCCAATCTAAACAGAAACTGAATGAGTTTGCTCGAGAACTGAGGTCATTTTCATATACTGATATGTCAGGTATGCTGGCTGGATTGATATATGAAAAAGGTGTTTATGGTTGTTTGATATGCTTCTAATTCATTAAACGAGGTTTCTTTTTGTAAAATTTTCAAAATAGCATTGTCATTGTACCATCCATGGATTGGGTCTCTGAATTTAGTTTTCGTTGTCTTTTCAACATGTTTTTCCTCTCAAAAAAACTTGAGGGATTTGACTTGATTTTACGAATGAAATGCATTATTGGAGAGTTAGGAATTAGAAGTTGATTTGATTTTAAAATCTCTGATTTAAGTTGTCTATTTAAAAGTCCACTCATATTTGGTTGGACTGGATTTGATTTTAGTGATAATTGTTTGATTCTTTGGTTGACAATCTTGCTCTAGTTACTGTGATCGTTCTACATTTTGACCACATTATAAACAGGGACAATGAATGAAGTTACTCATAAAATTAGTTTAATATATTCTTAGGGCATTCCAAGTATCAAATTTGTTTTGAAAATCAATTTAAGCCATGTGTTTTTTATATTATGATCCATACATATAAATTGATATATAAATCAAATTCATTAAATTTAAATGAAAGAAAACTAATTCTGTATTGACATGACCCTCTTAATCTGTGTGTACTATTGATATAAGTGCATTGATAAAGAAAAATTCAGTTATTATACATATGATGTGGCAGGGCGCAATTTTGGAGATGAAGGATTATTCTTTCTTGCGGAGAGCTTGGCATTTAACCAGGTACCTACTATCCTTCATTTATCAGATTGTTATTGAAAATTAAACTGTGGCGTTACCCGTACAGGCATATCCCAGAATCACATAGAGTATTCATTGCTTCCGTTATTTGGAGGAACAAAAGCCTACTGAATAATTGAATAAATTTTAATTTAACATCTTTCAAAGCCAAAAATAAGTATTCCATTGGACTCATGTAACTGACTTTTTCTCTCATAGAAGAATACTAATAGTGGAATCAAGGATGTAGTTGTAAGTTATAATGTGTAAGTGATTATTAGCTATCAGCTATTAAGTGCAAATATGGATATATGGCAAATAACAAATTGTATTCAAAATGACACATTTATGCAATGACATGAAGGAAAAGCATATATTTAAGACATGAAAGTAGTTCTAACTATTTTATTTATTTCTTACATTGATGTTTTTTAAGAAAATTGAGCAACTGAAATTATCAAGTATGCCTACTTACAACATATTACTTAATTCAAAAGGTCATAATGGATAAATCATTGTAATTGATATTGAATATTTCAACATTTTACTTTAAATATTCATCTATGACTTGCAAGGTGTCATTAACGACTTAGATCTATAGCGCTTATTTGGTTTGAGAAGATTTTCTAGTTTGCATTTTCTGTTTGCACTAATAATTACAAAATTGACATCTTGTTTTCTCCAAGTTACTCGTTATGAAAAAGTTGTATTGGAAATTACTATTGCCCATCATTTACGATACAAATTTTTTAAAACGGAAAACAAAGTGAAAACAAGATATCTTATAGATATACCATTTGAAACTTGTAGCTTATAGTTGGCTGGTGTTTTATTAGTTGCTTCTCAAAGTGAAGAGTTGTGCACTGCTTCTTAAAGTACTAAATCATCTTGTTACTGATCTAAGTTTAACCATGTAGTCTTTTAAGGCCGAAGGTCTGTTATCACTTAGGAGTAGTATGTGTAGAGCTCCACTTAATCATATTTCACTTGGTTCCTCATTTTTTTTTGTCAATTTATACTAAACAGTCTATACTCTATAGAAACATCTTCCAAAGAGGGAATTGATTAAAACATTGAATAGAAAGATTTTTTAAGAGAAATATATTTTTGCAAGATCAGATGCTATAACCAGTTAAAAAACCCTTAGAATTTTTTTTCTTCTAATCAAGATATGTAATTTATCAGTTTGATAAAATATAAGGATTGCTTGGAAACTTGTATTGCCATTAATTGATTCAAATCTTGCTTATACTAAAATGTGCATTAATCGAGTCAAATCTTGCTTATACTAAAATGTGCTTGATGGAAGCTGGATTTAGGTTTATAATTTTGATCTGCCATGTTATGTCATGAAAGTCTGCAATTAGTGATGTGTTTTGGTGTTATGTCTGTGTTCTTGTGCTTACTATATTTTGTTATTGTATATACTATATAGACTGCAGAGGAAGTGAGTTTTGCTGCAAATGGAATAACTGCTGCTGGAATAAAAGCTTTTGACGGTGTTCTTCAGTCAAACATCACACTGAAGACTCTTGATCTTTCAGGCAATCCTGTTGGAGATGAAGGAGCTAAGGTCAGTCTTAAGTGTTCAGATTAATAACATCTCTTAATTTGGGATTTGGATTAACTACTATTCCTTCTCAGTATTTCTCTAAATTTATCTAATTGAGTTGCCTCAACTAACCACCCGAAATAAACAGAAATAATCTTTAGCACATCGATTCCCCTCTATTTTGCACGTTTGTACTAATAGTGATGGAGGACAGAATGAGACTAATCTTATGTGGGAATTTTGTTATTTCAAGGTTTTTTTTTTTTGGCTGTTTACAATCAAATATAGTATTGCATATTATCCAAAAGAATGCCGAAAATCATTTTATTGGAGTTTGATCTTAATAGGTCAGACCAAGTTAAGTTAATAACTTACTTTTGGAATTAATTAATTGTTGAAGTTGAGTGGTTTTAGATAAAAGGATGAGAGTAAATAATAAGAACTTTGAATATAATTGATAATAACTTGATACTGACTTGATAGATAATCTCAGACATGCTAAGATTGAAAAATGATCCTAGGAGATAAACCAGGATACTCTAAGATATTATGCGATATTATTTTATTTTCTAAACATTAATCAAACCTACCGTGCCTTTGCAATGGGTAGTTAATTTAATGATCCATTCAAGTGCATACAAAGAGTAATATGGTTTTTTTAATCTTGATATACATAGGTATATTTGCTACTGTCTGAGCTTGTGTTGATAATCTACAATCCTTCAATCATACACAATGACAACGACAGGAATGACAATGACGTCGTGTTTTATTAATGAGACTGTAGTTGGTAGAGTATTTCCATTTGTTTTTATCCTTTTGAGCATCTTGGACTAAACTTATCGTTTACTTGACTAATCAATCATGATGAATTAATGACTCTTCGAGCTTAAGAGCTATGTTTGACTGATAGAGAATATTCTGACTTTTATGATAACCTGCCTCTTCTCTCTCTCTCTCTCTCTCTCTCTCTCTCTCTCTCTCTCTCTCTCTCTCTCTCAAACAGATGATAGAATAGCTTATCATTGTCTAACTGGGTTTTAATATTGTTTTCATATTCTTGTTCACAGTGTCTATGTGACATACTGATGGGTAACTCCACCATTGAGAAGCTTCAGCTAAACAGTGCTGACTTGGGGGATGAGGTTAGCTTGTTATTTAATATTACTCATAAACCCATTTGGGGTTGGCCCAGCGGGTTGGCTTGGGACCTTGGAGTGTGCTCCTCTCAAGGTCTCCCCCCCGGTGCCAATTTCGGTGTGCTAAGTCCACACAAAACTATGTTCTGACTTTAAATGGGGTCCCCACACAAGTAGATGGTGGGACTGGACCCCTCGGATTAGTCGGCTCTTGGGTTGGATACCGAGTTAAAAAGAAAGTATTACTCATAAAATGCCATTATCTCCTACATTGCACCGATAATTGCTCACCGTGTTATGCAGGGTGCAAAAGCTATTGCCGAAATGCTGAAGAAAAATTCGAGCTTGCGGGTCCTTGAACTTAACAACAACATGATTGAATATTCCGTATGCATTTTTCCCATGCGTATTCTAATAATGTAGACATCCCTAGTATCCAAATTCCAAATTTTATTTTAATTTGTTTCTTGGATTTGGAGGTAGGGGTTTACAAGTCTGGCTGGAGCACTTCTTGAGAATAACAGCATAAGAAATATACATCTCAAGTAAGCAAAAACTGTAACATTATGTCTTCTCGCATAATTTTTCTTCCTCTAATCTTCCTTGTTTGAAATCAAGGGAATGTCGAGTTGATTTATTCCTTCATGCTTTAGATATTGTAATTTTAACTTGAACTGTTTACTGTCCGTTACTTTTTTTATCTCCTTTAAAAACTCTTCTGACATTTTTTCGATTCAAGTGGCAACTACGGTGGTGCTTTGGGGGCTAATGCATTGGCTAAAGCACTTGAGGGCAACAAGTCTATAAGGGTAATGTTCTTGATTATTTTCTTTCCAATGAAATGGACAGCCTTATATTTTTCCTAAGTTTATGTCATAACTTCTGGAATACCGCACCTTGGGCGGTGGCCCCTTTATCTAACTGTGCAATACAGTTATAAATCATGTATCTCTTATCATACAATGTTATTAAAACATCCAAATCATACCTGACAAAAGTTGGGTGCTAGTACTTCAATATATATTATCCTATCACAATGACAAAATGTTGCATCCACTTGAAGCGTATCTGGCTAAATGGCGCCTTAAACAAGCATGATTTATTCTGAATATATGGACAGGAACTACATTTGCACGGAAATTCTATTGGAGATGAAGGAATTCGTTCTTTGATGACTGGATTAACGTCACATAGAGGTAAACTTGTACTATTTTATGATATTTTCATGTCACTTATACATCAATAATTCCACTTTAATATTTTACAAGTAACTGACAAGCATTATATGTTCTCAAGGGAAACTTACACTTCTAGACATAGGCAACAACTCATTGACAGCTAAAGGTGCTTTCTATGTTGCTGGGTATATTAAAAAGATCAAAAGCCTGTTATGGTTGAACATTTACATGAATGACATTGGTGATGAGGTACTCTTCTCGCAGTCACATCCTATTTCACACACTTCACGTGATATTACTGTAAATCTCTTCAGAATGCCAGTACAAAGTGTGAGAGTTCATGCAATAAATAGGATTTCTAAGATGTACAAGTATTATACTGATACGATATTATAGATTCCTGATTTTTTCCCATAATTGTTATCCAATATATATTGCCTAGTATACTGTCAAATCCAAAAGTGCATATAAACCAGTTTTGTGTATCTGAAACAAAAAATTTGGACAATAAATTAATGGGCCAAATACCTCTTTTGATCCTTTAAGTTTGACAAAAATACCGGGTTAATCCTTTAAGTTTTTTAAGTTTCAAATTGGTCCTTTAAGTTGTTAATTTAATACACCGATACCCTTTTAAGGACCTTTTTGAAACTTAAAAAACTTCAAATGGGCGTATCAAATTAACAACTTAAAGGACCTATTTGAAACTTAAACCAGTATTTTGGTCAAACTAAAAGGACCAGAAGAGGTATTTGGCCTAAATTAATGTGTATAAACTTGACCAGGAGAAGAATGGATAGATGGTGGTTGTTGGTCTGTGAGGACAATCCTGAGAAACCTTCATATTTTCAATAACAACTTGCAACAAAACTAATATATATATATATATATATATATATATATATATATATATATATATATATATATATATATATGGGTTTTGTTACAAGCCACCCTTTGGTGGTGTCTTTTAACAAGTCACACCTTAAGGTGTGATTTTCACTTTTTAGTTATAACTTTGATAAAAGACACCTTCATAAAAGTAAGTTGGTGTCTTTTCGCAAATGCTCATAGAGTAACTTGATAAAAGACACCTTCATAAAAGGTGTCTTCTATCATAACCCTATATATATATATATATATATATATATATATATATATATATATATATATATATATATATATATATGCAAAACATATATTATTAAAAGGACAATATGATTTCTGACTGCTAATAATTATGTAAAATTGTCAGGGTGCAGAAAAAATTGCAGATGCTTTAAAGGAAAATCGGTCAATAACGACATTAGATATGGTGAAAAGCACTCCTCTGTGTTTCTGTATAGTTTTGGGTATTCTGTGTCCCCTGCTCTGGCCCCAAGAATTAATAAGTTAAAATTACAGGGAGGAAATAACATTCATGCTGTTGGAGTTGGTGCCGTTGCTAAAGTTTTGAAAGATAATTCAGTTATTACCACTGTAAGCCCCAAGAATCACTTTCTGGTTTGTTTTTTTCTTTTGCCTTTTTATATTCTGACGCAGGTTTTATCTCTCATTGTTAGTTAGAACTTAGTTATAATCCCATTGGCCCAGATGGAGCCAAGGCCTTGGCCGAAGTTATAAAGTTCCATGGAAATGTGAAAACCCTTAAACTTGGTTGGTGCCAGGTAACTTTTCACCCCATGTTAACCTGTAAATTGCTTGAAATGCACATCCTCTCTTTGTAAAACAAAATATTTATGCAGATAGGAGCAAAAGGGGCAGAGTTCATTGCGGATGCTTTAAAATATAATACCACAATATCAGTTCTGGACTTACGAGCAAATGGACTTAGAGATGAAGTTTGTTTTTCAGTACCGAGTCATTTTTTCAACTGATCCTCTTTTTTTCTATCTTCACCAATCAATGTTTCATGAAAAAACTATTGCAGGGTGCATTGTGTCTGGCTCGCAGTTTGAAAGTTGTTAATGAAGCTCTAACCTCGCTAGATTTAGGATTTAATGAAATAAGGGTATGATTTTTTGTCTTTTACATTCACAACGGTTTTTTCATAATAATTTCTAAAATTCGTCTTCGTCAAACTCACAGGATGATGGAGCTTTTGCTATTGCTCAAGCACTCAAATCTAATGAAGATGTTGCTGTCACATCTCTAAACATTGGCAGTAATTTCCTTACCAAATTTGGTCAGGTACTATTTTATGCTTAACCTTTGCATTTGCTCACTTGTACTTTGCCTTTCATTTTATGTTATTTTCTTTTGAAGGATCTAATTATTCTTCACATACAGAGTGCTTTATCTGATGCAAGAGACCATGTGTTTGAGATGACTGAAAAGGAAATTGCCATCTTTTTCTAAAAGAAATTGCCATATACCGCTGAAAGATTTTTGCGTAGTTATATTGCATATTAGCTGCCGGCCAGTACTGGTAAGAGCTCGTTCACGTCAATTTTTTGAGTTCTAGCCATTCATTCATTGAGTTAAGTATAGGAATTTTGTATTAATGCATTGTATCCTTCGATTTTTAGTTCATGAAACGGGGTTCCAACTGTTGTATATTCTTTGCATCCATTTAATGAGACAGTTGACCCAACAATAGTCAATGTATATTATTAGCAGCAGAAATTTTTACAATATAACGTTTCATGAAGTGGTTAGAAAAGTTATTCCAGAGGTTGATTTTCATAATAATGATGCATATATGATATACCACATGAATATACATTGGTACATCCAAGTAGTATATTGTACAATTAGGTTCATGCAAATATAAGACAATATTTGTGATAGCTCTACAGTTCATATTTGGCGGGTTTAGTGTATTTCACAGAGAGATAATCTCATTAAAAAAACTATTTGGATGAGAAGGAATGATTAGTTAAGAGAGATAAAGAGAAAGTTAAAGCTAGGGGATTATAAAATATATTGTCAAAAGGCATGTATTGAGATGGAAATATGTCATGTTGTTTGATATTATGGTATCAAACAACTATTGATAGCAATTAGAGAGATCCTCTGCAGTGTAAATTTTTTGCAGTGGAATCTCTGCCACTGATTCACTTTTGTTCCAGTGGATCACACAGAATTGAAGGGCCACAATCACCACTGGACACTCCAGTGAAAAACCCACTGCACAGGATCTGTTTCCATTTTAGATTTGGATTCGGTGCAGTTTGACTGCATGCAGAATCATGGTGTAATCAATGTCCGATCAAGATCGTAAGGTGCAGATTTTGGATTTAGCTAATCTGGAACGTCCGATCATGATATCGGACGGTATAGAGGTGACCACGGCAGTGCAGTTGCTACCTACCGACTGCACATAACCCCAATCCCTTAATTGTACTGAGCTAGTTTGGGGAGAGGAGCTGCTTGGTTATAAAAATATTCACTTTTGAGGGAAAAAACTATTCACTTAAAATTAGTCTTGTTAAAATCATCATTTCAAATTTTATAAGATGAATCAATCTTATATTCAAGACATCTATTTTAAAACAAAATCTCTTCTCTCCTTCTTATCCTTTTTTAGGGACATCAAAATCTTTTATGTGTCTTTTTCTTTTGCTGAAAAAATTGAAGTTACGAAACACAATTTAAACCCTTTTTATTGTATTTTATTTCTTTTTAATTGGTGTTAGTTATGTCTTCAATTGAAATAACTATGACTATTGGGGATTTGGATTTAACGCAATAACTGCGTCACACAGTTACGCTTGCTAGCCGTACGATCTAAAACTGATGGTTAAGATCGTGTTTAGTTGATTTTTTAATGTGTAATATAAATCGCCCAATCTCTAATTAACAGTTGAATGCAAAACTGTGGGAAGCTGCCTGTTTTTTGAACAGCAGGCAATCTGGATCCGATTATTATTAGAGTTAGAATGAAGTTGTTCATAGAGGTTAGGATGAAGAAAACCCTAAATCCTTTGTACAAATATCTTTTGACTGTTGATATATAAATTTTATATTCCTCATCGCTGGTCGAACATGTGTATTATTACTACATGGTCCCTACAATTTTATAATACTATTCACAACTTCTGTATGGTCCCTTTTTTTTTTTTTTTTTTTTTTTTTTTTTTTTTTTATATAATTAGTGTTTATTTATATTTGTTTTTTTTGCTTTTCTGATTTGTTTCTACCATGCTGTGTATTGTCACTACATCGGCCCTACAATTTTTAAAGCCTTTTTTTCCTCGTCCGGCCTTTTCTGTGTCTTGGCTCAGGCTTCAATTTTAGCTACACCCTTTATAATCAGATAAATGATATTTGTACGACTATTTTAGGACAACTTTTAGACAACTCTCTCATACTCTTATTTGTTTTTTACTCTCTTCCTTTTTTTCCTCTTTATTATTTTTGAGCAATAAAAAAAGAAAAAGAATGTTATTCCAAAAAAAAAAGAAAAAGAATGTTATTCCAAAAATTATCATAAAATGATTGTACAATACTTTTATAATTTTGTGAACTATCTGTATTTCTAAGAAGACCTGTGCTATTTGTTTGTTACGAAGGAACAATTTTATTTGTATAGAAATTGTTTTCATCATATTTCATTTGGTGAATCTGAATGTCTTAATTTGGTAAGAGAACAATACATGAAAAACAATAGATTAAATTCAAAATTAGAGAAATCAGATCTTAGTAATTTGAAGAACTAAACCTAACAGAAAAATGTTGGGTTTGAAGAAACCCAAAAGATGCAAAAAGTACATATTCAAATGTTATTTAGACTATAAAAATTGTTGTCGAACCGCATCTTTATATACCTTGGTAGACATAGTTTCGTTTTCTTCTATCAGTTTTTTCTATCTTTTCAAGTGAAATATTCTATCTTAAATATATCATCAATTTTTTGATATTCAAGTAACATTACTCAAATAATTAAATGTTGATCTTTTTGGTAATTGTTAAATGTTAATTTATTATATTATATATTTATACTTGTAACAAAAAAAAAATAATATATTGATATTATGTTAATAAGTGTTTTAAGGACATTATTTAAAAGAAGTCAAAATGGAAATTTTGTTTTAAGAACACCATTTTACATCTTGTCAAAAAAAAAAAAAAACACCATTTTACATCATAATTTGTATTATAGTTACTTGTAAGATTTGAAGTAGGGGTGGACAGCGGACGGTTCCGGGCGGTTTACGGGTTCAAAAGCTGGAACCGATTCAACCGACGGTTGCAATATAACCATCCGCTCTCGTCCAACACAATGTTCGGTTTTAACGATTGCGGTTTCAGCGGGTTTGGCGAATGATCGGGCGGATTATAGCGGTTTGGCATCAAACAAATTTTTACAGAAAAACTTCACAAATCCAGAACTTAACAAATGAAAAAAAGGTAAAAGTCGGTCAGATCAATATTGTTGAAGAAGATGACAGAAGTGATAAGATCTATCTAAGCTGAGAATGAAAAAAAATCAAAGAAAGATGAAGAATGGCATGAGATCTGGCTTGTAACATTCTCTCTTCTTCGATCATGTGTTGCTACAACGTGAAGAGAAAGAAATTTTATGGAAAAAAATCAATTTATACGTGAAGAAGGGTTTTTCCTGGTTGTATGTAAGCTGGTTTTGGTTTTGAATAGGGATGGCAATTGGACTCAGGCCCGATGGGCACCCACAAAAAATACCCGCAATGGGTAGGGTAAAACCCCGCTTTTATGGGTATGGGCTTGGGTCCGGGTAATTACCCGCAAATTTAGATGGGTATGGGTGCGGGTAATGGCACTATACTACCCAGCCCCGCAACCCGCATATACATATTTATATAATATAATAAATATTTTATTTATTTTTGGTGTACAATTATTTAATTTATTTAGCTATTTAAGGATATACCTAACCTAAAAACTAATACGGTAATCGTTTCATTCATAAGCTCACTAGCTAAAAATTTATGATTTAAATCAATTTGATGTTTATTTTAGCATGCACTTTTTTATATGTATTTTGAATGTTTTTATTTTAATTTTCGAGGAATATTTTGGATGTTTTTTTATTTGGTTAAATACTAAGATTTCTAATATTTTATGAGTTTCTTTTAAAAAAAATTGATCATAGTTTTATTTCAATTGCGATGTTTTTTATTGTCTTTTTATAATTAAAGTGCGGGTAATGGGTACGGATATGGGCACTTAGATGCCCACAGGGTATGAGGAAGGGCACTAAAGTTGTTACCCACGAGGGTATGGCCTCGGGTACGAGTATTTTTTACAAACGCGGGTATGGGAATGGGTACTGTAGTACCCTACCCATTGGGTACCCATTGCCATCCCTAGTTTTGAAGAGAGAAAATTAATGGTTTTGTTTGATGGTTTTGTTCAATGGTATTGAAAGTGGTTTCCTATTTTCAAGGACATTAATTCTTTATTGCATGCTTAGTCAAATCATATGCTCCCTTGTCCCTTCTATGTCTTTCGGTCGGGTTTCGGTTACCCGTGGGTTTGAGGTGGCCATCCGAACTCGACTAACCTTACCCATTCTAAACCGATTCCTCAACTCGCCGACCCGCCAAACCCGGTTCACCCGATCCGTTTATCTTTTTTTGTTCACGGGCCGGCCGGTTTTGGACGGGTCGGCCCAATCTGTCCACCCCTAATTTGAAGTTGTTAATTGACCATTCTAGTTGTCCCGTGTTGAATTTATTCATGATATATCACCAAAAACTTTGCACTAACTTTTGATTGCATAATCATATCAGGTTGTTGATGTCATGATATATCAGGCTGACTTTAGATGCCAAAATTTGATTTTTAAGTGATTTTCAATTTTTTTTCCAAATGTTTTAATGATATGCTTGTACTAGGTATAGATCCAATTATCACATGCCAATACATCAGATTCAGACCCACACCATACCAAGTACCTAAAAAACTCGTCAGTATTATCTCGTCACCATTACCTCATCACCTTTTACGCCATCGCTGATGCCATCAATTGCGTGGTCAAATTTGAAAATATTTTGTGTCATTTTCATTAAACTAACTCGTACATACATTTTATTTATATTAAAAAAAAAAACGTAAGCTGACATTTTATTTTGATGGAATTATATCAGGTTGTAAAATTTGATAGTTACTTGTAATAAATTTATTATATAGTTACTTGTAAAATTTGAAGTTGTTACTTGACCATTGTTCCCGTGTTCAATTCATTCATGATGTCAATAAAAAAGTTTGCACTATCTTTTGATTGCATATGTTGAGGGAATTATATCAGGAGGTTGTTGATGTTTTTGATTATGCATAAGTTGACTTTAGATGCCAATCTTTGATTTTTTTACTGTTTTCCAATTTCCAACATTTATTTTAAGGATTGCTTCTTGTACTATTATGTTTCTGGTATAAGCTCAATTATTAGTCACGATGACCACATGGCCAAATACATCACGGACACACACAATGACAGTTACCTAACGGTGACATCACTATTATGCCGTCACCTTTACCCCAGAAGCTGATGCCATCATCAACTCTGTTGGCCAAATTTGAAACTATTGTGTCATTTTCATTAAACTAAACACCTACATATATATTTAAAAAAAAAAAAAAACCAGAATGGTTAATTATGTTTCTAGTCCCTATAAAATAGCGACCTTGTAAGTTTAGTCTCTACTTAATTTTAATAGCATTTTTAGTCCCTAAAAAAAAATTACTTATAATTTTAGTCCCTGCTAAAACAAAGTTTGATTAATTATCCTTAAACTCTTAAATTTTTGAACGATTTTTTTAAGACAAGATTAGAACACTATGAAAGGTTCGTTTACTAAAATTTAGAATTTTCTGGCATGAAATGAATTAAATATGAATTTTTTAAAACGACAAAAGTTAAAGATAAAAAGTAATAAAATCTGGATGTAGAAATCAAATTTTGCAATAATTTTTTGCGGACGAACTTTTAGTAATGTTCTAAACATGTCTGCAAAAAATTGTTCAAAAATTTAAGAGTTTAAGCATAAATTAAACAAATTTGAATTGAGTAGGGACTAATACTCAGTGCAGAAAAACAAAATTAGGGACTAAAAATGCTATTAAAATTAAGTAGGGACTAAACTTACAAGGTCGCTATTTTATAGGGACTAGAAACATAATTAACCCTTCATTAAACTAAACACCTACATATATATTTTTAAAAAAAAATTACTTCATTTTTAAACGCATGGGGTACACATTGTTTCATATAAATTACTCTATCCGTCCCATATTACATGACCTAGTTGACCAAATCACGTATGTCAATGTACAATTTTAAATTTAAATATCTTTAATAAGATATTAGAAAAAACTATGAAAATTTGATATTTTGAAAATATTCATCGAGATGAATCCAACATCTTATATGATATATTTTGTCTTTATATATTAGCAAAAAAATAGAGTCAAAGCATGTTTAGTAAACAGTTCACATTTTCACCTTAGGTCATTTAAAATGGGACGGAGGGAATAATCATTTAAGGTTTAAGGTTTTCAAAGAGTGTTTCAACGAAACTAGTTAATATTTTCCTTTTTAAATAAATTAGTAGTAAGATTTAATTCTGCCTCTAAAAAAAAAGATTACATTAAATGCTCAAGTCTAAATTTATTTTCTCGTCACATCAAACCTCATTGCTTACGCCAACAACACTCTTCAAATCATAAATCGTTTTCCTTAGACAACACGTTTAAAAAAAAAATTAGGTTATAATTTTCTCCAAAATTAAGGAGAGGAGGGATATGTTATAATTTTTTTAGGATATCTTAATTTATAAGTTGGCAATGAATGAAACTTCGACCAACTTCAAAATGTTTTTTTTTTCTCATATGATTTTTGTGTTCTGTGTTTTGTTTCTTCTAAAAAGGAGTGGATGGCCACCGCATATAATATGCAATATCTCTAGCAACTGAGATAAGTTTACGAGGATGCCCACACCATCTGTTAACATGGTTTGTAATTTTTTTAATCATTTTTAATTGCATTGATTTGCGTGCCAGACTTAATTGTCTCATATGAAAGCTAAGGTGTGGAATACACACCCCGATCACTATTATAATTAAAAATAACATTTTAGATTCATTCATTTAATGATGTATGTAGTCTATATAATAAAGACCACATACATCATTAATTGAATGAATCCAAAATGTAGATTTTTATTTATAAAAATGACCGGAGGGTGTATGTTGTAGATATTTGGATGTCAATATCTACCATGTTTGTGTGCGAGGCTTAATTTTTTATTTATTTTTATTATATACAATGGCAATAATATATAATTTTTTCGACAAAAACAATTGCAACAATATTGAACACTATAAAATTTTTTTATTTTAATCTTAATTGTCTCCTACTTTTTAAATTTTTTATATACAATTAGGTGCAATAAAAAACTAAATAGATGAGTATGTTAGTGTCTGTTTTTTCATTAATATTTTAAAAAATAATAGTAATAATAAATGTATTTAAAAAATTACAGAGAATATTTTATTGAAGGACAATTTCTTTTTGTTGATTTAAAAAGTCTCAGTTTTTGTTGTTGACGCAAGTCTCATAGTTAAGTAGGGAGAGGAGGGATATATGTTATACATATTTTTTTTTTAGAAAAGGGATATGTCATAACTAATAACTTATAATAAGTTTCATTACTGATAACTTATACTACCTCCGTCCCGGTATAATTGACCTACTTTGGTTTTTTCACACAGATTAAGAAAAGTGTATAAATAAATGGGAAAGTGGAATAGATTGTATTGGGAATGATAAAAGTAGTATTATTTAGTGTTATATTGTATTGGGAATGATGAAAGTTGTATTGAAAATTGAAATGAGTCAGTTATTTTGGGACACTTTTTTTTAGAAAATGGGTCAGTTATTCCGGGACGGAGGGAGTAATAAGTTTCATTCACTGCCGACTTTAATCATTATTTATAAGTATTTTTTGTAAAAGTTTATATTTGTGTTGCTGTTAAGATGACAACTTATGGGTTGATAAAGTCAAAACAAACACGCAACTATGCCGCATTTTAGTATCAGTTTGAAGTTGACAACTTTTTGGTTGAACTCTTTAGGACAACTATAATAATAATCCCACATGCAATATGATATTCTCTAGTCTATGTCATATTAAATGTTATTTTGGTTATTTTACGTGAAAGGATTTTATTAACGAGTGTTTTAGAGTACTCTTTAAAAAATTTAAATGACAATTTTTTTACCAAAAGTTCATCAATCTTTTTGAAAGCTAATATATTATTCTATAAACTAATGATATTTGTTTTAAATACATCAACTTTCTTTGACTTTTTTTTTCTTTTTATATTTAGGGATTGAACCAACAAAGTCCTATTTATATTGGGGTTGGACGGAGTGATAAACATTTAACATAAAAACTTGACTGTCATTATTTAATTATATTTATAACCTATATAAATAGGACACATGAGAACAACTCATTACCTACAAAAAGTAAACCCACAAAAACAGAGAAAGAAAAACAGAGAAAACAAACATGGTGGTACAGAGCCAAAACTACAACAACAATGTTCATGTCTTAGTGATCCCATATCCAGCACAAGGACACATTAGTCCATTAATCCAATTCTCAAAACGATTGGTTTCCAAAGGAATCAAAACAACATTTGCAACAACCCATTACACCGTTAAATCCATAACCGCACCAAACATCTCTGTCGAACCAATCTCTGATGGGTTCGACGAATCCGGTTTTTCACAAGCCAACAATGTTGAACTCTTTCTCACTTCATTCAAAACCAATGGTTCCAAAACACTCTCAAACCTCATTCAAAAACACCAAAAAACATCAACACCAATCAATTGCATTGTCTATGATTCTTTTCTACCTTGGGCACTTGATGTTGCTAAACAACATGGGATTTATGGTGCTGCTTTTTTCACTAACTCAGCTGCTGTTTGCAACATTTTTTGTCGTATACATCATGGTTTGATTGAAACTCCTGTAGATGAATTGCCTTTGGTTGTACCTGGTCTTCCTCCATTGAATTCTAGAGATCTTCCAAGTTTCATAAGGTTTCCGGAAAGTTATCCTGCTTATATGGCTATGAAGTTGAATCAATTCTCTAACTTAAATCAAGCTGATTGGATGTTTGTCAATACATTTGAAGCTTTAGAAGGAGAGGTACAAATTCTTCGCATTTTATTATTCATTTTCCATTCATGAATAAAATATTTGATATTTGGTTGATGTATTTGGTCTCAAACCAAATACATTAATCTTTATCGACCAATCTTTCTCTTATGAATTTTAACGGACAATTAATTGATGATTAACAATTTTCTTTTTGTATTATAGGTTGTGAAAGGGCTAACTGAGATGTTCCCTGCTAAATTGATTGGTCCAATGGTTCCTTCTGCTTACTTAGATGGAAGAATCAAAGGAGACAAAGGGTATGGAGCAAATTTATGGAAGCCATTAAGTGAAGATTGCATTAATTGGTTAAATGCAAAGCCATCACAATCAGTAGTGTATATCTCCTTTGGAAGCATGGTTTCTTTAACATCAGAACAAATAGAAGAGTTGGCTTTGGGATTAAAAGAAAGTGAAGTGAATTTCTTATGGGTTTTAAGAGAGTCAGAGCAAGGAAAATTACCAAAGGGGTACAAAGATTCTATCAAAGAAAAGGGTATAATTGTAACATGGTGTAACCAACTAGAATTATTGGCACATGATGCTGTTGGATGTTTTGTGACACATTGTGGTTGGAATTCAACACTTGAGAGTCTAAGTCTTGGCGTTCCTGTTGTGTGTTTGCCACAATGGGCCGATCAATTGCCAGATGCAAAGTTTTTAGAGGAAATTTGGGAAGTTGGTGTGAGGCCAAAAGAGGATGAAAATGGTGTTGTGAAGAGAGAAGAATTTATGTTGAGTTTGAAGGTTGTGATGGAAGGTGAAAGAAGTGAAGTGATTAGAAGGAATGCTAGTGAATGGAAGAAGTTGGCTAGAGATGCTGTTTGTGAAGGAGGTAGCTCTGATAAGAATATTAATGAGTTTGTGGATCATTTGATGAACACAAATAAGAAGGGAAATGATTTGAGTGGTTACTAGAGTGGTCATTTTCATCCATGAAAATAATAGTGAATTTGGTTAGAATGAATTATGAAGATTTATGTGATTGTATGATGCTGTTTGTCCCTTTGAATCTTTTAGACATGGTATAATTCTTCAATAATATTTGCAACAAAATTGTAATGAGACATTGCCGACCACATAAAATGTTAGAATTTGGAAACCATATGACCTTATGTTTAATTTATTTCTTTTTTAGTTTATATGTTAATGTATTTCTTTCAAACTTTTTAATTTGAAAAATTGATGATATATCAATATCGATAATATTTCACTCATCCCAAAATAACTGACATATTTGACCAATTCACACATATTAAAAAGTAATATTAGTGTTATTACAAATCCATGGTTTCATGGTAAACAAGGAAGGTGGATGCATTCACCCAAAAACCAAGGTGTATATGATATGCATGTTTTTCCGTTAATGTTGTTGGGAGAGAGCGTATGACATACTAAAAAAATTCATCAATTATTCTCAGAGGAGACTGGTACTCTGTCTGTTCCACCTTTAACTCAGTGCAAGAAGATAAGTTGATTAGGGATGAGGTCCATAATTGTTGTTACTCGGTTCAATTTGGATATAATCTAATCTAATCTAATCTAATCAGAAAGGAATTGTTGTCTAATGTCAAATTCCACATAAAGGGAGTTATAATGAAGTTCGGCGTGTCAGTGCACTACCAAAAGCTTGACACTTGATGTGGAGAATATGTCGTGAGTGTATTTCAACTTGCTACAAAGGCATGTATAGTGGCTTACCCAGTTTTCCATTGTGTGAAGGTGACACCAAAGATGATCTTCATTTTTTTCATCTTCAATCTGTGAAGAAGATTTTCTTCTTAGACTTGACTGAGTTTCGATGATAACAAACACACATCACAAAAGAAGAAAATTATAGAGGCACAATATGAAGATGAAGATTTTTAGATGATATAGTGTGAATCTTTGTAAATATGGTCTTTATCTTTGATTTATTACTTTCAATATTTATAGAACTTAGAATGCTCATAAATTCATTTGAACTTAATCACAAATCATTTTCTAAGTTAAATATAAGAATCTATGAGAAACAAGCTTTTAAAATGTTGAAAAATTGATTTTTACATCAAGTAATCGATTACCTACTATATGTAATCGATTAGCAACTCATTTTTTCAAATAATTTTGAACTTTGAAAAGTGGTAATCGATCGCCACATTGGTGTAATCGATTACCACATGTCATAAAACATTTTTTCATGAACTGGTGCGATTCAAATGATTAGTAATTGTTCATGAAACCACTTGAAACTAATTCCTTGCTTCATGGACGTTTTCTAAAGCCTCTATAAATATATTTCATATCAATAAAACATCAACCAACTTTCATATTCAAATATTCTAAGATCAAATATCACTTTCTCACTTGAACTTTTAAACTTCCATTTTTGTGAAACCATGATTATATTTTTATATCCAAAAAAGTTTCTGAGCATTAAGTTATATTCATTTGAAAAGTGTTATTGATATAATACAACCGTACAATATTTTCTTCAACCATTGCTTGTAAGATTTTCATTAGTGTTTGATGAAAATTCTTTTTAAAGATAGTGGACTGTTATCTTGTTTGATTGTAAAAATTTCATCAGCGTTTGGTGGAAATTCTTGGTAAAGATAGTGGAGGTGCTATCTTGTAATTGTGTAGGAAAATTGTTAGAGAGGATTTGGGATGAGACTTACTTTATAACAAAATTTCTAAACATAGTGAAATCCTTCACAGAGTGTGAGGGGACTGGACTACCTTTAGGTTAGAAGGAAAACCAATATACATTATTGTTTCCTTTTCTCTTCCCTACTCTCTTTATTTTTTTTAGCTTATCCTTCATACTTTAATCATAATTTTCGGAAAAATAAAAAGAACAATACCCTTGTTAAATTGATCTATTTCCAAGTTAGTTCTCGTTTTCACAGCTATAAAATAATAAAGTGGTATCACAAACAACAAAACAGCATAATACTCATTTTCCCTCAAAAAACATAATACTCATTTTAACCACTATTATCACTTGGTTTAATATTTTTTCACACTAACACTTTATAACGTTTAAAAGTTAACCAAATTTTATTTCTTTTCCAAGTATCAACTTGAAAATTATTTATCACAAGTGTATGTTAATTTTAAAATTGATCATAATTCAAACTTCTATTTTTTGTGACTATTATTTCCACTTCAACACCTTCCTTTTTGTGGTTATCAAAGAAATTGTTTATGATTATTTATTTTTTATTTTCAATGCTCTAAAAGTGGTGAGGCCTACGTTACCCTCTCTTGTTTAGGGGATAATTACTCTCTCATGATATCAACCAATCAAAATGTAATATATACATAGGCAACATTAAATGTCAAATAAATGAGTCAATTTTTTCTAAAAATAAAAGAGTTAATCTTAATCATAAGGTAACTTTTAATACTTTTAATTCTTATTTAATTACTAGATTGGTGACCCGTGCGTTGCACGGGTTTTTTTAGCTGAAATATATTTGGTAATAGTAAAAATCAAATGAATACTCGAAGCAAAATACAAAAGAAATTTAACATCAATGTATAGTGATTTGAAGTAATGTATCATTTGTACAATTAGCCATGCAAAAATACAGGCGTTGGTAGCTAATTTAAAATGCTTATGTTTACAATGCAAAATGAAGGCAGTGGTAAAAACACGGATGTATATTTGGGTATATTTAGCTGATTTTATTTAACTGTGGGTCATATCCAATTTAATTAGGGGCTAGAATTTGTATAGACAATGAAAAACATGTATTTTTTTTGGGTTACCACAAAACACTCCAAACACCGTTACCGCAAAAGACATTTTTTTGGGTTCCAAACACCATTCTTAAAAAAAGGCAACACCGACACCTTAAGCCGAGACAAAGTCCATCTCCATGACAGCACCTTTATGGCCTCCACAATCTCTTCGTCTCAGCGATTGTATTATTGAAAATGCGATCATTTCTCGCGTGCCAAATACTCCAGACAGCAGCATGCCAAATCATCCTGTAACCTTTACGCATCTTATTATTACTCGCGGCAACACTCCAACAGACACAGTGTCTGAACAGGTTCGGTTGAGGCAGAAAATTAAAGCCAAGCCATCTTAGCAGACCATCTCCATATTCCCTTCGCTCAAAAAACAGTTTACTGGCTCTCCTGCGGTAGAATTTGCCTATTATTTTAGCTGGAATTCGGGTTGCACTGATCTTTTACTAAACCAATAAAATAGACTAATTTGATTGATTATGGTAGATTTTTAGAACCTCTATTACCTTTCTTAATAGCAATTATTTTCTTAAGTTCACGAAGATGTGTGGCGCAGAGTTTACATCTAACCGGTATATGCAAAAATGCCTTAATTTGAAATGTGAATTTTTACCGTAGATGCGACATTAAGATCTTGTTATGCAAACACTTCGTTAATTGCATCATTTGTGACAGAAATAATAACAACTCATCACAGACATGGCTGATTATATATGCATAAAAATAGAGGGCAATTTGTTTAAAGGCATAAACATTGTTTCAACAGAGAGTTAAAATTTCGATACATAAAGGACTGAAAAAATACTTAAAAATAAAAGTGAAAAAACTTGCAATCTCTGAACCTAACATCAAACCAAAAAACTTGCACAGTCTGAACCCAACATCATTTTCACCCGCAACTTGTTGACAACTTTGTCCAGATCAGAAACAGGAATATTAACCAAATGACCTGCGTTATGAAGACAGCAAAGCAGTATTAGAAACGAAAAAACTCGATATAGATGGCAAAGTCGTAACACCGCAAAACAGAGAGTGAAAGCTTCCTAGTTTCTGCAAACTCGGGATTATTCACCAACCGAAAAAATAAAATATAGAACGGAACAATTCGCAAACCTTCCTAGTTTCTGCAAAAGCTTTTCTCGAAGCATAACAAATTGTCTTCTCGAACCTTCGATTTTTTCTGTGGCTTAAAACCCTACCTTTTCTTTCCACTGCCGTCACTGGCACCACCTCTGTCGCCGTAGTTCTGTAACGAAATATGATATCTCCAACGTCATGTTCCTGTCCGGCTCGAACCTTCATTGACGGCTACAATACGTACTGCCCCAACCTTCATTGACGGCTACAATACCTAAACAACACAAAAAAGAAAAAATAACGTTCAGATTTCAAATTGAAGAGGTAAATTCAAAAATTACCATCGGATGGAACACACACATTTTAAAGCGACACTCATTCTCGAGTTTTGGGTCAAAGAGAGAGGGCGAGAGAGAGATAGAGAGAGATGAAATAGATCTTCTTTTTACCTTGCTTCTTGCTTCTGATTATGGTTTGATGCCATCCAAGATAATATTTGGGTTTTGATTTTGGTGTTGAAACTTGTACACTCTTTGGTTTCTGTATAGAGAGAAAGAAAGAAAAGAAGAAGGTTGCCGAGAAAATAGAGAGAGAAAGAGAAAGAGGCAAAACTGATTGGCTAATTGGGTGGTGGAATACTTGAGCAGTATATAGTTCTGTATACTGAATGTATAAGGGATGTGTTGGAAACAGAAACAACATGGAGAATTGGGTAGCTGATTTATTTTGCATGGGATATGGGAAAGGTCTTATTGAATAGCACACAAATGACCACATGATGTTCACGTTTTCTATTTTCAAGCAAGAAAATGAGGGACCACAACAATTCACAGTTGAATTTTAAATAAGGCATAATAGTGGAGGGAAAAATTGGAGGGCTAAGTGACTAAAAACAATTAATGCAGGATTATGAGAGGGAAAAATTAGGTTTAGTTGTAGCATCACCTAATAAGCATTTAGAGTAAGGGATAGGGTAATTATATTAAGGTGTTCAATCTTAATTAATTTACACTACAAGACTTGTAACAAATAAAATTTTATATCAAATTTCTTTCATCTGGATGTCCTTAAATTCATCACTTACATTCATAAAATTTCTTCCATTCCAGAACCCAGAACACCCCGAACGTGAGAACAAAAACATCCCCTTCATTCAAATTTCTTCTTCTTTATTCATCCCTATTGATCAATTCTTGTTTCTTTTTCATTCTTCTTCCCAATTTGATTGTTCAATTTTATCGTTCTAAACTGCAGCAGTTTCCAATCATAGTGAGAATTGTCGTTGTTTTTAGAACCGCGTCAGGTATCGTGACTTGATTTTTTTTATTTAAGCAACCAACCTAATAAAATCTGCTAACAACACGCATAGACCTGCCTCAGGTATCGTGACTTGTGTTTAAAAGAAGATTTAAGGTGAACATAACATTAATTCATGATATTTGGAGATATATTTGTGTATAAATTTTTTTTATTCAATGAAGATGATGAAGATTCAAAGGAAGAAGATGAAGATGATGAACATCTTCATCATATTTCTGGATTGTTTTTCATTTTTAATAAAAATATATTTTAAAAAATAAAATTACGTATTTTTTAATAAAAAAATGAGAAAAAGTATGTATATGTGCGTTTGTGAGAGATAAAAGACCTAAACGGAAAAAAATAAAGATAAAGGACCAAAGTGTTACAAATAAATAAGATAAATGACCTCCTGTGAAGCCCGGATACGAGATACGATACGGATACGATACTGCACCGATACGCCGATACGGAAAAATTTCAAAAATCAAGATACGATACGGCTGAGATACGTTAATAAAAAAAATTATATAATTAAATATACAATATAATTATAACCATTTTTTAATATGCAAATATATTAACAAACAAAAGAAATCAGTCATAGGCTCGTAGCACATCAACATAAATATAAATAATATTGATGATTAAGAGAGTGATGATTAGTCAATTACATACACCATATATCCCAAAAAGAGCACCATAAGTGTTATACTATATCCAAAAGGAACATTGTTAGTGCTATACTATATCGATCAAAAAAAAGAATCATTATATCCAAAAAAGAACACATCAGTACTCAAGAGTTAAGTTATTTTAGTTAACAATAATTGGGAAATATCAGGGCATGTATCAGTGCTGGATAATAGTCAGATACTTTCTTGATACGTATCAGGAAGTATCGGATAATTATTTTTAGAAAAAATAAAATTTCATCTTCGGATACTCTCCTGATACGTATCGGGAAGTATCAGGCAGGTATCGGTGCAGGATACGCAGGGGATACGATACGTCATCCATTTTGAAGTATCGTGGCTTCATAGATGACCTTTAATGTAATCTTGTCTATAATTAAATAAAAATTTAAAGTATTAAAAGTTACCTTATGATTAAAATTGATTTTTTTTATAGAAAAAATTTACTCATTTATTTGACATCTAATGTTGCCAATGTATATTACATTTTGATTGGTTGATATCATCTAGGGGATAAATACTCCCTAAACAAGAGAGGATAATCTAGAAAAACCTCTAAAAGTTGTTTATATAATTATTTTCTCAAACAACCTAGTGACTTAAATTCCACAACTTAAGTGGAAATAAATGATAGTTGCGGGTTTGAATCCACACCTTACAATTGAATATCCTTATATATGATTAAGTAATTATTCAATAATATCATTAAATTGTTAGCCAAATAAAAAAATAGAGTGTCTTTGTCAAAAAAAATATAAAAATAGAGTGTCGGAGAGACAGCCAAATCAACAAATTTATAATACGTCTTGGATTGTCCTGATGGTGATGGTTGTGCAAACGAATAACTGGTTATTGATTAGTCTCTGCAGTTGCGTGTGAATAATACTTTTAATTTATAAAAAAACTAATATTTATGGCTTATTAAAAAATAACAAACAAACTACTACATCCAATTGAAATTATAAATTACATTAACAATTTCACAGAAGTTAGAAAATATAAGTAATTTAGTAATTTGTACGATAAATAACTTTACAAAATTATTCATGAATACGATAATTATAGGACAAAGAGAAATGAGTTTTTTTAAATAGTAATAAATGATAAGTGGTATTTTTTTTGGTTACTAATGATAAATGGTATGATATAGAAAGAAGAATTATAATGTTTCATTAATATTGTAAAACGACTGATAATTTGTGATAAATTTTTTTATTTTTTATTTTTTGCAAAGTGACGCTTAATATCAGATGAACGAAGTATTATTATTCTCAACGGTGTATATAAATCAATTTTAATGTATTATTCGTACCGTTCCAAAATGAGTGTATAAAAACAAAGAGACTTAATAATAGTTTTATTAATCCTTAAAGAAAAGTAATTTTATTAACGAAACAATAACTAATGTTGCATTGAAAATTTAAAATATACTTTCATTTTACGACATTTCTTTTAATAAGTGGGTCGCTCATTTTTGAACGGAGGAAACACCTTTTATTTATTCTATCATCTATGTGAAATTTTCTTCATGTTTAATTACTATCTAATAATATATGTCCTCGTGAGCTTAGCTCAGTTAAGCTAATTGTCTTCCAAAACTTTCTTCTAGCTTCTCTGAATAGAATGAATAAACTTTTGACAAAAAAACCACAGTTTTCTGAATATCTATTGTCATCTAATTGTGTTTAGTTATAATAGATTATAGATTTGAGAGAAATTAATGTCAATGACATCGAAGCACATCCATAACGCATTAATGAAACGTTGTTTATTTTAAAGCCTATACTCTAATTTGTTTGCCTTGCTGAAACTCATCTATCATGATGAGCACACTGCAGTCATCCTTGCCGTACTGCCCACCTGACCTAAACAAGAACATTACAGAGATATTCGGAAAATTTGTGCACATATATAAGGCTCATATAACTCCTACAGTTTGCTGTCTTTTTTTATTCCGGCTATTTTAATTGTTATTTTGCTGCCTTATGTTCTTTTATCATCTGATTCAACTATAGGTTCAAACAATATCCTTATTTGGAGAAGTATGGGGTATATGTCCAGCCACAGCACGGAAATTGTATGAGAAAGGACATCGTACATTAGATGATCTTCGGAATGATGATTAACTTACAAATGCACAGAAGTTAGGGTTGAAATACTTTGGTGATATCAGGCATCGGATTCCACGCCATGAGGTCTGTCTGGGGGTACCTTTTATGCACTATTATTTCCCAAAAAACGTACTCGTTTTATTTTACCCAAAATAGAGGATGCTATTTTTGATTTGATAGGTTCAAAAGATGAAACAGATTTTGCAGAATGTTGGGGAGGATGTTTTGCGTGGGGTGAGCACTACTAGATTTTGGCAAAACTGAGTTTTGATATGAGTTTTCTATCTTGCAATGAAAGTTTGTTAAGAATCTGTTATATGAAATATGTCAACATTATATAGGACACAATAATATAGAAATGATGATGAATGAAATGATTTAAGCTTTATTAAGAAATCTCCAATCTCAAATTTCTTCCATTTGTCTTGTTTTGAAATCATACTTCACAATTTTAGCAATTTACATTATGTTGCCTGTGAAGTATCTGTTGTTCAATAATGTTCAATAATAGTCTTGGATCCTCCCACCATTGAGAAAAATACAATGCAAGGTTTTTGGCCAAAGCATCAGCAACCATGTTTCGCTCTCTAAGCACATGAGTGCAAGTGCATCTGATCTGACTATAAAGCTGAATGAAATTGCGCCATCTGGCTTGCATGATCCATTGCACCCCCTCATTCTTCTGGAAAGCTTTCACCACACCAAGAAAATCAGTCTCAATACAAATATCCTCAAGGTACATGTCAATAGCCTTTTCCAATGCAAACATACAAACACTGAATTCAGCCTCCAAAGAAGTAGCATGACCAATATTTTGAGCAAAGGCTCCTATGAAAGTAGATTGGGATGCTCTGAACACTATCCCAATAGCACCACAGGGAGGGCTCCCAATAGAAGAACCCTCACAGTTGATCTTAACACAGCCAGTAGGGGGAGGAGTCCAGACAACTTCCTAAACAGGAAAACTCTTAGTCTTTAAAGGAATGCCAAAATGTCTAGAGATTTTGAAGTTTTGCATAGGAGAAGAGCTTTTGACAATAGCCAGAACAAAACTGAGATGAAATTCAGCAAGAATATTATTGAACAAAGAGCTCATATAACATTGCTTGCTTGTGAAGTATCCGTTGTTCCTCTCAGTCCATATACTTCAAATGGTATGAATTATAGCAGAATTCATTACTTGTTGCACAAGCTTACTACCTATAGCATTGCTTCCCATAATCAGAGTGAGAATAGAAGAAAGATCAAGCATTTGATCAGTCCCCTTCATAAGCCAGTCCCAAAGCTGATAAGTAACAGTGCATCCAAGAAATATATGTTGAAAGGTTTCATGTTGTTTTCAGCAAAAACAACAAATGGAAACTATATAACAAGTGATGAAGGCCCTACAAGTAGGGGGAGTATATTTGTTCCAAAGAAGTTTGTACCAGGGAACCTGTTGTCCATGACCAACCAGAAAGTCATAAGATAACTTATTGGTCAAGCTACCATCCACAGATGCAGTCCAATTTCGATTGAATGGTTGTCAGTGTTGTGGAATGTTAAATAGGTTAGTTAACTTGTAATTTTGAAGTTTCCTTTCTTTAGTTTGTTCCTTTTCATCTCTACATTATTGGAAAAATATATAAACCATGCAATGACTATCCCTTTACTCATGATGTTAGGAAATGTGATCGTCGACTATCATTCTGCACTTCTTTTTCAGAGGCTCAGTAGATTTGTTAATGTTTTGCAGTCACAAAGCATTTAAAGGATATGAATTTCCTGAGGGAGGTAATGTTGACTTCTAATTGTCTTTGTCTACAAATGATATTTTTTATTTGGCCAACTAAAATAAGTGTGTCCTTGCATTTAGAACTTACATAGAACTTACATGAATGTCTTACATATTGAAAATTGATAATCTTAAATTAAGGAGCATGTTATTATCTGTTATTTTGTACTTCACACATTGAGAATCTGACATAAACCATCATCCTATTCTATAAGCAGCCCATGTGAACCACGTGAAAGAAATCTCTAATTTCGAGGTACAATACCCTCTCGTGATGTCGGAAAGGGGTCTCTTGCAAGATTTTAGTGCGGTCTGTTACCCCCGCACTGTAGGCTCTGGTATGTCGAGCCAAAAGGCTTTCATCTGGGTCCAATATGTATTTTTCATTGGGCGCTGCTTTGTAAATATATATGTAGGAAGGATACATGTTTACAATTCTCGTGTCATCATCAAAAGATTGTGTACATAAAAATAGCTCAATGATATGAATGTTGTTTCTTTTTTCTATTCGGATTTGCTTACAATTTATTATGTTCAATGTTAAGCCACAGATTTAAACTAAGTGATATAAAGAACTGGAAAAATATGCAGAATGTTCGGACGTGATTAACCGTGCTGGATGAAGGGTACACCGTAAAATGGATGTTTGTGATATTATTGCTTCTTCTTCTTATTGAATCCTAGGGATTTTGCAAATTTTGATAAAAGTTATTCTGTAGTTAATGAAAAATTGAAATTAAATTGTGACAGTGAGACTACTGAAACAGAAGTTCTTGCACATGGATTTTACTAGCCCTCAGTGATCTTTTTGACAACCTCCAATATGACACTGATCTTTCTGTATAGGATCTTCGTAAGTGTACATTTAAGTATTTTCTGCTAAATAGCCAGTGAAGAGGAAAAACAACACAGCTTTATCAGAAAATTGGAAAGGAAACAAAAGAAAACAAAAGTAGCTATTGCTTGTTTTGAACTTAAAATAACACATTATTTTAATTTTTGATTCATGTCTACTGCTTATGTGTCCATATATATCCACAAACGGAAAACAAAAATTATACATAAAGCAAACTTCAATTCACTATCAATCGGTTTCTATACTTGATCACTTGAAGGATTTTGGTGCTGAAATTTGGTAGAATTCTTGCTGGTCACAGATTTAACAATTTGCGTTGTGTCAGCTACAGAAGCTTGAAGAGAAATAGTCTTTCCCTGCTGCAAATTAAATGTTCACTTTCCTGCATCCAACAACCTTCGCTGCTCTTCCTTACCAACAGTCTTTTATCTATCAGGCAGAATTAATTGATGCAACAGGATCTCAATGAACCCTTAACATGTGACTCATTCTTCCTTGGTTTATTTATCACAGTATTCCAATATGTCTCATGATTTTTCCCTCCCGTAGATTGAATTTGCGGTTTCACTTGCAAATCAAGAGGTGGTTGAAGGAATGATGACCAGTAGAAGTGCTTGCAGAGGTGTACCTTCTCCTTTCTTAACAACAAACAGAAAATAGATATCAGTTAGCACTCTAAATCAAATATCATACAATAAAATCTAAACTAGCAAAGCAGAGATTAAACATTCGGCCACCTAAATGCTAAAATCTGTAATTATTGTTATGAAAAAATTATCAGTAATCGACGAGGATTCAGATCGCAAGAGTTTCAGTCAATTAGTACATCAACTGTGCACTTTCAAATAATAACATTTAGTTTCTTATGCCAAAACATGTGCGCAGGAGAATGGCTAGTTATTCATTAAGCATAAACACACAGATGAAAAGAATTCTATCTCCAAAATGGTTGAACTCATGAAAACTTTCCTCTGCATATTACAATATTTGTATTAGGGAATTGAATACAAGGATATCATGGAAAAGCCATTAAGGAAGCAACAACAGTTATCTTGGAAATATTAATTTGAAAGGAACATTGCCTCTCACCCATATGATTCTCAATGTATTGTTCATCATCAATGTGCTCGGTGATGGCGATGATTTTCTCAGCAACAAGATCAAGCCTACAAAGGGCCTCTATGAATTTTTCTTGGTATCAGGTCACGTACCCAAATTGTTCCAAACTGAAATAATTAACAAAACAAGTTTAATTACCACAAAGAATATTTCAATTTCAGCCAAGAGAGCACACAAGGATTAATGAATTGCAGATTTCAGAGATTAACACGTGAACTAAGTTCTAACTGAGATTGGTAGGCCTTAGGCAATAACGTAGAATTTTAAATAAGGATAATTTTGGTATTATGATTAAATTTTAAAGACATTCGAGTGTAACTAGATATTTTTGGGTGTTGGTAGAAAAAATCTAAAATGAAAGATGTACAATATAATAAATCGAAGTGTCAAAATGTATTAAGAAAGGGCGAGAGATCCAAAACATACCTGAAACATCTTGAATGTGAGATATTTTTGGCCAATCCTCACCTGTTTCCCTTTCACACCGTTTCTCCAACCCAGGACAATTAAAAATCTTCAAACTTTTCAGAGAAGTAAGGCTTTGAATGCTAGCCGGAAGACAAATCAACTTCGGACATACCCGAATTCTTAGTTCTTGAAGCGAACTAAGGTTTCCTATAGAGTCTGGAAAGGATGTCAGGTTTGGAAAATCCTCTAACATTAACCATTGAAGGGAAGTCACATGTTGTAAAGCCTCATCCAAACCTTCTATTTGTGTGCATCCCCGAATCGTCAATTCCTTAAGAGAAGGTAGGTTTCCCAATTGTGGGAGGTGTAAACAGCTTTTGCAACGTTCAAGATTTAACTCCCGTAAATGTATTAAAGAAGGACTAGACATCCATTCTGGGAAATGAGAACCTGTATATCCTTCCACCCACAATTCTTGAAGCTGTTGGGGATAAGGTTGGAGCACTTCAAGAATCTGCTCCACATTTTCTTGCAATAGGGAGACTATATTTCTCTCCCACCTCAACCGCAAACAGTTCACATGCTTACTCAACATGTTGGCTTCTTTAGCATCGTTTACACTTTGCACTCTCTCAAGGTTCGTGATGTCAAGCTTATCTACTTTAAAATTTAATTGTCCTAATTCTGACAAAAGGTACCCACTTCCCCATCCAACTACATACATGCTCAAAGTCTTCAGTGAAGTCATCTTCCCTATATTGGGAGGTAAACTTGATAGGTTCAAGCAGTTATATAAGGATAGATGTTGTAGAGCACCCAAGCGTATCAAATTTGTAGGCAATTTTATGAGCATCAAACACGTATCTAATTTTAAAATTTGTAAATTCCACAACTCACATATGGATTCGGGAAGTGTTTCAAATGAACCGCCAGAAAGATCCAAGTAACTTAAACACTTCAGATGACCGATTGAAGATGGCACATCAGATAAAGTCACCGTAAGCACATGTAAAGAACGAAATTTGAATACCTTGAATGGAGAATAATACACATCATAATGATATGATCTTGCGTAGGTCCTCAGTGATTTGACGTTACGCATCCAAATTGAATCTACACTAGCTGAAATGTTCTTGTTAACTGAGAGATGACGGATTCTTTCTAATGTGTCAGGCATGTCATCATTTTCTGTAATGCAACACACCTCTTCTGAAATTGATTGAGCGAGATCATGAACAAGATCGTGCATCTTGAAACTTATAATTTTTCCAAATACATCTCTCTCAAAATCTTGAAAAAATGATCTCCAATATAGTTCATTCCACACCTCAGTACCGATATCTTCCCAGTCCAACATTTTATTGGACGAAATAAAGCCATTAGCCATCCAAAGCTCAATTAAGAACTGCTTATTTATTATTTCATCTTTGGGAAATATCGCACAGAAGGCAAAACATTGTCTCAGTTTAACCGGCAAATTCAAGTAACTTAATCTCAACGCAGGCATGACATTATCTTCGTCTTGTGAACTCCATAGTTTGCTTTCCTTCACATAGTGCCACTCTTTTTCCTCTCTTTTAAAGCGCAAGAGACTTCCTAGTGCTATTGCAGCAAGAGGCACCCCCCCACACTTCTTTAGTATCTTCTTTCCTATGACCACAAGCTCTTCCTGTTCTACCTCATTTGGTCCAAAAGCTCTTTCTTTAAACAACTCCCAACAATCTTTGTCGGACAACTTCGATATATCATGCGGAGGTATTGTTCGCATGATTTCTGCTACCATCGCAAGACGAGTGGTGACCAAAATCGAAGAGCCCTTCCCTCCACAAGCCAATACAGATCTCAACTTCTTCCAATTCTCTTGTTTATCATCCCAAACATCATCCAATACAAGCAAAAATCTCTCTCCTTGCAGGAGATCTTGAAGTATTCTTTGTAATGGCTCTAGATCCAAATCATCACATGACTTCTTAGTTGCTGCTTCAATAATCGCTTTAGTCATTCTCTTCAAACTAAAATCTTCTGAAACACACACCCACATTCTCGACTTAAAATGGTTGACCACCCTTTCATGATTGAAGATAAGTTGGGCAAGTGTTGTCTTTCCAAGTCCGCCTAGACCCACAATTGGATAGACGGACAAATCTTCAAAACCAACAGCTTCCTCAACCAAAAAATCTACAATTTTATTCCTATCTTCATCTCTTCCATAGACTTTAGGTTGAGAACTTATTGAGGTTGTTTGGCGCCAGTCAAGGACTCCGCTTCTCTTCTCTCTGACTATCTCGGTCAAATGAAATTTGGTTCTTTCTGCAGCTATTTCATCTAACCTCTCTCGTATGCTCTTCATTTTCTTAGCAATTTTGTAACGGAAAGCAACTTGTTTTGGATTAAGAGAGGATAAGAAAGAGCTTCGTACCTTATCAGTTAGTCCACCCTTGGATCCTTTGTGCTCCAACTCCAGTGCATTGGTGGCACAGTCGTCCAAGATATCATCGAGGACGAAAGCAGCATCTTTAAGCTTAAGCAGCCAATCCTTGATAGCATTGTCAGTGAATTGTTTCTCCTCAGCATCTTGAAGAGTAGCCTTGATCGTAGTGATCAAGCTTGAAAGACTTTTGAAGTCTTTTTTGAAACCAAGAAATAGGCCAAGCTCCTTCTGAATGAGTGAGCTCAAATTGTTAAGGACAATTTCAAGCACAGCTTCAGCCATCTTCAAAGTTGTAACTCGATCTCAAAATGAAGGAATAGGTTTGTTTGTTTGTATGTCTGAGAAATGAAAGTGTGATAGATAGTATCAAGGATTAACAATAAGGATTGTTATATATGGTAGTAAAATGTTTTACGTCCACTAATAATGAATTATTCTCGATTGGAGTTTTGCTTCAAGTTGCTCAAGTGTTTGCTTATTCTTCTTTCGTGGAAATAACCAAATGATAATGATACAGAGTGCAGCTGAGTGTATCCAGTCAACAATGGTCCCACCACTATTAATGCTGAAGTTTTTTCTTTTTCTTCATAGAAGTTTGGTGGAAACAACCAAATGAAAATATATAAGGATTAACAATAAGGATTGGTATATATGGTAGAAAAATGTTTTGTGTCGACTAATAATGAATTATTTTTGGAGTTTTGCTTCAAGTTGCTCAAGTTTTGCTTTGTTTATATGAGTGAGAAGTGAAGCGTGGTAGTATCAACCTTAACAATAAGGATTTGGTATATATGGTCGAAAATTGTTTTGCGTCCACTAATAATGAATTATTTTTGGAGTTTTGCTTCAAGTTGCTCAAGTTTTGCTTTGTTTATATGAGTGAGAAGTGAAGCGTGGTAGTATCAACCGTAACAATAAGGATTTGGTATATATGGTCGAAAATTGTCTTGCGTCCACTAATAATGAATTATTTTTGGAGTTTTGCTTCAAATTGCTCAAGCTTTGCTTTGTTTATATGAGTGAGAAGTGAAGCGTGGTAGTATCAACCGTAACAATAAGGATTTGGTATATATGGTCGAAAATTGTCTTGCGTCCACTAATAATGAATTATTTTTGGAGTTTTGCTTCAAATTGCTCAAGTTTTGCTTTGTTTATATGAGTGAGAAGTGAAGCGTGGTAGTATCAACCGTAACAATAAGGATTTGGTATATATGGTCGAAAATTGTCTTGCGTCCACTAATAATGAATTATTTTTGGAGTTTTGCTTCAAGTTGCTCAAGTTTTGCTTTGTTTATATGAGTGAGAAATGAAGTGTGGTAGTATCAACGTTAACAATAAGGATTTGGTATATATGGTCGAAAATTGTTTTGCGTCCACTAATAATGAATTGTTTTTGGAGTTTTGCTTCAAGTTGCTCAAGTGTTTGCTTGTTCTTCTTTCATGGAAACAACCAAAAGAAGATGAAAGAATGATTTGTTTAAAGTTTTGCGTCAAGTCAATAATGCTGTCTTGATTTTGAATTAATAGTTGCTGAAGTTTCTACTTTTTCTTCTATATGGATGTTTCGTGGAAACACCAGATGCAGATGTTAGGTGAGATAAGAATAATCTTCACTGTGTCCCCGTGAGCTTAGCTCAGTTGGTAAGGACAATGCATAATATATGCAAGGTCTCGGGTTCGAATCCCGGCCACCACAGAAAAAAGAACAATCTTCACTGCAGCCGGAGGTCATAACTAGTTGAATTGTTTTATTATAAGAGTTATTATTAGTTATTATTATTAGTTTAATTAATCTGTAGGTCCCTAAACTATTTGAGAATTTTTAAATAGATCCCTCAACTAAAAAAAGTTGTAATCAAGTTCTTAAACTATTTTATTTTTTTAATCAAGTCCTTCCGTTAAACAACCGTTAGTCAACGGTTAGTCAACATATATCGATATACATCTAATTAAATCCCTAAACTAATTTGTTATTTGTAAATAGGTCCTTGAACAATGAAATCATATGAAAGTTATATATTGACACACACACATTATTATATATTATTCGTTATATTTATTCGATCATTTCAAAATATGCTTGACATATAACCTATATAACCTTAATGGACGAAATAGAAATTTAATATATAACACCTTTAAAATTACCATCTTTGTTATCTTTATTAATAATTTTTTCTATGAGACATTTATTAATAATTCTTTCTTCGCGGTTTGTTTTTCTAAAAACATAATAATATAAGATATGTTATGTATCAAAATGTTAAAGTTATAAGTCAAATTTAATATGAATGGATTTAATAAATATAATGAATAGTACACTACAAATAATTATACTTTTTTTGCTAAGCAAGGAGAAATGACAGACATCAGGAGGCAACACCGACATCCCAACTAGGTTGGCACCCCGGGAAACCTCCATCCTATGCCGCCAAACTCTAAAATTTTATTAAAAAAAGGAAAAAGATATAAAAGAAGAGGTGGGACTAGGCCAAAACCCTCTGAAGTAAAAAAAAAAACAGAAAAAAAGTGCAAACAGACTGCAGCATACTAGGGAAATCTGTAGCTAGGCAAACCAATTCTGCCGCGAAAGAAATCCATATGCAACTCCACCGGAAACGAATCTAACCAAACTGAACCCTGGATGGCATGTCCTATATTTGCTAATCTATCAGCACAACTGTTACCTTCACGATAAATATGGGAGGAAATAATCTGAACTCCAAGGCTACGAGCATTATGCCATCTGTTCCGAAGCAAAAGCGGAACTAAAGAGGGATTGGAAAAAATCATCAAGGCACTCGTTTATTCACTCTCGAACCAGATGTGCCGCCACCCTCGAAGGGCAGCATGTTCCCAAGCAAGAAAACGCACCCAGGAAAGTGCCACCCTCGAAGGGTAAAGATAAAAGCAAGAATTTCAGAGTGGAACACCGAGGCATTGCCAATGTTACAATAAAACGCACCCAGGAAAGTACCTAGGGAGTTCCGAAAGAGTCCCCCAGATGACGCATAACCTGCAATAACAGAACCAACAATATTGACTTTCAACCAAGGAGAGGTGGAAGCCTTCCACAATACCGGAATGATTCCCTTCACGTTATGGCAATGAGTGGAGACCGCAAAAGAGTCCAGAAAAGCTGAACCAAAAGCTTAAGGTGTACATTTTCCAACGGAGGCATTTCCAGACATTGCAATCAAAGTATGTATACGAATTTTTGCCAAATGAATGGAAGCAGAATCAAAAGAAAAACAAATAGTGTTTCTAGACAACCAGATTGTATGCACCGTATGGATCACTGCTGCTAGAAAAACATATGCTTTTTGAGAAGAACACTATGCAGGTATGCAAGAGAAAAGAGAATGGACCGACGCACAATCTATCAAACAATTAAGCTTACCACCTAGCCAAGTCCATGGTTCAGTTGCAAATGGACACTGAAGAAATAAGTGTTCCGAAGATTCATCTATAGTTAAGCAAAAACAACAGACAAAAACAGTTATACATCCACGAGTCCATAGGTTCTCATCCGTGGGCATCTTTCTATGCATTCGCCACCAAAAGGTAAAGGAGTGTGAAGGAGGTATGCAACCTTTCCATATCAAATCCGCCCAAGGCAAGTGAGGAGTTATCGGCCTAAGAAAAGCAACCGCATTCTTAGAAGTTAATTTGCCATCCACCGAGTGAGACCAAACAAGGGTGTCTGGAAGAGGAACCCGTGGCAAAACAATAGTATCTAGACCATCAGTCACCTCATTTACCAATAGAGTCGGGGGATGGTTCCAGACTCCATCAACTATAATTTCCGACACTTTCCCATGGAAACCAACATGAAAATACGGATCAATATGAAATAAATCAACTAAAGGTTCTCCAAGCCAATTGTCAGTCTAAATATAAATATTCTCACCCATTAACACAATCCACAGAGAATTATCAATTACTGTACCAATGTGAATTTTAATACCTGGCCAAACAAAAGATTTGAAAAAAAAATGATGAATAGGTTTCCCATTTGAAAAAAATCGACGTTTGAAGAGAGTTGCCCACGGAGATTTCGAAGAAGGAGATTCTAGGCTAGCTTCAAAATTAAGGACTCATTGATCAAACGAGTATTCTTTAAATCCAGACTACCTTCTGCCCACGGGCGACTGAGGTAATTCCAAGAAATCGTGCAAACTATCCTAGTAAGACATCGCCGCTCCAAATAAAGTTTTTTATCCAAGTGTCTAATGTAACACCCTCCTTTTTATTTAACTATTTTAATTAGTTTTAGAATATATTTATATATTTATATGATGTATATGAGGGATATATGATTTGTTGAGATTAGATGTCTTTTTATAATTTAGTTAATATATTTTGTTGAGCGATATTTTGTTATGTTATATGTTGATATTTACTAGCATAATATATTTGTTAATTGTTATAGATATATATTTGTTATTTGGTGTATTATTATATATTTAGTAGAGGAATATTATTTATTAGAATATGAGGATTATTAGTGTGAGTAAAATTGGAGGTTAGAATAGACAGAAGAATAAGTTGTTGGGCCTAAATAGATTTGGGAAGAATATTTTAGTATTATAAATAGAGAAGCTTAGGTTAGAAAGAGTTTATCAAAAACCGCTTTTTGGTAGGGATGGCAAAGCGGGCCGGCCCGCCCCATTTAGGCCCGCCCCGTCTAAGCCCGCTAAAAACGAGATGAGACGAGCCGAGTCAAATTTTGTGACCGAGTCCAAAATCTCACCCCGCCCCGTTTAATGGCGGGTTTGCGAGTTGGCGGGCCGGCCCGCCAAACAAAAACTTTTTTTTTAATTTTTTTTTACAACTTAATTGTTACAAAAGAACTCTGTTGCTTTTATCGTAAAAAAATATAAAAGAATAGATAGCAAGTAAATTTGTGAAAAACAAAATAATTATCAAATTGTCGAATTCAACATCATAACTAATAGCAAAATAAGGCAAATGCGCAACATAAATAAAAATCATAAAATAAATCCAACAACCAAATCATAAAATTAGTCTCAAAATAAATAAACTCAACAACCAAGATAAATTCAAAAGCATAAAATAAGTCTCAAAATATATCTAACAACCAAAATAAATCAAAAAACATAAAATAAGACTCAAAATAACAAATTGAAACACGAGTTAAGCGGGCCGCCCCGCCACGCCCCGTGCCCGTCCCATTTCCAACGAGTTAAACGGGCCGGCCCGCCTCGCCCCGTGCCCGTCCCATATTTTAACGAGACGAGATGAGCCGAGCCAACTATAGAAAGAGAGTTCATAACTTCAACTCAGCCCGCCAAAAATAGCGGGTCAAACGGGCCGGCCCGGCGGGTTGGACCCGTTTTGCCACCCCTACTTTTTGGAAAAGAGGAGAACAAGAAAGAAGAGAAGAGAAGAGAAAAGTCAAGAGAAGAGGATAAGACCTTAGGAAAGAAGAACGTTGCTGCTGATTCAGGAATTAATCTAAGGTGAGGGTGAGACTATCTTGCATTAATATTAAGTTGTTAAATCATTAGATTACATCTAACAAGTTGGGGAGAGTTTGTGCGAATTTGAGAATTAGGGTTTTGAGAGAGATTTGATGATTAGATGATGAAAACTTGTAGAATTGATGTAGAAATTGTGTACAAACCTTAGATAATCATTAGGATGATAATTAGAATCAATTTTGAGGTTAGCACCATGAGATTAGGTGAAACTTGAAGAAAATCTGCATTCTGCTTGAATTTTGATATTAAAACTGGTATTGATCGGTGCGGAATTGGTCTTAGGTGTAAACACGAAAGTTGTAGGTATGGATGTTAGCTTTCTAGTGCCGTTGGTCTCACGTCAAAACAATTTATAGAACTTGAGTTATGGACAAATTACTGCACGTAGGTCACAGTGAATTTTTATGGACTTTCAGCACAACTTTTCCGAATTTAAAATGAAAACTGGTATTGATAGGTACAGAATTGGTCTTAGGAGTAAACATGAAAGTTTTAGATAATTTTGTTAGCTTTCTAGTGGCTTTAGTTTGAAGTGAAAATGATGTTTGGTATTTGAGTTATGATGAAAATACTACAGGGAGGTCTTAGCGAAATTGTACGGTGACAACATTCCCTGTTTCATGTTTTTACGTTTTGTTCATATGTTTCTGTTTTGAATTGATCCTTGTTGTAAACATGAAAGTTGTTGATATTTGTGATATCTTTCCAGTAGCTTTGGTTTGACATGAAAATATGTTGTGGATAATTTATTATGTGTTTACAAAGATACATAGTGAATTATTGTTGATGTTTAAATACAATGTTATATGAAGTTGTTTATGATTGATGAATATGATGTTTTAAGATGTTGTTTATTATCATTTGATATTGTTATATTATGATATGACATATTTATGTGATCCATATGTTGTCAAGATGCTAAGATGTTAAGATGTTAAGACGTTAAGATGATAAGAGTTGTTAAGTCGTCGAGTCGTTATGAAGTCATCAAGTTGTTAAGATGTTATGTTGTTAAGATGTCAAGATGTTAGGATGTCATAGATGTTCATGAAATTGTCTAAGTTGTTGTTATACCCTAATTTTGGACCTAAAAATACTAGCTCAACTCTTCTTTTCTTGTATTTCAAGACATTTGATATGTCTCTGATCAATTGCATCTTTTACTGCATCTTATTTCAATGTTATTTGCAAAATTCATGAAAAAGGGTATTTTGGTCATTTCCTACATTCAAACTCATTTTAGTCTTTGAAAATTGTTTGAGTCCTTTCAATTGGTTTGTATAAGTACTTGCTTCAATCTCATGACAAATTCTATTTCAAAAATTACATTTGAAGTCACTTTGAGTCAGTTTAGCCCCTAGGGGGGCATTTTAGTCATTTTTAGTATTAAAGCTCTGTTTAATCTCTTAAAATTGTCTCTGAGTCTTTTAATTTTGCTTGTATAAACTCTTGCTTTAATCCCATGTCAAAAACAATTTTAAAATTGCATGTGAGTCGTTTTTAGTCGTTTTAGTCCTTAGGGGCATTTTGGTCTTTTCACACGAAATTTTGGCAGAGAGAGGTTACTTTGAAGTACCTCATTTAAGTAGTTGGTTCATTTTAGTCCTTTTTGTGTTTTTTATTTTTGTTTCACTTTAAGTTTTTTTTTTTCCAATTATCAAATTTTAATTCATTTTTTATATTAGTCCTCAAGTTTTTTAAAAATTGCATTCAAGTCCTTTTTTGTTTCAAATTTATTGTTAAGTTTTTTTACAATTGCAGAGTAGTCCTATTTTGGTCCAGTTCATTTTTTAGTCCTTTTTTTATTTTGCAGATTGGCCTTTTTTTTTTACAATTGCAGAAAGGCCCCAAGTCTAGATTTCAGTCCAAAGTCCAGAGTACGTGGCAAGCACACATTGGCTATCAGGAACACATGTCAAGCTATAAAAGGTCCCAATCTTCACAACCCCATTCAGATTGCGCCAACACATCAAAATCACAGAAACAGATCATAACTTTCTCTCTCTTGACAGTTAGATCAAAAATTCAATAAAGCCAAAGAACATTGTTGAAGTTCATCAAGAACTTCATCAATATTCATCATCATCGAACCCTAACCAATTCAATCCTTCACCAAATTCGTCACTAATTACACAGAATCAACACCAAAATCTAAAGATCGAAGCAAAAACACTATCAATTCAACAAAATCTTTTCGAAATTAGCGAAGTTCTCAGTGATTACTTACGTAATCATCATCATTGAACTGCTTCCATTCTTCTTGCAATTCAAACCCTAGGGCGATCACAAGAAGAAGATTGAGAGAGAGAAGACGAAGAAATCGAAGTTTGAATTCGATCAGTGAAGAAGAAGAGGATCAAGAACTGATTTATTTTCAGTTTCTTTGCAAAACTTACCAGAAGCATCAAGAACACATCCATGATTCAAGTTTTCCGAAGAATCTCGTCTGAAACTCTCATCCAAATCCAGGTAAACATACAAATCCTTCTCGTTTTCACTCTAAATCATCATCGAAGGCTTGAAATTGAAAATAAATGATGAATCGAAGCGAAAACTTCGAAAAGTTTTGAAAAAGATTGAAAACCGAACCCTTAAAATGTAAATTCTCCAAGATTCACCGTTTATTTCATGAATCTAGGTTTATAATCATCATCAACGTTAAAAATAGGTCAAGTTAGGGTTTAGTTTCAAAGAGATTAGAAAAAGATTTGAAACCCTAGAACGTAAGATTCAAGTGTAGATCTGTTCGAATCTAAGCCTTGTTTCAAAAAACGAGTTTCAAAATCATGAAGAGGAGTCAAA
The DNA here is from genome assembly GCF_051527215.1 of Medicago sativa. Lineage (NCBI taxonomy): Eukaryota > Viridiplantae > Streptophyta > Magnoliopsida > Fabales > Fabaceae > Medicago > Medicago sativa. Next base: position 23,884,380 of record NC_140753.1, on the reverse strand, counting down.
GACGAACACAACGACATAAAATTTTTCAGAAAAAGTGTTCAGGTACCGCGGCGCCACCGGCAGCCACCGTACCTCCGTCGTAGTGTTCATCGGAGAAGATGATCGGAGAAGAAGAGAGAAGTGAGAGCTTCTCTCACTAGAATAGGCTTAGAGAGAGAAAGAGAAGTAAGAAATGGACTGGACCGGTCCCTTTGCTTTTTTATAGACCCCTGAACCAGACCGGTCCAGTCCTGGTTCAACTCTGATTCATGTTCAACCGTTTGATCTAGGGTTTTAGGATCCTGGATCAATCCAACGTCCCTGATACGTTTGGATAGTCCAGGATCCATATTCCCTTGGGTTTGGGCCTAGGCTTCCTGTTTTTTTTTCGGTTTTTTGTTTTCTTGCTATATGCACCTGTTTGCTTGCTGTTTGAACCCCTGCATGCTTATTTTTGTACTATAAAATTCCTAAAAAAAAAAAATTCTATGTGTTCTTGATCATTTTCTTGATATTTTTGTGATGTTATTATGTGTTAAATCTTGATTAAAAATGTGTGGTATTTTCTTGTTAATTGTTTATTACTTTTGTTAAAATTTGTGAAGTTTTACATGTTCTTGAGTCTAAAAATCCCTTAAAAATTCTAAAATTTCTCATGTGCATTTCTTGTTAATTTTGTGATATTTTTGTGGTGATTTTGCATGATAAAAATTGATAAAAAATAATGTGACGCTTTTATTGCTATTTTGTGATGTTTTGTATTAAAAAACTTGTGAAAATTTGCTTGATTCTAGTTCCAATTCCTTGATGAGTGTTTGTGATCTATACCATAGGATTTTGTGAAGCTTTGACTACTGGTTGTATGAGCTTTTGCTGCATGTGTGTGAACTTTGCTTAATTGCTTGGTTTGCAAGTTATGTTTGTAAATAAATAGTGCAAATATGTCTAAATTCAATCTAAAAATGTCAAGTTCATCATGTTGTCTTGATCCTCATTCTAAAACCTGAGTTTATGCCTTTAAAAAGTGTGTTGAATTGTGAGGATTATGAGTCATGTGGACCTTGCATTTTGTGGTATGATCTTGACCATATTTTGCATCATTTTTGCTATATTTTTGTGGTAATGTATTTGCTTTTGTTATAGTAATTTTTACTTGCTTTTATTTCTTGACATTGTCATGTTCCACTAACCATTTCATTTCATATTTCATGCATCCCATAAGCTCCTCTCATCTCATATTCATCTCTATTTTTCTTGCAATTTAATTCTTGCCAAGATTTAGCATGTAAGAACTTAGGGACTTTGTAATTTCCTTTTATGCAATTTTTTTTTTTAATTTCTTGCAAAGATCATAGAATGTATCTAGGCCAATGATGTAAAGGACAATGAACTCTAATGATGTACACCGACACAAGCACCGACACATGCACACACATCACATAGATACTTTAGATATATGCTTAGGTTATGCATGTTTAGATGTATGTTTAGGATTGAATGTTTAGATGAATGCCTAGGATTTACACTTAGAAAAAATCATTTTCCAAATAAATATGAACAATATCACTCAAATCATTTTCTAAATAAACCTTGGGATCAAATCCCATTGAATTTTCCCTTTCTCTCCTTAAATAAAATCTTAATGAATTTTAATCATACTTTGACTTTCTTTTGCAATTGACTAATTCCACCTCACTTTTTCCTAAAATCTCATGCCCTTGAGGCCTCTCTCTCTCATTCTTCAAAACCCCATTTTCAAACTTAAAATCAACCAACAAAAACAAAAATATTTTTGGAAGAGAACTACGGTGGATTTGATCCCTTAAAAGGGTACGTAGGCAAGGAATCAAAATTCCTTCAATTCAAATAAAATAAAAATTCAAACACTTCCTTCTCCCTCCAATTCTTGACTTAGTAAACTCTTAGGTGTAAAAATCACTTTTCAAATAGCATTTAAAAATAAAGCGCGCGCGTAGAAAGTAAAGACGGTTCCGATAGGATACTATAGTCGTTATGGGTGCCTAACACCTTCCCGTAGCGAAAACAACTCCCGGACCTCGATTCTCAAGGGTTTTGCTTATTTTTTCCCTTCCCAAGAAAAAGTGAGATATCAAAGGTTAAAAGGTTCAAACGTAATCAATGTTTAACAGCTGGCGACTTCACTGGGGAGATTCGAGAGTTACGCCTAGTCTTTATTTCCACGCTTGCGATTTGTTTTTACTTGTTTCTTTTACTTGTTTTCCTATGTGAATAAATGTTTGATTTCGTGCAAACGTGTGGGGTGAGAATATCAAAAGTCCTACACCCGGGCTGAGTGAACTTAGGATTTAGGAGGGATATAATCGACAATTCATTCCGGGGGTTGCCTCGTGTTTTGGATTATGCGATCAATCCCACATAGCTGAGGCATTTTAGGAGTGATGTTGCCGGCGCGTGTTGTCGCGTTTAGGCACTTTACTTCTAATTGTTCTATGATGCTATGAACCATAGATAACCAAACCCATCCATGGCCATTTTCTAGGATGTAGTGCGGAGGCTAAACCGAGTGTTGTCTCGAATTTTAGTCGTCACACGATACTACACTCAAGTTAGACCTTCTTACGGATAATCATGGAGCGAGTGCATGTCTCGTGGCTCCATGATATACGTCGGAGAGGTTGCAACTTGGGAACCTTTTAGAACCCGGTTACTATTATCCAAAGCCCTAGTTTCACCGGACACCGTGTCCACCCATGACTCCTTGACTTTGAACTTCAACCCACCATGTTTTCTCCGAACTTGAACACAATCATGCATACATGCATACATGCATAAACTTTTTCCATGCATTTTATCGAAGGGCTTAGACAAACTTGAATTTGTAAACATTGTAGGAATGGGGAAGACTAAGTCCTACAAGTTCAAGGAAGTGGATTTGGCTAGTTTGAGAGATTTGGCACTCAAGATCGAGGATCCGACCGGTTTCCGACATTGTTACGGGGCTTTACTTACTATTCTCCAAACTAATGTGGATGAGAAGCTTGTGCACACTCTAGTGCAATTCTATGATCAGGAGTATCGGTGCTTCACTTTTCCCGACTTTCAGTTGGTGCCTACTTTAGAGGCTTATTCTTGCTTGATGGGTCTATCTATTGCTAAGGAGGTACCCTTCGCGGGACTTGAGAATCCTCCTACTTCACTGGTTATTGCTAAAGATCTCTATCTCAAGACCACCGATGTCTCCAAGAATCTTGTCACTAAGGCTCACATCCGAGGGTTCACTTCAAAGTATCTACTTGAGAAAGCCAACCTCAAGACCACTTGTCAGGACACTCTTGAGGCTATTCTTGCACTCCTCATCTATGAGCTTATTCTCTTTCCAAATTTTGATGACTTCGTGGACATGAATGCTATTATGATTTTCCACTCCAAGAATTCGGTTCCTACTTTGCTAGCTGACACATACCATGCTATTCACAATCGATCCGGCAAGGGTCGTGGATACATTCTTTGTTATGTGCCTCTCCTCTATAGGTGGTTTATTTCGCACCTTCCGAAGTCCTTCCATGATAATCCAGAGAATTGGTCTATTTCACAGAGGATCATCGCTCTCACTCCTAATGAAGTGGTTTGGCTCACTCCAGCTTCTAGAGTCAAGGAAATCATCTTCGGTGGTGGGAAGTTTCTTAATGTACCTCTTCTTGGTACCCGAGGTGGAATCAACTATAACTCGGAGCTCACCTTGCGACAATTTGGTTTCCCGATGAAAGATAAGCCCATCAATCTTGCTACATCTCCTTACTTCTTCCATTACTCCAATCTTGCATTCATTGGTCACAAAAGACTTCTCTCGTGCTCATTGCCTCCTGGTTTTTTCCGCCGCAGTCTGAAAAGTGGCTCGTGCTCGCAAGGTTTACCAACCAGATAGAGTTCATCAAAAAAGATTTTACAGGAGAAGAAACATGGCTAACTTTGAAGAAGAAAATGCTCAGCTCTGTGCCGAATTGGCTGCTATGAAAGAAGACTTGGCTAAGGCTCATGACGCTATGTCTACTATGATGGCTGCACAAGAACAACCAGCCACATCTGTTCCAGCTTCTACTGAGGTGATTCCGTATATCCCACTATCTACTGTGATGTCTGATGCTCGGTTTGTTATGCCCAATGGACACCCTTATGGACTCCCAGCTTTCTATGCTCCTAATACTGCGGCCGGTATTTCTGGTACACACTGTTGTTACCGACCCTGTTGTACACACTGTGCAACAGGTAATTGATGTTGATACTCCGCGTGGACAAGATCTTATAATGGAAGCTATGAGGAGACAATTAAGAGAATTAGCTGGAGAACTTCGTGAGGTCAAAGCTAGCCGTGGGAACGGTGTTTCTGCTAAGGCTCGTGATCTATGATTGGTATCCCGATTTGAGGTTCCTAAGAAATTCAAAGTGCCAGATTTTGACAAATACAATGGATCTTCTTGTCCACATAGCCATGTCATTCGGTACGTCCGAAAGATGGCCAACTACGCAGATAATGATGCGTTGATGATCCACTGCTTCCAGGATAACTTGATGGAAGACGCGGCAGACTGGTACACTGGTTTGACCAAAGACAATATCCATACTTTTGAGGAACTCGCTGCTGCTTTTGAAAATCACTATGAGTTTAACACCCTCTTGAAGCCGAATAGGGATTCTCTTAAGTCTTTGTCTCAGAAGTCAGATGAAACATTCTGTGAATTTGCTTAGAGGTGGAGAGGGGCAGCTGCCCGTGTTTCTCCTCGGCTTGATGAGGAAGAACTAACACAGACATTCCTGAAAACTCTGAAGAAGGAATATGTTGAAAGAATGATAGTTTCTGCTCCAAATAATTTCTCCGACATGGTTACTATGGGAACTCATCTAGAGGAGGCTGTCAGAGAAGGTATCATTGTTCTTGAAAAGGGTGAATCTTCAGCTAGCGCACCTAAGAAGTACGGTAATGGCCACCATAAGAAGAAAGAATCCGAAGTAGGGATGGTATCTGGTAACCAGTCTACAGCTGCTGCTCAGTCACCCCTGCCCTACCAATACATGCAGTACTCTCAACATCCTTTCTTCCCGCCATTCTACCAGCAATATCCTATGCCACCGGGCCAACCACCAGTGCCCGTTAATGCCATTGCTCAACAAATACAACAACAGCCTCCTGTCCAACAACAACAGCATCAACAACAGGGTCCTTGGCCCAAGACTTATTTTCCACCAATACCAATGCGGTATGCCGATCTGCTCCCAACTCTACTTGCTAAGGGCCACTGCGTCACCAGACCAGGCAAGCCTCCGCCTACACCATTGCCTCCCAGGTTCCGACAGGATCTCACATGTGAATTCCATCAGGGTGCTCAAGGCCACGATGTTGAAGGTTGCCATGCTCTAAAATATGTTGTGAAGGATTTGATAGACAAAGGACGATTAACTTTTGAAAATAGCGTTCCTCATGTTCTTGACAACCCACTTCCAAATCATGCTGCTGTTAACATGATCGAGGCTTTCGAAAGAGTTCCTTTTCCTAGAGAGACTCCCATGTTGGATGTCCGTAATGTTGCTACTCCCTTGGTGCCACTACATGTCAAACTTTGTCAGGCTTCTTTGTTCAATCATGATCATGCTTCTTGTTCAGAATGTCTTCAAAATCCCATGGGTTGTTGTGTGGTGCAAGGTGATATACAAAGCCTAATGGATGACAAACACTTGATTGCCAGTGATGTTTGTGTAATTGTGCCAGTGTTTCATGATTCTCCCACTGGAAGTATATCCTAGCCAAGGAATGTTGAACCTTTGGTGATCAAACTACTAGGCCCAGTGTCTTATGCTTCTACTAAGGCAATCCCTTACAAGTATGATGCAACCATGATTGAGAATGGAGTGGAAGTGCCTTTAGTATCCCCAGCTATGGTTGATAATGTTGCCGGTGAAATTACAGCTCTAAGAAGCGGAAAAGTCCGCCCACCCTTGTTCCAAAAGAAGATGGTTACACCTGTTGCCACAATAACCCCACCAGTTGCTCCTCCTATTGACAAGAACACCAGCCCATCAGGCCAGTCTATTGAAGAGTCTAATTTGGACGAAATTCTGAGGCTTATTAAAAAGAGCGATTATAAGATTGTTGACCAGCTGTTGCAAACTCCATCAAAAATATCCATCTTGTCTCTGCTCTTGAGCTCAGAAGCTCACAGGAAAGTGTTGATGAAAGTACTGGAACAGGCTTATGTTGATCACGAAGTCTCTGTGGATCAGTTCGATGGAATAGTGGGTAACATTACTGCTTGCAATAACTTGGGGTTTGGTGATGATGAGCTCCCCGAAGCAGGGAAACACCACAACTTGGCTCTGCATATCTCAGTGCACTGTAAGTCTGACATGATATCCAATGTGCTGGTGGACACTGGATCATCCTTAAATGTAATGCCCGAGTCTACACTAAGACAGTTGAATCATCATGGAATTTCTCTGAGGGGAAGTAGCTACCTGGTTAAAGCTTTTGACGGATCTCGTAAAGATGTTCTTTGGGAGGTATATCTACCGATTACCATTGGTCCCGAGACATTTCAGATTACTTTCCAGGTCATGGACATCAATGCCTCTTACAGTTGTCTCCTCGGAAGACCATGGATTCATGACACTGGGGCAGTAACTTCTACTCTGCATCAGAAACTCAAGTTTGTGAAGAATGGTAAGCTTGTCAGTGTACATGGGGAAGAAGCGTATCTGGTTAGCCAAGTGTCATCTTTCTCTTGTGTTAAAGCAGGGTCCGCTGAAGGGACGTCATTTCAAGGCTTGACTGTTGAAGGTGCAGAACCCCGGAGAGCTAGTGCTAGCATGGCTTCATTGAAAGACGCCCAGAAGGCTGTTCAAGAGGGGCAAGCTGCTGGCTGGGGCAAAGTGATACAGATTTTGGAAAATAAGCGTAAAGAGGGCCTTGGATTCTCCCCGACCTCAGGCATTTCAACTGGAACTTTCCACAGTGCTGGGTTTATCAATGCTATTGCTGAAGATGCTGCTGAAAGTAGTTACGTGCCTACATTTGCTGTACCAGGAGGCACTGTGAGAAATTAGGAGGCCATTGATGTTCCTTAAGTCATGCATGCTTCCATGTAATGTGTCTTGTTGCTCATGCTTTTTTTTGTTTTCAAAATAACAATCCTTTCGCTCTGCCCAAGGCGAAAGTGATATCATTGTAAGGGCATGTTTGTTTCGGCATTGCCGTTATCAATAAAAGTTGTCGTCTTTTCCGCGACTCTTTGTTTTTTTTTTTACTTTTTAGTGCCTTTTTCTTGGAAATAATGGTAATGCCAGAAAAAACCAAAACATCTGTATTTTCTTATTAATTTCAAAAATCTGCATGAAAAACATTTTTTCTAAAATCATTCCAATCATATTATGCAGATTGAATCATAATAAACCCGTTGAACACAGTGACCCTATGGTTCCTCTAAATTTTGGATTCCCTGTATATGAAGCTGAAGATGAGGAGGATGATGAAGAGATACCGTATGAGATCACTCGACTGCTTGAGCAAGAAAGAAGAGCCATTCGGCCTCACCAGGAAGAGATTGAGCTTATCAACCTGGGTACTGAAGAGAACAAGCGAGAGATCAAGATTGGTGCTGCACTTAAGCCAGAAGTGAAAAAGAAGATTACTCAGCTTCTCCGTGATTATCCAGATGTCTTTGCATGGTCCTATGAAGATATGCCGGGTCTAGATCCCAAGATTGTGGAACATCGGATACCGACAAGACCTGAATGTCCTCCTATCAAACAGAAATTGAGATGGTCTCGTCCAGACATGGCCCTTAAGATCAAGGCTGAAGTGCAGAAGCAAATTGATGCGGGTTTCCTCATGACAGCTGAATATCCTGTGTGGATTGCCAACATCGTGCCAGTACCAAAGAAAGATGGGAAAGTTCGAATGTGTGTTGATTACAGAGATCTGAATAAAGCCAGTCCGAAAGATAACTTCCCATTACCTCACATTGATGTTCTTGTTGACAGTACTGCTCAGTCTAAAGTGTTCTCTTTTATGGATGGTTTCTCTGGCTATAACCAGATACGGATGTCTACTGAAGATAGAGAAAAGACGTCCTTCATTACTCCATGGGCAACATTCTGTTATAAAGTGATGCCGTTTGGCTTGATAAATGCCGGTGCTACCTATCAGAGGGGCATGACAACTCTGTTTCACGATATGATTCACAAAGAGATCGAAGTATATGTTGATGACATGATTGTGAAATCAAGTGATGAAGAGCAGCATATTGTGTATTTGAAAAAGATGTTTGAAAGACTAAGAAAGTACAAGCTGTGGTTGAATCCTAACAAGTGCACATTTGGCGTAAGATCTGGAAAGTTGTTAGGCTTCATTGTCAGTCAAAGAGGCATTGAAGTTGATCCTGACAAAGTCCGAGCCATTAGAGAGATGTCGGCCCCTCAAACTGAAAAACAAGTCAGAGGTTTCCTCGGACGTCTGAATTACATTTCAAGATTCATATCTCACATGACTACTACCTGCGGACCAATTTTCAAATTGCTCAGAAAGAATCAGCCTGTTGTATGGAATGATGAATGTCAGGAAGCTTTTGATAGAAGCTTTTGATAGCATTAAAGAATACTTGTTGGATTCACCTATCCTTGTCCCGCCAGTGGAAGGAAGACCTTTGATTATGTATCTGTCAGTGTTAGATGATTCCGTGGGTTGTGTTCTCGGTCAACAAGACGAGACTGGAAAGAAAGAACATGTTATCTACTATCTGAGCAAGAAATTCACTGACTGTGAGACTCGGTATACAATGCTTGAAAAGACTTGTTGTGCTTTAGCTTGGGCTGCCAAACGCCTGCGTCATTATATGGTGAATCATACAACTTGGTTGATATCCCGAATGGATCCAATCAAGTACATCTTTGAGAAGCCTGCTGTTACTGGAAAGATCATGCGTTGGCAAATGTTGTTGTCTGAATATGATATTGTGTACAAAGCTCAGAAAGCAATCAAAGGAAGCATCCTTGCTGAGCATCTTGCTTGTCAACCTCTCGATGATTACCAGCCAATCAAGTTTGAATTCCCTGATGAAGAGATCATGTATCTGAAAGCAAAAGACTGTGAAGAACCACTGATCAGTGAAGGGCCAGATCCCAATAGCAAGTGGGGACTGGTGTTTGATGGTGCTGTTAATGCTTATGGTAAAGGAATTGGGGCCATCATTGTAACTCCGCAGGGGCACCACATTCCTTTCACTGCTCGAATAACCTTTGAATGCACGAACAACATAGCTGAATATGAAGCATGCATCTTGGGCATTGAAGAAGCCATTGATATGAGAATTAAGCACCTTGACATCTATGGAGATTCGGCACTTGTTATTAATCAGATAAAGGGTGAATGGGAGACTCATCATGAGAAGCTGATCCCTTACCGTGACTATGCAAGGCGTCTGTTGACATACTTTACCAAGGTTGAGCTGCACCACATCCCTCGGGATGAAAACCAGATGGTTGACGCTCTTGCTACTTTGTCTTCCATGTTTCGTGTCAATCACTGGAATGAAGTGCCTGTAATCAAGGTCCAGCGTCTGGATAGACCCGCACATGTGTTCACTATATAAAATGTGCTAGATCCAACTGATGAAGGTGTGAATGATAGAAAACCTTGGTATTATAACATCAAACAGTTCTTGCGGAATCATGAATATCCATCTGGTGCTTCCAACAGGGATAAAAATACCTTGAGGAGATGGGCTAGTAGGTTCCTTCTGGACGGAGAAATCCTATACAAAAGGAACTATGACATGGTCTTGTTGAGATGTGTTGACAAACAAGAAGCTGAGAAATTGATGCACGATGTACATGACGACACCTTTGGGACCCATGCTACGGGTCACACTATGTCAAGAAAACTGTTAAGAGCCGGCTATTACTGGATAACTACGGAGCGTGACTGCCACAAACATGCCAAAAGATGCCACAAATGTCAAATTTATGCTGATAAGATTCATGTGCCTCCACATGCTCTCAATGTTATCTCTTCCCCATGGCCTTTCTTTATGTGGGGCATTGATATGATCGAAAGAATCGAGCCAAAAGCTTCCAATGGACATCGTTTCATTCTAGTGGCAATTGATTATTTCACCAAGTGGGTTGAAGCTGCTTCCTATGCAAACGTGACCAAGCAAGTGGTAGTAAAGTTTATCAAAAATAACATCATCTGTCGATATGGTGTTCCTAACAAAATCATCACTGACAATGGTTCCAATCTGAACAATAGCATGATGCAAGCTTTATGTGAAGAATTCAAAATTGAACATCATAACTCTTCTCCTTATAGACCTCAGATGAATGATGCAGTCGAGGCCGCTAACAAGAACATCAAGAAGATTTTTCAGAAGATGGTCACTACTTACAAAGACTGGCATGAGATGCTACCTTTTGCCTTGCATGGTTACCGTACTACGGTGCGCAGTTCAACCGGGGCAACTCCTTTCTCTTTGGTGTATGGCATAGAAGCAGTTCTCCCTCTGGAAGTGGAGATTCCATCTCTTCGAGTGATCATGGAAGCAAAACTAACTGAGGCTGAATGGTGTCAAAGTCGGTATGATCAGTTGAATTTGATTGAAGAGAAACGTATGGATGCTATGGCTCATGGACAGTTGTATCAAGTGCGGATGAAGAATGCTTTTGACAAGAAAGTCCGACCTCGAGAATTCAAGGAAGGCGAACTTGTATTAAAAAGAAGGATAAGTCAGCAACCCGACCCAAGGGGCAAGTGGACACCTAACTATGAAGGTCCTTATGTTGTCAAGAAGGCTTTCTCTGGTGGTGCTTTGATTCTTACACACATGGATGGTGTTGAACTCCCAAATCCTGTTAATGCCGATATAGTCAAGAAATACTTTGTCTAGAAAGAAAAGAACAGCGTGGTAGGTCGAAAACCCGAAAGGGCGGCCTAGGCAAAAATGCGCTTCCCGGTGGATCGAAAACCCGAAAGGGCGATCCAGGCAAAAGTTAGGGACAAAAAAAATGAATATGAAAAAGCTCGCTGAGGTTGTACGCAACTCAGGCAAGAATGAGCGCCTCGATGGGCCGAAAACCCGAAAGGGCGGTTCATGCAAAAATGAGGTTGACAATAAAACACGAGTAACTATATCTGGCAAACCACCATCACCCCTTGGGGCATCTGCAGCTGTCAATAATCGTCTTCATCAGAAGCTTCTGTACTTGTGAATTCAAAATTTCTATGAAATGTAGCGGTCATCGTGTTCAATGTACCACCAACCAATAAAATTATCATTTTCCAAGCTTTGTAAATCCGTGAAGTCATGCCCTTGGCTGACTCTCACTCTTCTACATCAATTTGAGCTTGTGCTATTGTTTGAAACTCTATTTTTTCTCTCTATTTTAAATGCTATATACAAAATATTTCCTTTCTATTTGATAATGTCAATGTGTGAAACAAACATTTTTGAAAATTGAAAAATCTTTTCCTGTCTATTTTGAAAACAAACCTGAGCAATAAGGTGCATTCCGGTGAAATATGCATGAATAAATGTATATCAATGTCTATTCCAATACATGTCACAAGCATGTTGTTCCCCAGGATGATTTGTGGTCAATGGCAAGAATGAAAAAACAGAATGAAAGTAAAAAAAATGATGAAATGAACAAGAAAATAAAAGCTCGCTAAGTTGAAAACCCGAAAGGGCGGCTTAGGCAAAAATGAGCACCCCGCTGATTGACAACCTATGAAGGCAATTCAGGCAAAAATGGGGCAACGAAAAGAATTTAGTTCCCGGTGAATCGAAAACCCGAAAGGGCGGTTCAAGCAAAAATGGGATTGAAAAATGAAAGAATGAAATATTGAAAAGCATTGACCGCAGATGCGAATATCCAATGATTACCCAGCACTGACACGCCTAACAAACGTCGACCTGTATCCAAGAATCTTCCAAGGGTCCCTCCTCTACAAGTTTTATTGCCCTCAGCCATGGTTTTGATACGTCTTCCAACGACGGTCTCTCCAAAGAGGATTTCCATGTGAATATGTTATAGCACGAGCCACTACGTGCCCAATCTTCCAATGTTTTGTCTGTCTCTGTGAAACTTCTCTGTCAAACTACAAACCAATCATGCATTTCAAGCATTCATACATGCATAATCATGCATTTTATGTGCTCATACATTTAATAATCATGTTATACCATACATACATGTTGCATTCCCAATCTTCACTTTCAAATTCAACCCAATCTTCACTTCCAATTCAGTTCAACCTCCACTTTCAAATTGAACTCAATCTCCAATTTCAATCCAATCTCAAATTTCAATTCAATTCAATTTCAACTGTCAGATTCAATTCAATCTCAACTTTCAATCCAATCTCAATGTCAATTTAACTCAGTTTCAATTTCCAATTCAACTCAACCTCAATCTCCAATTCAATTCAATTTCAACTCTCAATTCAATGTCTATGCCTATGTCTCTGATTAATTTCAATTTCCAATCCCTCTTTCAATCTCAAACTTTCAATTCAATGTCTTTGTCAATGTTAATCCACTCTCAATTTGTTTTTGGGCCAACAATAGTGGTCATGTCTATTTTCAAATCAAATCAATGTCAACTTACTCTCAATTTGTATCCTTCCAAATCAAACTTCCAATTTATGTCTTGTTATCGGTCAAGTGGCTAGTTCGATCCAAAGAACAGCTTGTACCTGCTTATACGCCTATGTTTCCGGTCAAACGGCAAGTTTGATCCAAAGAACAGTTTGTACCCTTTGCTTATGTTTTGTTAACGGTCAAACGACAAGTTCGATCCAAAGAACAGTTTGCACCAACTTACATGTTGTGATATTGATCAAGCCGCAAGTTCGATCCAAAGAACAGCTTGTATCATCCCTTTTGTCTATGCCTCCAGGTCAAATAGCAAGTTCGATCCAAAGAGCAGTTTGTACCTGCCTATCTGTTTGAATTTTCAGTCAAGTGACAAGTTCGATCCAAAGAACAGCTTGTATCTTCCTATATGACTACGTCTCCGGTCAAGTGCCAAGTTCGATCCAAAGAACAGCTTGTACCTGCCTTGTACTTCTATTCCCGGTCAAGTAGCAAGTTCGATCCAAGGAACAGCTTGTACCCATCTCTTGTTTGTATCTCTCGGTCAAGTGGCAAGTTCGATCCAAAGAACAGCTCGTACCTATCTTTTGTCCCCTGGTTTGTCTACCCTGTCAATGCCTACCTAAATCCCCAGTGATATGACATGCTTTGTAGACTCCAGTTCGCTTGTCTTGCATTCATAATCAAAATGCTGCATGGCATGCATATTTTGAAAATCTGAGAACGTATTTTTACGTCCAAAAACAGTGCAAATGTCAATATTTAAGTATCTTCGTCCCGTCAAGTCAAAGACTTCGTCTCTTGACTCTCCGGACAAAGAAACTTAAATAGGGGCAGCTGTTATACCCTAATTTTGGACCTAAAAATACTAGCTCAACTCTTCTTTTCTTGTATTTCAAGACATTTGATATGTCTCTGATCAATTGCATCTTTTACTGCATCTTATTTCAATGTTATTTGCAAAATTCATGAAAAAGGGTATTTTGGTCATTTCCTACATTCAAACTCATTTTAGTCTTTGAAAATTGTTTGAGTCCTTTCAATTGGTTTGTATAAGTACTTGCTTCAATCTCATGACAAAATCTATTTCAAAAATTACATTTGAAGTCACTTTGAGTCAGTTTAGCCCCTAGGGGGCATTTTAGTCATTTTTAGTATTAAAGCTCTGTTTAATCTCTTAAAATTGTCTCTGAGTCTTTTAATTTTGCTTGTATAAACTCTTGCTTTAATCCCATGTCAAAAACCATTTTAAAATTGCATGTGAGTCGTTTTGAGTCGTTTTAGTCCCTAGGGGCATTTTGGTCTTTTCACACGAAATTTTGGCAGAGAGAGGTTACTTTGAAGTACCTCATTGAAGTAGTTGGTTCATTTTAGTCCTTTTTGTGTTTTTTATTTTTGTTTCACTTTAAGTTTTTTTTCCAATTATCAAATTTTAATTCATTTTTTATATTAGTCCTCAAGTTTTTTAAAAATTGCATTCAAGTCCTTTTTTGTTTCAAATTTATTTTTAAGTTTTTGTACAATTGCAGAGTAGTCCTATTTTGGTCCAGTTCATTTTTTAGTCCTTTTTTTATTTTGCAGATTGGCCTTTTTTTTTTTTACAATTGCAGAAAGGCCCCAAGTCCAGATTTCAGTCCAAAGTCCAGAGTACGTGGCAAGCACACATTGGCTATCAGGAACACATGTCAAGCTATAAAAGGTCCCAATCATCACAACCCCATTCAGATTGCGCAAACACATCAAAATCACAGAAACAGATCATAACTTTCTCTCTCTTGACAGTTAGATCAAAAATTCAACAAAGCCAAAGAACATTGTTGAAGTTCATCAAGAACTTCATCAATATTCATCATCACCGAACCCTAACCAATTCAATCCTTCACCAAATTCGTCACTAATTACACAGAATCAACACCAAAATCTAAAGATCGAAGCAAAAACACTATCAATTCAACAAAATCTTTTCGAAATTAGCGAAGTTCTTAGTGATTACTTACGTAATCATCATCATTGAACTGCTTCCTTTCTTCTTGCAATTCAAACCCTAGGGCGATCACAAGAAGAAGATTGAGAGAGAGAAGACGAAGAAATCAAAGTTTGAATTCGATCAGTGAAGAAGAAAAGGATCAAGAACTGATTTATTTTCAGTTTCTTTGCAAAACTTACCAGAAGCATCACACATCCAGGATTCAAGTTTTCCGAAGAATCTCGTCTGAAACTCTCATCCAAATCCAGGTAAACATACAAATCCTTCTCGTTTTCACTCTAAATCATCATCGAAGGCTTGAAATTGAAAATAAACGGTGAATCGAAGCGAAAACTTCGAAAAGTTTTGAAAAAGATTGAAAACCGAACCCTAAAAATGTAAATTCTCCAAGATTCACCGTTTATTTCATGAATCCAGGTTTATAATCATCATCAGCGTAAAAAATAGGTCAAGTTAGGGTTTAGTTTCAAAGAGATTAGAAAAAGATTTGAAACCCTAGAACGTAAGATTCAAGTGTAGATCTGTTCGAATCTAAGCCTTGTTTCAAAAAACGAGTTTCAAAATCATGAAGAGGAGTCAAAGACGAACACAACGACATAAAATTTTTCAGAAAAAGTGTTCAGGTACGGCGGCGCCACCGGCGGCCACCGTACCTCCGTCGTAGTGTTCATCGGAGAAGATGATCGGAAAAGAAGAGAGAAGTGAGAGCTTCTCTCACTAGAATAGGCTTAGAGAGAGAAAGAGAAGTAAGAAATGGACTGGACCGGTCCCTTTGCTTTTTTATAGACCCCTGAACCAGACCGGTCCAGTCCTGGTTCAACTCAAATTCATGTTCAACCGTTTGATCTAGGGTTTTAGGATCCTGGATCAATCCAATGTCCCTGATACGTTTGGATAGTCCAGGATCCATATTCCCTTGGGTTTGGGCCTAGGCTTCCTGTTTTTTTTTTTCGTTTTTTTGTTTTCTTGCTATATGCACCTGTTTGCTTGCTGTTTGAACCCCTGCATGCTTATTTTTGTACTATAAAATTCCTAAAAAAAATTTCTATGTGTTCTTGATCATTTTCTTGATATTTTTGTGATGTTATTATGTGTTAAATCTTGATTAAAAATGTGTGGTATTTTCTTGTTAATTGTTTATTACTTTTGTTAAAATTTGTGAAGTTTTACATGTTCTTGAGTCTAAAAATCCCTTAAAAATTCTAAAAATTTTGTGATATTTTTGTGGTGATTTTGCATGATAAAAATTGATAAAAAATAATGTGACGATTTTATTGCTATTTTGTGATGTTTTGTATTAAAAAACTTGTGAAAAGTTGCTTGATTCTAGTTCCAATTCCTTGATGAGTGTTTGTGATCTATACCATAGGATTTTGTGAAGCTTTGACTACTGGTTGTATGAGCTTTTGCTGCATGTGTGTGAACTTTGCTTAATTGCTTGGTTTGCAAGTTATGTTTGTAAATAAATAGTGCAAATATGTCTAAATTCAATCTAAAAATGTCAAGTTCATCATGTTATCTTGATCCTCATTCTAAAACCTGAGTTTATGCCTTTAAAAAGTGTGTTGAATTGTGAGGATTATGAGTCATGTGGACCTTGCATTTTTGGTATGATCTTGGCCATATTTTGCATCATTTTTGCTATATTTTTGTGGTAATGTATTTGCTTTTGTTATAGTAATTTTTACTTGCTTTTATTTCTTGACATTGTCATGTTCCACTAACCATTTCATTTCATATTTCATGCATCCCATAAGCTCCTCTCATCTCATATTCATCTCTATTTTTCTTGCAATTTAATTCTTGCCAAGATTTAGCATGTAAGAACTTAGGGACTTTGTAATTTCCTTTTATGCAATTTTTTTTTTAATTTCTTGAAAAGATCATAGAATGTATCTAGGCCAATGATGTAAAGGGCAATGGACTCTAATGATGTACACCGACACAAGCACCGACACATGCACACACATCACATAGATACTTTAGATATATGCTTAGGTTATGCATGTTTAGATGTATGTTTAGGATTGAATGTTTAGATGAATGCCTATGATTTACACTTAGAAAAAATCATTTTCCAAATAAATATGAACAATATCACTCAAATCATTTTCTAAATAAACCTTGGGATCAAATCCCATTGAATTTTCCCTTTCTCTCCTTAAATAAAATCTTAATGAATTTTAATCATACTTTGACTTTCTTTTGCAATTGACTAATTCCACCTCACTTTTTCCTAAAATCTCATGCCCTTGAGGCCTCTCTCTCTCATTCTTCAAAACCCCATTTTCAAACTTAAAATCAACCAACAAAAACAAAAATATTTTTGGAAGAGAACTACGGTGGATTTGATCCCTTAAAAGGGTACGTAGGCAAGGAATCAAAATTCCTTCAATTCAAATAAAATAAAAATTCAAACACTTCCTTCTCCCTCCAATTCTTGACTTAGTAAACTCTTAGGTGTAAAAATCACTTTTCAAATAGCATTTAAAAATAAAGCGCGCGTGTAGAAAGTAAAGACGGTTCCTATAGGATACTATAGTCGTTATGGGTGCCTAACACCTTCCCGTAGCGAAAACAACTCCCGGACCTCGATTCTCAAGGGTTTTGCTTATTTTTTCCCTTCCCAAGAAAAAGTGAGATATCAAAGGTTAAAAGGTTCAAACGTAATCAATGTTTGACACCCGAAAACCAAGATAAAACAGTTGTACGAAAGTTATGTCGTTGCATTAGAGTTGTGTCGTTGCATAGTCAGAGATGGGGGCTTAATGCCCGACAGGTCCTTTATGACCTTAGAGATGGGGGCTCAATGCCCGACAGGTCCTTTATGACCTTAGAGATGGGGGCTTAATGCCCTGGTGGTACCACATGCATAATGAAGATGTCTAAGATGATTTAAGATGATTTGAGAAGTAGAAGTTGCATAGTCGAGTCGAAGTTGTTAAGATGTCAAGTTGATAAGTTATTAATGAAGTGTTATGATGAATGAAGACGAATGATTTATGATATGAGTTATAATTATGTTGATATATGAAGTTGATTACGAATTTGATTATGAAGTTGTTTTCGGTAATGCTATGTTTTGATAATAATACTTATGTGAAATTACATGATGATGCTTATGATTATATTTGATATTAGGTGTTGATGCTTATAAATAATGTTTGATGAAATGTGGTGACGTTTGTGATTAATATTGATGTTATGTGATGATTGTTGGAGACTATGTTATATGATGATGTTAAGATTAGTAATTGATAATATATGAAAATGTTTATGATTAGTATTAAGATAGTTTTACGACCAATATAAGAAGATTAATGACACTAGTTAAGGAAGTTTAAGTTGTTAGATATGATTAATGAATTATAAGATGTTTAAGTAGTTGAATGTACTTTATATGATTTATATGTTTAATATTATTGTTTGAGAAATCTCACCCCTCTGCATGGAAATGTTTCTCTTCGTATGGGTAACTTGCAGGTAACCAGGATTAGTTGCGGTCGTGAGTGGACTCCTCACAAGTGTGTCTTAGGTGCTCTGATACGTAACGGGATGGGATTATGTCTTCTATTTCTATTCCTTACATATTACTTATGGATTTTTATGAATAAATGTTGAACAAGACTTGAGATTTTTATGATGAGGCCTGCGTGCTAAAGACTTTTTATGTTGAATGAACTAATTCCGCTGCGAAGTTTTGAATTACTTATGTTAAATGATTTTGAAGAATAAATTGCTATTTATTCAGTTTATGAATTTTTAAGAAGTGTAGCATTCCGTTAAAGTTGAATTACTCTGATTTTTAATTATGAAATTTTTACGTTGGGAAAACGGGGTGTTACATCTAACAACCGAAGTAACCTTCGCGGCCACATATAGACATGGAAAGAGTAGACTAACATGCCATAAATAATAAATTTAACAAGCTGAACACGACCCATGATTGATAAAAGAGAGCCCTTCCAAGTAGCAAGCTTCATTTTGATCATGTCTGTAATCATTTGAAAATGAACAACCTTTTTCTTTCCATGAAAAATATGACACCCCAAATAAAGGAAAGGGACTATTCCCACGTTAAATCCCAAAATAGGACACCCTAAATCAGGATACGCGTAGCAGTCATAGCACCAGTGTAGAAACAACTCTTGGCATTATTAATATTTTGT
Source organism: Medicago sativa (assembly GCF_051527215.1). Taxonomy (NCBI): domain Eukaryota; kingdom Viridiplantae; phylum Streptophyta; class Magnoliopsida; order Fabales; family Fabaceae; genus Medicago; species Medicago sativa. Next base: position 23,865,625 of record NC_140753.1, on the reverse strand, counting down.
TTGGAAACCTCCGAATATTTATGAAAAATATTTAGAAGCCCTCGGATATTACGCTTTGTTCATGTACAAAAAATCATAAGATCATCAACATAGAAAATATGGGTGGGAAAGATACCCCACGACAATATGATATAGGAGTGTGTTGTCCTGCTGACGCTGCCATGGAAAGAGCCCGACTGAGAACCTCCTCAGCTAGACAAAACAGAAGAGGAGACAGTGGATCACCCTGACGAACTCCTCAAGAACAAGAGAAAAAAATCAGCAGCCTTGCCATTCACAAGCACAGATAAACGAGCTGATTGCAAAATCACCAAAATCCAGTGCTCAAAGATATGATCAAAATCGAACCTCTTTAGCACCGCAATTAGGAAAGTCCAGTACAAAGTATCAAAAGCCTTGGCGATATCAACTTTCAGAGCTACATTACCCCCATATTGACGCTTCTCAAGTAAATTAATAGCTTCAGATGCCAGAATTACGCACTCAGAAATATTCTGATCCCGAATGAACCCGCATTTCTCAATATATATAATCCGCGTAGTGATAGTTGCCAACCTATCTGCAATAATTTTAGTGACAATTTTGAACTGAAAATTTGCAAGAGCTATAGGGCGGTAATCTCCCATAACCTTCGCCCCTGGAACCTTTGGAATTAACACAATAAAATTATTATTAATATTAGGATCTAGCACACCGGAAGTAAAAAAAGCTTGTACTGACTGTATCACATTTGTACTAAAAATATCCCAATAGGTTTGGTAGAAATGGTCACCAAAGCCATCAGGACCCGGTGCCCCGTCTCCATTAAGAGAAAACATCGCATCTTTGATCTCATCACGTTGAGGAATTCGCAACAGCATACGATTATCATCAACAGACACATGAGAAGGAATAGTTTCATCAACCAAGTCATTTTGAATGCAATTATTATCAACACTAAAGATGGACTGAAAATAATTAATTATGTGCACCTTAATGGCAGAAGGATCAGTAATAACCTCATCACCATCTTGCAAGTATGAGATGGAATTTGTTGCTGCCCGAACTTTTGATCCTCTGTGAAAATATGCCATATTTCTATCACCATCAATAAATTTTTGGTCTCTAGCTTTTTCTTTCCAAAGGTCCTCTTGATGGTTGAAGGCCTTGGTTAGAAGAAGTTGTACCTGAAGGTCCTGAGCATATAACTAGTCCGAAAAACCGTTACTGTCAATAAGTTGTTGTATACGGTTAACTTCGTCCACCACCAAACGAACCTGTCTGTCAACATCTCCAAAAACCGTACGATTCCAATGCTTTAAAACTTGTTTCATGTATCTAAGTTTTGCTTGTAGTCGAGCCATCCCGTGACCTCGAATTTTTTTTGTCCAATTTTCCATTACAAGCCTCCGGCAGTCTTCATGAGTAGTCCAAGTTTTAAATTTTTTGAAAGTCCCCACCCTTCTCATATTAGAAACATCTACAGACAAAAGAAGTGGATGATGGTCCGATTGATGGCGCACTAAAGCAGAACAGGAGGTGTTGCGCCAAAAATTAATCCAATCCTCATTACATATAGCCCTATCAAGACAGAGAGCTACATTATCCGAACCAAACCGACCATTAGACCAAGAATAAAAAGCACCCAAAGTAGGAAGATGATTTAAGAGATTAGCATTCATCCAATTTAGAACATCCACACATGATAATGGAGGAGGAGGTCGACGACCACGCTTCTCATGAGCACCCAAGACGGCATTAAAATATCCAATAATAACCAAGGTCCTTGAAAGCACCCTTGCAGATTAGTTAAGGCATCCCAAAGTTGACGACGTTTCAAATAATATATGCTAGCATAAACCGCGGCAATATAAACAGTTGACTGATGACAAGAAATTTCTAAAGCTATGCATTGATCAGACACAAACAGAACTTCGGTAGAAACTTCATTGCCCCAAAGAGCCCAAAGATTCGGCAGCAAATTTTCTCTAACATTCATACAATATTTCAACACCCCAATACTAGCCCAATACCAAGAAGGAACATGTTCAAAAGAAATCATCGGCTCCACAATAGAAATAAGTAACGGCTTATGAGATAGAAATAAATTTTTTAAAGCAATTTTATTATCAAAATCGCCAATATCTCAGACATTCCAGAAGAGGAAATTCATTGAGCATTAGGTGGGGGGCTACCCTTTGCACGGGTGTTATACGACGCTTTTCCTAGCACTTGTTTTTTCATTGATTGTTGTTGCTTCTTGGAAAGAACTTGCGTGAATCCTTCGTCTGCCGTTCGTTGGTCGTATTCACGAATTCTAGCCAATAAATCTAAGTCGCTTTGAACATTCTTGGAGATCTGAACCTCACGTTGCTGAGCAGGTGTAACTCAGTCTGTCTCATTCAAAGTCGCAACATTTATTTCAACACTGGCAATAGCTTCTGTGTTGTACACCACTTCTTGGTTGTCAAGGGGCATTGATGGTGCAGCTTGCTCCCTATCCGTAACAGTAATTTCAGCGTCATTATTGCCTTGCACATCATCGTGTTCTTCAGCTGCAATGAAAGTCTCTTGATCATCATCCTGAGTTTGAGTTTGTTCAACTTCCTGTGACTGCATTTCAACTGGCACAACTGCAGCGACTTTCTCTAAGACATGAACTGATGTGCGTGGTAACCAAGCCTGGGGAATATCCGCTTCAACATTCTGAAATTCAATACTAAAAATCGAGTTATCCTTGTTAGCTTGCTGGACTGTGCATGCATCTGCATTAATATCAGGGATGGATTCATCAGTAGAATGGTTCTCCTCCTGCTTGGTTGTGGTGTCAGCTTTATTTTGGACCTGTGTTACATCAACCTGGGAAACTGGACTGTTAGAAACAACATGCTGGATCACCGGAGCTTCGAAAGCCTTGGAAGATTCTATGCCATTAGGATTGTCTTTGGGCCACCATTTTTTGAGTTTGTTGCTTCTGATAAATGATAGCCTTCTTCTGTTTATCAATCACATGATTATCTTGGGTGGGGTGAAGCCACCGACAGTTTTCAATATGGTGTCCAATGTTCTTACAATGAGAACAAAATGTCGGCAATCTTTCATATGTAACATCAATTGCAAAAGAGAACCCTTCCCTCAATCATTATCTCATGGAAGAGTTGTTGTGACAGGTCCATATCGACCAAAATCCGCGCATAGTGTCCGAAAACACGGTTTTGCGTGGTTGAGTCAATGAGTAGGGGCGTGCCAATTGCACTCGCAATCTCCCGTAATGTGCGGTCCATCCAATATTCTTGAGGCAGCTCCTGCAATCTAATCCAAACATGGGCGTGTGTTTGGCGTTGTGTTCGCGCACTAAAATCCTTGGACAATTCAAAAAGACGAAGTAAACTAGGTTGCATTTCAACGTACCTTTGGCCCAGACAGTCCGCAAATCCTCATAAGAAGCAAAAGTGAATTCGAAATAACCTCTGCCTAGTGGTGTCATCTTCTATGGTCCAATGTTTGTCTCCTTTGTTCAGTACCAGTCGTCCGCGTAGATTACGCTTGCAGATGTCAACTCCCCGTGCATAGGTGTCTTCAGATATTTGAATGCAAAGCGTCTCGCCACAGATAACCGACTGCGGTAGTGGCTTGGAGTTGTCTGAGTTAGTCACGACCACAAGAGCCTGCACAAAGGTTCTTGCTTGTGGAGTTTTATTCATGCCTGCAATCGCGACTGAAGGAGTGGGAGGTTACACCCGGGAGGTCAGCCCAGATTGCCAATCAAAAGCCATGGCGGGGCTGTTGGTGGTGATAGGGTGCAAAACAGCGGTTCAAAGGCGTGATGTAGGTTGTAGAATATGATTGCGATCAGATCTGTAGGAGGAACCCTAGCAGAGTAAACCGCGATCTCAAAATTATATATGTGTGTGTAAATCAACTTTCAAGGATTTAACTCTTTCTTTCTTAAAAAAAATGATTTAATAGTTGAGGAACCTAGTTACAAATAACAAATTAGTTTGAGGACTTAATTCCAACTTTTTTTAGTTTAAGTACTTATTTAAAAATTCTCAAAGAGACCTGCAAAATAATTAAACCTACTTTATATTTATATTAGAATAATTAATGGAACTCATCAACGTCTTTGTAAATATTGTTTAGTTGGTATCAAGAATATATTTAATCGTGTAAAAAGTGACTCTTTAATCGTGTAAAAAATAACATGTAATTTAAATTATTAGTCTTTTTGAATGGAAGTTACTTATTATTCCATCTCTTTTAAAATACATGTCGTATTTTGATTATATGTATTATTTATATAATCTATTTTGATCATATTTTTAATTAATATATAAGAACAAATGTTAATATAGAAGATGTTTGATCTGACTCAATGAATATTTTTAAAATATCACCTTTTTATAGCATAAATAATAAGTAATATTATTGATCAAAATTGTGCATTGACATTTGTGAAATGATTGATTGTGATATATACTTCATCCGTTTAAAATTATATGTCTCTTTATAATATTAAGGAATCATTAATGCTTATTTTTCTCCCCTAAAAAAAATTAATGTTAATTTTTCTATAATGCCCTTTACTATTTAATACTTTATCATTTTCCAATTCCTTTAATCTATGTTTTTCATGCTATTAAAGAAATAAATTTTTGTAAAACAACTCACAATTACTCTTTTTTATACAACATTAACTACATTTCTTAATCCATGTGTATTTGTTAGAATGACATATAAAGTGGAATAGATGGAATATTTAATAATGAAGAGAGTAGTTAATCGTTGTGAAAGTCACTAGTACAACTATTCGATACCCGTTTAAAATTATCTAACCAATATTAAAAAAATGTCAAATAGCTCTCGCGGTCCTTTAAATTAGATGTTTATTTTTATTTTTTTTGAAAGAAAATTATAACAAACTACTCCTTTGAGATTTTTTGTTATCAATTGGTCATTTAAGTTTTTTTGTTACAAATTGATCCTTTAAATTATAACAAAAAAATTGACAAACACTCTCATCCATTTTTTCAGCCAACTTCCATAAAAAAAATAAAAAAATGTTTATAAACCATTTAACATTGAGGTGGTAAGTCGAAAAGTACTTATGTCATCAAACATGATTACTTACACACATTTGCTTCTTCTTATTTTTGAATTCAAACCTAATTTTACAGATAAATAGTTCATCAGCAATATTATAAATCAAGTAGTCGATCAATGTTGTTACAAAGACCGAATAACATACATAAACCACTAATAATGATGTCTGGAATTTTAATTAGGCATGATTGGTATAAAATAACGGATAGTTAAAATAACGCACCACTTCATCAACAAGAACGACAATTGATGATTTATTTGCTTTAAATATTTTTCATCCAAAACTTTCTTATGGCTCCTCTCAATAGCATAAACTTTTGACAAAAAATTCCATTCTTTTCTCAGAAGCTAGTGATGTCTAATTATGTTAGGTCTGTATAATAGATTGGAGGGAAATTAATGTAAATGGCTTTGGAGTACAAGCATAATGCATTTATGAAATATTGTTTATCCTTTGAGTTCATACTCTAATTTTTACGCCTTGTTGAAACTCATCTATCACAGTGAGCTCACTGCAGTCGTCCTTGCGATACTGTCCACCTGATCTAAACAAAAACATTACAGATATATTTGGGAAACTTGTGAACATATATAGAGGTATAAGGCTCATATAGCTCCTACAGATTGCTGGTTTTTCGCCTTTTCATTTCGGTAATTCCAAAGCTCATTTATTGTGCAAATGATGTTTGAAAGCATTGGGTGATAACCGAAGATCCTTTAGCTATTACAAGGCTATTTCAGTGATTGAGAAGTTGTCATTTAAAGTTGAAAGTGCGGACCAGATAAAAAACCTTCCGTCAATTGGAAAATCAATGAAGGTCCATGTATGTGAATTCTATGAGTAGACATTTTGTCTGGACTTCGTTGCTTCTTTCTTCTTACATTGCTTATCTACTGGATGTTTGAACGACAATTTTTATATTTAGTTTCTGAATAGTTTCCAATAGTTTTATTGTTCCTCTCTCCTATTAGATCTTCCTCAGCTAAAATGTCAGCTATCTCAAGCGGAATGATATCATTTACCTGTCGTATGATCCTCATAGTCTGATAGAAACATAGGTATTATTAGGTGCCTAAGTCCCGCATCGAGTTGTATGAGATGCTTCACGGAGTACTTATGAATCTAGGCTCTTCAGCCATCATATATTACATAAAATTGTAATACCTTGTATATTCTTGACATTTTAATTGCAATCTTGCTGCCTTATCTTCTTCAATTTGATTCAATTCAAGTATTCAACTATAGGTGCAAACAATATCCTTATTTGGAGAATTATGGGGTATAGGTCCAGCCACAGCACAGAAATTGTACAAGAAAGGACATCGTACATTAGAACGATGATTCACTTACAAATGCACAGAAGTAAGGGTTGAAATACTTTGATGATATCAGGCATCGGATTCCACGCCATGAGGTCTGTCTGGTGGTACATTAAATACACTATTATTTCCCAAAAAATATTATACTTTGATAATATCAGGCATCAATGATTCTCTTTTTGGTTTGAGGAGGATGTTTTGCCAGGGGTGAGCACTACAAAATTTTGGCAAAACTGAGTTTTACGAGTTTTCCATCTTGTCATGAATGTTTGATAAGAATCTGTTGTATGAAATATATCAAAGATTTTTTGAGCAATAATATATAAATGATGATGAATGATTCAAACTATACTAAGAAATCTCCAATCTCAATTTGTCTTGTTTTGAAATCATACTTCACAATTTTTGCAATTTATATTATGTCAACTCTTTAAGATCCCTAGTTTCTAGAATCTCCTGCTTCATGTATTTTAGTTTATGTATTCACATATAGATTGCTGATAATTCTTAAATTACTCATATACACCAGAGTCTTTTTATTTGTTGCTCCTTTGGTCAGAATTGACGCATGCCATTGAAAATACATTTAAGAACTACTTAAAAAGCTCTTCGAAAATACATCTATAATTAAGAACTAACAGGCAGTGGTAGAACTTAGATTATAAGACAATGAAGGGTTACACCACTTGCATGCCTTTACTGTCCACCTTTCACTTTTTCATCCTTTAAAAAATTATCTCTTCACACATATATCTTTTTTAAAACGATCATATTTAAATAGGCACATTCTCAAGAGTTACATGAATGCCTATTTCTGCAATCTCCATATAATTGTTAATCAACTACCTAAAAAAGCTCATGATTTTCGAAGCAAGTTTAAATCAAAATTGGGACATAGCTGACAATAATGGGGGTTTCATATTGATTGAAAGGGAATGAGGAAGAGATACAGCATATGTAAGTGAAATGAACAACTTAATTGTATAAATTTTGTAACATTTTGTTGGTTATGTTCAGGGATTGATCTAGGAATTATATACTATTATAAAATATAAACATTGTATATAAAATAAGGTTAAATTACACTTCTCATCCCTAATGTTTTAAAGTTTCACTTTGGCCTCTTAAGTTTCACTTTTGGAATATCATGTGCAAACCGGAGAGCTTGGTAGCTAGTGTTTTGAAGGCAAGGTATTTTCTACATTCATCCTTTCTTGATTCCAAACTCGGTCATAATCCTAGTTATTCTTTGCGTAGCTTTTGCATAATATTCTTTTGAATGGTTGTAGATGGTGTATATAGGGGATGGTAAGAAAGGAAGAGTCATGCAACATCCTTCGTTGAGGTCAATACAGTTGAGTTGGATGCAATCTCCTCAAAAGCTAGAAGTATTTGATATGGCTGTACATGATTTAATGGTGTAAGGGGAAAGAAAGTGGGAAGAAAACAATATACTGTCCTATATTCCTAAGTGTATTTGTAATCCAATATATCCCCTTAATTGTGGAAGAGCAAAATGACAGCCTTATATTGAAGAAAGAGAGGAATATTGGTGTTTATACAGTGAGGTCTGGGTATTATGTGCATGTCAACAAAGGCGGAAAGACGCAAGGTTCCAGGTGATTTTGGTGGTGTGTGGAGAGAAAAAGTTCCACCAACGGCGAGGGATTTAATTTAGAGATTTCGTAGAGGTTGTCTCCCGACTTGGGATAAGCTAAACGCACGTCATGTTCTATGTACGCTGAAATGTCCCCTTTGCGAGAGACTGAGAATTCCGATTGGCACATTCTTTTTGTATGTCAAGAAAACGCTGATTGTTGGGAAATGACGGGTCTGTCACAAGTGATCCAGGATCGTTTTGGTACCGCAGGAGAAGTATTGCTGGATGTTTGTGCGCTAGAGGCAGAGGACGTGGTTAGTAAGATTCTGTCGTTAATATGAAGTAGTTGACATAGCAGAAGCGAAAAATGTTTGTCATTGCGGCTCAGATGATGCTTGCGGAATGGTTATCAGTTCAGAATGTGCAGCAGAGCAGTCGCGAAACAGTGAGCAGAAATGATACTGTGTCTGGTAATGCAGTGCGCGGTATGATTTGTAATGTTGACATTTCTTAAGAGATGTTTCTCCTTACTCAATGGTCAAGGATGAACTCCAAACAGAAGGTTAAGAAATCCAAATGTCTACCACTTGTGTTATAGTTGGTTATTTTTTGATATTCTGGAGCTCTTGTTATGGTGCTAAACTGTTTTACTATCACAACCATGGAGATGCTGCCATTTAAAATTTTAAGTGCTGAAACGACTAAATAATCTCTGGTCAATTGGAAAATCAGTGAATGGTTCAAGTTGTTGATCCTAAGGATTTTGCAAATTTTCAGTGATTCATCTTTTTGAGAACCTCCAATATGACACTGATCATTCTGTAAATGATCTTTCTAAGTATACATCACTTTTTTTATTCATGTATACTGTGTCCATATATCTTCACAAATGGGAAAGAAAAAGTATAAATAAAGAAAACTTCAATTCACTATCAAAAGGTTTCTCAACTTGGCACAATCATGAGCTTTAATCCGCCAATCTTCGGAAAAATTCTCTGATTTCTTTTGCAAAGGACTTTCATGTCTTCCTCACAGAGAAGCTCCATCAAATCTTATACCAGTGATGGACCCAAAGGAATCATGTTTCTTAATGAAGAAATTAGGAAAATCAAATAGGGTCCTGTATCATCTGGCTGCCATAGATTTTACAATTCGCGTTGTGTCAGCTACAGAAACTTTGGAAGAAACAGTCTTCACTTGCTGAAAATTCCATGTTCACTTTCCATGGCTGCTTTTCCTTTCCAGTAGAGTCTGTTATCACATGAGTTATAGCTGTCATATCAATCACAATATTCCAAGATTCTCATGAATTTTTTTCTCGCATAGATTGAATTTGTGGTTTCACCTGCAAATCAAGAGGTGGTTGAAGGAATGATGGCCAGTAGAAGTGCTTGCAGAGGTGTACCTTCTCTTTTCTGAAAAGAAACAATAAATAAATATCAGTTAGAACAATGTAAATCAAATATTATACAATAAATCTAAACTAGGCCTATGTAAACACAAAAGTTAGAAAGACAGAAGGAGTGTCTCAGACAACGAAAGGAAAGAAGAGATTAAACATTTTGCCACCTAAATGTTCAAATCTGCATGTACTAATTGTCACGAGAAGATTATCAGTAATGGATGAGGATACAAAGAAGGATGCAAATCGCAAGAGTTTCAGTCAAAAAGGACACATTAAACTGCAACACCCTTTGGTAAGAAACTTGTTAGCATATTATAGCCTTAAACAAACTATACATTCAAGTACACATTAAACTGCATGTCAAAAAGGATAATTTGAAGTCAATAAATTTGGTATTCAAAACATATCTTCTAAAGCATCAGTGGGTAATGCAACACAAATGATTATGTTTATTACCTCTATGCAATAGAAGCAGATATTGGAAATTCCATGAGAAGTCCAACCAGAACAGATGAAAGTAAGTCTATCTCCAAAATGTTTGACTTTAAAATCCTGCTACACACATGAGGAAAGCAAAATTGCCAAAAACTGTTGAACTCTTGAAAAATTTTCCTGCATCTCAAGAAAATCGAATTGAACACGAGGATATCAGGGAAATGCCATTAAGGAAACAACAATTATCTAGCAAATAGTAATTTGGAAGGAACGCTGCCAATGCCATTTTCATAAGCATTCATAACAACATGAAGAAAACTACCTTTTTTTGTGTGTGTCAACTCTCAGGGTAAGTATGGTCTGACCAAGAATTGTTCCACCCGAATTCGGATTCTCCCAAACGATTCATACTTTGGTGATTAACAACGTGAGCCCAATTATTTGGTTGAAGAAAACTAGGTTTGTATCCAACCATAAGCCCCAATTTGTTCAAGATGTAGGTAGTATTCAACCAAAGAATTTAAAATACAGAATCTCTAAAAAGAATAGAAAACAACAAGCACTTTACCTTGCATTAGCTCTGAACAAATAAACTACATACTCAAGGGAAATGAAAGTCAAATCTTAATCCCTTCAATACGTAAAACAGGAACCTGTGAAAAAAAATATAACACAAAAATGAAACTTAACGGCACCCATAATCAATAAAATCCTTAACAAAATGCTCAATACAATACGAGAAAAGAAGAAGAAAAGAAGAACGTTAAGAAGAGCCATAATTATAGAAGGTGTACAATATAATAAATCGAAGTGTCAAAATGTATTAAGAAAGGGCGAGAGATCCAAAACATACCTCGAAGATATTGAATGTGAGATATTTTTGGCCAATCCTCACCTGTTTCCCTTTTACACCGTTTCTCCAGCTCATGACAATCACAAATATCCAAACTTTTCAGAGCAGTAAGGCTTTTAATGCTTGCCGGAAGACAAATCAACTTCGGACATTTATAAATTTCTAGTCCTTGAAGCGAACTAAGGTTTCCTAAAGAGTCTGGTAAGGATATCAGGTTTGGAAGATTCCCCAATATTAACGATTGAAGCGAACAAAGGTTTCCTAAAGAGTCTGGTAAGGATTTTAGGTTTGGAAGATTCCCTAATGTTAACCATTGAAGGGCAGTCACGTGTTGTAAAGCCTCACCCAAAACTTCTATTTCTGAGCAACAGATAATCATCAATTTCTTAAAAGAAGTGAGGTTTCTTAGCATCCCATCTGGAAAACATTTTAGCTCTTTAATACCTCCTAATTCAAGGGATTCAAGACTACTAAGTTTATGAATTGAACTTAGTAAATCATGGTTGCATTTCCCTTCTATAATCATAACTTTGAGAGATGGAAGGCAAGGAAAGCCCAACAAATTAGGACATCTTCTTATTTCAAGATTAAAAAGTTTCTGGAACATATTTTCACCGTCCTTCCTTGATAAGCTTGTCAGCTTTGGTAGATCGAACAGTTCTAGAACTTCTATAGAAGGTAGTTTTCCCAATTGTGGGAGGTGCAAACAGCTTTTGCAATTTTCGAGACGTAACTTCCGTAAATGTATTAAAGAAGGACTAGACATCCATTCTGGGAAATAGGAACCTGTATATCCGTCAACACACAATGTTTGAAGCTGTTGGGTATAAGGTTGAAGCACTTCAAGAATCTGCTCCACATTTTCTTGCAATTGGGATTCTTCATACCACTCCAACCACAAATTGTTCACATGCTTACTCAACATGTTGGCTTCTTTAGCATCTTCTACACTTTTCACTCTCTCAAGGTGTTTGATGTAAAGCTCTCCTTTAAGATTTAATTGTCCTAATTCTGCCAAAAGGAACCCTCTTTTCTTTCCAACTACATACATGCTCAAAGTCTTCAAGGAAGTCAACTTCCCTATTTGATGAGGTAAACTTGATAGCTCGCGGCAGTTTTTTAAGGATAGATGTTGTAGCGCTTTCAAGTGCATCAAATTATTGGGCAATTTTTGTAGGCTAAAACAATAGTCTAATTTTAAAATTTGTAAATTCCACAACTTACATATGGATTCTGGAAGAGTTTCAAATTGACCATGAGAAAGATCCAAATACCTTAAACTCTTCAAATGACCAATTGAAGATGACACTTTAGGTAAAGTCACCTTAAGCACATATAAAGAACGAAAATTGGATACATTGGATTGAGAAAAATCAAAGGAACTTGTGTAGCAGGTCCTCGGTGATTTGATGTTACGCATGAAAATTGAAACTGCACTTTCTGGAATATTCTCTGCAAATGAGAGATGGCGGATTCTTTCTAATGTACTAGGCATGTCATCGATTTTTGTAAAGAAACACACCTCTTCTGAAATTGACTGAGCGAGATCATGAACAAGATCGTGCATCTTGAAACTTATAATTTCGCCAAATACATCTCTCTCAAAATCTTGAAAAAAGGATCTCCAATATAGTTCATTCCACACATCATTAGCGATATCTTCCTCGTCCAACATTTTATTAGACGAAATAAATCTATTAGCCATCCAAAGCTGAATTAATAGCTGCTTGCTTATTCTGTGATCTTTGGGAAATAATGCACAGAAGGCAAAACATTGTCTCAGTTTAACTGGCAAATTCAAGTAACTTAATCTCAATGCAGGCATGACATTATCTTCATCTTGTAAATTCCATATTTTGCTTTCCTTGATATAGCGCCACTCCTTTTCCTCTCTTTTAAAGCGCAAGAGACTTCCTAGTGCTTTTGCTGCAAGAGGTACTCCCCCACATTTCCTTAGTATCTCCTTTCCTATGACCACTAGCTCTTCCCGTTCTACCTCATTTGTTCCAAAAGCATTTTGTTTAAACAATTCCCAACAATCTTCGTCAGATAGCTTCGATATATCGTGTGGAGGTATTGTTCGCATGATTTCTGCTACCTTCAAAAGACGAGTAGTGACCAAAATTGAAGAACCCTTTCCTCCACAAGCCAAAACAGATCTCAACTTTTGCCAATTCTCGTGTTTATCGTCCCATACATCGTCCAATACAAGCAAAAATCTTTTTCCTTGAAGCAGGTCTTGAAGTCTTGTTTGTAGTGTCTCTAGATCCAAAATACCACAAGACTTCTTAGATGCCGCTTCGATTATCGTTTTAGTCATTCTCTTCAAACTAAAATCTTCTGAAACACAAACCCAAATTCTCGGCTCAAAGTGTTTGACCACCCTCTCGTGATGGAAGATAACTTGGGCAAGTGTTGTTTTTCCAAGTCCGCCTATACCAACAATTGGATAGACACACAAATCCTCAAGACCAGAAGCTTTGCCAACCAAAAAATCTACAATTTTATCCTTATCTTTCTCTCTTCCATAGACTTTAGGTTCAGAAATGATTGAGGTTGTTTGGCGCCAATCAGGGACTCCGCTTCTCTTCTCTCTGACTACCTCGGTCAAATGAAATTTGATTCTTTCTGCGGCTATTTCATCTAACCTCTCTCGTATGCTCTTCATTTTCTTAGCAATTTTGTAACGGAAAGCAACTTGCTTTGGATGAAGAGAACATAAACAAGAGCTATGTAGCTTATGAGGTAGTCCACCCTTGGATCCTTTGTACTCCAACTCTAGTGCTTTGGTGGCACACTCTTCCAAGATATCATCAACGACGTAAGCAGCATCTTTAAGCTTAAGCAACCAATCCTTGATGGCTTTGCCATGAACAGGATCAGTGAATTGCTTCTCCTCAGCATCTTCAAGAGTAGCCTTGATTGTAGTGAGCAAGCTTGAAAGACTTTTAAAGTCATTTTCGAAACCAAGAAATAGGCCAAGCTCCTTCTGAACGAGTGAGTTGAAATTGTCAAGGAGAAGTTCAAGCACAGCTTCAGCCATCTTCAAAATGATAGTATCAAGAAGAGGTTTGTTTGTATGACTGAGAAATGTAGTATGGTAGTATGAAGCACGAAGATTAACAACAAGGATTGGTATATGGTAGAGAAAGTTTTGGAGTTTCGCTTCAGGTTTATACTTTTTTTTTATTTATGGAAGTTTTGTAGAAAACACTAAATGAAAATGATAGGTGAGAGAATAAAACACTGCAATAGCAAAAGTTGAATTGTAAAATGAATATAATAGTGAGGTTGTAATGTATTGTATGATTCAGAAGCACAACCAAGTTTTACGTTCTTTGATATATATTATGAAAAAAAGGTGACAACCAATATGATTGAAGGGTATATATGCTAAAGATGGAATCCACACATTAAGGGTTTTCTTATTTATGGAAAAGTTAGATTCCTCCACTTGAATTATAGGCCCTGCCTTATGTTTTCTTTTTGTTATGCTCGATTCCAACTAAGATGGTTAGAAATGTATTGTGGTATGGTAGTATAAACCAAGAAGATTAACAATAAAGATTGGTGTATGGTTGAAAAAGTTTTGCGTCAAGTCAACAATGGTCCCACCACTAACAAAACAAAACACTTCACTGCAGTAGGTCATATGAAGCGTTATCTGACATCTAACATCAATACTCCTTGAATACCCTGGAATCGTTTTTTTTTAATCTTAACTATTAAGGAAGGGATCACTTGTGAAACAATGTTTTAGTGTAAAGATGCTAAAGATGGATTCCACACATTAAATGATGGACTTCTTGTCAAAAAAAAAAAAAAAAGAAGTAATTGACTTATCTATGGAAAAGTTTTGGATTATATTTACATTTAAACAAAGTAACTCTTCCATCCGGTAAAAAATAGTAACCTGTTTATGACATATCCATGGCTTCGGGGTAAACAAAGAAGGTGGAAACATGGGTAGTGGGTTTTTTCTTTTCATTTTTTATTTAATTAATTAATAAAATGATATGAAGGAAAAATTTGGAGGGAAATTTTTGAAAGAACTTGTAGGATATATTTATAAATAAATAAATAAATGATGATGATATTTTTGGAAGAACTTGTAGGATTATATTTATAAATCTTGTCAAAAAAAATTAAAATAATAAATGTATGTGGACGCACGTGGGTAGACATGGACAAGAACATAGTTTGCATCAAATTGAATGGCGTCTTAGAAATTAGAATAGAAGAAGCATCATTCATTGAAATGGCGCTAAAGAAAAACACTGCAAAGAAGGAATATAATGGAATGTTTTCAGGAATAGTTGTCTTCTTTGTCTCCAAAGGAGTATTAGAAAAACAATTTGATGAATGAAAATTATATATTTCTCATTGAATGTAAAAATGAATGTAACCAAAAAAAAAAAAATGTAACAATGAAATTGATACAGAGAAGAAAATAAGCTAATAAAGGTTGCTAACATCCTAACAACCATAGGAACTATGTTAATGTTATGAATCCTAAGCAGATAGGCCCAGACACAGATGAGGAAGACACAGCTGATGAAGACATTATGATCCAGGCCCCTCAGTTAAGGTCCAAAGGCAACAAGAGCAGGCCCAAATACTTGAAAGACTATGTGGTGCCTATTATGAAGTAGTTTGAATTACCTTGCCTAGTCACAATAATACTAGAATGTTCTCTTGTGCTCTACAGCTGTCTAAAATTCTCTAGTCCTTTAGTTGATAGCTACCTACAGCTGTCCTAGTACTAGATAGAGTTGTTATCCTATATGTAAGAGACATTTTATTAAATAAAGGCATGAAATAATTGGATCAAACTTTGAGTCTACTCCACTCACGGAGCAAATCTTATCTGTCTTTTCAATCCATTCTTTATCCTTATTTCCTTTTTACTAAAGAGTGCCTTATGTTATACCCTAATTTTGGACCTAAAAATACTTGTCCAATTCTTCTTTTCTTGCATTATAAGTCATCTGATATGTCTCTGATCAATTGCATCTTTCTCTGCATTTTATTTCAATGTTATTTGCAAAATTCATGAAAAAGGGCATTTTAGTCATTTCCTATGTCAAAAGTTCTTTCAGTCTTTTAAAATTTTGTTTGAGTCTTTTCAAGTAGTTTGAATAAGTCTTTGTTTCATTCTATGTCAAAATCCAGTTCAAAAATTGCATTTGAAGTCATTTTGAGTCAGTTTTGCCCCTAGGGGCATTTTAGTCTTTTCATGTGTTAAAGCCCTGTTTAAATTCTAAAAAAATTGTCTCTGAGTCTTGTATAAATTCTTGCTTTAATTTCCTGTTAAAAATCCATTTTAAAATTTCATCTGAGTCATTTTTAGTCGTTTTAAGCCCTAGGGGCATTTTGGTCATTTCACATAATATTCCTGATTCGTTTTAATCTGCTTTGTTGTTTTTAATCGTCTCGCTTTACGTTAATTTTCAATTTACTTTTTTAATTCAATTTTAGTTTTAATTTTCATTTTAGTCCGCGCACTTTGGTTATTTACGTTTTAATCCCTTTTAAGTTTGTTAGAGTCCAAGTGCCACGTGTCCAAATGTTATTGGTCTTTAAAAGTTTGTTACAAGTCAAGTACACATGGCATTTCCTCATTGGTCCAAGCATCCCACATCACCTATATAAGTCAAAGTCCACACATTCAATCATTACCAATCATTTTTTTTTTCCACAAAAAAATTCCACAAAAAAGCCACAAAATTTTCTTTTCTTTTTCCTCTCCCCTCTTCTCTCACGTAACAACCTCACCACCACCATAACTAACTCTTCTTTCTCATCTTCCACCACCATAACAAACTACAACCTCCACCTTCAACCACCACTCTAACCACCCTAACAACTTCTCTCCACCACAACTAACAAACTCAACCACCACTTTCTCATCCCTAACAAACTCCTTCTTTCACATTCCACCACCACTTTTCAAAACTCAACCACCACATTCATCCAAAACCTCCATAACCAAAACCTTTATTCTCATCCTTCATCATCAAATCATCAACAGCAATTAACTCAAAATCACATATAGAATCTCATCAAGCCAAATAGAATTGAAGGTGTGAAGAAGTAAGAACAAAGGATCGGAATCGAATCATACACACTTCACAACCGCAAAGATCAAACTGAGGTTCAGTTCACACCAGCAAGCAACAACACGTCACCATGGCCGAGTTTCGCTTGTGATTCGCAAATTTGGAACAAGCTCACGCAAAAACGCAACAGCAACAACGGCGAGACGGCGAAGCTGCGAAGAACGCGACGAAACGGAGAAGAAACGGCGAAGCTGCGAGGAACGGATTTGAGGCGGAAGAAGAAGATCCGAAACCGAAGCAAGAGAAGCAGAGAAGGTACTACCACTTCAGCTTTTGTTCAATCGGTGTTGTTACTAATTTGTGTGAATCCGCCATGCTTCTTTCCTTTGCGTCAATTTGAGCTACGGATCATGTGGTGTTACACGTTTATGTTGCTTTCTGTGTAAATTATTCATACTTGTGTGTCTTAGTGTTTTGAGAAGAAGAGAATTGAATGAATGGAGAGGAGGAATCATTTGAGAGAGGAAAAGTTTAGTGGTGTGTGTGTGTTCACGTGTTTGAGAAAAGGAAGAAGAAAGGATCCAGTTTCTTTGACCCATGCCCATACCCCTTAACCCAGCTCAACCCAAGCCCAACGTTTTTCTTGATTTTTTCCAGTATGCTAAGCGCACCCCCCTCCCCTGTGTGTTCTTGGTAATTTCTCGCTGTTTACACCCCCCGCATGTTTCAAAATCTTTGATAAAATTCCTAAAAAAATTTCATGTATTCTTGATCATTTTCTTGACATTTTTTTGGTGTTTTTATGTGTTAAATCTTGGTAAAAAATTATGTAGTATTTTCTTGTTAAAAGTTTACCATTTTTTTGTTGAAAATTGTGAAATTTTACATGTGTTTGTGTCTAAAAATTCTCTAAAAAACTCCAAAAATTTTCATACATGTTTCTTAATGGTTTTGTGGTATTTTTGTGATAATTGTTGCATGTTAAAAGTGGGAAAAATATATGTGGAGTTTTCTTGTGATTTTACGTTACTTTTTGATAATTTCTTGTGAAAATTTTGCATGATCTTGGCCCTTAATCTTGAGTGTTTGATATGGAACTTTGCTACATGAATTTTATGAATATTGTGACTTTGAATCCATGAAATTGGTGCTGTTTGTGAATGTCTCGTTAATGTCTTGTATTCCAAGTTTTGTTTGTGAATAAATAATGTGAAATTTGCCTAATTTTGTCTTAAATGCTTGATAGCATATATCCCTTTAATCCTCTTTGTGAAAACTGAATCGAAATTCTTTGGGAACCCTTTGAAACATGAGGATTATAGGTCATATTCAAGCCTTGCATTGATGATGAATTTTAGGCCTATTTCACATTGTTTTTGCTTGTTTTTTTATGTAAATTTTCTTACTTTTGTTATGATATCTTTGACTTGCTTTATATCTTGTGCTACTAACCACTTTCGTTTCATGTTTCATATTCATCATAAGCATTCCATATCTCATCTCTTTCTCCACTTTGATTCCTTGCATTTTAAGTTTCAATTTCATGCAAAAAATTAGAATGTAAAGACTTAGGAATTTTGTAATATTTTACTTCATGTCATTTTAATTTCTTGGCAAAGAGGCCATAGAATGTAATTAGGGCATGATGTAAAGGACAATGGACTCTAATAATGTACACCGACACAAGCACCGACACATGCACACACATCACTATATAGTTAGAATATGCATGTTTAGATGTATGTTTAGGATTGTATGTTTAGATGAATGTTTAGGCTTTATACTTAGAAAAATCATTTTCCAAAAAACTTGAATAAACTTCACTCAAACATTTTTCATAATAAACCTTGGGGTCAAAACCCCATTGAATTTCCCCTTTTATTTTCTTAATCAAATCTTAATGAAAAATAATCATACTTTGACCATATTTTGCAAATGACTAATTCAACCTCACAATTTCCCAATCTCATGCCCTTGAGGCCTCTTTCTATTCTTCAAAATCCATTTTCAAACTTAAAATCAACCAACAAAAAAACAAAAACATTTTTGGAAGAGAACTACGGTGGATTTGATCCCTTAATCGGGTACGTAGGCAAGGAACAAAATTCCTTCAATTCAACTAAAATAAAAATTCAAACACATTCTTCTCCCTCCAATTCTTCACTTAGAACACTCTTAGGTTTAAATAAACATTTTCAAATAGCATTTAAAAATAAAGCGCGCGCGTAGAAATTAAAGACGGTTCCTATAGGATACTATAGTCGTTATGGGTGCCTAACACCTTCCCGTAGCGAAAACAACTCCCGGACCTCGATTCTCAAGGGTTTTGCTTACTTTTTCCCTTTCCAAGAAAAAATAAGATATCACCGGTTAGAAAGGTTCAAACGTAATCAATGTTTGACACCCGAAAACCAAGATAAAACAGCTGGCGACTTCACTGGGGAGATTCGAGAGTTACGCCTAGTCTTTATTTCCACGCTTGCGCTTGTATTTTTACTTGTTTCTTTCACTTGCTTTCCTATGTGAATAAATGTTTAATTTCTTGCAAACGTGTGGGGTGAGAATATCAAAAGTCCTGCACCCGGGCTGAGTGAACTTAGTATTTAGGGGGGATATAATCGACAATTCATTCCGGGGGTTGCCTCGTGTTTTGGATTATGCGATCAATCCCACATAGCTGAGGCATTTTGGGGGTGATGTTGTCGGCGCGTGTTGTCGCGTTTAGGCACTTTACTTCTAATTGTTCTATGACGCTATGAACCGTAGATAACCAAACCCATCCATGGCCATTTTCTAGGATGTAGTGCGGAGGCTAAACCGAGTGTTGTCTCGAATTTTAGTCGTCACGCGATACTACACTCAAGTTAGACCTTCCACGTATAATCATGGAGCGAGTGTTGTCTCGTGACACCGTGATATGCGTCGGAGAGGTTGCAACTTGGGAACCTTTTTTAGAACCCGGTTACTATCTCCTAAAGCCCTAGTTTCACCGGACACCGTGTCCACCCATGACTCCTCAACTTTGAATCTCAACCCACTATGTTTTCTCCGAACTTGAACATAATCATGCATTCATGCATACATGCATACATGCATAAACTTTTTCCATGCATTGTTATCGAAGGGCTTAGACAAGTTGAATTTGTAAACATTGTAGGAATGAAGAGGACTAATTCCTACAAGTTCAAGGAAGTGGATTTGGCTAGTTTGAGAGATTTGGCACTCAAGGTTAAGGATCCGACCGGTTTCCGACATCGTTACGGGGCTTTACTTCCTATTCTTCATACTAATGTGGATGAGAAGCTTGTGCACACTCTAGTGCAATTCTATGATCCGAAGTATCGGTGCTTTACTTTTCCAGACTTTCAGTTGGTGCCTACTCTAGAGGCTTATTCTTCCTTGATGGGTTTATCTATTGCTAAGGGGGTACCTTTCTCAGGACTTGAGCCTCCTCTTACTCCATTGGTTATTGCTAAGGATCTCTATCTCAAGACCACCGATGTCTCCAAGAATCTCGTCACTAAGGCTCGTATCCGAGGGTTCACGTCAGACTATCTTCTTGGGAAAGCTCACCTCAATACCACTTGTCAGGACACTCTCGAGGCTATTCTTGCACTTCTCATCTATGGGCTTATTCTCTTTCCGAATCTTGATGGCTTCGTGGACATGAATGCTATTATGATCTTCCACTCCAAGAATCCGGTTCCTACTTTGCTAGCTGACACATACCATGCTATTCATGATCGTTCCGGCAAGGGTCGTGGCTACATCCTTTGTTGTGTGCCTCTCCTCAATAGGTGGTTTATTTCGCACCTTCCGGAGTCTTTCCATGACAATCCGGAGAATTGGTCTATTTCACAGAGGATTATGGCTCTCACTCCTAATGAAGTGGTTTGGCTCACTCCCGCTTCTAGGGTTAAGGAAATTATCTTTGGTGGTGGTAAGTTTCTTAATGTACCTCTTCTTGGTACCCGGGGTGGAATCAACTATAACCCGGAGCTTGCTTTGCGACAATTTGGTTTCCCGATGAAAGATAAACCCATCAATCTTGCTACAGCTCCCTACTTCTTTCACTACTCCAATGCTCCTACAGGCATAAGAGAGGATTTCATGGAAGCTTGGACTAAGCTTCGGAAGAAAGAGGTGAAGCATATGGGTGTAAGGTCCGGTATTGCTCATGAGGCCTATACACAGTGGGTGATAAACCAAGCTGAGGAGATTGGTATGCCTTACCCCTCTATGAGATATGTGTCTGCATCTGTTCCTACCATGCCTTTGCCTCTACTCCCACCTACCCAGGAGATGTATCAGGAGCATCTAGCTATGGAGAGTCGGGAGAAACATCAGTGGAGGGCTAGATACTATGAGGCTGAGAACTTGATCATGACTTTGGATGGAAAGGATGAGCAGAAGACTCATGAGGTCTTGACACTGAAGAAAGAGTTAGCTAAGGCTAAGAGGGAGATTGAAGAGAAAGATAGGTTGCTTATGAGAGACTCCAAGAGGGCCAGGGGTGCCCGTGACTTCTATGCACGATACTGCAGCTATGAGTCTGAGTCTGAGGATGATGCTTCCACTTCCTATGATTGAGGATCTCCATTTCCTGTTATTTCCATTTTGTGTTGATTTACATTTCAAAGTCTATCCCTTGGCTTAGCATTTCAAAGGGAATCGTCTTGTAAAAACTATATGTTGGTTATTTGTTTCCCGTTCATGTTAATCGTTGTTTAGTAATGTTTACAAGTTTCTAATTTGTCTAAAAACCCTTCGATAACACATAAAAAGAATCTTTTTGCATATGCATTTACACATTTCATGCATCATATGCATTCATTGGTCACAAAAAGCTTCTCTCGTGCTTACTGCCTCCTGGTTTTGTCCGCCGCAGTCTGAAAAGTGGCTCGTGCTCGCAAAGTGTATCAACCAGATAGAATTCACCAAACAAGATTTCACAAGAGAAGGATCATGGCTAACTTTGAAGAAGAAAATGCTCGGCTCCGTGCCGAATTGGCTGCTATGAAAGAAGACTTGGCTAAGGCTCATGACACTATGTCTGCTTTGCTGGCTGCACAAGAACAACCAGCCACATCTGTCCCAGTTTCTACTGAAGCAATTCCGTCTATCCCACTATCTACTGTGGCTACTGATGCTCGTTTTGTTATGCCCAACGGGCGTCCTTATGGTCTCTCAGCTTACTATTCTCCTAATACTGCTGCTGGTGTCTCTGGTTTTGCTGGTCAAGGACAGATTCCTGTATCTACTGCTATGCCTCAGGTGACTACTGTTGTTACCGACCCTGTTGTACACACTGTGCAACAGGTAATTGATGTCGATACTCCGCGTGGACAAGATCCCGCAATGGAAGCTATGAGAAGACAGTTGATGGAGTTGGCTGGAGAACTCCGTGAGGTCAAGGCTAGCCGAGGAAACAATGGTGCTCCTGCTAAAGCTCGTGATCTATGCTTGGTGTCCCGATTTGAGGTTCCTAAGAAATTCAAAGAGCCAGAATTTGACAAATACAATGGAACTTCTTGTCCGCACAACCATGTTATCCGGTATGTCCGAAAGATGGCTAACTACGCAGACAATGATGCACTAATGATCCATTGCTTCCAGAGTAGCTTGACAGATGATGCAGCAGATTGGTACACTAGTTTGAGCAAAGACAACATCCATACTTTTGAGGATCTGGCTGCTGCTTTTGAAGGTCAATATGAATTCAACACTCGTCTGAAGCCAAATAGGG
Source organism: Medicago sativa (assembly GCF_051527215.1). Taxonomy (NCBI): domain Eukaryota; kingdom Viridiplantae; phylum Streptophyta; class Magnoliopsida; order Fabales; family Fabaceae; genus Medicago; species Medicago sativa. Next base: position 23,843,125 of record NC_140753.1, on the reverse strand, counting down.
ACTCTCTTAAAGCCTTGTCTCAGAAATCAGATGAAACCTTCCGAGACTATGCTCAGAGATGGAGAGGGGCAGCTGCCCGTGTTTCTCCTCGACTTGATGAGGAAGAGTTAACACAGACATTCCTGAAGACTCTGAAGAAGGAATATAAGGAGAGAATGATAGTCTCTGCCCCAAACAACTTCTCTGATATGGTTACGATGGGAACGCGTCTAGAGGAGGCCGTCCGAGATGGTATTATTGTCCTAGAGAAAGGTGAATCTTCAAACAGTGCATCAAAGAAGTATGGTAATGGTCATCATAAGAAGAAAGAATCTGATGTGGGGATGGTGTCTGGTAACCTATCTGCAGCTGCCACACAATTGCCTCTGCCCTACCATTACATGCAGTACTCTCAGCATCCTTTCTTCCCGCCATTCTACCAGCAATATCCTTTGCCACCGGGCCAACCACCAGTGCCCGTCAATGCCATCGCTCAGCAAGTGCAACAACAGCCTCCTGCTCAACAGCAGCAACAACAGGGTCCCCGACCCAAACCTTCCTTTCCACCAATACCAATGCGGTATGGTGAGCTGCTCCCAACTCTACTGGCCAAAGGACACTGTGTCACTAGACCAGGCAGGCCTCCGCCTAATCCATTGCCTCCCAGGTTCCGACAGGATCTAACATGTGAATTTCATCAGGGTGCTCAAGGCCATGATGTTGAGGGTTGCCTTGCTCTGAAGTATATTGTGAAAGACCTAATAGAAAAGGGACGGTTGACTTTTGAGAATAATGCTCCTCATGTCCTCGGCAATCCACTTCCAGACCATGCTGCTGTCAATATGATTGAGGCTTTTGAAAGGATTCCCGTTCCTCAAGAGGATCCCATGTTGGATGTCCGCAATGTCGTTACTCCCTTGGTGCCATTACATGTCAAGCTCTGCCAGGCCTCTTTGTTCAAACATGATCATGATTCTTGTTCAGAATGTCTGCAAAATCCCATGGGCTGTCATGTGGTGCAAGATGATATCCAGAGTCTGATGGATGACAAACACTTGACCGTCAGTGATGTATGTGTGATTGTGCCGGTGCTTCAGGATTCTCCGGGTCAAGAAGGGCAAGCTGCTGGCTGGGGCAAAGTGATTCAGATTTTGGAAAACAAGCGTAAAGAGGGCCTTGGATTCTCCCCAACCTCTGGTGTTTCAAAGGGAACTTCCTACAGTGCTGGGTTCATCAATGCTATTACTGAAGGTGCTGCTGGGAGTAGTTACGTGCCCACTTTTGTTATACCAGGAGGCACTGTGAGAAATTGGGAAGCCATTGATGTTCCTTTAGTCATGCATGCTTCCATGTAATGTGTTTTGTTGCTCATGTCTTTTGTTTTCAAAATAACAATCCTTTCGCTCTGCCCAAGGCGAAAGTGATATCATTGTAAGGGCATGTTTGTTTCGGCATTGCCGTTATCAATAAAAGTTGTCGTCTTTCTCACGACTCTTTGTTTTTTTTACTTTTTAGTGCCTTTTTCTTGGAAATAATGGTAATGCCAGAAAAAACCAAAACATCTGTATTTTTCTTATTAATTTCAAAAATCTGCATGAAAAACTTTTTCTAAAATCATCCCAATCATATTATGCAGATTGAACCATAATAAACCCGTTGAACACAGTGACCCTATGGTTCCTCCAAATTTTGAATTCCCTGTATATGAAGCTGAAGATGAGGATGATGATGAAGAGATACCGTATGAGATCACTCGACTGCTTGAGCAAGAAAGAAGAGCCATTCAGCCTCACCAGGAAGAGATTGAGCTTATCAACCTGGGTACTGAAGAAAACAAGCGAGAGATCAAGATTGGTGCTGCACTTGAGCCAGAAGTGAAAAGGAAGATTACTCAGCTTCTCCACGACTATCCAGATGTCTTTGCATGGTCTTATGAAGATATGCCGGGTCTAGATCCCCAGATTGTGGAACATCGGATACCGACAAGACCTGAATGTCCTCCTGTCAAACAGAAATTGAGAAGGTCTCGTCCAGACATGGCTCTTAAGATCAAGGCTGAAGTACAAAAGCAAATTGATGCAGGTTTCCTCATGACAGCTGAATACCCTGAGTGGATTGCCAACATCGTACCAGTACCAAAGAAAGATGGGAAAGTTCGAATGTGTGTTGATTACAGAGATCTGAACAAAGCCAGTCCAAAAGATAACTTCCCATTGCCTCATATTGATGTGCTTGTTGACAGTACTGCTCAATCCAAGGTGTTCTCCTTTATGGATGGTTTCTCTGGTTATAATCAAATACGAATGTCTCCTGAAGATAGAGAAAAGACGTCCTTCATCACTCCATGGGGAACGTTCTGTTATAAAGTAATGCCGTTTGGCTTGATAAATGTTGGTGCTACCTATCAAAGAGGCATGACAACTCTGTTTCATGATATGATTCACAAAGAAATTGAAGTATATGTTGATGATATGATTGTAAAGTCAAGTGATGAAGAGCAACATGTTGTGTATTTGAAAAAGATGTTTGAAAGATTGAGAAAGTACAAGCTGCGATTGAATCCTAATAAATGCACATTTAGTGTAAGATCTGGAAAGTTGCTAGGCTTCATTGTCAGCCAAAGAGGCATCGAAGTTGATCCTGACAAAGTCCGAGCCATCAGAGAGATGCCGGCCCCTCAAACTGAGAAGCAAGTCAGAGGTTTCCTCGGACGTCTGAATTATATTTCAAGATTTATATCTCACATGACTACTACTTGTGGTCCAATTTTCAAATTGCTCAGAAAGAATCAGCCTGTTGTATGGAATGATGAATGCCAGGAAGCTTTTGATAGCATTAAAGAATACCTGTTAGAGCCACCTATCCTTGTCCCACCAGTGGAAGGAAGGCCTTTGATTATGTATCTGTCAGTGTTGGATGATTCAGTGGGCTGTGTTCTCGGTCAACAAGATGAGACTGGTAAGAAAGAGCATGCCATCTACTATCTGAGCAAGAAGTTCACCGACTGTGAGACTCGATACACAATGCTTGAAAAGACTTGTTGTGCTTTAGCTTGGGCTGCCAAACGCCTGCGTCATTATATGGTGAATCATACAACTTGGTTGATATCCCGAATGGATCCAATCAAGTACATCTTTGAGAAGCCTGCTGTTACTGGAAAGATCGCACGTTGGCAAATGTTATTGTCCGAATATGATATTGTGTACAAAGCTCAGAAAGCAATCAAAGGAAGTGTCCTTGCTGAGCACCTTGCTTGTCAACCTCTTGATGATTACCAGCCGATTAAGTTTGATTTCCCTGATGAGGAAGTTATGTATCTGAAGGCAAAAGACTGTGAAGAGCCACTGATCAATGAAGGGCCAGATCCCAATAGCAAATGGGGATTGGTGTTTGATGGAACTGTTAATGTTTATGGTAAAGGAATTGGAGCCATCATTGTAACCCCGCAGGGGCACCACATTCCTTTCACCGCTCGAATAACTTTTGAATGCACAAACAACATAGCTGAGTATGACGCATGCATCTTGGGCATTGAAGAAGCCCTTGATCTGAGAATTAAGCACCTTGACATCTATGGAGATTCTGCACTTGTTATTAACCAGATAAAAGGTGAATGGGAGACTCATCATGAGAAGCTGATCCCATACCGTGACTATGCAAGACGTCTGTTGACATACTTTACCAAGGTTGAGCTGCACCATATCCCTCGGGATGAGAATCAGATGGCTGATGCTCTCGCTACTTTGTCTTCCATGTTTCGTGTCAATCACTGGAATGACGTGCCCGTAATCAAAGTGCAGCGTCTCGATAGACCCGCTCATGTGTTTACCATTGAAAATATGCCAGATCAAGCTGACGAAGATGTGAATGATAAAAAGCCTTGGTATTACAACATCAAACAATTCTTGCAGAATCGTGAATATCCACCTGGTGCTTCCAATAGGGATAAAAAGACTTTGAGACGATGGGCTAGTAGATTCTTTCTGGACGGAGAAATCCTATACAAGAGGAACTATGACATGGTCTTGCTGAGATGTGTTGACAAACAAGAAGCTGAGAAGTTGATGCATGATGTACATGATGGTACCTTTGGGACCCATGCTTCGGGTCACACCATGTCAAGGAAACTGTTAAGAGCCGGCTATTACTGGATAACTATGGAGCGTGACTGCCACAAACATGCTAAGAGATGCCACAAATGTCAAATTTATGCTGACAAGATTCATGTGCCTCCACATGCCCTCAATGTTGTCTCTTCCCCATGGCCTTTCTCTATGTGGGGCATTGACATGATCGGAAGAATTGAACCAAAGGCTTCCAATGGACACCGTTTCATTCTAGTGGCAATTGATTATTTCACCAAGTGGGTTGAAGCTGCCTTCTATGCAAATGTGACCAAACAAGTGGTTGTCAAGTTTATCAAGAATAACATCATCTGTCGATATGGTGTTCCCAACAAAATCATCACTGACAATGGTTCCAATCTGAACAATAGTATGATGCAAGCTTTATGTGAAGAATTCAAGATCGAACATCACAACTCTTCTCCTTATAGGCCTCAGATGAATGGTGCAGTTGAGGCCGCTAACAAGAACATCAAGAAGATTGTTCAGAAGATGGTCACTACTTACAAAGATTGGCATGAAATGCTACCTTTTGCCTTGCATGGTTACCGCACTACAGTGCGCAGCTCAACCGGGGCAACTCCTTTCTCTCTTGTGTATGGTATGGAAGCAGTTCTCCCTCTGGAAGTGGAGATTCCATCTCTTCGGGTAATCATGGAAGCAAAGTTAACTGAGGCTGAATGGTGTCAAAGTCGGTACGATCAATTGAATCTAATTGAAGAGAAACGTATGGATGCTATGGCTCATGGACAGTTGTATCAAGTACGAATGAAGAATGCTTTTGACAAGAAAGTCCGACCTCGAGAATTCAAGGAAGGCGAACTTGTATTGAAAAGAAGGATAAGTCAGCAACCCGACCCAAGGGGCAAGTGGACACCTAACTATGAAGGTCCTTATGTTGTCAAGAAGGCTTTCTCTGGTGGTGCTTTGATTCTTACACACATGGATGGTGTTGAACTCCCAAATCCTGTTAATGCCGATATAGTCAAGAAATACTTTGTCTAGAAAGAAAAGAACAGCGTGGTAGGTCGAAAACCCGAAAGGGCGGCCTAGGCAAAAATGCGCTTCCCGGTGGATCGAAAACCCGAAAGGGCGATCCAGGCAAAAGTTAGGGACAAAAAAATGAATATGAAAAAGCTCGCTGAGATTGTACGCAACTCAGGCAAGAATGAGCGCCTCGATGAGCCGAAAACCCGAAAGGGCGGTTCATGCAAAAATGAGGTCAATAAAAGACAAGTAACTATATCTGGCAAATCACCATCCCTCCTTGGGGCATCTGCAACTGTCAATGATCTTCTTCATCAGAGGCTTCTGTACTCGTGAATTCAAAATTTCTATGAAATGTAGCGGTCATCGTGTTCAATGTATCACCAACCAATAAAATTACCATTTTCCAAGCTTTGTAAATCCGTGAAGTCATGCCTTTGGCTGATTTTCACTCTCCTACATCAATTTGAGCCTTTCTATTGTTTGAAACTCTATTTTCCTTTCCACTTTCAATGCTATATACAAAACATTTTCTTTCTATTTTGATAATGTTAATGTCTGAAACAAACATTTTTTGAAAATTAAAAAAAAAAACCTTTTCCTGTCTATTTTGAAAAGTAAACCTGAGCAACAGGGTACATTTCAATGAAACGTGCATGAATGAATGAGTGTCAATGTCTATTTCAATACATGTTACAAGCAGGTTACTCCCCAGGATGATCTGTGGTCAATGGCAAGAATGAAAAAACAGAATGGAAGTAAAAAAAAAATGAAAAAATGAAAAAATAAGAATAAAAAGCTCGCTAGGTTGAAAACCCGAAAGGGCGGCTTAGGCAAAAATGAGCACCCCGCTGATTGACAACCTATGAAGGCAAATCAGGCAAAAATGGGGCAATGAAAAGAATATTTATTCCCCGGTGAATCGAAAACCCGAAAGGGCGGTTCAGGCAAAATGGGATTGAAAGAATGAAAAATGAAAAATAAAATAAAAGCATTGACCACAGATGCGAACATCCAATGTTTACCCAGCACTGACACGCCTAGCAACGGCGACTTGTATCCAAGAACCTTCCAAGGGTCCTCCTTTACAAGTTTTATTGCCCTCAGCCATGGTTTTGATACGTCTCCCAAACGGCGGTCTCTCCAAAGAGGTTTTCCCCCTATGAATATGTCTCAGCACGAGCCACTACGTGCCCAATCTTCCAATGTTTTGTCTATCTCTGTGAAACTTCCTTGTCAAACTGCCAATCAATCATGCATTTCAAGCATTCATACATGCATAATCATGCATTTTATGTGCTCATACATTCAATAATCTTGTTATACCATACATACATGTTGCATATCCAAACTCTCAACTGTCAAATTCAATCCAAATGTCAACTGTCAAACTCAATCCCAATCTCAATTTTAAATCATGTCAATGTCAAATGTCAATGTCAAATGTCAATATCCAATGTCAATGTTAATGTCAATGTCAATGTCAATGTCAATGTTAATGTCAAATGCCAATGTCAATGTCAATGTCAATGTTAATGTCAAATGCCAATGTCAAATGCCAATGTCAATGTCAATGTCAATGTTAATGTCAAATGCCAATGTCAATGTCAATGTTAATATCAAATGTCAATGTTAATGTCAAATGCCAATGTCAATGTTAATGTCAAATGCCAATGTCAATGTCAATGTCAATGTTAATGTCAAATGCCAATGTCAATGTCAATGTCAATGTCAATGTTAATGTCAAATGCCAATGTCAATGTCAATGTCAATGTTAATGTCAAATGCCAATGTCAATGTCAATGTTAATATCAAATGTCAATGTTAATGTCAAATGCCAATGTCAATGTTAATGTCAAATGCCAATGTCAATGTCAATGTCAATGTTAATGTCAAATGCCAATGTCAATGTCAATGTCAATGTCAATGTTAATGTCAAATGCCAATGTCAATGTCAATGTCAATGTTAATGTCAAATGCCAATGTCAATGTCAATGTCAATGTCAATATCCAATGCCAATGTCAATGCCAATGTCAATGTCAATGTCAATGTCAATGCCAATGTCAATGTCAATGTCAATGCTAATGTCAATTTCAACTGTCAATTCAGTTCAAATCAATGTCAATTTACTTTTGGGCCAACAAAAATGGTCATGTCTATTTTCAAATCAAGTCAATGACAATTTACCCTCAATTGGTATCTTGTTAAACCAGACTTTCAATTTGTATCTTGTTACTGGTCAAGTGGCAAGTTCGATCCAAAGAACAGCTTGTACCCGCTTTTTGTCTATATTTCCGGTCAAGTGGCAAGTTCGATCCAAAGAACAGCTTGTACCCGTCTCTTGTTTGTATCTCTCGGTCAAGTGGCAAGTTCGATCCAAAGAACAGCTTGTACCCGTGTCTTGTTTGTATTTCCTCGGTCACGTGGCAAGTTCGATCCAAAGAACAGCTTGTACCCGTGTCTTGTTTGTATTTCCTCGGTCAAGTGGCAAGTTCGATCCAAAGAACAGCTTGTACCCGTCTCTTGTCTGTATCTCTCGGTCAAGTGGCAAGTTTGATCCAAAGAACAGCTTGTACCCGTCTCTTGTTTGTATCTCTCGGTCAAGTGGCAAGTTCGATCCAAAGAACAGCTTGTACCTGTCTATTTGTTGCCCGTTCTTTCTACCTTGATGTCTATAAATCCCTTGGTGGTGTGACACAGCCCGTAGATTCCGGTTCGATTGTCTTGCATTCATAAATGAAATGTTGCATGGCATTCATGTTTTTGAAAATCTGAAAGCGTATTTTTATGTCCAAAAGCAGTGCAAATGTTAATATTTAAGTATCTTCGTCCCGTCAATTCTAAGACTTCGTCTCTTGACTCCCCGGACAAAGAAACTTAAATAGGGGCAGCTGTTATACCCTAATTTTGGACCTAAAAATACTTGTCCAATTCTTCTTTTCTTGCATTATAAGTCATCTGATATGTCTCTGATCAATTGCATCTTTCTCTGCATTTTATTTCAATGTTATTTGCAAAATTCATGAAAAAGGGCATTTTAGTCATTTCCTATGTCAAAAGTTCTTTCAGTCTTTTAAAATTTTGTTTGAGTCTTTTCAAGTAGTTTGAATAAGTCTTTGTTTCATTCTATGTCAAAATCCAGTTCAAAAATTGCATTTGAAGTCATTTTGAGTCAGTTTTGCCCCTAGGGGCATTTTAGTCTTTTCATGTGTTAAAGCCCTGTTTAAATTCTAAAAAAATTGTCTCTGAGTCTTGTATAAATTCTTGCTTTAATTTCCTGTTAAAAATCCATTTTAAAATTTCATCTGAGTCATTTTTAGTCGTTTTAAGCCCTAGGGGCATTTTGGTCATTTCACATAATATTCCTGATTCGTTTTAATCTGCTTTGTTGTTTTTAATCGTCTCGCTTTACGTTAATTTTCAATTTACTTTTTTAATTCAATTTTAGTTTTAATTTTCATTTTAGTCCGCGCACTTTGGTTATTTACGTTTTAATCCCTTTTAAGTTTGTTAGAGTCCAAGTGCCACGTGTCCAAATGTTATTGGTCTTTAAAAGTTTGTTACAAGTCAAGTACACATGACATTTCCTCATTGGTCCAAGCATCCCACATCACCTATATAAGTCAAAGTCCACACATTCAATCATTACCAATCATTTTTTTTTTCCACAAAAAAATTCTACAAAAAAGCCACAAAATTTTCTTTTCTTTTTCCTCTCCCCTCTTCTCTCACGTAACAACCTCACCACCACCATAACTAACTCTTCTTTCTCATCTTCCACCACCATAACAAACTACAACCTCCACCTTCAACCACCACTCTAACCACCCTAACAACTTCTCTCCACCACAACTAACAAACTCAACCACCACTTTCTCATCCCTAACAAACTCCTTCTTTCACATTCCACCACCACTTTTCAAAACTCAACCACCACATTCATCCAAAACCTCCATAACCAAAACCTTTATTCTCATCCTTCATCATCAAATCATCAACAGCAATTAACTCAAAATCACATATAGAATCTCATCAAGCCAAATAGAATTGAAGGTGTGAAGAAGCAAGAACAAAGGATCGGAATCGAATCATACACACTTCACAACCGCAAAGATCAAACTGAGGTTCAGTTCACACCAGCAAGCAACAACACGTCACCATGGCCGAGTTTCGCTTGTGATTCGCAAATTTGGAACAAGCTCACGCAAAAACGCAACAGCAACAACGGCGAGACGGCGAAGCTGCGAAGAACGCGACGAAACGGAGAAGAAACGGCGAAGCTGCGAGGAACGGATTTGAGGCGGAAGAAGAAGATCCGAAACCGAAGCAAGAGAAGCAGAGAAGGTACTACCACTTCAGCTTTTGTTCAATCGGTGTTGTTACTAATTTGTGTGAATCCGCCATGCTTCTTTCCTTTGCGTCAATTTGAGCTACGGATCATGTGGTGTTACACGTTTATGTTGCTTTCTGTGTAAATTATTCATACTTGTGTGTCTTAGTGTTTTGAGAAGAAGAGAATTGAATGAATGGAGAGGAGGAATCATTTGAGAGAGGAAAAGTTTAGTGGTGTGTGTGTGTTCACGTGTTTGAGAAAAGGAAGAAGAAAGGATCCAGTTTCTTTGACCCATGCCCATACCCCTTAACCCAGCTCAACCCAAGCCCAACGTTTTTCTTGATTTTTTCCAGTATGCTAAGCGCACCCCCCTCCCCTGTGTGTTCTTGGTAATTTCTCGCTGTTTACACCCCCCGCATGTTTCAAAATCTTTGATAAAATTCCTAAAAAAATTTCATGTATTCTTGATCATTTTCTTGACATTTTTTTGGTGTTTTTATGTGTTAAATCTTGGTAAAAAATTATGTAGTATTTTCTTGTTAAAAGTTTACCATTTTTTTGTTGAAAATTGTGAAATTTTACATGTGTTTGTGTCTAAAAATTCTCTAAAAAACTCCAAAAATTTTCATACATGTTTCTTAATGGTTTTGTGGTATTTTTGTGATAATTGTTGCATGTTAAAAGTGGGAAAAATATATGTGGAGTTTTCTTGTGATTTTACGTTACTTTTTGATAATTTCTTGTGAAAATTTTGCATGATCTTGGCCCTTAATCTTGAGTGTTTGATATGGAACTTTGCTACATGAATTTTATGAATATTGTGACTTTGAATCCATGAAATTGGTGCTGTTTGTGAATGTCTCGTTAATGTCTTGTATTCCAAGTTTTGTTTGTGAATAAATAATGTGAAATTTGCCTAATTTTGTCTTAAATGCTTGATAGCATATATCCCTTTAATCCTCTTTGTGAAAACTGAATCGAAATTCTTTGGGAACCCTTTGAAACATGAGGATTATAGGTCATATTCAAGCCTTGCATTGATGATGAATTTTAGGCCTATTTCACATTGTTTTTGCTTGTTTTTTTATGTAAATTTTCTTACTTTTGTTATGATATCTTTGACTTGCTTTATATCTTGTGCTACTAACCACTTTCGTTTCATGTTTCATATTCATCATAAGCATTCCATATCTCATCTCTTTCTCCACTTTTATTCCTTGCATTTTAAGTTTCAATTTCATGCAAAAAATTAGAATGTAAAGACTTAGGAATTTTGTAATATTTTACTTCATGTCATTTTAATTTCTTGGCAAAGAGGCCATAGAATGTAATTAGGGCATGATGTAAAGGACAATGGACTCTAATAATGTACACCGACACAAGCACCGACACATGCACACACATCACTATATAGTTAGAATATGCATGTTTAGATGTATGTTTAGGATTGTATGTTTAGATGAATGTTTAGGCTTTATACTTAGAAAAATCATTTTCCAAAAAACTTGAATAAACTTCACTCAAACATTTTTCATAATAAACCTTGGGGTCAAAACCCCATTGAATTTCCCCTTTTATTTTCTTAATCAAATCTTAATGAAAAATAATCATACTTTGACCATATTTTGCAAATGACTAATTCAACCTCACAATTTCCCAATCTCATGCCCTTGAGGCCTCTTTCTATTCTTCAAAATCCATTTTCAAACTTAAAATCAACCAACAAAAAAACAAAAACATTTTTGGAAGAGAACTACGGTGGATTTGATCCCTTAATCGGGTACGTAGGCAAGGAACAAAATTCCTTCAATTCAACTAAAATAAAAATTCAAACACATTCTTCTCCCTCCAATTCTTCACTTAGAACACTCTTAGGTTTAAATAAACATTTTCAAATAGCATTTAAAAATAAAGCGCGCGCGTAGAAATTAAAGACGGTTCCTATAGGATACTATAGTCGTTATGGGTGCCTAACACCTTCCCGTAGCGAAAACAACTCCCGGACCTCGATTCTCAAGGGTTTTGCTTACTTTTTCCCTTTCCAAGAAAAAATAAGATATCACCGGTTAGAAAGGTTCAAACGTAATCAATGTTTGACACCCGAAAACCAAGATAAAACACCTTACATTGGTGCTGTTTCATTGAGTATGGACCTACCTTCTCCACCACCGGTAACCATGAATGACATCTTGCACACCATGAATGAAATCCTCCAGAATCAACAAGCCTTCCGCACAGAGATGACCACGGTGAACACGGAGCTCAACCAACTTCGCACCCGCTTCGGTCCACCTGGCTTCGCTCCAGATCCGGGTTCAACACACAACTTTGCTCACACCTCTATCAAACTCAACATACCCAGATTTGATGGCACCGAACCTCTCAGCTGGATTTTCAAAATCAAACAGTTCTTCGAGTTCCATCGCACACCGGAAGAACAACGGCTGAGCATCGCGTCTTTCTACATAGAGGGTGACGCACTTACATGGTTTCAATGGATGTATACTAATGGCCAACTTCACTCTTGGGAGGCTTTTCTTCATGCTCTCGAACTCCGTTTCGCTCCATCTCAATTCGAGGATCCCAAAGGTACTCTTTTTAAACTTTGTCAAACCACCACTGTAAAAGATTACCAGAACCGCTTTGAAACCCTAGCAAATCGTATCACTGGCTTAACCCCACAATGTTACTTGAGCTGCTTCATTTCTGGGTTGAAACCAGAAATCAGACGAGAAGTGCAAGCGTTTCAACCTGTATCTCTTTCTCATGCCATCAGCCTGGCCAAACTACAAGAAGAGAAGATCCAGGACCGCAACCCTTTCCACCGCCGCCATGACCAGAACTCCTCTTCTCAAGCAACAAACTACAACCCACGACCACCACAGCGTCCAAGTCTCACTACAACCCCTAACTCCACAAATACACAAACCACTAACCCACCTGGTCCAAAAACACCACCACCCATCAAACGCCTATCTCCGGCGGAACTCCAAGCCAGACGAGAAAAGGGACAGTGTTACTACTGTGACGACCGTTACCAACCAGGTCATCGCTGTAAACGACAATTCTACATACTCATTGTCGATCCCGACTGTCCGGAACCAGCGGAGGAGGTTATGACACAGTTACTCCTGACTCATGAGCCACAACCCGATACCACAACTGACCTGATATCCACATCAGAACCAAACCCACAAATCAGCTATCATGCTCTCTTGGGCCATACTATACCACAAACTTTGAGACTATTGGGCCAGATCCATAACCAACCACTGACAGTTTTGGTGGATAGTGGAAGTACCCACAATTTCATACAGGACCGGGTTGCTAAACAGTTGGGCCTTCCTCTACACCCAGCCCAAACTTTCCAATTTTTGGTAGGAAATGGAGCAGAATTGCAGTGCACCTCTATGTGCCATCAGGTTTGTCTGTATTTAGACACACATCCTTTCCTGGTCGACCTGTTTGTACTCCCTCTAAGCGGCGTAGAACTGGTGTTAGGAGTTCAATGACTTAAAACCTTGGGCCCTGTCCTCACAGACTATGAAAAATTAACCATGTCTTTTTTCAGAGAAGGTCAATTGATACAACTTCTAGGGCAACCCAAACCAAGTCCATCAGAAGCTTCACTCCACCAATTCCAGCGCCTTCTCTCCACCCACACTATTGATACATTGCTAGCTTTCCACCCTGACCAAATACACATCGTTCCACAAACCACACCAGAAACAGCCAACCCAGAACTACAAAAACTACTCTCAGATTACAACAACCTCTTCACCTCATCATCCACCTTACCCCCACAACGCCCCACCAACCATCGCATTCCACTTCAAACCAACACCAACCCTGTCAATGTCCGACCTTACTTGTACCAACACTTTCAAAAGCAAGAAATTGAGTCACAAATTCAAGACATGTTAACACAAGGAATAATACAACCAAGCTCAAGTGCCTTCTCCTCACCAGTTTTGCTTGTGCGAAAAAAGGATGGTACTTGGCGTTTTTGCGTCTACTACCGAGCTTTGAACGCTATTACTATCCGTGACCGCTTTCCAATTCCAGCAATTGATGAATTATTGGATGAACTTCACGGCACTAAATGGTTCACCAAGCTTGATCTCCGTTCCGGATACCATCAGATACGTATGGATCCAGTTGACATTCATAAGACCGCGTTTCGCACTCACCAAGGCCACTACGAGTTTCTCGTTATGCCCTTTGGATTATCCAACGCGCCCTCCACGTTCCAGTCTACTATGAATAAGATATTTGCTCCACATCTCCAGAAGTTCGTCATAGTCTTTTTTGATGACATTTTAGTGTACAGCCGTACCTTCCAGGAGCATCTTTCTCATTTGGATACTGTTTTTCGTTGTTTGATGGACAACCAATTCTACCTTAAACAGTCCAAATGCACCTTCGCCCAAAATTCTATTGCTTACTTGGGCCATATTGTCTCAGCTGAAGGGGTAGGACCAGACCCGGAGAAAATACAAGCAATGCTCAAATGGCCTATGTAACACCCCGTTTTCCCAACATAAAAATTTCATTTAAAATCAGAGTATTTTGATCACAACGGAATGTCACATACTTCATTTAAATCATAAAACGGATAATAATAATTATCCTTCAAATTCAACATCATGAAAATCTTAAAATTGTTGCAGCGGAAAATAGTTCAACATTTAAAAGTCTTGGCACGCAGGCCTTATTGAAAAATCTCATAAATTAGTTCATAAAAGAGACACGTAAGGAATAGGAGTAAAAGCAAGCCCCCATCCCGTTACGTATCAGAGCACCTAGACACCAACTGAGAGTCCACTCATGAACGCCTCTAATCTTTATTACCTGCACATTACCCACGGTCGAGGCAACATATACGCAGAAGGGGTGAGATTTCATAATCAATACATTAAGCATATAATCCAATAAAATGCATTTAACAACTTAAACATTAATAACATGTCAACAATTAACAATCAATATATTTTTCATTTCATAACAAATACAATCATCAAATATCATTACTAATTTTCATCACAAATCATAATCAACTTAACACTCAACTTGACGACACAACTCATCTTTGACCATGCAACTCTATCAACTCAACAACAACTTGACAACACAACTCATCTAGACCATGCAACTCTATCAACTCAACAACAACTTGACAACTTAAACATCATGAAACTTCTTGATATGCAAATGCATGTGGTACCAATCAACAACAAATGAGCATAATAGGCTCTTCAACGTGTGAGCACAAAGGCTGCCGGGCCTAAAGCCCCCAACTTTAATGAGCACAAAGGCTGCCGGGCCTAAAGCCCCCAACTTTAATGAGCACAAAGGCTGCCGGGCCTAAAGCCCCCAACTTTAATGAGTATGCAATGAACTCAACTTCCAACAACTTAGACAACGACGTGTACAACTCATACGACTCATAATCATGGACAACTTCTTAAATTCCAACAACATAGACCGACTCATGCAACCTCAAGACACTAACAGTCGACAACAGAAAACAGTAGCAACATACAACAATTAACAACACTTGAATGTGTTAACATTCACATAAAGAATTAATTACATCAATATAAATATCACAAAACATCATTATAGCATTCATGCATCAACACTTCTAATTTCAGTCACCATAACAGACTTCTGGAGCTTATGAAAGCATCCTAAACAGCTCTCTAACTTACTTCTAAGGTCATCTCAAGACTACACGTGCGAATGGATCGCATCGGAACAATTTTGGGCAACTAACAGCCTAACTCGCAGTGGCGAGTAACTTTACTCGCAATGGCGAGCAAAGTGTGCATTCTGGGTTCCTACGTATTTACTCGCAGTGGCGAGTTATTCTGCTCGCAGTTGCAGGCTCACAGGTCACTCGCAGCTGCGAGTTGTGTTGCTCGCAGTTGCGAGTTCTGGGTTCTAGCTCGCAGATGCGAGTGTTCTTGCTCGCAGGTGCGAGCGATGAATGTCAGTACGGCCAGAAACCTAAAAATCACAACTTTTCACCTATATTCATGATTCCTTCATCCAAATAGCATCTAATTATCATCTTAAGTCATATCTAAGGTCTGTACACTAATTTTACATCAATCTAACATCTGTTCTTGATTCATTCATCAAAATTGATCCTAAACCTAATTCTCAATTCTCACCAAAACTTAACCTAATCATGCTAAATTCATCCTATAGAATCATACTCTTAATAATATTGAAAATTAGTCTCACCCTTACCTGGTTATGATGAAATCGCAGCTCTCCCTCTAGTTCTCCTCTTTTCTGACTTTTCTCCCTTTTTCTCCAAAAACGTACGTATTCTGTTTTCTAACTTCTGTTGTCTATTTATCTCTCCTAATTACTCTTATCACTACTAATTGCTCATCTCACAACACAGCCCAATTTTTCATATTTTTATTTTATTTATCAAATCTTATTTTATTTAATAATAAAATAAGTCATAACAACATAACAACTTCACCACAACAAAATATCCCTCACAATGCAATTATAAATCATATATATAAATATATTTTAAATAATCGAATAATTAAGACGGGCGTTACAGCCTACACCACGTAATGTCAAACAACTCAGGGGCTTCTTAGGACTTACGGGGTTTTACAGAAAATTTGTTCAACACTACGCCTCTATTGCAGCCCCTCTCACAACACTGCTCAAGAAAGACTCTTTTAGGTGGAATGAAGAGGCTCAATCAGCTTTTGACACACTCAAAGAAGCCATGACAAACGCCCCTGTCCTGGCACTTCCCAACTTTGAGGAAGATTTCACACTTGAGACGGATGCATCAGGTCAAGGAATGGGAGCTGTGTTATGTCAGAACGGCCACCCAATATGCTTCTATAGTCGCAAATTTTGCCCAAAATTACTGACTGCATCCACATATGTGAAGGAGTTATGCACGATCACATCAGCAGTGAAGAAGTGGCGCACCTACTTACTGGGCAGAAAATTCACCATACATACAGATCAGAGGAGTTTAAGAGAATTAATGACCCAAGTCATCCAAACACCAGAACAACAGTTCTACTTGGCTAAATTGTTGGGTTTTTCTTATGAAATAGTGTATAAATCGGGAGCGCAAAACAGAGTTGCTGATGCCCTTTCACGGATTCACGAAGGTACACCAACAATTCTCACCATCACCATTCCCCATTGGGATTTCCTCCACGCCTTAAGGTGTTCTCTTCAAGAGAATCAAGAATATCAACATCTCTTGCACAAGATCTAGGAGCAACCGGACAACTTTCCCAACTTTCAGGTGATTAAAGACAATTTATTCTTCCATGGTAAACTGTATCTTCCAGCAAACTCACCCTTCAAACATATACTCTTGGAAGAATTTCATTCATCACAGCTTGGGGGTCATAGCGGAATCCAGAAAACATTCGGGCGCCTTAAAGAGAATGTCTACTGGGATCGCATGAAACAAGATGTAACTGACTTTGTCAAATCATGTCCAATCTGCCAGCAAACAAAAACTCCAACGCACCAACCATATGGTTTATTACAGCCATTACCAATTCCTCAAGGAGTTTGGGAAGATATATCACTTGACTTTATAGTTGGGCTCCCTTCCTTCCAAACTCACACTGCTATTCTGGTAGTGGTGGATCGCTTCTCCAAAGTTGCGTACTTTGGGATGCTGCCAACACACTACAATGCTCTCAAAGCAGCAGATTTGTTTGCACAGATGATATGTAGACTCCATGGTATGCCACATAGTATCGTCTCTGACCGAGACCCGATATTTGTGAGCAAATTTTGGAAGGAGCTTTTCCGCTTGTCCGGTACCAAGCTCCGTATGTCCACGACATACCATCCTCAAAGTGACGGCCAAACTGAAATTGTGAACAAAGCGCTGCAACAATACCTTCGCTGTTTCGTTTTTGACCAGCCACACAAATGGGGACACTATTTACACTGGGCAGAATGGCACTACAATTCATCCATTCATACATCTACTGGCTTGTCTCCATTCGAAGTGGTTTATGGAAAACCACCCCCATCCTTACCTTAATACATTGCAGGTACTACTCTGGTCGAAGCAGTGGATGCTGAGATGAAATCAAGGGAACAGATACTTCAGATCCAGCGCAAGAAACTGCAGAAAGCGCAGGACACTATGAAGCATTTTGCAGACAGAAACAGAATTGACCACCATTTTAAGATGGGTGACTGGGTTTTTGTCAAACTACGCCCTTATAGGCAGACTTCAGTCGCAGGCCATAGAGTCCAAAAGCTCTCAAAACGCTACTATGGCCCATACAAGATTATTAAGGCACTAGGAGCAGTGGCTTTCGAACTTGCACTCCCACCTGGCAGTAAAATACATCCAGTATTTCACGTTTCGCAACTCAAACCATGCCACGACATTTCTCAGCCACAACTGGATCTCCCCACTGCCAATTTCAACAATCAGCCCATTGTTCAACCTTTGGCAATCCTAGATTGGAAGGAGTCTGCAGCAACAGAGGAAACGTCTGTCCTGGTGCAGTGACGTGGCCTTTTCCCTGAAGATGCAACATGGGAACCTTTATCAGAGATCCTTGCTGCCTACCCAGACCTGCACCTTGAGGACAAGGTGTTTGTGCAAGGGGGGAGGATGTTATGAATCCTAAGCAGATAGGCCCAGACACAAATGAGGAAGACACAGCTGATGAAGACATTATGATCCAGGCCCCTCAGTTAAGGTCCAAACGCAACAAGAGCATGCCCAAATACTTGAAAGACTATGTGGTGCCTATTATGAAGTAGTTTGAATTACCTTGCCTAGTCACAATAATACTAGAATGTTCTCTTGTGCTCTACAGCTGTATAAAATTCTCTAGTCCTTTAGTTGATAGCTACCTACAGCTGTCCTAGTACTAGATAGAGTTGTTATCCTATATGTAAGAGACATTTTATTGAATAAAGGCATGAAATAATTGGATCAAACATTGAGTCTACTCCACTCACGGAGCAAATCTTATCTGTCTTTTCAATTCATTCTTTATCCTTATTTCCTTTTTACTAAAGAGTGCCTTACAGTTAACAGGCCTAACTAATTTACTAAAAGATATGAGAGAAAAATAAGAACTGATAACTCCTAACAACGAGTTCAATTAGCTCAAAACCCTTCTACAGGAACTGAACAGCCACCGTTAGCGGTTGAGTTGAGTATACCATTGTTTTATTATATGATGATGATGCTTTCTTGAGGAATAAACTGTCCGTTTTTTAAGTTCGTTCCAATTGTCTGACTGCATAGAATTTGATGTTATGTGTGTATATCTTTAAAGCACCAAAATGGAAACTGATAAATAGTCTTTGAACGGCTTAATCATGCTATGAGCCGCTTATTTTAGGACTTTTATATGTTGTACTTTGACTTGTATAAACTGAAATTGCTATATGATTCATTTCTTTTGGTTAACTACCACCTTTGGAAAGCACACAGTGAGTTTCTATTTTGACGAGTTTCTGATAAGAATATTGACGAGTTTGTGGATCAGTTGATGAACACAAATAAGAAAGGGAAATGATTTGAGTGGTTATTAGAGTGGTCATTTTCATCCATGAATAATAGTAAATTTGGTTAGACTGAATTATGAAGATTTATGTGATTTTTTGATGTTATTTGTCCCATCGAATCTTGTTAGACATGGTAAAATTGTTCAATAATATTTGTAGCGAAATTGAAATGAGACATTGCCAACTACATAAAATGTTGGAATTTGGAAACCATTTGACCTTATGTTTAATTTATATGTTCATGTATTTCTTTCAAACTTTTAATCTGAAAAATTGAAGATAAATCGATATCGATAAATAATATTTCACTTGTCCCATAATAACTAGCATGATTGACCAATTCACACATATTAAATGGTAATATAAGAGTTATGACATATCCATGGCTTCAGGATAACACAAAGAAGGTCAGGGCCGTTCCTAGAGTTTTATAGGTCTTAGGCATAATATGATAAAGGGGCTCCTTACATAATACTTTCAGAATTTTTTTTTAGCTCATTGTTGTAATTTTATCAAGTCTTCTTTTTGCTCCCCCCCCCCCCCCTGCATTGTACCACCAAAAAAGAACAAAAAAAACAAAAAAAAATGATGAGTGGGTCACATGATCCTAAATGCGTTTCACATCATTTTCATGATCATGAATTCGTCTCGCATGATTTAGCATAATGATAAAATTTAATTTTTTGATACTTTTGAAAGACAAAATTAAGATTAATTTATCTAGTAGGCATGTTTTCAACTAAAATATAATTTGTTTTGTTATAAAATTATTCCAATTTCTTGGATAATAAATATGACTAATATATTTAATATTAGTGAGACACATTATTAGAAATAAAGGGCCCTAAAAAATATCACAAATTTATTCGATAATAATTTCTTGGCATATTATTAAGAAAAACCAAAAAAAATTATAGAGAGGGTGTATATAGAAATCTTTGTATATACGGGGGTTTATATAGTAAGTTAAGACAAAAGGGCAAAAAACATTAACAGACTTCAGCTCAGCCTTTAAACATGTCTGGACCTTTCTGCAATATTTGTTATATACACCCCCAGAAAACCAAATATTTCTATATACACCCCCATCGTAAAAAAAATTTAGGGCCCCTATCAGCATGGGCCCTAGGTCGTCGCACACCCGGCCTATGCCTAGGGCCGACCTTGAAGTAGGTGAATGCATTGTATGATATTTTTGTCCACTGATATCAATTAAATTTTGATTTTTTTTAATTTAATTAAAAGAATATACTCCATCCGTTTCAAAATGAGTGTCGCTTTAGCCAAAAAAATTTGTTTCAAAATGAGTGTCGCTTTCAGTTTTCAATGCAATAATAACTTTTTCTTTTCAATTGTACCCTCCAATTAATACTCTGCACACTACTTTCAAAGTATTACTTTTAAAACTAACCAATAGTTAATAAGGATAATTTGGTAAAATAACCATTCTCTTTCTCTTAATCATTGCATTTCTTAATATGTTTGTAAACACCTAAAACGACACTCATTTTGAAACAGAGGGAGTAACAGTTTTGAAGGGAAAACATTATTGGAGAACTTGTAGGATTTTTTTTTAAGGAGCTTGTAGGATATTTAATTAAATTTCAATTTTTTAATTTAATTGGAAGAAGTTACATGTTTAGGTGAGTGTGGTTAGTTTAGTTTCATATTTATGGAAAATAAGTGATATGGAGGGAAAATTTGGAGGGAAATTTTTGGAAGAACTTGTGGGATTATATTTATAAATAAATAAATAAATGATGATGATATTATGATCTAGGTGTCATTAAATTAAAATAATAAATCTTGTCAAAAAAAAATTAAAATAATAAATGTGTGGACACACGTGGGTAGACACGGACAAGAACATACTCCCTCTGTTTCAAAATGAGTGTCGTTTTAGCCAAAAAAATTTGTTTCAAAATGAATATCGCTTTCAGTTTCCAATGCAATAATAACTTTTTCTTTTCAATTGTACCCTTCAATTAATATTATGTTACACTACTTCCAAAGTATTATTTTTTCTTTAATGAAAAACAAACCAATAGTTGATTAGGATAATTTGGTAAAATTGCTATGACATTTGACTATTTTATTCCATTCCTTAATCTGTGTGCAATTGGCTAAAGCGACACTCATTTTGAAACGGAGGGAGTAGTTTGCATCAAATTGAATGGCTTCTTAGAAATTAGAATAGAAGAAGCATCATTCATTGAAATGGCGCTAAAGAAAAACACTGCAAAGAGGAATATAATGGAATGTTTTCAGGAATAGTTGTTTTCTTTGTCTCCAAAGGAGTATTAGAAAATCAATTTGATGAATGAAAATTATATATTTCTCATTGAATGTAACAATGAATAGGTACAAGTATTTATTTATACAGAGAAGAAAATATGCTAATAAAGGTTGGTAACATCCTAACAACCATAGGAACTATGTAAACAGGCCTTAGCATTTGTAGCGAACCTCAGCAGTTACAGAATAAGAAGATCAAATCATCTTTCATGGATACTGAAATTGTACACCTTAAAAGTAATGAAGATAGAAGAGTAAATGCACCATCAACAAACACAGCAAGCATTCATGGCGAAGTTGAGAGTTTAAATTGTGCAGAGAGAAGACCGCAACACCTTGATGCTGAAAATGAAGCAGTAAGATCTTTATCCCTACAGTCGAAGATTTTTCTTTAAATATATTTTATCCAAAACTTTTCTATAGCTCTTCTGAGTATGTGCTTGGAAAATACATAATTTTCTAACTGTAACGTAAATGGCTCTGAAGCACATGGATAATGCATTCACGAAATTTTATTTATTTGTAAACACATACTCTAATTGTTATTCCTTGTTGAAACTTATCTATCATGGTGAGCTTGCTGCAGTCGTCCTTGCCGTACTGCCCATCTGACATAAACAAGAACATCACAGAGATATTTGGGAAACTCGTGAGTGAACATATATAGAGGTATAAGGCTCATATAACTCCAACAGGTTGTTGTCTTGTTTTTTTTCTTTTCCGGCTATTCTAAAGCTCTTGTTTTTTGTGCTAATGCTATTTAAAGCATGGGCGATGACCAGAGATCCTTTAGCTATTACAATTTACAAGGCTATTTCAGTGATTGAGAGGTTTCCATTTAAAATTGAAAGTGCGGACCAGATAAAAAACCTCCCTTCAATTGAAAAATCAATGAAGGGTCATGTAAGTGAATTCTGTGACTAGACACTTTGTCTTGACTCTGGCTGCTTTCTTCTTACACTTCTCTCTTATAATAGACAAACAATTGTTTTTACTGTGTTCAGATTCAAGAGATAATCACTACTGGGAAGTTATTGAAATTGGAACACTTTGAAACTGATGAAAAGGTATTAATTACTTACCTTTTTCAAACAGTTTCACATCATCATATTTGTTTAGTTTTATTATATCTTAGGGTCCAGATTGAATTTTTGTTATTGTTATCTTTTATTGGTTTTCAATATGTAATAGTAAATATCGTATATTCCATTAAATTGTAAACTTTGTATATTTTGACATTTTAATTGCAATCTTGCTGCCTTATCTTCTTCAAACTGATTCAATTCAACGATTGGTGAAAACAGTATCCTCATTTGGAGAAGTTTGGGGTATAGGTCCAGCCACAATACTGAAATTGTATGATAAAGGACATCGTACATTAAATGGTCTTCGGAATGATGATTCACTTACAAATGCTAAGAAGTTAAGGTTAAGACACTTTGATGATATCAGACATCGGATTCCACACCATGAGGTCTGTCTGGTGGTACCTTTATACACTGTTATTTCCCAAAAACATACTCGTTTTATTTTACCCAGAACTGATTCTCTTTTTGGTTTGATGGGTTCAAGAGATGGAACAGATTATGCAGAAAGTTAGGGAGGATGTTTTGCCTAGGGTGAGCACTAAAAATTTTTAAGCAAAAACTGAGTTTTATGAGTTTTCTATTTTGTTTTTCTTTTCTATCAGGGAAGGTATAATTTATTATTAATTAAAGGGACACTACTGACCATTTTCCAGCCGTCCTTGAGCGGATTTGAACTCTGTCCCTTAAGGTTACAAGTTCAGACTCTTACCACTGAGCTAACGCCTTATAAACAACACTTATATGCCATTTTTACTGTTTTTTTTTTTTTTTTTATTATAATTCTTCCTTCTGTACAAGATATATCATATGTTTAAGTTATAAATTATACCATTATAGAAAATGGTAATATTTTTATTGATATCAATCAGACAAAATTTCCCTTGGTAAAACCAAATTCCCTAAAGGTTCCTTTAATAGTAAGCTAGCTTTAGATACAGTTTTTGCCCTGATTAATTGAATCATTGTCGGTGTTCTGGAATGTTAAATAGGATACTTAAGTTGTGACAACCCCTTTACTCTTGTTCTGAAATGTTGAATAGTTTACTTAAGTTGTGACAATCCCTTTTGTCTGCTGGATTGAATGGTTGTCGGTGTTCTGAAACATATAAACCATGCAATGGCTATGACAATCCCTTTACTCTTTCTGTTAAGATAATGTGATCGTCGACCATCATTCCACACTTCTCTTCTACTTGTAGAACATTATTTTCTCCTGTTTAGTGGCTCAGTAGATTTGTTTATGTCTTGTAGTCTCACAAAGCGTTTTTGCCCAATTTTTTAAAGCTTTTACAGGATATGAATTTCCTGAGAGAGGATTTGATTTTCAGTACTCACAGTGAAGAGGTAATGTTGGCTTTTTCTTATCTTCTACAACTACAAATGATATTTTATTTGGCCGACTAAGCTTTCCTTATAATATCTAAAATAAGCGTGTCCTTGCATTTATAACTTACATGAATGTCTTAACATATTGAAAATTTCTAATCTTAAAATCAGGAGCATGTTATTATCTACTCCCTCCGTTTCAAGATATAAGCAAAATTCACTTTTTAGGTTCATTCATTTAATGATGTATGTGGTCCATAATATGGACCACATACATCATTAAATGAATGAACCTAAAAAGTGATTTTTTCTTATATTTTGAAACGAAGGGAGTATTATTTTGTACTATACATCACGAGAATCTGACATAAACCATCACCTTGTTCTGTATGCAGCTCATGGTGCAATCCTCTATTTAAATAGAGTATCTTCATTTAATTTTAGTGAAGTCTGGGTATCATTGTGCTATGTGCATGTCGACAAAACGGAAAGACGCAAGGTTCCAGGTGATTGAGGTGGTGTGTGGCGAGAAAAAGTTCCGCCAAAGGCGAGTAATTTAAATTGGAGAATTCGTAGAGGTTGTCGCCCGACTCGGGATGAGCTAAAAGCACGTCATGTTCTATGTCTGCTGCAATGTCTCCTTTGCGCAGAGACTGAGAAATCTGATTGGCACATTTTGTTTGTATGTCAAGAAAGCACTGATTGTTGGGAAATGACGGGTCTTTCACAAGTGATTCGGGATCGTTTTGGGTGTTTCGGTAAAGCAGGAGAAGTGTTGCAGGATGTTTGTACGCGAGAGACAGAGGACGTGGTTAGTAAGGTTCTGTTGCTAATATGAAGTAGTTGGCATAGCTGAAGAGAAAAATTTATGGAGTCAGAAGGCATCATCAGCGCATCAGATTGTCGTTGCAGCTCAGATGATAAGGTGTGTGGTACTGCAGTGCCCGGTATGATTTATAATGTTGACGCCAGTGTTTTGAGAAGGTATAATCAAACTGGTTATGGTGCATTTATCCACGAAGAAGGAGAAATTTTTGTGTAGGCAATGACTTTTCTTAGTGATTCCCAAGTTCTTATTGCTGCAATATATGGCAGAAATGAAGGCCAATCTGAGTTTAATTTTATTGTGAACAATATTAGATGTCTTTTAAATTTGCATTGTAACTTTGAGGTAAAGTTTATTCGGAGGCAAACGAATGTAGTTGCTCACAGCTTCTCTCGAGCAGCCAATTCTTATGCTAGCCACCATGTTCATTATTAAATTCCTCTTTGTATTAATTAAATGAGATGGCAATAGAACATATGGCACCACATAATTTCTAATATCTTGATCCTGTCACAATATATAATATACATTTCTTGGAGATCATCAAGTTTAATGATTTCAGTTGAGAGCAGCAAGAGTTTGGTGTGCTCAATATCTTCTGAGAAGCAAGTTTTCTTAGCATGTCATCTGAAAAGTAAGTTAGCACTTTATTATTCCAGAAATGTAGGGATTTAAAACTGCTGTGTTTTTATGAATTGAGCTTCATAAATGTTAATTGTATCACACGATTCAAAGAAGTTGAATATTCCACGATGCAATGGTATGCAAAATGGAACAAAAAATTATTATGACCGTAACAAAGCGATAATAATTGAAGGTGTACAGTATAATAAATAGAAAGGAAAAACCTGCAATGATAAACTAAGACATCTGCAAACACAATTGTGTTGACTAATCTCTAAATAGTTGAGATCTATTTAAAGGGTTGACAGTTCCTAAGAGATGTCTGTCCGTGCTCAAATGGTCAAGGATGAACTCTCAACTTAAGGATAAGAAGTCCAAATATCTACTATATATTTTTTTAGAATCAGCAAAATTTATTCTCATCGAGTATATGCAAGGCACACAAATATCGCAGCAACTACAGAAAATAATTACGGTAGGCACCAATAAACCGGAAACCTGAGATCCCAACACACACCCAGAGCCTCATATATATGGAGATGCTGCCATTGAAAATTTTAAGTGCAGAAAAGACTAAATTATCTCGTCAATTGGAAAATCAATGAATGGTTCATGGTAAAGAATTTTTTGCCCAGACATTATGTATTGATTCTTGCTCTAAAACAATTCCAGATTTGTCTTGATTTCGTCCTTTTGCGGAATGAATCGGATGTTGCACTTGCAAATCAAGAGGTGTATGTGATTATTGATGTGATTAACTTATGAACTGTAAGCAGTGTTTCTTTTTCTTTCTTTGTCACTACCCTAACTTTCCGGCATTTTGATATTGGAAGCGTTAATAGATTGTGCACATAGCCTTTTCAAAAAATAGATTGTACACATATAAGCTTTGGATAAAACGCATGCATCATTCCTGTTGTTCATATTATTATTACTAAATATAATTTTCCATTAATTGTTTCACATTAACCTTATAGGCATCTAAAGTGAAGCCGGTATTTGTATTGTCAATTTGTCGAATAAAGTGCATATGCATTGGTTCTTCAGCATCCATCATTGATAGGTTGTCTGAAGTTATTAAAGTTGTTAATGAAAAAATGAAGATGAAATTGAAATATGACACTGAGACTGATTGACAGAAGTTCTTGCACATGAATTTTACTAGCTAATCTTCGGTGACTCATCTTTTTGACAACCTCCATTATGACATTGATTATTCTGTAAATGATTTTTCTAACTATATAATGAACTTAAAATATCACCTTTTTTTTCTTTTTATTTTGATTCATGTCTACTGCTTAGGTCTCCATATATCTTCACAAATGAAAAGGTATAAACAAAGAAAACTTCAATTCACTATCAAAAGGTTTATCAACTTGTTCACTTGGCAGAATAGACTGGGCACCGTCATGAGTATTAATCCGCCAATATTCAGAATAGACTGGCAGAATAGACTTTCATGTCTTCCTCACAGAGGAATTATTTTGCTGCCGCATATTTTCCTAACGAAGAAATCAGGAAAATCAAATAGGGTTCTGTTCCTACTGTCATGAGAATATTATCAGCAATCGATGAGGATACAAAGAAGAATGCAGATCACAGAGAGTTTCAGTCAATTAGCACATCAACTGTGCACTTTGAAATAATAACATAAAATTAATTTCTTATGCCAAGGCATGAGGCCAGGAGAATGGCTAGTTATTCATTAAGCATAAACACATATGTTGTTTTTATTAAATTTGGATGTTTTTTAAAATTATTTTTCTAAAGTATTTACATGATAATTTTGAATTTGAATTTCTCAAATCCATGTTTTACAAATCAGTTAAAAAAATTAACTCAGATTTTAAGTTATCAGTGCAAATTTGTTTTTCAGCTCCATATAAACATCATAAATGAGAATGTCTCAAGTTAATTATCACATATCTTCTAAAGCATCACAAATGGTTATAGAGGCAAATATTGGAGATTCCAAACGTTCGGCCTCGAGGGAAGTATAGCTTATCCCAATTTGTTTGTAGTATTCAGCCGAAGAATTTAAAATACCGAATTTTTAAAACAAACAGTGCTATGATATGACTATTGACTGAAGAAATAAAAAAAGCAGAAATTCCTTTAGATCTGAACAGATAAACTACATACGCAATTGAAATGAAACCCAAATCTTCATTTCTTCAAATACCTAATCAAAACAGTCACCTGTGAAAAAAAGAAGGTATAACACAGGAATTAAACTTAATGGCAACCCAGAATCAATAAAACATTTGACCAAATGTTCAATACAATACTATGATAGAGGAAGAAAAGGAACATCGTTAAGATGAGCCATAAATATAAGTGTCAAAATGTATTAAGAAAGGGTGAGAGATCCAAAACATACCATTTAGATCTTGAATGTGAGATATTTTTGGCCAATCCTCACCCGTTTCCCTTTTACACCGTTTCTCCAACTCAGGACAATCATAAATACTCAAAATCTTCAAAGCAGAAAGGCTTTGAATGCTCGCCGGAAGACGAATCAACTTCGGACAATCCCAAATTTCTAGTTTTTTAAGCGAACTAAGGTTTCCTAAAGAGTCTGGTAAGGAAGTCAGATTTGAAAGATTATTCAATTCCAACGATTGAAGGGAAGTCACGTGTTGTAAAGCCTCACCCAAACCTTCTATTTCTGAGCAACCAAAAACAGTCAATTCCTTAAGAGAAGTGAGGTTTCTTAGAATCTCATCTGGAAAACATTTTAGCTCTTGAATATCACAAAAAACAAGGGATTCAAGAGTACCAAGTTTATGAATTGAACTTAGTAAATCATGGTTGCATTTCCCTCCTATATTCATATATTTGAGAGATGGAAGGCAAGGCAAGCCCAACAAATTAGGACATTCACCTATATATAGTTTAGAAAGGTGTGGGAACATATTTTCACTATCCTCCTTTGATAACCTTGTCAGATTTGGTAGATCGTACACGTATAGAGCTTCTAAATAAGAACTAAAAATCCATTGTGGCAAATGGGAACCTGTATATCCTCCCACACGCAATTCTTGAAGCTGTTGGGTATAGGGTTGAAGCACCTCAAGAATCTGCTCAATATTTTCCTGCAATTGGGACTTCTCATCCCATGACAACCACAAAGTGTTCACGTGCTTAGTCAACATGTTGGCTTCTTTAGCATCTTCTACACTGTTCACTCTCTCAAGGTGCTTGATGCGAAGGCAATCTACTGTGAAATTTAATTGTCCTAAATCTGCCAAAAGGTTCCCCTTGCCAACTACATACATGCTCAAAGTCTTAAGCAAAGTCATCTTCCCTATTTGCGGAGGTAAACTTGATAGGCAATAACAGTGATTCAAGGATAGGTGTTGTAGAGCTTTCAAATGTATCAAATTATTAGGCAATTTTTGGAGGTGCATACAATAGTCTAATTTCAAAATTTGTAAATTCCACAACTTACATATGGAATCTGGAAGAGTTTCAAATTCACCCCAAGTAAGATCCAAGTACCTTAAATACTTCAAATGACCAATCGAAGATGGCACTTTTTTTAATTGACAACGCACCCTAAGTACCCTTAAAGAACAAAATTTGGATATATTGAGTGGAAAACCTTGTGATCTACCACTATAATCAAATGATCTTATTATGTAGGTCCTCAATGATTTGAAGTTATGCATCAATATTGAATCTACACTAGATGAAATCCCACTATCAATTTGTTTTTCAAAAACAGTCCCATCAATAGAGAGATGGCGGATTCTTTCTAATGTACTAGGCAGGTCATTTTTTACTGTAATGCAACATACCTCTTCTGAAATTGATTGAGCAAGATCGTGATCAAGATCGTGCATCTTGAAACTTGTAATTTGGCCAAATACATCTGTCTCAATATCTTGAAAAAATGATCTCCAGTACAATTCGTTCCACACCTCATTGCCAATATCTTCCTCGTTCAACATTTTATTGGACGAAATAAAGCCATTAGAGATCAAAAGCTCAATTAGAAATCGCTTGCTTATTATTTTATCTTTGGGAAATAGCGCACATAAGGCAAAACATTGTCTCAGTTTAACCAGTAAATTCAAGTAACTTAATCTCAATGCAGGCATGACATTATCTTCATCTTGTAAATTCCATAGTTTGCTTTCCTTTACATAGTGCCACTCTTTTTCCTCTCTTTTAAAGCGCAAGAGAATTCCTAGTGCTGTTGCTGCAAGAGGTACTCCTCCACACATCCTTAGTATCTCCTTTCCTATCACCACTAGCTCTTCCCGTTCTACCTCATTTGGTCCAAAAGCATTTTGTTTAAACAATTTCCAACAATCTTCTTCAGATAGCTTCGATATATCATGTGGAGGTGTTGTTCGCATGATTTCTGCTACCTTCGTAAGACGAGTAGTGACCAAAATTGAAGCACCCTTTCCTCCACAAGACAAAACAGATCTCAAATTTTGCCAATTGTCTTGTTTATCGTCCCACACGTCATCCAATACAAGCAAAAATCTTTTTCCTTGAAGCAGATCCTGAAGTCTTCTTTGTAGTGTCTCTAGATCCAAAATATCACAGGACTTTTTAGTTGCCACTTCGATTAACGCTTTAGTCATTCTCTTCAAACTAAAATCTTCTGAAACACAAACCCAAATTCTCAGCTCAAAGCTCCAAACCAAAAGCGTTGTTGTAAATTGAGTATATTTCAAAAGTTTCAAATGTTTTGTAATCCATATTTTTAATTGAGAAATATAGAAAAATATTTTAATAGAAAATTATTATCATATTATTATTATTAATTATTGTTTGACTTGGTCTTGTAACATATTATTAACTCCAAATTTTGTAACCGCCTTTCAATTGATATTTCTTGATGTGACTATTATTAAGGCTTCTTTTACTTGACTCAACAACTAAGTTTTTGGCATATATGTTACACGTACAGAAGCAAATAGAAGTACTTTTCTAATTTGATTTCATCAATACTGAAACAAAACAATTATCTTCATCCCTCACAAATCAATTTTGGGTTACATCTACTGCTATCTTTGAGATAGATTCAAACTGTTCTGTCACCTCTGACATGTTCTATCCTGGGAGGATATGCGCTTATGAGGCGGATAAATCCTTAAGGATGTTATTTAACGGTTTACTATCCTGCTGCTCATCGCCGTCATCGCCGTTCATGTCACTGTTACCGAGTTCAAATTACCGCAATTTCAAGAAAGATAAGTTTACTTGTTATCCCTCTTGTTTATTCTCTTTAATATTTAATTGATGTTTTTATTTATATGATATTATTATTTATAAAGATAATTTACTCCTAATTTTACAACAATCTTAAGGATTTATTTTTTTTGATATCATAAAACTAAACCCCAATTATATATTTATTTTATTTTTTGTTTAGGATTCGGGTATTGTTATGTCTAAGGAATGGACTGTCAATTTTGAAAAACGAATGCGAAAGATTGTGACTGACGAAGCTAATCCAACAAAGAGAGAATTTTGATGTCATTCCTATTAAGAAGTACGGCAGTGGTTGCTACTTGTTGTGATTATCATCAATACTATGGTATTGGTCCTTAAATTTAAGATTCCTTCAAACAGGTTTCTTTTGTTCATATTCCTTATTTCATTATCTTTAAGGGCTCTGATGTTATTCTTTTTAAGTGCTCTGAAAATTATTATGTGCATAGCATTCTTTGAAAATTATTTTCTACGGGGTTTTTTGGATAATAATAATATTATTGTGATTAATATAATTTTCTATTACTTTTATGTTCAGATTTTCATATTAGTCATTTGGTTATTAAATTGTCATGTGCTATATGTTTATGTTGCTATTTGTCTTTTTTAATCATATTTGTGGAATGGATTTTAAGGACGAAATCCAATTTTTGTATGATATAAATCAATTCATCTATGTATGCATGCCAAATATATGGGGTTAGGATTTATTTTTGACGTACATAAAATGATTAAAATCTTAAATCTATATATGTGAACCTTAATGGAGGGATGTTATAAGTATGCATTGGTTGAGTGAACTTTGTCATGATTGTGTATGTATGAATTTTGTTATTTGAGAAATTTTTCTTTAGTGTAAAATATCAGAGTTGCTTATATTTTTATAATTGAGTTGAAATGAAATATTATTGAGTAAGTTATGAAATGTTTATGATTGCAACGGGTGATATTAAATCATAAGCAAAATTGCTAGTATAATCCTACCGTGATACTTTATGACCATAGTTTTGATTGGTCAAGAGAAATTATTTTAATGGAAATTATTATTCAAGTGTGTTTTGTGGTATAAGATCATATGGATGTGTGATAGTACAATACTATCGTAAATATATTTTGTTTTGAAGTTTCTTAATAAATTTAAAATTTTGAAGTAAAATTATTGAGTATCCCTTATGATTCTAATGCTACTTGATTAAAGAAAATTGTTTAGGCATTGTCACTTGAAAATCATTCAAGTAGACCTGAATAGAAATCGACTTATTTTTCTCAATGTGGGGGTGTTTGTCACTTGAAAATTGTTCAAGTAGACCTGTTTGATAAATTCACCCGTGAATTTAATTTTCCCCTTTGTGAAGATGTTGTCGCTTAGTATTTATCTAAGTAGACCTAATGAAATATATTATGAAAATTAGTTTGATAATATATGAGATATTGTTTACATAATGGATAAACCTTTGTATTAAAATAATACAAAGATGTCAAATAGATATGAATCCAATGAAAATAAATCTATAAGTAGATTTATCTTATTGATGAACATGTTGTCGTTTAATAGAGAACGACTTATATTAATTTATTATGTAATCCAAGTTTATTTTTATAAACTTGATGAAATATGAGGTTAATTGACTTAGAGACGTCTTAGTCAATATTTATGAATTAAGCGGATCCGTATATAAAACCCCTTGGGAAGAAATTTAGGGAAATGAGACTTTGTCACTCGAATACGACAAGTAATGAGAACCCAACCTTTGTGATTGGAGATCCCATGAAGAAGGTTCAATGGGTAAAAACAAGTTACTTGTTAGTTCTGTTAGCACTAAAATAACGTTGTCTCTGAAGGTGAGAAAAACACAAGAAGGGGGGTTGAATTGTGTTTTGAAAAATTCTTCGTTTCTCCTAAAATTGAAACACACTGGTCAGAAGCTAAGTGAGACAGCTTCTGAAGTGATAATCAGAATCTGAACGCAGCGGATAAAAACAGAGAGAGAGAGAGAGAGAAAAAAAAAAGAAAGACACAAAGCAATTATACTGGTTCCTTCCACAATCCGGAAGTAGTCCAGTCCCCCTTACACTTCCAAGGAGATTTCACTAAAATGTAATATCTGATTACAATTGCTCAAGCACACAGCAAGAGACTTCCTTTGCTCAAGCACACTTTACAAGAGTCTTCCTATGCTCAAGAACACAATCAAGAGACTTCTATGCTCAAGCACAACTGCAAGAGACTTCTAATCAAACAAGATTACAAATAAAAATGTTTGAGGTTGAACATTTGATATACAATCAGAGGTGCTCACAATACAAAATAGATACAGACTCTAAAGACTTTAGAATTTCAAAGATATGAACTTGAGAAATAGAAATTCTAAGAGGACTTTGAATGCAGAACAATTTCAGCAGAGTTTTGGCACTTGTATATTGTAGTTGAGTCTTGTGTTCAGCATTACCAAATCTCTAAGTCTTCACTCCTTTATATAGAGGTGTGAAAGAGACGTTGTGAAATTGCCAGCACATAAAAAGAGTGTCGTTGTTGAAGCTTTGATCAATCACCAATGATCTTTTGCCTGATTTGGTTGTTGTCCTATGAAGAACCAATTTGAAATCCATTCCTAATGAGAAGGAACATCTTTGCAGGCATAGCTGTTATTCTGGAGCTGTTTTCTTATCTTATAGCGTGGACACTGCAGAGTAGTGGGGATAGTGGTTGTACACTTCGTACAGTTTGTATTTTGTCAACTCTCTTTGAAGATAAGCATCCAATACCTTCAAATCTTCACCAAAATAACCGTTGCAAAGTTCCACTAGTCTTCTGCATTGCTTTCGAATCCAATAGACAGCTTTTGAAGGGTTAATTCTTGAATCTTCAGCTTGTGGTGATTTTCAGCTTCTGATGAGGTTGCTTCTGAACTGGCTTCTGATGAACTTCAGCTTCTGATGACGTCATCCATCTTCAGGAGCGCTTTGTCTTCAGGAGCACTTTTGACTTCAGGAGCACTTTTGACTTTAGGAGCATTTCTCTTCAGATGCTTTAAGCTTCCTTTTAGTTGATTCCTTAGCTCTCATTTGTTCTTCAGAACCTTTATATGATGTAAAATTTTAACTATGGTCATGTACACTTGAACAAATATTAGCTAGTCCAATTGACAATTTTTTAATACCTTGTTATCATCAAAACTCTTTAAGGTTCATTGTTAAACACATTTTGTTCCAACAATCTCCCCCTTTTTGATGATGACAAACAATAGTATTTAAAATTTGATCAATTGTTGTTAATCTAATTAACAAGTTGACTTTGGGGTTTTGAGGTTTGTAAGCTCAGAGTCTGAGGTTTGTAAGCTCTGACTCCCCCTGAGTCTGATAGTCTTTAAGGTGAGGTTTGTAAGCTCCCCCTAAGTTCTATCCAGGTTAATTAAATTCATTTTAGTGCGCAATAATATTTGAAAATGAAAGATTTAGATTATAGATAAGAAGAATGATTCAATTAATTTTATTTGAAATTTGATACTCCTTCTTTCGTTCAAAGCTTATACCTTTCAGGTAATAATGATAGAAGTTTTTAAAAATATTTTTCAAATATCATTAATGGGGCTCAGCGCTGTTTTATCTTGGTTTTCGGGTGTCAAACATTGATTACGTTTGAACCTTTTAAACCGGTGATATCTTATTTTTTCTTGGGAAGGGAAAAAGTAAGCAAAACCCTTGAGAATCGAGGTCCGGGAGTTGTTTTCGCTACGGGAAGGTGTTAGGCACCCATAACGACTATAGTAACCTATAGGAACCGTCTTTAATTTCTACGCGCGCGCTTTATTTTTAAATGCTATTTGAAAATGTTATTTACACCTAAAATTTGCTAAGTGAGGAATTGGAGGGAGAAGAATGTTTTTGGATTTTTATTTTAGTTGAATTGAAGGAATTTTGTTCCTTGCCTACGTACCCGTTTAAGGGATCAAATCCACCGTAGTTCTCTCTCAAAAATGTTTTTGTTTTTGTTGGTTGATTTTAAGTTTGAAAATGGATTTTGGAAGAATAGAAAGAGACCTCAAGGGCATGAGATTAGGAAATAGTGAGGTTGAGTTAGTGAATTGCAAAATATGGTCAAAGTAGGATTAGAGTTCATTGAAGTTTGATTAAGAAAATGGAAAAGAAAATACAATGGGATGTTGGATCCCAAGGTTTATTTGGAAAAGATTTGAGTGAAGTTGTTCACATTTGTTTGGAAAATTGGTTTTTTCTAAGTATAAGTCCTAGGCATTCATCTAAACATACAATCCTAAACATACATCTAAACATGCATATTCTAGCTATATAGTGATGTGTGTGCATGTGTCGGTGCTTGTGTCGGTGTACATCATTAGAGTCCATTGTCCTTTACATCATACCCTAGATACATTCTATGGCCTCTTTGCCAAGAAATTAAAAATGGCATAAAAGTAAAATATTACAAGAACTCCTAATTATTACATTCTAATTTTTGGTTCAAATTAAATTGCAAGAAAGAAATAGAGATGAATATGGGATGAAATGGAGATGCTTATGAAATGATGAAACATGAAATGAAAGGGGTTAGTAGCACATGACAATATCAAAGGAAATAAAGCAAGAGAGACACTAGAACATAAAGGATGGGAAATAAACCAAAATAAAGGCAAAATGAGTGTAACATGACTAAAATTTGTTCATAAAGTGCAAGGTACATGTGACCTATAATTCTCACACTCCAATACACTTTGAAAGGTTTAGAATCAAGTCTTGGAATGGGAATTAAGGCAACATGATTTACTTGGCATTTTAAAACAAACTTTAAGCATATTTGCATTATTTATTTACATAAGTAACTTGTAAGCTAAGCAACCTACCAAGATTCACAATTATGCACCAACATTAAACACAAACAGTAGCTAAAACCCTATGAAATCAAGTGGTATAGTTCACCAACATTCATCAAGCAATTGGAATTAAAATCAAACAAATTTCTATTCATTTTTAGCACAAAATATGACAAAAATAGCAAGAAAATCAACACCTTCTTTTTTAACCAATTTTAACATGTGAAAATTATCACAAAATGCTACAAAACTATCAAGAAACCTATATGAATTTTTTAGGAATTTTTTAAAGGTTTTTTTTTTGGACTAAAAGTGCAAGAAAATTATTAATTCTAACAAAAATAAGGAAAAAAAATGCTTCAAATATTTTTCACAGGCTTTGGCACAAAAAGATCACAAAAATGTTAAGGAAAATATCAAGAACACATAGAAAAATATTCAAGAATTTTGTGAAGAAAATTGGACAGGTAAGGGTGCAAATAGCAAAAGAACAGCAAGAAACATGCAGGACAGGGGGCGTGCATAACAACTAAGCTTTCTGGCATGGCAGTTAGGCCCAAAACGGACAGGCCTGGGTCGTTGGAGCATGGACGGGTCAAACCAAGGGTCGAACCGGTTCAGTGGCCTATATAAGGCCTTGAACCGGTTCCTTCTTCATTTCCCCACTCCTTTTCTCTCACTAACTCTCTCAAATTCTCTCTTCTCTCTCTAAGTTTCCGTCGTCTTCTCCGGCGGGTTTCACCGCCGCCGGAGACCTAACCACCACTCAAACTCACCAAAACTCTTCGATCTAAAGCTTTTCACCGTTTATTTTTTAATCTAAACACGAATCAAGCATCAGAAATGGCAAATAAGACTTGGATCTATGCAGATCGAAACTCAAAACTTTACGGTTTCAGTTTTTTTTAAAACTCATCACACTTTTTGAAACGAGGCTTTAATCTACATTGTTTTCTCTGCTGATGATGAATTTGGACTTGATTTTGTAAAAACGAACGGTGAATTTCGCAGATCTGTATTTTAGGGTTTCATTTCGAATCTTTTGAAAGTTTTTTTTTTGAATACGATGAGATGAAACCCTAAACTGAAGTATTTTGTTTACTTGTGATGATTTCAAGCCTCGTTTCAAGGAATAAACGGTGAATCTTTGAAGGTTCACATCTTTTAGGGTTTTACTTCAAAATCCTTCGAATTTTTCGAAGCTTTTCTTCAATTCACCGTTTATTTATGTTCGTTGAGCTTCGTTGAGCTTTTTGCAATGAAAAACGAAGGAGTTTGGGTGATTACCTGAGTTTGATTCGGAGATTCGAACAAGAAAGATCCACGCAGTCGTTGATGCTTCTGGTGAGCTTCGAAACCGAAAATAAATCGGTGTTTTGATCTCCTTCTTCTTCGAACTGTGATCTTGCTTCAATTCTTCTTCTTCTTGCCTCTCTCAAATCCTCTGTGATCGTACCAAATGATTTGGTGCTGGAATTGCAGAGGTCGTGGTTCAGTGATGAAGATTCGTCCTCGAATCTCTGAGAACTACGAAGCAATTGCTCCAATTTTGGCTTGATTCTGATTCTAGAGAACTAGGGTTTCGCTGAGTTCTTCGTTGTTCTTGGTAGTTTCTGAATTTTGATCTAACTGCCAAGAGAGAGAAAATTTTGATTCTGTTTCTGTGGTTTGATGAGTTGGCGCGTGATTATTCATTCTGGCACTGCATTGGGTGATGTGGCCTATTTATAGGCCACCAAGTGTGATATTGGACCAATGAATTGTTGACATGTGGACTTTTGGCTTAGCTGGCTTCGGCCTTGCTGTATTTTGGACCCAGGGACCATCCTGCAATTTTGAGAATTAAAAGGACTGACCTGCAAAATAAAAAAAACTTAAAAAGAAATGACCTGGACAAAAAGGACTATCTTGCAATATTTGGAACTTTGGGACTAAAGTGCATTTGACCAAAAAACTTAAACGAAATTTGACCTAAAAAAAAAAGTCTTAAAATAAGATAAAATAATATGAAGGACCAAAGTGCAATTTTAGGAACTTTAGGACTTAGAAAAAACTAAAAATAAAATTGGAATAAAAAAATGGTAATTTGACTAAACGTAAAGTGAAACGTCTAAAATTTGATAAGACGGACTAAAACGAACCAATGGCCTAAATGAGGTACTTTAAAGTAACCTCTCTCTGCCGAAATTTCGTGTGAAATGACCAAAATGCCCCTAGGGCTAAAACGACTGAAAATGACTCAGATACAAATTTTAAAATGGATTTTTACAAGAATTTGAAGCAAAGACTCATACAATCAAAATTAAAAGACTCAGAGGCAATTTTTAGAATTAAACAGAGTTTTAACACATGAAAAGACTAAAATGCCCCTAGGGGCAAAACTGACTCAAAATGACTTCAAATGCAAATTTTGGAATGGATTTTGACACAGAATGAAACAAAGACTTATTCAACCTATTTGAAAGGACTCAAACAAAATTTTGAAAGACTGAGAGAAATTTTGACATAGGAAATGACTAAAATACCCTTGCATGTGAATTTTGCAGATAATCATTGAAATAAAATGCAGAGAAAGATGTAATTGATCAGAGACAGTTTAAATGGCTTGAAATGCAAGAAAAGAAGAATTGAACAAGTATTTTTAGGTCCAAAATTAGGGTATAACAGCTGCCCCTATTTAAGTTTCTTTGTCCGGAGAGTCAAGAGACGAAGTCTTAGAGTTGACGGGACGAAGATACTTAAATATTAACATTTGCACTGCTTTTAGACATAAAAATACGTTTTCAGATTTTCAAAAACATGAATGCTATGTAATGTTTGATTATGCATGCAAGACAAACAACTGGAGTCTATGGAACCTATCATGTCACTGGGGATTCAGGTGGACATTGACAGGGTAGACAAACCAGGGATAGAAAATAAGGTACAAGCTGTTCTTTGGGTCGAACTAGTCACTTGACCAAGGAATACAAAACAAGAGATAGGTGCAAGCTGTTCTTGGGATTGAACTTGGCACTTGACCGGAAACATAGACATATAGGCAGATACAAGTGGTTCTTTGGATCGAACTTGACACTTGGTTGAAGATACAAACAGATAGACAGACACAAACTGTTCTTTTGGATTGAACTGGCTGTTTGGCTGGAGATATAGACAAAAGGGTTGATACAAGCTATTTCTTTGGATCGAACTTGCTTGTTGGATTATCACCACATCATGTGGGAGAGTGCAGACTATTCTCTTAGATCGAACTTGTCGTTTGACCGATAACAAAGCATAAGCTGGGTACAAACTGTTCTTCCGATTGAACTTGCCGTCTGACTGATAACAAAGCATAAGCTGGGTACAAACTGTTCTATCGAACTTGCCGTTTGACCGATAACAAAGCATAAGCTGGGTACAAACTGTTCTATCGAACTTGCCGTTTGTCCGGAAGCATAGGTATATAAGCAGGTACAAGTGGTTCTTTTTTGGATCGAACCTGGCACTTGACCAGTAAAAAGATACAAATTGAAAGTCTGGTTTAACAAGATACCAATTGAGGGTAAATTGTCATTGACCTGATTTGCAAATAGACATGACCATTTTTGTTGGCCCAAGAGTAAATTGAGAATGAATTGACATTGGTTTGAATTGAATTGAAAGTTGAAATTGGCAGAGACATAGACATTGGCTTGGAAATTGAAATTGACATTGACATTGACATTGACATTGGCTTGGCAATTGAAATTGATATTGACATTGACATTGGTTTGGCAATTGAAATTGACATTGACATTTGACATTGACATTTGACATTGACATTGACATTGGCATTTGACATTGACATTGGATATTGACATTTGACATTGACATTTGACATTGACATTGACATTGGATATTGACATTTGACATTTGACATTGACATTGGAGATTGTCACTGAAATTGGAATTGAAATTGGAGATTGACATTGAAATTGGAATTGAAATTGGAGATTGACATTTGAAATTGGAATTGAAATTGGAGATTGGAAATTGCTTCGAATTTGACATTGAATTGAGTTTGACATTGAGATTGCTTCGAATTTGACAGTTGAAATTGAAATTGACAGTTGGAATTGAAATTGAAATTGAGTTTGACATTTGGGATTGAAATTGAAATTGGCATTGCATTTGTCAGTTGACAGTTGGCTATGCAACATGTATGTATGGTATAGCAAGATTATTGGATGTATGAGCACGTAAAATGCATGATTGTGCATGTATGAATGCTTGGAATGCATGATTGATTGGCAATTTGACAGAGAAGTTTCACAAAGGCAGATGAGACATTGGAAGATTGGGCACGTAGTGGCTCGTGCTGCAACATATTCACAGGGGAAAAAACCTCTTTGGAGAGACCGTCGTTGAGAGACGCATCAAAACCATGGCTGAGGGCAATAAAACTGGTAAAGAGGGAACCCTTGGAAAGTTCTTGGATACAGGTCGCCGTTGCTAGGCGTGTCAGTGCTGGGTAAACATTGGATGTTCGCATCTGTGGTCAATGCTTTTCAATTTTTCATTCTTTCATTTTCAAACCCCATTTTTGCCTGAACCGCCCTTTCGGGTTTTCGATTCACCGGGGAATAAGGTTCTTTTCATTGCCCCATTTTTGCCTGAATTGCCTTCATAGGTTGTCAATCAGCGGGGTGCTCATTTTTGCCTAAGCCGCCCTTTCGGGTTTTCAACTTAGCGAGCTCTTTATTTGTATTCTTTTCATTTTTCATTTTCATTCTGTTTTTTCATTCTTGCCATTGACCACAGATCATCCTGGGGAGTAACCTGCTTGCAACATGTATTGAAATAGACATTGACATTCATTCATTCATGCATGTTTCATTGAAATGTACTTTATTGCTCAGGTTTGCTTTCAAAATAGACAGAAAAAGATTTTTCGATTTTCAAAAATGTTTGTTTCAGACATTAACATTATCAAAATAGACAGAAAATGTTTTGCATATAGCATTGAAAGTAGAAAGAAAAATAGAGTTTCAAACAATAGAAAGGCTCAAATTGATGTAGAGGAGTGAGAGTCAGCCAAAGGCATGACTTCACGGATTTACAAAGCTTGGAAAATGGTAATTTTATTGGTTGGTGATACATTGAACACGATGACCGCTACATTTCATAGAAATTTTGAATTCGCAAGTACAGAAGCCTCTGATGAAGATGACCATTGACAGTTGCAGATGCCCCAAGGGGTGATGGTGATTTGCCAGATATAGTTACTCGTCTTTTATTGTTAACCTCATTTTTGCATGAACCGCCCTTTCGGGTTTTCGGCTCATCGAGGCGCTCATTCTTGCCTGAGTTGCGTACAATCTCAGCGAGCTTCTTCATATTCATTTTTTTTGTCCCTAATTTTGCCTGGATCGCCCTTTCGGGTTTTCGATCCACCGGGAAGCGCATTTTTGCCTAGGCCGCCCTTTCGGGTTTTCGACCTACCACGCTGTTCTTTTCTTTTTAGACAAAGTATTTCTTGACTATATCGGCATTAACAGGATTTGGAAGCTCAACACCATCCATGTGTGTAAGAATCAGAGCACCACCAGAGAAGGTCTTCTTGACGACATAAGGACCTTCATAGTTAGGTGTCCACTTGCCCCTTGGGTCGGGTTGCTGACTTATTCTTCTTTTCAATACAAGTTCGCCTTCCTTGAATTCTCGAGGTCGGACTTTCTTGTCAAAAGCATTCTTCATTCGCACTTGATACAACTGTCCATGAGTCATAGCATCCATACGTTTCTCTTCAATCAGATTCAATTGATCGTAACGACTTTGACACCATTCAGCCTCAGTTAATTTCGCCTCCATAATCACTCGAAGAGATGGAATCTCCACTTCCAGAGGGAGAACTGCTTCCATACCATACACAAGAGAGAAGGGAGTTGCCCCGGTTGAACTGCGCACTGTAGTACGGTAACCATGCAAGGCAAAGGGTAGCATCTCATGCCAGTCTTTGTAAGTAGTGACCATCTTCTGAACGATCTTCTTGATGTTCTTGTTAGCGGCCTCAACTGCACCATTCATCTGAGGTCTATAAGGAGAAGAGTTGTGATGTTCAATTTTGAATTCTTCACATAAAGCTTGCACCATGTTATTGTTCAGATTGGAACCATTGTCAGTGATAATCTTGTTGGGAACACCATATCGACAGATGATGTTATTCTTGATAAACTTGACAACCACTTGCTTGGTCACATTGGCATAGGAGGCAGCTTCAACCCACTTGGTGAAATAGTCAATTGCCACCAGAATGAAACGGTGTCCATTGGAAGCCTTCGGTTCAATTCTTCCGATCATGTCAATGCCCCACATAGAGAAAGGCCATGGGGAAGATATAACATTGAGAGCATGCGGAGGCACATGAATCTTGTCAGCATAAACTTGACATTTGTGGCATCTTTTGGCATGTTTGTTGCAGTCACGTTCCATTGTTATCCAGTAATAGCCGGCTCTTAACAGTTTCCTTGACATGGTGTGGCCCGAAGCATGGGTCCCAAAGGTACCATCATGTACATCATGCATCAATTTCTCAGCTTCTTGTTTGTCAACACACCTCAACAGGACCATGTCGTAGTTCCTCTTGTATAGGATTTCCCCGTCCAGAAGGAATCTACTAGCCCATCGTCTCAAGGTCTTTTTATCTCTGTTGGAAGCACCAGGTGGATATTCACGATTCTGCAAGAATTGCTTGATGTTGTAATACCAAGGCTTTTTATCATTCACATCTCTATCAGCTTGATCTGGCATATTTTCAATAGTAAACACATGAGCGGGTCTATCAAGACGCTGCACTTTGATTACAGGCACATCATTCCAGTGATTGACACGAAACATGGAAGACAAAGTGGCAAGAGCGTCAGCCATCTGATTTTCATCCCGAGGGATATGGTGCAGCTCAACCTTCGTAAAGTATGTCAACAGACGTCTTGCATAGTCACGGTACGGGATCAGCTTCTCATGATGAGTCTCCCATTCACCCTTTATCTGATTAATAACAAGTGCAGAATCTCCATAGATGTCAAGGTGTTTGATTCTCAGGTCAAGGGCTTCTTCAATGCCCAAGATGCATGCTTCATATTCAGCTATGTTGTTTGTGCAGTCAAAGGTTATTCGAGCGGTGAAAGGAATGTGGTGCCCCTGCGGAGTCACAATGATAGCTCCAATTCCTTTACCGTAAGCATTAACAGCACCATCAAACACCAATCCCCATTTGCTGTTGGGGTCCGGCCCTTCATTGATCAGTGGTTCTTCACAGTCTTTTGCTTTCAGATACATAATCTCTTCATCAGGGAAATCAAACTTAATTGGCTGGTAATCATCAAGAGGTTGACAAGCAAGATGCTCAGCAAGGACGCTTCCTTTGATTGCTTTCTGAGCTTTGTACACAATGTCATATTCAGACAACAACATTTGCCAACGTGCAATCTTTCCAGTAACAGCAGGCTTTTCAAAGATGTACTTGATTGGATCCATTCGGGATATCAACCAAGTTGTATGATTCACCATATAATGACGCAGGCGTTTGGCAGCCCAAGCTAAAGCACAACAAGTCTTTTCAAGCATCGTATACCGAGTCTCGCAGTCGGTGAACTTCTTGCTCAGATAGTAGATAGCATGCTCTTTCTTACCAGTCTCATCTTGCTGACCGAGAACACATCCCACTGAATCATCTAACACTGACAGATACATAATCAAAAGCCTTCCTTCCACTGGTGGGACAAGGATAGGTGGTTCCAACAGGTATTCTTTAATGCTATCAAAAGCTTCCTGACATTCATCATTCCATACAACAGGCTGATTCTTTCTGAGCAATTTGAAAATTGGTCCACAAGTAGTAGTCATGTGAGATATGAATCTTGAAATATAATTCAGACGTCCGAGGAAACCTCTGACT
Organism: Medicago sativa; assembly: GCF_051527215.1. Classification (NCBI taxonomy): domain Eukaryota; kingdom Viridiplantae; phylum Streptophyta; class Magnoliopsida; order Fabales; family Fabaceae; genus Medicago; species Medicago sativa. Next base: position 23,800,011 of record NC_140753.1, on the reverse strand, counting down.
TGCTTCTCAGTTTGAGGGACCGGCATCTCTCTGATGGCTCGGACTTTGTCAGGATCAACTTCAATGCCTCTTTGACTGACAATGAAGCCTAGCAACTTTCCAGATCTTACACCAAATGTGCACTTGTTAGGATTCAATCGCAGCTTGTACTTTCTCAGTCTTTCAAACATCTTTTTCAAATACACAACATGCTGCTCTTCATCACTTGACTTCACAATCATATCATCAACATATACTTCAATCTCTTTGTGAATCATATCATGAAACAGAGTGGTCATACCCCTTTGATAGGTAGCACCAGCATTTATCAAGCCGAAGGGCATCACTTTATAACAGAATGTTCCCCACGGAGTAATGAAGGACGTCTTTTCTCTATCTTCAGGTGACATTCGTATCTGGTTATAGCCAGAGAAACCATCCATGAAGGAGAATACTTTGGATTGAGCAGTACTGTCAACAAGCACATCAATATGAGGCAATGGGAAGTTATCTTTTGGACTAGCTTTATTCAGATCTCTGTAATCCACGCACATTCGAACTTTCCCATCTTTCTTTGGTACTGGTACGATGTTGGCAATCCACTCAGGATATTCAGCTGTCATGAGGAAGCCCGCATCACTTTGCTTCTGCACTTCAGCCTTGATCTTAAGAGCCATGTCTGGACGAGACCTTCTCAATTTCTGTTTGACAGGAGGACATTCAGGTCTTGTCGGTATCCGATGTTCCACAATCTTGGGATCTAGACCCGGCATATCTTCATAGGACCATGCAAAGACATCTGGATAATCATGGAGAAGCTGAATGATTTTCTTTTTCACCTCTGGCTCAAGTGCAGCACCAATCTTGATCTCTCGCTTGTTTTCTTCAGTACCCAGGTTGATAAGCTCAATCTCTTCCTGGTGAGGCTGAATGGCTCTTCTTTCTTGCTCAAGCAGTCGAGTGATCTCATATGGTATCTCTTCATCATCATCCTCATCTTCAGCTTCATATACAGGGAATTCAAAATTTGGAGGAACCATAGGGTCACTGTGTTCAACGGGTTTATTATGGTTCAATCTGCATAATATGATTGGGATGATTTTAGAAAAATGTTTTTCATGCAGATTTTTGAAATTAATAAGAAAATAACAAATGTTTTGGTTTTTTCTGGCATTACCATTATTTCCAAGAAAAAGGCACTAAAAAAAGTAAAAACAAAGAGTCGTGAGAAAAACGACAACTTTTATTGACAACGGCAATGCCGAAACAAACACGCCCTTACAAAGATATCACTTTCGCCTTGGGCAGAGCGAAAGGATTGTTATTTTGAAAACAAGAAACATGAGCAACAAAACACATTACATGGAAGCATGCATGACTAAAGGAACATCAATGGCTTCCCAATTTCTCACAGTGCCTCCTGGTACAACAAATGTAGGCACATGGCTTCTTTCAGCAGCATCTTCGGTAATAGCATTGATGAACCCAGCACTGTAGAAAGTTCCCTTTGAAACAGCAGATGTCGGGGAGAATCCAAGGCCCTCTTTACGCTTGTTTTCCAAGATCTGAATCACCTTGCCCCAGCCAGCAGTTTGCCCTGCTTGAACAGCCTTCTGGGCATCTTTCAGTGAAGTCATGCTAGCACCAGCCCTCCGGGGCTCTGCACCCTCAACAGTCAAGCCTTGGAATGACGTCCCTTCTGCGGACCCTGCTTCAACACAAGAGAACGATGATATTTGGCTAACCAGAAATGCCTCCTCACCATATACGGTGACAACCTTACCATTCCTCATGAACTTGAGCTTCTGATGCAAAGTAGAAGTGACTGCTCCAGCGTCGTGGATCCACGGTCTTCCGAGGAGACAACTGTAGGAAGCATTGATATCCATGACTTGGAAAGTTATTTGAAATGTCTCGGGACCGACGGTGATTGGCAAGTCCACTTCCCCGAGAACATCCTTGCGGGATCCATCAAAAGCTTTAACCAGATAGCTGCTACCCCTCAGAGAAATTCCGTGATGGCTCAATTGCCTTAGGGTGGATTCAGGCATTACATTCAGAGACGATCCAGTGTCTACCAATACGTTGGATATCAGGTCAGATCCACAATGTACTGAGATATGTAGAGCCAAGTTGTGGCGTTTCCCTGCTTCGGGGAGCTCATCGTCACCGAACCCCAAGTTGTTGCAGGCAGTAATATTACTCACTATCCCATCAAACTGATCCACAGAGACCTCGTGGTCAACATAAGCTTGCTCGAGTATCTTCATTAACACCTTCCTATGAGCCTCAGAGCTCATGAGCAGAGACAGGATGGATATCTTTGAAGGAGTCTGTAGCAGCTGGTCAACAATCTTATAGTCACTTTTCTTGATAAGTCTCAGGATTTCGTCCAGATTGGACTCTTCAATGGATTGTCCTGCTGGGCCGGTGTTCTTGTCAACAGGAGGGGCAACTGGTGGAGTTATCGTGGCAATAGGTGTCACCACTTTCTTCTGAAACAAGGGTGGACGGACTTTCCCACTTCTCAGAGCTGTAACTTCACTGGCAACATTATCAACTGTAGCTGGGGATACCAGAGGCACCTCCACCCCATTCTCAATCATGGTTGCATTGTATTTGTAGGGAATTGCTTTGGTAGAGGTATAAGATACCGGACCAGGTAGCCTGATCACCAAAGGCTCAACATTTCTTGTATGAGATGCAGTTTCAACAGGAGAATCATGGAACACTGGCACAATCACACATACATCACTGACGATCAAGTGTTTATCATCCGTCAGGCTCTGGATATCATTTTGCACAACACAACAGCCCATAGGATTCTGCAGACATTCTGAACAAGAATCATGATCATGTTTGAACAGAGAAGCCTGGCAAAGCTTGACATGCAATGGCACCAAGGGAGTAACGACATTGCGGACATCCAACATGGGATCCTCTTGAGGAACGGGAATCCTTTCAAAAGCCTCAATCATATTGACAGCAGCATGGTTCGGAAGCGGATTGTCAAGGACATGAGGAACACTGTTCTCAAAAGTCAACCGTCCCTTTTCTATCAGATCTTTCACAATATATTTCAGAGCAAAACAACCTTCAACATCATGGCCTTGAGCACCCTGATGGAATTCACATGTTAGGTCCTGACGGAACCTGGGAGGCAATGGATTAGGCGGAGGCTTGCCTGGTCTGGTGACGCAGTGTCCCTTGGCCAGTAGAGTTGGGAGTAGCTCACCGTACCGCATTGGTATTGTTGGAAAAGAAGGTTTGGGTCGGGGACCCTGTTGTTGCTGCCGTTGTTGTTGAGCAGGAGGCTGTTGTTGTGTTTGCTGAGGGATAGCATTGACGGGCATTGGTGGTTGACCCGGTGGTAGAGGATATTGCTGATAGAATGGTGGGAAGAAAGGATGTTGAGAGTATTGCATGTAGTGATAAGGCAGAGGTAGTTGCATGGCTGCTGCAGACGGGTTACCAGACACCATTCCTACGTCAGATTCTTTTCTCTTGTGGCGTTCGTTACCGTACTTCTTTGGTGCACTGTTTGAAGATTCACCTTTTTCTAGGACAATAATACCATCTCGGACGGCCTCCTCTAGACGCGTTCCCATTGTAACCATATCAGAGAAGTTGTTTGGGGCAGAGACTATCATTCTCTCCTTATATTCCTTCTTTAGAGTCTTCAGGAATGTCTGCGTTAACTCTTCCTCATCAAGTCGAGGAGAAACACGGGCAGCTGCCCCTCTCCACCTTTGAGCATATTCACGGAATGTTTCATCTGATTTCTGAGATAGGGCTTTGAGAGAGTCCCTGTTTGGCCTCAGACGGGTGTTGAACTCATATTGACCTTCAAAAGCAGCAGCGAGTTCCTCAAAGGTATGAATGTTATCTTTGCTCAGACTAGTGTACCAATCTGCTGCATCATCTGTCAAGCTACTCTGAAAGCAGTGGATCATCAGTGCATCATTGTTGGCGTAGTTAGCCATCTTTCGGACATACCGGATAACATGGTTATGTGGGCAAGAAGTCCCATTGTACTTGTCAAATTCTGGCTCTTTGAATTTCTTAGGAACCTCAAATCGGTATACTAAGCACAGATCACGAGCTTTAGCAGGAGCACCATTGTTTCCCCGGCTAGCCTTGACCTCACGGAGTTCTCCAGCCAACTCCCTCAACTGTTTCTTCATAGCTTCCATTGCGGGATCTTGTCCACGCGGGGTATCAACATCAATTACCTGTTGCACAGTGTGTACAATAGGATCGGTAACAACAGTAGTTACTTGAGGCATAGCAGTAGACACAGGAATCTGTCCTTGACCAGCAAAACCAGAGACACCAGCAGCAGTATTAGGAGAATAGTAAGCTGAGAGGCCATAAGGACGGCCGTTGGGCATAACAAAACGAGCATCAGTAGCCACAGTAGACAGTGGGATAGAGGGAATCACCTCAGCAGCAACTGGAACAGAAGTGGCTGGTTGTTCCTGTGCAGCCATCATAGCGGACATAGCGTCATGAGCCTTAGCCAAGTCTTCTTTCATGGCAGCCAATTCGGCACGGAGCTGAGCATTTTCTTCTTCAAAGTTAGCCATTATCCTTCTCTTGTGAAATCTTGTCTGATGAATTCTATCTGGTTGGTAGACTTTGCGAACACGAGCCACTTTTCAGACTGCGGCGGACAAAACCAGGAGGCAATGAGCACGAGAGAAGTTTTTTGTGGTCAATGAATGCATATGATGCATGAAATGTGCTGATGTATATGCAAAAAAGACTCTTTTTAGGTTATCGAAGGGTTTTAGACAAATTATGAACTCGTAAACATTACTAAACAACAATTAACATAAACGGGAATCAAACAACTAACATATAGTTTTACAAGACAAATCCAACATGAACAAATGGAAATAACAACAGGAAATGGAAATCCTCAAGCATAGGAAGTGGAAGCGTCGTCCTCAGAGTCGGACTCATAGTCGCAGTATCGTGCGTAGAAGTCACGGGCACTCCTAGCCCTCTTGGAGTCCCTCATAAGCAACCTATCTTTCTCTTCAATCTCTCTCCTAGCCTTAGCTAACTCTTTCTTCAGTGTCAAGACCTCATGAGTCTGCTGCTCACCTTTCCCATCCAAAGTCATGATCAAATTCTCAGCCTCATAGTATCTAGCTCTCCACTGATGCTTCTCCCGACTCTCCATAGCTAGGTGCTCCTGATACATCTCCTGGGTAGGTGGGAGTAGAGGCAAAGGCATGGTAGGGACAGATGCAGACACATATCTCATAGAGGGGTAAGGCGTACCAGCCTCCTCAGCTCGGTTTATCACCCACTGTGTATAGGCCTCATGAGCGATACCGGACCTCACACCCATATGCTTTACCTCTTTCTTCCGAAGCTTGGTCCAAGCTTGCATGAAATCTTCTCTAATGCCTGTGGGAGCACTGGAGTAGTGAAAGAAGTAAGGAGCTGTAGCAAGATTGATGGGCTTATCTTTCATCGGAAAACCAAATTGTCGCAAAGCAAGCTCCGGGTTGTAGTTGATTCCACCCCGGGTACCAAGAAGAGGTACATTAAGAAACTTTCCACCACCAAAGATGATTTCCTTGACCCTAGAAGCGGGAGTGAGCCAAACCACTTCATTTGGAGTGAGAGCCATAATCCTCTGTGAAATAGACCAATTCCTCGGATTGTCATGGAAAGACTGCGGAAGGTGCGAAATAAACCACCTATAGAGGAGAGGCACACAACAAAGAATGTATCCACGACCTTTGGCGGAACGATCGTGGATAGCATGGTATGTGTCAGCTAACAAAGTAGGAACCGGATTCTTGGAGTGGAAGATCATAATAGCATTCATGTCCACGAAGCCATCAAGATTCGGAAAGAGAATAAGCCCATAGATGAGAAGTGCAAGAATAGCCTCAAGAGTGTCCTGACAAGTGGTATTGAGGTTGGCTTTCCCAAGAAGATACTCTGAAGTGAACCCTCGGATATGTGCTTTAGTAACAAGATTCTTGGAGACATCGGTGGTCTTGAGATAGAGATCTTTAGCAATAACCAATGGAGGAAGAGGATTTTCAGGTCCTGAGAAAGGTATTCCCTTAGCAATAGATAGACCTGTCAAGGAAGAATAAACCTCTAGAGTGGGCACCAACTGAAAGTCTGGAAAAGTGAAGCACCGATACCCCGGATCATAGAATTGCACTAGAGTGTGCACAAGCTTCTCATCCACATTAGTATGGAGAATAGGAAGTAAAGCCCCGTAACGGCGTCGGAAACCAGTCGGATCCTCAATCTTGAGTGCCAAATCCCTCAAACTAGCCAAATCCACTTCCTTGAACTTGTAGGATTTAGTCATCTTCATCCCTACAATGTTTACAATTTCAACTTGTCTAAGCCCTTCGATAACAATGCATGACAAAAAGTTTATGCATGTATGCATGTATGCATGAATGCATGATTATGTTCAAATTCGGAGAAAACATGGTGGGTTTGAAGTTCAAAGTCGAGGAGTCATGGGTGGACACGGTGTCCGGTGAAACTAGGGCTTTAGGATATAGTAACCGGGTTCTAAAAAGGTTCCCAAGTTGCAACCTCTCCGACGTATCTCATGGTGTCACGAGACAACCCTCGCTCCATGATTATACGTGGAAGGTCTAACTTGAGTGTAGTATCGCGTGACGACTAAAACTCGAGACAACACCCGGTTTAGCCTCCGCACTACGTCCTAGAAAATGGCCATGGATGGGTTTGGTTATCTACGGTTCATAGCGTCATAGAACAATTAGAAGCAAAGTGCCTAAACGCGACAACTCGCGCCGACAACATCACCCCCAAAATGCCTCAGCTATGTGGGATTGATCGCATAATCCAAAACACGAGGCGACCCCCGGAATGAATTGTCGATTACATCCCCCCTAAATCCTAAGTTCACTCAGCCCGGGTGCAGGACTTTTGATATTCACCCCACACGTTTGCAAGAATTTAAACATTTATTCACATAAGAAAGCAAGTAAAAGAAGCAAGTAAAAATACAAGCGCAAACGTGGAAATAAAAACTAGGCGTAACTCTCGAATCTCCCCAGTGAAGTCGCCAGCTGTTTTATCTTGGTTTTCGGGTGTCAAACATTGATTACGTTTGAACCTTTTAAACCGGTGATATCTTATTTTTTCTTGGGAAGGGAAAAAGTAAGCAAAACCCTTGAGAATCGAGGTCCGGGAGTTGTTTTCGCTACGGGAAGGTGTTAGGCACCCATAACGACTATAGTAACCTATAGGAACCGTCTTTAATTTCTACGCGCGCGCTTTATTTTTAAATGCTATTTGAAAATGTTATTTACACCTAAAATTTGCTAAGTGAGGAATTGGAGGGAGAAGAATGTTTTTGGATTTTTATTTTAGTTGAATTGAAGGAATTTTGTTCCTTGCCTACGTACCCGTTTAAGGGATCAAATCCACCGTAGTTCTCTCTCAAAAATGTTTTTGTTTTTGTTGGTTGATTTTAAGTTTGAAAATGGATTTTGGAAGAATAGAAAGAGACCTCAAGGGCATGAGATTAGGAAATAGTGAGGTTGAGTTAGTGAATTGCAAAATATGGTCAAAGTAGGATTAGAGTTCATTGAAGTTTGATTAAGAAAATGGAAAAGAAAATACAATGGGATGTTGGATCCCAAGGTTTATTTGGAAAAGATTTGAGTGAAGTTGTTCACATTTGTTTGGAAAATTGGTTTTTTCTAAGTATAAGTCCTAGGCATTCATCTAAACATACAATCCTAAACATACATCTAAACATGCATATTCTAGCTATATAGTGATGTGTGTGCATGTGTCGGTGCTTGTGTCGGTGTACATCATTAGAGTCCATTGTCCTTTACATCATACCCTAGATACATTCTATGGCCTCTTTGCCAAGAAATTAAAAATGGCATAAAAGTAAAATATTACAAGAACTCCTAATTATTACATTCTAATTTTTGGTACAAATTAAATTGCAAGAAAGAAATAGAGATGAATATGGGATGAAATGGAGATGCTTATGAAATGATGAAACATGAAATGAAAGGGGTTAGTAGCACATGACAATATCAAAGGAAATAAAGCAAGAGAGACACTAGAACATAAAGGATGGGAAATAAACCAAAATAAAGGCAAAATGAGTGTAACATGACTAAAATTTGTTCATAAAGTGCAAGGTACATGTGACCTATAATTCTCACACTCCAATACACTTTGAAAGGTTTAGAATCAAGTCTTGGAATGGGAATTAAGGCAACATGATTTACTTGGCATTTTAAAACAAACTTTAAGCATATTTGCATTATTTATTTACATAAGTAACTTGTAAGCTAAGCAACCTACCAAGATTCACAATTATGCACCAACATTAAACACAAACAGTAGCTAAAACCCTATGAAATCAAGTGGTATAGGTCACCAACATTCATCAAGCAATTGGAATTAAAATCAAACAAATTTCTATTCATTTTTAGCACAAAATATGACAAAAATAGCAAGAAAATCAACACCTTCTTTTTTAACCAATTTTAACATGTGAAAATTATCACAAAATGCTACAAAACTATCAAGAAACCTATATGAATTTTTTAGGAATTTTTTAAAGGTTTTTTTTTGGACTAAAAGTGCAAGAAAATTATTAATTCTAACAAAAATAAGGAAAAAAAATGCTTCAAATATTTTTCACAGGCTTTGGCACAAAAAGATCACAAAAATGTTAAGGAAAATATCAAGAACACATAGAAAAATATTCAAGAATTTTGTGAAGAAAATTGGACAGGTAAGGGTGCAAATAGCAAAAGAACAGCAAGAAACATGCAGGACAGGGGGCGTGCATAACAACTAAGCTTTCTGGCATGGCAGTTAGGCCCAAAACGGACAGGCCTGGGTCGTTGGAGCATGGACGGGTCAAACCAAGGGTCGAACCGGTTCAGTGGCCTATATAAGGCCTTGAACCGGTTCCTTCTTCATTTCCCCACTCCTTTTCTCTCACTAACTCTCTCAAATTCTCTCTTCTCTCTCTAAGTTTCCGTCGTCTTCTCCGGCGGGTTTCACCGCCGCCGGAGACCTAACCACCACTCAAACTCACCAAAACTCTTCGATCTAAAGCTTTTCACCGTTTATTTTTTAATCTAAACACGAATCAAGCATCAGAAATGGCAAATAAGACTTGGATCTATGCAGATCGAAACTCAAAACTTTACGGTTTCAGTTTTTTTTAAAACTCATCACACTTTTTGAAACGAGGCTTTAATCTACATTGTTTTCTCTGCTGATGATGAATTTGGACTTGATTTTGTAAAAACGAACGGTGAATTTCGCAGATCTGTATTTTAGGGTTTCATTTCGAATCTTTTGAAAGTTTTTTTTTTTGAATACGATGAGATGAAACCCTAAACTGAAGTATTTTGTTTACTTGTGATGATTTCAAGCCTCGTTTCAAGGAATAAACGGTGAATCTTTGAAGGTTCACATCTTTTAGGGTTTTACTTCAAAATCCTTCGAATTTTTCGAAGCTTTTCTTCAATTCACCGTTTATTTATGTTCGTTGAGCTTCGTTGAGCTTTTTGCAATGAAAAACGAAGGAGTTTGGGTGATTACCTGAGTTTGATTCGGAGATTCGAACAAGAAAGATCCACGCAGTCGTTGATGCTTCTGGTGAGCTTCGAAACCGAAAATAAATCGGTGTTTTGATCTCCTTCTTCTTCGAACTGTGATCTTGCTTCAATTCTTCTTCTTCTTGCCTCTCTCAAATCCTCTGTGATCGTACCAAATGATTTGGTGCTGGAATTGCAGAGGTCGTGGTTCAGTGATGAAGATTCGTCCTCGAATCTCTGAGAACTACGAAGCAATTGCTCCAATTTTGGCTTGATTCTGATTCTAGAGAACTAGGGTTTCGCTGAGTTCTTCGTTGTTCTTGGTAGTTTCTGAATTTTGATCTAACTGCCAAGAGAGAGAAAATTTTGATTCTGTTTCTGTGGTTTGATGAGTTGGCGCGTGATTATTCATTCTGGCACTGCATTGGGTGATGTGGCCTATTTATAGGCCACCAAGTGTGATATTGGACCAATGAATTGTTGACATGTGGACTTTTGGCTTAGCTGGCTTCGGCCTTGCTGTATTTTGGACCCAGGGACCATCCTGCAATTTTGAGAATTAAAAGGACTGACCTGCAAAATAAAAAAAACTTAAAAAGAAATGACCTGGACAAAAAGGACTATCTTGCAATATTTGGAACTTTGGGACTAAAGTGCATTTGACCAAAAAACTTAAACGAAATTTGACCTAAAAAAAAAAGTCTTAAAATAAGATAAAATAACATGAAGGACCAAAGTGCAATTTTAGGAACTTTAGGACTTAGAAAAAACTAAAAATAAAATTGGAATAAAAAAATGGTAATTTGACTAAACGTAAAGTGAAACGTCTAAAATTTGACAAGACGGACTAAAACGAACCAATGGCCTAAATGAGGTACTTTAAAGTAACCTCTCTCTGCCGAAATTTCGTGTGAAATGACCAAAATGCCCCTAGGGCTAAAACGACTGAAAATGACTCAGATACAAATTTTAAAATGGATTTTTACAAGAATTTGAAGCAAAGACTCATACAATCAAAATTAAAAGACTCAGAGGCAATTTTTAGAATTAAACAGAGTTTTAACACATGAAAAGACTAAAATGCCCCTAGGGGCAAAACTGACTCAAAATGACTTCAAATGCAAATTTTGGAATGGATTTTGACACAGAATGAAACAAAGACTTATTCAACCTATTTGAAAGGACTCAAACAAAATTTTGAAAGACTGAGAGAAATTTTGACATAGGAAATGACTAAAATACCCTTGCATGTGAATTTTGCAGATAATCATTGAAATAAAATGCAGAGAAAGATGTAATTGATCAGAGACAGTTTAAATGGCTTGAAATGCAAGAAAAGAAGAATTGAACAAGTATTTTTAGGTCCAAAATTAGGGTATAACAAGCGCCTCTAAATACTATCACATATACTCCCCCTTTTGTCATCAACAAAAAGTTAAATAACAACTTAAGACGAAAAGATAGTGAGAAAAACTCAAAACTGGAGAGTATAAACTATTATCAAAATCTATAATCTTAACATAACATAATCAGAGCAGAAACAATAGAGTATATCAGAGCAAGGCATATATCTAAACATCAAAATATGTATCAGAGCAGTATGTATCAGACTAAATTATGCAATTCAATAACACTCAGAAACAACAAGAAATACAGAGCATAAAGTGTTCAGAAGCATAAAATATAAACAACCAGAAACAACAACAAAGAAAAACACTAGGGTGTGCAACTAAAGGTTGGGTTGTTGTTGTTGTTGGATCATAGCCATCATGCGATTGATCTGCTCAGATTGCTGCTTTACCAAAATTTTAAGAGCCAACAGCCTCTGAAGGAGAGAATCTTCCCTAGCCTTGGATTCCTCCTGTTGCTTTGCCAGTTTCTGTTTCAGCAGCTTGAACATCCTTGCTTCCCTTGAAACGTAGTCTGATTCTGAGTAGAAAGGCTCATTTTCCAGATACAGCTTAGGAGTTCTAGCTTGCTCAGTTGATTGCAGATTCTTCAAAAATCTTCTAACTGTAGCAGCTTTGATCTTGATACACTTCTTGCTCACAGCTTCTATCAGGTCAGAAGCTTTCTTCTTCAAAGATGACCACTGTTCCTCATAGACAATAGGCAATTCAAGCATTCTTCTTAGATGAACCAGATCTTGCATTTCTGAGTTGAACTTGAATAACTCGGATTCAATGTAGTCATATTCCAGGATGTCTAGGGGTGGTTGTTCAAGAATTTCTAAGTCTGAGGTTTGGTCAGAAGCACTATGTGAATGGTCTTGAACAGGTTCAGACTCTGGAATGGTGATTTGTTGATCAGGTGGGGTTGATGAGGATGATTGATCAATGTTAACTTGTACAGTCAAAATTAAAGCTTGGGGATTGACTTGATGATCAGTGTCAACATCCATTGGAGTGACTGTAGAGTTGTTTGGGGATGTTGGTTTGATGACATCTGTAGGTTGGGGTATGGTTTGCTCAGTTTGTGGGTTAACTTGTGGGTCAATATGGGTGTTGGGTTGTTGTTGTTTGGGGCTTTCTGAACTTACTTCCTTAGAAGCAACTTCATAGGCTTTTTATGAGTTTAGGTAAACCTCATCAGGTACAACCATGTTGAGGGGTTTGATGACTTGAGGTTGGAGAGGGTGATTGAGGGGTAATCTTTCACAGATTTGGTTTCTTCTCTCAGACATTGCACCTATCTTTTGATAAATCAAAGGACCCATAGGCTCAAAAGAAACTGTCTGAGAGGGCTTTTTGTGGATCTTGGTTGATGTTGGTTGGCCTTTTGTAAGGTTAAGGTAACGTTGTCCTAAAGGTATATCATCATAATCAGAGGATGATGATGATGTGGATGAGATGGATGAGATGGATGAATCTGAATCTGACTCTACATTGACAACTTCCACTGGCTCAGAAGTAACATCCTTCTGGACATCTTCAGAGCTGCTTACAACCAGCATCAGGTTCTCAGCTTCTGAGGTCACTTGTTGTTGAAGATCCTCAGTAGCTAGAATAACTTCTTCAGCAACAACAGCTGCATCTTTTTTGACCAAGCTAGATGCAGGTACCTCAATCTCCTTTGAAAGCTCCAAGGCTTTTTGAAGAGCTTCAGCAGCAGCATCTTCAGCCTTTAGCCAGAAATCCTTGACCAGATTCTCATATGTTGGTCCATTCAACATACAGAAGTAACCATATAACTTTTGAGGTTTAACGAAAGCCTCAGTGTCCACCTTGTATCTCTCAAGAGAAGTGAAGTCCACTGGTGATTCCTTTTGAACAACCAATGATTCAGCCGGAATGGACATGGTCTTTGGTTTGATTATTAACCCCGGTTCTGGAGCACCTTGATTCTGGAATATCTTGTTTCGAGCTTGATGATGCCATTTGATGATGATGATGATTTAGGGTTCTAGGGTTGAGAATTGCGCTTACTACGCAAGAACAGGTTTGAAAGATGAAGTGTTTGTTGTGAAGTGAGTAGTGTGTGAATTGACTAAGTGTTAAGAGTAAAAATGATTACAATTCAGAGAAACAACAAACATAACATTAATGACATTGGGGGCGCGTGAAAGTACTTTCAAAGCTTTTAAATCATCATTGCCTTTTTAAGTTATACACCATTACAAATAAGCCACGTCAGAAGTCCTCAGAAAAATTGCCAAGTTAGTGGGCCAGGTGTAACACCCCGTTCTCCCAACAGATTAATATTAATAAATAAAATCAGAGTAATCACACAACGGAGTGTCACACTACTTTTCAAAATTTCATAATAGAAAATTGTCTATTTATTTAAAAACCGACATTTAAATTATCTTACAAACTGCAGCGGAATAATTCTTTAAAATATAAATTCAACCAAATTCAACATCAATAAAAGTCTTGGCATAAGGCCCCAACATAATTCAACTTTATTCTAATAGCAAGTCTTTTCCAAAATATGTGATACATAAAAGAAATGAGAAGACACTCGCGACGATCCCCATCCTAATATGTATCAGAGCCCTAGACACTTGAGCCAATCAACCTACAAGCCATCATTACCTGCACATTACCCACGGTCGAGGCAACATATACGCAGAAGGGGTGAGAAACTTATCCAATGATGATAATATATAATTCATCAAATTAATGAAAATAACAATATATCACAACATGCATCATTAGTAATGTATATAAAGAATACATATAACAACAACATAATCATTTTCAGCAACAAGGTACCACAACAACAACAACAATATCCACAACGACACCGATAACTCGACAATTCGACAACGACAACAACTCGACAATTCGACAACGACAACAACTCGACAATGCTACAACGACAACAACTCGACAATGCTACAACGACAACAACAACTAATGCATCATGCAGGTGGTACCAATCTACGCGCGTTGAATGCTAAGCATTCCAGGGCATAAGCCCCCAACAATTTGGATGGTTAAAGCATCCCAGGGCATAAGCCCCCAACAGGCGAATGATAAACATTCCAGGGCATAAGCCCGCAACGGGTTGAATGATGAACATTCCAGGGCATAAGCCCCCAACAATTGTGAGTATGCAAATGGACTCAACTTGTGTATATCAACATACAACTTCAACAGCGACTGCAACAACAACATATGTGCCTAAAACAATTATGACACACTCCCCAACTTCGACATCAGATGATACAACGACATCAACAACGGAAATCAACAACATAACATATATATAAATCAATTACATTCATCTCAAAGTCTAAAACATCCCCCAAAAGCAATTAAGTTTTGATCAATAGAACATAAGTCAAATATCCATAAACACCTCAACTAAATCCCTAACACTTAAGTTTGAAGTTGGGAAACCAACCATAAGTTTTTGGACTAACTAGAGATTAATTATGCTAAGTTTTCTTAAAATTTTCTGAAGACCCACTTGGACTATTTTCATCATAACTCTAAATCTACAAATAATTTTCTAGTCACTCCAAAGCCATTAGAAAGCTAACTCAATTGTCTACAACTTTTATGTTTATACCTAAAGCTAATTCAAAATAGAAACAGGTGAAAAAAACACAAGAACGCGAAACAGAAAATGCTGTCACTGGACAATTTCGCTAATAGCGAAAATTGAGCTAATAGCGTACCTGTTCCAGAGGGTTTCGCTAATAGCGAATTTCTGGCGAGTTTTTCATCTACTGTTACGATTTTAACACCATTTTCACCCCAAAAACCCATTTTCTGATCCCCCTAACCACCCAAAATGAATTAGAACAATGTTTACAGGTTCTATATACAACATAGTAACTAAAACAACATAGAAACATGCATCAAACAACACCATTCATCATATTTTCTTCAATTAACATAAAACTTCTAACCCTAAAACCAAGAACAACAATCCATCAAATTTCAGAATTATATACCATGATTATTGAAAGGAATCCCACCCTTACCTTAATTCAGCAACACCAAACGTCAAGCTACCGCAATCGATTCCTTCCTAGCTCTCTCTTGGCCTCTTCTAGGTTTTCTCTCCAAAACCAGTTTTCTTCTAATGTTTTTACGTGAAAATGTTTCTCTCCCTTTTTCTTTCTTTTACTTCAAAAATATCTCTCTTTTCTTTTCTCACCCAACTCCCTTAATTTCTATTAATTTCCACTTAATTCCCCTTAACCAAAAATAAATACTATTTCTATAATATTTATATTTCTCATATTATTTCTATCCAATAATAACAACATTCATTTAAATAATACACAACCCCAATATTCATATAATAAATAACATCATAACATATTTCATATAAAAATCATATAAAACATATATTTCACATAAAATCATATATATATAGCAATTAAAGTCATATAAAAATATTCACACATCTACTAAAATATTAGAATAAAAAAATGGGGCGTTGCAACTCTCCCCAACTTATAGAATTTCGTCCTCGAAATATTACCTCAAGTAAACAAGTCAGGATAAGACTCCTGCATCTTACTCTCCAACTCCCAAGTAAGACTTTCACCAGCTGCTCCTCCCCAAACAACTCTCACTAGAGGTATCTCCTTGCCTCTCAACGTCTTCACCTTACGATCATCGATCCTCAAAGGTAAAGTTTCTACCGTAAGGTTGTCTCTAACTTGCACATCATCTCTAGGAATGACATGTGAAGGATCCGCTACATACTTCCGAAGTTGTGACACATGAAACACATCATGCAAGTTCGAAAGATGTGGTGGCAAACCAACTCTATAAGCCACCGTGCCAATTCTCTCAGATATCTGATAAGGACCAATAAACTTTGGAGTCAGCTTCTTGGACTTCAATGCACGGCCCACACCAGTCATAGGAGTGACTCTCAAGAACACATGGTCACCCTCTTGAAACTCAAGGTCCTTCCTACGCTTGTCATGATAACTCTTCTGTCGACTCTGCGACGCTTTCATATGCTCTCTTATCATCTTGACCTTCTCCGTAGTCTGCTGAACTATTTCAGGCCCTAACACAACACTTTCACCCGACTCAAACCAACATAAAGGAGTTCTACACCTTCGACCATATAAAGCTTCGAAAGGTGCCATACCAATACTCGAATGGTAACTATTGTTGTACGTGAACTCTATCAATGGTAGGTGACTGTCCCAAGCTCCACCTTGCTCAAGTACACACACCCTCAACAAGTCTTCTAATGATTGAATCGTTCTTTCTGACTGACCATCTGTTTGCGGATGATACGCTGAACTCAACTTCAACTGAGAGCCCAAAGCTTCTTGCAAGCTCTTCCAAAATCTCGAAGTGAACCTCGGATCTCTATCCGACACAATACTCGATGGAACACCATGCAACTTCACAATATTATGAATATAGATCTCCGCCAACTGAGCTACTGAATAGGTGATATTAATCGGAATGAAGTGTGCCGACTTCGTCAATCTATCGACAATCACCCAAATGGCATCATGCCCTCTTTGAGTGTTTGGTAAACTCGTCACAAAGTCCATGGAGATGCTATCCCATTTCCATTCCGGCACATCTAATGGTGTCAACAAACCAGCAGGCTTCTGATGTTCAACTTTCGATTTCTGACAAGTCAAACATGCATAAACAAATTGTGCGACATCACGCTTTAATCCAGACCACCAAAACAGTTTCTTCAAGTCATGATACATCTTTGTAGCTCCCGGATGAATACTCAAGCTACTTCTGTGACTCTCTTCTAAAATCAACTTTTTCAATTCATCATTATCAGGGATACAAATCCTGCCTCGGAATCTCAACACTCCTTGATCATCAACCTGAAAATCACCATCTGCATTCTGATTACTAGCAGTCATCAAATCTACAAATTTCACATCAACTTCCTGTGCTTCCTTGATACTCTTCAAGAAATCACTATTAATTTTTAACATACCCAACTGCACACTCTGAGGTGCCAATTCACAAACAAGACTCAAGTCTCTAAACTGTTCCAGTAATTCAAATTCTTTCACCATCATTGCCGACATGTGCAACGTTTTCCTACTCAAGGCATCTGCAACCACATTGGCTTTACCCGGATGATAATTCAAACCAAAATCATAATCCTTCAACAACTCTAGCCACCTTCTCTGCCTCATATTCAACTCTTTTTGATCAAATAAATATTTCAGACTCTTATGATCACTAAACACTTTAAATCTGGAACCGTACAAATAGTGTCTCCAAATTTTCAACACAAAAACCACAGCAGCCAACTCTAAATCATGTGTAGGGTAATTCTTCTCATGAATTCTCAATTGTCTTGACGCATAAGCCACTACTTTGCCATCTTGCATAAGCACACCACCTAAACCCAACTTAGACGCATCACAATATACCACAAAAGGTTTATCCGGCTCTGGTAAAATCAAAATTGGAGCCGTCGTCAATCTTCGCTTCAACTCATTGAAATTATTCTCACACTGAGCATCCCACACAAAAGCTTTACCTTTACAGGTCAACTGAGTCAATGGAAGTGCCAACTTCGAAAATCCTTCGATAAATCTTCTGTAATAACCAGCCAAACCAAGGAAACTTCTGATCTCCGTAACTGACTTAGGAGTCTCCCATTGCGATACCGCTTCTACTTTCGACGGGTCAACTGCAATACCACTACCAGAAATAATATGGCCAAGAAAACTTACTTCACTTAACCAGAACTCGCACTTTGACAGTTTTGCATACAATTTCTTTTCTTTCAGCACCTGTAAAACAATCTTCAAATGTTCTGCATGCTCTTCTTCAGTCTTAGAATAAATCAAAATATCGTCAATAAACACAACAACAAATTTATCTAGAAAAGCATGAAAAATTCTGTTCATATACTCCATGAACACTCCAGGCGCATTAGTAACACCGAAAGGCATCACTTTATATTCATAGTGTCCATACCGTGTCCTAAATGCCGTCTTTTGCATATCTTCATCCTTCACCTTAATCTGATGGTAACCTGACCTCAAATCAATTTTACTAAACACACGAGCACCCACTAATTGATCCATCAAGTCGTCAATTCTCGGAAGTGGATACCTGTTCTTTATCGTCACTTTATTCAGCTGACGGTAATCTATGCACAATCTCATGCTACCATCCTTCTTCTTCACCAACAATACCGGCGCTCCCCAAGGTGAGACACTCGGTCTTACAAACTTCTTATCAAGCAATTCTTCCAACTGCTTCTTCAATTCTACCAACTCGGAGGCTGACATACGGTAAGGAGCCATCGACACAGGCTTCGTACCCGACACTAGATCGATCGAAAATTCAACCTCCCTTTCTGGTGGCACATCTGGAATCTCATCAGGGAAAACTTCAGGAAATTCATTCACAACGGGCAATCTATCAATTATCGACTGGTTCTCTACAGACAGATACGCCATCAAGGAAAACATCAAGTCTCCATCATGTTCTAACTGCTTCAGTTGCTTGGTAGATAAAAATTCCGCTCCACCCTCTTCTTCAGCAGAAGAAAAGTACACCGTCTTCCTAAAACAATTAATATGCACATGGTTGTATTCCAACCAGTTCATACCAAGAATCACATCCATACCCGTCAACGGCAAACATACCATATCAACTTCAAAATCCCTACCATACATGGATATAGGACAACTCTGACAAATGAGAGAAGTGATTACTGAACCCTTAGCTGGAGTTTCAACAACCATTTCCACAGGCATACTTGACATAACTAGACCCAACTTATTTGCACAATCAACAGCAATGAAACAATGTGTAGCACCAGTATCAATAATAGCAATTAAAGGAGTACCATTAAAGAAACAAGTACCTCTGATAAGTCGATCTTCATTAGCCGTTTGTGTACCGGCCAATGCAAACACTTTTCCACTAGTCTGAGTCTTCTTAGGATTCTTGCACTGAGAACTAATGTGACCCTCTTCATCACAATTGAAGCAAATCATGTCACCACGCTTGCACTCAGCCATCATATGTCCTTTCTTGCCACAACGATGACACTTCTTCTCATCCTGTTGAGTACATGCATTACTCTTGTGGCCTTTCTCACCACACTTGTAACAAACTATCTCAGCTTGAACATTTCTTCCTTTGGGTCTCCTTTCCTCAGGCATCCTCTGTTTGCCCTTGTCAGCAGGAGCACTGTAAGGCTTCGGACGACTCTGCTGTCCCTTACCCCTACGGTCACTCATCACCTTGTAGTGAGCTTTGGTATCATCTTCATAGATTCTGCATCTGCTCACCAAAGCAGAAAAGTCACGGATCTGCTGATAACCAATGGCTCGCTTAATATCAGCACGCAAACCATTCTCAAACTTTATGCACTTAGAAAATTCAGCATTGTCTCCAGTATAGTGTGGATAGAACTGAGCCAACTCCACAAACTTGGCTGCATACTCTGTCACCGACATGTTTCCTTGCTTCAGCTCAAGGAACTCAATCTCTTTTCTTCCGCGAACATCCTCAGGGAAATATCTGTTTAGGAACTCTCTCCTAAACACAGCCCAAGTCACAGCTGCATCACCTTGCTCTAATTCAGTTAAGAGACTCACCCACCAGTCATCAGCTTCCTCAGCTAGCATGTGCGTACCAAAACGCACCTTCTGGTCATCAGTGCATTGCATAACCCTGAAAACTCTTTCAACCTCTTTGAGCCATGTCTGTGCTCCGTCAGGGTCGTACCTTCTTTTGAAAGTAGGAGGATGATTCCTCAGAAAGGCCTCCAACATTCTTACATCAGCATTAACACCAGCACCAGCATTTTGTTGTTGTCCTATAGCTTGGGCCACCGCTTCCAATGCAGCAGCCACCGCAGCATCGTTTCTTCCAGCCATTCTATTTCTCTTGTAACAGATAATATTCGCAGCCTCCAGCGCTCTAATCTACATAACAACAAAAATCAGCACAACTGAGACAATATAAATTGTCAAACAACTCTACATGGCTCGACACGACTCTACTAATTGGCCGGACGGACCGACCTGCTCTGATACCAATTGTAACACCCCGTTCTCCCAACAGATTAATATTAATAAATAAAATCAGAGTAATCACACAACGGAGTGTCACACTACTTTTCAAAATTTCATAATAGAAAATAGTCTATTTATTTAAAAACCGACATTTAAATTATCTTACAAACTGCAGCGGAATAATTCTTTAAAATATAAATTCAACCAAATTCAACATCAATAAAAGTCTTGGCATAAGGCCCCAACATAATTCAACTTTATTCTAATAGCAAGTCTTTTCCAAAATATGTGATACATAAAAGAAATGAGAAGACACTCGCGACGATCCCCATCCTAATATGTATCAGAGCCCTAGACACTTGAGCCAATCAACCTACAAGCCATCATTACCTGCACATTACCCACGGTCGAGGCAACATATACGCAGAAGGGGTGAGAAACTTATCCAATGATGATAATATATAATTCATCAAATTAATGAAAATAACAATATATCACAACATGCATCATTAGTAATGTATATAAAGAATACATATAACAACAACATAATCATTTTCAGCAACAAGGTACCACAACAACAACAACAATAACATTATCCACAACGACACCGATAACTCGACAATTCGACAACGACAACAACTCGACAATGCTACAACGACAACAACTCGACAATGCTACAACGACAACAACAACTAATGCATCATGCAGGTGGTACCAATCTACGCGCGTTGAATGCTAAGCATTCCAGGGCATAAGCCCCCAACAATTTGGATGGTTAAAGCATCCCAGGGCATAAGCCCCCAACAGGCGAATGATAAACATTCCAGGGCATAAGCCCCCAACGGGTTGAATGATGAACATTCCAGGGCATAAGCCCCCAACAATTGTGAGTATGCAAATGGACTCAACTTGTGTATATCAACATACAACTTCAACAGCGACTGCAACAACAACATATGTGCCTAACACAATTATGACACACTCCCCAACTTCGACATCAGATGATACAACGACATCAACAACGGAAATCAACAACATAACATATATATAAATCAATTACATTCATCTCAAAGTCTAAAACATCCCCCAAAAGCAATTAAGTTTTGATCAATAGAACATAAGTCAAATATCCATAAACACCTCAACTAAATCCCTAACACTTAAGTTTGAAGTTGGGGAACCAACCATAAGTTTTTGGACTAACTAGAGATTAATTATGCTAAGTTTTCTTAAAATTTTCTGAAGACCCACTTGGACTATTTTCATCATAACTCTAAATCTACAAATAATTTTCTAGTCACTCCAAAGCCATTAGAAAGCTAACTCAATTGTCTACAACTTTTATGTTTATACCTAAAGCTAATTCAAAATAGAAACGGGTGAAAAAAACACAAGAACGCGAAACAGAAAATGCTGTCACTGGACAATTTCGCTAATAGCGAAAATTGAGCTAATAGCGTACCTGTTCCAGAGGGTTTCGCTAATAGCGAATTTCTGGCGAGTTTTTCATCTACTGTTACGATTTTAACACCATTTTCACCCCAAAAACCCATTTTCTGATCCCCCTAACCACCCAAAATGAATTAGAACAATGTTTACAGGTTCTATATACAACATAGTAACTAAAACAACATAGAAACATGCATCAAACAACACCATTCATCATATTTTCTTCAATTAACATAAAACTTCTAACCCTAAAACCAAGAACAACAATCCATCAAATTTCAGAATTATATACCATGATTATTGAAAGGAATCCCACCATTACCTTAATTCAGCAACACCAAACGTCAAGCTACCGCAATCGATTCCTTCCTAGCTCTCTCTTGGCCTCTTCTAGGTTTTCTCTCCAAAACCAGTTTTCTTCTAATGTTTTTACGTGAAAATGTTTCTCTCCCTTTTTCTTTCTTTTACTTCAAAAATATCTCTCTTTTCTTTTCTCACCCAACTCCCTTAATTTCTATTAATTTCCACTTAATTCCCCTTAACCAAAAATAAATACTATTTCTATAATATTTATATTTCTCATATTATTTCTATCCAATAATAACAACATTCATTTAAATAATACACAACCCCAATATTCATATAATAAATAACATCATAACATATTTCATATAAAAATCATATAAAACATATATTTCACATAAAATCATATATATATAGCAATTAAAGTCATATAAAAATATTCACACATCTACTAAAATATTAGAATAAAAAAATGGGGCGTTGCACCAGGAGTTACCATAAAAAAGTAACTTCCAACGTTTCCACTAACTCTACTATTCAGAAGCACAAAATCCAGCTTCTGGACTTCAGATGCTGACGTCATCATCAGAAGCATATTTTCCTCAGAACCTCAATAAAGAGCTTCTGATGGACCACAACTTCTGAACTGACTTCAGAACCTAAAATCCTATTCAGGAGCAAGCACCCTTTAATCAGACACAAAATGCATGTTCAAATTTTTCTTAATAAAATCAAATCTTTCAATAGTTAAAGGCTTGGTAAATATATCAGCCCATTGATTCTCAGTATCAATGAATTGTATATCTAAAACTCTTTTTTGAACATAGTCTGATAAAATGGTGTTTGATATCAATATACTTAGCTCTTGAATGCAAAATTGGATTTTTAGACAAACAAATAGCAGCAGTATTATCACAATAAATGGGAATACTGTTTGCAATTATCTGATAGTCTTCCAACTGATGTTTCATCCAAAGTAGTTGTGTACAACAACTTGCAGTTGAGATGTATTCTGCTTCTGCTGTAGACATACCAATTTGAAATCCATTCCTAATGAGAAGGAACATCTTTGCAGGCATAGCTGTTATTCTGGAGCTGTTTTCTTGTCTTGTAGCGTGGACACTACAGAGTAGTGGGGATAGTGGTTGTACACTTCGTGCAGTTTATACTTTGTCAACTCTCTTTGAAGATAAGCATCCAATGCCTTCAAATCTTCACCAAAATGACCGTTGCAAAATTCCACTAGTCTTCTGCATTGCTTTCGAATCCAATAGACAGCTTTTGAAGTGTTAATTCTTGAATCTTCAGCTTGTGGTGATTTTCAGCTTCTAATGAGGTTGCTTCTGAACTGGCTTCTGATGAACTTCAGCTTCTAATGACGTCATCCATCTTCAGGAGCGCTTTGTCTTCAGGAACACTTTTGACTTCATAAGCACTTTTGACTTCAGGAGCATTTCTCTTCAGATGCTTTAAGCTTCCTATTAGTTGATTCCTTAGCTCTCTTTTGTTCTTCAGAACCTTTATATGATGTAAAATTTTAACTATGGTCCTGTACACTTGAACAAATATTAGCTAGTCCAATTGACAATTTTTTAATACCTTGTTATCATCAAAACTCTTTAAGGTTCATTGTTAAACACATTTTGTTCCAACAGTCTCTTTCCTATAGTGTATGATAATGGATGAGATGTTCTAAATAATATAAAATTGATGGGTAAGCTTTAAAAGCTTTTAATGATTACCATAAGTCCTTTTGGGTGGTGTATGGTTGTAGCATACACTAGATGGAATCACCTATATGAGTGTCAAGTGGGGCCGCTTGCATGAGACCGTGGCGGGTCTCTAGAGCACTCATGAATATCAGGCATGCACACTGCCTATTAGCGCACAACCGCGTAACAGCGAGAATTGTGGGGGTGTAATGTGATTGTGAAACCTCTTGCATACAACAAGTGTCTTGGGTTCCATAGCTTGCTAAACCAATTCACTGTGTGTTAAGTCTCATTAGTCTAGGACGGGTTCCATAGCTTGCTACACCGTTCCGATGCATTACATCTACGATGTTTTCCCAGGAAATTTTTTTTTAACATTTTAGTTTAACTTTTGAAATATGTGGGGGATTGTTGTAAATTGAGTATATTTCAAAAGTTTCAAATGTTTTGTGTTCCATATTTTTAATTGAGAAATATAGAAAATATTTTAATAGAAAACTATTATCATATTATTATTATTAATTATTGTTTGACTTGGTCTTGTAACATATTATTAACTCCAAATTTTGTAACTGTCTTTGAATTGATATCTCTTGATGTGACTATTATTAAGGCTTCTTTTACTTGACTCAACAACTAAGTTTTTGGCATATATGTTACACGTACAGAAGCAGATAGAAGTACTTTTCTAATTTGATTTCATCAATACTGAAACAAAACAATTATCTTCATCCCTCACAAATCAATTTTGGGTTACATCTTCTGCTATCTTTGAGATAGATTCAAGCTGTTCTGTCACCTCTGATGTGATTCATTTCAGGGAAGAACATGTTGTATCCTGGGAGGATATGCGCTTATGAGGCGGATAAATCCTTAAGGACAGTGACTTTGTCACGCCTCATGTTATTTAATGGTTTACTATCCTGCTGCTCATCGCCGTCATCGCCGTTCATGTCACCATTACCGAGTTCAAATTACCGCAATTTCAGATAAGTTTACTTGTTATCCCTCTTGTTTATTCTCTTTAATATTTAATTGATGCTTTTATTTATATGATATTATTATTTATAAAGATAATTTACTCCTAATTTTACAACAGAGTCAACCAAAAAATCTACAGTTTGTTTCTCATCTTTACCTCTTCCATCGACTTGAGGTTGAGAAATGATTGAGGTGGTTTGAAGCCAGTCAAGGAACCCGCTTTTCTCCTCTCTTACAGTCTCGGTCAAATGAAACTTTTTATAAAGATAATTTACTCCTAATTTTACACCATAGTGAACCAAAAAATTTGCAATTTGTTTCTCATCTTTACCTGTTCCATAGACTTGAGGTTGAGAAATGATTGGGGTGGTTTGAAGCCAGTCAAGGAACCCGCTTTTCTCCTCTCTAACAGTCTCGGTCAAATGAAACTTGGTCTTTTCATCTGCTATTTCATCTAATCTCTCTCGAATGCTCTGCATTTTCTTAGCAATTTTGTAACGGAAGGCAACTTGTTTTGGATAGGATAAGCAAGAGCTTTGCACCTTATCAGTTAGTCCACCCTTGGATTTTTTGTACTCCAACTCCAGTGCTTTGGTGGCACACTCCTCCAAGATGTCGTCAAGGACGTGAGCAGCATCTTTAAGCTTAAGCAGCCAATCCTTGATAGCTTTGTCAGTGAATTGTTTCTCCTCAGCATCTTGAAGAGTAGCCTTGATTGTAGTGATCAAGCTTGAAAGACTTTTGAAGTCTTTTTCGAAACCAAGAAATAGGCTAAGCTCCTTCTGAACGAGTGAGTTGAAATTGTCACGGAGAAGTTCAAGCACAGCTTCAGCCATCTTTTTTTTGAAGAAAACAGCTTCAGCCATCTTCAAAATGATAGTATCAAGAAGAGGTTTGTTTGTATGACTGAGAAATGTAGTGTGGTAGTATGAAGCAAGAAGATTAACAATAAGGATTGGTACGTATATGGTAGAAAAAAGTTTTGGAGTTTCGCTTCAGGTTTATACTTTTTTTCTTTATGGTTGTTTTGTAGAAAACACCAAATGAAAATGATAGGTGAGAAAATAAAACACTGCGATAACCGTTTGAATTAGTTAAAGCTATGTATTGTATGATGAGAGATAATTCACATGGACAAGATTTACATCCTTTTATATTATGAAAAAAAGTTGACAACCAATATAATTGAAGGGTATATATTCTAAAGATGGATTCCTCGCACTAAGGGTTTTCTTATCCATGGAAAAGTTAGATTCCAACACTTGAATTATAGGCCTTTGCCTTATGTTTTCTTTTTGTTATGCTCGATTCCAATTAAGATGGTTAGAAATGTATTGTGGTAAGGTAGTATAAACCAAGAAGATTAACAATAAAAATTGGTGTATTGTAGAAAAAGTTTTGCGTCAAGTCAACAATGATACCACCACCACTAAGACCATCCACAACCGAGCACCCCAAATTGGGTGCTTAAATGAGTCATTTGTGTCTACATTATTAATTTTACGGTAATACTTAATAAACACTCATTTTCTTCAACACAACACCTCAAAAGAAATCATTAAATAGGTCCCACAAATAATTCTATATCATTACATTTCAACAAAATTTATTTAATTTATTAAGATTTACTAGGACCAACAAAAAATGAAGAAAGAAAAAGTACTTCCATATAGGCACCCATATATTTTGTTCCGCAATGGGGCTGCCTATTTAATGTGGTGCTAAATAGGTTAAGCACCCACCATTGTGATGGTCTAATAAAACACTTCACAGTAGGCCATAACCAGTTGAATTGTTTTTATTTTTTGAGAGAGCCAGTTGAATTGGCTTGTAAGCGTTATAATATTTACATTTGAAAATTTAGATTGTCTTAAAGCATCTCACGCATGTGAAATAAAGATATTTGATTTGTTCATGGATTCAAAGTTGTAGCATAAAAGAAATCAAAGGTTATGAATGAAATAGATAATTGAAATTAATGAGTAAAAGAAAATAGATAATTGTACCAAAAAAAAAATAGATAATTGAAATTAATGAGTAATAAAAGAGAATAGAGGTGGAGAGGGTGTGTTTTCTTTGTGGCTTACGGTACTACATTAGAAATAGGTGAGTTTAGTAGTGCAAAAGAAATCTCAAATATGATAGACTCTAGATAAAACAGGGAAAAGAGAACGTAGAATAAGGAGGTGACACCTTGGAAATTTTGCTGACGTGGAACAATTACAATTATGTGGCAAACAAAAGGATGATCCGTCAACAAAATAGTTTTTTTTTAGGAACGTCAACAAAATAGTTAGTGAGTGTGATTAATAATAATAATAATAATAATAATAATAATAATAATAATAATAATAATAATAATAATAATAATAATAATAATAATAATAATAGATTGGTTTGTAAATGTTGTTATATTTACTTTTTTTTTTTTTGCAAGTAGTATAGTGATTGGAGTTCACACATTTTAAATAGGGAGAAGTAGGTGTTTGGCGTTCGAACCCCGACTCCTACATATATTATATATTATGTATTGTCCCTACCGACTAAGTTAAATTTACGGAGATTATTATATTTATATTTAAATAAAGAACTCTTCAATCTGTAAAAAGAGCTGAGTTGAGTTGGATGAGTTAAATAAGAATAATGAAAAAGTTATCCCAAAATCACACAGTATAAATATAGAATAGATATGAAGTTAGATCCCCGTGAACTTAACTTAGTTGACAGGGATATTGCATAATATATGCAGGGGCTGTGATTCGACCCAGACACTCCACTTCTTCACAATTTAATTGTGTGAGCTCTAACTACTAGGCTACTTGACAAAAAAAAAAATATGAAGCTAGATACTCCAATATAACAGCGTTATCTGACATCTAACATCAATACTCCTTGAATCGTTATTTTTTTAATCTTAACTATTAAGGAAGGGATCACTTGTGAAACAATGTTTTAGTTAGGTATAGATGCTAAAGATGGATTACACACATTAAGGGTTTTCTTTATGTGTAGAGCTGTAATATGAATTACATGCCTTGCCTCTAGTTTTCTTTTTGTTATGCTCGATTCCAATTAAGATAGTGGGGTAGAATAAACCAAGAACATTAACAATAACGATTGGTGTTGGTGGAAAAAGATTTGCGATATCATTTCTCTTAGACATACATTTGAGAATAAAAACAAAGACAGGTACACGTGACACTAAAATATTGATCGATTGAAATTTATACATATGGCATTACCAATCCATAATCATAAAATAAGTATTAAGAGAATAAATAATAATTACTACTTGACCATTTTTTTTTGGGAAACAAGCTTATAGCTTTTCTTTATTAATCAAAGAAGTTATACAATGCGGGATATTAAAATGTAACTGGAAACTAGCATGACATAGTGCTTCCTTAGTTAAACTATGTGCAACACTATTGGCTTGTCTTCTAATGAACTTCACATCTGAGTTCGCTAAATCAGTCATCAACAAGTGTCTACAATCATGAATTATGGCCATAAAATCAGAGACACCATCCCCTTTACAACTTTAGAGTCTGTTTCAAAATCCATATTTACCAAATTGAGTTATTTCGCCCATTGCATTGCATGCAAAAGTCCAGTTGCTTCCCTCATATCAACATCAAGTGAAGGGGTGAGTGAAGCCGTACGACCTGCTACAAAATTTCCTTCTGCATCTTTAATACATGCTCCAAATCCGACCCTATTAAGTGAAGTGGAGAAGGCTGCGTCAACGTTGCATTTGAATCTCCCTACACTCGGCTTTATCCATCTAGTAATCTCATGGTGTGTGTTACTGGCAGTGTTGCGGGGATTCATTACCTGGGCATTCTTCCAGCTGCTCAAAAACGAATTTGCTCTCTCACCAATTTGTTGGGTCGTTTCCACAATATTGTTCCATACTTTATTGTTTCTATGCTTCCATATACTCCATAGGGTGACCGAAAAAATCTGTTGTTGTGGGACATCGAACTGTTGAAGAACAACAAAGATTACCTCGGAACAAGAGAGACTAGGCGAGCACATCTGTTGAATAGAATTCCAGAGACTTAAACGCTGTCAACAACCAATACTTTTGTTGTACTCAAAAAATAAATGTTTCCCGTCTTCATCATGGTCATTACAAACAACACAAATATTAGGGCAATCAACTCCTTTTGCAAGTAAACGTAATCGGGTCGGCAAACAATTTCGACATATGTGCCAAAGGAAATTCTTAATCTTTGGAGAAAGTTTGAGTTTCCATATGGTACTCCAATGTCCAGGAACTCTGTGTTGTAGCAGAACATCAGTATTGTTGATAATAGCTCTATAAGCACTGCGTACGGAGTAAAGACCATTTATCTCATATCTCCAAGTGGTTGTATCCATTCGAACAGAAGGTAAAAGAGGAGTCTGCAAGATTTGACTAGCTGTTCCAGGATCAAACACATAACGAATAAAATCTTCATTCCATACCTTTGTATTAGGCTTGAACAAATGACCAACTGTGAGTGCATCCCACATAACCTGCACTTCCGTTAGGGGCTGAAGGAAAACAGGGTCTTGTAACCAAGGTTGATTCCATACTGAAATAGATTCCCCCGTTCCTATGCTCCACTTTAACCCTCTTTGAAGAACCTCTCTAGTGTTCCATAAACTCCTCCAAACATAGCTTGGATTATGTCCTATAGAAGCGCTGAAGTAATCACTATGTGGATAATATTTAGCTTTGAGTAATTGAGTGATGAGTGCATTGGGGTTAGAGATTAGTTTCCAAGCCTGCTTGCCAATCATAGCCAAATTAAAAAGCTCTAAGACTCTTAAAACCCATTCCTCCAAAAATCTTCGGTATAGAGAGACGTTCCCAAGATAACCAATGCATACCTCTGGAGTTTGTGGAATTGTGACCCCACCAGAAAGCATTTAACATTCTCTCAATTTCAGTGATGAACGTTCCTGGCAATAAGAAAATGCTCATCACGTATGTCGGTATTGATTGAAGAACCGATTTGATGAGAATTTCTCTCCCTGCCTTTGAAAGGCATCTGCTGCTCCATGAGTTGATCTTGTTCCATATTCGATCTTTCACAAACTTAAAAGTTGCCTTTTTGCTCCTTCCAATCATAGATGGAAGTCATGGAAGTCCCAAGTACTTGCTTGTGCCTAGAACCTGCTTGACCCCAAGAACTGTTGCTATACGATCCTGACAATCCGTAGGTGTGTTCCTGCTACAATACATCTCTGATTTTTGCATATTAATTGCTTGCCCTGAAGCAGCCTCAAATGCGGATAAAATATTCTTCATTGTCATTGCTTCCTGGTCACGTGCTCTAAAGAATAAAAAACAGTCGTCTGTGAATAAAAGATGCGATATTGTAGGAGCACCTGAGCAAATGCGTGTACCATTGATCACTCCTCTTCTCTCTGCATCACGGATAAGTGCAGATAGTCCTTCAGCGCAAAGAATGAATAAGAACGGTGATAAGGGATCACCTTGTCTTATACCTCTGCCTGAAATGAAAGGCCCTACTTATATTCCATTTACCAAAACTGTATAGTCAATAGTCTCAACACATAGCATAATCCATTGTACCCATCTCTGAGAGAAGCCCATCTGAATCATAATGTCACGGAGATATTCCCAATCCAACCTATCATACGCCTTGCTAATATCCAACTTCAGAGCTACATCACCTTGTGTTCCTTTTGTCTTCACCTTCATGTAATGGATTAACTCAATAGCCACTAAAGCATTGTTAAGAATAGACCTGCCTGGCACGAAAGCGGATTGAGAGGAAGAGATGCACTTGTCGAGAACACCTTTAAGCCGATTAGCAAGAACTTTTGCTATTATTTTATAGACCACATTACATAGAGCAATAGGACGCCAGTCTTTCATAGATTTTTGAGAATCCCCTTTAGGAATTAACGCAATATTTGTAGAATTCAGATGAGGGGGAAACATGCCATTTGCAAGCCATTCACAACCTGCCTGATAGATTTCTTGGTCGCACATATCCCAAAAATGATGATAAAAACAGGGGTTGACCCCATCCGGACCTGGACACTTGTCTGCTTGCATTGAAAATGCAGCTGTTCGGAACTCTTCTATGGTAAAGGTTGCAGTTAAGGAGAAGTTATCTTCATCTGTGATCGAGTTTGAAACCAAGGAGACAATAGAAGCACGAGTACTTGGGAGTTTGGTAAACAAATTCGAGAAATAATCACGGGCAATTATTTGTAATTCTTCCTCTTTGCGGCAAACTATACCATTTGTGTCCTCAAGTTGTTCAATTCGATTTATTTTCTTTCGTGAGGTAGCAGCAACATGAAAATATTTAGTATTTAAATCCCCATCACGGTACCAAAAGGATTTCCTCCTTTGTTTCCAATAAAGATCTTCCTGTACAAGCAATCTGTCAAGCCGTTTTTTGAGAGAGTTGAACTGATTTGCATTTGCGGCTGTCACGTTGGTACGAAGCCTTGCAAGCTTTCTCTGAGTTTTACTGATATCACGCCTAAAGTTGTTGTTACTGCGGCTCCAGTCAAACAAATAATTAGCACAACTGCTTAATTTTTGCGTGAGGCTTCCATCAGGGTATTGCTGCCAACGTTGTTTCACTTGCTGACTGAAATCAGGTTCTGCAATCCACGCGTTTTCGAATTTGAAACGATGCGGGCTTCTGCTGACATTCTCAGTTGGTTTGCAATTCATCCACAAAGGGTAATGGTCAGAGGATGTAGTTGAGCGGCATTCCAGTTTTGCAAATGGGAACAAATTACACCAAGTTGAGTTTATAAGTGCTCTGTCCAATTTCTCTTCTACAGCTCTAACAGTGTCGAGGCTTTTAAACCAAGTGAGGGCATACCCGCTCATATGTAAATCAATTAATCCTACGTCTATCACTGCTTGTCGAAATCCACGGATCAACCACGACGCTCTTTCAGACCTTCCTTTCTTTTCCTCGGTTGACAGTATATCATTAAAATCACCTATAACACACTAAGGTAATGGGGATGCTCTTGCTAGATATCGTAAAAAATTCCAG
The DNA here is from genome assembly GCF_051527215.1 of Medicago sativa. Taxonomy (NCBI): domain Eukaryota; kingdom Viridiplantae; phylum Streptophyta; class Magnoliopsida; order Fabales; family Fabaceae; genus Medicago; species Medicago sativa. The sequence goes on along the minus strand of NC_140753.1, from coordinate 23,768,498 downwards.
GATTCTTTTCACCTTCCTACTTCCGGCATACCGTAGAAACCTGTTAGACGCCATTTTCCCATTAAGGAATCAATCACTTCTATGTCAATGTGATTTTGTGAGTAGTTTGTGATAGTGCAGTTAACTGATTTTTTCCATAAGAAAGCCAACCCTACACCTCTACCGATTCTATCAACTGTGAAGCAAAAATCAAAAGACAACAGGTATTTTAATTCTTCAATTTTATTTAAGGCTGCCATTGTTTCAGACAGAAAAGTTCCTTCCGGTTTGTAAGTCAGGACTAGGTACTTAAGATTAGGAACTGTGCTTGGGCTACCCATGCCCCGACAGTTCCATGATATGAAACTCATTTTTCTCGGCGGGTCTGATTTTCAGTACCCGCCGTTACATTAGAATTTGCTGCCAAAACAGACTCATGCATTACAACATCAGAAACTTCTATAACAGCACTACTATCTATCCTATTTGGATCAATGACAGTCTCTGCATTCTGTCTTGTTGCAGTACTTTCTTCACTTTCCTCCAACCTTAGCCGCTTAAGTTGCTTCTTGTAACACCCCGTTTTCCCAACGTAAAAATTTCATAATTAAAAATCAGAGTAATTCAACTTTAAACGGAATGCTACACTTCTTAAAAATTCATAAACTGAATAAATAACAATTTATCCTTCAAAAATCATTCAACATAAGTATTTCTAAACTTTGCAGCGGAATTAGTTCAACATCATAAAAATAGTCTTTGGCACCATGGTCTCATCACTATGGTCTCATAAATAGTCTAAACATCATGATTTGTTCAATCCGACAACTTCATTATAATTCTTATAAAAATAATACGTAAGGAATAGAAAGTAAAGACATAATCCCCATCCCGTTACGTATCAGAGCACCTAAGACGACACGACGGAGATTACTCACAACAACAACTAGTCCTGGTTACCTGCGAGTTACCAACGTAAGGGCAACATTCAAATAGGAGGGGTGAGATTTCTCAAACAATAATATAAAGCATATAAATCATATAAAGTACATTCAACAACTTAAACATCATATAATTCATTAATCATATTTAACAACTTAAACTTCCTTAATTAGTGTCACTATTCTTCCTATATTAGTCATATACTCCGTATCATATCATCATATAAATATCATCACATATCTACAAATATTGGTCATAAGCATTATCATATAATCTCTTAATCATAGTATCATACATCATCTTAATCATATACATAAACATCATCATATAACATCTTATCATAAATCACATAACATCTAACATCGACAATAATAAAAAGCATCAACATCTAACATCAATAATAATAATAAGCATCAACATCTAACATCAATAATAATAGGCATCATCATGTAATTCACGTAATAGCATTATCAAAACATAGCATTTATTGGAAACAACTTCATAACCAAGTTCAATAATCAACTTCATAAACAACATCATCATTAAATCATAATCACAATCAAATACCATCATCGAATATCATCATCAAATCATCATTAAATATAAGTTATGACGACTCTACAATGCAACAACAACTTAGACAACTTCAACAACAACTTAGACAACTTCAACAACAGCTTAGACAACTTTAACAACAACTTAGACAGCTTCAACATGCATGTGGTACCACCAGGGCATTAAGCCCCCTTCGCTAAGGTCATATTTGGACATGTCGGGCATTAAGCCCCCATCGCTAAGGTCATAAAGAACCTGTCGAGCATTAAGCCCCCATCGCTAAGGTCATAAAGAACATGTCGGGCATTAAGCCCCCATCACTGACTATGCAACGACACAATCTTCCTACAACTTGACAACTTAAACAACATCATGAACATCTATGACATCCTAACATCTTAACATCTTGACAACATAACATCTTAACAACTTGATGACTTCATAACGACTCGACGACTTAACAACTCTTATCATCTTAACGTCTTAACATCTTAACATCTTAGCATCTTGACAACATATGGATCACATAAATAATTCATGTCATATCATAATATAACAATATCAAATGATAATAAAAAACATCTTAAAACATCATATTCATCAATCATAAACAACTTTATATAACATCGTATTTAACATCGACAATAATTCACTATGTATCTTTGTAAAAACATAATAAATTATCCACAACATATTTTCATGTCAAACCAAAGCTACTGGAAAGATATCACAAATATCAACAACTTTCATGTTTACAACAAAGATCAATTCAAAACAGAAACATATGAACAAAATGCAAAAACATGAAACAGAGAATGCTGTCACCGTACAATTTTGCTAAGACCTCCCTGTAGTATTTTCATCATAACTCCCAGACCAAACATCATTTTCACGTCAAACCAAAGCCACTAGAAAGCTAACAAAATTATCTAAAACTTTCATGTTTACTCCTAAGACCAATTTTGTACCGATCAATACCAGTTTTCATTTTAAATTCAGAAAAGTTGTGCTGAAAGTCCATAAAAATTCACTGTGACCTACGTGCAGTAATTTGACCATAACTCAAGTTCTATATATTGTTTTGATGTGAGACCAGCGGCATTAGAAAGCTAACATCCATACCAATTCGGCACCGATCAATTCCAGTTTTAATATCAAAATTCGGGCAGAATGCAGATTTTCTCCAAGTTTCACCTAATCTCATGGTTCTAACCTCAAAACTACTTCCAATAATCATCCTATAGATTATCTAAGGTCTGTACACAATTTCTACATCAATTCAACAAGTTTTCATCATCTAATCATCAAATCTCTTTCAAAACCCTAATTCTCAAATTCTCACAAACTCTCCCCAACTTGTTAGATGTAATCTAATGATTTAACAACTTAATATTAATGCAAGATAGTCTCACCCTCACCTTAGATTAATTTCTGAATCAGCAACAGCATTCTTCTTTCCTAAGGTATTCTCCTCTTCTCTTGACTTTTCTCTTCTCTTCTTTTCTTTCTTGTTCTCCTCTTTTCCAAAAAGTGGTTTAAGGTAAACTCTTTCCAACCTAAGCTTCTCTATTTATAATACTAAAATATTCTTCCCAAATCTATTTAGGCCCAACAACTTATTCTTCTTTCTATTCTAACCCCCAAATCCACTCACACTAATAATCCTCATATTCTAATAAATAATATTTCTCTACTAAATATAGTCTTCCACTAAATATATAATAATACACCATATAACAAATAATAGCATATTTCATCAAAATATATATGTATATAATATTTTAAAACCAAATAACAAATATACCTCTTCATTGAATAATAAATATATTTCTACACCAGATAACATATATATTTCCACACAGAATAACAAATATATTTCTACACTAAATAACATATATATTTCCACACAAAATAACAAATATATTTCTACACCAAATAATATATATATATATATATATATATATATATATATTTCTACACAAAATAACAAATATATCTCTTCATCAAATAACAAATATATTTCTACACAAAATAACTCCACAACTTAATATTTACTTTATTTTCGAATCTTATTTTATTAAACAATAAAATAAGTCACAACGTCTCATAAATTTCTCTAAAATCATATAAATCACATAAATCTTATAAATCACACTAATCATATAAATATATTCTAAAATTCATTTAAAATAATTAAATAAAAAGGAGGGCGTTACACTTCTGACCATCAGGTTTGTTAATCTGCATCACGCCATTACCGTTCACCCGTGGTTCAACACCTATAGGAAGTCCTGTATACATAATATGGGCTAGGGATGCAGCTAATTGAGAAATAGACTAATGTTCATTCACATTCTTTTCAGACTCCACAGTATTGTTCATCGCATCCCCAATCATAACCGGGTTTTTAAGCCTGACCTCTTGTATCAGTCACTCAATTTGCGCCTCTTCTCCCTCTACCAGCTGAACTTCATGTGTTGCAGGATCTGCAATCTGCAAACTGCTGTTCAGAATTGTTTTGGAACCAACCGGTTGAGCAGCATCCTGTGTCTGACCAACACTTTCAACATTAAAGCGCACCCATTCGTTAGAGTCGTATAGGGCACCAATGTGTTTGTAAAAGACTAGTCCTCTAGTCACCGCATCTCTTCCAATTCTAACTCTACCAAACACACGATGTAAGTTAGAGCATTCAGCAGCACAAGCCCAAGTTCTCCTGCTTCTATTCCTACCATCATGCAGCCACGGATTCTCGACCATTCCTCCCTCAGGTCCAATATAATCAGACCTCAGATATGGTCCCCATTGTTGTTGTCCTTCCACAAAACCTTTCTCAAAACGCTTAGGGCCGGAGCCATCTGTATGGCCTATCAAACCGCATTCATAACAGAAATTTCCGGGTTTCTCGTAACGGAAGTTCACCCTTACAGCAGCACCGTGCTCCAACACAAATTCAAAACTCTTCTTCAATGGTTCTTTAACCGGCAAAGATACTCTCAGCCTCATGTATCTTCTCCAGTACCCATAGTTATTCTCATAATCATAATTTTGGACCTAAAAATACTTGCTCAAAATGTTTTTCATCTCTGGTATGTGTCTTTTGACCTTTGAAAGATTGCCTATTTGTTACTATTTACTCTGATATTTCACTATGATGTATTTGCATATTTCTACTGTCTGTATTTGAAAATCTTTTCAATTGTGGTTTTGTCTATGTTTTCTTGCATTTGAAACCACACAAAGGTTTTTCTTGCACCTCAAGTCATTTGAATTTGTCTCTGATCAATTGCATATTTCTCTGCATTTTATTTGAACCTTATTTGCAAAAATCATTGAAAAGGGCATTTTAGTCATTTCCTGTGTTAAAACTCCTTTTAATCTTTGAAAATTGTCTCTGAGTCTTTTCAATTAGTTTGTATAAATCCTTGCTTTAATTCCATGTTAAAATCCATTTCAAAAATTGCATTTGGGTCATTTTGAGTCAGTTTAGTCCCTAGGGGCATTTTCGTCATTTCACTAAAAATTTTGGCAGAGAGGTTACTTTAAAGTACCTCATTTGGTAATTGGTTCATTTTAGTCCTTTTTTGTGTTTTTATTTTGTTTCACTTTAAGTTTTTTTCATTTTACCAATTTTATCCCAATTTTATTTTATTTTCATTTTGGTCCTTGTCACATTTTATTCTTTTTTGCAGGACAGTCCCTTGTTGTTTTAAAATTTGTTTTTGAGTCCCTTTACTAAATTGCAGATTGGTCCTTTTAGTTTTTAATTTTGCAGAAAGGTCCATAGGTCCAACTAGTCCATGGCCGAGCCATTTAGTCCAAGTACAGGTGTCAACAGTTCATTGGTCCGAAGCTGCACATGTCACCTATATAAAGGCCACATCACTGATTGCTCGGTACCAATACACCACTAATTACGAGCCAAATCATAACAAACACATTCCCATTTCCATTTTCCAGAAAAACGGATCAAAACCTCAAGTTCACATGAACTTCATCAAGAACACGTGAACCAGAAACCCCAATCGTTTTCCAGATTCACCAAAACAAACACAAATCAACAAATTCAACACCAATTCCATCGTTTCATCACAATCCAGAACCAACTCAAGCCTCGAATCGAACAAAGCAGAGAAGAAGAAGAAGATTCAACCGATTTATTTTCGGTTTGAAGCTTCGTACAAGTTTTTCACGAAGAAGAAGAAATCGAAGTTTTCCTTCGCTGTTCTTTCTCCATTTCTCCAATTCAATCGAGGTAAACATCTTTCCTTTTGTTTTTTTTTATCTTCCTTTGAATTTTTTGTACGTGTTTGTGTTTGATACTCTCGGAAGAGGCTTCCTAGGTTTAGATCGTTCTAGATCGGAGCTTTTGCGAAAGTTTTCTTTTCAAAAAAAAATTCGAATTAAAAAATTTCAAAAACCGAGAGTTTATCTCCCGATCTACAACGATCTAAGGTTTTTCTTTGATTTTTGGCTTTAGATTCGGACTCAGGGTGAAAAGACGAGTGGTTTAGGGTTTAGATCGGTGAGTTTGAAGCTCGCCGGAATCTGGAGATCACGTCGGAGACGATGAAGATTCCGGCGGAATCATGAAGATTCCGGCCGATCTTCATCTTCTCCGGCCGTTTCACTCCAGAAACCTGCGAAGAAGAGAGGAACCCGTGAGAGCTTAGAGAGACTTAGAGAGAAAGAATAAGAGGAAATGAATTGGACCAGTGTTCTTGTGCTTTTATAGGCACTTGAACCGGTCCGGTTCGTTTCTGGTTCGGCTTTCCCTCACTCCTAGCCTTTAGATCTAGGATTTCTGACGTGTACGGTTGAGATCTTTTGTTACGGTGGGCTTGATGCTTGTTTCCGTGTTCTGCATGCTGAGAGCCGTTAGATCTAGGGTTCAGATAGATCTGGATCAATCCAACGCTCCTGAGCCTTTCCTGTGTGATCCGGATCCATCTAGGTTTGGGCTTGGGCCTGTTTTTGTTGTTTTTTGTGTTTTTTGCTATTTTCTTGTTATTCATACACTGTACCTTGCTATCTGCACCTACTTTATGCTTTATTTCCATGCTAAAAATTTCTAAAAAATTGCCTATTCTTTTTCTTGATATTTTTGATAATTCTTGATACTTTTTACATGATAATTCTGATTGAAAAAATATGTGATAATATCTTGTTTTTTGCTTACTTTTTTTGATAAATCTTGTGAAATTTTACTATACTTTGATCAAGATATTTTGTTGTGTGATATTGATGCTTGAGACTTGATTTCGTGATTTGTTTACCTCTGAAAATGTTTAAGTTTCTATTGCTTTGTATGTTTAATTTTCGCTTTCTTGTTTTGCAAGTAATGTGAATATTCTTGTGAAAATGAAGTGTAAAATATGCCTAAAAATGTGCTATGATTTTTGGCTTGATATTTCCTTGTGATTCTTGTGTTATGGCTGCGATAAAACACTTTGTAAAATGGTCATGATATGAGAATTATAGGTCATGTGCTTGCCTTGTTATTGTGGTAGATGTTTAGACATATTTTGCTACTTTTTTTGCTAAGTTTTTTTGTCACTTTGTTAGTACTATTTTGCTTGCTTATAATTTTTACCATATTATGCCATCTTATGCTAATAACCCTCTCATTCATGGTTCATTCATAGCATTCTCGTCTCATTTCTTTAGATTTAATTTTCTTGCAATTTACATTTCTTGCAAAGATTTAGCATGTATAAGCTAGGAATTTTGTACTTTATTTCTTGCCTTTATTTTCTTGCAAAGACAATAGAATGTAAACTAGGGCTCAAATGTAACCTAAGGACAATGGACATTATGCACCGACACTAGCACCGACACTATGCACACACGGTGTATGATTTACTTTTATCGCTTTACGACGTAGTTGTTTAGGAATTGCGATACTTAGAGAAAATCCATCTTTTTCCAAATAATGATAAATACCTCACTCAAATATTTTCCAAACAAACCTTGGGATCAAAATCCCATTGATTTTCCTTTTATTTTCTTAATCAAATGCTTAATTGAAATAATTCTCCACTTTGACAATTTTGTAAATAAAATAAAACCCACCTCACATTTTCCAAATCTTATGCCCTTGAGGCCTCTTATCTCCATTCTTCAAAATTCCATTTTTCAAACTTAAAATCAACCAACAAAAACAAAAACATCTTTTTTGGAAGAGAACTACATGGAGTTTGATCCCTTAAAAGGGTATGTAGGCAAGAAGTCAAAACTTCTCCAAGTCCAATAAAACAAAAATTCAAGCATTCTTCTCCCTCCAATTCTTAACCTTGCAAACCCTTAGGTGTAAATAATATTTTCAAATAGCATTTAAAAATAAAGCGCGTGTGTAGAAAGTAAAGACGGTTCCTATAGAATACTATAGTCGTTATAGGTGCCTAACACCTTCCTATAGCGAAAACAACTCCCGAACCTCGATTCTCAAGGGTTTTTCTTATTTTTCCCTTCCCAAGAAAAAATAAGATATCAAAGGTTAAAAAGGTTCAAACTTAATCAATGTTTGACACCCGAAAAACCAAGATAAAACAATTGTCAGTTTCTGTCAAGATCAGATTGCTTAGTAAAACTCCATCATCATGAAGCAATATGTGTGTTTTATCTTGGTTTTTCGGGTGTCAAACATTGATTAGTTTGAACCTTTTTAACCTTTGATATCTCATTTTTTCTTGGGAAGGGAAAAATAAGAAAATCCCTTGAGAATCGAGGTCCGGGAGTTGTTTTCGCTACGGGAAGGTGTTAGGCACCCATAACGACTATAGTATCCTATAGGAACCGTCTTTATTTTCTACGTGCGCGCTTTATTTTAAATGCTATTTGAAAGTGTTATTTACACCTAAGAGTTACTAAATGAAGAATTGGAGGGAGAAGAAAGTGTTTGAATTTTTATTTTATTTGAATTGAAGGAATTTTGATTCCTTGCCTACGTACCCTTTTAAGGGATCAAATCCACCGTAGTTCTCTTCCAAAAAATGTTTTTGTTTTTGTAGGTTGATTTTAAGTTTGAAAAATGGAGTTTTTAAAAATAAGAGAGAGAGGCCTCAAGGGCATGAGATTGTGAAAATGTGAGATTGAATTAGTCATTTTTGCAAAAAAGGTCTAAGTATGATTAAAATTCTTTAAGGTTTTTATTTAAGAAAAGAAAGGGAAAATCAATGGGATTTTGGATCCCAAGGTTTATTGTGAAAATGATTTGAGTGATGTTGTTCATATTTTTGGAAAATTGATTTTTTCTAAGTGTGAAGTACCTAAACATACATTCCCTAAACATACATCTAAGGCATGCATATCCTAGACATACATCTAAAGTATCTATGTGATGTGTGTGCATGTGTCGGTGCTTGTGTCGGTGTACATCATTAGAGTCCATTGTCCTTTACATCATTGGCCTAGATACATGCTATGGTCTTGCAAGAATTTTAAAATTGCATGAAGTAAAGTACACCACCCTAGGTTTTACATTCTAAGTATTGGTGTGAGAATTAAAGTGCAAGAAATGAAACTAAAAATGGAAGAATGAAGTATGCTTATGGAATGTATGAGACATGAAATGAAAGGGGTTAGTAGCACAAAAAAATATAGAAAAGAAATAGAAACAAGCAAAGAGGATTGAAGTAACTAGAAATTAACCAAAAACTTAATCAGAGACCATGATGGAATAGTACTTGAAAGATTACTAAAATTCTAAGGCAAAACTAAGGCATAGAATCCTCACATCAATGGCAACATTTCAAAAGTTTTAATTCAATCATGACGTGAGAAATCAAGGGAAATTAGTATGCAATACAATCATAGTATTTTCAAGCCTATTTGCACTTTATTTAATACGAGAACCACCCATTATTCACAAGGTACAAAATCCACAACATGAAACCAAATCAAACAGCAAGTATATACTAAATCAAGAAGTCAACCCACTAAAAAATGCATATTCAAAGCCTACTATTATGTGCCAAATCCAAGAGCCAAAATCACTTCAAAATTGCACAAAGTTTTACAAGAAAAGGTGAGCCAAAAGCACAAGAAGGTTGCACATAATTTTGAAGTGAATTTCAGCATGAATTTACATTTCACAAGCAAACATCAAGTGTCCACAATTATAAGCCAAAAATTCACACAAGTCTTAGAAAATTTTACCACAACTTGACACATTGAATTAACAAAAACCAGAAAACATTTTCCATATATTTTTTAGTATCAACATGCAAGAATTATCAAGAATCAACAAAAATATCAAAGGAAAATAATAGGCCTTCTTTTTAGAATTTTTATCATGCAAAATTAATACAACAGGGGGTTCATATAGCAATTTTCAACAAGAAATGCAGGAAGCAGGGGGTGCGCGTAGCACCAAGGCATACAGGCATGCAGAATGGGCCTCAGGTGGCCACTGGACAGGGTTAGGGCTAGGAAAAACGGGTTGAACTGGTTCATTGGCCTATATAAGGCCTTGAACCGGTTTTGGTTCATTTCCTCACTCCCTTTCTCTCACTAAAACGGAATCTAGAGAGAGAGAGTCTGCAAGCAACTCTCTCTTCTCCGACGAGGCCTCTTTTCTCCGACGCGGTGGCCGGTGGTGGCGCCGCCGCGTCGGAGCTCCAATTCTGCTCCGATCTGAACTTTCTTTACATTTTTAAACAGCTATTTCTCTCCTCTTTACAAATCCATAATTAGTTTTCAAGGATGATGAGCAGATCGGAGCAGATCTAAAGTTTTAGGCTAGGGAAATTTTGTATTCAAACGAAACGGTAAAGATGATGAATGGTTACCTCTGGTTCGAAAACAGAGAAGAAGAACGACGGGAATACTTCAAGGAAGTAGTTCCGATCTGTTGTTGTCTTCCTCCCTTTTTGTTCGTCGAATCTTGTGATTCTGTTCCTCTTTCTTTGAATTCGTTCTTGTTCCTCTTTGACTTGCTTCGATTGATTCTTGTTTTGAGTCCGTTTGTGAGTGAATGATGAAACTCTGGAACTGGATTTTTGCGGTTTTTGTGTGGATCGGTGAGAATTTTGGAATTTTTGATGGATAGTTGCGGTGCTTTTGAGTTGTTATGGATTCTGTTACGGTGGTTTTGAGTTGTTATGGATTTTGTTACGGTGGTTTTAGGTGGTTAGGGTTCAGAAAGGGGATGAATGTTCTTGAGCATTCATCTCAGTTTCTGGAATTTTGTGGAATTTGATCCTTGATGATCAGAGAGAGAAATTGGAAATGTGTTTTTGGTGAGTTGGCAAAGAATGAATGGATCTCTCATGACTTGGCCTGTGACTGGGCTTTTTATAGCTGACACATGTGATATTCTGGACCAACAACAAGCTGCCACGTGGCATAACTAACTTTTGGACAAAAAATCTGCAAAATGAACAAACAAAGGACCCAAATGCAAATAACAAGACTAAAGGAACTAAAATGTAAAAAAAATAACTAAAATTGGTAAAAAACGTAAATTGAAAATAACGTAAAGTGAAACGATTAAAAATAACATAACGGACTAAAATGAACCAACTACTTAAATGAGGTACTTCAAAGTAACCTCTCTCTGTCAAAATTTTGTGTGAAATGACCAAAATGCCCCTAGGGACTAAATTGACCCAAAACGTCTCAGATGCAAATTTGAAATGGATTTTGACAGGGAATTAAAACAAGAGTTTATACAAGCAAATTAAAAGACTCAGAGACAATTTTTTAGGGATTAAAAGGGTTTTAACACAAGAAATGACTAAAATGCCCCCTAGGGGTTAAACTGACTCAAAATGGTCTCAAATGTGATTTTTGAAATGGATTTTAACATGGAATTGAAACAAAGACTTACAAACCAATTGAAAAGACTCAAACAATTTTCAAGGACTAAAATGAGTTTGAACGCAGGAAATGACTAAAATACCCTTTTTCATGAATTTTGCAAATAATATTGAAATAAAATGCAGAGAAATATGCAATTGATCAGAGACAAATTCAAGTGACCTGAAATGCAAGAAAAGAAAAATTGAGCTAGTATTTTTAGGCCCAAAATTAGGGTATAACAGCTGCCCCTATTTAAGTTTCTTTGTTCAGAGAGTCAAGAGACAAAGTCTTTGATTTGACGGGACGAAGATACTTAAATATTAACATTTGAACTGTTTTTGGACATAAAAATACGCTCTCAGATTTTCAAAAACATGAATGCCATGCAACACTTCGATTATGAATGCAAGACAAACAACTGGAGTCTACAGAGCATGTCTCATCACTGGGGATCCACGTAGACATTGACAGAGTAGCCAAACCAGGGGACAAAAGATAGGTACAAGCTGTTCTTTGGATCGAACTTGCCACTTGACCGAGAGATACAAACAAGAGCTGGGTACAAGCTGTTCTTTGGATCGAACCTGCTACTTGACCAAGAGGTACAAACAAGAGATGGGTACAAGCTGTTCTTTGGATCGAACTTGCTACTTGACCGGAAACATAGACATGTAGGAAGATACAAGCTGTTCTTTGGATCGAACTTGCCGTTTGACCGATAACAAAACATAAGCAAGGTACAAACTGTTCTTTGGATCGAACTTGCCGTTTGACCAATGACGAAACATAAGCCGGGTGCAAACTGTTCTTTGGATCGAACTTGTCGTTTGACCGGAAGCATAGGCATATAAACAGGTACAAGCTGTTCTTTGGATCGAACTAGTCACTTGACCAATAACAAGACATATAGCAAGATACAAATTGGAAGTTTGATTTGACAAGATACAAATTGAGAGTAAGTTGACATTGACTTGATTTGAATTGAATTGAGGGTTGACATTGAAATAGACATTGAAAGTTGAAAGTAAACAGAGACATAGACAGGGAATTGAATTGAGAGTTTAACAGAGACATAGACATAGACATAGGCCTAGACATTGGACTGACAATTGAAATTGCATTGAATTGGGGATTGGAATTGAATTGAATTTGAGATTGAGATTGTATGAATTGAAATTGAGATTGGAAATGAGTTGAAAGTTGAGATTGAGATTTGAAATCAATTGAAATTGAGATTTGAAATGAATTGAAAGTTGGGATTGAACTGAGTTGAAAGTTGAGATTGAATTGAATTGAAAGTTTGAGATTGGATTGAATTTGAAAGTTTGAGATTGGATTGAATTTGAAAATTGAAGTTGGAAATGCAACATGTATGTGTGGTATAACAATATCATCAAATGTATGAGCACGTAGAATGCATGATTATGCATGTATGAATGCTTGGAAATGCATGATTGGGGTTTGTAATTTGGCAGAGAAGTTTCGCAGAGACAGACAAAACATTGGAAGATTGGGCACGTAGTGGCTCGTGCTATAACATGCACACAGAAATCCTCTTTGGAGAAACTGTCGTTGAGAGACGTATCAAAACCATGGCTGAGGGCAATGTATCACATCACAAAACTTGCAGAAGAGGGAATTTTGGAAAAAACTTTGATATAGGTCGCCATTGCTAGGCGTGTCAGTGCTGAGTAAACATCGGATGTTCGCATCTGTGGTCAATGCTTTTCATATCATTTTCATTTTTTATTTTTCAATCCCATTTTTTCCTGAACCGCCCTTCCGGGTTTTCGATTCACCGGGCATAAATTTTTTCCATTGCCCCATTTTTGCCTGAATTGCCTTCATAGGTTGTCAATCAGCGGGGTGCTCATTTTTGCCTAAGCCGCCCTTTCGGGTTTTCAACTTAGCGAGCTTTTATTTTCATTTTCATTTTTCATTTTTTTTACTTTCATTCTGTTTTTTCATTCTTGCCATTGACCACAGATCACCCTGGGGAATAACCTGCTCGTAACATGTATTGAAATAGACATTGACACTCATTTATTCATGCATGTTTCATTGAAATGTACCCTATTTCTCAGGTTTGCTTTCAAAATAGATAGAAAAAGATTTTTCGATTTTCAAAGATGTTTGTTTCAGACATTGACATTATCAAATAGAAAGAAAGTATTTTGTATATAGTTTTGAGAATAGAAAGAAAATTGAATTTCAAACAAAAGCACATGCTCAAATTGATGTAGAAGAGTGGAAGTCAGCTAAAGACATAACCCCACGGATTTACAAAGCTAGGAAAATGGTAATTTTATTGGTTGGTGGTACATTGAACACGATGACCGCTACATTTCATAGAAATTTTGAATTCACAAGTACATAAGTTTCTGATGAAGATGATCATTAACAGTTGCAGATGCCCCAAGGGGTGATGGTGATTTGCCAGATATAGTTACTTGTCTTTTATTATCAATCTCATTTTTGCATGAACCGCCCTTTCGGGTTTTCGGCTCATCGAGACGCTCATTCTTGCCTGAGTTGCGTACAATCTCAGCGAGCTTTTTCATATTCATTTTTTTTGTCCCTAACTTTTGCCTGGATCGCCCTTTCAGGTTTTCGATCCACCGGGAAGCGCATTTTTGCCTAGGCCGCCCTTTCGGGTTTTCGACCTACCACGCTGTTCTTTTCTTTTTAGACAAAGTATTTCTTGACTATATCGGCATTGACAGGATTCTGAAGTTCAACACCATCCATGTGTGTAAGGATCAAAGCACCACCAGAGAAAGCCTTCTTGACAACATAAGGACCTTCATAGTTAGGTGTCCACATGCCCCTTGGGTCGGGTTGCTGGCTTATCCTTCTTTTCAATACAAGTTCGCCTTCCTTGAATTCTCGAGGTCGGACTTTCTTGTCGAAAGCATTCTTCATTTGTACTTGATACAACTGTCCATGAGCCATAGCATCCATGCGTTTCTCTTCAATTAGATTCAACTGATCATACCGACTTTGACACCATTCAGCCTCAGTCAACTTTGCTTCCATGATTACTCGGAGAGATGGAATCTCCACTTCCAGAGGGAGAACTGCTTCCATACCATACACAAGAGAGAAAGAGGTTGCCCCGGTTGAACTGCGCACTGTAGTACGGTAACCATGCAAGGCAAAAGGCAGCATATCATGCCAGTCTTTGTAGGTAGTGACCATCTTTTGAACAATCTTCTTGATGTTCTTGTTAGCGGCCTCAACTGCACCATTCATCTGAGGTCTATAAGGAGAAGAGTTATGATGTTCAATCTTGAATTCTTCACACAAAGCTTGCACCATGTTATTGTTCAGATTGGAACCATTGTCAGTGATGATCTTGTTGGGAACACCATATCGACAGATGATGTTATTCTTGATAAACTTGACAACTACCTGTTTGGTCACATTCGTATAGGAAGCAGCTTCAACCCACTTGGTGAAATAGTCAATTGCCACTAGAATGAAACGATGTCCATTGGAAGCTTTTGGTTCAATTCTTCCGATCATGTCGATGCCCCATATAGAGAAAGGCCATGGGGAAGATATAACATTGAGAGAGTGTGGAGGCACATGAATCTTGTCAGCATAGATTTGACATTTGTGACATCTCTTGGCGTGTCTGTAGCAGTCACGCTCCATGGTTATCCAGTAATAGCCGGCTCTTAACAGTTTTCTTGACATAGTGTAACCCGTAGCATGGGTCCCAAAGGTACCGTCATGTACATCATGCATTAATTTCTCAGCTTCTTGTTCATCAACACATCTCAACAAGACCATATCATAATTCCTCTTGTATAGGATTTCTCCGTCCAGAAGGAATCTACTAGCCCACCTTCTCAGGGTCTTTTTATCCCTGTTGGAAGCACCAGGTGGATATTCATGATTCTGCAAGAATTGCTTGATGTTGTAATACCAAGGCTTCCTATCATTCATACCCTCATCAGCCTGACCTGGCATATTTTCAATAGTAAACACATGAGCGGGCCTGTCAAGACGCTGCACCTTGATTACGAGCACGTCATTCCAGTGATTCACACGAAACATGGAAGACAAAGTAGCAAGAGCATCAGCCATCTGATTTTCATCCCGAGGGATGTGGTGCAGTTCAACCTTTGTAAAATATGTCAACAATCGTCTTGCATAGTCACGGTAAGGGATCAACTTCTCATGATGAGTCTCTCATTCACCTTTTATCTGATTAATGACAAGTGCAGAATCTCCATAGATATCAAGGTGCTTAATCCTCAAGTCAATTGCTTCTTCAATTCCCAAGATACATGCTTCATATTCAGCCATGTTGTTCGTGCATTCAAAAGTTATTCGAGCAGTAAAAGGAATGTGGTGCCCTTGTGGAGTTACAATGATGGCCCCAATTCCTCTACCATAGGCATTGACAGCACCATCAAAGACTAATCCCCATTTGCTATTGGGATCCGGCCCCTCATTGATCAGTGGTTCTTCACAATCTTTTGCTTTTAGATACATAATCTCTTCATCAGGGAAATCAAACTTAATCGGCTGATAATCATCAAGAGGTTGATAAGCAAGATGCTCAGCAAGGATACTCCCTTTGACTGCTTTTTGAGCTTTGTACACAATATCATATTCAGACAACAACATTTGCCAACGTGCAATCTTTCCAGTAACAGTAGGCTTTTCAAAAATGTACTTGATTGGATCCATTCGGGATATCAACCAAGTTGTATGATTCACCATGTAACGACGCAGGCGTTTGGCAGCCCAAGCTAAAGCACAACAAGTCTTTTCAAGCATTGTATACCGAGTCTCACAGTCGGTGAACTTCTTGCTCAGATAATAGATAACATGTTCTTTCTTTCCAGTCTCGTCTTGTTGACCGAGAACACAACCCACAGATTCATCTAATACTGACAGGTACATAATCAAAGGTCTTCCTTCCACTGGCGGGACAAGGATGGGAGGTTCTAACAGGTATTCTTTGATGCTATCAAAAGCTTCCTAGCATTCATCATTCCATATAACAGGCTGATTCTTTCTGAGCAATCCGAAAATTGGGCCACAAGTAGTAGTCATGTGAGATATGAATCTTGAAATGTAATTCAGGCGTCCGAGGAATCCTCTGACCTGCTTTTCAGTTTGAGGAGCCGACATCTCTCTGATGGCTCGGACTTTGTCAGGATCAACTTCAATGCCTCTTTGACTGACAATGAAGCCTAGCAACTTTCCAGATCTTACACCGAATGTACATTTGTTAGGATTCAACCGCAGCTTGTACTTTCTCAATCTTTCAAACATCTTTTTCAAATACACAACGTGCTGCTCTTCATCACATGATTTCACAATCATGTCATCAACATATACTTCAATCTCTTTGTGAATCATATCATGGAACAGAGTGGTCATACCCCTTTGATAGGTAGCACCAGCATTTATCAAGCCAAACGGCATCACTTTATAACATAATGTTCCCCATGGAGTGATGAAGGACGTCTTTTCTCTATCTTCAGGTGACATCCGTATCTGGTTATAGCCAGAGAAACCATCCATAAAGGAGAACACTTTAGACTGAGAAGTACTGTCAACAAGCACATCAATATGAGGTAATGGGAAGTTATCTTTCGGACTGGCTTTGTTCAAATCTCTGTAATCAACACACATTCGAACTTTCCCATCTTTCTTTGGTACTGGTACAATATTGGCGATCCACTCAGGATATTCAGCTGTCATGAGGAAACCCGCATCAATCTGCTTCTGCACCTCGGCCTTGATCTTAAGAGCCATGTCTGGGCGAGATCTTCTCAATTTCTGCTTGACAGGAGGGCATTCAGGTCTTGTCGGTATTCGATGTTCCACAATCTTAGGATCTAGACCCGGCATATCCTCATAGGACCATGCAAAGACATCTGGATAATCACGAAGAAGCTGAGTGATCTTTCTCTTCACTTCTGGCTCAAGTGCAGCACCAATTTTGATCTCTCGCTTGTTCTCTTCAGTACCCAGGTTGATGAGCTCAATCTCTTCCTGGTGAGGCTGAATGACTTTTCTTTCTTGCTCAAGCAGTCGAGTGATCTCATATGGTATCTCTTCATCATCATCCTCATCTTCAGCTTCATATACCGGGAATTCAAAATTTGGAGGAACCATAGGGTCACTGTGTTCAACGGGTTTATTATGGTTCAATCTGCATAATATGATTGGGATGTTTTTAGAAAAATGATTTTTCATGCAGATTTTTGAAATTAATAAGAAAATACAGATGTTTTGGTTCTTTCTGGCATTACCATTATTTCCAAGGAAAAGGCACTAAAAAGTAAAAAAGCAAAAGAGTCGCGAAAAAACGACAATTTTTATTAATAACAGCGATGCCGAAACAAACACGCCCTTACAAAGATATCACTTTCGCCTTGGGCAGGGCGAAAGGATTATTATTTTGAAAACAAAGAAAAACATGAGCAACAAGACACATTACATGGAAGCATGCATGACTAAAGGAATATCAATGGCTTCCCAATTTCTTGCAATGCCTCCTGGTACAACAAATGCAGGCTCATAACCACTCCCAGCAGTATCTTCGGTAATAGCATTGATAAATCCAGCACTGTAGAAAGATCCTGTTGAAACACCTGAGGTCGGGGAGAACCCGAGGCCCTCTCTGCGCTTATTCTCCAGAACTTGTATCACTTTGCCCCAGCCAGCAGCTTGCCCTTTCAGAACAGCCTTCTGGGCATCTTTCAATGAGGCCATAGCAGCACTAGCTCTCTGAGGCTCCGCACCTTCAACCACCAATCCTTGAAATGACGTCCCTTCAGCGGACCCTGCTTCAACACAAGAGAAAGATGATATTTGGCTAACCAGATATGCTTTTTCGCCATGTACAGTGACAAGCTTACCATTCTTCACAAACTTGAGCTTTTGATGCAGAGTAGAAGTCACTGCCCCAGCATCATGAATCCACGGCCTTCCAAGGAGGCAACTGTAAGAAGCATTGATGTCCATGACCTGGAAAGTGATTTGGAATGTCTCAGAACCAATGGTAATTGGCAGATCTACTTCCCCGAGAACATCTTTGCGAGATCCATCAAACGCCTTAACCAGATAGCTGCTTCCCCTTAGAGCAATCCCCTGATGACTTAGCTGTCTCAGTGTAGACTCAGGCATTATGTTTAAGGATGATCCAGTGTCCACCAACACGTTGGATATCATGTCAGACTTGCAGTGTACTGAGATATGCAATGCTAAGTTGTGGCACTTCCCTGCTTCGGGGAGTTCATCATCACCAAACCACAGGTTATTACAAGCAGTAATGTTACAAACTATTCCATCGAATTGATCCACGGAGACTTCATGATCAACGTAGGCCTGTTCTAATACTTTCATTAACACTTTCCTGTGGGCCTCTGAGCTCAAGAGCAAAGACAAGATGGATATTTTCGATGGAGTTTGTAACAGCTGGTCTACAATCTTATAATCGCTCCTTTTGATGAGCCTCAAAATCTCGTCCAAATTGGACTCTTCAATATACTGGCCTGATGTGCTGACGTTCTTATCAGGAGGAGCAATTGGTGGGATTACCGTTGCAGCAGGTGTAACAACCCTCTTTTGGAACAAGGGTGGACGGACCCTCCCACTTCTCAGAGTTGTAGTTTCTTCAGCAATATTACTAACCGTAGCTGGGGATACCAGAGGCACTTCCACCCCATTCTCAATCATGGTTGCCTCATACTTGTAATGGATTGCTTTAGGAGAGTCATAGGACACATGGCCAGGTAGCCTGATCACCAAGGGTTCGACATTCTTTGTCTGAAGCACACTCCCAGTAGGAGAATCATGAAACACTGGCACAATCATACAAACATCACTAACAACCAAATACTTATTGTCCATCAGGCTCTGTATATCATTTTGCACTGCACAACAGCCCATAGGATTCTGAAGACACTCTGAGCAGGAAGCATGATTGTGATTGAACAAGGAAGCTTGGCAGAGTTTGACATGTAGTGGTACCAAAGGAGTAGCAACATTACGGACATCTAAAGCGGGGATCTCTTGGGGAAGCTGAGCTCCCTCGGAAGCCTCAATCATATTAACAGCAGCATGGTTTGGAAGTGGGTTGTCAAGAACATGCAGAACACTATTTTCAAAAGTCAATCGTCCCCTGTCTATCAGATCCTTCACAACATACTTCAAAGCATAGCAACCCTCGACATCATGGCCTTGAGCGCCTTGATGGAATTCACATGTGAGATCCTGTCGGAACCTGGGAGGCAATGGCGTAGGCGAAGGCTTGCCTGGCCGGGTGACGCAATGCCCTTTAGCAAGTAGAGTTGGGAGCAGATCAGCATACCGCATTGGTATTGGTGGGAAATAAGTCCTGGGTCGAGGGCCCTGTTGCTGCGGCTATGGCTGTTGAGCAGGAGGTTGCTGTTGTACTTGCTGAGCAATGGCATTGATGGGCACTACTGGTTGACCCGGTGGCAGAGGATATTGCTGATAGAATGGCGGGAAGAAAGGATTCTGAGAGTACTGCATATATTAATAGGGCATAGGTGACTGAGCAGCATTAGTAGCTGAAGACTGGTTACCAGATACCATCCCCACCTCGGATTCTTTCTTCTTATGGTGGCCATTACCATTCTTCGGCGCACTAGCTGAGGACTCACTCTTTTCAAAGACAATAATACCTTCTCTGATAGCCTCCTCTAGACGAGTTCCCATAGTAACCATGTCGGAGAAGTTGTTCGGCGCCGAGACTATCATTCTTTCCTTATATTCCCTCTTCAGAGTCTTCAGGAATGTCTGGGTCAATTCTTCCTCATCAAGCCGAGGAGAAACACGGGCAGCTGCCCCTCTCCACCTCTGAGCATATTCACGGAAGGTTTCATCTGCCTTTTGAGAGAGAGACTTAAGAGAGTCCCTATTCGGCTTCAGACGGGTATTGAACTCATAATGACTTTCAAAAGCAGCAGCGAGTTCTTCAAAGGTATGGATATTGTCTTTACTCAGACCAGTGTACCAATCTGCCGCATCTTCTGTCAGGCTGTCCTGGAAACAGTGTATCATTAGGGCATCCTTATCTGCGTAGTTGGCCATCTTTCGGACGTACCGGATGACATGGTTATGTGGACAAGAAGATCCATTGTATTTATCGAAATCCGGCACTTTAAACTTCTTCGGAACCTCAAACTGTGATATCAGGCATAGATCACGAGCCTTAGCAGAAACACCATTCCCACGGTTAGCTTTGACCTCACGGAGCTCTCCAACTAGCTCTCTACTCTGTTCTCTCATAGCCTCCACTATAGGGTCTTGTCCACGCGGAGTATCAACATCGATTACCTGTCGCACAGTATGCACAACAGGCTCGGTAACAACAGTAGTCACTTGAGGCATAGCAGTATTTGCAGGGGTACAAGTTGTTGTAGGAATAAGTCCTTGATTAGCAACACCAGAGATACCGGCAGCAGTATTAGGAGCGTAGAAGGCTGAGAGTCCATAAGGGCTCCCATTGGGCATAGCAAATCGAGCATCAGAAGTCACTGTAGACACTGGGACAGATGGAATCATTTCAGCAGTAATCGGAACAGATGTGGCTGGTTGTTCTTGTGCAGCCATCAGAGCGGACATAGTGTCGCGGGCCTTAGCCAAGTCTTCTTTCATAGCAGCCAGTTCGGCGCGAAGCTGAGCATTCTCTTCTTCGATGTTAGCCATGTTTCTTCTCTTATACAATCTAGTCTGATGAATTCTATCCGGTTGGTAAACCTTGCGAGCACGAGCCACCTTTCAGACTGCGGCAGAGAAACCAGGAGGCAATGAGCACGAGGGAAGTTTTTTGTGACCAATGAATGCATATGATGCATGAGATGTGTTGATGCATATGCAAAAAGACTCTTTTTTGTGTTATCGAAAGGTTTTAGACAAATTAGAAATTCGTGAACATCACTAAACAACTGAAACACCTGATAAAACATGCCAACATCATTAGGTCTTACAAGATAATTCCCTTTGAAATACTAGGCCAAGGGATAGACTTTGAAATGTAAAGCAACAACTACTTGAATTGACAACAGGAAATAGTAATCCTCAAGCATAGGAAGTGGAAGGGTCATCCTCAGGCTCAGACTCGGACTCGTAGGTGCAATATCGGGCAAAGAAGTCACGGGCACCCCTAGCCCTTTTGGAATCCCTCATGAGCAACTTATCCTTTTCTTCGATTTCCTTCCTAGCCTTAGCTAATTCCCTCTTCAATGTCACAACCTCATGAGTCTTCTGCTCATCTTTCCCATCCAAAGTCATAATCAAGTTCTCAGCCTCATAGTATCTAGTCCTCCACTGATGCTTCTCTCGGCTCTCCATGGCTAGATGCTCCTGATACATCTCCTGAGTAGGTAGGGGTAGAGGCAAAGGTATGGTTGGAACAGTTGCAGACACATCTTATGGCGGGGTAAGGCATGCCAATCTCCTCGGCTTGGTCTATTACCCATTGAGTATAAGCCTCATGAGCAATACCGGATCTCACACCCATATGCTTCTCATCTTTCTTCCGAATCTTGGACCAGGCCTCTATGAAATCCTCTCTTATTCCCGTATGAGCATTAGAGTAATGGAAGAAGTAAGGAGAGGTAGCAAGATATATGGGCTTCTCTTTCATTGGGAAACCAAATTGTCGCAAGGCGAGCTCCAGGTTATAGTTGATACCACCCCGGGTACCAAGAAGAGGTACATTAAGAAATTTTCCACCACCGAAGATAATCTCTTTGACCTTAGAAGCCGGAGTGAGCCAAACCACTTCGTTAGGAGTGAGAGCCATGATCCTCTGTGAAATAGTCCAATTCTCTGGATTATCATGAAAAGACTTCGGAAGGTGCGAAATAAACCACCTATAGAGGAGAGGTACACAGCAGAGAATGTATCCACGACCCTTGCCGGATCGATCGTGAATAGCATGATATGTGTCAGCTAACAAAGTAGGAACCAGATTCTTGGAGCGGAAGATCACAATAGCATTCATATCCACGAAGTCATCAAGATGTGGAAAGAGAATAAGCCCATAGACGAGTAGTGCAAGAATAGCCTCAAGAGTGTCCTGACAAATAGTTTTGAGATTGGCTTTCTCAAGTAGATACTTCGAAGTGAACCCTCGGATGTGAGCCTTAGTGACAAGATTCTTGGAGACATCGGAGGTCTTGAGATAGAGATCACGGGCAATATCCAAAGGCATAAGAGGATGCTCAAGACCCGTGAAAGGTGTTCCCTTGGCTATAGGTAAACCTGTCAATGAAGAGTAAGCCTCGAGAGTCGGTACCAACTGAAAGTCCGGAAAAGTGAAGCACTGATACTTCCGATCATAGAATTGCACTAGAGTGTGCACAAGCTTCTCATCCACATTAGTCCGGAGAAGAGTAAGCAAATCCCCATAACGGTGTCGGAAACCAATCGGATCCTTGACCTTGAGTGCCAAATCTCTCAAACTAGCCAAATCCACTTCCTTGAACTTGTAGGACTTAGTCTTCCCCATTCCTACAATGTTTACAAATTCAATTTGTCTAAGCCTTTCGATAAATGCATGGAAAAAGTTTATGCATGTATGTGTGTATGCATGTATGCATAATCACATTCAAGTACGGAGAAAATATGGTGGGTTGAGATTCAAAGTCAAGGAGTCATGGGTGGACACGGTGTCCGGTGAATCTAGGGCTTTAGGAAATAGTAACCGGGTTCTAAAAAGGTTCCCAAGTCGCAACCTCTCCGACGTATATCATGGTGTCACGAGACAAGCACTCGCTCCATGATTATCCGTAAGAAGGTTTAACTTGAGTGTAGTATCGCGTGACGACTAAAACTCGAGACAAACACTCGGTGTAGCCTCCGCACTACATCCTAGAAAATGGCCATGGATGGGTTTGGTTATCTACGGTCCATAGCGTCATAGAACAATTAGAAGCAAAGTGCCTAAACGCGACAACACGCGCCGACAACATCACCCCCAAAATGCCTCAGCTATGTGGGATTGATCGCATAATCCAATACATGAGGCAACCCTCGGAATGAATTGTCGATTATATACCCCCTAAATCCTAAGTTCACTCAGCCCGGGTGTAGGACTTTTGATATTCTCACCCCACACGTTTGCAAGAATTTAAACATTTATTCACATAAGAAAGCAAAAAGAAGCAAGTAAAACGAAAGCGCAAGCGTGGAAATAAAGACTAGGCGTAACTCTCGAATATCCCCAGTGAAGTCACCAGCTGTTTTATCTTGGTTTTTCGGGTGTCAAACATTGATTAGTTTGAACCTTTTTAACCTTTGATATCTCATTTTTTCTTGGGAAGGGAAAAATAAGAAAAACCCTTGAGAATCGAGGTCCGGGAGTTGTTTTTGCTACGGGAAGGTGTTAGGCACCCATAACGACTATAGTATCCTATAGGAACCGTCTTTATTTTCTATGTGCGCGCTTTATTTTAAATGCTATTTGAAAGTGTTATTTACACCTAAGAGTTACTAAATGAAGAATTGGAGGGAGAAGAAAGTGTTTGAATTTTTATTTTATTTGAATTGAAGGAATTTTGATTCCTTGCCTACGTACCCTTTTAAGGGATCAAATCCACCGTAGTTCTCTTCCAAAAAATGTTTTTGTTTTTGTAGGTTGATTTTAAGTTTGAAAAATGGAGTTTTTAAGAATAAGAGAGAGAGAGGCCTCAAGGGCATGAGATTGTGAAAATGTGAGATTGAATTAGTCATTTTTGCAAAAAAGGTCTAAGTATGATTAAAATTCTTTAAGGTTTTTATTTAAGAAAAGAAAGGGAAAATCAATGGGATTTTGGATCCCAAGGTTTATTGTGAAAATGATTTGAGTGATGTTGTTCATATTTTTGGAAAATTGATTTTTTCTAAGTGTGAAGTACCTAAACATACATTCCCTAAACATACATCTAAGGCATGCATATCCTAGACATACATCTAAAGTATCTATGTGATGTGTGTGCATGTGTCGGTGCTTGTGTCGGTGTACATCATTAGAGTCCATTGTCCTTTACATCATTGGCCTAGATACATGCTATGGTCTTGCAAGAATTTTAAAATTGCATGAAGTAAAGTACACCACCCTAGGTTTTACATTCTAAGTATTGGTGTGAGAATTAAAGTGCAAGAAATGAAACTAAAAATGGAAGAATGAAGTATGCTTATGGAATGTATGAGACATGAAATGAAAGGGGTTAGTAGCACAAAAAAATATAGAAAAGAAATAGAAACAAGCAAAGAGGATTGAAGTAACTAGAAATTAACCAAAAACTTAATCAGAGACCATGATGGAATAGTACTTGAAAGATTACTAAAATTCTAAGGCAAAACTATGGCCTAGAATCCTCACATCAATGACAACATTTCAAAAGTTTTAATTCAATCATGACGTGAGAAATCAAGGGAAATTAGTATGCAATACAATCATAGTATTTTCAAGCCTATTTGCACTTTATTTAATACGAGAACCACCCATTATTCACAAGGTACAAAATCCACAACATGAAACCAAATCAAACAGCAAGTATATACTAAATCAAGAAGTCAACCCACTAAAAAATGCATATTCAAAGCCTACTATTATGTGCCAAATCCAAGAGCCAAAATCACTTCAAAATTGCACAAAGTTTTACAAGAAAAGGTGAGCCAAAAGCACAAGAAGGTTGCACATAATTTTGAAGTGAATTTCAGCATGAATTTACATTTCACAAGCAAACATCAAGTGTCAACAATTATAAGCCAAAAATTCACACAAGCCTTAGAAAATTTTACCACAACTTGACACATTGAATTAACAAAAACCAGAAAACATTTTCCATATATTTTTTAGTATCAACATGCAAGAATTATCAAGAATCAACAAAAATATCAAAGGAAAATAATAGGCCTTCTTTTTAGAATTTTTATCATGCAAAATTAACACAACAGGGGGTTCATATAGCAATTTTCAACAAGAAATGCAGGAAGCAGGGGGTGCGCGTAGCACCAAGGCATACATGCATGCAGAATGGGCCTCAGGTGGCCACTGGACCGGGTTAGGGCTAGGAAAAACGGGTTGAACCGGTTCATTGGCCTTTATAAGGCCTTGAACCGGTTTTGGTTCATTTCCTCACTCCCTTTCTCTCACTAAAACGGAATCTAGAGAGAGAGAGTCTGCAAGTGACTCTCTCTTCTCCGACGAGGCCTCTTTTGTCCGACCCGGTGGCCGGTGGTGGCGCCGCCGCGTCGGAGCTCCAATTCTGCTCCGATCTGAACTTTCTTTACATTTTTGAACAGCTATTTCTCTCCTCTTTTCAAATCCATAATTAGTTTTCAAGGATGATGAGCAGATCGGAGCAGATCTAAAGTTTTAGGCTAGGGAAATTTTGTATTCTAACGAAACGGTAAAGATGATGAATGGTTACCTCTGGTTCGAAAACGGAGAAGAAGAACGACGGGAATACTTCAAGAAAGTAGTTCCGATCTGTTGCTGTCTTCCTCCCTTTTTGTTCGTCGAATCTTGTGATTCTGTTCCTCTTTCTTTGAATTCGTTCTTGTTCCTCTTTGACTTGCTTCGATTGATTCTTGTTTTGAGTCCGTTTGTGAGTGAATGATGAAACTCTGGAACTGGATTTTTGCGGTTTTTGTGTGGATCGGTGAAAATTTTGGAATTTTTGATGGATAGTTGCGGTGGTTTTGAGTTGTTATGGATTCTGTTACGGTGGTTTTGAGTTGTTATGGATTCTGTTACGGTGGTTTTAGGTGGTTAGGGTTCAGAAAGGGGATGAATGTTCTTGAGCATTCATCTCAGTTTCTGGAATTTTGTGGAATTTGATCCTTGATGATCAGAGAGAGAAATTGGAAATGTGTTTTTGGTGAGTTGGCAAAGAATGAATGGATCTCTCATGACTTGGCCTGTGACTGGGCTTTTTATAGCTGACACATGTGATATTCTGGACCAACAACAAGCTGCCACGTGGCATAACTAACTTTTGGACAAAAAATCTGCAAAATGAACAAACAAAGGACCCAAATGCAAATAACAAGACTAAAAGAACTAAAATGTAAAAAAAATAACTAAAATTGGTAAAAAACGTAAATTGAAAATAACGTAAAGTGAAACGGTTAAAAATAACAAAATGGACTAAAATGAACCAACTACTTAAATGAGGTACTTCAAAGTAACCTCTCTCTGTCAAAATTTTGTGTGAAATGACCAAAATGCCCCTAGGGACTAAATTGACCCAAAACGTCTCAGATGCAAATTTGAAATGGATTTTGACAGGGAATTAAAACAAGAGTTTATACAAGCAAATTAAAAGACTCAGAGACAATTTTTTAGGGATTAAAAGGGTTTTAACACAAGAAATGACTAAAATGCCCCCTAGGGGCTAAACTGACTCAAAATGGTCTCAAATGTGATTTTTGAAATGGATTTTAACATGGAATTGAAACAAAGACTTACAAACCAATTGAAAAGACTCAAACAATTTTCAAGGACTAAAATGAGTTTGAACGCAGGAAATGACTAAAATACCCTTTTTCATGAATTTTGCAAATAATATTGAAATAAAATGCAGAGAAATATGCAATTGATCAGAGACAAATTCAAGTGACCTGAAATGCAAGAAAAGAAAAATTGAGCTAGTATTTTTAGGCCCAAAATTAGGGTATAACAATATGTACCATGTGCCAGCCCTTGATCCAACAATAAGACGCCAGATGATTTTTACAGGAGAAAAATTGAGCCTCATGTCTCCCCCATGCATCCAAACCTCCTTGCTCAATTTTTCCACAGAAAAAATCACTATTGTCTTGACACTTGTCTGCTTGCATTGAAAATGCAGCTGTTCGGAACTCTTCTATGGTAAAGGTTGCAGTTAAGGAGAAGTTATCTTCATCTGTGACTGAGTTTGAAACCAAGGAGACAACAGAAGCACGAGTACTTGGGAGTTTGGTAAACAAATTCGAGAAATAATCACGGGCAATTATTTGTAATTCTTCCTCTTTGCGGCAAACTATACCATTTGTGTCCTCAAGTTGTTCAATTCGATTTATTTTCTTTCGTGAGGTAGCAGCAGCATGAAAATATTTGGTATTTAAATCCCCATCACGGTACCAGAAGGATTTCCTCCTTTGTTTCCAATAAAGATCTTCCTGTACAAGCAATCTGTCAAGCCATTTTTTGAGAGAGTTAAACTTATTTGCATTTGCGGCTGTCACGTTGGTACGAAGCCTTGCAAGCTTTCTCTGAGTTTTACTGATATCATGCCTAAAATTGTTGTTACTGCGGCTCCAGTCAAACAAATAATTAGCACAACTGCTTAATTTTTGCGTGAGGCTTCCATCAGGGTACTGCTGCCAGCGTTGTTTCACTTGCTGACTGAAATCAGGTTCTGCAATCCACGCGTTTTCGAATTTGAAACGATGCGGGCTTCTGTTGACATTCTCAGTTGGTTTGTAATTCAGCCACAAAGGGTAATGGTCAGAGGATGTAGTTGAGCGGCATTCCAGTTTTGCAAATGGGAACAAATTACACCAAGTTGAGTTTATAAGTGCTCTGTCCAATTTCTCTTCTACAACTCTAACAGTGTCGAGGCTTTTAAACCAAGTGAAGGCACACCCACTCATATGTAAATCAATTAATCCTACGTCTATCACTGCTTGTCGAATTCCACGGATCAACCACGGCGCTCTTTCAGACCTTCCTTTCTTTTCCTCGGTTGACAGTATATCATTAAAATCACCTATAACACACCAAGGTAATGGGGATGCTCTTGCTAGATATCGTAAAAAATTCCAGGATTCTTTTCACCTTCCTACTTCAGGCATACCGTAGAAACCTGTTAGATGCCATTTTCCCATTAAGGAATCAATCACTTCTATGTCAATGTGATTTTGTGAGTAGTTTGTGATAGTGCAGTTAACTGATTTTTTCCATAAGAAAGCCAACCCTCCACCTCTACCGATTCTATCAACTGTGAAGCAAAAATCAAAAGACAACAGGTACTTTAATTCTTCAATTTTATTTAAGGTTGCCATTGTTTCAGACAGAAAAGTTCCTTCCGGTTTGTAAGTCAGGACTAGGTACTTAAGATTAGGACTGTGCTCGGGCTACCCAGGCCCCGACAGTTCCATGATATGAAACTTATTTTTCTCGGCGGGTCTGATTTTCAGTACCCGCCGTTACATTAGAATTTGCTGCCAAAACAGACTCATGCATTAAAACATCAGAAACTTCTATAACAGCACTACTATCTATCCTATTTGGATCAATGACAGTCTCTGCATTCTGTCTTGTTGCAGTACTTTCTTCACTTTCCTCCAACCTTAGCCGCTTAAGTTGCTTCTGACCATCAGGTTTGTTAATCTGCATCACGCCATTACCGTTCACCCGTGGTTCAGCACCTATAGGCAGTCCTGTATGCAGAATATGGGCTAGGGACGCAGCTAATTGAGAAATAGGCTAATGTTCATTCACATTCTTTTCAGACTCCACAGTATTGTTCATCGCATCCCCAATCATAACCGGGTTTTTAAGCCTGGCCTCTTGTATCAATTGCTCAATTCGCGCCTCTTCTCCCTCTACCAGCTGAACTTCATGTGTTGCAGGACCTGCAATCTGCAAACTGCTGTTCAGAATTGTTTCGGAGCCAACCGGTTGAGCAGCATCCTGTGTCTGACCAACACTTTCAACATTAAAGCGCACCCATTCGTTAGAGTCGTATAGGGCACCAATGTGTCTGTAAAAGACTAGTCCTCTAGTCACCGCATCTCTTCCAATTCTAACTCTACCAAACACACGATGTAAGTTAGAGCATTCAGCAGCACGAGCCCAAGTTCTCCTGCCCCTATTCCTACCATCATGCAGCCACGGATTCTCGACCACTCCTCCCTCAGGTCCAATATAATCAGACCTCAGATATGGTCCCCATTGTTGTTGTCCTTCCACAAAACCTTTCTCAAAACGCTTAGGGCCGGAGCCATCTGTATGGCCTATCAAACCGCATTCATAGCAGAAATTTCCGGGTTTCTCGTAACGGAAGTTCACCCTTACAGCAGCACCGTGCTCCAACACAAATTCAAAACTCTTCTTCAATGGTTCTTTAACCGGCAAAGATACTCTCAGCCTCACGTATCTTCTCCAGTTCCCATAGTTATTCTCATAATCATATTTTACTAGTTTTCCAACATGATTGCCCAGCAGTATTCCCATAGTCTCAGTCATGAAACTGAAGGGGAGATTATGGACTTGCACCCATAATTCAATTGAGTCTATGGGCATAGTGAACGGATCTTTGACATCAGTAACCTTGCTCCAGATTAGAGGGTAGCTATCAAACAACCAAGGTCCTTGTTGTATGACTCGTTCCACATCCGCATAGTTAAAGAACTGAAACATGAAACGGTTTGGTTCCATCAAGGTAATATCAACCTGATGCTTAGGCTGCCATAAGGTTGACATACGGGTTTTGAAGTTGTGGAAGCGGACAGGTTTGGTTGTTAGGAGTCTTCCCACAAGACAATAGTCAAGCGTGTCAGGAGTGTAGGGTGTTGGATGGCTATTTTCAGTGGAATTGGTGTTTTGAGCAGAATTTGAGGATGTTGACATGATGAATAGCAATGCAAGAAAAAAGTAAAGCCTCTGTAATGTATTGTAATGGAAGGTGTAGAACATTTGGTGATGAGAAAAGGCATGCACATGCTTGCTATTTATAGGATTAAGGCCCTGTAAAGTTGTAAGCAAAAAATCATACGAATTAATGCAATTTGCCTCAGAAGGGAATTCCTTGCAGAGAGGGTGGAGCCATAAAATCTCTTCAATGCTGAAGTCGAAATATTTCCATATCTGAACCCAATTTTGTGGAATTTTGCATCAGTTTTCCAGTAATGGAGGAACCATAATACGCGGTATAGACGACAGCCTACCACCAGCTGGAATTGTGTCATGTTTCGTATCAGAATAGGAAGAAAAATCAGCTCATAATCATTCTGTATCAGTTCATAATTATTCTGTATCAATCCCTTCCATATCTTTGTCTTGGAATAAAATGTACGCGTCCCGCATTTTAAAACCATGATACTGAATTGATCTCTTAATTGAAAGGCTGTTAATTTACAATTAAACAAAAAATAGAGATGCTACCAATTACTCCTACCTCCTATACCTCCTTGCACTCTATTAGTTGTTTTAGTGTAGATTAGCCAATAATTATGGCACGGCATATTATGCTGGTATTGACTTGTGATGCTTCCTAAAATCATGGCAGCAGTACTGTGATCTGATAGGATACAGAAACATAGGAAGCATACCTGCGTCTACATACTGACATCATTGGAGGAAATAGTGTGCCATAGAACAAAGAAAATATTCAATGATTTAGGCAGATTGTCAGTTTCTGTCAAGATCAGATTGCTGAGTAAAACTGCATCATCATGAAGCAATATGTACCATGTGCCAGCCCTTGATCCAACAATAAGACGCCAGATGATTTTTACAGGAGAAAAATTGAGCCTCCTTGCTCAATTTTTCCACAGAAAAAATCACTATTGTCTTGATACATGCTCCATAAACTTTAATGCTTGCCTGGAACTCTATCCACTGGTTATGAGTCATATTATAAAACTCATCAGTAGTAAAGCATCTAAGAAACAAATCATCATGGTTCTCATAATGAGCTGTGTAGCATAGTGTGTCTTTAGCATGATGGAAAAGAAATTGTCCCTTATGAAACATAATACAGGAAGACAAAACCTACAGGCCAACCATTCTATCATCATCATACTTATCCATCATGAGAGAAAATGGACATATACCATGATAGAAGGAGAATTAAAAAAACACCAGCTTTGATAAGATCAAAACGGTTGAAAAGACTCTCACAAAGGTTGCAGATTCGAAAATTTAGGAAGAGAGAAACCTAGGAGAGAAACATGCAATTAGTAAACTAACCAACTTCCAACTAATTTCTTACAATCTAGTAATAATAATTACTACTTGACCATAAAAAATAAAATAATAATTACTACACAAAATGATAATAATGAGACGTCAACAAAAAAAAAAAAAAAAACAATGATATTCATAGTACTCTCGAATCGTTATATTTTAATCTTAGAAGTACCCAATTGTTTTTTATTGGTTTTTTAAAATATATTATCAAGGAAGGTTCTACATACTCTACAAGGATTACCTAAAAAAGAAAAACTTATAGAAGGTCATCAAATATTTTGCTCTGAAGCATGTTACACTGTTCATCGTCACCCTCATGAATCTACTACCTAACTCACACTGCCTAACCAAATCAAGCTCCGATGACTTCAAATCCCTTCCTAATCCCTTGGTCTTGTCTCTCTAAACAAAGTAACCCCAAGATCAGCTCAAAACTACCTAAGAAAACCAAGAAAATCTTTGCCCAAGCCTTAAGTAATGTTTGTGATGTACTCCCTCCGTTTCAAAATACTTGTCCATCTTAAAGAAATTAAACATACCAAGGAATCAAATAAATGTTATCATTTTTGATGAGATTCTTTGTGTCTTTTCTATAATACCCCTACTCATTTATTATTTCATTCTATTATTTCTCTCTCTACATAAATAAGTAAGGGTAATATTGATAAACCAATAATTAATGTTGCATTGAAACTTGAAAGTGACAAGTAAAGTGAAACAAAATTATTCTTCAAAATGGACAAGTATTGTGAAACAGAGGGAGTACCTTCTAGTCAGCTCCCTAAACCCAATTTGAAATGTGATGAATTTGCAATTACGATCCTGGAAGAATATTTTATAGGACTAGAAACATTCAAACATAACTTGCACGCTCATATTATCTGGCTAAAGGGTTCGTCACTGTAGGAATTGCCTTAGAATTCCTTAGTATTTTCAGTTACGATATTATGAAGTTTTTTATGAGACATTAGTGAGTTGTTTTCAGTTATGTTTTGCTTTAAAGACAATAATTTTAGGGAGTTTCTTTTTGTTTTAAATTATGTTTCAGCTCTATTTATAGGGCACTAAAGTATTTTGTAACGGTGTGCTTGATGTTATAAACATATTTCTGTCTTCCAATATATCATTTCCGTAATACTTTTTCTCTCATATCCCTTCTAAAACTAACAAATTGGTATCAGAGCTTATTTTCGTAAGGGATCTGTACATAAAAAAAAAAAAACACCCTTAAAAATGGAAACAGAAAGAAACTTCTCCCTTGCTCCACCCATTTTTTATGGTGAAAACTATCATGCTTGGGCTATTAAGATGTCAACATATTTTGAAGCCTTAGACCTTTGGAAAGCTGTAGAAGGAGAATATGAAGTGGAGCCATTGTCGAAAAATTCAACGGTGGCTCAAATAAAGATTCACAAAGGAAAGAAGACAAGGAAGGCCAGAGCTAAAGCATGTCTACTCCATGCAGTGTCAAGCACAATATTGACAAGAATCATGAACTTGAAATCAGCAAAAGACATTTGAGATTACATCAAAAAGGAATATGAGGGAAATGAAAGAACCAAAAACATGCAGATACTCAACCATATTCGGGAGTTCGAGATGCTAAAAATGAAGGAGGCAGAAACCATAAAAGAGTACGCAGATAAGTTATTGGGAGTTGTTAACAAGGTGAGATTACTTGGTAATGATTTTTCTGATGAAAGAATTGTGCAAAAAATTTTGGTTTCTGTGCCTGAGAGATATGAATCAAAAATTTCTTCATTAGAAGAAACAAAAGATTTGTCGAGCATTTCCTTGGTAGAATTGGTGCATTGCAGGCACAAGAACAAAGACGAATGATGAGAGGAGAAACGTCCATAGAAGGTGTAACACCCCGTTTTTCCAAACATAAAAATTTCATGAATAAATCAGAGTAATTCATCGTAAACGGAATGTCACATTTCATAAAAACCATAAATGGATTAAATAAATATTTATCCTTCAAAATTCAATCAACAAATTACTTAATGTTTCGCAGCGGAATTTATCAAACGTCTAAAAATAGTCTTTGGCACTAAGGTCTCATCATAAAAGTCTCATAAATAGTCTAAAACATCATAATTAGTTCAAATCCAACAACTTCATTGAAAATCTCATAAAACAATACGTAAGGAATAGAAATATTGTCAAAACTCCCATCTTGTTACGTATCAGAGCACCTAAAGACACACTGTGAGGAGTCCACTCACGACCACACCTAATCTTGATTACCTGCAAGTTACTCATATGAAGAGCAACATTTTCAAGCAGAAGGGGTGAGATTTCTCAAACAATAATATTAAGCTCATAAATCATAAATTACATTTAACAATATAAACATCTTATAATTTAACAATTATAATCAAATACATAGACATCATCATTTCATCTTAGCAATATATCATCATATAGCAGTCACAATCATCGTCGCATATCATCATACTAAAAGACATCACAAGGTACTTCGTTAAAACATCACAACTTAACAACTTGACTCGACAAGGCCTCTAAACTCGACTATGCAACTCTTAACGTCTTAAACCATCTCGAATCATCATGAAATGCAAATGCATGTGGTACCAATCTAGGGCATAAGCCCTCATCGTCGTTGACATAGATATACTCCTAGGGCATAAGCCCTCGTCGTCGTTGAGCAAAAGCTCATAGGGCATGAGCCCTCGTCTTTGGTTGAGCAAAACCTCCAGGGCATGAGCCCTCATCTTTAAATGAGTATGCATGGACTCAACATCTTACGTCTTAGATACTTCACGAACATCTTACAACTTTTTGACTTAGACCGACATTTACATCTTAAATAAGATCAACAACAACATATGCAGCACTTATAAAGTCACATCATATCAGCATCATAACTTAACAGTATCAAATGATAACAATAGCATCTTAAGCATCGCATCAACATAAGCACCATAAATAACACATATAGTGCATATATAACAATCTCACATCATTAATAATTTAGTCATCTTAACTTAGTCTTTCTGGGCTGCTTCTAATAACCTGGATAACCTTCATTTTCTACTCAAAGTCCGTCTTAAAGCTACATGTGCGAAAGAATCAGAAGAAAACAATTTGGGCAGAAAGGG
Organism: Medicago sativa; assembly: GCF_051527215.1. Taxonomy (NCBI): domain Eukaryota; kingdom Viridiplantae; phylum Streptophyta; class Magnoliopsida; order Fabales; family Fabaceae; genus Medicago; species Medicago sativa. The sequence goes on along the minus strand of NC_140753.1, from coordinate 23,734,148 downwards.
GTAGTTGCTCGCTGTGGCGAGTGGGTCTGCTCGCTGCGGCGAGAAAAACATGCTTCCTGGAGTCTCTCAAACGGGTTGCTCGCGAGGCGAGTTAACTTGCTCACGGTGGCAAGTAAAAGGGTTGCTCAATGTGGTGAGCGACTTGCTCGCGGTGGCGAGCGATGATGTTCTTGCTCGCGAGGCGAGCTATGCTGCTCACTGCGGCGAGCGATGAATGTCAGCCCGGCCAGAATTCTGTTTTTCTCAAAAATTCACCTAATCTCTTGGTTCTAACCTAAAAACAGCTTCAATAATCATCCTATGGATTATCTAAGGTCTGTACACAATTTTTACATAAATTCAACCAGTTTTCATCATCTAATCATCAAAACCGCTCATTAACCCTAATTCTTAATTCCTCACAACTCATCCTAAAACATGTTAGATGCAATCTAATGATTCACAGACTTAATATTAGTGAAAGATGGTCCCACCCTTACCTTATAACATATGAAATCGGCAGCCTCCAGGTTTTCTCCTCTTCTCTTGACTTTTCTCCCTCTTTCACCAAAAATTGATCGTACGTTATGTCTTTCTCTAAACCTAACTTCTCTATTTATAACACCTCTTCTATTCTTTTCTATTTCCTCTTAAACCACTAAACTCTCTAAATTTATAAAACAGTCCCACAACTTAATATTTATTTTATTTTCAAATCTTGTTTTATTAAATAATAAAATAAGTCACAACTCTTCACCACACATCACATAAAATCTCTATAAATCATATAACTCTCATATAAATCACATAAATCATATAAATCACAAGAATATATAAATATATTCTAAAACTCATCAAAAATAATTAAATAATTAAAGAGGGCGTTACAGAAGGTGCTTTGTATGTGAAAGCAAAAAGTCCAGGAGGCAGCAACAACAGACAAAATGATGATATTTTTCAACCATGTGCACACTGTAAAAAGACAAACCATCCTCAAATAAGATGGTTGTGGAGGTCTGATGTCAAGTGCAGAAAATGTGGCAACATGGGACATGTAGAGAGTATGCAGGTCAAAATCAGATGAGGCAAAGATATCCATGGAGCAGCAAGAAGAAGATCTACTTTTTGTTGCAAAATGTTTTGCTACAAGCAATAGTTCATGTGACTCGTGGTTAATTGACAGCGGCTGCACAAATCATATGACCAATGTTCATAAGCTCTTTAAAGAGCTTGACAAAACCGTTAGTTCCAAAGTAAAAATTGGAAATGATGATTTCATCTCAGTCAAGGAAAAAGGGACGGTTGTTATTGAAAGTTTATCAGGTATGAAATATATTTCTTATGTTTTATTTGTGCCTGACATTGATTGAAATTTGCTTAGTGTCCCACAACTTGTTGAAAAGGGCTTCAAAGTCATATTTGAAGACGATGTGTGCTTGATCAAATATTTTAAAAGTGAAGATGTATTTAAGATTAAAATGAGAGCTAAAAGTTATGCTCTAAATCAGCCAATAAAGAAGTCGCTGCCGAAAACTTATGAGTATTCTGATGATGACATAGCTGATGATGACATAGAGGATGTTCTAATTAGAAGAAGCAATAAGATCTTGGTGAAAGAGTTCAAAGTTGATGATCAAGGGGTTGATGTGTTAACAAAGGCTTTACGAAAAACAAGATTTGGAATATTAAAAGACAAGCCAGGACTTTGAAGCAACTAAGGCAAGGAGGAGATTTGTAGGAATTGGCTTAGTATTCCTTAGTATTTTCAGTTACGATATTATGAAGTTTTTTATGAGACATTAGTGAGTTGTTTTCAGTTACGTTTTGTTTTAAAGACAATAATTTTAGGGAGTTTCTTTTTGTTTTAAATTATGTTTCAGCTCTATTTATAGGGCACTAAAGTATTTTGTAATGGTGTGCTTGATGTTATAAACATATTTCTGTCTTCCAATATATCATTTCCATAATACTTTTTCTCTCATATCCCTTCTAAAACCAACAGTCACCTTTAACGGTTGTTGCCTTGTGTGCTAAGCTACAACCTTTGTGGAAGAAGCTAGGAAGATCGGGTGTGACCTTTCTGGGAAGGGCTATTATGAATTTTCATTTTCCTCTTTGTTTGGCAAAGAATGTTCTTGCGAATGTGCAAAATCTGTCATCAGCCTAGGAACTCTGGGAAAAACTCGAAGGGTAATATCAGGCAAAGTATATCTCGAATCAGTTGTTGCTGAAGGAATTCCATAATTTGCGCATGGATGAGGGTACGAAAATGTCTGATCATCTTAGTACTTTGAATAATATAGTTTCAGTGTTAGAATCTATTAAAGTTAAGATTGATGATGAAGATAAAGCGTTAAGGCTCATTTTGTCCCTTCCACCTTTTATGTTCATCTCAAACTTGTTTTGATGTATGGGAAGGAAAGTTTGAGTTTTGAAGAAGTTGCAACTAAAATTATTTTTGAAGAAAGGAGGATGAAAAGTGATGAAAGCACTTCATCAAGCTCAATGTTTCTAACTAGAGGTGGGGCTAATGGGAAGAAGATTCATGCAAAGAACATGTCGTGCTGAAAGTGTGGAATGTCTGGACAATTAAAGAGAAATTGTTCAATTGGAGGAGTATCTGAAAAAGACTTTGTGGCAAGTGCTAGTAATGTCTCCCTTGTTTTGGGAGATGATGGTGATGATCTTATCTAGAAGATAAAGTGTGTCGTTATGGTATTTCCCTATACCATGCAAAATGACAAGTTATTGCTAGAGGATTCAGAACAACACATGGGCATTGGTTGGCATTGCATGCAAGGTGTGTGTGGTGAGATGTGTCGATGGCTGAAGAACTTCCTGAAAGCCAACATGGGAGTTGCACCATAATCTTTCAGCTAGGTTACGAATTGAATAAATTCTTGGAGTCGTTCAATTTCAAGTGAAGTATACTCTTTATGGTGGAGTATGATTGTCGGTATAGACAATGGAAGCGGAAGATGAAACTCTTACAATCAAGGTGGAGGTTATTGGGTTTGATTGTCAAGTTTCTTAAATAAAGAAGGAGGTTAAAAAATATTAGATATTGGAGAAGTCTCACATCGCTTAGAGTAGTGAAGCAAGGGGAAGACCAAGGTTATATATTGGACCTAAGTTCTTTGTTTTTAAATGCATCAGTAGCACTTTAAGCTTATATCTGACTTAGTTTAAATATTTGCTTTGTGAGAGTGTGGTTGTACTGGGGGATTGGGGGTGAGACTTAGTTTAAGTATTTGCTTTGTGAGAGTGTGGTTGTACTACTACTGGTGCATTGGGGGTGAGAGTGAGAGAAGTATATATGTTGTAAATTTTTTCACATAGTAATAATAATTCTTTGGGTGTCACTTTATGCATCAAGTGTGTTTTTTTTTTTTCTTGGTTTTGGAGTTTCTACGTTATATGCTATGTTGTGATTGTGCTTATTTTTCTTCTCCGGCTCTGTTATTTCCTAACCATAATCACTACCGGGAAGTTATCGAAATTGGAACACTTTGAAACTGATGAAAAGGTATGTAGTACTTGGCCATTTTTTAATACTTTTGCATCCTATATTTATTAAATTTTATGCACATGTTTACGAAGACAGATTTGTTATACAGTACTTGGTATACCATTGGTAACATACGGTCCAGGACTCCAGGTACGTTCTGCTGTAATTTCTAGAGTGATATTTGAAGTCAGTTTTCTCAACTAAGGGTCACTTTGACTCTTGTCTTTTTGTGTTGTACTTTATAATTTGCAAATGTAGTGAATGGTCTTTCTACTGTATGTTATATACTACTAATGAATTTTTGTTACTGTTATCTTTCTACTGTATGTTATATACTACTAATGAAATTTCATCCAAAACTTTCTTCTGGCTCCTCTGAACTGAATAGCATAAACTTTTGACAAAAAATTCCATTCTTTTCTCAAAAATTAGTGATGTCTAATTATGTTAGTTATATATAATAGATTGGAGGGAAATTAATGTAAATTGCTTTGGAACACAAGCATAATGCATTTAGGAAATATTGTTTATCTATCATGGTGACCTCACTGCTGTCGTCCTTGCCGTACTGTCTACCTGATCTAAACATATTGTTTATGAACATTACAGAGATGCTAGGGAAACTTTTGAACATATATAGAGGTATAAGGCTCATACAACTCCTACAGATTGCTGGTATTTCTCCTTTTCATTTCGGTTATTCTAAAGCTCGTATATTGTGCAAATGATGTTTGAAAGCATTGGGTGATGACCGGAGATCCTTTGGCTATTACAAGGTCATTTCAGTGTTTGAGAAGTTGTCATTTAAAATTGAAAGTGCGGACCAGATAAAAAACCTCCCGTCAATTGGAAAATCAATGAAGGACCATGTATATTTGTGAATTCTATGAGTAGACATTTTGTCTGGACTTCGTTGCTGCTTTCTTCTTACATTGTTTATCTACTGGAGGCATCATCAGCGCATCAGATTGTCGTTATGGCTCAGATGATGCTTGTGGAATGGTTATCAGTTCAGAATGTGCAGCAGTGCAATCGCGAAACACTGAGCAGAAATGATAATGCGTCTGGTACTGTAGTGCACGGTATGATTTGTAATGTTGACGCCAGTTTTATAAGAAGGTAAAATCAAACTGGTTATGGTGCATGTATCCGCGAAGAAGGAGAAATTTTCGTGAAGGCAATGACTTTTCTTAGTGATTCCCAAGTTCTTGTTGCTGCAATATATGGCAGAAATGAAGGCTAATCTGAGTTTAATTTTATTGTGAACAGTATTAGATGTCTTTTAAATTTGCATTGTAACTTTGAGGTTAAGTTTATTCGGAGGCAAACGAATGTGGTTGCTCGCAGCTTCGCTCGAGCAGCCAATTCTTATGCTAGCCACCATGTTCATGATTATATTCCTCTTTGTATTAATTAAATGAGTTAAGTTTGTTTCTTTAAAAAAAAAACGTTACAAATGTTAAACACTTGGGTTCAATGATACGAAAGAGAGAAGACATGGGAAAACACCAACCTTGGTTCAGTGATACAAAACAGCACCTTTATGAGGTCAGAGGTGGCTGGTTTCGACCATTATGAGATGGCAATAGAACATATGGCACCAGAAATGTAGGGATTTAAAACTGCTGTTTTTATGAATTGAGCTTCATAAATGTTAATTGTATCACACCATTCGAAGAAGTTGAATATTCCATGTTGCAATGGTTTGCGAAATGGAACAAAACAAAAATTAATGACCGTAACAAAGCGATAATAATTTGATGTGTACAATATAATAAATAGAAAGGACAAACCTGCAATGATAAACTAAGAGATCTCAAACACAATTGTGGTGACATAGTTAAGATCTATTTAAAGGGTTGACATTTCCTAAGAGATGTCTGTCCATGCTCAATGGTCAAGGATGAACTCCCAACTTAAGGTTAAGAAGTCCAAATATCTACTATATATTTTTTTAGAATCAGCAAAATTCATTCTCGTCAAGTATATGCAAGGCGCATAAAAACTCGCGGCAACTACAAAAAATAAATACAGTAGGCACCGATAAACAGGAAACCTGAGATCCCAACACACACCCAGAGCCTCGTATATATGGACATGCTATCATTTACAATTTTAAGTGCTGAAAAGACTAAATAATCTCTTGTCAATTGGAAAAATCAATGAATGGTTCATGGTAAAGAATTCTGTGCCCAGACATTATGTATTGATTCTTGCTCTAAAACAATTCCAGATTTGTCTTGATTTCGTCCTTTTGCGGAATGAATTGGATGTTGCACTTGCAAATCAAGAGGTGTATGTGATTATTGATGTGATTAACTTACGAACTGTAAGCAGTGTTTCTTTATCTTTCTATGTCACTGCCCTAACTTTTCCAGCACTTGGATATTGGAAATAAATGTTAATAATTTATTGTGCACACAAAAAGCTTTGGATAAAACACATGCATCATTCATGTTGTTCATATTATTATTACTATGTATAATTTTCCATTGTTTCACATTAACCATATAGACATCTAAAGTGAAGCCGATATTTTCATTGTCAATTTGTCGAATAAAGTGCATGTGTTGGTTCTTCAGCGTCCATCATTGATAGGTTGTCTAAAGTTATTAAAGTTGTTAATGAAAAAATGAAATTGAAGTCTGACACAGAGACTGCTGAAACATTATTAAAGTTCTTGCACATGATTTTACTAGCTAGTCCTCAATGACTCATCTCTTTGACAACCCCCAATATGACACTGATTATTCAGTAAATGATCTTTCTAACTATATAATGAACTTAAAATATCACCTTTTTTTATTTATTTATTTTTGATTCATGTCTACTGCTTAGGTGTCCTGTGTCCATATATCTTCACAAATGAGAAAGAAAAAGTATAGATAAAGAAAACTTCAATTCACTATCAAAAGGTTTCTCAACTTGATACTTGGCACAATAGACTGGGCACCATCATGAGCTTTAATCTGCCAATCTTCTGAAAAAATCTCTGCTTTCTTTTGCTAAGGACTTTCATGTCTTCCTCACAGAGGAATCATTTGGCTGCCGCAGATTTTCCTAATGAAGAAATTACGAAAATCAAATAGGGTCCTGTACCTATTGTCATGAGAATATTATCAGCAATCGATGAGGATACAAAGAAGGATGCAGATCGCATGAGTTTCAGTCAATTAGCACATCAACTGTGTACTTTAAAATAATAACTTAAAATTAATTACTTATTCATTAAGCATAAACACACAGCCTTATATGTTGTTTTTAATAAATTGGGGTGTTTTTTAATATTATTTTTCTAAAGTATTTACATGATAATTTTGAATTTGAATTTCTCAAATCCATTTTTTACAACTCAGTTAAAAAAATTAGCTCAGATTTTAATTTATCAGTGCAAATTTGTTTTTCAGCTCCATATAAACATCATAAATGAGAATGTCTCAAGTTAATTATCACATATATTCTAAAGCATCACAAATGGTTATAGAGGCAAATATTGGAGATTCCAAACGTTCGGCCGTGAGGGAAGTATAGCTTATCCCAATTTGTTTGTAGTATTCAGCCGAAGAATTTAAAATACAGAATTTTTAAAACAAACAGTGCTATGATATGACTATTGACTGAAGAAATAAAAAAAGCAGCAATTCCTTTAGATCTGAACAAATAAACTACATACGCAATTGAAATGAAACCCAAATCTTCATCTCTTCAAATACCTACGAAAACAGGGACCTGTGAAAAACAAAGTATAAATAACACAGGAATTAAACTTAATGGCAACCAAGAATCAATAAAACACTTGACCAAACGTTCAAAATGTATTAAGAAGGGGTAAGAGATCCAAAACATACCTTCAACAGTTTGAATGTGAGATATTTTTGGCCAATCCTCACCTGTTTCCCTTTTACACCGTCTCTCCAACTCAGGACAACCAGAAATACTCAAACTTTCCAGACCAGTAAGGCTTTGAATGCTCGCTGGAAGACGAATCAACTTTGGACAATCCCGAATTTCGAGTATTTGAAGCGAACTAAGGTTTCCTAAAGAGTCTGGTAAGGATGTCAGGTTTGGAAGAATCACCAATGTTAACGATTGAAGGGAAGTAACGTGTTGTAAATCCCCGAATATCCAATTGCTCAAGAGAAGGTAGTTTCCCCAAATCAACAATTTCTAATTCTGAGCATTGCCAAAACTTCAATTTCTTTAGAGAAGTGAGGTTTGTTAGCATCCCTTCTGGAAAACATTTTAGCTCTTGAATATATTCAAAATCAAGGGATTCAAGACTACCAAGTTTATGAATTGAACTTAGTAAATCATGGCTGCATTCCCAGAATATTTTCAAATCTTTGAGAGATGGAAGGCAAGGCAAGCCCAACAAATTAGGACAACTTCTTATTTCAAGATTGAAAAGTTGCGGGAACATATTTTCACCATCCTCTCTTGATAACCTTGTCAGGTTTGGTAGATTCCACAGTTCTAGTACTTCTAGACAAGGTAGTTTACCCAAATGTTGGAAGAGTAAACAGCTTTTGCAAGCTACGAGTCGTAACTTCCGTAAATGTTTTAAAGAAGGACTAGACATCCATTCTGGGAAATGGGAACCTGTATATCCACACAGACACAATTCTTGAAGCTGTTGGGGATAAGGTTGGAGCACTTCAAGAATCTGCTCCACATTTTCCTGCAATTCGGACTCTTTATTTCTCTCCCACAACAACCACAAATAGTTCACATGCTTACTGGACATGTTGGCTTCTTTAGCATCTTCTACACTTTTCATTCTCTCAAGGTGTTTGATGTGAAACTCATTTACTTTGAAATTTAAATGTCCTAATTCTGCCAAAAGGTTTCCCTTGCCAACTACATACATGCTCAAAGTCCTCAGGGAAGTCAACTTCCCTATATTGGGAGGTAAACTTGATAATCTGAAGCAGCCAAACAAATATGAATGTTGTAGAGCTTTCAAGTGTATCAAATTATTAGGTAGTTTTCGGAGTCTAGAACAATTGTCTAATTTCAAAATTTGTATATTCCACAACTTACATATGGATTCTGGAAGAGTTTTGAAAGACCCGTGAGAAAGATCCAAGTACCTTAAACTCTTCAAATGACCAATTGAAGATGACACTTTAGATAAAGGCACCTTAAGCACATGCAAAGAACGAAAACTGAATACATCAAAATCATATGATCTTGTGTAGAAGGTCCTCGGTGATTTGATGTTACACATCCAAATTGAAACTTCACTTGCTGGAATATTCTTTTCAATTGAGAGATGGCGGATTCTTTCTAATGTATTAGGCATGTCATCGATTTTTGTAATGCAACACACCTCTTCTGAAATTGACTGAGCGAGATCATGAACAAGATCGTGCATCTTGAAACTTATAATTTCGCCAAATACATCTCTCTCAAAATCTTGAAAAAATGATCTCCAGTATCGTTCATTCCACACCTCATTACCGATATCTTCCTCGTCCAACATTTTATTGGACGAAATAAAGCCGTTAGCCATCCAAAGCTCAATTAGTAACTGCTTGCTTATTCTGTCATCTTTGGGAAATAATGCACAGAAGGCAAAACATTGTCTCAGTTTAGCTGGCAAATTCAAGTAACTTAATCTCAAATGCAGGCATGACATTATCTTCATCTTGTAAATTCCATAGTTTGCTTTCCTTGATATAGCGCCACTCCTTTTCCTCTCTTTTAAAGCGCAAGAGACTTCCTAGTGCTTTTGCTGCAAGAGGTACTCCCCCACACTTCCTTAGTATCTCCTTTCCTATCACCAATAGCTCTTCCCGTTCTACCTCATTTGGTCCAAAAGCATTTTGTTTAAACAATTCCCAACAATCTTCGTCAGATAGCTTTGATATATCATGTGGATGTATTGTTTGCATGATTTCTGTTACCTTTGCAAGACGAGTAGTGACCAAAATTGAAGCACCTTTTCCTCCACAAGCCAAAACAGATTTCAACTTCTGCCAATTCTCTTGTTTATCGTCCCACGCGTCATCCAATACAAGCAAAAAAAAATTTCTTTGCAGTAGATTTTGAAGTCTTCTCTGTAGTGGCTGTAGTTCCAAATCATCACATGACTTATTAGTTGCCTCATGAATGATCGCTTTAGTCATTCTCTTAAAACTAAAATCTTCTGAAACACAAACCCAAATTCTCGGCTCAAAGTGTTTGACCACCCTCTCGTGATTGAAGATAAGTTGGGCAATTAAGTGTTGTTTTTCCAAGTCCGCCTAGACCAACAATTGGATAAACGGACAAATCCTCCAAACCAAAAGCATAGTCAACCAAAAAATCTACAATTTTTTTCTCATCTTCATCTCTTCCGTAGACTTGAGGTTGAGAAATGATTGAGGTGGTTTGACGCCAGTCAAGGAATCCGCTTCTCTTCTCTCTAACTTTCTCGGCCAAATGAAACTTGGTCTTTTCATCAGCTATTTCATCTACCCTCTCTCGTATGCTCTTCATTTTCTTAGCTATTTTGTAACGGAAAGCAACTTGCTCTGGATGAAGAGAAGATAAACAAGAGCTTTGTAGATAATGAGGAAGTCCACCCTTGGATCCTTTGTACTCCAACTCTAAATCTTTGGTGGCACACTCTTCCAAGATGTCATCGAGGACATAAGCAGCATCTTTAAGCTTAAGCAACCAATCCTTGATAGCTTTGTCAGTGAATTGTTTCTCCTCAGCATCTTCAAGAGTAGCCTTGATTGTAGTGATCAAGCTTGAAAAACTTTTGAAGTCTTTTTCGAAACCAAGAAATAGGCCAAGCTTCTTCTGAACGTGTGAGTTTAAATTGTCAAGGAGAATTTCAAGCACCGCTTCAGCCATTTTCTTTGTTGTAAAATGAAAGTACAGGTATGACTGAGAAATGTAGTGTGGTAGTATGAAATAAGAAGATTAACAATAAGGATTGGTATATGGTAGAAAAAGTTTTGGAGTTTCGCTTCAGGCTTATACTTTTTTCTTTTCTTTATGGAAGTTTTGTAGAAACAACCAAATGAAAATGATAGGTGAGAAAATAAAACACTGCAATAACAAAAGTTGAATTGTAAAATGAATATGATGATGAATATGATGTTTTACGTCCTTTTATATTATGAAAAAAGTTGACAACCAAGATAGCTGAAGCAAAACTATTGGAACAATTTGTGAAGCAAGCCATGGTTTCTCAACTATTAAGGAAGGGATGACTTGTCAAAACAATGTTTTCGTTAGGTATAGATGCTAAAGATGGAGGCAATACTATTGGAATATTTGGACAACTACTGCAAGTAATGAACTTATCTATGGAAAAATTTGATTCCTTCACTTGAATTATATGCCTTGCCTCATGTTTTCTCTTTGTTATGCTCGATTCCAATTAAGATGGTGTCTAGTGGAAAAAGTTTTGCGTTATTATATTACATTTAAACAAAGTTTTGAATGATTTTTGACAGACTTGTTTAAAAGTGTTCCTTCGCAAAAAGATAGCTCGAAATTTGATTTTTAGGTTCAAATTTCGATTAGTTTTATCTTAAAATTTTGATGTTTAAAAAAATTCATATTTAATTCGTTACATGTTAACAAATTTTAAATTTTTTTTCCTTCCTTCAAAACTAAAAAAACAAATTCTAATTTTTTATAAAAGGTTTTGGTATAATCTTTTTAATATGTCCGTAAAAAATCATTAAAAAATATAAAATATGAATAATGAAAAAATTATCCCAAAATCCCATAGCCCCCTATATTATATAGTATAGAAGTATAGGTGTAAAATAGCTATGAAGTCAGATACTCAAATATAAAAGAGTTACTCCCTCCGTCCCGTTTTATCTGAGTCAGTTTGGTTTTTCACACAGATTAAGAAAAATGTATAAATAAAGGAGAAAGTGGAATATATTGTATTGGGAATGATGAAAGTAGTATTAATTAAAGTTATATTGTATTGGGAATGATGAAAGTTGTATTGAAAATTGAAATGACTCAGTTATTTTGGGACACTTTTTTTTAGAAAATGGGTCAGATATTCCGGGACAGAGGGAGTATCTTAGATCGAGCACCGATATTCCTAGAATACTCCACAATCGTTATTTTTTTATTTTTTAATCTTAGAAGTATCCAATTGTATTTTAATAGTTTCTAAAAATATATTATCATGGAAGCTTCTACGTACAAGAGCAAAAAACAAAAAACAAAAGCTAACTAGAAATTGAAAACATCAAAGTTGAGCAACGAGAGCAACCCATCAGGAGGTGTCACCCAAGTTACTCCAAGAGTAGAATTCCTACCCAACTTAGCCAAAAAATCTGCACATACATTGTCTTCACAAAGCACATGTTTGAAAACCATACCTGCGAGAAGATCCAACAAACTTGTGATTTTAGTTAGGAAGAAAGCATAAGCATGGAAGGAGTGAGATTATTTGTCCATAAGTAGGTTTATGATCTCAGTGGAGTCTGTCTCACAGTTAACATGCAACACCGAATTGTTTATCAAAAGGACCAAACCGTTATAAATTCCAAACAAGTCAGCAATAAGCGCATCACCGCAACCATCATTACATGAGAATCCCGCCACCCAATTTCCTGCCGCGTCTCGAATCAATCCTCCTGAACCGATGACACCACTTTGGTCACAACTTCCGTCCACATTGAGTTTAAATTTACCCAATGGAGAAGCTTTCCATTTGACCTTGCTTCAATTATTAGATGCACGTGAATCATTGTTTAGAAGAATCATCAAATGTTTTATTGTGGATATAATTTATATTCAATATCATGAGTAAAAAAATTCAAAAAAAAATAAATAATAAATTTTATGTGGTCGACACTTTTGATAAATAATATTTAGTTATCATAAATTTAAATGATAGGGAATATTTATTTTTCAAAAAAAAAAACTCATTTAATTATTAGTTTAAAGTCCGAAGGTATTGGTACATTCCAAATTTTTAAATTCTTAAAATTTTGTGTCAACTAATGAAAATCAACAAGGTCCCCTCAGTTATAATCCTCTTCATTTGGTAGAATTTCCATTTCTTTTGTGTGTATTTCTTTAGATAATGTTATATATCCATTTATTTTAATAAATTGAGAGGAACCTAACTTCCCACACCCCCCACTAATAATAATACCTTATTATTATTTTCTTAAAATTGATAAAGTCTTTAATTTTTTCTTCTTTGTGAATTGTTTTTGTTGAAAAACATGATGGAAAGCTTATACTTTCCAGTCAAAAGAAGAAACCAAATATTCTTTTTTTTTTATCTATAATATCAATTGGTATATATAGAAACCTATATAGGAGTGGAATGTAAAAAGATAACGCTCCGTTAACTCTATTTAAATGACAAAACCAATTCTTTTAAACACATTCATGAACTTAAGAGACATAATATTGTTATGCATGAGACATTGATTGTAAGGAAGCCAAAAGCGTCAAAAGCAAATGGCAGAAAAACATATTGATTGTCAGAATACACTTTTCTCATGTGTTGGCCACTTTACTTGACGCGTTTTGAGAGGATCGTCTATCCCACCATAAAAGCCCTGGTCCCAAATCCCATAAGTGAAAAAACCCTGAAGGTGAGAAAAACATAAAAAAGGGCGGGGTGGAATTGTGTTGGTCTCTTTTTTTTTACCCTTTTTCACAGAAGATAAATGTTGAATGTAAAGAGATAGAGGAAGATATAACACATTTATTTTGGTTCGTCCCACAACCCAAGATTATAGGCAGTCCCCTTGCACTTCCAAGGAACTTTTCCATTATAAATTATAATCAAATTCTTATTATAATAACAATAGTAAGACACCTAGCCTTAGATTTCTTGGCCTCAACCTAGAGGAACTTCCTAATCTCAATCCAGAGAATTACAACAACAAGTTGATTATAGAAGATATGTGTTTATACAAACTATATGAATAGTAAACAGATTTAAGCACAATACACTTTGAGTGTATTTCTAATGGTTTTCTATAATCGTTTATAATTATAATAGTATATATGAACTTGTTAGACTTGAATGAATATGTTCAAGTGTCGTATATGTTAGTAAGCTTCTTCAAACAAATTTCGTCCTTTATATAATGCCGAAGCTTGATGATCGTTGTTAAAGATACCCTGTCTTTGAATGTCTGGTTGAATGATGAGATATTTCTTGAATAAATGCAGTTAGCGTATCAGCCATTCGTTTCCATCAATGATGCTCTTAATGAATTTTACTCCTTTGCATGAGTGGTAATAAAATTTCTTTCTTAGTAAAGAGATGTTGCATGCGTCATTAATAAAAGCTTGAGTCACTGTTGGTACAGAAGATCTCAATCGAGAGGCTTGAACCACAAAGTTGATCTTAATCCTTATACAAATCCTTGCTTTTATATCTGATACAGAGCTTCATCAAGGTCTATAGTGTTGACCAGCAGTCCAGAGAGTTGAATTTAAGACCTGTTTTGATTTGAGCTCTATATGTTTTTGTAAACTCTGTAGATAGTGTTAAATAACCCTAACTACATTTTTGGTTCACAAACTGAAATGGTATTTCAACCACGAGTTCAATAACCCTAACAATGGTAGTGATTGCAGGATATAGGACTGGCATAAAGCAGGTTTGTAGGAATTTTAGTGGAATTAACATGTACACAAACGATTATACAGTGGTAGTGTTTCTACCAAGGTTATCAAAATCGGGACTTTACTTCAAGTCGAAAGGGAGTAGCAAAATCGAGACTCGTAAAATCGCAATCAAAATCGAAGGATTTTACTCAAGGACTTTTGTAGAATCGATATAGGATAGCAAAGTCGGGACTCGTAAAATCGCAACCAAAATCGAGGATTCTACCAAAACAAAAATAATGTTAAATATATGTTATATATTGCATATAGTCATAAATGACTAAAGTTCAAAATCCACAAAATACATATACATAAATGTGGGGGGAAGTGGAAGAATGAAAAAATTTTGCCTTTTGGGTATTTATAGAACGGGTCATGGATTCTAATCGGGTCAATTTACGAACCGGGTCAAAAATTGACCCTTATCAAAAAAATGAACAAAATCCTTCAAAATCCTGCGATTTTGAATGGATTTCACGATTTTGTGCGATTTTGTGCGACTTTGATAGGATTTTGCCTGTTTTTGGGACTTTGCTATGGATTTGAGTCGTTGAAGCTACGCAAAGTCGCAAAAAACAGGATTTTGGGACTTAAGTCGCGTTTTTGATAACAATGGTTTCTACACTTCCTATATGCTATATGTGTGGGACTTGCCTCTTGGAGAGTTTATATTGGTTGATGATGATCCGTTGGGCAATCCTATTGGTTGGGAAGGAAAAACACTACAAAATGCAATAGGAAGTTTGGCAAGGAGACACCAATGTGCTCCAATAGAACATCTTAGCGGGAGTCTTATGCTTGACTCCTATATTATTGATATGTTGGATTTGATTAAGGTGTTGTCTTGATTTTTTTTTTTTTTTTAAGTTACACTAAAGTTTATATCAAAGCAACCCGGTGCTTCACCTATAATTTGAATGCAAACAGGGCCGGCTAACTAAAGTTTGAGAGAAACATACTGTTTTTTATTTTAAAATTACACTTTTCACTTCTCAAATTCTCTTTTTTTTCAACTTCTATTAGCCCAATGGTAGTTAACTGTTGTTGCGTTCTGGTTTGCACCAGCATAGCAACAACACCTCACACACTACTCCAAAACACAAACCAACATTTTTACATTTGCTTAACAAGTAATTTGCTTAGATATGATGGTTATGATTTTTTATAATGTATTTGTGGCATTTAACTTATCTTAATTAAAGATATGGTGCTTTTCCACGGTATGCAACGACTATGACATGCAAGTTTAGTTCATGCTACTTGATATATATATATATATATATATATATATATATATATATATATATATATATATATATATATATATATGCATGTAAAATATATAAAACCATATATGATAATTCAAAGTTTTATTTCATCTTTGTTCATATCGGAAAATTATAGTACATAAACACAATTAAGGAAGCCTTACATAACATTCTCTTTGGGGATGTTGTATCATTATGATGTAGAATTTATTTAATTCATAGAAGTTCATGAAAATGTTGGTATTGAAGTTGTTCAAAAAAATAATAATGTTGGTATTAAAGTGTCTTATACTTAGTGTAATGATTTGACAGTCTCTTCGAAAACTCAAAAGAATGGAAAGAACATGAATATAATCGGTATTATACTTTATGTTACACACAATGTGTCGGATTTTTACAATTTTTCATTTAAGCAAAACCACGACAGAAGATATACTATGAATAGAAAATCAGTACTAGTTCAAGACGTATGATACTCTCTTAAGAACATGTATATTTAGATGCACTACCTTCCAATGAAACACCACAATTGTGAGCTATAATAATTGATAATGATACATCTTTTAGTAAGAAAAAATTTATATTGATACATTTTTTATGAGGATTAATATGTACTACATATTATTCATCAAATCAATTCCCAAGATAAAGAAAGGCATGAAGAGACAAAAGTGTGTCACCCATGTTTGACATAAATTGACACCCAAACAAGGATTTGTTCTGTTAATGAATATAATTATCCAATTATGAGATTAGAAATGTTCTCAAAATATGTTACACACCCCTATTTGATTTGATTAGAACAAATTGAAGTGGGTGACAATATGACCACCACACCAAATGGTCATGTCTATTTCTCACCTCTCTTTAAACTATTTTTAGCATGACTTTATTTCTGCCTAACCAATAATTCTAATCAATTTTTACTCTGTCTTGCCCATCTCTTTCTAAGTGAGGCTAATATGCTATGAAGAATTGACACATATACACAACAATTATATATTGACGCCGATAATAATTTAAAAATAAATAAGTTAATTGTGTGCAATCACATGTATTGGCGTGGTGCTAATATCTAACTCTAACCAGATGTAGGATACTAAACAAACATTCGATCAAAAGTTTTCGGACGATAAAAAAAATTATTAAAAAAACCAAAATGAAGGACCAATTGTCTACGGATACAGTGTAAGTGTCTCATTTGGTGTTCATGTAAGGACCATATATGAAGAAGCAAACAAACAGTTAAAATCATCATCACTAGAGAAAAGTGATAAAAGAAAAGTGATAGATCTTTTTCCACTCGTGCATGAATTTGTGTCGATTAGAAATCAAATGGGAAACACCACTTTATGCTAAAGTGCTTGAATTTTTGTCTTGTTGATGGTTTGAAATGTTGTTCTGATCCATTATTTGTGTTAATCATAGCATCATTTGTATGTAAATATTATTATTATTATTATAATCTCATTACAACGAAACTTTTGAGACCACCAACCAAGTATATCACATCAAACGTGTGGTTGGTTATGGAATATGTATGATGTTTGTTCATGACACCAAACAATGGTTCTTTGCACATGGTCATACGTACAGATTCGATACATCCATGCATTTCCAAAAATGATTGAGATTAGAATTAGTTTTTCCAAGTTGCAAAAAACTATTCAGTATAAATGAGAAGCTATGCTTACTGAATTCTAACTCTATCGGTGGATATAGTTCAGACCGCTCGTCAGGGGTCTATGGCCCGGCCTACTGAAAGCCCGGTCCTGCCTAACTCATTTAATAAATAAGTCAAGCATGCATGAGCTTTTTAAAAAACTTATTAATTTAAATAGACTAGGCTTAGGTTTATAAAAAAATAAAAAAAAACATATCAGGCCCGTATATAAGTATATTACATTTCCGCACATTTATTATTTAGTAATACAAAAAAAATAACAATTCCTTCAAATTCTCATATTAAGTTGGTGATCAACAATAAAATGAGATATTAACAGGCATTGAGGAATATAGAGTATTGATTTCCAATTGTTGGATTTGGGTGCCACTTTTTTCAAGATAATAATTTTGGCCCAAAACTTAACTTGCCAACCAATAATTATGAAGACGTTTTGCATAAACTATGACGATGTTGTGTGATGCTTACATGAATCTAATTACCATATTTTGCTTCCAATGCTGCTATTTCTCTCAAGAGTTTCTTTCAACTATATATGTAGCTTAACGTCTCATGATAACGTCTCATGATCTTGTCGTGATATATTTTTCCCCACGATGTTATGCGATTTCCTTTTACTTTGATTTTTTTTTTTTTTTTGAAAGGTTCCTTTTACTTTAATGGTAACTACAAATAATTATATGGTGATTGAGCTAATAACATTAATCAAAATTGATCGGTTTGAGGAGTTTCTTCAACTTTTTTTTTTTCCCAGAGTTCTGCATCTTTGAATTTCCACATAGTTCTGCATCTTTGTCTTTGAATTTCCACATGGCATTCTATACAATGTGCAGTATGCGAACATAAACACAACATTTCATTTAGTGTGCGAGCCAAACGCGTTGCATATGCGAGACAACTCAAAATTAAATATTTTCTTAGATTTCGTTGCGTATGGGAAGGGACATCGTCACTTTTATATGTCCAACATTTTCTCCATTCATAGTCGATGTGGAACATAATCATTTTATACTTGAAACCCAACAATCTCCCCCTCAGGTGTGAGTCACCCACGTCACTAGCCTGATCCTCACTAGGATCTCACTCTCGCTCCCCGCTGAGCCTAACCAGGGCTCTGATACCAGTTGTTGGATTTCAAGTGTAAGTGATTATGTCGCACATCGACTAGGAATGGAGGAAACATTGGATATATAAGAGAGGGGACTTATATACCTGATGCTTAAGGTTTTTGGTGGAAATGTGGTGTCTAAATCTCTTAGTGGTCATGGACGTTTAACTCATTGCACCTCCCGGTGCTCCCTGGACTCCCCAACAACTGGTATCAGAGCTCAGTGGGGAGCGGGAGTGGGATCCTAGTGTGGATCAACCTAGTGATATGGGTGACTCACAGTTGAGGGGGAGATTGTTGGGTTTCAAGTGTAAGTGGCTATGTCCCACATCGACTAGAAATGGAGGAAAAGGTTTTGGGTGGAGATGTGGTCAGGGGCGGATCTCTTCAGGGGCAGGCAGGTGCCATGGCATCCCCTAAATTTACTATATATATATATATATATATATATATATATATATATATATATATATATATATATATATATATATATATGCCTATATTTTCAATAAATTCTCAGTGTTTGTAGTGGACAGGGGGTGCCTCAATATGCTGTAGGTCACATGTTCGACCCTTTGTAAGTGTCTTTTTTATATATTTCTTATGTATTTTTAATCTTTTATCCATCTTATGTATTTTTAATCTTTTATCCAAAAAATACGCCCCATGGGGACTCAAACCTGCACCATCCATGCATTTTTACAGCAATACAAACCACCAAAGCACTTAACTTCTTTAGCTATTACTTGAATCATTTTAATATATATTCCATAATAGTTTGGTACCCCCAAGAAAATAAGTCAAGATCCGCCACTGGATGTGGTGTCCAAATCTCTTAGTGATCTTAAACATTTATTCCATTGTTGTAACACCCCGTTTTCCCAACATAAAAATTTCATAATAAATCAGAGTATTTAAATCATAAACGGAATGTCACACACTTCTTAAAAGTCATAAAATGGATAATAACAATTATCCTTCAAAACTCAACATCATAAAATCTGAAGCTTCGCAGCGGAAATTAGTTCAACATAATAATAAAAGTCTTTGGCAAGCAGGCCTCTTCATAAAAATCTCATAAATCTTGGTCCAATATTTATTCATAAAAAGTTCATAGATAATACGTAAGGAATAGAAATAAAAGCAAAGTCTCATCCCGTTACGTATCAGAGCACCTAGACACAATGTGAGGAGTCCACTCATGAACGCCTCTACTCTTTATTACCTGCAAGTTACCCATACGAAGGGCAACATTTTCAAGCAGAAGGGGTGAGATTTCACAATCAATAAATTAAGCATATAATTCATCAAAATGCATTTAGCAACATAAAACATCATTAACATATCAAACATTCGTCACTTAGCATCATATTAAATCATGAACAATATCTCATCATCAAATCATCATCATTAAATCATAAACAACCTCTTATTCGACTCAACACTCGACTCAACAATGCGACTCAACTTGACAATGCAACTCAACTTGATCATCTTAAATCATCTTAACACTTCTTGATATGCAAATGCATGTGATACCATTCAGGGCATCAAGCCCCCAATATATATGAGCGTAAATAGGCTCCAGGGCATCAAGCCCCCAACAAAAGTGAGCAAAAGCTCCAAGGCATCAAGCCCCCAACGTAGTTTGAGCAAAGCTTCATGGCATCAAGCCCCCATCTTTAATGAGTATGCAATGGACTCAACTTCCTACAACTTAGGCAACATCATGAACATCTCTTATAATTCCATTATTATGGACATCTTCTTAAATATTTACAACTTAGACCGACTCAAGCAACTCCAAGACATTAAATGGTCAACATCATTGAACAATAGCAAAATACAGCATATAGCAGTGGTTGAATATCACAACATAATTTGAGGGATGAATTACATCAACATAAATATCATAAAACATCATAATAGTACTCATACATCATTACTAATAATATCAGTCATCTAAACAGGTTTCTGGACATCTGGAAGTATTCTAAACAACCCTCATTCTTACTTCTAAATTCGACTCATGACTATACGTGCGAAAGGATCGCATGGAAAACAATTTGGGCAACTAACAGTGTTACTCGCGAGGCGAGTACTAATGCTCACAAAGGCGAGCAAAACATGCTCTCTGGAACTCAAAAGTTGGCTTGCTCGCGAGGCGAGCTACTTTGCTCGCAATGGCGAGTACTGGGTTTGCTCGCAATGGCGGGTGACTTTGCTCGCAATGGCGAGCGATGAAGCTCATAGCTCGCGAGGCGAGTGTTGCTGCTCGCCGTTGCGAGCGGTGAATATCAGGCTCGGGCAGAATCATGTTCTTCTCAATTTTTCACCTAATCTCATGGTTCTATCATCCAAACAGCATCTAATTATCATCCTATGAAATAGCTAAGGTCTGTACACAAGTTTTGCATCAATCTAACAATTTTTCGTGGTTCAATCAGCAAAATCGGTCATAAACCCTAATTCTCAATTCTCTCTAAACTCAACCTAAATCATGCTAAATCCATTTTTCAGAATTATAAACTTAATAATATTGAAGGTTAGTCTCACCCTTACCTTATAACAGATGAAATTGCAGCTCTCCAGGTTTATTCTTCTTCTCTTGACTTTTCTCTTTTTTCTCCAAAACTTGAACGTACGTTGTAAAACTATTCTCTCACCCTAACTTCTCTATTTATAACACTCTTCTATTCTTCTCTCACCACTAAAATTACTCATCTCACACCACAGCCCCACTTCTTATTATTTTTATTTTATTTTCATATCTTATTTTATTTAATAATAAAATAAGTCACACCATCATTATAACTTCACAAAAATCATATACTTCTCATAAATCTTAAAAATCACATAATTCACACATAGAAATCATATAAATCACGTAAACCTCATAAATCATTTAAATCACATATAAATCATATAAATATATGCTAAAACTCATTAAAATAATTAAATAATTAAGACGGGCGTTACAATTGCCGCTCCTGGTACTCCCCGAACTCCCCAACAATCACATATGTAAAACAACTTAGAGTCCAAAATCCCCCGTGTTCGCTTGCTTATGCGAGCCAACTTGTTGGCATATACAAGGAACAATGATATGTTGTCCTCATTTGGTCAATCGTTTATCTCATTAATGTTGTAATGTTACATTACAACAGCATGCATAAACCTGATTTTAAACTAATTTTTAAAAGTCAATTTTGAAACCGGTTTAAAATGTCTCGTGTTGGTAATTTAAAATTGTTACAAAGTTTTTCTGTTGACTAAAAATAAATGTTTTTAAATGGTTAAAATAAATAAGGGAAATGTTAACGGTGTCCTGCATTGTGGTTAAGGAAGCAAATAAAATAGTTTTGCATTTGAACTTGTGTAATCAATTCCTCAAAAAAGTAAAAAATGTTGTTTCTTTACTTGAAACTACTTGTATGTAAATGAGTAAAATAATTGTTCATCTTCATCAATCTCATCTTATTCATTAATGTTTCTACGTTATTCTTCTCAAATTTTCCATTGTCAAGAAAAAGTTCTTCCCATACAATACACTTTCTTTAGTTGCTTCAACTAATCAACATCAATGACCCTTTCGGAAATTCATGTTAAAGTTCTTAGCTACAAAAAAGAAGGTATCCCTAAACATTATGTATTAGAAAGGAAATAATATGTTGGAATAATATTTACAAATAATAATATGCAAATCTTAATATAAAGTTTGAAAATAGGTTCATATTTTTTTTGACAAAGAAAATAGGTTCATATGAAACTAGAAATTATTGCCTTGAATATTTTTTTGATTTGCCTTGAAACTAGAACCTAGAGAATGGGCTCTGTTGCTCTGTTTCTATTTTCGATTGCTGCATATTTTTTTTCAAACATTAATGTATATCTTATTAGTTTAGTAAAAAAAACTTTGTTATAGCTGCTCTCTTCAGTCTTAGTCTATCTTTCCATTAGGGGTGGACATTGGGCGGCCACGGTCGGATTTCGGTTGAAAAACCCACATCCGTGATAAACTGCGGTTTAGAACATCCCCCTTCTCCGTCCGTTTACTCTCTCGGTTTGATCGGTTTCGGTTTTGTTGGTTTGTCGGATATATCGGGCGAGTTGAATCGGTTTAAACTCCAATTCACAAAACAAACAAAATTACATAAAGAATAATCCAGAAGAAGGAAATAAAAGGAAAAAAAATCAAATCAAGGGGTTGAGGGAGGATGTTGCTGCTTTGAAAGAGAAGAAACAAAGAAAAGCATGTGCAGTAAATTAGAATTCGAAATTGAGAGATAGAGAGGTTGGGTAGGAAATTGATCTGGATTGGAATGGGGGGCTGTTAGGGAAGGAGATGTACAGGGATACGAGAGAGAGAGAGAGAGAGAGAGAGAGAGAGAGAGAGAGAGAGAGAGAGAGAGAGAGAGAGAGGAGTTGGAAGAATCTAGAGAGAATTAGGGCCCGTTTGTTACGGATTAAAATAAAAGTGATTTTGACATAAAATAATTTAAAGATTAATTTTTAGAGATTATGAAAAATCAGAATCTATTTTGCGTTTGTTTACCGTAATAAAAATCATTTTTTTTTAAATAATTAGTTTGTTTGGATACAGCTATATAAAATCGTTTTTTTTTTGTTACAAAATTAGTTCAATCTTTAAATCCATATTTTCTCTCTCCTCTAAAAAAATCTATTTTTTGAGAAGCTGCTCTCAACAGCTTCTCATTTGAAGTTGTTTTTAGATTTTTTTAGATTCTGATTTTTTTTAAAATTTGTAACAAACAAATGCAATATTCTTAAAAGTGATTATTTTCTTAAAAAAAAGTGATTTTTTCCTAAAAAAAGCTATAACAAACAGGCTCTTATTTGTTTTGTTCTTTTGTTAGAAATGGATTGGGCTTGGGCTGTAAAATTAACACTGATTTATGTCTGGGTGACTGGATCGGTCGGTATAGGGTACCGCTGGACCATTAAAATAGAACCGAATCGACCCATGTTTAACCACCACAATCCGTTTTACTTGCCTGTGAGACTCGATACCCGTTTCAGCCCAACCCAAATCGGTTTGCAGTGGGGTGGATAGCCCGGTTACGGTCGGAGACGGAAATCTTGTCCACCCCTACTTTCCATAATTGATTTTCATCTAAACAAACTTGATTTACATCAAATGATTCAATTTTTGATTTAGAACAAACATGGGACAGTCAACAATCTTATTATTTCAAGAATTTCTGACAATATTAGTACACTTATTATGAGATGCCCACATTTTTAAGAAGCAGAAAACGTCATTATGGTGAAACCCCATTAATCTATACCTATATATAAAAGGACTACACTTGTGTGATATAATGTCAAAAGATATTGACCAATTCAAGTGTGGCCACGTAGCAATACAATTTTTTTAAACATAAAAATATCTGAAAAATAGAAATATAAAATAGTTGAATTGGTTTATGTGTCACAATTGAATTGGTCAATGTCACGAACATTTCCGCCTTAATGGTACACACAATAAGAATCATGTAAGTTAATATTTATTTGATTATGGTATATTCTAAAAAAAATTAAAGTCAAATACGACAAAATAAGCGTATAGTTAAGCACAATAGAAAAGCAGAAAGACAAACAAGTTAGTGTGCGTCCGGTGAAAGATAATGGTCTGAACTAGATTTGATCAGTTAGAAGCAGTCCAACAATCAATCCATTGTTGATTACAAACATAGCGATCAAGACCTTTCTCAGTGTGACGATTTCCTATTCTACATTATGCAACATAGCTTTGTTGAGAGAGTCGTAATTTTTATTTTATTTTTGAAGGAGAGAGTCATAATTTTGTCACTTTTATCCAATGTAAATGTCGACCCCATGAGTCTTCTTAATAGCACCTAAGTCCTTCATATCAAACTCTTTTTCTAGCATGATTTTTAATTCATTTGCGTCATACAAATGGTTAGCAGTAACCAACCTATCATCGAAATACAATAACATAAAAACAAAAGAGTTACCATCAAGGCCCCCAACATAAACACAAGAGTCATACTCACATATGTTGTAGCAAACCTTTTTAAAGAGTTATTGGTGTGACCATTTACTTAATCTTTTTGTGATTTTGGATTTTAAAGATTAATTGTTGATTAAATACTAACATTAAAAAATAAATATGAGTAATGTGTACGTGGGGATCTCTCTAAACACCAAAATGAATGGAGCTCATTCGTAAACGCTCTCTTAATGATATTGGGAGCTTTTTAGGTTAACAATATGAATATTATCAAAATATTGTGAAGTATGAAGTTTTCGTTGTCCTTCAATAATGACTAATCTTCGCCAGAAAATTTGTGTGACATACAAGGTAAGTTCTCACCTCCCAACCAGATTTTCTCACCTGACAACTTGTGACTCCTTGTTTATGGAACTCAAGTCTCTTTCCACTTATCCTAATCTATTGTTGGTTATACATACAGCAAATTTATTCTTCGTTTCTTCCCATTTAAAGAGATTGTAAGGTCCTATCATAGAACTGAATTGATTTTGTTGAAGAAGAAACAAAAAAATTCATGGAACTTAAATGATTTGGGTAAGAACAAACCAAAAGTCATTGTTCATATTTGTGATGAATTTATTCGTTCTTTCAAACACGGCGTTGTTAAAATAATTTGGCTCAAAATTGGTATAAGTTTGGGTATCGTGGCACGATTTTGTGCTTGTGCATCTTGGGAAGCCTCGTAAAGTATTGTGATACGAAGGAAGGGCATCGTGACACGATTTGAGGATAATGAAGCAAAGTACAGTGTATTAAGGTGAAATCGTAACACGATTTCCTCGAGCCATGTGCACTATATAAGACTTCATTCTTATTTTTTTTAGAGCTTCTAGAGAGAGAAACTTGAGAACTTTAAGGTTGACTGTCTTTGATGAGAGTTTTTTCTTGGGTTGGAAGATATTTATAAACAACTTGGGTTGTGATTATTAGAGGAAGGATAAAAAAGCTTCCTTTAATCAGTGTTTTCTCTTGGGATTCGTTGCGAGTGTGAGTGACTTGAAAAATGGGTAGTAATTAAGGTTTGTTCCTTGTTAACTTTTAAGCTAATTTCTTCTAACCTATTTGTATCATTCTCATCATAGTGGATCAAAGAGCTTCTCTCTCCCCTAGAGTAGGTTTTGGACCGAGCTGGGTAAACAATACCGGCGTGTTGTTTTCTTTCTCTTTTTTCTTACTCCCTCCGGTCACATTTATAAGCAAAAAAGCACTTTTTAGGTTCATTGAATACATAATGTATTTGGTCCAAATACATTATGTATTCAATGAACCTAAAAAGTGCTTTTTTGCTTATAAATGTGACCAGAGGGAGTATCTTTGATGTTTTGAATATGCTTGTGGTGTTGCGTTACACTTACATCTAGGTTTATTTTGTTGTTGTTGTTTAAGACTACTTTACCCATTGATTACTACTTTATTTGTTCCACACATCTAAGCATGTGTTTGGTTGTGCGGTAATCAAAATTGATTTTGATATAATTGATTATGTAGAATTTATTTTGGTTAAAATTTATTCAGATTAAAAGTAATCTATGTTTGGATACATTTATATAAAAGTGATTTTAACTATAAATTTGTGTGTGAAAATCAATTTAAAATCAGAAGCTACAAATCATAGTTTCAAGTAGAATCAATTATAAAGTCAAAATCAATTCTACTCGACGACGACCAAACATGTTAAAATCAATTCTATACCTCCAGAATCAATTATGATCCCTCTAAAAGTGGAATCAAATATACACGAAGTTTTATTGATGTGATTATTTATTCGAATTTACATGAGACATTCCACCAAAATTTCATAATTTTTAAACCTTCGTTTTATTTTTACAAGATCACATGCTTGATAACGTTATTCTAAAAAAAAACTTATTCACAATAAAAAGCCTCGTTTGAAAGTTTTTCTCGAGCTGTTAACCCAAAGTTTGACCCCTTTACTATGACAAAAGATATATGAGTCATTTGGTGCTAGCTCCAATCCACAAAGTCTCCAAACTTTAAAACATACAAAATCTCCATTGTTGGCGCTGAAATTGATTGTCTTCTTTTGATTTTTCCACTAGATTTGCAAATATCATGGAGATGTGATATAGGTTATGGACCATTAAACTGTCCTATTAGCCATGAATCCTATCCCCATTCCCATCTCTATTTTGTACATACTATAGGTACTAGACATTTAGGTCATACCCGCACAGCCTAACCACATGCTCGTTTGTTATAACAATGATATGATATGATGATAAAAAGTAAATAAAAAATAAATATGTTATCTAAGAAATTTAGATGTTCATATTCATTGAAATAAACAACATAAAAATTTGAAACTATACATATAGGAAACCGTTGAATCTTCAATCTCTTGTTCTCAAGATGAAACTTGGACTTCAGGTGCCTCTACTATGTTCTTAAACAATGGCCTTGCGAGCATGTCCAGTGGCGGAGCCAGAAATTTTAGATTGTGGGGGCAATATTCAGATACCAAAAGTTTCTGGCTCGTACATATATTATGCAATTGTCCCTAATATAATTTTTGGTTCCTACATATATTATGTAATGTCTCTATTTCCACTCATAATTAAGAATAGTGCAATTATTAGTGTACAATTAGAAAAAGTAATTAAGATTGCATTAAAAATTGAAATGATCATTTAATTTAAAACAAAATTTTATTACAAATGAATCACTCATAACACAAAAAATATATATTATGATTTTTTTTTTGGGTCAAATAGGTTGGTAATTTGAGCTCACACATTTTAAATATGAAGAAGTTGGGTGTTCGAAGTTCAAAACACGACTCC
The DNA here is from genome assembly GCF_051527215.1 of Medicago sativa. NCBI lineage: Eukaryota > Viridiplantae > Streptophyta > Magnoliopsida > Fabales > Fabaceae > Medicago > Medicago sativa. Next base: position 23,707,158 of record NC_140753.1, on the reverse strand, counting down.
TACATATATTATGCAATTTCCCTAATAATTGAGCTAAATTCACGGGACAGTATATCATGATTAATGGATCAATTTATCAATAATTGAGATATTAAATAATTTGACTAATTTTACTTTGATAATATAAGTTTTTTTTTACTAACTAATGGGGGCATGAAGTAAGCTTAACACTATTACTAGTATTAGAATTAGAATATTTGTGGAGGCACATGCCCACACAAGGGCATATGTAGCTCCGCCCCTGAGCATGTCGCATTGCCGGGAAATACGATGCCCGTCAATACAATCTTCAAAGGATTTCGCCGACGAGCTTTGTATTTTTCTAGGTGAGACAAGGAAGTTGGTTCAAGTTGCAAATTCAAGTAATTTCGTCAGCCAAGTCAGACGGGGTGTTAATTTCTCCGCTAATATATACATAATAATGTGGGTCAGATGTATGACGTGTTTGGATTGACACTAAGATTAACATAATCATTTCGATTTTGATAAAAACTACACTTTAGAGTTTCAATTAAATCACATTGTATCAAACCCACCTTAATCCAAACATACGAATACACAATGTTTATGAAATTAACCTTGCAGCATACCATAGTATTTTACTCTCTTTTTAAAATTTGAACCAATAAAAAATTAATAAAATAGAAAGAAGCTAAGCTTGATTTGGAGACACTCTATGTACAATATATATCTCATATTATTCACAATCATATTCTTTGTAGGTCCCCAAAGCTTATGTTAATTAAAGACATTAACATAGATGTAGTTTCTAATTTAAAAAATGTACTAGACATGTATCAGACATAGGACTGTAAAATTCATGCACTGTTTGGTACTTGCCTGCATCCAAAACCTCATTGCATTTGCTTTCCCTCCACCTTCCTCCAAATAGTTACCAATTTCACCAAGATATAAGATTTTTAGTTTCATAGTACTCTTTCTAGGGTATTAAAAATTAATTTAGATGTACTTTTTGGATTGAATCGTTTTGTTTTTATCATGGGGGGAAGAATGTTTAGTTCATGTCCTTCAAAGCAACAAAAGAACTAATAGTCCCCACCAATATGAGCCTTTATGTGTCCAATGTTTGGTAAGAGGTTTTAAAGAAGAAGAAAAAAGAAAAGGAGAATGTTTATAAGGTACAAAAGCCATACAAAACATGAATTTGGTACCCCACAAAGTTGCAATATGTAACATTATTTGAGATTGTATTTTATCAACTACTATAATTAAAACATGTCTAACATTAGAAAATTTTAAAACCATAACTAATTAAAATTAATGGAGGCCCTATTGATGGCCACAAAGGGTTAAGAATCTTACTAAAATATTAATTAAGTGTAGTCCCCTATATGAGTCATGTTTGAACAAAGAAATGGTCTTTTTCTTCATTTAATATTTCAGCCAAAATCAATTTAATATTTCAGCCAAAATCAACCAACACCCTCACATGGCTTACATAGACTGACATTATACATAAGAGATTTTTTTACACATGTGAATCAAAAGAAGAAAATTTTCAAATCTTGGGGCTCTCATAGTTTAGGAAAATTTCAGATTCACAAGAGTCAGTGATTTTCAGAAATATTACCTCTCTTGTCTTAACTTATAGCAAAATATTGTTCATCCCAAGATATAGACAATTTGTTGAGCAAAAAATAGAAAATTGATTATGTCATATCAAATTGTCATTATTTTATTTTGCCAATATGAGATAGGAATTGAAAGCTGACAACTTAAGGGTCCCTTCTAAAACATGACCCCATAGGCCATGGTTACACACATGTATGTTTAATTATTTAAAGTTGATTAAGCAAAGTGTTGTTTACAAAACAAGAAATTTATCTAATTTCAAATCAAAGTGAAACAAAGATAAAAACATTTTACATAATATAATTTTAGGAGTTATTTATTCCTAAGTTTGTGTTTTCATCACTAAGTGGCTCGGATCATACGAAGAAATTCTATTTTTATAAGAAAATTGTGTTTCCATAATAATATTTCGGCGTTTCAAACTATACAAATAAACTTCACCTTTAAATACATATAGAGAAATTATCGAAAAAATACTTCTTTCAGAACAAAATATAAGCAAATTATATATATAAAAACAAATGTACTTGGTTTAAATGTTTGAACAACATATATTTGATATATTTGACTATTTGGTTTGTCTTAATATTTCATTCTTAAACTATGCAAAACCATCAATTCTTTGTGGTCAAACTTCTCATGATACTTGAAGATAAACACAAAACTTTCCTCCATAAATCTATGAGGATTCTCAAAATCTATCATTAGTTTGAGTGAACTATGCATTTGCTTGTAATTAGCTCCAAACTAATTAATTAAAGATGTTAAAGTTTGCTCCCAATTGCATTTTGATAATGAGTCATGCAGCCGTCTGAAAATATTTCTTTAATATCAAAGCTAATACTATTGAGTATTGATAATTACAATATGGTTAACAATGATTTAGTCCAAACCACTTTCAAAAGTACTTAAAGTGGATAAAGCTTAAAGGGCTTAACATCCAAACAAACTTCACTAGCAATAGTTGCACACGTATTTTTTATTTTCTATACAATACAAATCACTAATCATATTGATGAATAACATTATCAATAATTTGCCATGGAATAATAGGTCACTTTAAAGCTACTTAAATTGCATTGGACATTGAAGCATTCAAAAGAAGTTGTGCAATGTGATAATGGTGCCATTTATGTCATGACACTAGTAATTCACTAATCTTTCAAAACTTGAACCAAGGAATTAAAGGTTCCTTAAAGCTGGAAGTGAAAGTTAATTAGCAAATATCCTAATCCTAATTACTAGAAGTGCCTAATTTCTTGATTTCTTTATATATTAACTTAATTTATAATGCATTTTCTAGGCAACCAAACAAACAAGACATGCAAGTTTCTGTATAGCGGATAAGATGGTGCCATGTCCTTGTCCATTGTCCACTCCAAAGATTCTTATACATTCAAACGCACGCTTTGATTAGAAAAATTATTTTATTAACAATGTTTGTATTTTATTTGATATAATTGTAGCCATCTTTGCTAAGGCGGTGTAAGGTTAACAAAGTCTAATTTACTTTGTCGTCTTTTATATAGTTCACTAATTTTGTAGTCTCACCAGTACTTTGATATCTAACAAATATACATATAATATAATGCCTTTTTTCATTATTTGTTCCCTACGGTGTGTTTGATTTGCTTGATCAATGTATAATATAGGTAGGGATTAGGGTTTGAACTTCAGACGTTTTATTTATTCATATGTAAAGTGTGTAAGCTCTAGCTAGTAAACTACTTGATAAAAAAATAAAAAATAAAAAAGATATAAGATATCATTTTACCTTATACGTCCTGCTTGGACATTTTTTTTTTTCCAAACGTATCGTGCTTGGACATATTCACCCTCTCTTTTGTAAAAGACATAAACTTCGTTATTAGAAATAATAGTTGTTACAAGTATAATAATGCTTTTCTATTTTTAAAAATAAATAAAAATAATAATAATAATAATAATAATAATAATAATAATAATAATAATAATAATAAAAGTTGTTACAACCTTTTAAAGAAAAAGTGTTACAAGGATAATAATAATAATAATAATAATAATAATAATAATAATAATAATAATAATAATAATAAAAGTTATTATAAAAAAATTGTTACAAGGATAATATTAAAATTTTAAATTAATCTACAGATAATTTTGGCAAAGCAAAAAAATTTTAAAGAGATTTTCTCCCCTCCCCTCCATAAACTCCAATTGGGGTCTATTTGGTTCAACGAAGGGGAGGGAAGGGGAGAGATTTTAATGGAGGGGAGGGAAAGGAATGAGAGATGAGGGGAAATATTTGAATTAAATATGTTTGGTTCAAAAAAGGGGAGATATTTTAATTAAAAATGTGTTTTATTCACAAGGGAAAAGGAGGAATTTTAAAATTAATTTACTATTTTACCCTTAAACTTAATTAAATATATGAAAATGCATGTTTTTACGATTTCATAGACCGACGAAAGACTAAAATATATCTAATAATAAAAGTTGTGACGTAGGATAATATAACCTAATTATAATAAAAGTTGTTACAATCCGAGAAAGAAAATGTTACAAAATAATATAACCAAATAATAATAAAAGTTGTTGCAAGATAATATAACCTAATAATAATAATAAAAGTTGTTATAAGGATAACATAACATAATAATAATAATAATAATAATAATAATAATAATAATAATAATAATAATAATAATAATAATAATAATAATAATAATAAAAGTTGTTACAAGGATAATGTTGAAATATTTTTTTTGAGGGGACAAGGATAATGTTGAAATTTTAACCTCTTCAAAAATGTTAAAATTTTAAAATAATTTAAGGATAATTTTAGAAATGCAATAAAATTTTAAAAAGATCTTCTCCACTCATCCCCTCCAAACACGCAAATAAAGCATTAGAATCTTGAGGATTAACAACAAAAAATCGGAGACGATGATAATTTTAAAGAAGAGTGATATTTGTACAATCATTTTAAAATATTTTTTTATCATATATCTCTTTTGATCCTTTAAATTTGACAAAAATATCGAGTTAGTACTTTAAGCTTTTTAAGTTTTAAATAGATCATTTAAATTGTTAATTTAATGCATATATTTGAACTTTTTTAAGTTTGTACGTTTCAAATAAAACTTAAAAAGGATAACAGTGCATTAAATTCACAACTTAAATTTCATATTTGAAACTTAAAAAACTTAAAGGATAAATCAGTATTTTTGCCAAACTTAAAGATAAAAAAGAAATATTTAACCTATTTTTTAAATAACTTTTTAAACAACATACTTACCTCTTTTCTTTTTAGACAAAAAACAATAGAAAATGAAAGGAAAAAACACAACTGCACAAGTACGAGAGAAGTTTTGTTCCAAAAGTTATCTCAAAATATCATTTTTCATTTTAGATCAATTTTAGTAGTACTTTATAATTTAGCTAGTAGCAGCATTGACCCATTTTGTCACACCTTTAAATGAATATATAAATGCAATTAAATGCAATGCTTGACCCCGACGACACCTCCGAACACATCCGTCCAATTGTCATCACACCCCCAAATCTCTCCACGTGGCACTTACACCACTTCTAGAGGCCGGTGGTGTCAAACACTGCCTGCCCAATATTAAAATCCTAATAATAACCATAAATAGACCCAATATATAAAAATGTTAATTTTCTACCAAATAAAATAAAATGTTTCTTTAGTTGTCAGTTATCACTTCTCAGCTGATAAAATATCGAAATTATAATGGTGGACTTCGTGATCGAAGTTTAGATCATGAGTCCTCCATTTTTATAAGTGAATTTCAATTGTTATTTGACATCTCTTTTATCTATAAAAAAAGATGTTTAATATGAGGTAGTGTTAGTCTTACTAAATTTAACCGATTGTGTTGAAGTGTTTACCAAATTTTAGTCAAATTATCATATCTCTTCTATGAGAATTGGAGAGTTGTAAAAATATTACGTTCAAACCTCAACTCCTGCATTTATATGTAAGTTTTTAATGACAATTGTCATTTTGTTTATCTAAAAAAAATTAAAGAATGCCGTGTGTGTGAACTTTATGGTCTTTATCACTTCGTCCAGCAAAAAAAAACTGAGTTGTGAAAAATAAATTGAATAAATAAATAAAATTTCACAATATTTTTGTCACACCCTTTCCCTATGCAATTCTTAAGCTTCATAAATTGACTTGCCAAGCACATATATAATGATATCAAGTTGTTGTGAAGACAATGTCTTATAATTATTGTTAGAGAACAAAAACAAAGACCACCTCTTTAGAACCTGATTTTACTATATTTGTGGGGTGCTAGTAGGAGCTGTATAGATAGAGACTTTTGCTTACTTCATTTCATCATACACATTCATTCATCTTCTCTTATCTCCCTCTCTCCAATTTTCATCATCTTTCTTCTCTTCTTTTCTATGGGAAATTGTCAAGCTGTTGATGCTGCAGTTCTTGTGATCCAACATCCATGTGGGAAGATAGATAGATTGTATTGGCCAGTAACTGCTAGTGAAGTTATGAAAACCAATCCTGGTCACTATGTTTCTTTGATTATGCCATTACCTCCTCAACCTCAAGAACAGAATCAAGAGCAAAAGACAGTTAGGTTTACTCGTGTTAAGTTGCTTAGGCCTAATGAAACTCTTAATCTTGGTCATGCTTATAGACTCATCACTAATCAAGGTATTTATCTTCCTTTCATAGTTCTAAATTGTAGTCTGCAAAGTAGTTCGGTCTTGTAAGAATGAGTTAGGTCAAATTTCAACGGCTTCGGTCTTGATATAAATATTTTAGAATTCTTCATTATTTGTCCACATTTTATTTTTAATATAAGGTTCACAACGTAACTGCAACCGCAATCTTAATCAAAATAACTTTGTATTGAATTTTTTTCCTTCCAGAAGTCAAACTAGTCCACCGAAATTGTGAATTGAATTTCTTTTAAGTTTAGATAGTTTTGTTGTTGCTTCATGTTGTTAATTTTTGTGTGTTATATTTGTGATTATAGAGGTTATGAAGGTATTGAAAGCAAAGAAGCATGCAAAGAGTATGAAGACAGAGGGAGATGCAGTGAAGATAGAAAAGGAAGGTTCAGGTTGTGAGACAAAGAAAGGAGAAGAATCTGACCAAGGAAAGACATATCAGGTATATCTCATATTCTAATATATCAATAGTCCTTTTCTTTCTTTCTTTTTTCAACCCTTCCATGATTAATATTATACTATGAAGTTTTTTTTTTTTTTTTTTAATCTATTAGTAGTGAATCTATTAAAGACTTTTATCTATCTACCAAATCTCACATCACATGGCACATGTTCTTTAAGTGCTGAATCTTAGTGGATTTATTTCATATTGATACCAATATGACATGCAATTTCAATTATTGTTTTCCTTGTAAAAGCATTGGCACTTGGTCATAAATTTCAAAGAACATAAAATGATCATAGCCAAATGAATTATATTCCTAAATTTTGAACAATTTTTTTAACATATAAGTACTTATTTATAAGCTATTTTCACTTAACATATAAGTACTTATTTCTAAACTATTTCTATAAAAAAAGTAATAAAGTCAAACTATTTTCACATAACTATAAGTTATAAGTTTTTTCCTGAAAAGCTTATGAAAATAAATTGAATGCGGCTTATGAGTATGTCATAAGCTGTTTTCATAAGTTCTTCCGAACCGTCTCAAAAGTGTTTACATCAATAGATAAGTTTAACCATGATGCTAAAGTGCATAATGAATTCCAGGGAAGCAGAGCAGAGAGACACAAGCAAAGGTCAGGAGGGTCCACAAATCCTGCTGCTGTACAGAGGTCAAAATCCTGGCGCCCCTCTTTACAAAGCATTTCAGAGTCACCAAAAGTGTAATCATGCAAATTTGTGATATGATGAATAGTGGTTCATAGAACATAGTTTGACTGCCTCTAAAATGTTGGATGTTCCTGTTAAATGGGAATAATGAAAATTTAACTGAGGTTTGAACCAAGGTTTCTCTTCAACAACCATGATTCAGTTGGTAAAATGTTTGTATTACACCAACAAGAAGAGAAAAGAGAAGTAATGAATGTAAAAATCTATTAGAAATGACTTTTGTTAATAGATATAGTTACAGCATTCATAATTCCATCTCTTCCGGATCATGGTTTTAAATTGCGGTTACAAACTCACAATCATAATTGTGACTCTAAAGTCTAAACATTAAAATTTTAGAGGTTTCCACGCTAGAATTAATTGCGACCGCATCAGCCCTATTTGTCCATATTCTACCGCAATATAAAGGTTTGCAGTGTAACTTCAGTTGCGAACACGTGACAATTTAGAACCATGGTTTAGATGTTACCAAATGAGCAATTCCAATTTCCAACATATAATTTGAATAGAACTTTTTTTAACAAAAAAAAAAAAACTATGAAAGTGTGAAAGGAATGACTTTAGTTATAGATGATCTGCAACTGTAATACGCGGCATATTAAATAAATTGACTATGATTCTTAACAACATCAATGACTATATTCTAACTGCAATTTAAATTTTTTGGCGAGTTTCAAAATTCTCAGTCCTTGTGGTCAACATAATTGAGCCCATAACAGTGACACAATTGTGGCCAGTATATCTTGAAAGGCTCCATCAAGAATGGCCACACCAGGACCATACTTCAATTGCCAACAATAAAGAAATACTCCCTTCAGTCTCAAATATAAAGAAAGATTCTTTTTTCGATTCATTGAATAATCGATATATTTTGTCTATAAGTTATTTAATAAATCGAATAAAAGAATCTTTGTTATATTTGTGACAAAATATATAAGTCAAAGCTGGTATACTTAAGATAGATAGATGGGAAATGTTAACTTGTGCCCTCAAGGCACAAGTTAATGATTCAAATATAGAAAACACTTATTAAAATGTGTGCATTATATTCAATATTTAACTTTTTAATCATTTAAATGCACCAAATTTTAGAGAATGTTTCTTCTTTTAAGTTTCTTAACATATGCCTAAGGGCACAAGTTAACACTACACAATTCAACTATTTGCTTCTAAGCTCAAGAATCTAACAACAGGTAACACGTCAAAACAATGTCAGCTTTGGACCAAACATGTCAGAAAAATTGAAATGCTTTTATATAGAGATTGTCTAAAAAACTGTGCTGAGTTTGCAGTAATTTGAAAGAAAATGAGTTTTCACAGGGTCAATTATTGCCTCCTGATTGGAAAGAATGTAAAAGAAGTTCACTTTACTGCACAAGGAAATGGAGTAGTACCTTATCAGTAGTATATTTACCTATAGATTAAGAAAGGTTTATTATGATTGAAGTGTAAAATACCACAAAATTTTGATAATTACTTGGTCTGATTTTCCATTAGTTAATATAAATCTATCAGATAAACAAGAGATCTTTTCATTAATCAAGTCTCTAATTTGGTTTTTTATTTTATTTTAATTAATTCATGTACAAGTAAAAAACCAGTTGATGAACAGATACCAAACTGATCAATCATAATAAATTATAAGTTGATGTTCTAACTGCAGATTCTTGACCCTCAAACCATGATTTTTAGAATATTTGGGCAGGGTCCATGAATGTATAAGTAGCAAATAAGGACCATGATGGGCCTGTTATGTCAAAAAACCAACCAGTATGCACATCCTAATATGAACCAGCATGCAAACTGAACTCTAACCAAATTCAAGGGGTCTCTCTGTATAGGGCCCCCAAATTATTCAACCTATCGGAACGTAACTTCCGATCTGTGTTTTCAAGATACCAGTGATATATGTAACACCTACACTTTAAATTGAACGTTGTATGATATCAAACGTTGTCTAACACTCACATGACACCAATACATTGGTGTTTACTCATACAATTTGAATTGAGACCTACTCGAGGCATACCAAATTGATTTCAAAGGTGAGGACGTACTTTCCACCACGTATGTAACATGGCCTCTCGCGAGTAAGACTGGAGAAATGGAACGTAGTCAATATCAGACGATCTAATGGATTTTGGATAGACTCTGATATCTCAATACATACCAGATAAACAAATGTGGCCACACAATTTATTTCACAACTTTAGTACTTCAATAATCTAAAACATCCAAAGAACTGTATATCACCACATGACTAGACCTAGACCTATATCATAGAGGCTCTACTAATTGAGACACAAAACAGACAAACCTGGTAAACCTAACTAGGATATTTTTTGCAATCATTAAGGAAATTTGGTATTAAATTGCATTCTGTGAACTAAGGGCCACAAGTCAAATTTGCAATAAATCCTTGAAAGGCAAAAGGAAGGTTCAATTATAAAATAATGGCACATGCAATTGGGACCGTATTGTGACTTATCAATAAACATTTATGATATTCTTCTTAATTATTTATGTTACTTGATTTCTTTTATGAAAAGAATGTAGGCCACAAACATTACTAAACAGAAGTTCCTTTGGTTGTAAGAATATTGGCCACAAAATTATGATATAAGTATATGAGAATGTTCTTAGTTTAATATCTGTGAATTAAATGCTTGGCTTTCAAGTTTCAACTTTATATTCACACATTGCTCATAGTATTCAACATGATTAAATTCTATCCCCCCTCCCCCCACCCACCTTATGTTGAAGATTAAGCATTTGAATTTTGTGAGTTAGATGAAGAAAAGTTGACCTTTTCTGAATAATATGTTGAAGATCACACAGAAACTTGGTCAAACCTAAAGCAAAACTCAGTAAGAGTTAGGCTTGTTTGGAGAAACAGTTTAACTAAACGCTTATAACATAACATAAGTGTTAGGTTTAAGTTATTTCAGTTGAAATGTTTTCGAAAAATCTATAAGTTGTTTTCATAACCTATCCTAAAGAAAATATTGAAATTAGCTGAAAACAACTTATGAACATGTCATAATTAGTTTTCATAAGTTCTGATATATACAATCTTGCAAGTGTTTTTTCCGATAGATAAGCTCAAATAAGTCAATTCACACGTACCATTAGTAAATTAAAGCATATTTTCTGTTTACATTGCAATCAGGAAATATCAGCAGAACTAGAAGCATATCTTTTTAAGAACAGCCCTAGTTCTAACTCTAGACAAAGTTTCCTAAGAATTGAGAATGAAAAACATGGGTGTGCCGTGTCCAATGGTTTCGTATGAATGCAAAGTGAGTGTTATGCAATTAAAGTTTATTCAATCTTTTGGACATTGAAATGAATATCACAGCTTTGGTTTATTAAAAAACAATAATCAGTACTTGATACGGTCTGACAGAAGAAATATTCTTTTATAAATCATGCTATCAAATAAATCCGACGACAACAATCACGCCTTATCTCACAAACTGCGGTCGGCAGGTAGTCAGGATCGAGTACTGGTTCGTAGGAGGATCGTACGATCCTACGTTCCACAGCACCTCAATCATACTTTGACTTTACTCAGGTTTGTTTTTGCTATGTTTTCCTCTGTTCGCTCCGTTTCTCCTATATTTCATCTGTTTTTGAAAGATCCTATGTTTCATCTGTTGTTTCTCTATTTTGTCTGTTTTTTCTCTATCAACAACCTACTGATCCTATTTATGAAACGTGTTACGACCCTTGTGTATACCTTTCTTTCACCAGCCTACCGATCCTACTTAATAACTTGAACGTGACTACATCTGCATGGATCAAACGACGTCATATTGTTCTATCATATATCATATCTATCCAATTTATTAATCTCTAGATCTTTCTTTTATAGTTTTTTAAGTCTTCCTGTGCCTCGAGCGATTTAACTGGTAACCTCCATCTGATCTCCACTCCAAAACCAAATACTCTTTAGAGTTAAGAGTAAATTACTAAAAAAACAATAACAAAGTAGATTGTATTAATAAAGATGTCAGACCAGGTTTTGATAAAAGATAATTCATTGCAGATTGCAATGTGAATACGATTGAGGTTGCATCAGCTACATTCGATCGTGATTCTCCTCAATATCAAAAACTATCACATGACTTCCACCAATTTAAAATCTTGTTGCCTAAGTGTTCATTATTATTCGTAAAACTTGGGTGTCACGTTTTCTTGGCAGTAGGCTCAACACCATGTTCCACATCATGAAGATTTGAATAATCAACTTCAAAGAGGGGAATGCAAGATCAGGAAAATTTACATTTACTGATTTACAGCATATTCATATGCTCATTCAAGTGTTTTCATAATCCCATACCTAGTGCTGCTACATCATCACATCATGCAATGTTTGTTGGTATATATATTTTGCAGTGGAATTGAAAGGGTTCATTTTAGACGAAATATTCTGCACAAGAGTGTTTCAGATAGGTGTTTTCGCGGGAGAGACTAAAGGGGAAATTGCCAAGGGTCATGGATCATTTGGTTTTGTTTTGAGTAAGATCTTGATTTTGATATCTCCCACAAAAAATTTCCACCTCTCCATAATATTTTCTTTTGAACAAACCACTATTTTGTTCCCCCCATGTCACACTGGTCTATTTTTATTTTTTTTAAGCCAGAGGAAAGTAGATTAAATAAAAGTACAAGGACCAAAAATTTACTTAAAATCACACAAATGTATAATAAATAACTCAAAAAGGGAATTACAGTCGGTGTCAAACTACACATTATGTCACATTGGTCTATCACACAACGAACACACAATTTAATCTTGTGTTAAATAATTTTTTGCTTTTTATAAAATCTCAAATTTCGGTTTTAATCATCTAAAAAATTTCAGCAAATTTTGATTCACAAATATTTTCCGTCACCATATGTTTTTACGTAAACATATGTGTATCTTACAAATTTTAAATTATTTTTTGCAATCCTGTTAAGTACATTATTGAAATCTTTCTTGCAAAAGTTTAAATTTGTTTAACAAAAGATGAATTAAATATGAATCTTTAATTTTTTAGCATTTAAAAATTCATATTTTGTTAAAAAAAATTCAAAAAATTTGTATGAGAGATCGTAAATGATACACATGAGTAAATGATACATATGACTTGACTTATAAATAGAGATCAAAATTCGTGACAGAAAACATTGAGGATTAAAACTTACTGAAATTTTTTAGAGGAACTAAAGTCAAAATTTAAAATAGTTTTTTTAAGCAAAATTTAAAATAGTTATAAGGATCAAATACTTATTTAATTATTTAACCTCCCTTTTGTCTATATCCATGTCACAATTTAGTGGTCTAGTATGTTCAAGGAAAAAAAAAAAAGGAGTGGCAAGAGATTTAAATGGAGTGAAGGAAAAAGGGAGGGGTGGGTAGCGAAACAGAGATCTGTTTGGTTTAAAAGTGGAGAGGGGTGGAAATAGATTTCAATTAAAAGTGTGTTTAGTTTAAGTGATTTTAATGGAGTGAAGGAAAAAGGGAGGGGTGGATAGTGAAATAGATATATGTTTGGTTTAAAAGAGGAGAGGAGAAGTAATAGATTTCAATTAAAAGGGTGTTTAGTTTTAGGATAATGCTTATTATCCCGATATCTAGCTTCCCGAAGAAATCCCGATGGCAATGCTATAAAAGGTGTGACCCACATCACACACCTCACCCTCCTTGTTTTCCGTGCAAAGCCCTTTTTAATTGGCTGAAATGGTTTTCGGGAGGTTCTCGGGACAAAATGAGTCGGGAAAAATAGCAATACTGTTAGTTTTAAGAGGAAATAGAGATATGTTCAATAAAAAGTGGTCTAACCTCCCTTATCTCTCATTTAGTGGATTCCATTGTGTCACATCACATTTTGACCACCCACAATATATTTTTCTCCAAAGAATGGGGGTTTGTTTCTAGCTCCTATATGTATTTTAGTTGGGTAAATAAATAAATAACAGGTTATTATGTCTTGCGAATGAATAAATCCAGCTCCTATATGTTTCAAACGTATATGGTTTTTGATGAATAACAAGGGTTATTAAAACCCCTAAAGAAATTAGCTTATGAGTTAGATTCTCAAAGCAAAGATAGCATGACTGAGTTTCGTTAAGTTCAAGTATGAAAATCATTGGCGGTTTCTTGGTTTGATTTTATAGATTCAATGTTGCTATGGGACACCTTCATGAGACATAAATTGAGTTAAAGTTTCTTCCAATTGAGAGGGTTTCCTTGGTTCTTGATTTTGATGGACTCCTTGATTTGAAATTTGGCCTTATTGTTACTCCATTTAAAAATGGGATGATCCTTCCAAGCTGGTCAAAAGTGTTAGAGAAGGGATTTCCAGCTTGATAGTTACACGTGTAATTAACTGTTGTTCGGTAGGTGTCTAAGAGCAATTGTAAAAAAAATATATATATATATATATATATATAACTCCCCGTAAAGAAACTAATATATGTGAACCAAAAAAGACTCCGTCTTTTTCCACCCTATTTGATTTCTCACGCGCTATATGCAATTGAGATTATAGAATTCGAATGACATAAACACCTCATAAAAACCTCCAAAACACGTTAAAACATTTCAGATTTTAGAATCAGAATTGGGCAGCAAGAAACTTATAGAGTGAGAAAAATAATAGTTACAAAAAATTAGCTTATGAGTTAGATTCTCAAAGGCCATATTGTATGAGAATAGAAAATTACTCTTCTCCCTTTCATAATTGCTCATTCCCACTCTGAATTTCCACAATTAACCCCAGCGGAAGTTAACTAACGCTCGATACCCAGTGTGTGTTAACTTGTGTTGGGTTCTGTTTTACATCAAAACAAGCAAGCTTCTCCGCCTTTGTGTTTCAAAAGCCAAGCAAATTGAATTTTCTCCATCCAAGTGTGAATTTGATCAAACTCAAGCAAATTAACTCCAAATTCTACTTCAATTACAAGTAAAAGTTTATGATCCTTTTGCATTGGCTTTTTTATTTTTGTTTAAATGTTAGATTTTTTGATAAAAGTTGTGAAATGTTAGGTTTGTATAGTTGATGAAATTGTTAGATTTTTTGGATGTTAATGATCAAATAAGTTAGAGATTGTAATTTAGATGTTGATTAGAGTAACTTTCCCTCCAATGTGGTAGTTTAGAGATTGAAAAGACACAAATAACTCATAATGTTTATGTTGAACTCAATGTGTTTGATAAATTGTCTCAAAGAAAGATTGATTGATTTTTCATTGTTTTCTGTTGTATAGATATGTCTGACAGACCGAATAGGCACAGACTTGGTAAGAAGACCATGACCTTCAATGCACGGGCAGAGAGGCAGGTTTCGCGCACTTTTACTAGAAGGGGGCGTGGACGTATGAGTCGCGGGGAAGGGACGTCCTTGACAGGTGTGTCCAGATAGTGGACTCTATAGTAGTATGAGGAGATCCCTCACTACCACGCTGCTTAGGAGCACTACGAGCACTCTTATTATGAAGAGCCACAACACGAGGAGGAGGGTAAGGCTAAGCCTGAGCACCGGAGGTTGCACCCGGTCGGGAGGAGTTTCCTGGGGGCCCTAGTGACTTGTCGCTTTTGCCGTCGTTCGGTACACATGTGACCTGCAGACTTTGGAGTTACTTTTTTCAACGATTTAATTGCTATATAAAATATTGTTTTTTTAACGATTCGATATCAATATAAAATAGTGTTTTTAACAATTCAATTGCTAATATTAGAATGTTTATTTTAATTATTGTTCTTTTACGATTCAATTGCTATGTTAAAATGTTTAAGTGAATTATTGTTTTTTTTTTTAACAAAAAAAAAGAATTATTGTTTTTTTTTTTACAATTCAATTGTTATGTTAAAATGTTTATTTGAATTATTGTTATTTTTACGATTCAATTTTTACGTTAAAATGTTTATTTTAATTATTGTTTTTTTATTGTATATTTTAGTTTTTTATGACATTTTGGATATTGATGTAAATTAATGACATTTACGTAATTGCGTATTTTCGATTACATTTGAATTGATTTTGGTTTTGCGTATCTTGGAATTGAATTGATTTTAGTTAGAATGGATTTTGAAAATGATTGAATGAAGGAATTGATTTTTCTATTACATGTGAATGATTGAATGAATGAAAGAATGAACGTGGTGAATGAATGTACTTGATTGAATGAAACAAAGAATGAATGTGATGTTTAGGTGCTTTAAAAACAGCAATTCTGTCAAGAATTGTTGTTCTGTTAACATACCTGAAAGCAGCGCAAGTTAATTATCGTAGGGGGGGTCAGCGTCAGTTAACTACTGTTGATACGCAGCGCAAGTTAACTCAAGTCAGGTACCGAGCGATAGTTAGCTTACATTGAAATTAATTGGAGAATTTAGAGGTGGAAATGAATAAAACAGAAAAGGAAAAGGGCAGTTTTCATGAGAATATATTTAGCCCAAACATAGGCGCAACCATATCATAGGCCCAAAAGAATAACAATATCTCCATTATTTTCTATGACATTTTCTATCGTTTCTTTGAGGTGGATATTTTTATCATCTATGTCACGTGTTAATTTTATACTATTCTCTCAAAAAAAATTGGGACTTACTTTTTCAACTATATGTGTTTCTCGTGCGTCCTATTTTTCTTTTTAAAATACCATTTATTCGGATTATATAATTCGAACTCCTGTATGTGGATTTTTGGATTGTACAATCTAAAGCCTCCCAAAACCCAGAATTAGTGTATGAATTGATAGCAAAGGTCTATGTTGACCATCATATGATCCCCGCAAAAACTGCAAAGCAATTTCAGAGATCGTATGAGTGGTCGGCAGTGACCAAGGTATCATGAACCACTCCTAACTAAAAACTAGGAAAGAAAATTTTAAAATGAACGAAAATTTTGATGCGTGCAAGGCTAGTTATAGCCATAAAACGTTCATAGATTGTAACAACATACAAAGGAAACTTTTAGAATGTCTAAACCGGCCAAAAATGCATTAAGCAAACCATAAACCGTCCAAACATTCCTTGTAATGACAAAGACCACATTTGGGATTGTTCGGATTATATATTCCAAATCTTCTGAGAAGAATTCAGTTTATATAATCTGAATCATACCCAAACTGAGTTAAAACTAGAGGTTTGCCTCAGAACATAGTAAATTTAATTTCAACAACATACATTAAAAATAACAATTACAACAACGCAATTCAACAACGAAAAACACATAATAAAACCCGACATAATAGATCACGGATCAACCAACCTCTACATCTAGTTCCTACATGAGAGTCTTAATTTTTTCGTAGGTTCTCGACAAAATCAAACTTTTTTTAATATATTTGAAAGATCTAACCAATGAAGTGTTCAACTCGATCGGTCCTTTAGTGTTATACTGATCAAATATCATGAAAATGGTACTTACATCATCGTTGTTGCTAAGCTTCACCTGGGTGAACTGGACGCTTCCCTTTGAATTGGTTAATGGACGATGATAATCAACATTGCCCATCGTCTTTGTGTCTCTAATGGTTGATTTGGTCCAACTGATCATTTAACCCGGACAATGTTACATCAATTCGTACCCTTAACATATTGGGTTTTTCTCCATTGTAGTAAAATACGGCTAATTTGGTGTTTAGATCTACCAAATACGTGTTTATGGTTTTTTATGATCTTAATTATACATATTTGGAAGTAGAGTATATAATTTGATTCTTTGGAAGATACTTAAAACAAGGAAACCATAAGGATTGTTATAAAGAACTAATGAGATTAAACTCACACATCAAAGATATGACAGTTTGAAGATCATTAGTATGTTAGACTTTGACTTTTAGATGTTTGTATATAATAGACATCCTTACTAAAAAAATGATTGTATAGTGACAAATTAGTCATTTAATACTTCAACAGCTAATTTTGTAAAGTTTATTGTCTTATATATTATTTTTTGTTGAAGTATATAACATGTAGAGACAAATTTTATGGTAGATTACCAACTAATCAAATCCTTGACATCTAAGTTCTTTGATATGATTATTGTCATTAAGGATGTATTAGATTAGTAGGAGACTCTTTTCTTTCATGTTTTATATTTTGTTTAGGTATCGATATAGACTGTGTTCTAATCTCTTTAAATAAAGTTTATGAGGTTATATTTGTTATAGTCAATTATGTATCATTCATGCAAATATTGAATTTGTAAATTTCTGTTTGATCTCACTAGAGATTTCAGTTGGAGCGGTTTGATGTGATCAAATAAAGTAATAAGGCAATTTGGATGTCTAATAGACTATTCAATAAATAATTAATTGATATAAACTCAACATGAGTTGATGTTTGGATGACCCATTTTTAAATAATGAGAACTTTAATTGATTATCAATTCTATATATAAGTTATGGTCCCCAATATACTAGACACACAACATATTGTCTCCTCTCCGCATCTGAAGAGTGTTGCCTAAGGCATAATGAGTTCATGTTGAAGAAGAACCACAAACGAACAAATGTTTGTCATTCACCTCTCTATTAATTTGAGATCATTAGTATCATCAAAAGTTCATTCAGATATTTCTAATTCTTCATACATGATTATAGTACATTCAGGTATTTCTAATTCTTCATACATGATTATAGTTCATTCCCTCGTATGGTTAATGATTATTCCGCACTAAGATATGATTATAGTTTTAATCTTTATAGAGTATATTTATTTGTATAGATGAATTATAAAATTAATTCCAACATAAAATCTTTTAAAAGAGCCTCTGGAAAAGAAAAAAAAATAAAAGAAAAGTTAAGAACCAATTAACATAAATTTTGAGTATATGATAAAGAACAAACAAATATTTTACCTATCCCTTAAAAAAAACTAATAAAGTTAGATAAGTGTAGCATACATCATTTACATACGGATCGTCATGTTATTAATCATCACATACTAGTATATTTTGTTCTAGTCACACAGTTCAGATCATTAAATTGATATGATCGAACAGTCTATATTGCTGGACAACTGATTTTTTAACAGCAAGAAATCAAATTCATTTACGTACATACCATGTTTTTCTTCCGACAAAATTTACATATATTCCATTTTTTACACACATATAGACCGTCTCTTTTCTTTACACTTTTGGGAAAGTAAACTAATGGTACCAAATAAATTCGGATGTAGATCCTTCATATTTGAAACCAACATGAGAGGCAGGGATGTTTGCGGTTTGGTTCGGTTTTGAGTATAAAAGGTCATCTTAACTGTGAGATAGAAAAGCATATGATTAGTTTGATTCCGTTGACTTTTAAAAAGTCATCTGAACTAAACCAATGCGGCTTGAATTGATTCGGTTGGTATGGTTTTTTAGAGACAATGTAATTTTTTGTTTTCAACATAAAAATCAAGTTGAAAGGTTAAAACACACCATATTTCCATCAATAATGTTTGCAACAATGTTTTATATTTCATCCAACATTACAATTTCTTCCAACAACATAGTCTAAATTAAAAATGTGGACAAAAAATATTATTATTCTATAAGAAATGTATAAGACTAATATTTTACCATTCTCTAAAACAGACTAATGTTTTTTAATTATATTTTAAAAACGCGATGCCTGTGAGAGAGATTAGGAGAGAGAATGTGCGACCAGCAGGTTACCGGCAACCATCTCGTCGTTTTCCTTCGTTGGTGGTGCATTCGAAAGGGGGGATGGGCCATATGCCGGGGAGGCAGAAACGGGGTGGGAACAAGGGGAATGGACTTGGGTGAGAAATAGAAGAAGGAAAGCATTGGGACCGGAATAGGACGGACGGAACGGACAGCGGCAGGGCAACGGACATGGAGGTTTGGATTATTCACCGGAACGTCAGGATTATTATTATGGAAGAGATTTCTATCGCAACAGGTCTGTAAGCAGGGGAAGAATGTGTGTTGGACCATCTAGGGTTAGGATTTTTCATGAAACAGACCGTGGAAGTTCACTGACCTATCGTTATGGACGTCCTTTTTTATGCTCTAGAGAAGGTGTGGCTCGGCATAGGAATGATAGGCACTCTGATACTGCTGCAGCGCAAGATAATAAGGCAGGTCATGGCAATTATCGTAATACTAGTGATGAAGTTGATCAGAGGCGCATGGTGGGGAGCAAATATTGTATCAAAACCAACGCGATTCAGGTATCAGCGGTGTTCTATATAACCAATTTTCCTCATCGTCTTCTGTTTGTCGATTTGAAGAAAGGCTTGGAGGTGTGTGGTATTCTCTCGGATGTTTATCTTTCTCGGTTTCGTAATGTGCGCGGACAAAGCTTTGGTTTTGCCAAATTCTTGAAGGTACGTGATGTAGAAAAATTGAAAAAAGCTCTCAATAATGTATTTTTTTGGGATCTTAGGTTGTTTGCGAATGTGGCTAAGTTTGATAGATTTGTTGACGTAGAAGGAGTTAATGTTGGTGGTGAGGAGCGGAATGGTGGTAAGAGGGTTGAGGGAGAAAATATTAGGGGTAATAAGGTAGGAAAAAAATCGAGGGAGTTGGAAGGGAGAGTGGATGAGAGAGGGGACAGTCGGAAGTTGGCTTTAGAAAAGGTGGAGGTGGCTGCCATTCGAAGCGAGTTGGAGAGGGAGAGGGAGAGGGTATTTACGGTGGGGGATGTGGAATGTGGTGGAACAAAGGGAGTGAAGTTTGGGAAGGAGGAAGACATTAAGATGAAGATTGTAGAGGTGAAGGAGGAGGATAGGCCGAAACCTTTTGTTGGGGAGGGAACGGAATCCGTGTGTGGTAACATTGCACCAGAAGTGATTCGAGAATATTTACCGTTCCATGATGATGTTGAATGGGCGAACAAAAGTATTTTGGCTAAAATCAAGGATGGTACGTGTATCTCTGTTATCCAACAATCTTTCTTAGATGCTGGTTTTGCGGATTTTAAGTTAATATCTTTGAGCGGGGATAATGTTTTGCTCCACCCGTGTGTGGAAGGAGATTCCATGGAACTATTTAATTCGGTGGCGGATTTTATTGGTAATTTTCTTTGTAACTTTCGACCTTGGACAAAGGATGCTAGTGTACCTTATGAGAGGGGTGCCTGGGTCAAGTGTTATGGAGTTCCTCTACATTCTTGGAATGATATATTTTTCTTAGAATTGGCCTCAACTCGAGGTAGGTTACTAAAAATAGATGATGTTACTGTGAATAAAGAAAAAATGGATTTTGCTCGCTTCTTGATTGCTACATCCGAATTGAAAGAATTAAATTATGTTGTTCATTTTATGATTGATGGGAGGGTGTACCCTATTCGTTTTATTGAAGATTTGGAGTTTGGTTTTGCTGACGATGCATGTTTAGCGGAATATGAAGATGATAATAAATCAAATTGTTCAGCTCCGGTTGGTATGCAAGAAGATGAACCTTTGGTTGATGCTATTGTTCAACAAATGCAAGAGGATTGGGTTAATCATTCTATTGCGGTTAAGGAGGTGGATGAAGTCGACATCACTAAGCCTTTTCAAGGAAAGGTGGAGCATCTTGAGGTTAAGGAAAATTCGGGTTCTTCGACAGCCAAATCTATGGCCGAGAATAAAATAGTGATGGGAGAGGACGGGATGAGCAAAGTGACCAAGAAAAATCCCACAACTAAATGGTTTAAGGTGGTTCCATCGTTGGTTGGCTTGAAAAAAATTGCAAGGTTATCTGAAGCTGACAGGATAGCTTTGATTTGGTCTCTGAAAAGATCCAAAATTGTTAAAAAGAAATCAGCGAAGGGTAAGAACTCTAAAACTTCTTCCAACACTTCTTCTTGCAAGAAAAATGGGGTATCTTTGTCAGCAGGTTCGGGTCCTTCAGTAAATTCTAAAGATTGGGAGAATTGGAATATCCTTCATGGGAATGATAAGGCAGTGGATGAAGATGTTTTAGATGTGGGTGAGACTATTGGTGTTCATTGTAGTAATAGTTTTCAGGTTCTTTCTAGAGGGCCAGCAGGTGGTGGGGAGGTGAGGGAGAAGGGGGTGAGGAAGGTGAGGGTGGTTTAGGGTGTGTGGGAGCCGTGTGGAGGGGTGTGGGGAATGGGTGGTAGAAATGGAGATTTTATCTATTAATATTAGAGGGTTAGGGGCAGCAGAGAAGAGGAGGGATATTCGGAAATTGATGTCAGATAGAAGTCGTCGGTGTTGTGTATTCAAGAATCTAAGCTGGAGGTGGAAGATGAGTTCTTGTGTCGCTTTTTGTGGGGGTCTGATCCGATGGCTTTTTCTTTTAAATCTTCAGTTGGTGCGTCTGGTGGTATTATTACTATGTGGGATCCCAGTGTGTTAGATGTCTGGTTGTCAGTGAATATTGCAAATTGTTTGATTGTTAAAGGGAAGTTCATAAAAAATAATGAAGTGTTTTGTTTGGCAAATATTTATGCGCCTTGTGATAGTCGGGGGCGCCAAGATTTGTGGGACGCGATGTCTAACCTGTTTCAGTTACATGGTGAAGCTGCTTGGTGTGTTCTTGGTGACTTTAATGCCATTCGGTCTAGTGAAGAAAGAAGAGGTCGAGAAGAAAATTCCTTTTATGTTGACTATGCTCCTTTTAATCAGTTCATTGATGGTAACTTTCTCATTGATTTACCTTTGTGTGGTCGCAATTTTACCTGGTATCGGGGAGATGGTGTATCCATGAGCCGTCTAGATCGTTTCTTATTATCAGAATCTTGGGTGACTCTGTTTCCTAATTGTATCCAAGTGGCTCTTCCTAGAAGTTTGTCAGATCATTGTCCTCTTCTTTTAACTATTGATGAGGAAAATTGGGGGCCTAAACCTTTTAGGATGCTAAAGTGTTGGGCGGATATTCTAGGCTATGGGGATTTTGTTAAAGAGAAATGGCAGTCCATTCAGGTGCAAGGTTGGAGCGGTTTTATTCTGAAAGAAAAACTTAAAAAATTAAAAGAAAGCTTACGGAGTTGGCACTTGAATCATACTCTTAACATTGATAGTAAAATTCATGGTGCTAAGGAGCGCTTGGCTGTTTTGGATGCTCTTGGGGAGATCAATTCATTGGGTGATCCGGAAGTAGAAGAGCTTCATAGGCTCTCGGCTGATATTATGGCATTATCGAAAGTTCAAACTAGTATGCAGTGGCAGAAGTCAAGAGTTAACTGGTTGAAGGAAGGTGACGCGAATTCTAAATTTTTTCATGGCCTTATGTCTTCCAGAAAGAGGTCAAATGCTATTATTTCTTTGCTGGTTGATGGAGTTAATATTGAAGGTGTGGAACCTGTGCGTCAAACGGTATTCCAACATTTTGCTAATCACTTTAAGAGGAACTTGCAGGCGAGGCCAGACATAGGTGGTTTGGTGTTCCAATCTCTGTCAGCAACGGATGGGGCTGATCTCATTAAACCCTTTCTGATGGAGGAAATTAAAGCAGCTGTGTGGGATTGTGATAGCTTTAAGTGCCCCGGCCCAGATGGTATTAATTTGGGATTCTTCAAAGAGTTTTGGGAAGTTTTGAAGGTTGACTTGCTGAATTTTTTTGCGGAATTCTATCATAATGGTAAGCTTACTAAAGGCCTTAACTCCACTTTTATAGCTTTGATTCCTAAGGTTGAAAATCCTCAACGGGTGGCTGATTTTCGTCCGATATCTTTGGTTAGTAGTGTTTATAAAATTCTCTCCAAAGTGTTGGCCAATCGTTTGCGAATGGTGGTGGGAAATGTTGTGTCTGCTTCTCAGTCTGCTTTTATCAAGGGAAGACAAATTCTGGATGGGATTTTGATAGCAAATGAACTAGTTGATGACGCGAAATGTAAAAAAAGATTTACTTCTGTTTAAGGTGGATTTTGAGAAAGCATATGACTCAGTTGATTGGGGTTACCTAGAGGAGGTTATGGTTAAAATGAATTTTCCACGTTTGTGGCGTTCTTGGATAATGGAATGTGTTACAACGGCAACGGCATCAGTGCTAGTTAATGGATGTCCGACTGATGAGTTTAAGTTTGAGAGAGGTCTCCGTCAAGGGGATCCTCTTTCCCCGTTCTTGTTTCTGTTAGCTACGGAAGGTCTTAATGTGATGATGTCCGCGGTGATCACAACTGGTTTGTTTACGCCTTATAGTGTTGGGGCGCAGGAGCCTGTGTTGGTGTCCCACCTTCAGCTTGCAGATGACACTTTACTAATTGGTGTCAAATCGTGGGCTAATGTTCGTGCCATGAAGGCAGTCCTTTTGTTATTCGAAGCTGTCTCAGGGTTGAAAGTTAATTACCACAAAAGTATGTTATTTGGTGTGCATGTTAATGATTCTTGGTTACATGAGGCGGCTGTGGTAATGCACTGTAAACATGGTCGGATCCCTTTTCTCTATTTAGGGCTGCCCATTGGTGGAGACCCTCAGAAGATTCATTTTTGGTATCCGTTGGTTGATAGGATACGTAGGCGGTTATCAGGGTGGAAGTGCAAAATTTTATCTTTGGGTGGTCGGTTGGTTTTGCTAAAGTCCGTTCTGTCGTCCATTCCGGTTTATTTCCTTTCTTTCTTCAAAGCTCCCTCAGGTATTATTTCTACTCTTGATTCTATTTTTATTAATTTTTTTTGGGGTGGTGGTGAGGATTTTAGGAAACTTTCTTGGATTAAATGGGACATTATTTGCTTGAAAAAGGAGAATGGAGGTTTGGGGGTGAGAAGGATGCGGGAGTTTAATATCTGTTTATTGGAGAAATGGGTGTGGAGGATTTTGGAGGAGAGGGGGAGTTTGTGGAATGTGGTGTTGCGAGCGAAGTACGGGGAGGCTGGAGGGAGGGTACGGTTTAGTGAGGATGTCGGGTCGATTTGGTGGCATCACTTAAACCAAATTCGATCGTATGGGGGTGTCGGATGGTAGGTGGTTGGTTGATAACAATGTTAGGAAGGTAGGTGATGGGTGTACCACCATGTTTTGGGAGGATTTGTGGCTGCTTGATGTACCGTTAGCGGTGTCTTTTTCTACACTTTTTGATTTGTTGGAAACTAAAGAGGCCACGGTGCGGGAGATGTTTTTGTTAGGGTGGGGGACGGATGGGGGAGCGTGGAGGTGGAGGTTATTTGCGTGGGAGGAGGGGTTGGTGGGGGAGTGTGTGGAGAGGTTGGCTAATGTTGTTTTGCAGGTAGACATGTCTGACAGGTGGGTGTGGAGACTTCACTCAACCCAAAGCTATACGGTGCATTCAGCTTACTCTTATTTAACAACTATGGACATCAAAATCACTGAAGATTTTAATCAATTTTTATGGCTTAAGGCGGTTCCGTTAAAGGTTAACATTTTTGTTTGGCGTCTTTTTCTGAATAGACTTGCTACAAAGGACAACTTGCGCAAAAGGAATGTCCTTGAGGCTAACAATGTATCTTGTGCGGCCTTGTGTGGTAAGGAGGAGGAAAGGGACCATTTGTTTTTTAATTGTGATCATTACGGTCGGTTATGGCTCTTGATATCACATTGGCTAGGTATTGTTACAGTTTTGCATGGTAATATAAAGAATCATGCTAATCAGTTTTGTGCTCTCGGTGGATTCTCAAAGAATTCTAAGACAGCTTTTACTATTATTTGGATTTCGGTCTTATATGTTATATGGAAAGATCGCAACAAGAGGATTTTCCAAAATCAATTTGATCATCTTGATGCTCTTATTGAAAGGGTTAAACTTCAAACGTATTGGTGGTTGAAAGCAAATTTCATCAGGTTCACTTTTGACTATCCCTTTTGGAGACAAAACCCTTTATGTTGTTTACAGACTGTCATGTAATGTCTGTTTTTGCTTTCTGTTGTTTACAGACTGTCGTGTAATGTCTGTTTTTTGTTTTATGGCTGCTTTTAGCCATTATGTTTTGTAATTAACATTTTTTAGCTCCCTTCGGCACACCTTGTGCTTGAGGGACTGATTGTTTCTTTAATATATTTCGCTTAGTTTCTTCAAAAAAAATATTTTACCATTCTCTAAAAATTTAATTGAAATAAAAAAAAAAGCAAAGAAGAAACTTAACTAATAGAAAAAATATGTCATTTTGTAAAAGTTTTCATTGAGTTTTTATGATATATTGGTCTTAGTGACATATGTTTAATTAGTGTTTTTACTATGTTGCAATCTGGTTTGGTTCGGTTGGTAAAAAAACCGCAAAACGAACCAAACCATACGGTTGAGTAAAATAAATTATCGGTTGGATTAATTCAATTTATGATTTTTCTATTGAATTGATTCGGTTTTGAACATCACTAATGATAGGGTTATGTCCCTAATCTTACTATAATACTCATTGAATTTTACATTTTAAGAAAATATAAGTGGAATCTCATATGATGATCCAAATTAGTTGGATTAAAAAAGGAGAATGTAAAGGGTGATGAACCACATCTACCTTCACATTCACTAAATATAATCCTTCTATGCATTTTCGTTGTACTTTTCCACATCTACTTTCTTTCCTTCATAATTGACAACAATATATAAAGAGAATATATATTTTTGAATTGATTATTTTTCTTCTATATTTCTCTTTTATTTAAACTATATTATAATTTTTTTTAGGATATTAATTAAATTTTCAATTAAAAAATTAGTCAAATCTCAATAAAATAAGAAAAATCTTCAACAATAGGAAAAATGATCCACAACGATAAAAAAAGATATTAGAAACCAAGAAAAAAAAACTATATTTTAACCTTATATAAATAAATTGTGTTTTTCAGTCAAAAAAATAAACAAAAAAAGTGTATTTTGGTGTAATGTTTCTTTCAATTTTAGCGTTCATTTAATTATTTATTTTTATCATTTTATTGTTTTTTGTCAATAAAAGTGGAACGATGAGCCATTTATAATAATAACTATTTTGAGTAAAATATGACTATTTTTTCTTGTGTTTTCATTGCCCTATACTATACTTGCAAGACCCCCCGCTAAGGATTTACCACTTTTCTTTTTACCCTAAAAAAATATTATTGTCACTATTAATTAAGCCCCACACCAAACTTAGTTGTCGTATTTTGTCATTGCCAAGAAACCTAACCCTTCCATTTATTTCATTCACGCACATGAACTTATAGAAAAGTTTATGCACATGAGCTTATAACAAAGTTTTGTATACCTTTTTTTATTGTCTAGGACAAGAAAGGAAAGTTTTCCATGTATGATAATGATATATATATAGCAATAGCATATAAATAAAATAACTAATTGAGTAATCGATTCGATGTGGAAGAGGTAGAAGTGTCGTGGGCGTGATGCCATATAAATATAAGATTTAACTTATATACATTATCAATGTATATATTTTTTACATGTTAAATAATTATAATCATCATTGAAAATATTTGACTTTAATTCTAATGCTTATGTAGTTATACATATACTAAGTTGTGATTTATCCATATTGTAAACCTACGTACAATATTAATATATAAAATTAAACTTTAACATATGATAGTTTTTTTTTTTATGAATTACTAACATATAGTAGATTGTTTCCTTCAAAAAAAAACATATAGTAGATTGTTTGTATAAATACTTAAAAACACTTAGATGAGATGACAAAGGTATGTTTTAGGTTAACTAAAATCATGGATTTAAATATAGCTTTAGGTATGCAACAATGTTAAAACTTATTGAAAGAGTTGTGCAGTTGCGCGGAGAAGATACCGATTTACATAAAACGATTCTTTGTATAAAAAAAACATACAATAGGTTGTAGTTCTCTAGCTAGAGTATTGATGATGAAGAAGACTCTTTTGTTTCCACTCAATGTGTCACTATGGAGATATCTATCACAATTCACAGAGCATATCAATAAACTGAATAAAGAGTGCCACGACACCCACGCTTCGACGCTCCCCCTCGAAACTTGCTACTAGGCACATTCCATCACTTCTCTTTCTCCATCCTTTTAATAGCATCCAAAGAGAGGAAAATGCAAGTACACGACAAAATGCCCACGTTTTCAACTAGAAAGGAAAAACAAGTATGGGAAAGTGAGAAACCCTTTGAAGCTTTAAATTTTCAGCTTACATTGAGCTACTTTATCTAGGGGTTACATAATCAAAATTTTACATCCTCTTATATTGAAATTAAAAGTAACATATGTACGGTTAACAATTTTAGGGGATATCTAATCAAAATTTTACATCCACTGTATTAAAGGCTAAAGTGCAACTTTGGTCCCTTATCTTTCAAAAAGTTGCGATTGTGGTCCTTAACTTTGAAAACTACAATTTTGATCCCTTAACTTTGAAAACTGCTGAGAAGGCGACACGTGTCCAAAAAAAGGGGCCATTTTGAAAAGATAAGGGGTCATAATCGCAACATTTTAAAAGATAAGGGGTCAAAAGACATATTTCCCTTATGTTAGGGGGTTAAAAGAGCATATTTCCCTAAACATGGGGGGCCAAAATTGTAGTTTTCAAAGTTAGGGGGCCAAAATCGCAACTTTTTGAAAGATAGGGGGCCAAAGTTGCACTTTAGCCTATATTAAAATTACAAGTGAGATATGAACGGCTAACAATTTCAGAAGTGCACTAATTGCAAGCAATTAAAACGATAAGAATGTTGCGGATCGATCTCATCTAGGCATGGTAATGAGGCAGGTGGGTCTTTACCTTTTTTGTTTTCATCTCCGATTCTCATATACTTATTTATTACCCTACTCATATCTAACGGATTCGGGTATCCCTGCCGCATTCCCGTCCCAGAGTGAATAGATTTTTTAATAAAAGAAAAAAGTTTTTTCAACCTCAAAAGCAATATAATTGTAATGCGTTATCCAATAGTATGCTCACTTTAATATTTCATTGACCAAATAATTTGATTGCTTCTTTAAACAATTGAATCTTAAGGGAAATGTTAACGAGTGCCCTCGGGGCACTCTTTAAGACCTTTAAAAGGTAACTTTTTTTGAAAATTAATGTAATCAATGCATTGGAAATTGAAATTTTGACTTTTTTGGTGGAATAATTTCTTCTTTTGAAATGCTTAAAGAGCACCCGAATCTTAATTTCATATTTTCCCGGTTGAACTTAAATTCCTTATATTTTTTCCACTATCTTGGATATAAAAGTTGTTAAGTCTCTTAAACAACTTTGGGAGATAAAAACAGGGTTAATAATGTACTTAAAAAGGTTAATATTGCAATTTTATAATTTGTTTAACCAATTGCATCTAAATTGCCTATTTTCTTGATTGAACTTAATTTCTCTTTTTGGACCAAAAGCAGGGTTAATGTTGTTCCTGGTGAGGCAAAAACATACTTAAATGTTGATAACCCAAGTACACTAGGTGGAAATATTAATAGTCCTAATGATATTCAAGCTCTATCTTAATACCATTAATTCTTCATGATTGTCGAGCCATGATTTAAATCTCAAGATTGGTGTTCCAATAATATTGTTGAGAAATGTTGATCAACCATCATGAGTATGCAATGGTAAACGCCTTAAAAATACCCAAATTGATAATTACGTTTTTGGGGAAAATGTCATATAATGAAGCAGTATTAGACAAAGATTATATCCCAGGTTGTCTTTTACTCCATCTGATCCCAAAATTCCTTTCACATTTCAACGTAAACAATTTTCCATTGTTGTCTCATTTGCAAAGACTATCGATACGAGGAGTCTCTTCAAAATGTTGATAATTGTTTACAACTTTATAATGCATGAATTTGTATGTTGTTCTTTTTAGGGCCAATTACATTAGTCGCTGTATTTTTTTTATCTGTATTTTTTTATCTGTTATATTGTAATGGAGTGAACAAGAGATATTAAATCATTTTTATCATCAATTTATCTGATGTGATGATAAGAAGTCTGAATTATTTCGAAGTTTTTTATTATTTATAGTTTGGAAACATCAACTCATGTTCAATGACAACTATTATATCATGCTCGGTTATCAGATTTATTAGTCAATGATATAGTTAACTTCCTTTGCATCGCACGGGTCCAAGTACTAGTTTGTTATTAAACACTTTATTGGTACACTCCGCTCTTACCAAATTTCTAGTGTGTTCGATCTTAATCTCTTAGCAAATGAACATTTAATTCTTAAGATAGCCCCTAACTTCGAGAATGGATTCTCTCAAGTAGAATTTTCTCCTTTTTTCTCAATTGTTACATCTACACCATTAAACATGAGAGAAAAAAATGATATAATATTATAAAGAGAAAAGGAAATTGAATGTGTGGTTAAGATTTTACAATTGAGAAAAATAGAGAAAATTCCTCTTGAGAGAATCCATCCCCCTCTAACTTCTTAACAAATTTAAAATTAAGAATAAGCATAAATTTATAGGAAATTATATTGGTTTCATGCTTCTACATTTAATCTGAGTCATTTACAAGCTCTACAACTTTTGACTTTAATCTTAGTCATTCACAATCTCTAAAACTTTTGACTTTCTTCACTTTTGACTCTAAAAGAATTTAATCTTAGTCATTCACAATCTCTAAAACTTTTGACTTTCTTCACTTTTAACTCTAAAAATTATCTACAATGATTTAAATTAAATTAAAAACTACTTAAAACTAACTCTAAAACAATGACTATTAAGAATTTATCATGTACTAATAAGTCTTAGATCTAGATACACTCCTTATCCCCTATTTTCATTAATTTTTTATTTTAGTTTTTCAATTTTCAAATCTAAAAATATGGGTTCGTTTATTATAGCTTTTTTTAAAATATATTTTTTTAAAGATTTTTTGTTATAATTTTTTTAACAATTTTTTTTTTAAGGAAAGCTTCAAATGAAAAATTCGTTTGACTAGCTTCTCTTAAAATGTCGTTCTAAGTATTTCATCATTTTGTTATAATTTTTTCAGATACTAAAATTTTGAAAAAAATCTCTAAAAAAAAAAAAATCTATTTCAAATAGTTGTTCATAAAAATCATTTTTGAAAGATGTCATTTTGAAAGAATATGTGATTTTTACTATGTAAAATCTCGAACAATGAATATTTAAGTTAGTGAATGTCAAAATCTCTTTTTTAACTTATACCAAATAATTTTGAAATAATTTCTACCATTTTTGAGTAAATTTCCAAAAAATCCATTTTTAAAAATACAAAGAAGAATCTAATTTTTTTAAATCTATAACAAAGAGGCCTATAATGTTTCATTTTTTAAAATTTCAGAAATTTTTCGCATCATGAAATTCGAGCCAACGGCGAAGCTAGCAGAAATATTATGCGGGGGCCAAATTTAAAGAAAAATGAAATATTTTTAAAAACAACATATTAAATTTAAAGATAAAATATAATTGTAGTTCAATAAATTATAACTTTTTAGGTTTAGTCACTACAAAAAAAAAATCAATTTTTCTCTCAAATTTTTACCCAAAAGAAGAAGAATAATGTTTTTAGTCATGCATTTAATCTCGATAACAACAAATTAAAGACTAAAATTAAACAAAATCTTAGGAGCTTAACTTAAATATCGTGAGTGTTATAGTGACTAAAATCAAATTTAATCACAAACTTTTTTTTTTGAATAATAATTTAATCACAAACTTAAATAATATGTTAAAAAAATCACAATATTTTTAATTACAACAACAAAGAAAATAAAAATCGACAATAGCTATTTAGAAAAGTTGGACACAAAGCAATTCAAAATGTCAATTTTATTAATAAGTAATTGTTTATGACTATTTTTGACAATTTTTATTCTTAAAAAAGTTTTCTCTATATTTGTTGTTGAGACCAAAATGTCAAATTAATACAAATAAATCTATCAATCATGTAGTAATTTTTTTATTTTCTTATTTATGCTAATTTAACCAAATAAATTTATTTGGGATAGCTAAATATTTTTTATTTGAGATAGCTAAATATAAAAACATACCAACTCATTCAAGAAATTTTTTTTTTTGGGTAGCCTTGGCTACCACATGGTCTTGAAGGGCTACGCCCCTGATTCGAGCCTTATTTTTTCATATGTGACAACTTGAATAATAAGCTAGTAAATTACTAAGTGACGTGACAATACATATTTTTTTTTAGAAATATTAGTTTTTAGGGTTTTACATTTTATGTGTAACACCCAATTATCCGTATATGTATTTTTAAGACCCACACGTAGTATTGTAGGCTCTAAGTTTAAAGAGTTACTCTGGAGATTCTTAAGGTCACTTGTTTGTACTTGTGTGTTAGATGTCTTCTTAATCAATGTAAAAATTTCATTTTCCTTCTCGTCTGCGTGAGTAATAGTGGAAAATCGTATGATATTTTTGGCTATGTTTTTAGTTATTTCCTTTATATTTAAGTGCAAATAAGATTTAGTCCTTATTTAATCTCCTAAACTATATCTTAGTCTCTAAACTAGTCTTTAAACTATAACTATAATGTTCTCTCTGATTTAGCATAATTACTATAATGTTCTCTCTGATTTAGCATAATTATTTGAAAGTGTCTAAACTATAACGTTCTCTCTGATTTAACTCCTAAACTATATAAATATAATAATTAGTCCTTAGAAATTTATAAAATTCGTTAATATAGCCCATACTCCTAAGATGTTTTTTTTTTTTTTTTTGAAGAAGTTATAGCCCACCAAAATTGACACCGGAGAGAATCAAACCTGAGACCTTGCGGAGGAGCACACTCCCAAGACCCAGACCAATACCACCGGGCCAACCCAAGTGGGTTTACTACTAAGATGTTATACACTATGAGTAGATAAATGTATAAGTTTTTTTTTTTTTTTGAAAGATAAATGTATAAGTTTGAAACCAAATCAAACCCAACATATATAGCGATCTAGATCCAAATTACATGTGATATATCATTGCTAATTATGAGTGTACTATAATTTGATTAGCCATAATGAAAATGGATCATATGGTTGAGAATTGTGAGCACGACATTAATAATTATTTTGAAGAGACATGCATAATATACATACAAAGGGTCATTTTACATGTTTACGTATAAATTTCAGTTCTGTCGCCATCATTTTCGTTGTCTGCAATATTTCAATGACTTTTCTTTTTGTTACTTTTATTTTATTATCTGTCTTTTATTCTTTTTCAATAAATCTTCTGCGCAATGGGGACAATGAATGCCTCAAGGACTTATACTTAGTGCTATGTCTTGTATTCAGCATCAAAATCTAAAAAACCATGTCTGAGAAACTCAGAATCATTCTTGCTTTTGAAAACCTTTTATCCCTCAAGACCTTTTTGTGGATACCCCACGAGCATATAGTTAATTTTACAACCAAATAAAGTCTCATTTTTCAATAGCTATGGCCACCAAAAGTATAAAATTCGTTAGCAAAAAGATAGTTTGATTCTATATAAAAAAGCCCTACCATTTATATTGAGAGGGGAAAAAAAGAATTTTTGGCTTTAGGGTTTTATACTTTGGATTCCTTATACCTCTTACTTTAAAGGTTATTTTGTTTACATGTAAAGGAGATAAGTGGGGAAGGTTATTTCTTTATTGTGACAAAGTTCCCTTAATAACATTTAAGACAAAAAAAAGAAGGCATGTGTAAATGGTCCCCTAGCATGAGTGCACATGTCAATATGTCATCCTCCCATCTCATCTATATAGATCTATGTATAAAATATATGTTAATGTTAATGTTAATTAGTAATTTTTTTTGTCTTAGATGAAGTGGTAATCCACTGAAATTAAACTCACACACAACTGTGAGGTTTCCGATTCGAACCCTGACCACGACGTTCGGCCTTGTAATTTCGGCATTTACCAATTGAGCTGAGACTTCTAAACTAATTAATAATTTAACTGCTTGGTTTAGTGATAATAATTAATAAGCACTTCTTGCTTATTTCTTTCCATACATGCCATAATGATAAGTAAATTATAAGCTATAGAAAGTCATCATGATCGATAACCCAAACTCCCATAAATATATATGTTATCATTGGGTTCTCATGATGGAGAATATTGGTGGAAATCTATCAAATACATTATACATGCCAAAATCCAAAGTTCTCATTTGGTAACTTTTTGTATCCAATTAGATGGCTTCCCTAACTTCGGATATGACAGCCACTCTCCTTCTCAGAATATGTCCCATTACCCATTATTCATGTCGTTCATTTATACATCCTCATCATGTATACATGAATTAAGAGGTGTTTGAGTATATAACTTAATCGGTCTCGTTAAAAAGTGTCCTATGTGTATTTGTTAAGGACTCAACAATTAAAATAATTGATAACTTTTATGTAGAAAAAAGTTTTTATTTTTATTTTTATGTTTTAATGTGTTAAATACAGAAATTTAAAGATAATTTTTTTTAGTTTAAATGTCTTCTCAAACACTCTAAAGACACTTATTAGCATTTTCCTAACTTAATCGATTCTTTATGATAAGAGTTTCACATAAACCACGTTGAATAGATAAAAATGTTCTATGTGGTATTTTAGTTAATAAAACTTTTCCATTTAACGAATTTCGTTTCTAGATTTGGTTCTCTTTATGAGCCAATGAGTTCAAACAGTTTATCTAATCCACGCTTATAAAGTAAGAGACTAATGTAAAATGTTTTATAATTAAAGTGAGGTTATGGTAATAAACTTCTACATCAACTAGGAGTAATATAATTCAAATGATCATGAAATGGGAAATTCCTCATCACGATTTGAGATGTACAAGCTGAGTAAGATAGCTACACACACAATAACCATACATATAGAAAATTTAAAATCAGTAAGGCATTAAAAAGTCAAAATTCTAATCCTAACAACCAAACAGATTTCTTCAAACAAATGGCCAACGGTCGATAATAATTTAAGATCATCAGCATTTAATTTCATCCAACTACGAAAGAATATATTTGCAAGTGTTTGAACAAATCAACTATTGGTGGTCTCTGATATGACCAATCTAACTATGTTGACAGTCATTTATGAAGTTGAGAGGATGTTCAAAATTTTGTTTTTAAAGGACTCATAAAAAAAATATGTCGAAAATAACTTATGAGCACACTAATTATCAATGACTCCACAAAATGATAAATAAATTAAGGATCAATATTTTGTTCGTGAGACCTAACTTATTTATCAATGTTGATATTGTTAGGTTGAACACGTTCACCCAATTTCGAATTCGAAATCTCATTATTTTGTATCGCCGTGCCACACACCCCAGAAATTTGATTCTTAATTTAGAATACGTACCAAAATTGGATTCTCAAATTATATTACAATTTAATTATTATGCAGCGTGAGTGTAGTAGTAGTTAAACTCTTTTTCATCTATGTTTTAAGAAGCTAAACTAACCCACCTAATCATAGGGAATCAAACCTGAGATCTTGAGGAGGAGAGCACACTCTCAAGTCCCAAGAACTCTTTTTTTATCTTGTTATCTCATTATTTATTTTTGTTTTTTTTTTTTATCTTGATCTCTCATATGTTTCAAATTCCACCTTTTTTAAAATAAAATGAAAAACTGGATTTGACCAACAACAAGAAAACTGTCATTTTTTGTATTAAGAATTGTTCTCTTTTTTATTAAGGGTCAAGATCTTATTCCCCTCTCATGTGATTGGAGGGGATCAACATCAATGGAACCCCTTACAATTGCCATAAAGATTCCTTGTGTGTGGAGCATATATATTATGAGTAAATAAAAGTATTTATTTAATCACATACAATTAAATTAAACTAAATAGTTCAAATAAAAGCTTTAAATATATTTTTTTTTTTTGAGAACAAAAGCTTTAAATATATTGTTTACCTAATATTTTTAAATCTTGCGTGATCTTTCGAAAGGAAGAAAATTTCGAAAGGATTAAAAGAAGTGTCAATTTTAATCTAAATAGTAATTTACTAACACGCTTAGCTTTTGTCGAAGTTAATTATGATTACATAATGTATTCTTCCTCCAGTCACTATTATAAGCAAATTTTGACTTTTTAGGTTCATTCAATAAATGATGTATGTGGTCTATAGTAGACCACATACATCATTTATTGAATGAATCTAAAAAGTAGAAATTTGTTTATAATAGTGACAGGAGGGAGTAAGTGTGTGTACAATCAAGATTAAGACAATAACTAAATCAATACACGTGCATTACTTTTGATGGAAAGAGTTAAGAAAATGGGCCAGCCTTGTCTATGCTAATCAAAGTTTTAATGGCAATATTCTCTTTCTATCCCACGGTTTGTCTTAATCATCTGTCTCATTAATCCTGCAATTACAAATCAAACTTTTGATTACAATCCAAAAACTTTGTCCCACATGGACCTTGAAGAGGAGCCTCTCTAGAGGAGCAAAGTCTTCTATGAATTATCATTCACCATACAGCTAATAATAAGTTCCATGGCTAATTTTGTTAACTTAGCACTTAATTAATGTATACTAATATTTTCATGGCTCCCACCAATTTGACCTATTGCAATATTGCATTAACTGATTTAACAGGCTGCTTTGCCTTTAATTAATAATAAAAATTGACACGTCTTAAATAATTGACAAGTGGAATATATAGGACAATTGATAAGAGGCGGATCCACATATTAGAGCTAGGAACTATCCTTAAAGGCATTCATAAAGCAGAAATAGTATAGTATGTACTACGTATGGGAAGACAAAGATGCCTCTTCAATACGAGGATGATCCAAATATGTTGTATTAAAAAGTTTGAAATCCTATTTGCACCATATAAGGCAAGATAATAATTCATAAAGTAAGGAAATTTCCTTGTGTGTACGAAAAATCAATATAAGGTGGTCCAATCAAATGTCCTTGAACCATGCATACGATCAATTATAGTACATAGCAAACATCCAAGAGCAATAAGAGAAATAGTTAGTCAGCTTAAATTGTCACCATGTAGGTATAATTTTCTTCACTATGGTCCATCTTTGCAGTTACATAGTTAGATCATGAACATGGGTTTTTAGACAGAATTGTATGGATGATATCCAATCAATGGCCATATGGGTGTCATGCAAAGGAAGTGATGATAAGATTTCAAGACAAATGCCTAACATGCATACATGGTCACTTTTTCTGCGAAGACATGGGAATAAAGCCATGGTGCTGTGACTGTGTAAGTGTTGTTGTATGCAAAAATAATATACCTTGTGTCGGAGATTGAGGCAAAATGACAAGTTCTCTCTATAAGTCTAACCTTTAATTAAGCCTTTGTAGAGAATAAATTCTGTACTAAAGTACCTTTTTTAAGATCTGTTGCTTTTTTTAAAAAAAAATTATACTCTTCTGCTTCAAATATGCAAATTTTAATATAATCTTGAAATGTAATAAAGGCATCTTCAGGTGCATAGGTAGTAGTTGCTACCCATCTTCCATTTCATTATGAAACATTTATTTGACAAGATGTATCTCTGATGCAAAAGTTGAAATGTTTGGGTGGTCAAAATATGAAAATAAATGTTCCTCATATGAAGATCTATGTCTGAATGAATGAATAGATGAATGCAAAGCAGAGACTGTCGGAAATTTCAGGGGGCAAGTGATGTATGTAGTATAAGGATATAATAGAACAGCCTGGAGATGGTCACGAGCAGGAACTGGTTATTTGAAGAGTCATAGTCAATGATAATTGATAGTACCTTCTTTATTGCTAGCGGGACCAAGGAGTGCATCAACTTAACAGTTATGCCTCACTAGACTCCAGAATATATATGGCCTTAAAATTTATTTTCAATTCAGTATAATAATAAAAACAAATGAAAAATCTATAATGTTTGGATTGAGAATAAGTTTGATAGATATACATTATGTAATCGTAATTAACTTCGACAAAAGCTAAGCGTTTTAGTAAATTACTATTTACAGTGTAAAAATGGTTTCGTCAAACTCATCGTGATTCCAAATATGAATATCATATCTAGTTATGAAACATATGATATGACAAGTTATTGTGTATTTGGATAAACTATGACTGAATCCTTTCATAAGATTCATGCATAGATTTCATTCATTCAAGGGTCAATTAAGAAGCTGATATATAGAATGAAAGAAAGTAAAGCAGATATGTGAAAAGATATCATATCATAAAATTTATAATTGCTAATAATGAATTCAATACACATCACACAGGAAAAAAGGCTCCAAAAACCTTTTTTTTTTTCTTATGCCAAAAGCCAATTAGGCTAATATGAAAAGAGGTGAAAACAAATGAAAAAATCCAAAATAAATTAAAACTATAGATACGTGTTTCCATCACACGTTGGACACCAGGCAATGGGTCCTGTATAGTTAGGCCAAAACTCAAGGCCAAAATAAAAAATATATAATTCCCGCCAAAAATAAAACAGAACAAAAATCACACATACTCACGTGCATTGCACACACCACCAAAAGTCCACACAATGCAGCTAGCTTCAACTTACTACTAGTAACATTTTTTTTTAACTGTGGGATCCCATCAAAGTGACTTGTGCAAGTTGAAAGAAGAAAGTATACTGTCCAAAATGAGGAGCTTGACTAAGAAAAACCCATTATAAGAAATAGTTCAAATTCCAAAGTTTCAACCCATATGTTTTTGCCAACCAAATTGATATAACTGCTCTGTGAGACTCTGCTTTTCTTTCAAAGCTTTCAAGCAATGTCCCACAATGTTCTCCCCTTTCAACAAATAACCAAAACACATTTTGAGTTCAGAATTCCCACTTCTTTCATCCACACTTACAAGTTACATGACCAATCCATTAATTGCATCTTTGTGGAGTATACTATTTCCCTTCTCACTCTCTACATGTCTCTCATTCACTTTCCCTAGGGAATCTGCAAAGCCATTGCTGAATGACTATACCCACCAACAAGTAATAATAATAACAAAAATAATAATAAAAGCTCACAACTCTCATGCAATATTGTAGTAATGTGCCCCATATGACTCAAGTCAATTATGAAACTCAAAAACCTTCTATAATAAAATTTCGAGGTTTCTGGACAAACTTGGACCACCACCTTATTTATTTCAAGTTTTTTTTCTTCCTTTATTGGTACTACTATTCTTTTTTTTTTTTTTCTTCTTTTCATTGGGAGTTTGATTCTTTGTCATCATCTACCCACAAACAGTTATTTAATTTCCTTCTTTTATAAGATGATGATGATGAGGAAGGAGAAGAGGAAGATGACGAGACACATGACCTCATAAGGGGCTGAATTGTCACTCGCATTTGTGGCAACACTTTAGGGGGTTTCCTTTGGTTATTTTCAATCACAAGTTCTTGCATTAACCTGTAGCACCCTATAATTTTCTCCTGCAACAATGAAATATATGTGCTTTAATAAACAACATATTAATATTGTCACTATTTAAAAGTATACAACAACTATCAAAAGTTCAAAATATGTTATTGCTGATTGCAATGACACCATAATTTTGTCAAAAACACCATAATTTTGTTGAATTCATCACGATTCCAAACATTCACTTACTTTTCTTAGCCCCTCGCACCACAACTCGGCATGCTCGGGCTTAACGAGAGACCAATTAGGAATTTCGTTAGCTGCATAGAGTATAGCCGCGGCAGCAATGCATGAGGGCCAATATGCAAGAATGGTGGCCTCTGCAAAAATATATTCACAAATTGAAGAAAAGTTAAAGTACAACACAACTCAAATTCACTATTGCTAGTACTTCACAACATTTTGTTGACACAATTTAATTCTTCCCAACCATCTCAACTACTCGTGATTGACATTTCATATCTTTATATAGCTACAGGAATCAAAAGTATGCATTTGGGTCTACCTTGGATTTTAGATAAGATAATTTGTGTAGCTCGTGAAATGAGAAACCCAGTAAAAGTTGAAGTTGAATCTAACTTGCACGCAAAGAAACTGAGGAAGCTAAATGGGGTAACTGATCTTAGCCTCCAATCCAAGACACTTAGAACAAGTAGCTCCATTCTTCTAATTGTTATGGGTTCAAACATGTATTTGACACCTTCAACCTATATTAAATTATAAGAAATTTATAAAGTAATGTCAAGTATAATGTAATAGTACATAGCTAAGGACAAAACATGAGTTAGCATAAATTAAATTAACTAATGTAAGAGTATTAAATTAATTTTTTTTAATGAAGAATGTGGTTTAATATTATTTTTCTAAATCCTAATTAAGAATAGGACCATACAGAAAAATATATACCTGAAGGTCCAATAGAGAAGGGACTAAAGTTTCCTCCATCTTTGCAGCTAAAGACAAGCAAGCAACTGATAGAAGTTGCAGTGGCCACCCATTTGTTTGCTGTAAACAAACATATTTATATGTATCAAACAGTAAGTTAAAAACAAAAAATAATTATCATTACTATTATTATTATTTTATCACGACTAACTCATCATACTTTCTGACACATTTTCCCACGCGCAATGCACGTGCCTAACGTACTCAAAACATCACCAAGCTGTCATTCTTCTTATTTTTCAACAAAATCATTAGGATGAGTTATTATAGTACTGAGAATAATTATATAGTTTTGTTAATGTTTTTAAATAATTTTTTGTTTTATAATTTTAAATCATTTTTGATTTTTGTTATGGTGAAATAATTCTTGATACACAATAATAGAACAAGACGTAAAAAAGTAAGTATAGTAAATACAGTGAATCCTATCAAAGAAAAAAATAAAAATACCATAAAGCATAAAAAAGTACAAAAAGTTTCATGGAAACTCAATTTTCCTTATGCTCCATCGACCCACCTAGTAAGTCACATGTAAAATTATATTGTTCCATTCAAAATAATGTAAAATTATTGCTAATTTACTTGAGTATATAGTTTAACACGTTGAAAATTGCAAAATTATAGTTAATCAAAAAGTTTAATTAGTTAAAATCTTGATTGAGCCAAAATCAAGAACCTTATATTCAATTAGATTCACAACACTTTTAAACGTATTGGACTTAATGTGGCAATTGTACAAAATAAATGGGTGTCAGAGTATCATTATTCTAAAAATATTACTATTTTTATATCTAATTTTTAAATCAAGATTAAATAAAGCTTAAAATTTTAATAATGTAGTAAAAGAATTCCATTTTCTTGTATATACTTTTTTGCAAAAAGGCACTTAGTACACAAAAAGTTCGAAAATAATATTATTCATATATGATTTTTAATGAAAAAAGCGATATTTGAACAACTAAATGTAATAACTTTTTCTATAACAACGTATAAAAATACACCCCAAATAAATGTTAAACTTGATTAAAAAAAATGTCTTGTTAATAAGTATCCTAAAGGCATCGTTTAAAAAAAACCATAAATAAAAATATATTTTTTTAAAACATAAGTCAAGACACATGAAAAATCACACATATTTCTTTGTATCGCTTAAACAATACCCCCAACAACAACACTTGTCAACATTTCTTAATAGTAAATTTACAAACTTATAGAAGAGATGTCACGTAACTTTTTTTTTTTTGAAGGAAGATGTCACGTAACTTATAGATTTAAATTGTTCAAATAACTTTTCACTTCCGAAAAATGGTTGTCAAATGATACATTCGGTCTTGTAGATTCATTATCTTAAACAAACTAGTAATTTTTTAGGGAAACTACTAGTAAAATTTATTAGACAACTACTCCCTTATGTCACATTTATAAGAAAATTATTTCTTAGATTCTATATAAAATGTTCGTACATAAATTGACCAAAAACATTTATAACATAATAATAAGAGTACGAAGTGTAGATAACAATCTAGTTAGTCGATTAATTAAAAACGCTCATTAAAAAGGTTAAACCTTTAAAATATTATTACTTCAATTAAACATTAAAAATGATTTTATTGTAATAATGTAGCATGAGCATTAATTTTCACTTCACATTAGAAAAGTCACGCACACAAATTTTACTGCTACTTAGGGAAGTCATACATAATTAATTACCGCTTAGAATTTTCTTCATCTTGCACATGCATTCGCAGACTCAGTAATTAATGTTCCATTATCCTTTTAATTTTTACTTTAATTTTTTATTTAATTTAATATTGAATATCACGAAACTTGACTTCACAGAACTCACCGGCAACCGCCGAGAATTCAAGAACCGATCCATATAGTTCACGGCAAGATACGCCGTAACCGGTTGAAAACCATAATAACCCTGCACCTGCACACACCAGATCACAACCCGATTCACATCAGAAAAAACAAAACAAAAATCTACATCAACCGTAACCGTTTTCTTATACACAAACATCACCGGTGCATTTTAGCAACATCCACCGTATGAATGAATCTGAGATTTTAGTTTTACCTTTAGGATCCATCGAATGGATTCATCTCTAGCATCGGAATCTAACGAGCGAGATTTCATCTTTGCGAAATAATCGAATCCGATGACGAACTTACGTTCGTCTTCGATTAATCCGGCGATGAACTCATCCTCCGGCGGCGGATAAGATTCA
Organism: Medicago sativa; assembly: GCF_051527215.1. Taxonomy (NCBI): domain Eukaryota; kingdom Viridiplantae; phylum Streptophyta; class Magnoliopsida; order Fabales; family Fabaceae; genus Medicago; species Medicago sativa. Next base: position 23,665,315 of record NC_140753.1, on the reverse strand, counting down.
ACATCGGATAAGCTTTCCGTCGGCGAATCTGACGATAAGATGCTGGAGGTTTCTTCGCCGCATAGGAGGTCGGAGTCGGTGAAGAAGTTGGAGTATGAAATCGACATCGTGAGTGGATGAGATTCATTCCGTTGTTGTCATGGTTTTCGGATGATCGGAGAAGACGCCGGAGGTTGATCGGAGAAGTTGCCGCCGGAGTGGATAGCGTTGGTGGTGGTGGTGAGAGTGTGAAATGGTAGAGAGTGTGGGTTGTTGATGAAAGGTACTTGTTGTAAGTTCTTTGGGTGTTTGTTTGAATATAAATATGCGATTTTGGAAGGAGATTTTTGGTTTCCCGGGAAAAAAATGAGTTTTCTGATTTTTTAGCGCCAGTTGTACAAAGCATGTGCTTTGGAGGGCGAAAATTACCTCAACAACCCTTTGGTAAATTTGAGTAATGATATTTGAACAATTATTTTTGTACAATTTTTTGGAAACCTTGTTGTTTCTTTTTTCATTAGTCAAAAACAATGGAGAGAGAAAAAGAAAAAGAGAGAATAAAAAGATAATGTGAGTATGAGAGAGAAAGTTGTACAAAAGTTATACAATAATAGTTATACAAATATCATTTCTCGATAAATTTAGTGATATTTATTTTTAAAAATGGAAGTAAATCATCAAATTGATCTATGTTTTTGTAAGTCATTCTGAAAGTAATATTTGATTATGTTAATATTTTAAACTATTTAGTGTCTTTGTCAAAAGTTTTTTAATTAGGTTTCTCGTCATGTGATAAAAATGTTAAGATAAAGATCTAATTGAGAAATTTTTGACAATATCAAATAATAGTTTGAAATATTAACAAAGTCATATACTAGTTTGAGATTGGCTTATAAAGATGGGGTCAATTTGGTGGTTTACTTCTGAAAATAGGTTTTTCTACAAAATGGTATTGCATTGTATACAAGTGTTTTTTTACTAATAAAAAAAATCACATCATGTTTCATTTAATTTTTCTTTCTTTCTAAGAAACGTGTTTCATTCAACTTAATGGTTAGATTTATTGACAAATTGATGATGGAAATTACCTTGTACATGATATAAGATTTATCTCACTTGTGCGTTATAGAATTGGACAATTAACATTACCTTTGTTTAAAATTAACAATAATAATCATGTAAGACAACTCAATTAGTAGCTGCAATGAAAATAATATGTAGAGACCGAAGTTTGAACCTCGAATTGCCCAACCGTTCCACACTCAGTTAGATAAAGTATTTGTAGATGCTAGTTGCGACTTGCGAGACATCGGGCTAGGTTTATAATCACACTCATTGTCTGAACATAATGCCTCTCTCTTTTAGCTAACTGAGCGAGACATCGGATGTTAAAATTAGAGTTTATCTCCTGCTATTTTAAGACATCGATATCTACATAGGGTGATTGGCGAAGCTATAAATGAAATATGATGAGTTTATAGTTGATTAAGAAAAGTCATTAAAAGACTAGCTATAATCCCAACACATCTTGCCTATTGTTTATTCCGCCTCACTCAAATTATGTCAATAAAACAACCATTTATTTACTTCCACCACATTTTAACAATCATAGTAACTAAACAGTTAATTAATTTCCCTAAAAAAAAACAGTTAATTAACCAAGTCTTAATGGATCAATAATTTACAATACATTGAAACCGCTTGTAAAACAACTCATTTAATGGTGTCATTGTTGTAACACCCCGTTCTCCCAACAACGTAATATTAGTTAATATAATCAGAGTAAACCATACAACGGAGTGTCACACTGCTAATCAAAATTTCATAAATAGAAAATAGCTATTTATTTAAATCAACATTTAAAATATCTCCAAAACTGCAGCGGAATAATTCTTTAGAAAATGCTATTTCAACCAAATCCAACATAAAGAGAAAATCTTGGCACAAAGGCCTCAACGTAATCAACATTATTTTCAACAACGATAAACCCCATTATTAAGTCTTTTACCAAAAATATGATACATAAAAGAAATGAAGAAAACGAAAACATTCGCGACGAATCCCCATTCTAATATGTATCAGAGCCCTAGACACTTGAGCCGACGAAACCTACAAGCCATCATTACCTGCAAGTTACACATACGAAGGGCAACATTTTCAAGCAGAAGGGGTGAGAAACTTATCCAATAATAATAATATATATAATTCTTCAAATTAATGTAAACAACAAAGCATATCACAACAGGCATCATTAATAATGTATATAAATAAATACATAAGCAACAACATAATTATTTTCAGCAACAAAGGTACAGCAACAACAACAACAACAACGTTATCCACAACGACACTGACAACTCGACAATGCGACAACGACAACAACTCGACAATGCTACAACGACAACAACAACTCAACAATGCTACGACAACAACAACTAATGCATCATGCAGGTGGTACCAATCTACGCGCGTTGAATGCTAAGCATTCCAGGGCATAAGCCCCCAACAATTTGGATGGTTAAAGCATCCCAGGGCATAAGCCCCCAACAGGTGAATGGTAAACATTCCAGGGCATAAGCCCCCAACGGGTTGAATGATAAACATTCCAGGGCATAAGCCCCCAACAGATGTGAGTATGCAAATGGACTCAACTTGTGTATATCAACATACAACTTCAACAACGACTACAACAACAACATATGCGCCTAAAACAATTATGACACACTCCCCAACTTCGACATCAGATGATACAACAACGTCAACGACGAAAAGGAAACAAGATAGCATAATAGAATGCATTAATATCATTTAAGGAATGAATTACATCAACATAATTGTCATAAAACATCATAATATTACTCATAATCAATTATCATCATATATTTAACCACTTCAGACATCATAAACATCAGTATTAATAATCATTTAGGATCATACTATCATCATCATCAATCATAAACAACATCATCATCAAAACAACATCATCAAGACATCATCATCAATAATCATTTATCATCATAACAACTACAACAACATCTACGACAACGACAATGTGCATAATTTACTATGACTCAACGACACAATAATTTTCAACAATGGAACAACAACTTTTATTATACAAAAGTGTCTACACATATATTTCATATAGTACAACCTTCAATAATAATATTCACTTCATAAACATGGCTTAATAAATCAAGGGAACCTATTAAAATGATTAGAATAGACTCCTAGTGCACGAAACAAAATTCAGAAAATGGCAGTACAGGACCAGGGACGCTTTCGCGACAGAAGGACGCTTTCGCGTCCTCTACAAAAAGGGGTAGGACGCTTTCGCGAGTGAAGCACGCTTTCGCGTCCAAAATGTCGTAACTCAGGATGTGGACGCTTTCTGCACGCTAATGGGACGCTTTCGCGTCCTCAACAATTTGGTAGGACGCTTTCGCGACAGAAGGACGCTTTCGCGTCCTCCTTCAGATTTCAGAAAAAGTTTGCGATTTCAACATGGTTTCACCCAAAAATCCCATCTTTGGTCCCTTAATCACCCAAATCGTTTTATAAACATGTTTACAGGTTTAGTATACAACATAGGGAACAAAACAACATACAATCATGTAATTCAACAACAAGTTTCATCATAATTCATCATCTATCATAACTTCTCAAACCCTAAAAACCAAGAACAACAAATTCATCAATTTTCAAATTATATATCACGATTATTGAAAGGAATCCCACCCTTACCTTAGTTTAGATGAATCAAAAGCTTACAGAATTGTTCCTCCTCTTCTCTTTGCCTCTTCTAGGTTTTCTCTTCTTCTCCCAAAACTTATGTTTTCTTTTTGTACGTGAAGAATGTTTCTGACCCCTCTCTATTCTATTTCCCAATAAACATAACCTCTCCTTTATTTTTCTTAACTCCCTTAAACTCACATAATTACTAATTAACTCCCATTAACCAAAATAGTAATATTTTACTCCTATTTTTATTTCTCCTAATATCTCCACAAATAATAAAGCCATATTCATTTAAATAAGATACAACCCCCTAAATCATATAATAAAATAGCATCACACCATATATCACATAAAATCACACAAAACACATATTTCACATAAAAATCTTTTATTTAACAAATAAAGTGATATAAAAATATTCACCCATCTACTAAAAATAATAGAAATAAAAATGGGGCGTTACAACTCTCCCTAACTTATAGAATTTCGTCCTCGAAATATTACCTCAAGCAAACAACTCGGGATATGACTCATGCATCTTACTCTCCAACTCCCAAGTAAGACTTTCACCAGTTGCTCCTCCCCAAACAACTCTCACTAGAGGTATCTCCTTGCCTCTCAACGTCTTCACCTTACGATCATCAATCCTCAAAGGTAAAGTCTCCACCGTAAGATTGTCCCAAACTTGCACATCATCTCTAGGAATAACATGTGAAGGATCCGCTACATATTTCCGAAGTTGCGACACATGAAACACATCATGCAAGTTCGAAAGATGTGGTGGCAAACCAACTCTATAAGCCACCGTGCCAATTCTCTCAGATATTTGATAAGGACCAATAAATTTTGGAGTCAACTTCTTGGACTTCAATGCACGACCCACACCGGTCATAGGAGTGACTCTTAAGAACACATGATCACCCTCTTGAAACTCAAGGTCTTTCCTACGCTTGTCATGGTAACTCTTCTGTCGACTCTGCGACGCTTTCATATGCTCTCTTATCATCTTGACTTTCTCCGTAGTCTGCTGAACTATTTCAGGTCCCAACACAACACTTTCACCCGACTCAAACCAACATAGAGGAGTTCTACACCTTCGACCATATAAAGCTTCGAAAGGTGCCATACCAATACTCGAATGGTAACTATTGTTGTACGTGAACTCTATCAGCGGTAGATGACTATCCCAAGCTCCACCTTGCTCAAGCACACACACCCTCAACAAATCTTCTAACGATTGAATCGTTCTTTATGACTGACCATCTGTTTGCGGATGATACGCTGAACTCAATTTCAACTGAGAGCCTAAAGCTTCTTGCAAGCTCTTCCAAAATCTCGAAGTGAACCTCGGATCTCTATCCGAAACAATACTCGACGGAACACCGTGCAACTTCACAATATTATGAATATAAATCTCCGCCAACTGAGCTACTGAATAGGTGATATTATTTGGAATAAAATGTGCCGACTTCGTCAATCTATCGACAACAACCCAACTGGCATCATGCCCACTTTGAGTGTTTGGCAAACTCGTCACAAAATCCATGGATATGCTATCTCACTTCCATTCAGGCACATCTAATGGTGTCAACAAACCAGCAGGCTTCTGATGTTCAACTTTCGATTTCTGACAAGTCAAACACGCATAAACAAATTGTACGACATCACGCTTCAACTCAGACCACCAAAACAGTTTCTTCAAGTCATGATACATCTTTGTAGCTCCAGGATGGATACTCAAGCTACTTCTGTGACTTTCTTCTAAAATCAACTTTTTCAATTCATTGTTATCAGGGATACAAATCCTGCCTCGGAATCTCAACACTCCTTGATCATCAACCTGAAAATCACCATCTGCATTCTGGTTACTAGCAACCATCAAGTCTACAAATTTCACATCAGCTTCCTGGGCTCCTTTGATACTCTTCAAGAAATCATTATTAATTTTCAACATACCCAACTGCACACTCTGAGGTGCCAATTCACAAACAAGACTTAAGTCTCTAAACTGTTCCAGCAATTCAAATTCTTTCACCATCATAGCCGACATGTGCAACGTTTTCCTACTCAAGGCATCTGCAACCACATTGGCTTTACCCGGATGATAATTCAAACCAAAATCATAATCTTTCAACAACTCTAGCCACCTTCTCTGCCTCATATTTAACTCCTTTTGATCAAATAAATATTTCAGACTTTTATGATCACTAAACACTTCAAATCTGGAACCGTACAAATAGTGTCTCCAAATTTTCAACACAAAAACCACAGCAGCCAACTCTAAATCATGTGTAGGGTAGTTCTTCTCATGTATTCTCAATTATCTCGAAGCATAAGTCACTACCTTGCCATCTTGCATAAGCACACCGCCTAAGCCCAACTTGGACGCATCACAATATACAACAAAAGGTTTATCTGGCTCTGGTAAAATCAAAATCGGAGCCGTTGTCAATCTCCGCTTCAACTCATTGAAATTATTCTCACACTGATCATCCCACACAAAAGCTTTACCTTTACAGGTCAACTGAGTCAATGGAAGTGCTAACTTCGAAAATCCTTCGATAAATCTTCTGTAATAACCAGCCAAACCAAGAAAACTTCTAATCTCCGTAACTGACTTAGGAGTCTCCCACTGTGATACCGCTTCAACCTTCGACGGGTCAACTGCAATACCACTACCAATAATAATATGGCCAAGGAAACTTACTTCACTTAACCAGAACTCGCACTTTGACAACTTTGCATACAACTTCTTTTCTTTCAGCACCTGTAAAACAATCTTCAAATGTTCTGCATGCTCTTCTTCAGTCTTAGAATAAATCAAAATATCATCAATAAACACAACAACAAATTTATCCAGAAAAGCATGAAAAATTCTGTTCATATACTCCATGAACACACCAGGCGCATTAGTAACACCGAAAGGCATCACTTTATATTCATAATGTCCATACCGTGTCCTAAAGGCCTTCTTTTGCATATCTTCATCCTTCACCTTAATCTGATGGTAACCTGACCTCAAATCAATTTTACTAAACACACGTGCACCCACTAGCTGATCCATCAAATCGTCAATTCTCGGAAGTGGATACCTATTCTTTATCGTCACCTTATTCAACTGACGGTAATCTATGCACAATCTCATGCTACCATCCTTCTTCTTTACCAACAATACCGGCGCTCCCCAAGGTGAGACACTCGGTCTTACAAACTTCTTATCAAGCAATTCTTCTAACTGCTTCTTCAATTCTGCCAACTCGGAAGTTGACATACGGTAAGGAGCCATCGACACAGACTTCGTACCTGGCACAAGGTCAATTGAAAATTCAACCTCCCTCTCTGGTGGCACATCTGGAATCTCATCAGGAAAAACTTCAGGAAATTCATTCACAACGGGCAATCTATCAATTATCGACTGATTCTCTACAGACAAATACGCCATCAAAGAAAACATCAAGTTTCCCTCATGCTCTAACCGCTTCAGCTGCTTGGTAGATAAAAATTCTGCTCCACTCTCTTCTTCAGCAGAAGAAAAGTACACCGTCTTTCTAAAACAATTAATATGCACATGGTTGTACTCCAACCAGTTCATACTAGGGATTGCACAACAAACAACAAACAACAATTAGGACAACAAGGACAATACAAAATTGTCACACAACACTACTAGGCTCGACACGACTCTACTAATTGGCCGGACGGACCGACCTGCTCTGATACCAATTGTAACACCCCGTTCTCCCAACAACGTAATATTAGTTAATATAATCAGAGTAAACCATACAACGGAGTGTCACACTGCTAATCAAAATTTCATAAATAGAAAATGGCTATTTATTTAAATCAACATTGAAAATATCTCCAAAACTGCAGCGAAATAATTCTTTAGAAAATACTATTTCAACCAAATCCAACATAAAGGGAAAATCTTGGCACAAAGGCCTCAACGTAATCAACATTATTTTCAACAACGATAAACCCCATTATTAAATCTTTTACCAAAAATATGATACATAAAAGAAATGAAGAAAACCAAAACATTCGCGACGAATCCCCATCCTAATATGTATCAGAGCCCTAGACACTTGAGCCGACGAAACCTACAAGCCATCATTACCTGCAAGTTACACATACGAAGGGCAACATTTTCAAGCAGAAGGGGTGAGAAACTTATCCAATAATAATAATATATAATTCTTCAAATTAATGTAAACAACAAAGCATATCACAACAGACATCATTAATAATGTATATAAATAAATACATAAGCAACAACATAATTATTTTCAGCAACAAAGGTACAGCAACAACAACAACAACAACGTTATCCACAACGACATCGACAACTCGACAATGCGACAACGACAACAACTCGACAATGCTACAACGACAACAACAACACAACAATGTTACGACAACAACAACTAATGCATCATGCAGGTGGTACCAATCTACGCGCGTTGAATGCTAAGCATTCCAGGGCATAAGCCCCCAATAATTTGGATGGTTAAAGCATCCCAGGGTATAAGCCCCCAACGGGTTGAATGATAAACATTCCAGGGCATAAGCCCCCAACAGATGTGAGTATGCAAATGGACTCAACTTGTGTATATCAACATACAACTTCAACAACGACTACAACAACAACATATGTGCCTAAAACAATTATGACACACTCCCCAACTTCGACATCAGATGATACAACAACGTCAACGACGGAAAGGAAACAAGATAGCATAATAGAATGCATTAACATCATTTAAGGAATGAATTACATCAACATAATTGTCATAAAACATCATAATATTACTCATAATCAATTATCATCATATATTTAACCACTTCAGACATCATAAACATCAGTATTAATAATCATTTAGGATCATACTATTATCATCATCAATCATAAACACCATTATCATCAAAACATCATCATCAAGACATCATCATCAATAATCATTTATCATCATAACAACTACAACAACATCTACGACAACGACAATGTGCATAATTTACAATGACTCAACGACAAAATAATTTTCAACAATGCAACAACAACTTTTATTATACAAAAGTGTTTACACATATATTTCATATAGTACAACCTTCAATAATAATATTCACTTCATAAACATGGCTTAATAAATCAAGGGAACCTATTAAAATGATTAGAATAGACTCCTAGTGCACGAAACAAAATTCAGAAAATGGCAGTACAGGACCAGGGACGCTTTCGCGACAGAAGGACGCTTTCGCGTCCTCTACAAAAAGGGGTAGGACGCTTTCGCGAGCGAAGCACGCTTTCGCGTCCAAAATGTCGTAACTCAGGATGTGGACGCTTTCTGCACGCTAATGGGACGCTTTCGCGTCCTAAACAATTTGGTAGGACGCTTTCGCGACAGAAGGACGCTTTCGCGTCCTGCTTCAGATTTCAGAAAAAGTTTGCGATTTCAACATGGTTTCACCCAAAAATCCCATCTTTGATCCCTTAATCACCCAAATCGTTTTACAAACATGTTTACAGGTTTAGTATACAACATAGGGAACAAAACAACATACAATCATGTAATTCAACAACAAGTTTCATCATAATTCATCATCTATCATAACTTCTCAAACCCTAAAAACCAAGAACAACAAATTCATCAATTTTCAAATTATATATCAAGATTATTGAAAGGAATCCCACCCTTACCTTAGTTTAGATGAATCAAAAGCTTACAGAATTGTTCCTCCTCTTCTCTTTGCCTCTTCTAGGTTTTCTCTTCTTCTCCCAAAACTTATGTTTTCTTTTTGTACGTGAAAAATGTTTCTGACCCCTCTCTATTCTATTTCCCAATAAACATAACCTCTCCTTTATTTTTCTTAACTCCCTTAAACTCACATAATTACTAATTAACTCCCATTAACCAAAATATTAATATTTTACTCCTATTTTTATTTCTCCTAATATCTCCACAAATAATAAAGCCATATTCATTTAAATAATATACAAACCCCTAAATCATATAATAAAATAGCATCACACCATATATCACATAAAATCACACAAAACACATATTTCACATAAAAATCATTTATTTAACAAATAAAGTCATATAAAAATATTCACCCATCTACTAAAAATAATAGAATAAAAATGGGGCGTTACAGTTGTCGAGGATTTGCGTAAATTGACTATACAATTACTTTTTATTGTTTAAAAGTATGTACATTAGTCAGATTTTGTAATTAATTTTTTTTTTCTTTTATACTATTATCCTTTGTGATTTTTTTGTTGCTTAATTGCAGTTTTAGCCTTCCTATTTCTTCTGATTTTGGATTTTAATCCCCATATTTTAAAACTTTGAATTAGTCCCCTTATTTTGCATGCTCGCCTAACGAATCAAACCTTCTTCATTAGAGCAAAAAGTCAGATGTCTACTGATATTCCTTAACACCACCTTAGTTCACTTAATGGACTAAATCTCGCATAGCGAACTGCCTTTGACAAATCTCCTTGGAACTCTCTGTTTTAGCTTGCTTTGACGTCACTCAGCTTGTCTAGCGAATCAAGATTTTCCAAATGCCTTTATGATGCTCTGGTTTGGCTTCTAGTGTGTCTACTTGCATCGTTTGTTCTGCATTGATTTAGTTGTGTCCAAAACCTACAAAAAGGTGTGGAAAACAGATGTAATAGCTTCTTGGTATAATTTTGCAATATAAACTGTATTTACATATAATGGGTTAATAGACTTTTACCCCGCTGCCATTTGGAGTTTTTCGGTTTACCCCCCTATGAAAAAAAAACTTGGAGATCCCCCTGTAAAATAAAGATTCTTTGGTTTATCCCCCTAAGGCCATCTGACTGGATAAATGAGATGATGTGGCTTGTTGACTGGGTATTTATTTATTTTTTAATTTCCACGTGGCATACATAATAATTTTTTTAAAAAAATAATATTAAAGATGTGAAATACCTAAAGTACCCCTAAAAATTCCAATTCCTTTTCTTTCTCTCCTTCTCCATCGATCCATCTTCTTCTCTCTTCTTCCCTCACTGTTCTTTCTTTCAAATTCCTCTTTTTCTATCATCTCTTTCCTCCTACATCAACTTCATGAACAAAGAAACATTCAACTTCTTCTCCAAATCTCAAACACAAAGAAAGAGATGAACAAAGAAGGGAAAAAAAAACCAGGGAAGCAAAAAAAAAAAAAACGTGTAATGTTTATCATCATTTTGAGTACTTCCACTTCCAAAATCATCAACCTAAAAACCCAATTTCAGAAAATCATACCTAAAAACCCAAAATCATCTCATCTTTCTTTCTTCTTATTGTTGCGTTTTTCCCTTTTGTGTGTTGGATTAAATTCAATTTCATGAATAGGTTTTTATTTGTGTGTTGATTGAATTTTCAATTATTTTTGCAGGTTTCAATTTTTTTTATACAAGTTTCAATTGAAGGGGAAGATGATGAACTGTTGTTGTTCCTGTTTTACTATTGTGTTTCCATTTTTTTTAAGATATGTTTGTGTTGTTGATAGAGGGAAGATGATGAATTTGGATAGATGAATGAGTTTGTTAAAGATTATTGCGTGTTGTTTTTCCGTGTTGTTGTTGTGGGTTGTTTTTGTTGCTGTGATTTGAGAGTAAATAAGGATTTGTGTTTCTGGGTTTGTGTTTGTTGTTGTTGGGTTGTGTTCTTGAAAGAGAAGATGAGATTGGGGAAGAAGATGATGAGGTAAAAAATTGGAGATTGGGTTTAATGATGAAAAGAAGAAGAAGAAGAAGCAGAAGGAGAAGGAGAAGGTCGGGGAAGGGAAGGAGGAAACGTGCTGCGAGAAGAGGGAAGAGAGAAGAAATCCAGATTTTTAATTAACACTAAGGGTATTTTAGGTTTTTCAATTTTTAACATTTATTATTTAAAAAATATATTATTATGATGTGTTAAAACAAGTAAATAAAAATTAATATTAAATCTGACGTGTCAGTGACACGTCATCCACCATTACACAATCAACATGCCACATCATCGTATTTGTCCAGTCATATGCCATCAGGGTTGAAAACCAAGGAATCTTCTAATGGCAAGGGGGAATCTCCAATTTTTTTTTTCATAGGGGGGTAAACCAAAAGACCCCCAAATGGCAGGGGGGTAAAAACCTATTAACCCACATATAATTGTGGTTTTTGTATTAGATTACTTGCAAAACAAGTCGATAAGTGCTATGAAAAACAAATGTAATTTGGCATTTATAAGTCTCCTCTACTTTGAACTTTGTTTATCCTTAAACAATTGTCCTAAAAAAGATAAAAGGTTGACCCTTAGAAAATTATTTGAATACAAATGGATTCGCAAGGTTTTTAGTGAATCAATCATTTTGATAGAAATAATTGATAATGTATGATTCAATTGCGAATTGTAAGGGAAAGTCTTATGGTTGCTACTATTATGGAATCAACCATGAATGTGAAATAAGTCTTAAATACAAAGTTCATTTCATATATTTCAAGTCAATATCATGTTAGATATTGAATCACACTTGACAAACTTCTTTAGAAGTAAATAGTTGAAATTAAGTACATATGCGAATTGGAACTCACGTTAAACAATTATGCTAACATCCTGATCAAGTTAGGCATTCATCCAAGCATACCAATTTGAAAGTATTAAAACATAGATCACTGATGGTTGGATTATGGCAAGTGCACCAAATCGTTTACCAAGTATTAAAGTGATAAGTAGAGTATCATATCCACATGGATTATCGTTTCGTCCAAACAATTTGCGTTACTTATTTTTGTAAGTTGATAGTATAAAGGTTAGGTTGCCATTTTTATTTGTTTACAACAGAACAAATTTACCTGTTTTTGGTTGCAGAAAAGTAAGCAGCGGTTGGGATTCTTCGAATCCCCCCTATATATATATTGTTGGATATTAAGTAAAAGTAATGTCGCATTTATTTATCTTAGGTAGACTATACAAGTGATGAGGCCGTTGGGACGTTACTAATCTACTTTGGTCTATCCCTCCGATGGCTAACACCACCTGTTGATCGCACGGTGATCCTTACGTGTGGGGTTTTGCTAATTCAAAGGTAATGGAAACATAAACTTAAATTGGCTTTCTAGTGTTTCCCAAGGCAATGAAGGTTAAGGTTCCCTTAGGTCTGCCCATCTATGAATCTTAGGACACTCATAGCACACTCTATCTACGTTCTTAATAGTTCTACAAACGGGCAGCCCTAATCTACGTCTACCTTACTAAGGGTTTAAAGAGAATGGTTATATTAGGTTACGACTTATTTCTTGCAGTTAGGCACTTGTTTCCCTAATTACTAACCAGTTAATTTCTAGGTTCGGTAGAGCACCACGCAGTCTTAATAGTTTTTAGCTACTAAGTACCTACGACTAGGGTTAACAATCTTTTCAGTATCTTTGGCTAATTAATAATCACTTACTTCTGAGACAGATAGTTATCAGTAAAATGATATAAATATCAAGATATAAGCATCTAGTTAGTGATAACAATATTAGGCCCTGTCACAACCTAAGTACCTAATCTAGGGTTGCATTTATCAAAGAAATAAACTATTTCCTAACAAAACTTAATAGCGAACAAAAAATAAATAAAATATAAACGACATTAAATTAAATAAATATCAAACAAAAATATACAGAGGTTCATCTTAGTACTCTAACCTAAAAAGTTTAGTTACACATGGTAATTAAAAACAAATTACTAAAGATAAAAACATACCCCAGAAAATCAAGGAGAGGTAGAAACTCTCCCGAAGCTCCAAAGTTGCCTTCCTCTTGAACTGCCACAGTTTTGAACGAGAATTTATGAATGAGGAAGGCTGATATTTATAGTGAGAGTTTCTACCTGGGTTTGGGTTAAAAGTGCGAGCTTTACCCAAAATAAAAGCAGGAAAAGACGCTTGTACCTCGCATTTTCAAATGCACGGGCACATTGCTAGTGTGCCTAGCACAAGAGTGTATGGCCAAAACCATGCCCTACGCTCATGAACAATGCCCTAGGCGCATGTCATGCCATTCCATGTGCTAGGCACATAGTTCATGTGCTAGGCGCATGACATCTTTCCTGGGCCCAAATTCTCTGATTTTCCGTCGTTTTAGGTCTTCGTCTTCAAATAATTTGCCTCGGAACTTGAGAACAGAATTCCTCCCATCTGTAAGTTTTATGAGGCCTCTTGAATCTTCATTCTTTGTTTCCTTGAATCTTCATAATTCTTCATATGTTCTTGATTTGCCGATTTGCATGATTTCTTCGTGAATTACTTCAAAAACCCCCTAAAATTGCTATGTTTCGGGAAAACTAGAATTACATACTCAAATATAGAAAACATTACAAAAGTCTCGAAATCATAGACAATCGTTCCAATACTCCTCCTTTTTGCTGCTAAAACCTAATGAAAATAACTGAAAGTTTTTAAGGTTTTATATGAATTTTTCAAATTTAATAGATTCAAGTTTTTTCTGATTCGATTCAAACTTATATGAAAACATTACAAACATATATTAATTTTAAGAATATCTTTTTGCTATTGATTCGATTCAAGGTTTTTCAGATTTGATTCAAACTTAATTTTTAAGTGTGATTTGATTCAAACTTAATTTTTAAGTGTTATTTTGGGTCAAACTTACTCCTATCTCACTTATCTATATATACTTTCATCCACTCGAATTCTAAGGGTTTATATGAATTCTTCAAATTTAATATTGTTATAATATTCTTAAAATTAAAAATATATTAATCATAAGCGTTAATTTATCACTCTCTAAAAAAACATTCTTTCAAAAGATGTGAAAGATTTCCTAATTTTCCCCGATATTTCTCTCCCCAAAACCCTTCCTTCCCCTCTCCTCCAAACTCCCAAACAAAGCCTAAAGGGACAAATGATTTGAGGAGGATGAATATTGCATAAGGGACATATTAAAAGGAATGGCATGTGGCAATGAAAGCCAACCTGGATAGATAAGAAATTGAAAGATTCAAAGACTACATCATCTGAAATTTGAGTAAAGACGTTAACGAGTTGCAAGAAGGTGCATAAGATTGGCTACTAGTACTTTCAAATAAACTCCAAATGAGCCATAGATATTCCGAACCCTACATGCGCAAACCAACTGCGCAAACCTTGTTGGTTTGCGGTGGTCACGTATGCTTGTTGCTATTTTTCGTGCGAAAAAGTTAAGCAATCTACTTTTCATTAATTTGGTACCAGCTTTGGGATGACCAATATACAAATTTAAGACCTACAAATAACTTCCTCCAAAAAATAAAATAAAATAAAATAAAATAAATGCTCGTTTTAGTATTTTATTTTACAAAAAAATGAACAAATATCTTTTTACATAGACAAAATGATAATAATCATTGAAAATTCATACAAATAAATAATAAGTTAGGATTTAACTCTCAATTATAAAGTTGGACCGAGCAATTTCAATATTGTTAATAGTGAGCTAGAATTTTCTCTCAAAAAATTAGTTGAACTAGAATTTGTGTTTTTTTTTTTTTACTAAACTAACAAATAGAGTATCTTTTTAGAATTATAGAATTAAGATAAGACGTATTATTTTCACTGTTAGACAAAATTGCAGATTTTTTTTCTTTATAAAGAAGACAACGTTATTGGGAGTATAAGGAGTATTCAAATTCATCTTATAAAATATTAAAATTACTAGTCTAAGCAGCTCTTTGGGCATGAACATCAAACTGAAAAATTCAACCCTGATTTTCTACCTTTTCCATCAATGAACCAACCCCAAGATAAATTGTTTTCTCATAGACACTGTTTATATATTAGGATATTTAAATTTTTATCATGAACTAAAATCTCGGAATTGGTAATTTTTATGAACTATTTGAGAATTTTGATTTGAATTACTATTGCTAAACTGAGTATTTTCTCAAAAATTAATCACTACCCTAACCCTAAAGTTTGATATATCAAATCAAAATAATGGAGGATTATGAGATATGGACCGAGATAGTGTTTGGTAGGGAGCAAAATAAATTGTATGCGAATTCGATTGCTATAATAGCCGACATATATAGAAGCATGACTTTTATAGCTGTGAAAAGTTCCAAATAAGGTATAAAAAAATGGTAAATTGATGTCATGTAGACATAGCAAATGGACAAATAGAGTGATACATTTGAAGTGTGGTTTAGTGGCTAGAGTTAGCTTAGCTGGGGTGGGGGAAAGAAGGTGCATGTGATCAAAAGTGGAAACGTAAGATGTTGGCATTGAATGAGGGTCAAGATGATGGTCATTTCTAGCACTTAAAGGATCATGTGGTGAAATCAATATCCTTATCATTTCCAACAAGGTGTTGAAATGAATGTGTGTGGAAATAATTATGGTCATACCAGTGAAATAATTCTTGTGGTTTATTTTTTGACCAGATGTTAAAACCAAAGGGAATTGGTATTGTGACTATTGTCGATATATCTATACATCTGGACTAATATATCTTCACATTTTTTTTAATTGGATAAAGTAAAATACACTACAATTCATTATTACAAGACACTAGTCTGTGTACTATAAATTAAAAATTTACAGTAGATCTAATCTGAAAATTTATATATGGAAAGGATGATGTGTGCTAAAGAGAATAGGAAATGGTAGTTTTGTCCAAAAGGAAAAAATTGCGGTGGTACTAATTATTATGGGTATACATGTAAGGTGTGGATCATGGATTTGATTTGTATAAGCTTATGATGTAAATTTAAACTTCTTTTTAGACATGTATCAAATCAAATTATGGGAAATTATACCCTATACCCCAACAATTATACTCACACCCTACAAACCATAAAAAATGCCAATTCTAGCCTTTAAAAAATTACACCCATTCACCCCATCAGAATATAGTTCCAAATTTTCCAGAATTTGCATCACGTAAAGAACTTTTCCGAATTTTAGCATCCAATATCGATTGATTCCAATCCTTCCCAATTGCACACAAAAACGAATCACAACCTCCAAAAACTTAAAACTAAAAAAATAATCCAAAATTAAAGTTAGGAAAAGATATGAGTATGAATTAGATTAAACGGAATTCAAAATAAGGGATTGAGATGAATCTCAAGTATGACTAAAATTGAACGGTGATAATGCATGAAATTCAAAAATTAAAGAATAATTAAGGTTTATTTCCTGTTGTTGGAGATTTGCAGATATGATTGAGGTTGTATGATTAAGGTTTATTTCCTGTTGTTTGGTGTGGCATGTATTGAAATTTGATTGAGTGGGATGAATTGGAATATGAAATTGATTAAATTGACATGAACAGTAATTTGATAGTGTTGGCATGAATTGGTAGCCACCCTTTTGAAATGAATTAGCCACAAAACATGAGTATTTTATTGGAATAATAGAATCAATTTATGCAGAATCATATAAACGGTGTATGGGAAGAAGAAGGAGTGCAGATGTGGGGGTGAAGTCCAGAGAGAGAAGTGATAGTGAAGCCCCCGCAATTGCAAATGTTTTCCTAATATCAAATGTTTTCCTAATATGAGGGTAAAATGGACAGTTTACAAAAAATGTAGGGGTGAAGGTATGATTGTAAGGGTGCATGGTAAAATTTCCCAAATTATGCCACATAGATAATTTAGTAACTAACCAATAAAAATGACACTTTGTTGTGATTTGATTTGAAATATAGGAGTCCAACATTACAATACTACAAAACAAAGCAACAATACAAAACAAAGCAACAATGTATCAAAACAAAGTAATAAAAATGGCTTCGCCCAGGCTCGAACTGGGGACCTTCAGTGTGTTAGACTGACGTGATAACCAACTACACCACGAAACCTCGATGTTCATCATCGATATTAAAATATATATAAACCAAATTCACTATATGAATAATTTGAAAACCCGTTATAAACATTTTTCTGTGAGTTAAAGAATTGAAGTTAAAATTTCACACTATCACTTTAACAATGCTCCGAGCAACTACATTTCCGGCACCGAACAATTCGGTGGTGATTCTCACCGGAAATCACCCGTGTCCTTATCCAGAACCCACACGCGTCATTTTCCCTCGCTCTTCTTTCATTTCACGGTTACAATTCCGGCGAACCAACGTGAAGTGTCTGCGCACCGTACACGGCGGCGGGTTCATCCCGGCGGCCGCGAAGAAAGAATTACGCGGAAGCGCAAACTTAGTCGAAATTGAGGAAGAATTCGACGAAGAAGGCGAAGATGAAGAGGAAGAAGGTGAAGTAGATGAGGTTGACGAGGAAGAAGAAGAAGAGATAGTTGGGTATGATGAAATGAAAGAATGGTTGGAGAAGAAGCCGAAGGGGTTTGGAGAAGGGAAAGTGTATGATACTTCAGTTGAAGATAAGTTGTTTGAAGAAATGCAGAAGAGTAAACAAGTTCAAGCTCTTAATTTGAAAAAGCTTAAAACCAATCCTATCAAAAATAATGTCACAAAGAAGATAGGTAACTCATCAAAATTCAGTTTTTTGTTATATTTTATTTCTAAAATTTTGTTATTGCTCCCTGTTAAATAGGTATTTGTTTGATGAAATTATTCTGTTATTGATGATGGGGTTTTGTTTATGTTCTTGTTGCTGTGTTGTGTTTGTTTGTTACTAGTGTGTGCATAAAGCATTTTTCTATGGGAATTTGTTCAATTGAAATGAGCTAACTTTAGAGAGTAAAATTATCAATCTTATATGTTTGGTTTTGCTGTGAGGTAAATTGATTTTGAGTGAATTGATTTTGGCTAAATGAGTTGAAGGGAAAGTGATTTATGTTTGAATACATTCATGTAAAAGTGACTTGAACAAAATATTTGAGTGTAAAGATCAATTATAGAATCAAAAGCTACAACTAGTAGCTTCAAGTAGAATTGCTCTTAGTCCCCAAAATTTATTTCTCAAAAAATGTCAAACATAATTTTATAGAGTCAGATTGCTTTTAGCATTTGAAAATCACTTCTAGGACGTCTAGAAGTGATACCAAACACACCAAGTAGAATCAATTCTAGAGGCAAAATCAATTATACTCTGAAGGAACCATACATTGTCAAAATCAATTCTACACATCTAGAATAAATTTTGGCTCCTCCAAAAGTGGAACCAAACATACATGTGTATGCATAACAAAGTAATTTATCATTTTCTATGATACATACACGACTGCTTGATTATTGATTACTTAATTGAGGTGTACACATTTCAGTTTGTTTTGGAGATTCAGAGAATAATGTCTATGGGGAATTTGTGGTACACCCACTCTTTTAGATTCTATATATTTAACTCATTTGGTTTGTATACCAATCTAACAATTATGCGGATAAAGGGCATCTCAGTGCACAAGGCTCTCACCTGGTGGGGTGGGGTGGGTGGTGGTTTGGAGATGATAGATGTATGTAGTCTTACCTTTGCAAGCTAAGAGGCTGGCAGCAGCCTTATCCTTGCGCCAAAATTTTCCCTTATAACAACTATACCGATCCAACCACTTAATGTGTGGAGCACTGGTACATGAATAAAAAAACAGGTAGAACGTAGGGGTGTGCAAAAAATTTGGTTAACTGTAACCAAATCAACAACCACATCGACCCATATTTAAAAAGCCCAGTCCATTTAAAAGAAAACCCAAACCAACCCATACTGCAAAACAAACATAAAACCGGTTTACCATTGGTTCAGAACCGGTTTGTTCAAGCCAAAAACCACAACTGGCACATGCTAACGCAACTCAGAAACGCTTCTCAGCACAAATCACGAACTGCGACGGTACCGGCTACGGCAAACACAACGACAGCAAATGCACGGCAGCATAAAGTCTAGATTGGGCCAAATCACAACAACAAACAATACTGCCTTCAGAATCCCAAATCCACAAATTAGCAGAGAACTCAGTTATTATTTGAAAATTTGGTGTGTTTTAAGGTCAGTTTCATGGATTCAAATTTCGCAATTTTGGAAGAAGCAATTGAGGAAAATTATTAACAGAAATGGTTTATGTGAAATCGATTTGGAAATTGCACTGGGCATCAAGGACAGGTATTACTATGAAGGTTGTTGGTGTGGCGGAGAACGGCGGCGACGGGAAGGTTAAAGTTGGGAGTGAATCGAATGAGCGTAGAGGTAGTGAATCGATTTTGAAATTGCAGAAATGGTTGTGATTCAGAAGAAAGAATTGATGTGAATTGTAAATGTTTTTTTTTATTGTAAACCGGTTCTGAACCAGACCTGAACTAGTATTGGGAAAAAACCGGTTTTTGATTGAAAAAGGTTATGGATTTGAACCAAACCATAAATTAGGTTTGGATTTGGTTTGGTTTATAACCATGAACACCCCTAGTAGAACGTAAGTGACATCAATGCTTAGTACAATCAATACATAGCTGTTGCACAAATGCTCAAAACCGGTTCTGAACCAGACCTGAACTAGTATTGGGAAAAAACCGGTTTTTGATTGAAAAAGGTTATGGATTTGAACCAAACCATAAATTAGGTTTGGATTTGGTTTGGTTTATAACCATGAACACCCCTAGTAGAACGTAAGTGACATCAATGCTTATTGGTTAGTACAATCAATACATAGCTGTTGCACTAATGCTTAGCTGTAAAGGAGTATTAAATCTTGTCTGTTTCACTTTTTTGTTCTCTCGATGATTTGTTTTTCTTTACCTTCTCACACATTTTTGTAATTAGACTTGTATTAAGCTGCACGCCTCATGTTAATTGTGACCGGAAATAAACTTGATAAAAAATGTTGGGGTCTAGTACAAGGCTGCCTTCTTATTCCTGTTGAGCTTACAATTTTAAATTGCACTTTGCAGATGAAATAGTTGTTCCAGTCCGAAGCCGAGTGCGCTTGGTGAATTTACCAAAGAAAAGAAAAATTGACAGAGATTTGAAATCAGCTTTTCAAGGGATTCCAGGCATAACAAATATAGTCCCTGCTGTTATCGGAAACAAGAAGACAAGGGATCCTGTCTGCAAGGGTTTTGCTTTTGTGGATTTCAAGCATGAAGACGATGCAGTTAGGTGTGTTCTGACGTCAATCTTATAATAATAGAAAATAAGGGAAGAGTATGTTTAGTTTGATACATACACTGCATGACATTATTATAATATGGAAAAAGTTTCACATTGGTAATTTCTTTATAAATTTTGACAAAGTCAAAAGTGTTTTATTTTTGATACATCGGATTTATTTATCATCATGAAAAATCTGTGTAATTTAGCAGAAGATGGTTTTCTATTCTTGGATAATTGATTTGAGCTTCTTCATGTTATTTTGCTTGACTTAAATAAAGTGAGTGTATGTGTGTAGCATCTGGATCTATTTCATTTTGATTGCTGTTCCCATGTTATTAAAACATTTTACTTCTTGGTTTGCTTTTTTCAAGTTGTTTTTACTGTTCTAATCTCTTAACATTATTACTAACTCACTTGCTCTCTCTTCTTCAGGTTTGTAGAGTTATACACAGGACAAACTATTACATTTGGCAAAATTCAAAAGCCGATAAAATGTGAACTTGTAAATGCACAGTCTTCCTCTTCTCCTGGTTCAAACAAAAATCTCAACACTGCTCTGCCTCTCTTGCCCTCCTTTGAAGAAGATTCAAACGAGGATTCCAATATGGATGATTCTGCCTTCGATACATGGGATGAGACTGAAGTAGATGATTCGGATGAGCTACAGGAAAGTGACGGGGAGAGTCAAGAGTTCGCCACTGCACTGACTGTGGATAGTCATGACAGCGTAGAAATGACCAATGATTCTGAAATCAAATCACCTCTCTCTAAGCAGGTTGACAGAAAACCCACAGCTGAGAAGAAGTCATCTGTCAAAGTTAAACAAGAGAATGCCCCTAAGAAAAAATCTAGTACGAAAGAGAACGCGAAAAAGGTTTTAGATGTTCCTGGATCTGCAAAAAGGTGATTCACTGTGCATCATAGTTGGCTTTAGCAGTTTACTATGATTTGAATTTTGAATGCTTTGTGTTCATTTCTCATGTATGATTGATTCTGGTGCAGGTTAAAGATTAAGGAAAAGGCTGTATTAAGTGATGTTTTCTCCAAGTACGGATCAAAAGCTGCCCTTGCTTCAAAGGAGAGTTAGTATGTTTGTTAATGACCGAAGTCTAAACCATCACCCATCAATGTAATAGGGCTTTTTAGTTTGGTCATGAACGCCAATTTTTGTTCCAGTGTAGAATGAAGTAGTGGGGTAGTGGATATTGTTGTTCTATAGAAAAATGGATGATCCTATATATTATTGTTATGAATATCAAAACATTCTTTCTCAACATTTCAACTCTCAACGCATGGGGTGGGAATTGGGATGTTTATTTGACAATCTGATGTCCGAGAATTTTTTTGTTGTCAACTGGAATGCAAAACTTTAGGAGTTGAACTGGTGATAACTGTGAAAAGTGAAAACTAGTGATAACTGATAACCTGCTGAACCGTTATTTTAAATTTTTGTTTTTGATTTTGCAAATAGAAGGATTATTGTGAGATGCGGGAGCAATATACCCCCTCAGTCATCACAAAAATTATCATAGTAAGCCATTTCACATAAATTATAAATTATAGAGAAGTTATAAATGAATAAAAAATAATAATTTTACCAAACTAACCTTGTTAAGTTTTGATTGATTCTCATTATCATAAATGCAAAGTAAAAAACGATAATAACTTGGGGTGGTGGAATCGGAAGATCACTTTGTAACATGTGGCTTCACAAGTGGAATTTGGTCTGAGATTTTCAATTGGTTGGGAGTGGTGGTGGTGGTGTTGCCGGGGTAATATCTTTACTTTGTTTGACATCTTTGGCTCCTTGGCCACAAAGGGAAAAGATGTAACAGGTGTGATGTTGATTTGGCATTGGGTAGCGTGGTTGATTTGGAAGGCTTGGAACGACGAAATCTCCGGTTCCTAAGGTGCTAATGTGCCGGAGGTCGTAGATGCAATAACAAACTTATCTTTGAGTTGGTTTTTAGGGAGGAATTCGGGTCTACCTTACCTCCTTTATGAATGGTTTAAATTATCATTACATTGTAGAAGTACTTAATTGTTGGAATTTTGAGTACTTGGTTAGATTCTTTGGATTTATTGAATACTACTTGTACTTAATGTTATCTATCATCAATAAGATTTCTTTTGCTGTTAAAAAAAAAAGTTAATTAGAGGGTATAATTAATTTTTTTTTTAGTGTTTTACATTAAAGGAGGGAGTATATTAAGATGATAATATCCAGTGTTGATGTCACCATCTTGAATCCATTTTGCTCTTCTAAACCTTTGAAACGAAGCCATTTTTTTCTTCTGCAAAACAATCTTCAATTTCCTTTAGTAAGTTTCTTTGGAACTTGTTAAGAAATTGATTTGAAGTTCCAGCACACTGACTATGCTGAATACCTCCCAACCGTGCCAAAAGATCTCTTTTTTTTTTCTTCGTGATGCCACCAAAAGTATATTCCTCTTCCAATGAGTAAGCTCATTCTCCATATTCTTGATATTATTTTGAACTGTATTTGCATTTTGTTCAGCTTGTTGAATTATTTCTTTTCAAGTTGAGTGACTCATCCAAGCTTGCTTAATTCGAAACTTGCTTGTCCCATCAGGAATTTGCATCTTTGCATAATGCACGATCTAGTCGCTCAAAACAACGGAACACTCTAACCATTGCATCAGCGAAACCCAGTCTCCTGTAATCATTGCATGATGCGCAATCTAGTCGCTCAAAAATACAATATCTTCCAAAAAAAGAGGTCCTAACCATGTAAAATTAGCACTAACAGCTCCCAAACAACCCATCAGGTCGTAAGTGTTTATATTGTCAATAAAAATATCAGACTTGATTGTGACACCAACTCGGCATTTCTTCTCTAAACTAGACGCAATATCATTAAAATCTCCTGTTAATATACTACTGTGAAATTCCAATTTGGCCTCCTCCCAAAGATACTCAAGTATGAACGAATTGAAATATTTTTAGAAATAAAAACACCACCAAAATATCATATTCATCTTATTTGATTTTTAGAATTTTTGGTGTTTATATATTTTTTTGATTTTATTTGACAAATTTTATCATTTTTACTTTGTTATTCTGGTTGTTTTTTAAAAACAAAATTTGAAACTGCTGAAATCGGAAGGGGATTTTGATTGTTGCTTATATATAAGAATATTTTGGATTGTATAATTCAAAAATTATCCAAAAAGAGTCCAAATATATAATTAGAACGTGAATATTTTCGGAATTTAATAAGGCGTGTGAAAAGAGAGTAGCTAGAAAAGAAATTGTCATTTCTTTTTCCGCATCATAATTTTCCTTGATTTTACCAATTCCAAACATCAAATACGCAAAATATCTATGGGGGGGGGGGGGCGCAATAAGAAACCACCATCACGATATAGTATTGGGCTTTCCAAATTAGCAAGGTCCAATTTTACTCTAGTGAGATATTTTGCTTGGAACCCTGCTCTTTACCCAAACGGTTTTGCTCATTCCCAAAGTAAATGTCAAAAATACCCCTCGCATGTTAACTCACGTTAGTGTTAAATTTGCATGAGTTAACTCAAGCTGCGTGACTTAAGTCACATAGAAAAAACACACACTAAAACTCAGCGTGAGTTAGCTCACGCTGGTTTTGTTTCATCCATATTCCAACTTTTTCACATGTTGTGTGGCTAGGAAAATGTGTGATGGTTATTGATTCCACTAAAAAGTAGTGGTGGGATATGTTTCAACTATTCAAACATGTGTGTGGCTAGGAAAATGTGTGATGGTTATTGTTTCATCCATTGTGTAGCTGTTGGAATATGTGTGTGGCTATGAATATGTGTAGCTAGGAAAACATGTATGTTTCAACTATTCAAACATGTGTGTGGCTAGCAATATGTGTGGCTGTTGGAATAACGCTCACAAAATGTTGCCAGCACATTTGTTTGAATAATTGACACCGTTTTCCTATTGCATATGTGTAGTGTTGGCATATGGCATATGTTCTCAGCAAACTATAAGGTTCAATGTGAATTTTAGGGGAAAGGAAACCAGCGTGAGTTAACTCATGCTGAGTTTCAATGTGTTTTTTTCGGCGTGACTTAAGTCACGTAGCATGAGTTAACTCACGCAACGTGTGTTAACCCACGTTTCCATTTACACTAGCGTGAGTTAACATGCGTAGGAGTATTTTAGACATTTACTTTGAAAATGAGCAAAACCGTTTGGGTAAAGAGCATGATTCTTTTGCTTGTCATGATGTAAAAAGAGTGAGAACCAATTTGAGAGTTTCTTATCCCATTCTATTTTTTTCTTTCTTTCTAACACCCTACATATTTCGGGTTATGTATAAATCAAGAGTTTTGTTCATTGAACAATTATTTGAATGATAGTTTATAAAAAACCATAAATTTATAAAAAAAAATTAGATATTGATACAAAAACTAAAATAATAAGGGAAAAACTAAAGAGTGTCCTTGGGACATTGGTTAAGAGAACATAAATAGAAATAATTTGTTCCAAAATGATGAAAAGTGTTGAATTCAACTTTCTAAAAGTCAAAAAAGTTATAATTTCCAATGCAAAACTACTACTTTTAGTTTCCTTAACCATTGTCCATTTCCTTAACCATTGTCCTGAAGACATTGATTGATTAAAATTAACAAGAGCCGAGACTCAAATAATAACGAGAGAAAATAAAAACAATAATAAGCATGAAATAACATTCTCATAAATCAAAAGTGTAAAAACACCCTTTACCTCTGTAACATTTTAGATTATTGTAGAGTGTAGGAAAAGAAACACTGAACTATTTAGCGCTTATTTTTTGCAAACTGCAATTTGCAAACACACCCCCTCAACAAAAATCAAGAAGATGCATATGATTACGAGAACCCTCGCTAGAAGCTTGACCGACACGTCAACAATCAGATCCTCATCACTTTCATTTCTCCGTTCGCTGTCTTCCACCTCCGCCGCCGTCTCCGACGCTCCTGATCCTTCCGTTGCCAAGGTTGTCGCTTCCGCTTCCGGCGATGCCGTCGTCGACGCTGATTCTTCCGTTGCCAAGGTTGCCGCTTCCACTCCCACTTTGCTTCAACCTAGAGTTGTACTTTACGACGGCGTTTGTCATCTCTGTCACCAAGGTATTACCTTTACTATTCTCATTCTCTGTTCTGTTCTGTATCTGCGAATGAGAATGTGTTTTCTATTTGCTTCATTGTTTATTCTGTCTAAAATTTTAGGAATGCCATAGTTAGGGTTTTAGAGTAAGATTGTAGCTTTTACAGTGTGTTGGCATATTGGTGAAAGCTATGAATCACTGACACTATGGGAGTTGGGTAGCTCAATTAATTGGTTCGAGCTAAACGATTAAAGATGTTAGAGAGTTAAAATTCTATGAACTAAGAATGAGAATGGCGTTTCATTTTTGCTTGTTGCTGGTTCTGTCTATAATTTTATATAAAAAAAAAGGTTTTTTTTTTTTATTTTTTATTTTTTTTATTTTTTTTTTATTTAAGGAATGTCATAGTTAGGGTAAGATTGTAGTTTATACAATGTGTTGGCATATTGGTGAACACTTTGAATGACGGACACTAACTCACACGTTGACACTGTTAATCTCTGCAGTGAAGACAGACACCTTTAGCTTAAAGCATGTCCCACTGTGCAACACGCGTCGGTGTCCGACACCTGTACGCCATGTGTTAGACTAGTGTCCCAAAAAAATCATTTTATCCTTTTCTTCAGCACTCTGGCATTAAGCTTGTTCCAGTGTGCGACACGCGTCATTCATGTCTTGTACACAATGATTTAATTGAACACAAAAAAAAAAAAAATTGTGGAATGCAACCGCAATATTGAACTCTGAGAGGTTTGTTTACAATCACTTTGTGTCCATATTTGCTCCACGTCAGCTATATTTATCCAGAAAAAAACGTGATTTCAAGAATCATAGTGTAACTGCGTCTGCAATTGCAATTGTGACCACAATTTAGGAAACATTGAGTTCAGTGAAGGCAAATGGCAGGAGTTGAAGAATGTGATTTATTTTTAATTGGTATTCATAATGGTGGGCAATTTGAACAGCCCAAGTAATAGGGAGTGGAGCTAGTGTTGTTCCTTTTTTGGTTATCCTTGTATTATGAACTGTTAGCATCCAATAGTCAACATTGAATAAGCTATTTTCAGTTTATAGTGTTGGAGGTTAGAGTATAATTGTTATCATTTGTTGATGATAGGTTTAGCTGTGGCAAGGAAGCAGCTTATATTAAGTCGAATAAGATAGAATCAGAGAAACGAGTTGTTTTATACATTGTGTTTTCATTGCTATGTCATTTTTAATTTCCACTTTATGAGACATTAGCTTGATCTTTGAATTATGCTTTCAAAGTATGGCTTTGCAGGCTTAGTGCTTGTCAATGACTTTCCTGAAGTTGCCCGGCAATGGAAAAAAATTGGGAAAACAATAAATAAATTGGGGCTTGAGACTGAGCTATCATAAGTCCTAACTTATTCTGTTCACCCTGTCAATATTCTAAATTCTATTATCTTATGCATTGTTGTAGGTTTGTCCTCATTTTTGCATTATATTTTTGACAATTCTGTATTGGCAGGAGTGAAATGGGTAATCAGAGCCGACAAGGATAGGAAGATCAAATTCTGCTGTGTTCAGTCTAATGCTGCTGAGCCCTATTTGAATGCATCTGGTCTCAAACGAGAGGATGTCCTACGCCGCTTTTTATTCGTCGAAGGCTTGAATGTGTTCTCTCAGGGATCTACTGGTTAGGATTCCCTCACTTATTTAATTCACTTGTCTTACATAACTTTGATTTAGGCGTGGTTGTGAGTGGATGCAATTTTAACATTCAATCCAGCAACTATATAGTAACATCAGAAGGCCCATTATAAGATTTGCTCTCTATCTTGTGGGTCTAGATCTCTGCACATGGATACTTAATATTACTAACACAATCTAGCAATCATGAATTTGTTCCTCTGTTGAATTGACCAAGTCAAAAATGTTTCACAATTTGGTTGAAAAGGTGGTCTGGTGTTAAACTCTATGAAAAATCTTACAATATCTTAGTACTATCTTCGAGTACTTTTTGAGTAGTTTCCATGTTTCTTAGTTATTATCATGAATGTTTTTCTCTATTTTATTAGCATTATGAGTTTATTTCTAGTTTAGATAAAAGTTAGTGTTTTATAAATTATAATCATAAATCATGCCAAATCATATTCATAATGCATAGTATTGATTCTTTCTATCCAGTGTTTTAAAACCCTCTGAATTTTACTAACTCAATCTAGCAATCATGAACTTGTTACTATGTTGAATTGACCAAGTCAAAATGTTTCACTAATGCGTATAAAGGGTGGCCTGATGTGCTTGTGGCTCACACTGCTGGTGGGGTCTGTAGGGATTGAAATCAGTTTCCCCCTATCTTTTCCTCCCAATAAGAACATCAATAAAACATATAACAAGTAAGAGAGTGTTAGTTTTAAAGAGTGAGAATTTTGTTTTGCTGAGATGTTATCTTTTGATAACGAATAAGCTATTCCAATCCAATATGGAGAAGATGAGATCCGTATATCAGATATAAGAATTAAGAATCCATATACACTCTGTTTGACGAGTGAAAATGAGAGGAAAGACAATGGAGAGAGGTGAAAAATAGGAGAAAATGGGATTGTTAATAGTTTGTCTGGGAGAAGAAAGAATGAAAAGAAATAAAGGTAAAATTCTCTGTCCGCGGGTTTGGATGCAGAGAAAATGAGTTCTTTTCTTATTCTTCTCTCATTGTTTCGTAAATAACCAATACAGATTGAAAAATTAGTTCACAATATATTGGCCAAAGTAATATACCATATATTGATGATGCTTCTCATCTTTGAATATTTATATGAATGAACTCACCTTTTGAATTATGTTGGCTAACTGTGTAAATTTTCTGGTGGATTTTATATTTTACCCGCATAGTGTATGATAATGGACGAGCTCTCAATCTAAATGTAATGTGAATTAGCCAAAGGCATCCTTTAAGATAAATTATAAATATTTAGATCATTAAAGGTAATTCTGACGTGAATTTAAATTTAGTGAACGTCACAAAGGTATCCTTTGGGACAAATTTTAAATATATAGGTCAACATATGTAACAGATTAACATGTTATTATATTCTCTACATTGCTGTTTTCCATGTCATTTTTTGTCAATCTCATTGTGATAAATTATTATGCAGCTGCATTGCGCGTACTGTCATACTTGCCATTACCTTACTCTGCTATAAGCTGTCTGTGGGTGATTCCAACTCCAATAAGGGATGCTGTGTATGATTATATAGCAAAAAATCGGTATGAATGGTTTGGAAAGGCTGAAGACTGTTTGGTGTTGCAAGAGAAGGAGCTGCTTGAGCGTTTCATAGATAGGGATGAAATGATGAATCGAGATTCCTAGTTCAACCACGATTTACACTAACATTCCAGCTCCTGTTCTGTTATCTTACAGTATCTTCTTTTTCGTCTAACTAAAGGGTCTCCACAAGTAGTCGTATGCTTCACCTAACATCACTCAGAGTTTCTTTTAGTATAATTTTGGAATGCCATTCTTGAGAATCATATGAATAGCAGTGCAGAGCGTAGATTCGTCATTCATCTTACTTAAAGGCTTTCTAATTCTAGATGCTTTATTGTCCACAAGTTGAAATATTATTCATACATCTTAGACTTCATTTAATAGTTCTTGTAAGATGGAAAAGAATAATATTATGCATTTCATAAAGAAAGGGGAAAGTGTAAAAGGAGAGCTGTAATGTAAAATTGTGATGTTTGAAATATGAATGTCATTTTGATTAAAAGAAAAGTTTAGGCTCTTGAAAAAGGTCTAAAAAATAGTCACTTAAGTTTGTTATCTAGCAAAAATTGGTTTTTTACACACAACTTAAAAGTTTTAATCTTTATTTACATGTAGCTGTTTTTTCACCGTGTGTGTAGTTAAATTTGTTGAAGTTTAATTTTCTTTTAGAAATAGTCTTTTGCACTTGTTGTTTTTTAATTGAGCAATAGAAATCTAGGTCAACAAATGTCATGTGGTGTATATATGAACATCACACCATTTAAAAATTTCTGTGGCTTTTGGATTTTTGTCCGAGAGACCAATTATTGAAACGTACAATAAGGGAAAGACCTATCAAAGTTAACGGAAAAGTTTAGTTTAAGGTGAAGTTGATCTCCACTAATAAACTAATTCCCATAATTTTTTTAAACGAAAAAACAAATTTCCAGTATAAAAAAAAACCACTCCACTACTTTAAATTACAGGTTACTTTTTTGATTTTACGGGATAGGCCCAGGGTTACTTTATTAAAATGTAAATATTGTAACGCCTTACGGTACAAGTATTTTATTTTTTCACCTTTACTTTGCATCTGGTTGTTTTCAAGAAATTTCCATGAAGAAAAAGTAGAAACTTCAGAGAGCATTATTAGTGGCGGGACCCTTGTTGACTTGACGTAAATTTTTTCTATCATATACCAATCCTTAGTTATTGTTAATCTTCTTGCTTGTTGTTACTATCATACTACATTCTCAATCATACAAACAAACCTGTACCTTCATTTTGGGATTTGAAGCTTATAAGATGGCTGAAGCTGTGCTTGAAGTTGTCCTTCACAATTTGACCTCACTCGTTCAGAAGAAGATTGGCCTATTTCTTAGTTTTGAACAGGACTTCGAAAGACTTTCAAGCTTGCTCACTACAATCAAGGCTACACTTGAAGATGCTGAGGAGAAACAATTCACTGACAAAGCTATCAAGGATTGGCTGCTTAAGCTTAAAGATGCTGCTTATGTCCTCGACGACATCTTGGACGAGTGTGCCACTCAAGCTTTGGAGATGGAGTACAAAGGATTCAAGGGTGGACCTTCGCATAAGGTACAAAGCTCTTTCTTATCTTCTTTTCATCCTAAGCATGGTGCTTTCCGTTACAAACTTGCTAAGAAAATGAAAAGGATAAGAGAGAGATTGGATGAAATAGCTGAAGAAAGGAGTATGTTTCATTTGACTGAGATAGTGAGAGAGAGGAGAAGCGGGGTTCTTGACTGGCGACAAACCACCTCAATTATTACTCAACCTCAAGTTTATGGAAGAGATGAAGATAAGAGTAAAATTGTAGACTTTTTGGTTGATGATGCTTATGCTTGTGAGGATTTATCAGTCTATCCAATAGTAGGTCTTGGTGGACTTGGGAAAACAACACTTGCCCAACTTGTGTTCAATCACGAGAAGGCAGTCAACCACTTTGAGCTAAGAATTTGGGTATGTGTTTCAGAAGATTTCAGTTTGAAGAGAATGACAAAAGCCATCATAGAAGCTGCATCTGGCCATGCTTGTGAGGACTTAGATCTAGAGCCGCTGCAAAGAAAACTGTTGGATTTGCTACGAAGTAAAAGATATTTGCTGGTGTTGGATGATATATGGGATGATGGACAAGAGAATTGGGAGAGATTGAGATCTGTATTGGCTTGTGGAGGCAAGGGTGCTTCGGTTTTGGTAACCACTCGTCTTCCAAAGGTTGCAGCAATTATGGGAACAATACGCTCTCATGATTTATCAATCCTATCTGACACTGATTGTTTGGAATTGATTAAACAGAGAGCATTTGGACCAAATGAGGATGAACGGCCCGATCTTGTGGTCATAGGGAAGGAGATAGCAAAAAAGTGTGGTGGAGTTCCACTGGCAGCAAAAGCACTAGGAAGTTTCTTGCGTTTTAAACGAGAAGAAAAGGAATGGCGCTATGTCAAGGAAAGCAAGCTATGGAGTTTACAAGGTGAGAATTTGATCATGCCTGCCTTGAGGTTAAGTTACTTGAATTTGCCGGTAAAATTGAGGCAATGCTTTGCCTTTTGTGCACTATTTCCCAAGGACGAAATTATAAGTAAGCAATTTTTAATTGAGCTTTGGATGGCTAATGGATTTATTTCATCCAATGAAATATTGGAAGCACAAGACATCGGCAATGAGGTGTGGAACGAATTATATTGTAGATCATTTTTCCAAGATACTGAGACAAATAAATATGGACAAATCGTACGTTTCAAGATGCATGATCTTGTTCATGATCTTGCTCAATCTATTGCTGAAGAGATCTGTCACATTACAAATGATAGTGGCATACCAAGTATGTCTGAAAGAGTCCGTCATCTCTCAATTTGCAGGTGGAACATGTTTGAGGAAGTTGGTTCAATCAGGTTACACTGTGTTGAATCATTAAAAACATGCATAAATTGTGTTGACCAACTCTCACCCCATGTATTGAGATGTTATTCTTTACGAGTGCTTGACTTCGAGAGAAAAGAAAAGTTGTCGTCTTCAATTGGTCGTTTAAAATATTTAAGGTACTTGAATCTTTCTTGGGGAAATTTCAAAACTCTTCCAGAATCCTTATGTACGTTGTGGAATTTGCAGATTTTAAAGTTAGACTATTGTCGAAAACTCCAAAAGTTGCCTAATAGTCTGGTACACTTGAAAGCTCTACAACATCTATATTTGAGACGCTGTTATTCTCTATCAAGCTTTCCCCCACATGTAAGGATGTTGGCATCCTTGAAAACTTTAACACTATTCGTGGTTGGCATGAAAAAAGGGTTTCTTTTAGCAGAGTTAGGACAAATGAACCTTCAAGGAGACCTTTACATTAAGAACTTGGAGAGAGTTAAAAGTGTAATGAATGCCAAGGAAGCTAATATGTCAAGCAAGTGTGTGGACAAGTTGAAACTGTCATGGGATATAAATGAAGAGTCACAATTACAGGAAAATGTTGAGGAGATTCTTGAAGTTCTTCAACCTCAAACTCAGCAACTTCGATGTCTGGATGTTGGAGGATATACCGGTTCCTGTTTCCCAGAATGGATGTCTAGTCCTACTCTAAAATATTTAACTAGTTTACAACTTGTGCATTGCAAAAGTTGTTTACACCTTCCACATTTGGGGAAACTACCATCTCTAAAGAGTTTAACAGTATCTAGTTTGAGTCATGTAAAATACTTAGACGAGGAGTCGTGCGATAATGGAGTTGCAGGAGGTTTCATACGTCTAGAATATCTGGTTCTAGAGAAGCTGCCAAACCTGATAGCCTTATCAAGGGATGATAGAGAAAACATGCTTCCACACCTTTCTAAATTTCAAATTACTGAATGTCCTAAATTGTTGGGTTTGCCTTGCCTTCCATCTCTCATTGATATGCGTATACGAGGAAAATGCAACACGGATTTACTAAGTTCAATTCATAAACAAGTTACTCTTGAATCCCTTAGGTTCCACCACAATGATGAGCTAACTTGCTTTCCAGATGGGATGCTAAGAAACCTGGCTTCTCTAAAAACATTTGAGATTTATGGGATTTCCAAACTTGAGCAATTCCCATCCGAAATCTTTAACATTAATGCTATCCAAGAAATATGTATCACAAAATGTGATAACCTGAAGTCATTGACAGATGAAGTATTACAAGGGTTGCACACTCTTAAGAAATTAGTCATCGAATTGTGCTCAGGAATAGAAGGTTTACACCCGGCTTTACAACATATGACGTCCCTTCAATCGTTGACATTGAGTTTTCTTCCAAACCTAGCATCCCTACCTGACTGGTTAGGAAACCTAAGTTTACTTCAAGAATTATATATTTCTCGGTGTCCAAAGCTGACGTGTCTTCCGACGAGCATTCAATGCCTTACTGGTCTTAAAAGTTTGAGAATTTATGGTTGCAGTGAGTTAGGGGAACGATGTAAAGAGAACACAGGTGAGGATTGGCCAAAAATAGCTCATGTGCGAGATATTAAAATACAAAACATAGGAATGTTCTGTGGAAGAGGAGGAGGATTTTATTCTGTAGATTGGTTGTGGTTTTAGATCCCTCAAATGTAAGTGCATGTGTCTATGAATATATTATGTTTTGGTCTTTGAAAATTGTTATATATTATACTGATGTGAGAAAATTGGAGCAACTAGTATAATTTTGAAGTGAGGGTGGTAAACCTTATTTTGAAGCATTACAAGTTTTGGGTTTGGTAGATGTCATTTATATTTGGGTACTTTTCATTTTGTTTAATTTCGGTGGCATTGAAGTGCCATGCCTGTGTTTTTGTTTTCACAGGTTTGGTGTTTAGATTTGCGCCTGCGAAACTGAAGGGATATAAATTTTGGGTTTTATTTCACTTCTTGGATTTGTGTCATTTCTTTGTTCAACCTGGGATAATATACAACCGTGTTTGCTTCAATCACAGCGCCAGTTGTAGCATTATATCGCCTTCTCTTTGCTTACGCGGGTATGTATCATCTACTCGACGTTCTTGCTTTCACCTGTCATAATATCAAGGCTAAAATATGGTTTTAGTCCCTGCAAATATGCCTCGTTTTGGTTTTAGTCCCTGGTAAAAAAAAATTTTGTTTTTGGTCCCTGCAAAATTTTTTGTTTTTGGTCCCTGGAGGGACTATTTTCAAAAACAAAAAATTTTGCAGGGACCTTTTTAAAAAAACAAAATATTTTACAGGGACCAAAAACTACAAAATGGGTTCAGTCATCATGTGCCACGTATGCAAATCATCACAAAAATGGGGTCAGGGACTATTTTAAAAAACAAAAAATTTTGCAGGGACCAAAAACAAATTTTTTTAAGGTTGTTATTTAAAGTACTCTGCTCATTATATTCTTATTAGAAAGAAAGCGACGACGTCTCAGTACCATAAATTTAAGGTTGTTATTTCAGTGAAGCTTTAACTTTGTTTCTTTTCTTTAAGCTGTCATTTTCTTCTAGCTATTTCCATAAAACAAACAAAAAGTACACAGAGACCTCAACAACTTCGTGGGAAATTCCTCAGATGATTAATCGTAGTGGTGGGTGCTTGTTGGCGTAAAAAAATCGATCCAAAAGGTCCCCTACTTCTATTCCTCAGATGTTAAAGTTCATTATGGCTGAGGCTGTCACTGAAGTGGGAGACAAATGGCAGAGAGTCTTCGTAACTTTTTTTGTAACTTAGGAGTTGAAGAATGTGATTTATTTTTAATTAGTATTCATGATGGTTGACTATTGGAGCTAAGGATATTCCTTATTTAGTGATCCTATGTTTATCTGTATTCTGAACAGTTGGCATCCAATCATTAGTAACCAATAAGTTATTTTCAGTGTATGTAAATATATTATTAGAGACTAGAGTATAATTTATGTAATTTCTTGAGAATAGATTTAGCAGTGGGAATGTGGCAACTTCTGTAATGTTGAATGAAATATATTTGGAGAAAGTAGGGCTGTTATAGATGGTGTTTTCAATGTTATACTATTTTTAAATGGCATTTTACAAGAAATTAACTTGATCTTTAAATTATGTTTTCAAAATAAGGTTTTTTAGGCGTAATCGATGGTCAGTGACTGTGACTATCCAGTAGTCCCCCCAACCCCCCAGGGAAAAAAAAAGTAAAATGTGGTGCGAGACTGAGTTAACATGTTCTGTTTACCCTGTCAATATACCGCATTCAACTATCTTGTGCATTGTCGTAGATTTGTTCCAATTGTTATATTCCATTTTACTGTAGAATACAATTTTGATCATTAGCCTAATGTTTTGTATTACATTTATGACAATTCTGTTTTGGCAGGAGTAAAATGGGTAATCAGAGTGGACAAGGACATGAAGATCAAATTCTGTTGCATCCGGTCTTGAACGAGAGGATGTCCTACATCGCTTTTTATTCTCTTAGGGATCTACTGGTTAGAATACACTCACTTAATTTACTTCAACAGCCGTTATGTTCTTTTGTCTTTCTTTGAACTATCTTATTTACTGCGAACTGTTTTAACATTAAATCCTTCAAATATATTGTAACTTGAGAATGATCATTCTACTATTTTCTGTTCAATAGTTTGTAGATCTAGCAATCATAAGTTTCTTACTGTGTTGAATTGACCAAGGTAGAAGTGTCCCACAATTGAGTAGAAAGGGAGGCCTAGTGTTAAACAGTATGAAAATATCTTGGTATTATTTTTCCACATTTCTTAGTTATTATTGATGATTGTGTTTCCCTATTTTATTAGAATTATGAGTTTAGTTCTAGTTTAGATAAAGGATAGCATTTTACAATCATCAACCGTGTCAAACCATATTCTTAATGCAAAGTATTTTTTCTTTCTTCCTCTTTTTAACAAAACCTCTGAATATTAATAAATCAATCTAGCAAATGTGAGCTTGTTAATATGTCGAATTGACAAAGTAAAAAATGTTTCAATAATGCACATAAAGGATGGCCTAGTGTGCTTGAGGCTCCCGCTGTTGGTGGGGTTTGAAGAGTTTAAAATCAATTGTTCCCTATCTTGTCTTCCCAATGAAAACATTAGGAGAAGGCAAAATCCCTATATCAGATATAAGAAGCCTTATACACTATGTTTTGTTGATGAGAGAAAATGAGAGGAAGGACAACACAGAGAAAATTAGTTCATTTCTCATTCTTCTCTCATTTTTTCGTAAATAACCAATCCAGGTTGAAAAATTAGTTCGCAATCTTCTGTCCAAAGTAATGATGCTTCTCATCTTCGAGTATTTATATGGCCAATTATAAATGATTCAAAATTTGTATCTGCTTCATAGAATGTGTAAATTTTCTGTTGTAGTCCACATTGTACAATTTCGTATGATGATGAATGAGCTCTGAATCTAAATTTAGTGAATTTGCCAATGCCGTCCTTTCGGACAAATTTTAAATATTTAGATCATTCATTTTATGTAACAGATGAGCGTGTATGTTAATTACTGTCACTACTCTTGTCAATCACATTGCGACATTATTGTTATGCAGCGTCATTGCGTGTCATTTGTGTCAATCTCACCATGACATTATTGTTATGCAGTTGCTTTGCGCGTACTGTCATACTTGCCATTACCTTACTCTGCTCTCAACTGTCTGTCGGTGATTCCAACTCCAATAAGGGCTGCTGTGTCCGATTATATACGAAAAAATCGGTATGAATGGCTTGGCAAGGTTGAAGACTGTTTGGTTTTGCAAGAGAAGGAGCTGCTTGAGCGTTCCTTTTAAAAACTGTGGAATCAAGTTTAGATCCTGTTGTATTGGAGCTTATGTAATAACATACGTACTTGTGATACTGTATTGGATTTAAGATTTATTTCCCCCCGAAAAATCAAACAAAACTGACTTGTTAAACCTGGACCTGTTCCCTCCCAACGCTCCTTTGTCTATCAGTATCACCGTTGATATATAAACATTGAGTTTACTGAGTTTTCTAAGTGTTCAAATATACATGATACTCATTAACCATAACTCAAAGGGCGTTCCAATTTTAATATAAAATTTGTGCGAGCTTAATGCAAAATTTGTGCGTGAGAATGTGATGACATTTTTCTAATTTTTATGGCTTGAAAAAGTGTTTGACATTGACACACATTATAGTTTTTGATAAAACATTGACAAACATTTTTTTATACCCAGAAATATTGATAGTTATGCCCAGAAATATTTGTTTTTCAACCCAGTAATAAACGCGAGTACAATGATTCTTTCACAGCGCACTCGCCAACACAACTAAATAGCTTATGGACCGACATAAATACTTGTGTGATACTGTAATTCCCAGAATCATTCCTTGCTTCTAAAACAACCATGCTCCTTCTTCCATACTCGCTCACTCACCAACACAAGCAAATAGTTCACCCTATTTTCGTACATCAAAATATGGAACTGCTGACTTTGTTTTCCTGTGGAATTTATTTATATGCGTTGACGGCGTAAAATTATTTTACGCATGCATACAATCATTTGTTGCCACATCTTGTAATGTGTTTGAAAGCATATGACTGGTTATATTCATTGAATGATGTGGCAACGTATGATTGGATGCATGTGTAAAATAATTTTACATTGATGCATACAAATTAAACTCTTTCCTATGTGGGTATGAATCATCTACTCAACATTATTTCTTTCTTTTGTCTTAATTTCAATTAACTTGCTCATTATATTATTACTATTATGTTATAGAGATAGTACTTTATTTTGGTAATTTGAAATTTTAGTGGAAGGAAATCAACCAACACATTCTTGATTCAAATAATTTGAAAGAAAATTCAAGATTGTTATATCAGTGAAGTTTCAACCTTGTTATAATTTTCTAACATGTAAATTCCTTGTAGTCGTTTCCAAGAAATTTCAATCAAATAACAATAAAAAGTAGATAGAGACTTGAGCAACTTTGTGCAAAATTTCAAAGATACATTAATCAGTGTGGGTCACCTGTTGACTTCACAAACTCAAACCATAACATCTCCTACCACTTACACTTTGTTAGTCTTCGTTTCTGATATTCATTTCTCAACAAAACAAACTCTATTCCATTTACATTCTGTGAGTTGGAATTCACTTGAATCATGGCTGAGGCTGTCATTGAAGTTGTCCTTGATAATTTGAGCACACTCATTCAGAAGGAGCTTGGCCTATTTCTAGGTGTCGATCGTGAATTGAAAAGCCTTTCCAGCTTGCTATCTACAATCAAGGCTACACTTGAAGATGCTGAGGAGAAGCAATTCTCAAACAAAGCTATCAAGGATTGGCTGCTTAAGCTCAAAGATGCTGCTCACATCCTCGATGACATCTTGGACGAGTGTGCCACCAAAGCACTAGAACTGGAGTACAAAGGATTCAAGTATGGACCATCACACAAGGTACAAAGCTCTTGCTTATCCTCTTTAAATCCTAAGAATGTTGCTTTCCATTACAAAATTGCTAAGAAAATGAAGAGGATGAGAGAGAGATTGGATGGAATAGCTGAAGAAAGGAGTAAGTTTCATTTGACTGAGATAGTAAGAGAAAGGAGATTCGAAGTCCTTGACTGGCGACAAACCACCTCAATTATTACTCAACCTCAAGTTTATGGAAGAGATGAAGAAAATAATAAAATTGTAGACTTTTTGGTTGATGATGCTTCTAGTTTTGAGGATTTATCAGTTTATCCAATTGTCGGTTTAGGTGGACTTGGGAAAACAACACTTGCCCAACTTGTGTTCAATCATGAGAAGGTAGTCAACCACTTTGAGCTAAGAATTTGGGTATGTGTTTCAGAAGATTTCAGTTTGAAGAGAATGACAAAAGCCATCATAGAAGCTGCATCTGGCCATGCTTGTGAGGATTTAGATCTAGAGCCGTTGCAAAGAAAACTGTTGGATTTGCTACGAAGAAAAAGATATTTGCTGGTGTTGGATGATGTATGGGATGATGGACAAGAGAATTGGGAGAGATTGAGATATGTATTGGCTTGTGGAGGCAAGGGTGCTTCGGTTTTGGTAACCACTCGTCTTTCAAAGGTTGCAGCAATCATGGGAACAATGCCCTTTCATGATATATCATTGCTATCTGAGACTGATTGTTGGGAATTGTTTAAACAACGAGCATTTGGACCAACAGAGGCTGAACGGTCAGATCTTGCAGTCATAGGGAAGGAGATAGTAAAAAAGTGTAGGGGAGTCCCTCTCGCAGCAAAAGCACTGGGAAGTTTATTGCGGTTTAAACGAGAAGAAAAGGAATGGCTCTATGTCAAGGAAAGTAAGCTATGGAATTTACAAGGCGAGAATTCTGTCATGCCTGCGTTGAGATTAAGTTACTTGAATTTGCCGGTAAAATTGAGACAGTGTTTTGCCTTCTGCGCACTATTTCCGAAAGATGAAAGAATAAGCAAGCAGTTACTAATTGATCTTTGGATGGCTAATGGATTTATTCCATCCAATGGAATGTTGGAAGCAGAGGATATTGGTAATGAGGCGTGGAATGAGTTATACTGTAGATCATTTTTTCAAGATACTCAGACAGATGAATTTGGACAAATTGCATATTTCTATATGCATGATCTTGTTCATGATCTTGCTCAATCTATCACAGAAGAGGTCTGTCACATTACAAATGATAGTGGCATACCTAGTATGTCTGAAAGAGTCCGTCATCTCTCAATTTGCAGGTGGAACATGTTTGAGGAAGTTGGTTCAATTAGGTTACACTGTGTTGAATCATTAAAAACATGCATAAATTGTGTTGACCAACTCTCACCCCATGTATTGAGATGTTATTCTTTACGAGTGCTTGACTTCGAGAGAAAAGAAAAGTTGTCGTCTTCAATTGGTCGTTTAAAATATCTAAGGTACTTGAATCTTTCTTGGGGAAATTTCAAAACTCTTCCAGAATCCTTATGTGAGTTGTGGAATTTGCAGATTTTAAAGTTAAACAACTGTCAAAATCTCCAAAAGTTACCTAATAGTCTAGTACACTTGAAAGCTCTACAACATCTATATTTGAGAGGCTGCTATTCACTATCAAGTTTGCCCCCGCATGTAAGGATGTTGGCATCCTTGAAAACTTTAACACTATATGTAGTTGGCATGAAAAAAGGTTTTCTTTTATCAGAATTAGGACAGATGAACCTTCAAGGGGACCTTCACATTGAGCACTTGGAGAGAGTTAAAAGTGTAATGAATGCCGCAGAAGCTAATATGTCAAGCAAGTGCGTGGACAAGTTGGAATTGTCATGGGATAGAAATGCAGAGTCACAATTACAGGAAAATGTTGAGGAGATTCTTGAAGTGCTTCAACCTCAAACTCAGCAACTTCGAAGTCTGGGTGTTCGAGGATATACCGGTTCCTGTTTCCCAGAATGGATGTCTAGTCCTACTCTAAAATATTTAACTAGTTTACAACTTGTGCATTGCAAAAGTTGTTTACACCTTCCGCATTTGGGGAAGCTACCATCCCTCAAGAGTCTAACAGTATCTAACATGAGTCATGTAAAATACTTAGACGAGGAGTCATGCGATGATGGAGTTGCAGGAGGTTTTATATGTCTAGAAAAACTGGATCTAGTGAAGCTGCCAAACCTGATAATTTTATCAAGGGATGATAGAGAAAACATGCTCCCACACCTTTCTCAATTGCAAATTATTGAATGCCCTAAATTGTTGGGCTTGCCTTGCCTTCCATCTCTCATTGATATGCGTATAAGCGGAAAATGCAATACGGGTTTACTAAGTTCAATTCAAAAACTCGTTAGTCTTGAATCCCTTATGTTCAGTGGCAATGAAGCACTAACTTGCTTTCCAGATGGGATGCTAAGAAACCTCAATTCTCTAAAACAATTTGACATTTGTATGCTTTCCACACTTGAAAGCTTCCCAACTGAAATCATTAACCTTAGTGCTGTCCAAGAAATACGTATTGCTGCATGTGAAAACCTCAAGTCATTGACAGATGAAGTATTACAAGGGCTGCACTCTCTTAAGATATTGAGTATTGTGGAGTACCAAAAGTTCAATCTATCTGAAAGTTTTCAATACCTCACTTGTCTTGAGAAATTGGTGATCCAAAGTTGCTCAGAAATAGAAGTTTTGCATGAGAGTTTACAGCATATGACTTCCCTTCAATCGCTGACATTGTGTGATCTTCCAAATCTTGCATCCATACCTGACTGGTTAGGAAACCTAAGTTTGCTTCAAGAATTAAATATTTCTCAGTGTCCAAAGCTGATGTGCCTTCCAATGAGCATTCAATGCCTTACTGGTCTGAAACGTTTGAGTATTTACAGTTGCAGTGAGTTAGAGAAACGGTGTAAAGAGAAAACAGGTGAGGATTGGCCAAAAATAGCTCACATTCAATGCATTGACGTAGAAAACATCAGAATGTTCTACGGATAAAGAGCAAGAATTTACTCTGCAGATTGGTTTTAGATCTCTCAAATGCAACTTCATATGTGTATGCATATATTATGCTTTCCACTCACGGGAGAAACCATTCTCCCACTGTATGGGTCCCATATGCATAGGAGATTTGTTGGTGCCATTTTGAAGTAATAGCAAGAGCAGTAAACCTCGTTTTGAAGCATTGTAATTTTGGGTTTGGTAGGTATCATTTAGATTTGTTGGTGCCATCTTTGTTCAACCCTAGTAAAAGGTAAGGTTTTTGTTTTGTTGGATTTTATTATTCATATCATTCTTTATTTCAGATTTTCTATGTTTTAACTTTTTATGTTTGTAGGATGCATATTGAAAGAGTATAGATTGTGGCCGAGATTATGTTTTGTTCTTGAATTTGTTCTTTAAGCATGAGAAAGTTAATTTTTTTTTTATTTATTTCAATCTTTTGTATTTATCTGTTTCTAAGCCTCATGACTATCCAAACATGTACTCATCTTTTGTTTTCTTCTTAAAAACTGATTCTTCTGTATTTATTATTGTGTCTACTTTAGGAAAAGAACATGTCAAAGCCATAGAAGGAGGCATACAAGAGGCTTTAATGTATGCTTTCAAAAATGTTCTGTCATGGAAGAATCTTCAGCCTTGCTTTCTCTGTTGGAATTGGTGATATTCTCTTTGGTTATGACATTGGTAAGTAGCAAACATTTTGTATTATTATACTCCATTTTGTTCACTTTTTTCTTTGTCAATTTCCTTTCTCCTGAGTCTCTGATTTATTTATATCTATAGTTTGGATACAGAGTTTATGCACAGCATTTGTAAAAGTGATATTATTCAGATGTAGACTACATGAATGGAAAATTTCTGCACGAAGGAAGCGTTGATGCAAGGATCCAGTCTCTTTGAAATTTTGGCATAAAATTGGGAGAAGTTTGTTTTTATTTTGCTTTTAGGTGAATAGCATTAATCCTTATGTAAGTTTAATGTGCTCTCCATTTTTGAGAAAGTATGATATAAATAACTACAGAGTGCAGGAATTTCCCTGTTAGCATAATAACATATTTCGATATTTTTCAAGCTTTTTTTTTATAGATCCTGCTATGTTTGGTTTTTAATTTTTGTCTTCTTATTTTTATTTTATTTAATGGAACAGTTTTTCAAAAAAATACTTTGTTTGCCCATTGTTGAAATATTTGCTGCAGTTCAGAAGTACAAAAGGAAGCTATATGACTTCCTTCTACGACAAGTTATCGAGTCAACTTTCTGTTAGTTAGTTATCTTTATACTTGGAGTTAGTTAGCAATTCGTTTCATTAGTTAGTGGCTGTATAAGTTTGTAATCTAACTCATTTTCAATAAGAGAATTCTCAATTTTCTCTCTCAGATTTCTAATTGCATCAAGTCTTTTGTTACCGGTAGATATTATTAGCATACTAATGCTCATTTGTCCAAACAACAAATACATCCACAATAATAAGTTATATTATATCTCCACTAGATTCAACTGCATTTAAGCTATGGAAAATCTAGTATGAGAGAATAACAATAAATCTGTGTAAGAAGCTAGCAACCACTTAGTGAAGTCAGAAAGTCTTGCAACCATAACATAAGAAGAGAAATTGTTTTCCTTCTTAAAAAAAATAAAAGAATAAGAGAAATTGTTTTCAAGATTTGAAAGTTACAAGATATCAACTTTACTGTTACTAAAAGGGTCTTCCTCGAATTACATAAATGTGTGAGAAGATAAAATAATCTGAAAGCAAATAAACCTTTAAAAAAGTAACATGAAATTCCCTCTACAAAAACATAAAATACGTTTTTTTTTTGTATTTGCCACTTAAAACTAGTATTCATATTTACAAGTACTTAAAACATACAGAAGAGATCAAATATCTTTTGCATTCCATTTCCACTTAAATTTGGCATCCTATTTTGCAATGAAACTTGACACTTGTATCCTTTTACATAAGACTTTTCTTCTTATGTCATTTAATCATTCAAACGTGAAGAAAAAGGATTCATATGCTTTTTTTTCATTTCATCACTTTTTTCATCTTTCGAGGATTTACGAGTATGAATGAGCTGGGTTGTAGGGGATATTTAGCTGTCTAGTACTCTCTAAAACAAGTTTAG
The DNA here is from genome assembly GCF_051527215.1 of Medicago sativa. Lineage (NCBI taxonomy): Eukaryota > Viridiplantae > Streptophyta > Magnoliopsida > Fabales > Fabaceae > Medicago > Medicago sativa. The sequence continues at coordinate 23,621,725 of NC_140753.1, read as the reverse complement.
AAGTCTAATGCTCCAAATCTTTTAAACGGCAAAAAGTCTCTCGGAGAGTGAAAACCTTCCCACCTACGAACAGAGTGCACCCTAAACTCTGTGCATCATCTGGTCCTTCATTTTGTACCTGAAACATAGGAGGTGCCATTTGAGCCTTTCCAATAAACTCCATCAAACAACTCTTGTGTGTGATTCTTTAAAAGCACATAACAAAACCATTTCACCGTATTTATAAAAATCCATAAAAACAAAAACATTCCACCATATTACAACAACAAAAATATTCATAAAAGTCTATAACACGAACATTAAATCAACTTTATTAATGATTTTATATACCTCTATAACAACACACATATATTCATAGCTCAAAGTACAAACTTAAAAATACAAAAACAAATATTTTTTTTCTTTCAATTTTCATTTCTTTCATAAGAAATTCCAAAAGTGTGTATCCTAATTTAAGTTAAACTATTTTTGAAGTGAAATAATAGCATTTTCATCACAAACCCACAAATTTTTTTTCCAAAGCAAACTCATAAAAATTGGAGGACTTACTGGTAAGAATGAGGGATGGCGTGTTTTGGTGGAGACCTGTATGGTTAGCAACTCTAACGCAAGTCTACAAACATCGTGCACTGAATCTCTTTTACGGTCAAAAGTTTGTTTGCAAGTGAAATACTCTCCACTTACGTACGCATCCAATCTATACTTGGATGCATGATTTGATCTCTCGATATCTATTTTAAATACATGATGGGTCATGTGTCTCTTATGAATAAGTTCCATCAAATGACTCTTGTGCTTTTCTGCAAAATAAAAGGGTTTAATACAAAAAGTGCACTCAACAACAAAACATTTAGCCATAACCAAATAGCAAAGTTTACAAGAACCAAACTAAACTGATTTTGAGGTTCAATGCGTTGCTGAATTTTTTTTCCAGCATATGTACTTCTAAACTGAATTTGCTCGTGTCTTTTATTTATTTTTTCAGCTTGACTTCCTTCTATGATGTTCCATCGAGCTAAAACCCTAATTAAATTAAAGCAAATGTTTAACACCCTTAGTCTTAAAAAATACTATGTTCTTCATTCCTTTCTACAGCTACTGCCTTTTGGTTGTCGGAAGGTGTTGTTTTTAGCTCAATCAACAAAGAAAACCAAAGAACAAATTTGTTACCTAAATACCCATTTCTTCCCTTTCTAGCAACATTCACAATCAAACCAAAAGAAAACCTAAATTTTGATCGAGAGATGCAGCAGATCAAACTAACATCTAACAAACCCAGAAAGGGACGACTCAACCGATCAAACATTTTACCAAAACTGATCAAGAGAAAAAAACACATAAAAAAATGATTCATGAAACGAAACACTAATTGAAACTCGAAGGCAACCAAAAAATGAAGGGTGGAGGAAGATGGATTTGAATGGATATGATTATCTGATGTTGAATCAGAAACATAAATTTTTTAAACCTATTATTTGAGTGTAAAAGAGATTCAGTGCACGATATTTATAGACTTGCTTTAGAGTTTTTAACAATGAAGTTCTCTGCAAACATCGTGCACTAAATCTCCTTACAGTCTAAAAAGGTTGGAGAACTTATTGGAAGAAGCCATAGAAAAATGCAGATGAATAAGAGTCTTTTATATACCTTTTGTTTGTGCGGTTTATGATATGACCATTCTTCAATCGGTTTATGTTGGGTATGGTGGTTATTTTGATTTGTAGAGTTTTTGTTATTTGTTATACTGAGAGGTCTCACCTACTATGAATTCTTCACCTACCTGTAATTTATAATACAGAATCTATCTATCTATGAACTTTGAAAGTAACACCCCCAATTTATATCGAACTTTATTAATTAAAAAAACAAAAAAAATTTGTCGTTGTCACGAGACATTTTAAACCCCGGATCTTGCATATATTAAACATTGTCCTACCAACACCGAGCTAAGCTCACGAGGACAACAGAACTAATATTTAATATTGTTAAACTAAGTTTGAAGTTTTTTTATTGCACTAAAAAATTATGGTTTTTTATTTTATTTTTTTGGATTATAAAAATGTAATAGTTTTGAATTTTGTATTTTTTTTTATGGTATCCAAGGTTTGAACATCAGACCTTGCATATATTATATATTGTCTTTAGTACCAACTGAGTTTAGCTCGCAGGAACTTGAATTTTGGATTTAACATTAAGTTTATAGTTTTGACAAAATTGACTTCATATTTATTGTTTTTAATATTAAAGTACTAAATGCATTAACTAATTTTGTTATTTTTCTATGGTTAATTGTCCTTAAATAGTCGTCCCTTCATTCACCTAGCATTACTAAATTTTGAATTTTAGTATGACGCTTATTTCATATTTCATCCAAACCGCAAAATGTTATTTGAAGATACACAAATAGTACAAGCATAGTCCTTTAAAAAACAAAAAAATCAAAAGCATAGTACAAATACAATCAAAAGCTCATCAAGATACACAAATTATTTAATGATACTCGAGGTAAAGATTACTCTCCTCGTGGGAAAGATTATAGTACAATCAAAGAATTTATGAACGACTATAAACAAAAGCCCCTCGTGGGTCTCGTGCAGATAGATAAAATAATAACAATAATATATAATGTTCCCTCAAAATATATATATATATATATATATATATATATATATATATATATATATATATATATATATAATGAGTACATAAATAAGTAAATTATTTATACTAGCAAAAAGATACATGCCCGCCTTCCCTATCTTTTTATTGTACTAACGTTTGAAAATGTATGAACGATATTCTTTTATGAAATTTTGATTTAGATTAAAAGTATAAATATAAATATAAATGTTTGTTGCTTTCAAATTCAAATTATAACAAATTAAACTAATCATGTTTATCTATTTCAATGAAACCAACAATATAACAAAAATTATAATCCAAATTTTTATCCTTTTAATGTCACCAACAACAATCGTTATTACAGAAAATTGTTTAAGAGTATAATTGAGATGATGAAAAGTCAGCACAAAATCTCATATTTTCTTTATATATAGTAAGTATAGATATACTAGTTTGTTATACCTTTTAAAGGATAAAAGATACTAATATCGTGTTTGTTTCACTTTTTTATTTATTTTGAATTCACTCCCACCCATTATCTTTTTTAAAGAATAAAAGATAAGGAAAAAAGACTGATATATCATGGACAATAAGGGTTGGGCTTAGTTACACTTTTTTTTTTTAATATTTGAATTTACTCTTATTTATTTGTTATACGAGTTATTTGTGTTGAAAGTTGAAGGTAATTTTGGGAGTAGAAAAAGGCAGCCCAAAATGGACTATTTTCTTTCTATATAGTATAGATAAAACCAAAATATGCTTGAACTAGAATAGAGATGCACTCACAGTCGTACATGGAGAGATAGAAACATGATTTTATCTGATGAGTAGAATGACATCCAATGCGGTGAGTATGTTGTTCGTACGAGCTTGAAACGGGGGGAAAGGGGAGGGGTGTACCTGCAAATACTCTACCGCTTAAGCCAACTTATGAGATATGGGATAGAATAAATCGTACCTTTGGAGACAGTGTAAAGTCCCCTTATATAGAGTTGTTGCTCGGCAGTTGCATGAACCGTAATTGTCGAGCGTTATAGAATGGCAATCATGACGACCGTTATAAATTATGTTTGAATTGGGGCACTGTGTTGCTGCGAGCATCCCCCTCGCGAGGAGGGGGTGTGAAGTAAGTGATTGGCCCAATGATGGATTGGGCCTGTTTTATTGAGCTTGGACTATTGCGAGCATAGGCCTTTGGACATTCCAGAACAATAGCCCCCAAGTTGTTGCTCTAATGTGATGAATTCGAGCAATAGTTAGATCCTATGCGAGGATAGATATTATGATCGTGGGGATTAAGTTATAAGGAGTGTGGTGCTCGCCTAACACTTGTGATTTGTGCGAAAACTGCAAGTTTTAGGAGTAACAAGGATTGGTGGTTCGTTAAGAATTGTGCTCGTATAAGGATTTGTTCTTGCAAGAAGCTAGTGAATTCGATGTTCGACTTGGAGCCGTTTTTTGTAATATGCTCGCAGGGAGCTGGTTAATTCGAGAAGAATTGCGCTCGTAGAGACAAATGACATTGATGCTCGTTGGAGAGTCTTTTATTTGGAATGTTCGCGACGAGCCAATTTGTTTCCATTAAAAGGATCCTTCTTGCGGGGAGCTAGTGATATTTTGGCTTACAAGCTACGTTTAGTAACGATTTTACCTTGTGCTGGTAAAAATATTATGCCTGTGATTGGATGTGACTATTTGGTACCATCATAGACGATATAATTGTTTGTTCTCTTAGAATTTATTGTTAGCATCTTGTGCATGAGATTGAGGGGACATGACCTTTGGTGACTAAGCAATTAACAAAATTTATTGATTAAAAATAGTAAAAAAAAAAAAGAATAAGGTTTTGCAAGTTTAAATTGTTTACACAATAAGAGTAGTAGTTTGATTGCAGAAAATTAAAAGGGGTTGAATTAGATGTTTAATGGTGATTAGGATTCTATGAATCTCCTCTGTCTTCTTCGTTGGATTTAGTCCTTAGGAACCCTAGTAAATCAAACGTTCTTATTCATATGTTATTATTCGGAGAAATTAGAGGTTGTTAATCTCGTAACCTGATATCAGTTCAATGGTCTAGGTTTGTCGGACCTAGTCTTGAAAAGCATTGGAAAATACAAAACATAGAAAACATAGTTCAGGAATGAATAAAGAAATTCCTTTATACTTGAATTCAACAAATAAATAGTCGTTCATCTAGAAATCCTAATCAATAGAGGTTTAGTTACACATGATAACAAACATCATTGCAAAAGAAAAGAAAAGCATACTCTAGAGCAAGGTTGTCAAAAGAAAAGCATATCATTCTTTGTTTCAGACTTCTATGTTTTAACATTTTATGTTTGTAGGGTGTATATTGAAATCGTATAGATTGTGGCCCAGATTATGTTTTGTTCTTGTATTTGTTCTTTAAGCAGGAGAAAGTTAATTCTTTTTATTTATTTCAATCTTTTGTATTTATCTGTTTCTAAGCCTCATGACTATCCAAACATGTACTCATCTTTTGTTTTCTTCTTAAAAACTGATTCTTCTGTATTTATTATTGTGTCTACTTTAGGAAAAAACACGTCAAAGCCATAGAAGGAGGCATAAAAGCGGCTAGTATTTAGAAACTAAATATATAAATTATCATTCAAACTACATTTACATGGTCTTTCATTTTCCAATGCTTTCAAACAACATTTACACAATAAACAATTAGTATTTGCCTTTTGATTTGCAGGGGGCTGAAGCATTTTCTGATTATCCAAAGCTCTATAGAAATGCTTCTTCCTCTTCAAATATTAGAAGCTTTACTTTGCAAAGTAGTTCTACAAATTCTGATTAGATAAAAAATTGTATAAAAAGATCAATGATTACTATTGGTCTTATTCGTTTACATGTTATGATATGTATCAGAAATAAATAGAAAAGAGGAAGAGAAGACAATATATGAAGCACAAGATACTTAACTTGCAATACAAGTCACACTCTAGATAGCTTAACTTCATTTGTAATTTCACTTGCATTTAGCTTACATGTAGTTAGTTATGACAGTTAGAATGAGCTGTCACTAATCAAGTGTATATAACCTCTTGTACAATTCTGGGGCAATGAATCATAATTCAGTTTTATATCTTTGAGTCCATCTTCTTTCTTCATGATTGAGTTTTGCTCTAAATATGCTTGGGGTTAGGGCTAGCATGGGAGGAAGAATGGAGAGATTAACAACGAGACAAGCCTCTGAGCACCAAGGGAAAGAGGAAAGGTAAAAACAAATGCCTCAGCTTGAAGAGGAAAATCCATCTCTAGGGCATCAAAGAAAACAACTTAACACTGTTGTTGAACAAAAAGGTCCCATGAAAATGTATGACAAAGTGAATAAGTGGATCTCGATCTTGAATTTTTGGATCTTTTTCCTATTTATTTGTATAATATTCATTAAAGGACGTGGCAACATGTTACTGAGTGCGTGTGTAAAGCAACTGAACACAGATGGTGCATACAAATTAAACTCTATTATATTATTATAGAGATAGTCATAATACTTTACTATTTAAAATTGAAATTTTTGTAGAAAAAAAATTAACCAACACATTCATGATTCAAATAATTAGAAAGAAATTCAAGCTTGTTAGTATCTCAGTGTGAAGTTTTAACCTTGATTCTTTTTGTCTCCCTTGTCATTTTCTTCTCTGTTTCCTTGAAATTTCAATCAAGTAACAATAAAAAGTAGATACAATGACAATGATAATGATAATGATAATAATAATAATAATAATAATAATAATAATAATAATAATAATAATAATAATAATAATAATAATAATAATAATAATAATAATAATAATAATAATAGTGGATCAGTTGTTGACTTCACAAAGTGGAACCAAAACATCTCCTACCACTCATTCCTTGTCAATCTTGTTTTCTGATAATACCACTTCATTTCTCAACCAAACCTACTACTATTTTCCATCTACATTCTTGAGTTAGAATTCACTTGAAAAATGGCTGAGGCTGTCATTGAAATTGTAATAGATAATTTGAGCAAACTCATTAGAAAGGAGCTTGGCCTATTTCTAAGCATCGATCGTGAATTAAAAAGTCTTTCCAGCTTGCTAACTACAATCAAGGCTACACTTGAAGATGCTGAGGAGAAGCAATTCTCAAACAGAGCCATCAAGGATTGGCTGCTTAAGCTCAAAGATGCTGCTCACGTCCTCGATGACATCTTGGACGAATGTGCCACCAAAGCACTGGAGATGGAACATGGAGGATTCCAGTGTGGACCATCACACAAGGTACAAAGTTCTTGCTTATCCTCTTTAAATCCAAAACATGTTGTTTTCCGTTACAAAATTGCTAAGAAAATGAAGATCATAAGGGAGAGACTGGATGAGATAGCAGACGAAAGGAGTAAGTTTCATTTGATCGAGATAGTCAGAGAGAGGAGAAGCGGAGTCCTTGACTGGCGTCAAACCACCTCAATTATTACTCAACCTCAAGCTTATGGAAGAGATGAAGATAAGAATAAAATTGTAGAGTTTTTGGTTAGTGATGGTTCTAGTTTCGAGGATTTATCAGTTTATCCAATTGTCGGTGTCGGTGGAATTGGAAAAACAACATTGACCCAACTTATCTTCAATCATGAGAGTGTAGTCAACCACTTTGATCTAAGAATTTGGGTATGTGTTTCAGAAGATTTCAGTTTGAAAAGAATGACAAAAGCCATCATAGAATCTACATCTGGTCATGCTTGTGAGGAATTAGATCTAGAGCCGTTGCAAAGAAAACTTTTGGATTTGCTACAAAGAAAAAGATATTTGCTTGTGTTGGATGATGTGTGGGACGACGAATCAGAGAATTGGCAAAGATTGAGATCTGTATTGGCTTGTGGAGGCAAGGGTGCTTCAGTTTTAGTAACAACTCGCCTTCCAAAGGTAGCAGCAACCATGGGAACAGTGCCTTCTCATAATTTATCAAAACTATGTGACAATGATTGTTGGGAATTGTTTAAACAACGAGCCTTTGGACCAAATGAGGAAGAATGTGCAAAGCTTGTGGTCATAGGGAACGAGATAGTTAAAAAGTGTGTGGGAGTGCCTCTTGCAGCAATAGCACTAGGAAGTCTCTTGCGTTTCAAAAGAGACGAAAATGAGTGGCTCTATGTCATGGAAAGCAAACTATGGAATTTACAAGGTGATAATTCCGTCATGGCTGCCTTGAGATTAAGTTATTTGAATTTGCCAGTAAAATTAAGGCAGTGTTTTGCCTTATGTGCGCTATTTCCCAAAGATAAACTAATAAGCAAACACTTTCTAATAGAACTCTGGATGGCTAATGGCTTTATTTCGTCAAATGAAAAGTTGGAAGATGTTGATATTGGCAATGAGGTGTGGAATGAGTTATACTGGAGATCATTTTTTCAAGATATTGAGATAGATGAATTTGGGAAAACTAGTTTCAAAATGCATGATCTTGTTCATGATCTTGCTCAATATGTTGCAGACGAAGTATGCTCCATTACAGATGACAACGATGTGCCTAGTATGTCTGAAAGAATCCGCCACCTCTCAATTTATAAGAGGAAATCCTTAGGGGATACCAATGCAGTTCGGTTACCTACTGTGAAATCATTAAAGACATGTTTAAGGCATGTTGACCAACTTTCACCTCATGTATTGAAATGTTATTATTTACGGGTACTCGACTTTGAAAGAAGAAAAAAGTTGTCATCTTCGATTGGTAGTCTAAAATATCTAAGGTACTTGAATCTATCTGATGGTAAGTTCAAAACTCTACCAAAATCCTTATGTACATTGTGGAATTTACAGATTTTGAAATTAGACAATTGTTATCATCTCCTTAACTTGCCTAATAGTTTGACACAACTGAAAGCTCTACAGAGTTTATATTTGACCAACTGCTACTCATTATCAAGCTTTCCCCCCAATATAAGGAAGTTGACTTCCTTGAAAACTTTAACTTTGTATGTAGTTGGGAAGAGAAAAGGATTCCTTTTGGAAGAACTAGGACAACTATGAAGTGGATAAAATAGTCACAAGAAAGGGGGGGGTTTGAATTGTGACCCTTTAAAAATTATCCTGCAACTTAAAAATTAATTCTCAAGTGGAAACTTGGAATAGTTAAGTTAATAGCAGACTTCAGAACGTTCTGATGTCTGAGTGCAAAAACAGTTTAAAGCAGACTTCAGAATGTTCTGATGTCTGAGTGCAAAAACAGTTTAACAAAGTAAATGTGTTTGTGTGTGTTTGTGTTTGCAGTAAGTAAAGAGTATAGGGAAGAGAAAGAACACACAGAAGTTTATAGTGGTTCACCCAATGTGGGTTAGTCCACTCCTCACAATCTTGTGAGAGTTTCCACTATGATGCTTGAGATAACCTCTCAAATCCTGCACCTTACAATCTGTGTTCACCTGAACACTTACAACCCTGTATTCTCTAAGCCTCAGCAGGCTTGCACCTTGTTGCTAAGATAACCTCTTAGACTTTTACAACCTTTGCTCAAACTAACACTTTAGTACCCCTAAAGCTAGATGAGACTTTTTCGTCTTGCTAAGTTACCCACTTAGACTTTTACACCTTTGCTCAAACTAACACTTTAGTACCCCTAAAGCTAGAAGAGACTTTGTTACAATTTGTAAGAAGGTTTGAATGTTTGTGAATCAAACAGACAAGAAGAAAGAAGAAGAAGTTATCTTGAAGATAACACAGAGTATTGATTTGCACTAAGTAATGAAAGCCTTAGTCATTGATCAATTTCAGTTTGCAAAAGCTTCAAACAAAATCAAGTTGTTTTCTTGTATGCTTTGCAATTTGTGTGGAGTTTGAATGTTTGAGAATCAAACAGAGGAGGGTGAAGAGAAAGTTATCTTGGCAAGAGATAACAGAGAGTATTGATGTGCACTAAGGAAACAAAAGCCTTAGCCATTGATCAATTTCTGTTGCAAGAGCTTTTAAACAATCTTCAAGTTGTTTATTTGAATGCTTTGGCAAGGTGCAAGTTTTGCTGAGCCTTAGATCTGTATTTATAGAGTCTTTGGGCTCAAATAGCCGTTGTAGGGTGTCCAATGGTGTTATGCCACGTGTCCTGGGCCCCACAAGCTTTTACTTGAAAATCTGGGTGAACATTCTGACCATCAGAATGTTGTTGCGTTCCCAGGATGAACATCAGAATGTTGATGTGTTCTTCATCAGAATGTTGGAAATTCATGATGTTCTTCATCTGGGTTCATCATGGATGAATGTTGGATGAATTTCTGGGCTTGCCCAGCACGTGATGTGAGATTTGTTTGAGTTTTATCCTCCAAAAAGTAGCTTCTCCATATGCTTCAAAAGTTGCTGGAAAAGTAGGATAAAGTGAACCAAATCTGTCTTGGACTTTGTGCAGGAAAGAGAGGATAGTGGTCTGCAGCTTCAGGCCCATGCTTCTAGGAGATTTGCTTGATTTTGTTCAGAGTACAAGTTATCTCTGATGCAAGATCTCCTTTTGTTACCTTTTTCTTCTTTTTACCAACTACACTGTTCATGGCTGGAAGCATGTGCAGAAGTGAACATTCTGATCATCAGAATGTTTCATTTGTGCTTACTTTAAGATGATTTGTAAGACTACTTTTGATGTAATCAATCCTAATAGTAGAGACACGACTGAAGTGCAGTGAATGCAACATCTAGGATGATATTCTCATTGGAATAATCCTAGTACTTTAATGTTCATAGTCTTGGATGAACATTAAAGATCCTTTTGACATAAATCTTTGTCCATGCCTTTATTGTTGATAGATCCATGCAGATGTACTTTTCTGGACCTTTTATTCATGTCAAGTGTGCTTTGCATGTTCTTCACGTTCTTGATGATTCTGGGTTTGCTTATGAACAACCTTCTGAACTATCATCAGAACGTTCTGATCAACTCTCTGATCAACATTCTGAACTAACTTTCTGAACTCAGAGTTAGTTCATGAATGCAAATGTTCTTTGATTTCTTGTATCTAGGTATGTTTTAACTTTGTTTGTGTCTTGGTTAATCACTCAAGAATGCACAAATACCAAGAACTATCAAAGTCCATTAATCCTTTAATCACCATAGATGTATTTAATGATTTTTTGATCCAAAGTCAAAATCATTGTCTGCATAAGATATGTTCATGTCACATCTGTTCTTGCATGTTCTTGATGTGGACATTGATTTATGGTTTTGCTCTAATGAACTTTCTGAGCAACCTTCTGAACAACCTTCTGAACTCCTTCTGGGTTCAAACATATGAACTTCAGAATGTTTCTTCTGGGTTCCTTCCTTTATGATGGTTGTACTCTGTGCTGAACATTCTGATGTTCTTCAACACTTTGAACCTTATGAAGGTTGTTTATTTATTTCCTTCAAGAACTACTTGAAGCATATAAATGAGAGATCATTTGTTTTGACAAACAAGATGATTCTTTCTTTGAAGTCCAAAAGAATATTTCTTTGCCTCTAGTTCATCATTGCATGTAACTGATGACTTTAAATATTCTTGTTTATCCATGAAATAATCCTTTATTATTTCTGGATATATTCAGGGTTAATGTTCATGATTAACTCCATTCACATGAACATTCTGATCTATGTTCATATGAACATTCTGAACTCAGAACTTCTTATCTTCAGAAGCTTTGGAAGTGTGATACTTTGAGGAGGTTCTGAGAATCTTCCTAACTTGTATGCATATTTCCTTTTATCTTCTTTATGCATGGTGGATCTTCAAATCATATAGGATAAAACTCAATGTGAGTTTTGTCATATAACTTCTTGCACATTCTTGTGCAGCTTGTGATGTAAGTTTTTCCAGCATGATTCAAGTTCTTCCATCATGATTCTTGAGCTATGAATCTTCATGGAGATGTGATCTTTGTTGTTTCAACTGATGATATACTCATTCTTTCATTGTTGAGTAGATATGATGCACTTATCAATGTGGGTGGCTTCTAGCTTATCCACTATGTGATTCCTGTTCTTTTAACAAAAACTCAAGTGCAACCATCAGTAGATCACCATTCATAAAACTTATTATTTATTCCACTAGGTTTGTTATCATTAAAACATTCATCAAAAAGATTTTTGCTTCAACAATCTCCCCCTTTTTGATGATGACAAACCTTTTGAATAAATATTAAGTTTTATGATGGATATAATAATAAATGTAAGAATGTTCATGGATATGCAATTAAACTCCCCCTAAACACATGCAAGAGTTTAATTCTTATCAACCTAATTAAACTCCCCCTCAACATATGGAAAGGGTTAATTCATAACATTCTTCATTAATTAAATCCATTTTAGATTTTTCTCTCCCATAATACATATGTCTCCCCATCCTAGGTTTTTATCCCATCATATATATCTCTCCCCCTTTTGTCATCTATCAAAAAGTACTAGGGGTGATATGAAGGAAAAGTGACATAATCTTGGAAGGTAAGAATCACAAGACATTGCATGTAATTCACAAGTGCATTCATATATTAAACTCATGGTTTAGTTAAAACATAATGCAAGGATCATGATCAATCATTATTTCAATCAGTTGTGTAAACAAGACATGAAAAATGATAACATATGCAACCATTTCAACATATTCAAAATATGAGAAATTTTTCTCAAGATTTAAGAAAATGTTTTTGTCCTTGGTTTCAATGTTTTCGAAAAGATTGATATCTGCAAGTATAGAAAACTCCCCCTAAATTTTAGAGATGAATATCCTATTACATTTCAAATCTTTTGATTTTCTAAGAAAATAATTATTTTCTTTTACTTATTGTCATAGCAGATAAGTTTTTCATTTTGACAAAGTCATGCTCATAATTTAGAAGATGATTATCTAATCTAAATTGAGTTTTAAAAGAGCAAAGATCGATTGATCTTATTCAGCAATTTCTGAAATTGAGAGAAAATGAAGTATTTGTGGAAGCGGTGAAATCAGAGTTTTGAAAAGATCTTTCTCTCTCTACAGTATTCTCATGTTGGAGAATATTGCTGAGTTTTTTCAAAAGCTGAAATGCTTCAAAGTATCATTTGATGCAAGATAGTTTCTTTAAAAGAAAACAATTACAAGCAACAATTTTTGACACAATTTGTGGAAAACATACATTATTACAATCAAGTATATGCAGCAAATTTATGCACAAACACATATTGATATGCCATTGATGTTTACAACTTTTTCTTTGTCTTCAATTTTTGCAATTAAAGTAAGATAATTATTCAACAATGCTTAAAACAAATTTTTATGCTCAAAGCAAATCCAATATAAGTTTAAGAACAAAATATGCAAACCTTAGAGCAATATTTGAAGATTATAACAAGATTATACACAACATCAACATGAAGATCAAGAATATAAAAAATCTTCTAATGCTAATTCCAACATAAGATTCATTTAAAATCATGTTTGAGGAATGATATTTTCATAAACTAAATCATCATATTTATTAGTGCAAATAAATGTGTACCTTATGCGATGATATCCCTCACTTTGAGATTCAATGAAGAGAGCATGTTTCTCTTTCTTTGAAATACTTTCTCATCTGAATGGAGAAGTCCAAGCATCAATAAGCATAACCTTCTGAAGCAGCTTAATCATCAGTAGCTTTCTCTTCTTCTTGGTCTTTGCATCTTTCTGATCTGAGTGTCTTTTAACATATCCAGATGTTTCTGGATCTGGAGACATATGATCAACAGATGGAATGCTTTGTTCATAAAGAATGTTTTCATGAACATTCTGAACTTGAGTTGAAGGAATTGTTCCATCATTTTCCATTTGAGAGTCCTCAAAGTCATTTGTATTGAAGTCTGAGCTGAATTCCTCCATATTCAGATCAAAACCAGCTTCATTTCCAGCTAGCTCATCCTCATCAGATTCCTTTGTGGTAGTGTTTTCACTAAGCATGTGTGTGGCCAGAGCTTTTAGCAACATCATGCATATCTGGATTTTTTTAATGACACAGGAACATTTCCCATATCAGATTCTAGAACAATTTCTTGTTCATCAAACTGGAGTTCACCCATGATGTTTGTAACATCAACTTCAGATTTTGAAATTTGTTTCAGCAGTAGAAGATTTAAAGAATCTTTCTCCACTAAAAGCTTTCTGCTTGGTTAGCTTTCTGGGTATTTCTCCAGAAGCTTCTTCAACTTCATCAACCTTCTGAAGTTGTTATGCAGGAACTTCATCAACTTTCCCATCTTCAGCAGCTGTGTCAACTTTCTGAAGTGATGTTTCAGTAGCTGTATAAGCTTCCCAAACCTTATTGGTTGCAATCTCAATGTTTGAGGTATTGCATCAACTTGATGACTTCCATTCTCAGCAACATCAACTTCCTTTTGAAGTTGTTCAACATTCTGAGCTTCATTAACTTTCTGAACAGCTACTTTAGCAATGTATGTAACTTCTTGGAAGGTTTCTTCAGGGATGTTTTGATCCATTGTTGGAGGATCCTCATTGTTGTCAAATTCTTTATGTCAAAGATTTGGCAATCCTTCTCATACACTTCACTTTTTCAGAGGCATCTTAAAATGCTTGAATATGAGTGTGAAAGCCAATTCATATAGAATATGAGAAGTCTTCTTGTTCTTCAATCATATGTTGCAAGAACATGTAGTTGAGATTGAAAGACAATATGTTGAGAACATGGTATATGATCAACATTAACGACATACTCAAACACTTTCACTTATTTTACATAGTGAATGCAGAGATTGTTTAGACAAGTCTTTTGATCAGACCATCTTCTTCAATCTTGAGTTTGCAAAAATAATTCTCTTATTTGCATCATATGAGTGCAGTTCTTATGACCAGTAAGGTCCTTGATGTTTGATCCAACATTCTCTAACCTTCCAAAGTTATTGAATGTTCTTTGAGTAATAGCTCTTGCTGACCAATTTTCTCAAAGTATAAGATTTATACCTTGCTTGAAAACAGAGGGATGAACTTTGAAGCTTTCAATTTTTTGGATTGAGTAGCTTCAGCATCAGGAGCATTTTCCTGAACATTCTGATCTGCAGACACCTTAACATTCTGATCTTCAATTTCAGATGTTTCTTGAACATTCTGAATTGCAGTCACTTTGAACATTCTGATCATCAGTTTCAGATGTTTCTTGAACAATCTGGACTGTATCCTGAGTATCTTGAAACACATCAGTGTTGAAGTATGAGTTTAGATCTTCTATGTTGAGATCAAAACCAGATGAAAATTTCATGTGTTCATCTTTTTATACTTGCGCATTTCCTTGACTCATTATTTGTGAAGCTAAGATTTCTGCATCTTCCTGAGTGTCTTTATCAACTTTGTTAGAAGCTTGCTCAGTATTTTCTTCAACTTTCTGATCTTGGTCAGAAGGGTTTTCTTAAACATTCTGAGGTGTGTCAACCTTCTGATGTTCTTCTTCAGCAGCATTCACTGGAGTTTCTACATCAATTTCATCTTTCTTCTGAAGATATACATCATCAACCTTCTGAGTATCATCTTCTGAGATTGAAGCAGCCATATGAGCTTCTTGAGGTATCTCATCATCTTCTATTCGATATACAACCTCATCTTGCACATTTTCTTCTTTAACAACTTCATCTTCTTTCTGAAGATATTCTTCATTCTCACCAGCAGCAATCTGAACTGCTTTTCTTGCAAGATCAGCAACTTGTTGAAATAACTCCAGGGATGGAAGAGAAAGAGCTTCATTATCTTCCATAAGATATCCATCTCCTTCTTCCTTCTGTATGCTGGATAGGTTTCTAACCTTCTTCTTTTCTTCCTAGTTCTATGAACTTTCTGATCTGTATCCTCCTGAACATTCTGATCAGTGTTGTTTTGAACATTCTGATCATCTTGCTGAATGTCTTCTCCCTGAGCATCTTGAAAGATCTCATTGTAGGGATCATTTGTAGTGTCTTCAATGTTGAGATCAAAGTCAGAATGAGCTCCAACATTATCTTGTTCCAACTGAATTCCTTCATCAATTTCCATATGATGATGCTCACTTCCAAGAGTGTTTGATACCAGGATTTCAGCAACTTCATGTGTATCATTATCAACTTTCTGAGCATGTTGCTCAATATTTTCTTCAACTCTTATATCTTCAGAGGGTACTTCAACACCTTGACTCAGAGTTGTTTCAACTTTCTGATGACCATCAGTAGTTTCTCCAACTTTATCAACAGATCACGTAGCCATCATAGCTTCAAACTGTTGAGTGCTTGCCTCAACCAGCTCTCTTGCATGTTCAGCAACATGAGCAAAGACTTCAGGAGCTGGAGTAGGTTTGCCTTTCTCAGCTTTGTGAGAGCTTGATCCAATCTCCTTCTTGGCAGACTTGTCAGCTTCCTGTTTCTCTCTTACTTCCTGAACTTTCTGATCAGAAAGTCTCTTCACTGATCCAGTCTTTTGAGGAGTAGGCATGTTGGTGGTTGTGATGTGAAGTTGTCCTAAGGTTTCTGTTGTGAATCTCATGAAGGTGTGTTTACTTTCTTCACCTTCTAGGGATACTTGTGCAACCTTAAAGATGAGAGTCATATGAATCCCATATGGTAACTTAACAACTTTTTGTTTGACAGCCAAACAAGAATCAATCATGTATTGAAGGATTAAGAAGTAGAGGTTGAATTTTGTTTTGGTCATGAGATGATACATAAATCAGTATCAACATCAAAGGTTTCACATCTAGGGAGTAAGGTGTTGTGGTTCATGTTTAGGTGATGACAAATGATAGCTTCTTAGATGTGTGCTAGTAAATGAAGTTTTGGTTCTTTGACTTGAACTCATTTTAAATTGTTCCATTGTTCTAGAACAACTCAGGATCATCTTGAGAAGTTTCAGAATCTTCATCATTTTGATCTCCACATATTTCTTGAACATAATTTGTCCATGAATCAAGCTCTTCCTAGAAATTTAGAAGACATTCCTGCATCACAAATTGGTAAAGCTTTTGGTACCCGTATTACTTTGGGTCCTTGAGGTTAGTGTTTCTCTTCTTGAGAGATTCTTTCTTATGACCACATTCTGATTTAAGATGATCAGATTTGTTGAAACAAGAAAACTATATTTTACCAATCTCAACCTTTTGAGCTCATTCTAATTTAGGATAGAATGTCTTTTTGAAATGAGGACTTTTCTCAAGTTTCTTTTTAAGAAAAATATATAGGTTCAGATTTTTCAAAATGAAAATTTTTCATTTACCTTCTCACTTTTGTTTGTGATAGGTTATGAATCCTAAACCAGCTTTTTGAAAGGTCTTAACAGACTTTAGAAAGTTGAATATGTCATTTTTCAAAGTTTTACTTTCCTTTTCAAAATAACATCTTGTTTCAAAAATTCAGACTTTTCTAAATCTTACAAAATTTTGATCATTGAGAGTCTTATGTTTCTCAAATATTTAAAAATGATAGTACTACAATTTTTGAATGGTTTTAAAATATATATCATTCAGGATTAGTAGTTTCACATTTTCTTTCTTTATACAAGAAAAGTTATTATTTTAAAAGTTCATACTTTTAAGATAAAATGCATGAGTCAAATGAGATATAATTAAACACTTTATATAAAAGATAAGGATTAGAATTTCTTACCTCTTCACTTCTTGTGTTTGTCTTTACTCATGTGCTGACTTCAAAATCATCTCTGGTTGCCATCTTTGCATCTTCTTCTTCAGAGGGCATTTAGTTTTGAAGTATCCCACATTGTTGCATATGTGACATGCACTTTGATTTGCAGGCTTTGACATCACTTCCTTCTGGATCTTTTCCTCATACACTGTTAAGTGCTCAAACCATAGAGGCGGGCTCTGATGCCAATTGAAGTGGATAAAATAGTCTCAAGAAAGGGGGGGGGGTTTGAATTGTGACCCTTTAAAAATTATCCTGCAACTTAAAAATTAATTCTCAAGTGGAAACTTGGAATAGTTAAGTTAATAGCAGACTTCAGAACGTTCTGATGTCTGAGTGCAAAAACAGTTTAAAGCAGACTTCAGAATGTTCTGATGTCTGAGTGCAAAAACAGTTTAACAAAGTAAATGTGTTTGTGTGTGTTTGTGTTTGCAGTAAGTAAAGAGTATAGGGAAGAGAAAGAACACACAGAAGTTTATAGTGGTTCACCCAATGTGGGTTAGTCCACTCCTCACAATCTTGTGAGAGTTTCCACTATGATGCTTGAGATAACCTCTCAAATCCTGCACCTTACAATCTGTGTTCACCTGAACACTTACAACCCTGTATTCTCTAAGCCTCAGCAGGCTTGCACCTTGTTGCTAAGATAACCTCTTAGACTTTTACAACCTTTGCTCAAACTAACACTTTAGTACCCCTAAAGCTAGATGAGACTTTTTCGTCTTGCTAAGTTACCCACTTAGACTTTTACACCTTTGCTCAAACTAACACTTTAGTACCCCTAAAGCTAGAAGAGACTTTGTTACAATTTGTAAGAAGGTTTGAATGTTTGTGAATCAAACAGACAAGAAGAAAGAAGAAGAAGTTATCTTGAAGATAACACAGAGTATTGATTTGCACTAAGTAATGAAAGCCTTAGTCATTGATCAATTTCAGTTTGCAAAAGCTTCAAACAAAATCAAGTTGTTTTCTTGTATGCTTTGCAATTTGTGTGGAGTTTGAATGTTTGAGAATCAAACAGAGGAGGGTGAAGAGAAAGTTATCTTGGCAAGAGATAACAGAGAGTATTGATGTGCACTAAGGAAACAAAAGCCTTAGCCATTGATCAATTTCTGTTGCAAGAGCTTTTAAACAATCTTCAAGTTGTTTATTTGAATGCTTTGGCAAGGTGCAAGTTTTGCTGAGCCTTAGATCTGTATTTATAGAGTCTTTGGGCTCAAATAGCCGTTGTAGGGTGTCCAATGGTGTTATGCCACGTGTCCTGGGCCCCACAAGCTTTTACTTGAAAATCTGGGTGAACATTCTGACCATCAGAATGTTGTTGCGTTCCCAGGATGAACATCAGAATGTTGATGTGTTCTTCATCAGAATGTTGGAAATTCATGATGTTCTTCATCTGGGTTCATCATGGATGAATGTTGGATGAATTTCTGGGCTTGCCCAGCACGTGATGTGAGATTTGTTTGAGTTTTATCCTCCAAAAAGTAGCTTCTCCATATGCTTCAAAAGTTGCTGGAAAAGTAGGATAAAGTGAACCAAATCTGTCTTGGACTTTGTGCAGGAAAGAGAGGATAGTGGTCTGCAGCTTCAGGCCCATGCTTCTAGGAGATTTGCTTGATTTTGTTCAGAGTACAAGTTATCTCTGATGCAAGATCTCCTTTTGTTACCTTTTTCTTCTTTTTACCAACTACACTGTTCATGGCTGGAAGCATGTGCAGAAGTGAACATTCTGATCATCAGAATGTTTCATTTGTGCTTACTTTAGGATGATTTGTAAGACTACTTTTGATGTAATCAATCCTAATAGTAGAGACACGACTGAAGTGCAGTGAATGCAACATCTAGGATGATATTCTCATTGGAATAATCCTAGTACTTTAATGTTCATAGTCTTGGATGAACATTAAAGATCCTTTTGACATAAATCTTTGTCCATGCCTTTATTGTTGATAGATCCATGCAGATGTACTTTTCTGGACCTTTTATTCATGTCAAGTGTGCTTTGCATGTTCTTCACGTTCTTGATGATTCTGGGTTTGCTTATGAACAACCTTCTGAACTATCATCAGAACGTTCTGATCAACTCTCTGATCAACATTCTGAACTAACTTTCTGAACTCAGAGTTAGTTCATGAATGCAAATGTTCTTTGATTTCTTGTATCTAGGTATGTTTTAACTTTGTTTGTGTCTTGGTTAATCACTCAAGAATGCACAAATACCAAGAACTATCAAAGTCCATTAATCCTTTAATCACCATAGATGTATTTAATGATTTTTTGATCCAAAGTCAAAATCATTGTCTGCATAAGATATGTTCATGTCACATCTGTTCTTGCATGTTCTTGGTGTGGACATTGATTTATGGTTTTGCTCTAATGAACTTTCTGAGCAACCTTCTGAACAACCTTCTGAACTCCTTCTGGGTTCAAACATATGAACTTCAGAATGTTTCTTCTGGGTTCCTTCCTTTATGATGGTTGTACTCTGTGCTGAACATTCTGATGTTCTTCAACACTTTGAACCTTATGAAGGTTGTTTATTTATTTCCTTCAAGAACTACTTGAAGCATATAAATGAGAGATCATTTGTTTTGACAAACAAGATGATTCTTTCTTTGAAGTCCAAAAGAATATTTCTTTGCCTCTAGTTCATCATTGCATGTAACTGATGACTTTAAATATTCTTGTTTATCCATGAAATAATCCTTTATTATTTCTGGATATATTCAGGGTTAATGTTCATGATTAACTCCATTCACATGAACATTCTGATCTATGTTCATATGAACATTCTGAACTCAGAACTTCTTATCTTCAGAAGCTTTGGAAGTGTGATACTTTGAGGAGGTTCTGAGAATCTTCCTAACTTGTATGCATATTTCCTTTTATCTTCTTTATGCATGGTGGATCTTCAAATCATATAGGATAAAACTCAATGTGAGTTTTGTCATATAACTTCTTGCACATTCTTGTGCAGCTTGTGATGTAAGTTTTTCCAGCATGATTCAAGTTCTTCCATCATGATTCTTGAGCTATGAATCTTCATGGAGATGTGATCTTTGTTGTTTCAACTGATGATATACTCATTCTTTCATTGTTGAGTAGATATGATGCACTTATCAATGTGGGTGGCTTCTAGCTTATCCACTATGTGATTCCTGTTCTTTTAACAAAAACTCAAGTGCAACCATCAGTAGATCACCATTCATAAAACTTATTATTTATTCCACTAGGTTTGTTATCATTAAAACATTCATCAAAAAGATTTTTGCTTCAACAAACTAAACCTCAAAGGAGATCTTTATATTAAGCACTTGGAGAGAGTAAAAAGTGTAGTTAATGCAAAAGAAGCCAATATGTCGAGTAAGAACTTGACGCAATTGAGATTGTCATGGGAGAGAAATGAAGAGTCTCATTTACAAGAAAATACTGAGGAGATTCTTGAAGTGCTTCAACCTCGAACTCAACAACTTCTAACTTTGGGTGTGCAAGGATATACAGGTTCCTGTTTCCCACAATGGATATCTAGTCCTTCGTTGGAATGCTTAACTTTTCTACAACTAATGGATTGCAAAAGTTGTTTACACCTTCCACAGTTGGGAAAATTACCTGCTCTAAAGGACCTAAGAATATTGAACATGAGCCATGTAATATATGTAGACGAGGAGTCGTGTGATGATGGAGTTGCGAGAGGTTTCACTAAACTAGCAGTTCTGGTACTCGTAGAGCTACCAAACCTGGTAAGGTTATCCAGGGAAGATAAAGAAAACATGTTCCCATGTCTTTCAAGACTTCAAGTTACTGAATGTCCTAAACTTTCGGGCTTGCCTTGCCTTCCACATCTCAAGGATTTGCGTATAGAAGGGAAATGCAACCAAGATTTGGTATGTTCAATTCATAAGCTCAGTAGTCTTGAATCACTTCGGTTCAAAGATAATGAAGATCTAACTTGCTTTCCAGATGGAATGCTACGGAATCTCACTTCTCTAAAGATATTAGACATTTATGGCTTATTCAAACTTGAGCAATTCCCAACTGAAATCATTTACCTTAATGCTCTCCAAGAAATACATATCACTGACTGCAACAACCTCAAGTCATTGACAGATGAAGTATTACAAGGGTTGCATTCTCTTAAGATACTAGATATTGTGAGGTGCCAAAATTTTACTTTAGAGTCACTCAGAAACAGAAAGTTTTGATGAGGCTTATGAAATATGAGTTCCCTTCAGTCGTTAAAGTTATGCAATCAATACCTCGCAATTTACTTATTTCTCATTGTCCGAAGTTGATATGTCTTCTGGCGAGCATTCAATGCCTCAACAATATGAGAACTTTGAGGAGTACAATTGCATTTAGTAATGTCTAAATGAAACAGGCGAGGATTGGCCAAAAATAGCTCACATTCAATGTATTGAAGTACAATACATCAGAATCTTCTATGGAGGAGGATATTTTATGATGCTGATTGGTTTTTGATCTCTCACATGTAAGTGCATGTGTTTGTGCATATATTATTTTTTAATCTTTAAGAACTGATACATTTTCCACTTACTTGATAAATAGAAACTGTTCAAATGAGTGTCTTTTTAAAAGAGAGAGTGGGAACAGTTAACAGTATTTTGAAGCATTGTCATTTATATATTAAAGCTTTCATTGGATTTAGGTTGCACTGAAATAATATTTTTCGATTTTTGTTTTCACAGATTTGGTACTTACACCGGCTCTTGCAAAACTGAAGGGGTGCAAATTTTGGGTTTCATTTCACTTCTTGCATCTGTTTCATTTCTTTGTTCAACCCAAGAAAAAGGTAAGGTCTTTGTTTCATAGAATCTTATTATTCATATCATTCTTTGTTTTAGACTTTCTGTGTTTTTATTCTGTTCTTATGTTTGTTCTTTAGGCATGTGTACTTTAATTCCTTTCATTTATTTTAAATTTTGGTTTTATCAGTTCATAAATGTATTTGGTCTCTATAAATCAATGGCAAAAGCAAACAGAATTGTTATGCAAGGATTAATCTTGATTCCATACATTGATAATGATGATGCTTCTCATTTTCGAGTATTTATATGGACTCCGGAGAGGTTTATTGATTATGCTGGACAACACTGAACGAGCTGTGATTATGTTGGCCTTTCGGACAAATTTTAAATACTTGGATCATTCGTTATATGTAACAGATGAGTGTATGTTAATTACGGTCACTACTCTGCTGTCTTCCATATCATTTTGTGTGAATCTCATTGTGAGAAACTATTATGCAGCTGCATTGCGTGTACCGTCAAACTTGCTATTACCTTACTCTTCTTTGAGCTGTCTGGGGTGATTCCAACTCCAATAAGGGATGCTGTGTCTGATTATATTGCAAAAAATCAGTATGAACGGTTTAGAAAAGCAGAAGATTGTTTTGTTTTTCAAGAGAAGGAGCTGCTCCAGCGTTTCATCGATAGCAATGAATGAAGAATCGAAAATCCTAGTTTTAGCTTCTGCGAAATGATATCAACAATGTCAGGGCCTCCACAAGTAGTATCTTTCACCCAACATCACTCACAATTTCATTTGTTTGGTTACAACTCACAATTTCGTTTAATATAGTTTTTGGAACACCATGCTTTATTGTCACTCGTCTGAAAGATTTTAGGATCGTCACTCGTCGTTCGTACTTTTATGGTCCGAAAGTCACCATGATATGAAATGAAGAGGTTTGTTATTTTAACACAAATTTAACATTAAATTTCCACAACAATTTAGATGGTTAACAAAATTTGAATATGAGTCCTTCAAAAAATAATTTGAATATTAAAAAAAAGAGACTAATTATGTTTAGTGAAATGTTGGTGAATATAATCAGGTGTGTAGCAACTAGTTAATCATCCACATATATGGATTAGTCAATGGATTGGACTGAATTCATCAACTTCATTATATGGATGGATTACAATTCATCCACTTTTTTTTTAATGCAATTGATCAACTAAAAAACTTGTTTTTGATTACCATTCGTGGTGGATTAATCCTTCAAGTTTCTTGTAATTGTTCTTTTTATTTTCGTTCAGGCGTGTTCCTTGTTCCCGATATAACTTGATTTTTCTCTTTGCTTATCTCTAACAGACCTTGTGGGCTAAATTGCCAATATAAATCCATTGGTTATATATTTTATTTTTCTATAAGAGGTTTGGTTATTGATTACATTTTATCATCTTAAAAAAAAAAAAACTAAATTGCCAATATAAATCCATTGGTTAAAATCTATATACTTTATTTATAAAACTAATATAAATTATGCTTTTGAAAGAATACAAATCAATTTTATAAGTAAAATATCTGAACAAAAAATAACAACCAAGGACGGAGCTTTGGCTTATAAAAAAAATGGATTCCTCAAAACAAAATGGAGGAGCTTTGCCGTGGACATACCGAAGCTCCGCCACCATCTTCAATTACCCCCCGAAATTGTAAGTTTCGTCCATTACCCCCTGACGTTAATAACCCTCCGTCAAATTCGTCTGTTAGTCAACATCACGTTTTGCAAATACCCCATGAAGTTTTGCACTTATGTGCAAAATGCCCTTCGAACTTGAAAATTTATATATTTTTTTCTTATACTTAGACTCAAAAATATTAAAGGCAAACAATTAACAGTTAGCCTTAATGAAAATCTTTTAAAATTTTCACTTGATACTTGGTTCTTCATCTACGTTATATGGACTATTTGGTTGTCCCTTTAGATTACGTTTGAAACTGAATAGTTATTTTTTCTACACCTATGCTTTTCTATTTCATTCCTATGCTTCAATATTGTCATGATCTACTTAATAGGCTCAACTTTAGTCCCTTCACATTTACTTACCTACTACTTTTTTGTTGCAAAGGCAAAATATACTTATACTATTAAAACCGCATCCAAGCACAAGATGTGCAAGAATGAAACAAGAAGATAAGCATACATAAATTGTTTAGCTATCGATAAACAACAACAATGAGACACAAGAAAACTCTCAAAATCAAACAATATGTGAAATGAGTTTCTAATTTAGCTAACAAACTAATGCATCTTCAATTCCAATCCAAAGCTAAAGCAAGATTTAGGAGACTATTGCTTAATCTAAGAGGTGTATTTATTTACTATTCATTTAATTCTTTCATATCCTCTGTGATTTCAAAATAGTGGATGATGCCACATGGTAATGAATTATATTGTTGAATGATAATGGTGTATATTGTCACTTGATATAATTTTCATAATCAGATAAGTATTGCAAACTAAAACAATTAGAAACAATGTCATCTAATCATTGGCTAAAAAAAATGTCATCTAATCTATTTATAAACAAAGCATATCAATTTAAATATGTAGCTAGGCTGAAAAAATTATAATTATACATTTTTTACAAGGATATCAACCACTATGTTAATTGTTTGCCTTTAATATCTTTTGAGTCAAGTATAAGAAAAAAAATATAAATTTTCAAGTTCGGGGGACATTTTGCACGTAAGTGCAAAACTTCAGGGGGGGGGGTATTTGCAAAACGTGATGTTGACTAACAGAAGAATTTGACGGAGGGGGTAAATTGATTAACGTTGTGCAATTTCGGGGGGGGGGGGGGGGGGGGTAATTGAAGTTTTGTTAGCGTCGGGGGGGTAATGGACGAAACTTACAATTTCCGGGGGAGGTGGGGGCAATTTCCTATTTACTCGGTGCTATGCTCACTGGAACTGCCCTCCGCTTGGCATAGAATCTCTCATATTGAGAGATAATCTCGACTCTCCCTCTTTTTTCTTTTTCTTTTTGCCTCGTTACATTGTAACACTACCAAAAAAAAGTTGTTAGCTTAGTGTTTTTCTCCTTCGTCTGGATTTGAACCTTGGATTTCCAACAATTCCTTATCCCTTACCTCAAACCATTGAAAATATAATAATGGATGGATTGGATTGGATGTTTAAAACAAGTTTTTTACTATTCTTTAAAAAAAACATTTTTTTTACTAAATTGTTAATGGATTGTGTTCATCCATCAATTACCATTCAAATCCAAATTCATTTAAACCATTCATTTTGCCACCCCTAGTTTTTCTTACCCTGTGTTAGTATAGTAAAATTTGTTGGAATATAATTTCATTTAAAATGTCGTTATTTTCATATAAAATATGCATGGGTTTAATTGTCCATGAATAGTCCCTTCATCCACCTACCATTACTAAATTTTATTAAAAAAAGGGAAATGTTAATAAGTGTCCCGTGACACTTGCTAAGGAATTATAAAAGAAAATATTTATCTTGGAAATTGTGAATTTTACTTTTTGAAATGTAACAAAAGTGTTCTTTTCAATACAAAATTTGACTTTTCTTTCAACTTTTAGTTCCTTAACTAGAGTTCCGGGAACACCGGTTAACAAGACCCTAAAAAAAGGCAAAGTTTAAGTGGAGATCCTCCTCTCTATGTTGTGAGAACGTTGGAGCTCCTCATGGACCGCAACCAGCGACCATTGTGCTCCGACATTGATTGGGATTGACATCCACCCGTAATTATTTAAATATCTTTTGAACAATAAATAAAATCTAATATTTTTTTTGGTGGTGGCCGGGGTTCGAACCCCGGACCTTGCATATTTTATGTATTGTTCATACCAACTGAGCTAAGCTCGACAAATAAAATTTGATATAGCCGATAAAAAGATTGTTTTGGGCCTTCTACAAATAATAAGCACATCATACTTCCGAAAATATCCACACCGATAGTTAACTATAGTTTGTCTGTGAATGATAGTTAGGAACAGTTTGGGCATAATGAATGAATGGGGTTTAAATTATGAATATTGGTCTTACATTTCGATTCCATCACTTAAATAACTGAAACTCAAAATTTAACATACCTTTAGCAGTAACACTTTGTTTTGATGAATTACAAGTCCGACGAAAAGGGATTCCTAGAAATGAAAAGATTCCTTTACTAAGATTTTACTTGAACAATTGAGATATGATTTACTGAACAAAGAACATAAGAAATGTAAGATTCTAGGGAGAGAGAGAGAGAGAAATGTATTTTTTTGGACATATCGTAGTATGCCCAGATACCACCGACGCATCAACAACATGGATCGGATTTCTTAAAACAATTTTTAGTAGATTGTTAATGAATTAATGGATTGTGTTGATCCATCAATTACTATACAAATTCAAATTCATTCATTTTTCCACCCATACTAGTTTTTCTAATTTGTTCGAATATAATTTATTTAAAAAATTGTTATTTTTATATAAAATTATTATTATCTTTTTTTTTAACCAAAAAATAATTATTATCTTAAAAAAATATAAAATAACTATGAGGTTATATTGTCCTTGAATAGTTCCCTTCATTCACCTACCATTACCCAAAAACATATCTTATTCAAACCGCAAAAAAAAATTATTCGAAGATACAAAATTATGATCAAAGAGAGACTATAAACAAAAGCTCATCAAAAAACTAAGAAACAAAATGTAATAATAATAATAACGCGCCATGCAATATAATATTAACACCGTGCGATATAATTCAACCTTTCATTTTCATCTGGTTTCTCTTTTGTCTGTAAGTATAAGCCTTTCATCATTTCTCCTCAAGCGGCTATCGTTGACTTCACAACCTGACCCAACTTTTCTTGTTCCTCCTTCCTTGTTGCTGCTAATCTTCTTGCTTGATATATACTATATACACAACCACGTTGCGTTTCTTACTCATACAAAAAACAAAAAAACAAACA
The DNA here is from genome assembly GCF_051527215.1 of Medicago sativa. Taxonomy (NCBI): domain Eukaryota; kingdom Viridiplantae; phylum Streptophyta; class Magnoliopsida; order Fabales; family Fabaceae; genus Medicago; species Medicago sativa. Next base: position 23,594,723 of record NC_140753.1, on the reverse strand, counting down.
AGTACCTTCATTTTTTGAGTTATTATAACTTGGAAAATGGCAGAGGCTGTGATTGAACTTGTGCTTAGCAGTTTGAGATCACCCATTCAGAAGAAACTTGCCAATTTTCTGGGTTTTGATGAAGATTTTAAAAGTCTTTCAAGCTTGCTCACTACAATCAAGGCAACTCTTGATGATGCTGAGGAGAAACAATTCACTGAAAGAGCTGTCAAGGATTGGCTGCATAAGCTTAAAGATGCTGCTTTTGTCCTCCATGACATCTTGGACGAGTGTGCCACACAAGCACGCGGATCCGGATACGAAGGATTCAATGCTGGATCATCACATAAGGTACGAAGCTCTTTTTTATCCTCTCTTAATCCCAAGAACGTTGCTTTCCGGTACAAAATTACTAAGAAAATGAACAAGATACGAAAGAGGTTAGATGAAATTGCTGAAGAAAGAACCAAGTTTCATCTGACTGAGACTGTCAGAGAGAGGAGAAGTGGAGTTCTTGACTGGCGCCAAACCACTTCAATCATTTCTCAACCTCAAGTCTATGGAAGAGATGAAGACAAGGATAAAATTGTAAACTTTATGGTTGGTGATGCTTCTACTTTTGAGGATTTATCAGTCTATCCAGTTGTTGGTCTAGGCGGACTTGGAAAAACAACACTTGCCCAACTTATCTTCAATCATGAAAGGGTGGTCCAACACTTTGAACTGAAAATGTGGGTATGTGTTTCCGAAGATTTTAGTTTGAAGAGAATGACAAAAGCTATCTTAGAATCGGCCTCTGGTCATGCCTCTGAGGAGTTGGATCTAGAGCTATTGCAGAGAAAACTTCAAGATCTACTCCAAGGAAAGAGATATTTGCTGATTTTGGACGATGTATGGGATCATGACCAAGAGAATTGGCAAAGACTGAGATCTGTATTGGCTTCTGGAGGAAAGGGTGCTTCAATTTTGGTCACTACTCGTCTTGCAAAGGTAGCAGAAATCATGGGAACAATGGCTCCTCATGAATTATCAAAGCTCTCCGACATTGATTGTTGGCAATTGTTTAAACAACGAGCTTTTGGACCAAATGAGGCAGAACGGAAAGAGCTTGTGGTCATAGGGGAGGAGATACTAAAGAAGTGTGGGGGAGTACCTCTGGCGGCCATAGCACTAGGAAGTCTCCTGCGCTTTAAAAGAGAAGAAAAAGAGTGGCTTTATGTCAAGGAAAGCAAACTATGGAATCTACAAGATGAAAGTTCTGTCATGCCCGCTTTGAGATTAAGTTACTTGAATTTGCCAGTAAGATTGAAACAATGTTTTTCCTTTTGTGCACCATTTCAAAAAGACAAAGATATAAGCAAAAGACTTCTAATTGACCTTTGGATAGCTAATGGCATTATTTCATCCAATGAAGTTTTGGGAGTAGAAGATGTTGGCAATGAGATGTGGAATGAGTTATGTTGGAGATCATTTTTCCAAGATATTGAAAAAGATGAATTTGGCAATATTGAAAGTTTCAAAATGCATGATCTTGTTCATGATCTTGCTCAGTCTGTAACAGAAGAGGTTTGTTGCATTACAGAACCAAGCTCGTGTGAAAGAATCCACCACCTCTCAGTTTATGGGGAATTCGATTCAATACAGTTGCATGACATCAAATCATTGAGGACCTTTTTAAAGCGTCCATATGTTTGTCCACCACCTGATATACTAAAATGTTATTCGTTACGAGCACTTGACTTCCAACAAGTTGAAGAGTTGCCGTCTTCGATTTGTCATTTAAAGTATTTAAGGTACTTGGATCTTTCTTGGGGTAAATTCAAGGCTCTTCCAAAATCCATATGTGAGTTGTCGAATTTAATGATTTTAAAGCTAGATAATTGTCGAAAGCTCCAAAAGTTGCCTAATAGTTTGGTTCACTTGAAAGCTTTACAACATCTATCTTTGGACTATTGCTACTCACTATCAAGCTTGCCTCCGCATATAAGGATGTTGGCTTCCCTAAAAACTTTAACCTTGTATGTAGTTGGCAAGAAAAGAGGGTTTCTTTTGGCAGAACTAGGACAAATGAATCTTAAAGGGGACCTTTGCATCAAGCACTTGGAGAGAGTTAAAAGTGTGATGAGTGCCAAAGAAGCTAATTTGTCGAGCAAGTCCATGAACAAATTGCAATTGTCATGGGAGAGAAATGAAGAGTCCCAGTTACAGGAAAACGTTGAGGAGATTCTAGAAGTGCTTCAACCTCAAACCCAACAACTTAAAAGTCTGTCAGTTGTAGGATATATAGGTGCCTATTTCCCACAATGGATATATAGTCCTTCTCTAAAATATTTAACTTGTTTACAGCTTGTGGATTGCCAAAGTTGTTTACACCTTCCACACTTGGGGAAACTTCCTTCTCTAAAGAGACTAACAATATCTAAAATGAGTAATGTAAAATACTTATGTGAAGAATCATCCAATGGTGGAGTTTCCGGAGGTTTCCCAACATTAGAGATTTTATTACTAAATAAGTTGCCAAACTTGGTAAGGTTATCAAGGGAGGATAGAGATGACATATTTCCATGCCTTTCAACACTTCAATTTACTGAATGTCCTGCACTATTGGACTTTCCTTTCATTCCATCTCTCAGTGATTTGCGTGTACATGGTAAATGCAACCAACATTTATTAAGTTCAATTCATAAACTCAGTAGTCTTGAATCACTTACGTTCAGGAACAATGAAGAGCTAACTTGCTTTCCTAATGGGATGCTACGAAAACTTACTTCCCTAAAGGTTTTTGACATTTGTGAGCTTTCCAACCTTGAGCAACTCCCAGCCGAAATCAGTAACCTTACTGTTATCCAAGAAATAATGATCACAAATTGCAAGAACCTCAAGTCATTGACAGATGAAGTATTACAAGGGTTGCACTCTCTTAAGATATTGAATATTGCGGGGTGCAAAAAGTTCAATCTGTCAGAAAGTTTTAAATATCTCACTTGTCTTGAGAAATTGATGATCCAAAATTCTTCAGAAATAGAAGGTTTTCATGAGGGTTTACAACATATGACTGCTCTTAAATCTTTGATATTGAGTCATCTTCCAAACCTGGCATCCCTACCTGACTGGTTAGGAAACCTAGGTTTGCTTCAAATTATAGAAATAATTATGTGTCCAAAGCTGACGTGCCTTCCCATGAGCATTCAATGCCTTACTGGTCTTAAAATTTTGAGAATTTATGGTTGCAGTGAGTTAGGGGAACGATGTAAAGAGAACACAGGTGAGGATTGGCCAAAAATAACTCACATTCAATACATTGATGTACAAAACAAAATGGCAATGGCCTACGTAGGAGGAAGAGGTTTTTATAGAATAGATATATTTTAGATCTCTCACATGTAAGTGAATTTTTGTATGTATATGTCATGTTTTTCTATTGCCACATATGATGTTTTTGTCTTGGATAATTAATATATAACAATTTGAAATTACAACTAAGTAAAGAAGTTGGGATCTAGTCCAAGACTGTCTTCTTATTCCAGTTGAGCTTACAATTTGAAATTGCACTTTGCAGATGAAAAAGTTGTTCCTGTCCAATGACGAGTGCACTTGGTGAATCTACCAAAGAAAAAAGAACATTGATAGGGATTTCATATAAGCTTTTGAAGAGATTCTGGGAATAACAAATATAGTCCCTGCTGTTATCGGAAGCAAGAGGATCCTTTTGCTTTTGTAGATTCCAAGCATCGTGAAGATGCATTTAGGTGTGTTCTGATCTCAACCATGTAATAATAGTTGAAAATAACGAAAAAGTATGTTTGTTTTGATACATACAATGCATGACATTACTGTAATGGAAAATATATCCGTGAACTAAGGAACCTCACTTAAGTTTTATCATTTTTACTCGCTAATTGTCAGAGTTTCACCTTCTAATTAATTGTATCCTGTGGCTGCAGATGCAGAACTTCTCAATGCTGTTTGAAGTGGTTCTCCTGAAGTTGTGCCTACACGACGGGGATTCTACCTTCAACAGTTTATCCTTGCTAAGACACGCGGATTTAATTTGATATGAGGACATTTAAGATTGAATGTATCTTAGTTAGGATAAAGTCTATATAGTAAATTTTCTTAAATATGTATGTTTTCTCACTACTTCTATCGGAAGATTAACAAAACTTCGATTTAATCAAGGAAATGATATAACTTGTAGTGCAAGTTAATTTCAGATGATCAGACAATGACTCTTTTCTTTATTAAGGTAGGAAAACATGCACAACAATCTGAAAGTAGTAGAACAAAATTTCTGCTCTGATTTCACTTGATTCTGGTTTGTGCCAAGCCCAAAACCGTCACTTGATACTTTTTGCGATTTCACTTTTATAATATGCATTTTCCTCTTAGTAGGACTGAATACCATGAATCAATGTTGCTGATCCTTGTAAGGCAAGATTCATATAAGCAGAGCATTATTTAAATAAATATATATTATAAAACATAATATCAAGTTTTTAGGCATATAAATAAACTATATCTTCAGTAAAAAAAAATAAAATAAACTACGCCTCAGGAATAAAATGTGAAGTAACTATACAAATTTTGAGCACATAGAATTGCACTGCGTAGCGTAGAACCAAAAAAGTGAACTTGGAGGACCAAAAATTCGGTTTTTAAAATGGAAGACTAAAACTTTTTTTTTTAAATAGGAGAACCAAAAGTGTATTTAAAACTTTTATTTCATCTGTATACATTTTTTGTACAAGTATATATTCGGATGCAATTTTTTCACTGTTTGGATATTTTTAGTTGATGTGATGATATATGAGTGTGATAAATTCTGTAGAAAAATGGTACCTCTTGGATTGTGTATGTATTCAAGAAAATTAAGCATTATTAACAGTAACCTCCCGGCATTAGTGAAGCAGAAAGTGCATCTGTCTCTTCTCTAGATTTTGGCATCTTTGTATCACATTGTAACTTGGTTTTAGTATAGGGCTATTTTCAGAAAAACAATTTGACATTGTACCTTGAGCATGTATTTCAAATATTTTTGGTCGTATTGAAAACCATTAAAAGGATGAAATATCTCTATCACAGCATGGGCTGCAGGAGATATTATTTTTCTCACTTCAATTAAAAATATAATTACAGTAATTGTTTAGACAAAATATATCAAGAGCAACAATTTTTAGGACAAAACCTGTAAAAAATACTTTTACCTTTGGTTTCAAGTACTTGACGTGGGTTCAACATGGACCCATTCATGTCTATACATTAAGTACATATTGGAATATGTATTTTTTTTTAATTCCTACATTAATCTTATACTATTGTACATTACCTAGACATACCGACATACACAATGTAGATAGATATAAAAGAATTTAGAGGATTTTATTTAGACACACTAAAGTCGATATTGTAACCAACACCGTATAAAATACAGATGGTGGCCGGTGTTGATGTCTGGTCATATATCCAAGGAACATTTTGCCAAAAACATTATTAAATCGAAGATTAGTACGAGAGGGAGTAAATTAAATTACATAGAAATTATTACTTTTACTTTGAAAATGAAACTTTAGCGTACATTATTCCACAAAAACATTGGATTACAGCAACAACAACACCATCCATGAAGTTTCAACCTGATGATATTGACATAAAGTCTTTGTTTATTTTATCTAATATGTCATTTTCATGTGGTAGTTATTTCCACCAAGTTTCAATCAAACCATAAAATATTGTGGTAATGAAAGCAACCTTAAGCAAAATTCCAAAGATATGCGTTAACATTAATGGGTGGCATTTTCATCTAATTGTTTCCACGAAATTTTAATCACACATAACTGTTCACTTTCATTTCATTTCTTATTAACCTTCTTGTTTGATACAACCATTGCATTTCTCATTCAAACAAACCTATACACTTACATTTTGAGAGTTAGAACTTTGAAGATGGCTGAAGCTGTGCTTGAAGTTGTGCTTTACAATTTGAACTCACTCATTCAGAAGAAGCTAGCTCTATTTCTTGGTTTCGATCAAGACTTTAAAAGTCTTTCCAGCTTGCTTACTACAATCAAGGCAACACTTGAAGATGCTGAGGAGAAACAATTTACTGACAAAGCTATCAAGGATTGGCTGCTTAAGCTCAAAGATGCTGCTTATGTGCTCGACGACATCTTGGACGAGTGTGCCACTCAAGCGTTGGAGATGGAGTACAACAGAGGACTATCACATAAGGTACAAAGCTCTAGCTCTTTCTTATCCTCTTTTCATCCCAAGCATGTTGCTTTCCGTTACAAAATTGCAAAGAAAATGAAAAGGATAAGAGAGAGGTTAGATGAAATAGCTGAAGAAAGGAGTAAGTTTCATTTGACTGAAATGGTTGGAGAGAAGAGAGATGGAGTCGTTGACTGGCGCCAATCCACCTCAATCATTTCTCAACCTCAAGTCTTTGGAAGAGATGATGATAGGGATAAAATGGTCGATATTTTGGTTAACGGTGCTTGTGCTTTTGAGGATTTGTCGGTTTATTCAATTGTGGGCCTAGGCGGACTTGGAAAAACAACACTTGCCCAACTTATCTTCAATCATGAAAGTGTTGTCAAACACTTTGATTTGAGAATGTGGGTGTGTGTTTCAGATGATTTTAGTATTAAAAGAATGACTAGAGGCATCATTGAAGCTGCAACTAACAAATCTTGTGATAATTTGGATCTTGAGCCACTACAAAGAAGACTTCAAGATCTATTGCAAAGAAAAAGATATTTGCTTGTTTTAGATGATGTGTGGAATGAGAAACAAGAGAAATGGCAAAAGTTGAAATCTTTGTTGGCTTGCGGAGGAAAAGGGTGCTTCAATTTTGGTCACTACTCGTCTTGCGAAGGTAGCAGAAATCATGGGAACAATTCCTCCTTTTGAAGTATCAAAGCTATCCGATGTAGATTGTTGGGAATTGTTTAAACAACGAGCTTTTGGGCCAAATGAGGTAGAACAAGAAGAGCTAGTGGTAATAGGGAAGGAGATACTAAAGAAGTGTGGTGGAGTGCCGCTTGCAGCAATAGCGCTGGGAAGTCTCCTGCGTTTTAAAAGAGAGCAAAATGAGTGGCAATATATCAAGGAAAACAAATTATGGAGTTTACAAGATGAAGATTATGTCATGCCTACCTGAGATTAAGTTGCTTGAATTTGCCAGTAAAATTGAGACAATGTTTTGCCTTTTGTGCTCTATTTATCAAAGATGAAAGAATAAGTAAGAAGTTTCTAATTGAGCTATGGATGGCTAATGGCTTGGTTTCATCTAATGAAATGTTGGACGAGGAAGATGTTGGCAATGGGGTGTGGGATGAATTATACTTGAGATCATTTTTCCAAGATATTGAGACAGATATATTTGGCAAAATTACAAGTTTCAAGATGCATGATCTTGTTCATGACCTTGCTCAATCTGTTTCAGAAGAGGCCTGTTGCATTATAAACAATGATGGCATGCCTAGCAAAACTGAAAGAATCCGTCATCTCTCCTTTTGTCAGGGTAGTTCATTTGGGGAAGTCGATTCAATCCGGTTGCATAGCATCAAATCATTGAAGACTTGCACAGTGGCAGGGTTTGATGGCGACAAACTTTTACCTCATTTATTGAAATTCCATTCTTTACGGGCTCTTGATTTGAAATATATTAAAGAAGTTCCATCTTCAATTGTTAATTTAAAATATCTAAGGTATTTGAATCTTTTTTCGGGTGATTTTGAAATTCTTCCGGAATCCATATGTCAGTTGTGGAATTTGCAAATTTTGAAGTTAGATCACTGTCATAGTCTCCGATACTTGCCTAATAGTTTGATACACTTGAAATCTTTACAACATATATCTTTGATTGGCTGCTACTTATCAAGTTTGCCGCGCCAAATAGGGAAGTTGACTTCCTTGAGGACTTTGAGCATGTTTATAGTTGGCAACAAAAGAGGGTTCCTTTTGGCAGAATTAGGACAACTAAATCTTAAAGGAGAGCTTCACATCAAGCACCTTGAGAGAGTGAAAAGTGTAATGGATGCTAAAGAAGCCAATATGTTTAGTAAGCACTTGAACCTTTTGTGGTTGTCGAGGGAGAGAACTGCAGAGTCCCAATTGCAGGAAAATGTTGAGAAGATTCTTGAAGTTCTTCAACCTCATATCCATCACCTTCAAGAATTGAGGGTGGAAGGATATACAGGTGTCCATTTCCCACAATGGATCTCTAGTCCTTCTCTAAAAATTTTACAGTGTGTGTATATCAAGGATTGTGAAAGCTGTTTACACCTCCCACAGTTGGGGAAACTACCTTATCTAAAGGAACTGTTTATATCCAACGTGAGTCGTATAACATACTTAGATGAGGAGTCCTACGATGGTGAAGTTGCGGGTGGTTTCACAGCACTAGAACATCTGTCATTGGAGAAGCTGCCAAACCTGATAAGGATATCAAGGGAGGATAGAGAAAATATGTTCCCACACCTTTCCGCACTTGTAATAATTGAATGTCCTAGTTTGTTGGGCTTGCCTTGGCTTCCATCTCTCAATTATATATGTATACAAGGAAAATGCAACCAAGATTTACTAAGTTCAATTCATAAACATGATGGTCTTGAATCACTTTGTTTCTACGATAATGAAGAGCTAACATGCTTTCCAGATAGTATGCTAAGAAACCTCGTTTCACTTAAGTTATTGATGATTTGGAGTTGTTCAGAAATAGAAGTTTTGGATGAGGCTTTACAACATATGACGTCCCCTTGAATCGTTAATATTGAGGGATCTTCAAAACTTGACATCCTTGCCTGAATCGTTGGGAAACCTAGGTTTTCTTCACAAACTAATAATTTCTAATTGTCCGAAGTTGACATGTCTTCCAATGAGCATTCAAAGCCTTACTGGTCTGGAAAGTTTGGGAATTTACAGTTGCAGTGAGTTAGAAAAACGATGTGAAAAGGGAACAGGTCAAGATTGGCCAAAAATAGCTCATGTTCAAAATATTGAAATAAGAAACACCAGATTGATCTTCTGAGCAGGAAGACTGCACCCACCTTATTAAGCTGCAAAAGTTCCTTCGATCACAGGTTCGTGTTTTTGTATGCATATTATACAAAGATTAATATATCGCTATAGCCTAGATGAAAAGAAAGATTAATATATCACTATATTTTGTCTGGTTGATAAGGTGTGGTACCTGTTTGTATTGAACAACTCAGCCAACCAAGTTAGTGGAGATGCAAGGGTCACGGCTTGGATTCTTTATGATTCTGCTACAAATAATATCAGATGCTGGTCAAACTTTTGGCTTATTAGTTTGAGGAAAAAAAAATTCTTCTGTTAGATTCAACTGACATTTCATTGGTGAGTGTTATAAGTTTTCAGTCATTAGACTATTTTATACTTTCTCCTGTTACTTATTTACATATTGGTTTTTCTGTCATTTCTGCAGAATGCAGATTCAGAGTAAATATGAAATCGGCAACAAAAAATCTGTAAGATATCTCTGGTTTATCATTTTTTGCTTTCAATTGTGTTTTCTGCAAAAAGTATACTGCTTATCGTGATAGATAAATATGTTTTCCCTTTATCATCGAACTTAAGTTATGGAAAAATGAACTGCTAAATTTCGCAAATTAGGATAGTTACTGATTAATTCTCTCTTGTATTTGTATTAATCAGAACAAAAGCAGCTTAAATGCTAGCATGAAAAGTGCTTATACCAGCATTTAAGCAGCCTAAGGTTTAATCTCTAGTTTACTTTCTTTTTCATTGTCTGAGGCTCTCTCCCTCTATCTGTAAGCCTCCATTTTGTGTTTATATATGCCTTCACGGTGAAGTTATACTTACTGCACAGTATCTCAGAGAGATGGCGCTCACTGATATTTTCTCTCTTTGATAGAAAGGAGAATAAGGTAGACCTTCATTCTGCAGGAGTACAAGATCAAGACAAATCTGGAAATACTATAGCAAAACAACCAAGGAAAAATGAGTCCAATGCCGGATTAACACGCAAGCAATGCCTCGTGCGATGAAAGACTCTGCTGGAAAGGAAGAGCTGCAGTTTGCTGGATGCTGTACAGAGTCAAACCAGGAATGCAAGAATCATTTGTCAAATGTTGCTCCTAGGATTTTGCAACTGACACAACACAAATTGATTTTTGGCCAGCCAAAGGATACAGGACCTGTCAGAAAATACTAAGGGCCAATTTGATTTTCCTTTCTTCACAAGAAAACATGATTCCTTTGGGTCAATATCAATGATGGTAAACAAAAACAATAATGATGTGAAAAAGCTTCTTGATGAGGAAGGTACAGAAGCCAATAATAGCAGGAGAAAGATGGTCATCTTAAACAAGATTGAAGGATTAAAGCTTTTTTTTTTTAGGGGTGAAGGATTAAAGCTTATCTACCCAATGTCAGCTATAAAAAGTTCCTTCAACTGATCAAGTTGAGAACCCTCTTGATAGTGATTTTCAATATGCTTATAAACAATCTTTTGATTTCTCTTGAATTTAACGTTTATGAGGTTTTTTTATTTGTGAAGTCGACATTGTGTTATACATTTTGTGACCAACAGAAAATTGAAGTTTACATTTTTCTACAGCAACATATGTTCTGAAATTTTTACTGCAATATTAGTGTATTTAGTCACCTGTTTTTGAAATAATTGTTTACCTTCTAATATATATATGAAGTGTTAACTCACTGGAAAGAGTTTAGGCTAATAACTTCAAGAAACAGAGTTCAAAAACAGAGGTCAAACCCCCTCAAAATTGTTTGTAAATTAGTCATTGGTATCACTTGTTAATAAAAATTTCTACTTCCCCAACCTTTTTTTAAAAATTGAGCATCACACAAAAATGTTTAAAATAACTGATAAATAGTAGTTAGTTTTTTCTATTTAATTTTTTTTTTTTTGAAAGGCTAGTTAGTTCTTCTATTTATAAGCTACTATTATTTATAATTAAATTAAATATAGATAAAAACTATTTGCGATATATTTTAATTCAAAATTAATACTATTTATTGTGTAGGCACGAAGTCTTGGTCAGTATGCACCGTGCACTAAACTAACCATAGGTGTGTGCTAAAAACCATTGGATCCATATCAGTAAAAATTTATGTATAATTATATAAAGCCAAACACATAAACGAAAGCATTATGTTGATTTATCCAAAAAAAAAAAAAAATTACCAAATGTTCATTTATCCAAATTGTAATATCAAAGTGGGTTTATATCAAACAAATAACAGTCATCATGACATGAAGAGGCATCCAAAATTGAAGCACTGACTATGCCAACAACACCAGTTAAAGAAAAAAACAGAAACACGATGTGTTGATAAGAAATACATTTTTCAAATATACCCTTAAGTTGGGAATCCACTTTCTACCATTCTAGATGTTACCAAGAATTTATTCTTATTGTTTCTTTTGCTCGTAACTGTCTTCAAATTCTCTGCTCTTCAATGCTTTTAACTTTCTGTATCCTACATCAGTTCCAAATATCCTAATACATAGAAAAAAGTCAGTATAGAAAACTAGTAAAGCATCGAATTCCAAGGCATTACAAATGTTCATTAAGTTAAGCCATCATAAAAAATGAAGTAAATCGTCAATTCGGTCCCTAAATGTGTGAGGTGGTGTCACTGTAGTTGTTGAGTGTATTGGAACTACAAAAGTATCCTAGAATGTGTCTTTTGTTGGCGATTTCATGGACTAAACTGTCTAATAGAAAAGACATTCGACGATCAAATTAACGAATGAAAGATATATTCAAGGACTAAACTCACCAAGGAAAGACACATTCAGGGAAGTTTTTGTAATTTTGATACATTCTAGGACTAAAATGACCTTTTACTCTAAAAAGGTTAAGGGAAAAATGTTTGATGCTTACCGGTCCATGTAAGTGAATGTTGATGAATAGTTCCCGGACTTCGTGTACAACAAACGATGATGATAATCATGGAAATCAGATCTGAAAAATTGAGGATACAAAGTTTAACAGCAAGAAGTACAAGAGAAGAATGAACCAACTAGCTGATATTAAGCAAAGGTGGAGGAACTTGAGACTGACCCGCCATATAAAGGTAAGAAGTTTGAGGGACTCCATGGGAAATGGTAACCGCAATGTGCCTCAACTGTCTCTAAGACTCTCACAACCATCCATAACCACAAAGTTATCAAGTGGGGCCCAGTGATGGCAGGACCAACAATGGTTGCAAACCCAAGGAAAAGTATTTCGGCAGGATGAGCATATTCCGAAGTAAGTCCAAATGGTGTCGCATACCTTCACAATACAGTAAAACCCTATAGAAGTTCATAGGTGATCAATATAACAAGCCAAAAATGCAGAACACATGTAACACTCACTCGTGATGTACACTGTGGACATGCTTGTATAACCATTTTGTGTGCAATATCCTGTGTCCCCAATAGAATATGAAGTCCTCCAAAATGAAGTAAAACATTATTTGAGTTAGAATTATGTTCCTGCAAAACCAAATTTCATCTTGTTAAGTAATCTAAATACAAACGCATTCCAAATATTTGCAGAAAAAGAACCCAACAAGGGACTCAAAAGAAGATGAAAGTACCAGGATGGTAGGGGAAGACTACTCTGCATGCCCATGTATTTGAACACGGGATATGAAAAAATCATAACAGGTAGATTGACACCGAAATGATATAGCAACAGGCGAACAATACATTTATCCTGAGCTTCAGGGCTATTATTTTTCGCCTGCATGAAAGGAAGGATTAGTAACACCAATAGATTTATATATAGAACTATGTATTACCATGTGAAAGAGGAAAACAATTGTAATTTCCTGTCAGTATTGTGGGAATTCGGTTAATACAATGATCAAATATAGCATGCACAAGCCTCAAAGAGAGAAGGAAAAAAAAATTAATTCAACACTCTCGATAAGTTATTCAAACTAAACCACTGCAACATGCAGTGTGGATTCAGTTGCAACCACAAGTATTGCAGCCGCGTCACGTGACGTGAACTGGGAACTAAAACGACCTACATTTGGAGAGATATATTGTGTGAAAGGCCAACTAAAAGGCTGACAATCAACACCAAAAGTAATTATTAGAACAACCTATCAGTATCAACACCTATGTTATGTAATACACAAGGAAGAAGTTGAAAAGGGAAATCTCAAGGAACTTTCACTTGTAAAGGTCTAGATAGCACTGTTCTTAGAACAATGGAAAGCAGGTAGTGTTATTGATTGCGCATGGCAGATCATGGAGGAAAGCCAAAAATCTTCCATTTTAAGGTGTTGTATCATATCTGCCATTATACACCACTGCACCACCATCATTCATAAATTGGCGATTGTTAAAAAATCTGCAACCACAATCTGCCATGGCCGATATTTGACAACACTGAAAGCAGGGTCAAGTGAATAATTGAAATGAATAACAATGTGTGTGCTATTGAATATGCATATTATGTCAGAGGGAACATTGATGGAACGGTTTAGTTATGAAAGATTTACATCCAAATACAACAAGAGATATAATTCATAACAATGGGAACATAAGGAAGAATCTACAACATAAAGGATAAAGAAAAATTTTTGTCAACTGCAGACCTGAATCTTGTACTTGCTTAACCAACCTGCCCTCTCGATCCATACAAAAGGAAGTCCAGATAAGAAGAAAACACTCTCATGTAGAAAGAAACTTCCCAAACATGCCAGTTGAAAGTCACTGAAATGTGTGATTAAGTACTGCAGCACAAAAAAGTAAAAGGAAAAATAAAATCAGAGAATTTCATCACTCAATAGTTAAAAGGAACAACGATCAATTCTGTTTTTGCAAAAATTGTACAATTATGTAAGCACGCAATCTCACAAGAATCTGAAAACCAAAATCACATCAAAGCACAAGAAATCATGTCCAAAACATGATAAATGAAATCACTGAAGCCCTTGTTTTGCAATTTTTGCACATTGCTGTTTAAATATTTCAATAACTGTTAACCTATAAACATCGTAGAATCCACGTTAGCTCAAAACTACGTGCATGTTTGGATTGACGATTAGTTTGGCGGAATCACATTAGCATCATGATTTTGTAGAAGTTATAAAGTGTAGTTTTTGCCGAAAATCAGTGGCACATCATGGTTCTGTCAAACTCAGTGTCAATTCAAACGACGTATTACATCAAAGATTCAACCATCAATTTCCAACTTTCACAATTTTCACAATATATGAATGAATGGAACAACAAAAATTAAAAAAGAAAAATCACATGATTTCAAAAACTATAATAATAATTAACACTGATCTACAAAAAAGAATCTAGTTGATATTATTTCAAATAGAGCAGAAACCCAACATTGTTCACATTAGCATCAAAACACTCATAGAACAAACACAATCCATCGTTCCAATCACCGTAAATCCTAATTTCAATGTCCATTCATATTCTCATCAAGTTTACCAAATAACAAATGAAGAAAAAGAAAAACTAACAATAATTAGTTAAATTAAATCTGACAATAAACCCTGAAATCTAAAACATATAAAAAAATCATGGGGTTTGAAAAAAGATAATAAATTTGTGAAAAGAAAAAAAAAACCCAATAAAAAAGTTAGCGTTAATGGGTAGTTAGTGATGATTGTAGAAAGGAATGAAGGAAAAAGGAAGGAGGAGAGAGAGAACCTGCCAGCCAGATTCGAAGATGGAAGCCATGGAAGAAGAGATTTGAGAATGTGTGATGGAGAAGTGAGGGATGATGGGAGAACCAAAGGCAGTGCCAAAGCGGCAGGCAGCACCATTCAATACACAACAAGTTAAACACGACAGACTGTGTATTACCTCTTCTTAATCATGCCACCTCTTTCTTTTTTTCTTTTTTTTTCTTTTTCTTTTTGGGGTACAAATGTCATAATTTATTGTTTTATTTGTATTTTATTTTAAAATAAGAATAAATGGTAGCTATCAGATTAAAAAGAAAGGTTACTATATCTTTACCTTGTAATTTAGACGAGTTCCGATTTACCCCGTATAAAAAAAAGTTTAGATTCTAACCTTGTAATTTGAAGATTCTTTCGAAATAGACTCTGTAATTTGAAGATTCTGTCGTTTTAGACCCTGAGGCATCTGACTGTGCAAACATGATGATCTCGGCGTACTGACTGTATAATTAATTTTGTTTTTAAAAATCAGAAGAAAAAAAATCAGATTTTTTTTGAAATTTAAAAAATTCGAAAAATCAGGAAAAAATATTCATATTTTTTTAAAAATTTTATTCCAGAATTTTTATAAAAATCTTTTTCAAAATTAAAATATTAGAAAAAAATATAAATATTTTTTACGAAAAATGAAAAATTCTGGAACTTAATGCATTTCAAAAATTTCGAAAAAGTTCAAATTTTCCTTGCGAAATCAAAAAGTTCGATTTTCATATTTATACAAAAAATTAAAATTTTGGAAAATATTTTTCGTAGTAGAAAAAATTCCTGAATTTTTAAAAAAAATATTTTTCGTAAAATCAAAATTCCTGATTTATTTTTCTTATTTTTACAATTTTTTTTCCTGAATTTTTTTAATTTCAAATTTGTTTTTCTAAATTTGTTTTATTTTAAAAATTAAATTCCAGAATTTTTATTTTTTTTGAAAATTCGGTTTTTTTTAAATATATTGTTTTTTAGGATTTTTATTTTCAAAAATTAATTTTCAGATTTTTTTAAATTTTTTATTTTAAAATTAATATAACTTCATTTATATTATTTTTTTAATTTTTTATTTTAAAAAAATAGGCAAGATGCCACATGTCCCCTTAAAAAAATAAAAAACAAAATTAATTATACAGTTAACGTGCCACATAATCAGATATGTACAGTCAGCGCGCCACTCAGCATGTCACGTCAGCATTTTGTTCAGTCAGATGGTCTTAGGGTCTAAAACGAAAGAATATTAAATTACAGGGTTGGAATCTAAATTTTTATTTTACAGGGGGTAAACCGGAACTCGTCCAGATTACAGGGATAAAGACATATTAACACTAAAAAGAATGATTTATATTAAAAGATAACTTAAGTGAGTTATGTGTGAATTCTCACTTACTCGCGTGTTTCAATTCTCACTTCTTTACTAAAAGAGATAGTAACTAGACCATCGACCCGTGCTAACGCACGGGTCATACAAAAGAACAAATATTACGCAAATATGAAAGTAAACATTTTACTTGAATTGGAAAAATAGTATAATTCAATTCATAAAATAAATTGCCAGAAACCTTTGTAATGTACCATATTAAACAATTTCCACGACATCGACCATGTTACGGTAACATAAGAAGAGAAGTTGTTTAAGATCAAGGAGAAAGAGTAAGAAGCAGATACGGTTATATTTGAAAATAAGCATTAGGGTTAAAACAGTAAATCCAAGCATTAGGGTTTAGGTTAAAATTAGGGCTAAAATAATCAGCCGGGTTAACTTTTATATATAAGAAGATACATCAGAAGAGAAGTTGTTTAAGATCAAGGAGAAAGAGTAAGAAGCAGATAAGGTTATATTTGAAAATAAGCATTAGAGTTAAAACAGTAAATTCAAGCATTAGGGTTTAGGTTAAAATTAGGGCTAAAATAATCACCCGGGTTAACTTTTATATATAAGAAGATACATAAGAAGAGAAGTTGTTTAAGATCAAGGAGAAAGAGTAAGAAGCAGATAAGGTAATATTTGAAAATAAGCATTAGGGTTAAAACAGTAAATCCAAGCATTAGGGTTTAGGTTGAAATTAGGGCTAAAATAATCATCCGGGTTAACTTTTATATATAAGAAGATATATAAGAAGAGAAGTTGTTTAAGATCAAGGAGAAAGAGTAAGAAGTAGATAAGGTTATATTTGAAAATAAGTATTAGAGTTAAAACAGTAAATCCAAGCATTAGGGTTTAGGTTAAAATTAGGGCTAAAATAATCACTCAGGTTAACTTTTATATATAAGAAGATATATAAGAAGAGAAGTTGTTTAAGATCAAGGAGAAAGAGTAATAAGCAGATAAAGTTATATTTGAAAATAAGCATTAGGGTTAAAACAGTAAATCCAAGCATTAGGGTTTAGGTTAAAATTAGGGCTAAAATAATCACCCGGGTTAACTTTTATATATAAAAAGATTATTGTGTGAATATGTTTTATATAATCTTCAATTTATTTATATAATCTTCAATTTATTTAGAGTTTTTACTCTTGGTGTTTGCTAAGATGATTGCGAAGAACTCATTTTATCGATGTATTGACGTTAATGAGTAGTATAGAGAATGTTTTTCATATTAAGTGAATAATCACATCTATGTATTTAATCTAGACAATGAGAAAAATTTGATTAATAATTTTCGATTCTAATTATATCCTTTACATTTATAATGTAACCAAAAAATATTACTATTCTCACCAAATGATTAAATTCAAGTAAAGAAAATGAGCTTCATCAAATAATAAATTATTTGAGAGAACTCAAGCTCGATTTTTGTGTTTAACAATTATTGTTCAGACTTTACTTATCTTCAAGTCGAACTCTAGATTACTAAGGTCCCCTTCTCCTAATAATTGGAGGTTTGGAAAAATTAGTGTTCTATTACGGGTCATTTACTCATATAGTATAAATTATTATACATTTATATTCTCTTTTTATAAGCAAATTTATTGTACCGAGTACAAAGGTACTATACATTTTTTATATATGTCATATTCATGTTGATTATTTTTATTTTTTTGTTGCTTAAGAGAAAGAAGATACTTTAGAACCTTGTATTAAATATAAATAATGTCAAATACTTTTTTCGACTAAGATATTGTTTATTGAGTCATACAACTAGGAGATCTTAACCTTTAGTTTTCTATATATCAATAAGCTAGAAAGTGTCGGATTAGAAAATTAAGCCACATGTGAGTTTGTTTTGTTTCACATCACATGCAAATGCAATAAAGTTTAGCTAATTGTAGTATTCTTATTGCATCGTTTTATTTTGAATTGTATTCCCATGGTCCATCGGTGACGTGCTCTTTTGACGGCCAAGTGACTATTACTCTATTTGATTTCATTTTTGAAGAAGAAAATTTGATTTTGGTATGCTAAAATCGAATTTGACTTGTTAAGATATTTTTGGGGAAGAATTATTCTAATATGAAACTAGAACTTCACTGGAAGAAAAAAGTCATTTTGCAACTGTTAAAATGCTAGACTGCGACGGTTTTAAGGGTCACATATGGTCATTTCTGACGGTCTTCCAACAGTCAGAAAAATTGGTGTTGGAACAGTTTTGAAATCGACTCCCGAGCCTTTGCTAGAAAAGGAGGAAATTTGAGGCTTGTGCGTATTACATGTTATATCAATCAATAAGATCCTTATATCAATTTTAGATTCACATTTAGATTGGTTTGACTATCTTATACGTTTGAATTTTGATATCCTTTCAAATGTCAATGACGGTGTCTTTCTTAACTTTATTTGAGCTAATGAATGAAGTTAAACGGTCATTAATTAATGAGTAATTAATTAGTCTTCTTTCAAAAATTCTCTTTTAGATTCATTCAATATATGATGTATGTGATCTATATATAGATCATATAAAAGTACATCATTTTACAAAATGAACCTAAAAAATAGATTTAATGAGATGTACTTCCTCCAGTCCTATATATAAGAAACAATTGACTTTTTAGATACATTTGATAATTAACATATCTAGTCTTTAAAATATAGATCAAATACATCAATTATCTAATATATCTAAAAAGTTAATTGTTTCTTATATATATGACCGGAGGGAGTAATAATTAATTACCATAACATATCAAGATGGAATATCCTCTAAAAGAATATCAAGATGGATTATCATAGTTTAATGGTTTTGGCCCAAATATATTTACATTAGGATACAATTTTGTTTTATAAGCACCTCAAAAAGAATTGCTTTGTAATATGTACAAGTTTTTTTTTTTTTTGGAAAAATATACGTACAAGTTTTTTTTTTGGTCAGGTAATATATGTACAAGTTAAAAGTGAATAATTAATAGTACAAATTTTCTTTCAGGAAAGGTATTTAAAAGACGTGCTATTATTTAGGAAAAATTATTAAAAAAGAATGGCTATCCTTTCTCGAGTTGTGATCCTTTCTCACTTTGTTCTTTTGGTTTGTATTTGTAGGATACGTTCAACTTAAAAAAGTCCCACACGTGACTTGGGGATGCTACTTTCCAGGTCAACTCAGTTTCAAAATATAAGCAAAATTCATTCTTTAGGTTCATTTATTTAATGATGTATGTGGTTCATAATAATTACATACGTCATTAAATAAATGAACCTAAAAAATAAATTTTGCTTATATTTTGAAACGGAGGGAGTATACTATAAGCTTTTGTCAAAACGAGAATATTATATAACCTTGTTCCTCTAAAAAAACGAATCATAATATCAACAAAATGTATACTAGTTTCCGTAAAACTTAACTCAGTTGAAATTGACAATGCATAATATATATAAGGTCAGAGATTCAAACCCCGACCACCATAAAAAAAAAACAAAAAAAAAATGTATACTAATATGTACTCAACGCTAAGAAAAGTAATCTTAAAAAACTTGTTAAAGAAAACAAAAATAATAGGTTTAAATTGGATTCAACAATATTTTAAGTTTTTAAAAGTTAAATTTTTCACATTTCACTACTTTTTAATACGATATTTCTATTTTTATCCTCTTAATCGATGTTTTAAGGACTTTCTTTAACATTTCTCACATGTACCTAATAAAATGACTAAGAGTATTACAAAATTAAATAATATATTAAATTTCTCTATTTTGTGTTTATGCATGTGCTTGAACCGCGCATCAGTTGTGTGCAGCTATAAAAACTAATAGTACCAATATAATAGAATCATGGTAAAAAAATCTCATTCACTAATAAAAAAAATGTCTATCTTATTAGGGCTAGGCCTTCCTATCTATCAAAATTTCGACACTTAACATGTGTTTGGTGTGGAGTTTGAAAGATGCGGCAACTAAAAAAATCGCATCCCAATGCACTTTTTGACAGTGGAATGACAAGCTGAGAATTCCAGCATCACTCTAAGCGCGCGTTAAACCCTTCCCACCATTAAACCAATTAACAGACACTTTAATTCTTTTGCTAAGAATAAGATCTAGATTTTGACTAACCAAATGACCCAGAAGTGCTTGCTTCTTTGTAGTAATCAAGGATGTTTGCGAATTTGGGCGATTAGTTCAACTCGGAGGGACACAATTTATAATTTGTAGTAGTAAAGCGAAATGATTACTAGTAAATTAAATAATATATTTAATTTGTGTACAGTTGTTTTAAAAT
The DNA here is from genome assembly GCF_051527215.1 of Medicago sativa. Taxonomy (NCBI): domain Eukaryota; kingdom Viridiplantae; phylum Streptophyta; class Magnoliopsida; order Fabales; family Fabaceae; genus Medicago; species Medicago sativa. The sequence goes on along the minus strand of NC_140753.1, from coordinate 23,574,393 downwards.
TGTCATTCGATAAATATTTTAAATGACACAAAAATATGGTAAACTAATGAATGATATTTTTGTAAATATAAAACAATGCATCCAATAGTTTGATAGAAACTTGTATTTAGATATCATTTTTTACAAACTAGTTATATTTAAGAACAGAGATAATTTTGATAAAAACTAAAACAGAAATAGTAAACAAGTCACTCACTTGATTTTTGTTTAAGAGTGAAGAAATCAACAAATTCTAAGTTATTAATTATTATAAACAAATTTTAGTACCTACAAAGAGACATAATTTAGGGTGCATATCCTATAACTTCATTCACACCTAACATACTAATAACATGGTCCAATCCTCCAATCCAAAATCACACAGAAGGGAAAAACTTGTTAAGATTGAAAGGTAAAGAGTAAAACTCTTCACTTCTTGTATCTGTCTTGAATGAACTGAATCTGTCCCACCAATGCATGCCTCTGTCTTTACGAATTTGGTTGTCATTTTTGTGCAAAGTTACATCGAAAAACAGTGCCAATATACCAGCAACAAATGCTCCTGATGAGAATGGGACATTGATCATGTCGTTGAACTGCCAAAATAAGAAAAAATTAACACTTTTAAGTACTTTGAACTAACCATTTAAAAAAGAACGCACATTCAACCAATGCTTTAAAAACCGGAACGGAACGGATTGAATTGAACATGTCGGTTATTTATTTATCAATTGGTTCAACGGTCGTTTAACCAACTGAACCAGTCAATTTATAACTTAAAAGTCTCGCCTGTTTGAACTCTGATTCGGTTTTTAAAATGTTGAATTAAACAATAAGAAGAATGAGAGAAAGTGGATATACCCATCTAGCATTAGTGTGCACTGGACCATAATGCTTAGTTGCTATGTACTCCTTGAAGTATTGTGGTACAGAAAATCCCATGTAAATAGAGAATCCAATAATGAATTTGGTTCTAAAGCTGTTCAAATTGCAAAACTGAAGGAAACTAAGTCCTGCAGAACCTGTATTAAAGAAAATAATTGAATAACAATAAGGTCAACAAATCAAACTTAAAGCCCCGTTTGGAGAAACAAATTAATTGAGTGCTTATGCGTGCTTATAGGATAAGCACGTATCATATAAATGGTTATGAAGTTATGTGTACACTATTTCCATAAAGTCAAATTATTTTTCTTATAAGCTATAAGTTGTTTTCATTAGCTATCATTGAGATCTTATGAAAATTAGGTGAAAACTGCTTATGAACATATCATAAGCTTATGAAAATAGTTTATGAGCAGATCGCAAAAACAAACTTATGACCATGGATACGTACAATAACTCAATCCAAACATGTTCTTAAATGAAATTATAACAAGCAAAAACTATATTATTTAGTTGATTATACATAGTTACATACCAACTAGAGAAAAGAGAAGGCAATATAATGCTGCAACTATTGGCATTGGGATTGAAGCAAACACAGCTCCAAACTTTCCTGCATATAAAGAAAACACTTCATACGAAGTACACATTGGTTCACAGGTAAGAAAGTAATTTTCAATATTCAGCCTCATGAACTTACCAAGAATGGAGAAAAAGATCATGAATCCAGCTGATATTTGAACAACCCTTCGACTTCCAACCCGCGTCAAAGCTAACAGTCCAGCATTCTCACTATGAAAAATTCAAGAATGTTTCTTAAAACTGATTCAGGCATACTCTCCAACTAAGAAAATGATATCATGTTTTGAACAAGAATCTTACATAGAAACTGATGATCCATTCCCGGTTCCGAAGATCCCAGATAATAGAATTCCTACTCCCTGATACATAAGAAACAGTAATCAATGATGATCAATAGTCAGTACTAGTTTTAATGGATGCAGATATTCATTATGTCATTTCTAATATGACAGTAGAGAGATCAATTTCACCGATTTAGATAGGACGAAAAATAGTTTCAATTCAAAAATTATGTTTACCTGCCAACCAATGCCGCGGCTAAGTACCGAAGGTGGAACGGGTGTTGCACTTGCAAGCCTTGCAACAGCAATAAAACCACCAGTTGACTGCAGCAAATTGAAAAATATGTCAGCAACAATCATTAAAAAGGTATGCAACAATCATATATTTGCAAGACAATAAGCTGAGCAAAACCATGGTATTCTAGAGAAGGACCTAAGTTCAAAATTCATTGTACTCATCACAAAAATAAAAATAAACTAACCTCTATTTGTGCGACAAATGAAGCAGCCATCATAGCGAAAGCTTCTCCAGCATCAAATGTTGGAGCTCCCCATCGGAAAGGAATTGGGGCGCTAATCCTGATTAATATATTTTATCAAAATAACTAGTTAGGAATTAACCAAAACTGAATCCATTTTTCTAGTCATCAAAGATATAGAAAATAACAAGTTTAATCGACCGCGTCCTCTAAAATATACCACTACCTAAAGTAAGGAATAAACATTCACAAGACTCTTACCAAGATGCACCACGTATGAGTCCAGCACGGTCAGTTCTGCAAGTATCCTGAGTCTCAGGTTCTGCGTTTTTATAAGCTCCGCAACTAGTGAGAATAATAGCATAAACCCATACGATTATCACCGAAAATATAACCGCAAAGCGGGCAAAGATATGCCTTCCTCCTTTTATCATATGAGGCATGCACTGTTCAAAGAAATGCCATTACTTTAGAATATAACAATAGATGGAAGGAAGCTAAGCAAACCAAGAACCAACAAACTTTCACCTGTGAGAGGAAGACTAGGATTACAATTTCTGGAAGTCCAATCTCAATACATTTTGCAAGCTAAGATTCAAACGCCACAGTTAAGAAAGTGTGAACCATAACAATTAATATATTTATAATTCAAAAATGTAGGAAAAAAAATAAGGACAACTGGACTAGATATCATTGTTGTAAATATACATACCATTGGAAAACCTAACTCATAAAGTCCAAAGCCTGTAAGAGCAACCAAGGGAACCGCAGAGAGAGGGCTTATGAACCTAAATAGCAAAAATTCAATTTAAACTTTGAATTTAAGTGAATATGTATCGATGTTTACACGAAAACACAAGTTTGATGTAAAGGTTAATGTAAAATTTTCAACCCAATGCAAAAACTATTTTTTTTATCATTTCTACTAAAATCACAGTTTGAATGCGCGATTAGTTTTGCCAAGCAATGACCAAATATTTGATTGTTGGCTAAAACCACACTTGACAGAGAGAAACAATTCTGATAGCATTCACGTGACATGTGAGAGTAAAATTATTGTAACAAAACACAATGCGACAAGAACAAACCTCACTACATGGCGCCAAAGGCCACTAAATCCAACAATAATTTGGAGGCTTGAAGCAACAATAAGCGCACCCTGCGTTCCACGCATAATCCTCTTAAATTTCTGCACATTGATCACAAATCAGATTGCAAGAAGAGGATGTTGATATACCAAAAACGACAAAACAATGAAAAATACGAAGTTTGTGATGAACCAACCTCCCGTGGACTCATAATGTCATCGTCGTAGCGACTGGCCAAGATGATTGAAATGGTAGTTGGCACAAAGGTAAAGGATCCTCCGATAACTGCTGGTAGACGAGTCCCAAACAATGTTTGTATTAATGTATTTATACCAGCCACAAACAAATGATTTTGAATCAGCATTGCTTTTTCTTCCTATTGAAACACAAATTAAGATATTTGTTAGAAGAAAAAAACTACATAACATCATAAAAAATCACTTTTCCTTTTTTCTTACTCGACAAGACTTACATTTCCTCCTCCCATCTGTGAAACTAGAGCGGTTGGTATCAAAACAGTTGTGCCCAACATCACCAAGTAATGTTGAAAACCAAGTATTATCGCCTCCGCTTCATATAATCATAATTCTAAGCTCAATAATCAACATTGAACACAAAGGTATAACACGAACTTGGATTAAATGCAGACAGTGGTAGGTGCAGTCAACACCTCTAAACCATCCTATCAAGACCAAATGATTCAGATCTAAAGACAATTTTTTTTATTTTTGTTCGATATAAAATTTGAGGTTAAAATCCGGATCATCTGATCTTGATAGGACGACTGCATGACTACATTGACAATTGACTGCACTGAAACCCAATTTGATCAACCCAACGTTGAAGGGCTAATAGATCATAAAGTTCAAAACTTAATCAAGTAGACAACCAAAAAAAAAAAATCAAACTCACAAAATCAAAACAAAAAGACTTTACATAGACACATGAAGAAAAAAATGATCTTAACGAGTTCTTCCAAAAAAAAAATCAAATTGATAAATGAAGAAAAAACATAATGACATTACAAATTAATAGTCACTCACGTAAAAATAAAAATAAAAACAGAAAAAGCTCAAATTTTTAACATGAAAACGTAAAAATGGATTCGAACTCACGCCAAGGTGGAGGACTTGTGATACAGTATGAAACATTTGGTAGTTGATCTTTCACCGGATGAGGCTGAAACTCGTCTTGTTTAGGTGGTGGCGCACCTCCTCCTCCTCCTCCACCTCCAGCCATTTTTCTTCTTCTCTTACTTCAATGAACTTGATCAATATAAATGTGAAACTTTTTAGTAACTTGTAATGCAAAATAAATTGTTTTCTTCTTTTTTCTCTTTAATGGGAGTGAAATAGTCACATAATAAGGACAATGAAAAGTTAAGGGTGACGTAACTCTTTGACATAACTGTAATGCAATGCAGAAAATGATGGAAAGGTTTCTTATCCCAAAGAGAGAAAGAAAGAGAAGATGTGGAAATAAGTGCAAGAAGCAAGTGTTTGTATTTCATTGCCTTTCTAAGCAAGAAAGAAAGAAAACGCGGTTAATTTAATCCCATTTTGTAAAAAGTTTTTATTAGCATTAATGACTATAATGTCATTTTCATATTTTCACCTTCTCTTTCATTGACCTCAACTTTTAGTTTAGCATTTAATTAATACAAGGTTTCTGAATTTTTTACAAGGACCACTCTCTATCACCCATCTATCTATATATGCACATAGTAGTATAATACTCGAGTTGTCCATAATAAGTGGTGATTCATTGGACCATTTCACAATAGATCAAGAAAAATGCATAAATGAATAGAGATAATAGTATTTTTATTAGGGGTTAAATAAGCTTTTCGTCCTTATAAATATATCAAATTTTGATTTTAACCTTTAAAAAATAAAATTAGATGTTTTCATGTTCACAAAATTATTTTTTTTTTTCCGTCCGTAATAGATATATTTTTGACATGTTTGTGAATACTTTTTAACATAATATAAATATATAAAGGTTGAACATAATAAACATATATAACATGGATGCAATTTGAACATATACGAGTTATAATCTTGACATTCACATAAACATAAAATGGTCATTAAGGATCAAAAAAAAAATAATTTTTTTGTGAGAACGAAAACATTCAGTTTAATTTTTTAGGGACTAAAAATCAAAATTTGCTATATTTATAGTAAAAAAAAAAAACTTATTTAACCTTTTATTAAAGGAGATTTTGTTACCTTGAAATATTGTCATAGATTGGTACCTTGTGGATAAATTTAATTCAAAATTTAAATTTATTTTAAAATAATTAAATAAACAAAAAAAATAACACAACACTACATGATTGAATGATGGGTATCAAATTCAAGCAACAACGTGTTCCCTTTTATTAAATTATATTCTTACTCATATCATAAATAAATACTCTAATCAGTGGATTGTAATAGTAATATAAATAATTAGAGGATACAGGTGAAAAACTAATACTACTAATACTCTAATAATTACTTGAATAAAATCATTTTAAGATGTGAAATGCTAAGGAACTCCAATGTCTACATTCTACATTAGCGTGATGTTTTGCCACGATTTTAGAGAAATCGAATGTTGACCCAAACCGACAATGACTATTGACTGTTGACTCACACATGAGCGTTTCCTTCAAGAGCTACTACTTGCATTGCAAAGTCTTGGTTGTAAAGTACTCTGTACTTTGTGTCTCGTCTATGCTTAAAACAAACTTTGCAGAGAAAAATGTTTTTTTGTAAGGATTGTAGGAAAAAAATATCAAATCTAATATAGATATATTGATTAAATTCGAGTGGTTTAGTACAGTAAAAATATGTTAACAGTATACAAGTTGTTATACAATTTTATAATAGCGCACTATTAGACATAAGAGGTGGGAGAGAGCATGACACCCAACAACATATATTATTAAAAAAAATGTTTTTTTTTAGATTACCTTTGAAGAATGATTGATAATTTACACACTAACCAATGAAAATGAGCAATTCATTCGTGGAGTCAAGTTAACCGAGATATACTACATATACAAGACGTATTGTAATACGTGAAAAATCGAGCGTACATCATTCATATAAAAAGAGTTATAAACGAGAGATAATATCTGATAGTAGAACACCACCACCGTGTATCAATCCAAAATCTCACTTAAACTTGACATAATATTTGCCAGTAGTACACTACCACCGTAGCAATCCGAAGTTTCATTTAAATCCCACGTACTAAACAATGAATCTAAATCCAACGTATTAACAGAAAAATGCAAATAATCCAAACTAAACAAAAGAACTATGTCTCAGAACATATCAATCAATCAGTCAAGTAAATGCAAGTGAAACCGTGAATACAAATAAGCACCTTGTATAAATCTCACGGTTTTACTTGCAAAGAAAGTTGCTTTTCTGACATCCAAAAGTTCACAATGACACATGTAAAATACTAAATTGCCTCCAACGGTAGTTAACTACCGTTTTGCAACTCGACAGCAGTTAACTGCCGCTGAGGGCCAGCGGTAGTTAACTACAGCTGAATTCTTATCATCAATTTATGCATATATTATTTGGTGGCCACGTTTAGCTTTAGCCTGGTAATTCATTATTTTGTTTCTCTCTCGTACATGGAACCATAACTCCCTGTTCATCTTATTCTTCCTTCCACTCTTAAATCTCCACAAATAAAAAAATAAATAAATAACTTGATAAGGCAAGAACGTGTATGAATTGTGCAAAAGCTTTTATATTTGCAAAACTCAACAAAATTTTATTCTTCAGATCTAGAAATGATTTTTTGAATTGAAGTTCACCAAAAAAAAAAAAAAAATGATTTTTTGAATGAGGAAGGAATAAGAAGTGCATGAATTAAATTTGTATATCAAATTTAGTATTTTTATTAAAAGTATTTCAAAATTAGATGTAAATTTGATTTAAGCTCTTCCTTTGAATAATATTTGAATCAGTTTTGGGGTGTGAAAGAGATGAATATGATGATTTTAATTGTATTTGGGTATCTGGAAAAGAGTACATATTAAATTATAATTTTTTTTATTCTTCCTTCAAACAGAGACTTCAGCTGGAAGCTCAACCCAGGTTGATCTCTTTGGATTCGATGACTTCATGGATGCTCCAATAAATCATAAAAGCCATTAAAAAATTGACTATTTTTATTACAACCCAGAGGCAATTATTCACTTTCTTCATGACAAACCGAGAGGCAATTATCACACAAATTTTGAGCTTAGGAGGAGAGAGAAAGAGAATGAAAAGATGTGCAGAAAAGCAATTTCCAACTGTAGTTAACTACCGCTGAGGACTTATCTGACATCTTAGAAACTTAAAGGACCTATCTGAAACAAATGTGAAACTTAAAGGACTCAGGGAGGTATTTGGCCGTTATTTTATATGATTAAAGCATCAACAAATATATGAAGGAACATAAATAACTAGTACTACACAAATATATATATATATATATATATATATATATATATATATATATATATATATAAGTTAAAAGTTAAAATTTATATATTATTAATAATTAAAATTTGATATATATAGAAACTTTTCAATATCGAATTAGATATATCTTTTATTTGAAGTTGTATATATGGCACTAACTATGAATAACTTTGGTTTATTTATAAGTAAAATCAAGAGAGAATAAATTATAAATAAGCTTGGTCTTTAAATATGAACATACATGTTACAGATAAGTTGTTTGGACAAAACTTAAGAGGAAAAGCAACATTGTTTGGGGTTGCTTCATATCAGATTAAGTGATCCAAAAATAATAGACTAATTAGTGCCACAGACGACAACATTGTTTGATGAAACATAGTGGTATAGCAAAAAAACCAAAACGTCAATCAATTAGCATAATTCAATCTTTCTTTTCTCTCTTGATAGTTATCTTTAACTTTGTTGAAGATTGTTTGGTTGAGCACGTATATGAGCTTTCGACATCTTTAACAGGATGAGAATCTTCAACTCTTTCCTGGTGTACGTGAAGATCGGATATCAGGCTCATTCTCACAGAAAGCAGACATGTCTGCCTGCAATTACAGTGGATCATGGTATTAGTTTATATATTATAAATGTATACCACGTCTAATTTAACTATGTATGAATCAAAGTTAAGAGACTTACAGTTGGGATTGTTGATAGGTCCTGAACTTCAAAGTTAATGGTTTTGACGTTCAGCTGTGATGATAAACAACCATGATACCTGGACTTTTCTCTCTCTAAAAATCCCATTCTCTAACCTCTCTCTAGTTTCTCACAAACAGCCCACCGTCTCCTCCCTTTTTCCAATTCCAGCAACTGCGATGTAGACTTTCCAACCGGTGGTGCGACGAGAGCTGTTTCTCCGCACCACCCTTTCTCTCCTTTCCACCGGTTTTCTCTCGTCCCCTTCACTGTTCACGCGCCGTAGCTTGCTGGTGTCGCCGTGACTTGGTTGTTGTTAGGATGAGCTGAATCGGATGCTTTTTCTGGTGTTGGTTGGCGGTTCTTTGGATGGTAGTCAGTGGGTTTTGCTGGTTCGTCGATTGGTTTCTTTCACGTTCCGGTCATCCTCTCCATTCAAGGCTTTTGATTTCTGGTTCATTTCAGATCTATTGAGATCTGCAGATTTCTTTGGCTTCCAATTCGCCGCCTTCACACCGGTGGTCTAAGGATTTTTATGTTGTTCCTTTTCGTTTTGTTTGTGGTTGTACTGTGTGATGTTTTCTTTTGTTTGTATTGTTTGTTATGTGATCTTGTTGTGGTCAGAGATTGGGTGGACAGGAGACGAGGCCTTGTTTTGCGGTGGTTCGGTTTCGTAAACCCGAAAGGGTCTGTCACAAAAAAAACCCCCGAAAGGGTCTGGTTTGGTTAACCCGAAAGTGTCTGTTGACGTATTGGACTCATCCCTCGATCTGAGTTCTTACGCGTTGCTTGCTCGAAAGAGCTTATTATGTTTGTTGTGTTCAGGGAGCTATTGGCACTTGGATTTTGTTACCGTGTTGGCGGTCAATCCTTTCGCCATTTTTACACTCTAACTGTTCTCTGCAATGTTCACTTTTGATTTTTTTTTTGTAACTTAGTTTCGCGCCCGTACGCGGGTTCGCTGGGTTGCGCATGTGATTAGTGAATTTTTGTTAGGATAGATTAGAGTAGATCCACTTGGACTGATATATCACGATGTATTCCCGTTTGGGTTTTCCTGGGTCAGGTCCTATGTTCCCCCAATCTTTGTATCCTTTCCTTTTTATTTATTCTATTTTCTTTTCACTTAAAAAAAAAAAAAACAACCATGATACCTTAGAAACCATGAATACATAATTGGTATCAAGATTTATTTTTAAGACATTTCGGGTCAAAACAAACTATACCTTTGCAGTTTCAACACCTTCAATTGCCAAAAGGTCTTCCACCTTAAAAAAAACGTACAATTTATATTGTGTTTATAATTTCTATGAACATTGATAAAAATATAGTAATATACTGATTTCTGATTGATAAGAACATCTCACTTGATTTTTTGGGAATAGATCTTTGACCTTTCAACCAAACCGTCATCCTCCTTGATTGCTTGAACCGAACAGCTATCCCAGGTTGGCTGCCACTTAACTTTACCAACAACATTTCTATTCTCTAGTTGGTCCAGCAGCATTGGATATTCCAAAGAATTTATGACGCCAGCCTAAATGATTTTTGGTTAAATATATATGTCCGATTTCAATTTTGTAGACATGTACATAATAAGCAATAAATTAATACCTCAGTCATGACCTTATGAAGGTCAGCAACGGTAGTTCCAAGCAGTTCATTGCATTCATGACCCCAGAAGAAAAAAAACTTAGTTGCAACACCATTATATTCAACTTTCACCTCTAACTTAAACCTACAATAACGTTATTAATGGATTAATAAACATAATAACATATAATAGGCAACATTAGTTGGTACTGAAATATTTGTTAATAAATACCTTAGATTGACAACATTTGTCTCATGCTTCTCAGAGCACAAAAGAGGTAAAGTATCACCCTTTGCGGCCCTGGAACATTTACTGCATGCTTTGTAGTGCCAACCATTTTTTTGATGGTTTGACATGATTGATTTTCACAACAGTTACACACAAAGTTGTCTATTAGAACAAATAAAACAACAATAAGGTAATTTGATTTGGTTATTTAATATGTAGTATAGAAATAACATTTGTTGCACAGCTAAATGGTATAGATATGATGAAGAGCAGTAACAATTCTAAAAGATACCTCTCGGAGTTGCAAATTCTCATTTAGTGGTAGAACAACAGCAAATGCTAAAAGATTAGTTGTTATTTTAGAATGATATATTTACATCACCTGTTTGTCACACAACACCATCTCGATATGTTGTTTGTTCTTCGAGTTTGAAACAGTCCATAAATCAACAACTCGAACACCAATTTTCCTCTATTTATTCGAATCATTGAGGTTCTTGATTTGTTCCAAAGACCTTGCCATTGATGCTGAAAAGTAAGAGATACTTTAGATATTATGAACACAATATTAAAAACCACACACATTTGAAAAACAACTAATGTGAAAGTGATTGATGAAAAATGAGCAGTGTAAATCAAAATGGTTTTATTCAAATAATATTGAAATAACAATAAACGATGAGCAGGGTATATGTAAAACCAATAAGTAACAGCGAAACATGTTAATAAAAAATGAACCTTAATGAGAATAAACAGATAATATAAAAATTAACCTCAGCAAATGCATGATCTATAACTTAAAAGTTTAACAAAAACATCATCTTTGATGAGTCATTTTTTCATGCAAGCATGATAAATGAAAAGGGCAAGTAGAACATAACCCAAAATTTAATAATATGATAAAAAGATGAACTTTGATTATAAGTGAAACATGACCCATCATATAAACAGATTATAAACACATTAACTTCAACACTAAAACCAAGAATTTGAAAGTGATTAAACACAAAAACAAAGTTTGATGAAAAAAGAACCCTCAAACATATTACAAAAACATAAAATTTGTTGATAATTCCAAACACTTCATTAAAAAGAAGATGAGTTCTTCCAACACGAAAAATTAAAGAAAAAACAAAAAAAAAACGAAGAATAAACCACTATGAAGAAGATGAGTTCTGGAATTGCTAACCTGCAAAGTAAAATAAAACCCAAAAGGACAAAAACATAAATAGTGAGTTTAATAATAAGCATGATTAAAAGTTGATCTTTGATTATAAGTTTATTCATGGAAGCAAAGATGATATTAGATGAAAACATGAAAGAAAGAGCAAATCGAGCACCAAGACATTTAAGATGATTCGGAAAAATGGAATGAAAAGGGAAAAAAGAGTTAAGTTACAAAGGCCTTGTCATTGTTGCTGAAAGAAAAACATGTTATGAACATGAAAAATAACTAATCAGAAACATATTATGAACATGATATTAAAGACAAACAAAATACAAAAAACAACTAATTAGAAATTTGAGTTTTTCCATTATTAAGAAAGTGATTCATAAAACAACCCAACACTTTAAACATGATTGTTGATGCTAAAGAACCCAAACAGTAAACTCCATTATAAGGTTATGAACTTTGATGATAAATATATTCATGGAAGCAAAAATAATAAAAACGAAAAATCAAACATAACCCAACACTAAGACACATTATAAAATTATGAACTTTAATGATAAATATATTTATGGAAGCAAAAATAATGAAAACGAAAAAATCAACATAACCCAACACTAAAACACATTATAAAAATATGAACTTTGATGATAAATATATTCATGGAAGCATAAGCAATGAGAAGGAAAAATCAAAAAGAACCCAACACTAAAACACATTATAAAAACACGAACTTTGATGATAAATCTATTCATTCAAGTAGAGATGATTAAAATAAAAACTGGAAAACAAAATCAACACTAACCCACATTATAAAATATGATCTTTGATGAAAAATCTATTCATGCAAGCAAAAATGATAAAAAAAAAACAAAATTGGAAAACAAAACCAACACCAACCCATTTAACAAATATGCAAGGTTCGGGGTTCGAATCTCGGCCACCACAAAAAAAAAATCTGAACTATCATGAGGGTGAGTGTCATTTGCTTCCCTTAATATCACCCATATAAACAAATATTGATCTAAAACGTAATTCATATAATTATTTATAACAACACACCTTATTCAATTGTAGCCCAGACCAGGCCTATTTTTGCCTCTCTATCATTGGGGCTAACACTTCCTTTAACCTTGTAGCGTGCTCCCTTGTAGTCTGTGCTTATTTGACCATTAAGCGTGATATTTGCATCCCCCAATCCGAGCTGCAGTACCACCTTCTGCACGTGCTGCATTCCCACGTGTTGCATTCCCACGTGCTTCATTTCCACCTGCTGCAGTCTCAGTTCCCGGAAAGTTGACAATTGCTCTAAATGCAATACTTAGAACAGAGACATCCTTGCCAACTCACATGTTGACGTTTGTCTCTTTTGTAGAAATAGTTTGTTCTGCTGAAGCCCTCAACATTATAGTTTTTGTAATGTACTGTTGGTACACTATTCTGAAGTTATCTTCCCCTCTATTATTTTGAATGTAAATTGAGTAAAATTAGTATATTAAAATATTTATAGTTCATGTAAATTTAATAAAAAGTTGGCTGTATTTTTACTTGTACATGTTAAGCAGCATAGTTGAAGTGACATAACCAACATCAGCAGATGTTGTTAGCTTTTGTTCTGCCAGGGGTTTATACACTACTTGCCCTGATGCTGCCCATTCCTTTTCCTGAGCCTTTAGCAGGAGGCTCAGGCTTGGATTTATGGGAGTGCCAAAGTTCACAAGGCCAGATACAGAGATGATGCTCTTCGTTGGAAAATATTTTACTCCCAGTTTTTCCACACCGAAACTCTGTTTAGCATATGACAAATATAAATCAATTTCCTATCGTTATTATATAACATGAAAATTATAATGCAATTTACAAGTTATATAATTGATTTTTTAGTGTCAACATTTGCAGACATTACCTTTTCTCCATTTCCAAATCCTAGGATAAGTCTTAGTTTGTTTAAGCAAATAGTGGAATCAACAGCTGCAGTAATGATTCTTTTGGTGCCCAAGCCTCTTTTGAATTCCTAAATGTAATAACAATTAATTAGTAAAAAATCAAATCATAATAAATTAAATTAACTCATTGTAACAATATCTTACGAAGTCATGCGAGAACTTGGTCTTGAACTGTAACACTTCATCATGTGTAGGTCTTCTGGATTCAAAAAAGTCTGAAAAATAATTATAATATTAGATTATCTAGGTTTAGTAAACGAAAAAAAAAATGTTAAACACTATCATTAGAAACAAAACAAGATCTGAAAGGAAACAACAGATAACATCACAAATAGCGATAACCTAACTAGAAACACAAATCTCACAAAATTAATTAGGCACCATAATTAGAAATACAACAAGATCAATAAAATCAACTAATTATGGTTTTATGAGATTAGCGATAACCTTTAAGGTTCTGGTGGATTTCGGCAGGATTAAGATCTGAAATAGAAAATCAAACATAAAATATCACAAATTAAAAATATGCATAAAATCAACTAATTATGGTTTTCTGAAATTAGCGATAACTGTAACACCCCGTTTTACCAACATAAAAATTTCACATATAAATCAGAGTCATTCAACATAAACGGAATGCTACATTTCTTAAAAATCATAAATGGAATAAATAACAATTCATCCTTCATAAATTGGCCAACATAAATATTCAAAAACTTTGCAGCGGATTTTAATTCAACAACATAATTAGTCTTGGCACGAAGGCCTCATCAAAACATCTCGTAATAATCCAAAAACTAAATCATAGTCATGTAAAATCATAAGCAGTACGTAAGGAATAGAAAATAGCCACAAAAGTTCCCATCCCCCCGTTACGTATCAGAGCACCTAAAGACACTGTGAGAGATAACCACTCACGACAGCAATCAACAGCTACTTATTCTCGATCACCTGCAAGTTACTCATACGAAGAGCAACATTTCCAAGCAGAAGGGGTGAGATTCACAAACAATAATGTTAAGCATATAATTCAACAATTATATTTAACAACATAAACATCATCAACATATCATAACAATGGTCATGTAGCATCATTATCATGATCATAATCAACTTCATAATCAACATCAATATCAACTTCATAAATCAACTTAACAACTTGACTCGACAATGCAACTTAACTCGACTATGCAACTCTATCAATTTACTCCTGCATGTGGTACCATTCTAAGGCATAAGCCCTCGTTGCTTTTGAGCATAAATATACTCCTAGGGCATGAGCCCTCGTCTTTATTGAGCAAAAGCTCCTAGGGCATGAGCCCTCGTCTTTAAATGAGTATGCATGGACTCAACATCTTACAACTTAGACAACATGAACGTCTTATATGACTCCAATAATTTGGATCAACATCTCACATCTTAGACCGACACATGCAGCTTTAATCAATAGTAAACAGCAACATGGAAGCACATCAATAATCTCAAGATATAACAATATCAAAATGTAATCATCGTCTCAAAACATCACTTATAATTCACATAATGCATATAAGATTATATATATATATATATATATATATATATATATATATATATATATCATCAGTAACAACATTAAATCATCTTATAACAACTTCACAGATCATCGTTAATATTATATTCAAACATCAACAATTCATCATATAACATCATATTCAAACATCAACAATTCATCATGCAATTTTCTAAAAACATAATAAATTATACATAACATATTTCCATGTCAAACCAAGGATACTAGAAAGATATCACAATTATCAACAACTTTCGCGTTTATACCAAAGACCAATTTGAAACAGAGACGTGTGAAAAAGACGCAAAAACATGAAACAGAGAATGTTGTCACCGTACAATTTCGCTAAGACCTCCTCGAAATATTTTCATCATAACTCAAAAACTAAAAGTCATTTTCATGTCAAACCAAAGCCACTGGAAAGCTAACAAAATTATCTAAAACTTTCATGTTTACACCCAAGGCCAATTCTGTACCGATCAATACCAGTTTTCGTTTCAAATTCGAAAAAGTTGTGTAGAAAGTCCATAAAAATTCACTGTGACCTACGTGCAGTAATTTGACCATAACTCAAGTTCTATAAATCATTTTGACATCAGACCAACGACATTAGAAAACTAACATCCATACCTACAACTTTCGTGTTTACACCTAAGACAAATTCTGTACGGATCAATACCAGTTTCTATTTCAAAATTCGGGACAGAGATAAGAAAAAATCAGGAAAAGCAACTTATATTATTCAAACTTCACATTCATTCAAAATCATCACAACCACAAATCAACAACAACATAACATAAATCATCAATTATCACTCTTAACCCTAATTCTCCAATTCTCAAAAACTAAACCAACAACATGTTAAATGAAATTTCAGAATCACAGACTCAAGATTATTGAATGATAGTCTCACCCTTACCTTAGATTGATTGATTGCAAGGATTCTACAAACTTCTCTTCTCTAGGTTTCTCCTCTTTCTCAAGGTTTCTCCTCTTTCTCCCAAAAACAGTTTGCACGTAATTCTTATTTTCTAACTCTGACTCTCCTCTATATATAAACTTTAACCTATTTATTTTCTCTTAATTCCAATTCTGCCCCAAAGCCTCATTATTCTAAATAATTATATTTCTCCACTAAATATATACTTCCACTAAATATATTCTTCCACTAAATATATTTCTCCACTAAATAATAAAATAGGGGCTATTAATAAATATCAACACATAATAATAAAATATCACTTATCAAATATATTCATTAAATTATAAAAAAACTCTAAACTCAATCAAATAAATAAATAATAAAATAGGGCGTTACAATAACCTTTCAATTTTTCATTAATTTCTCCAGCGACTACTCTGCCAGTTTCAGTTGCAATAATTTTCTAAAACTCAGCCATAGTGAATCGAGAATGCGCGAGAGGGAAAATAGAGAGGGAGAGAAAATGTGTAAGAATGAAAATTGAAAATGAGTGAAGAGTGTGATCCGCGTGAATACCTTTTTCTATTTATTTAAAAAATTCAAAACATTTCTTTCTATAATAAATTAAAAATATGCATAAAATCAACTAATTATCGTTTTATGATATTAGCGATAACCTTTCAATTTCAAATTAAAAATATGCCAGATTCAGTTGCAACAATTTTCAAGAACTCAACCATAGTGAATTGAGAATGCGCGAGAGGGAAAATTGAGAGGGAGTGAAAATGTGTAAGAATAAAAATTGAAAATGAGTGAAGAGTGTGATCCGCGTGAATACCTTTTTCAATTTATTCAAAAAATTCAAAACATTTCTTTCTTTCTTTTTTTAGGGAAAAACATTTTTTTTTTTATAAAATCAAATTGATACTGTAACACTTCATCAGGTGTAGGTCTTCTGGATTCAATAAAGTCTGAAAAATAATTTTAATATTAGATTATCTAGGTTTAGTAAACGAAAATAAAATGTTAAACACTATCATTAGGAACAAAACAAGATCTGAAAGGAAACAACAGATAACATCACAAATAGCGATAACCTAACTAGAAACACAAATCTCACAAAATTGATTAGGCACCATAATTAGAAACACAACAAGATCAATAAAATCAACTAATTATGGTTTTCTGAGATTAATGATAACCTTTAAGGTTTTGGAGGATTTCGGCAGGATCAAGATGTGAAATAGAAAATCAAACATAAAATATCACAAATTAAAAATATGCATAAAATCAACTAATTATGGTTTTCTGAGATTAGCGATAACCTTTCAAATTTTTATTAATTTCTCCAGTGAGTACTCTGCCAGTTTCAGTTGCAACAATTTTCAAGAACTCAGCCATAGTGAATTGAGAATGCGCGAGAGGGAAAATTGAGAGGGAATGAAAATGTGTAAGAATGAAAATTGAAAATGAGTGAAGAGTGTGATCGGCGTGAATACCTTTTTCTATTTATTCAAAAAATTTAAAACATTTCTTTCTTTCTTTTTTTGAGGAAAAAACATTTTTTTTTATAAAATCAAATTGATACTGTAACACTTCATCAGATGTAGGTCTTCTGGATTCAAAAAAGTCTGAAAAATAATTTTAATATTAGATTATCTAGGTTTAGTAAACGAAAAAAAAAATGTTAAACACTCTCATTAGGAACAAAACAAGATCTGAAAGGAAACAACAGATAACATCACAAATAACGATAACCTAACTAGAAACACAAATCTCACAAAATTGATTAGGCACCATAATTAGAAACACAACAAGATCAATAAAATCAACTAATTATGGTTTTCTGAGATTAGCGATAAGGTTCTGGAGGATTTCAGCAGGATCAAGATCTGAAATAGAAAATCAAACATAAAATATCACAAATTAAAAATATGCATAAAATCAACTAATTATGGTTTTCTGAGATTAGCGATAACCTTTAGGGCCCGTTTGGTGCGCATGATATGACAAAAATAGGATAGGATAACATACTGGATAAGGATATGATATGATAGTAACAAGATAGACATTATCATATCATGTTTTTTTTTTTTGTTACAAAAAGTTTAGGTGGGTTCGGCTCCGGTCACCACCAGGGTCAGGGCACGCCTCCGGACCCAAAGGACACTTATAGAGGTACTTACAGATCACCCACCAACACTGCCCTCACATCGGCAGAGAGAATCGAACACACAACCTTCTGCAAGGAAGTGGCCCGTTTCTTTCCAACTGAGCCAACATGTGTACACATGATAAGAAATAGCATTATTTTTTTAACATTTTTCATTAATTCACGCATTCCTCAAATTAAACCAGGAAAATTACAAAATTACAAACCACTGTTCGTGCATAATTGGAAATTGGAGAATCAATCGTTGTGTTCCATAACACCAATTCTTGTATAAGTAGAAATTACGAACCAAACGAATTACAAGAAGAAGGAACGTGTTGTTTATATCTTGCTATGTGATGCCTGGGTGTGATTGATATCCTACAACCTAGGCCTCCACGCGAGAATGACACTTGGTCGATATATCTTGTGAATTTAGATGAACAAAATGAAAATGGTTCTCAGAGTAGTGGCCTAAGCCGAATGATACAAGAATGACAAGTGACTTGTCGAGAAAAAACAGAGTGGTGCTTAGTGGATATCCTAATTGTGAGGGTTATAGCTTGAGCGAAACAAGGATGGTACTCATTACTCATTAGTGTTGTAAACTCCATGCATAGGGTCATTGTATGTAAATGTATATATGAAATGTGAATCATATACACACATTGGGGGTAGGAAAGCGCAGTTGAATTAGGAAGGTGGAGGCTGCTATGGAAAATCTTAATTCTGATCTTGGGGAGGATGTAGAATTACAACACATAATGATCCACCCAACACTATCAAATATCAATTTTTTTTTTAATAGCATAATTAAAAACACACCTCCAGAGCCATGAAAACAGACGCAGAAACAGCCCCTGCCACTGCCCAAGTACAGATGCATCAGCAGCCGAAACAACAACTCCCTTCCCCCCCTGGCGCAGTGAAAACCGCTAGCCCACCAAACCCCCATTTCAAAACTAATGGGATAAGCAATCTTTCGGGTTCCAACACTGCTGATAGTACAAACAAGTACGCCATGACAAGACCTTAATCTTTTCAATTAAGTTCACAATTTCTGCAAGTGATATTATTTCTCGCCCTCCATATCATCCAGATCGTAGCATGCCAAATAAACATATATCCTCGCTTTAGCTTAATGGGTTTCACCTCATTTGTCCAACAAATGCACAAACAAATTTGGGGGGTAATAAAATTAATCTCTACCCAATTCAATGCCTTTGCCGAAACCAAAGACACCGCCTCACAATGAAGCTTTGTTGCGCCAACACTTCTGATTGAAGGAGCGTCCCGGCGTCCGACACGACACCGACACTTGTGATTACCTTGAATTATGTCATTTTTTCAAAATTTTATCGGTGTCGATGTGTCCGTGTCAGTGACGTGTCTGTGTTCGTGCTTCATAGGCGCTACTGTTATGTGTGAGACAAACGAGTTGAGAGTGTGATCAATGTCATTCACCAAAATAGGTGCTACTGTTATGTGTGAGACACAACACGGTACAGTGGTCAAGCATTCGTTAGTTATTGAATTCAGTATCACATGCATACAAGTAGAGTATGTGAGCATTGTTTTGTGATGCATTTATTATGATTTGTGTGTTAATGATGTGTCGCTCCTAATAATGTCGTAACGTTCTAGCGATTTGAGTTGTTGGTGATTTTGTTTGGTGTTGACTGCTGAGTTTGTTTAACCTATTTCTAACTACCATATAGTTGTAGTATTGTGATTTAAGTTGTTAGTGGTGCTATATGGTGTTGTGTTGGGTTTGTTTCATCTATTTGTACGTAACATGTAATTTATTTATGATTTACTCACCTCTTCTATGTCTGTTTATCTGTTTGTACTCTTGTAACATGTACAGGGGAGCTTTAATCAGTCGCCGAGGAATGATCATCAGTTAGAGAACCAACTTGTAGACATCTTGGTGTTACTCCAATAACTTTATTATATATAGTCTGGAATTTTATGTGAATTTCAAGCTGTGTATTTTATTTATGGGATTGTATGACATCGAAAGTGTGAAACCTTAATATGATTTTTGAGTGTGAGGCCTTGAAGGCTAAATTTTAATTCAAAAAAATGAGTTCAGGTTGATCGTTACAATAGGACACAATTGAGCGACAAGAATAGACAGTTGATGCTTTAAAGTTTTGTTTTGTTGATAAAAGAAAAAGGATAATCCTTCTTTCCATGTTCCAATCAATGAACCAAAGGGAGACATAATTCATACTCTGCAAGAATTTGTACGTAGTTTACTCAAATTATAACACTATTTATTTCTAATAAAATATAACACCATCGTTCGCATTTTTTTGGTAAAGTTTTTTAATGGCTAGCAATTCTATTTTCAGGTTGATAAATGGTAAATTTGGATTTCGAACCCTAACCGCTGTATAACATAATGTTCCTACCAACTTAAATATGCTAACAAGAACAATACCATCATTTTCTATTCCCCTAAAAAACATCATAATTTCTATCTCAATTTCTCTAGTGAAAAGATAAACAAATGCAAACTATCGCCTTTTTACCCATATAAAAAGTATTGTAAGTGACATATTTAGAGAGAGAGAGAGAGAGAATTATTTTGATGTAACATTACTATAAAATTTTCTTAGATGTTTATCTAATTAAATTACAACAAGATTCATCTTGTTTCATACATAGCGACGTGTGCAAAATAGTTTTACAATATTCTTATGTTCATGCAAAAGTTTTCAAAGCCAAATACTCTTACATAAAATTTGTTGAGTGCGAAAGTTGGTGGTAGTCCAAGTTACACATGGCATATCATTTGTTCATCTAGAGTTCTTACGTCAAGATCTGAAATGAAATGTGGTGCGTGGTGCTTAATATAAATGTGGGGTCCGTATATGAGTCATTTTTTTTAACAAATCAAAATGAATTATATTACCATCCAAAAAAATTCTTTCTAACACAAAGCGTACCGATCAATTGTGACCTCAAAACGCAAGATTTAGTAACTATGATGTTGCTAGGTGGGGTAGATCTAGTTCGCAACTTGATTCAAGAGGAAGATGTCGAGTATGTGCTGAACACACCCTTATTGGATTCGATTGTTAAAGATTTGTTGTGTTGGTGGACATATAATTATCTAGAGATATGTTTATAATAAAGGCTAAACTGCACTTTTCGCGCCCTAAGTTTCAAAACGTTGCGATTTTGGACCCCTATTAAAAAAATGGCAAAAGTGACCCCTCATGTTTAGGGAAGTATGCTCTTTTGACCCCCTAACATAAGAGAAATATGATCTTTTGATCTCTTATCTTCTCAAAAAGTTGCGATTATGGCCCCTGTTTTGGGACATGTGGCGTATTCTCCGCAATTTTAGGACGAAAGGGGCCAAAATTGTCATTTTTCAATAGAGGGTCAAAATCGCAACATTTTGAAACTTAGGGGACGAAAAGTGCAATTTAGCCTATAATAAAGTCTACATATAATCTTGTTTTAAATAATTTGGTGAATAATGCTGCCTTACATTTGAATGGTGATTGGATGTGACAAAAAAAAAAATGTGAATGGTGATTGGTCTATGGTTTGAAGTTTGGAAGCCCCCTTATTGTGAAGAATTTTATATAGCGCATGTTAAGAGACTGCTTACAAACTAGAACAAAGCTTATAACGAAAAAGTATTTTTTGCCCCATAATTGTGTTCGGTGTAGGGAATATGGTGAAATGCTTGGCATTTGTTTGTTACATGTCCAATGGTTGTTGAAACTTTAAGAGGTCTATAACCTTATATTATGACCGTCAATGGTATTTTTTTTTACCTATTTTTTACCATTGCAAACTCTTTGCCTCAGTTAAAGCGTATTATGTGGTGTTCAACCATGTAGAGCTTTTCAAAAAGTAACAACTTGAAGCTTTGTGAGGACATTGATGAGGGTGCTACGTCGATATATCAATCCATGTTTCTCAATCAATGATAATGGGCAAAAATTTCATCAAGAGTCAATGTATGACTCTCATCCCAGGCATGATTGAGCTAAATGGAGAAAACCACCAATTGAAAAATTGAAATGTAATATTAATGTCTATTTTCTAGATAACAAGACATGTATTGGTACGTGCATTAGAAACTGCAACAATATATTTATTGGAGCTAATACTACTAATTGTATTTGAAATGTTAAACATTGCATGTTCAAACTCAATTGTGAACTTTACAACAAAGCACACTAATGTTGTTGCTAATAATCTAGCATGAACACCGCATGCATGACTTATCCTCAGGTTTTAGAGTTGAGGGATATTTGTATTGATGCTATAAATAATTATGAGATAAATTTGTTCTATACGTAGTAAAAAAATAGCTCTCTACAATTGGCCGCACAGAAAACAAGATTAGATTTAAGAAACAACTTTAATAATTATATTTAAGAAAAAGTTTTAAAATAATATCCATTGAATCATTTGATTTGAACCAAGAGGGGACCCAATATCATGAAATAGCTCACTCTTTTAGAATGAAGAAATATGTTTTCTTATCTTTACAATCTGCACACAGTAATAATCAATAATAAATAAATAAAACCAACTGGTATCATGTGATCCATGTTCAGGGGCGGATCCACTATTAGGCATTGTGTGGCAGTTGCCACACCAGATTATTTTCCAATTTTTTTTTCTTCATATAGATTATTTTCCAATTTTTTTTTCTTCATATATTTGACTTAAATAATTATATATATAATATAAGTCGTTCATATATCATAGGTTTTTTACTTGGCTTAGCGGTTTATGCTTGATGGATGATTCGTATGACCTGTGTTCAACTCTTCAACTCCTGTTGGTTGAGTTTCAGTTTTGATTTTTTTTTTTCAAGTTGAGTTTCAGTTTTGATTTTTTTTAATTATTAATATTGGTTGAGTTTCAGTTTTGATTTTTTTTAATTATTAATATTAATATAAAAATAAAAGCTGTTGCAGAGTTTTGATTTTTTTTTTCAAGTTGAGTTTCAGTTTTTATTTTTTTAATTATTAATATTAATATAAAAATAAAAGCTGTTGCAGGGAATCGAACCTGTAACACCATGTTAAAATGCTCCCACCCGTCCTCGTGAGCTTGACTCAGTTGGTAAGGACAATGCATAATATATGCAAGGTCTGGGGTTCGAACCCAACCACCACAAAAAAAAAAATGCTCTCACCCAAACCATTTTGCTATTCTGTTTAAAGTGTCAATGGTCTACTTTGTTAATATATATAGTTGCTTTGGAAGTTTTGCCACACCAATATCAAATGTCTAGATCCGCTCCTGTCCATGTTTAGTAAAAAATAATAAAGTGTGGTTCAAGTCAAAATAATCAAATGTCTAGATTCGCTCCTGTCCATGTTTAGTAAAAAATAATAAAGTGTGGTTCAAGTCAAAATAATCAAAGAAAAAGAAGAGTTGAACTAACTTTATAAAATACAATATTTTAGACTTTTGATAAGAATAAAAGTTACGAATAAAAAACACACTCCCTCAAAAAAAAAAAAAAACACACGTGTTCAGCACAATATATAAAATACTATTTTTTACTTATTAAACAAAATAAGTACAATAAACGTAAATGGCAAGAATCTAGCAAAGAAACCATGGAAGCTTTCTAACATAGACCAGAATATTCTTAATTTCATTATCATACTAATTTAATTGAAAAAAAAATACTCTTCATCTCAAAATAATTGTCTTTTTAATGTTTTTTTTTTCTGGCTCAAAATAATTATTATTGTACAATATCAATGCAATATTTATTATTTTTTCCATTATTATATTCTTATTTATTAAATTTCATCCAACTTAACAACTCCACTAACTACAATTAATAAAGATATTTTAGTAAATGGTACTAATTTTACCATTGAAATTAACACAATCAATCATTTTCTTAAAAATTATGCACAAACCTTAACGATTATTATTTTCAGACATATGGAGTATGTATTAGAATAATATTTAAAAATATATATAAGCGGAGGATCTATTTCTTTTCAATTGATCGTTACAATAGGGCATGATTGAGCCACAAGAATAGACACTTGATAAGCATGTGGGTACATGCATGTGAATTATTATTATCCAATTAAGGCTTTTTTCCTTGCTTCCAAAAAAAATTTGGCGAAAAAAATAAACGAATGCAAACAGTCGTTGTTTGTAAGTAACATATATTTATAAGGTGAGAATGATTTTAATGTAACGTTACTATAAAATTTTCTTTGTTGTGTATCTAATCAAATTACATCAAAGATTCATTTTGTTACATACATAACGATACATGAGTATACACCTGTATAAAATAATTTTACGTTATGCATGCAAATTAAATTCTTACAATAATACCTTTTTTTGTGTTGCTTTGAACAAAGATCAATGACATATATCATTAAAAGGAATTAAGCAACGCAAATAGGCAACAAATCAAAATGGCATGACCAGCTCAAGATGTGGCCATCCTAACTAATATATAGACGACTACATTTGCTTGTTTTATTATAAAATTTAAGGATCAGGATTCTTTGCAGCCTCATATGACTACATGATCTTGCATGGGTGGTAATGACAAAACTAACCCCAAAAATAAACTAAATGTTGGTGACTTTGGGATTTATAAATGTAAAGAATCATATTCCTATAACTGAACCTTTTTTTTTTTTTACTTTGATCCATAAAAAATATTATTTTTAAAACTATCTAATGATATTGAGAGGAACACACTCTAAAATCATAAATGTGTACCACCAGAGCAACCCACACCATTATAAAGTTAATTAACAAATATCAATGGGATAAACACAACACAATCAAGGGGTAAACAAAACACGATCAATATATAGACATGTTTTCTTGTTAATGTATAAGGATAATTATGAAATTGTACCGTGTAATAACTGTCTTATATCTCAAACAATCTTTTATGTTAACTTTATAAACCACCCCAATAGAAAAGTTAAAACATGGATATCTCGTAAATTCGACTAAAAGATTGGCCTGTTTGAAAGAGTTTTGGTTTTTAGTTTTTAAATTCTATTTTATAAATTAGATTTAGCAAACTGTTTTGAAAAAGAAACTAACAAAAAAAATCTGTTTGGTAATCTTAATTTTGAAAACTGTTTTAGAAAAGTCTGAAGGAAAAAACTTGTTTGACAAATGAATTTCCCAAATATATTTTAAAAACATAAAAACCGGAAATTCATTTGATATATAGAGATAAATTTTACTTTGTTCTTTTAACTATTCTCTTTTAATCTCATTTCAAAATAAAAATTCTCTTTTCTTCTTAATATACCGTCCAAACAATAAAAAAAAATTGACATGTCAAAAGTGTTTTTTTTTTTTTTGAGAGAGACATGTCAAAAGTTATGATTGAATAAACATCTTAATATATTATATATGATTGAATAAATCAAAAGTTATGTTTATTTAATTAAATATAATTTAATTAAAAATTGTTATTCACAAAATAATTAAATTAAATATAATTTAAGTTAAAGGGGCATTTGATAGGTTGGAGCGCATGTTCAAATATACAATTCTATACTTCTCAACCCTTAGACTAGAGTGTATGAATTTCCCTTAGACCAGAGTGTATGAATTTCGCCACTAAACAGTGTAGAACAAAAATAAATTAATCAACCAATACTTCTAACCTTATAATTTTAATTAACAACTAAAAATAAATTGTTTTCATATATAAGGATTTAATTAGTATTTTTTGTGTTAACTTTCCGGCTCCTCAAGAAAGGGGATCCTAGTAACTCGAACTTTGACCGGAAGATAAATAAAGTCTGGTCAATAATTGTTTCATACAAGAATCAAACTCAGATTCTCTCAAACAATACGTTATAAGGTGCTCATTTTAGTTAAGAATTCAATTAGTAAGCACCTACAATGTAAAATATTTTTACACATGCATTCAATCAAATCAATTTATGATATCGCCTTTATAAGTTTCTTACTAAAATATTTCGTAAAATACCTATTTTTCATTATTTTTATGAAAGGAAATACCTATTTTTCATGTTGTGTTTGAATGCATGTGTACGTAAAAATATTTTACAATAAAAGTACATAGAAATTAATTTCACATCACTATAAATTGAAAAGAATTGTTTCAAAAAGAATTTCTTTTTGAAGAAAGAATTGTTTCAAAAAGAATTAAAAACATAACAATTTATTTATTAAATAAGATAAAAGGCACAATTTGCTTAAAAAAAAAAGGAACAATACCCCTTAGTCGCTTACACTAGAACGATTAGGCACACCACCAATAAAAATAGAGCAAGAAGTGTTTGGCAAAAGAAAAGCAAAATTGAAAAGCAAAACAACCTTTAGCTGTTTTAGATTTTTTTTTTTTTGAAACGGCTAATATTATTCTAGTCGAAAAAGTGCAAGGTGCACTAAAAACTCGCGGAAAACAAAACAGTGGAAAATACAAAAGATGCCGCATATATACGGAACATCAATACACCCAATAAAAAACCAACTACATTTCTTAAAAAAAAAAAAAAAAAAAAACCAACTACATTAGCATCAAACAATGATGCCAAAATATACTAGCAAAGATGCAAGCATATCCTTGCATCATTCATGAACTAACCCACTGCCGAGCAAAAACACCAAAAGAATAACACAGACTATGTAACAGAAGGACAAAACACCCAAAAACAGAAGGAGCCGCGACAACAAGATATAGACAGCCACCAAACTGTCACAAACCAGGAAAAACAGAACCAAAACCGATCCTGCACTCCTGCTAACAGCAAAAACCAGTGCTCCTAACTCGTCGCTTTCCTTTGGAGACACAAAATCGGGTCCAACACCACTCGTAAAAGAGACACACCGGTGTATTCGTCCTACCCAAAAGCCACGTCCACGACAAGACCTTAACCTCTTCGACAATATCATCAACTTCAAAACTTACACCGTTAAAAATCTTGTCATTCCGGACTTTCCACAACACCCATAAAGCTGCCAACCAAATCAGCCCACGACCTCTATTGACTGTTTTACTACCAACGAAATTCCCCCAACATGCCCAATGGATAAACAGATTGGGGGGTGTAATAAAACAGCCATCCACCCACCACATTAACCTCAACCAGACCGCCTTAGCCCAATCACAATGAAGTAGCAGATGAAGAGGAGATTCATCCTTCAATCCACACAACACGCACATCACAGAAGCTCCAGGAGGTAAAACATTCCTCACGGCCTGTTGGAACATTGGTGTGAAGATGGAAAGAAATTGAAAGGTTGGAAGATTAAACACCAAGTAATTAAACTTTGATCTAGTGTTGTGTGAATTAAAAAAATAGAATGTGGGGTCCCACATAAAATAGAACACACACATTAGTAGTGTTTAAATTGCGGTATTTAATTTTAAAAACCCGATAATGATGAAAATAATAGTAATTATTATTTTTAATTCATGGATATCACTGGTTGTGATAAGATTGAGAATCCAACTGAATTTCCTATCTTTCCTTCGTTAGTGGATTTGTTTCTTTTTGAACTTATCTGATTAGTTTGTTACTTGAGCTGATCTGTGAGTTGCTTAATTTTTAAGTTTACTTAATTCTTAAGTTTCTCCAAATTAGTTACAAACTCTCCCTATAAAAGGAGAGCTCACCTAGTTCAAAAAGTACACCAAAGAGTTTCATTGAGTTGTCGGGAACTCTTTCTCTCTTCTCCCTTTATTGACTTTTGTTGACGAGTCTTTCTTCTCTTCATCTCCTTTTTCTGTCCCTTCGGATTTAAGAGTGTTCTTAAGACCATAGTCCCTTTTTGGTTTAATGTCCCTTCGGAATTAAGAATGGTCTTAAAAACATAGTCCCTTCGGTAATATACGTCCCTTCGGAATAAAGAATACTTTTAAGATCATAGTCCCTATTTGGAATAACAATGTCCCGTCAGAATCAAGAATGATCTTAACTGTATATAAATATTATAACAATATTTTTTCTATTTGAGGAGAAATGGTGGTATCACCATATTTGAGTGGTCGTAGTGTCATATTGATGTTTTGGAGAAATTAAAGCTAGAATGATTATAACACCATATTTGAGTGGTCTCAGCACCATAATAGAGTGGTAACAATACCATATTAAAGTGGTTTCAGTATTAAAAGAATGGTCTTGGTAACATATTGGAGGTGTAATTCTCGAACGGTTTTCTACAGTGCAATAGTTAATCGAACAGTTGTAGCCATAGTTTTAAAACTCGGCTCGGTCATCGACTCGGCAGGGGTACTGGGTCACTGGGTCAATGGTCGAACCACTGAGTCATTGGTCGAACCGCATGACTGAACCGGATCAACTCGGATGACTCGGTTAGATAACTCGGTCTAGAGATTAAATTTATATAGCTATTTAACCAGATTAAATCGGTGACTCGTTCACTTAAAAACTAAAAAAAAATGACATGTAATATCTATATTAATATTTGTACAGCTATATTTTGTTGACAGGAAATATATTAATATTAATATAATATGTAGATTTTCTCCGAGTCAAATTTAATCTATTGACTATAATACAATTACCAATCAAATACAAAAATTAATTTTAAGCACAAAATTGATTTTATAAAAAAAATTCCACTATTTTTATTTTTGACAAAAGAAATGTGCTATTAATCACAACAATATTTACAAGCAAGTGTAATTTTTTGGTGTTAAAAATAATTGTATATAAGTTTAAATATAAATTGCAATATATCATTAAGCTAAAATTAAGAAAAATATCATTGAAACATTAAAAATAAGAAGCAAAACATTAACAAAATTATGAAATATATCATTAAAAATAATTATGAATATCAACGTTTTATAAAAAGGAAATATGAATTATTATGACATTTTGCAATTGAATTTAATATAATAAATAAGAATCAAAACAGTAACACAATTGAAGGCATGGTGTGGTGGTTAATGCATTCCACATTTAAACTTGATGTTGCCAATTCGATTCCCACTCAAAGCAAGTTGGAATTTTTTTTAAATAAATATAACACGCGCCCTTGTTTCTGTTCCAAAAAAAAAACGACCAATTATTGACCCGGCCGGTTTTCTTCAATCCTCTGAGTCGCCGGTTTAATCCGGTTCTGGCCGAGTTTGACCAGTTTTGACCGAGTTAACTGCATGGCCGATCCAAAAGTTGGCTCGAACCGGCTTACCCACCGGTTCACGGTCCAACCGGTCCGACCGGCCGGTCCGAGCCGAGTCTGAAAACTATGGTTGTAGCTGGGCTTGTTTTATCCTGGAGGCGGCATGGTTGATAATCTGCCTTGCACAATTTTGGGCAGTACCACGAAACGTCTTAAAGAGAGCGACCTGGTCGTGACTCAACCTAGTAACAACTTCGGTAGATAATAGAATTTGGAAATCCAAATACAACAGTTTGGAAATCCAAAAACAACACGGCCAAATTTAACTTCGTTGGAATTCAGTTGAGGAGAGCCTTCCAGGCAAATGCTATGACTTTAGACGGTGCCGGGACTTTCCATAACTCTTCAAGAACCCTTCTTTCTTCCTCTTGCCACAGACTATCACCTAACACTAAGCCTTCCAACTTTACGTACGACAACTTTACCGTAAAATTCCCTTTCTCTTCTAAATTCCACCACCAACCGTCCTTCTCCCGAGAGAACTCAACACCCTCCAAGTCCTCCTTGAGGCTAATTAACAGCTCCTCCTCCCATATAAAGAGATGCCTTCTCCACCTAAAACTCCAATTCAAACCCACTTCCGTAACCACACCCACCTCCGCCACCAAAGCGTTCTTATGGCTAGAGATCGAATAAAGCCATGGATATTTCAACCGGAAACACTTATCACCTATCCACCTATCGTTCCAAAAGCTTGAAGTCAAACCATTACCCACCTTCCTAACCACCTCCGAGTTGAACCAATTAGTGCCACCATAATCGCCAAGCCTCACCAACTCTTTCCACCAAAGGGATGCATTTCTCGGCAATTCCACACTCCTCTCATCCAACAAATAACCTACTCGCATCCCATATTTCGCTTGAATCACCCTTTTCCACAACGTTCTATCCCCATCAAGCCACCTCCATCTTCATTTAGCCAACCAGCTAATATTCATCAACCGGAGATCCTTCACCCCCAAACCCCTATTCCGCTTTTGTTGGCACACCACATCCCATTTCACCCAACTAATCTTCTTCCCTCCTCCGACCCCTCCCCAAAGGAATTCTCTTTGGATCCTCACTATCCTCTTCCAAACTTAAGTTGGCAATTTCAAGAAAGAAAGATAGAAAATAGGCAAGGAACTTAGAACCGAATTAAGTAAGACAATTCTTCATCCTAAACTAATATACCGATGGCCCCAAGAATTCAATCTTCGTCCTAAACATTCCACCAAAGGTTCCCACGTGGCCATACTCCTAGAATTAGCACCTACCGGAAGCCCCAAGTACTTGAAAGGGATACAACCTGCACTACAATTCAAAAAAGAACAAGCCATCTCCATGAACTCTTCACCCACATTGACCCCAATCAAGGAACTCTTCAAAAAGTTAATCTTAAGACCGGAGGCCATTTCAAAACCACGAAGAATCGCCTTCATAGTCAAAAGATTTTGAACCGTAGCCTTCCTAATGCAAAGCGTATCGTCGGCATATTGCAAGTGGGACACCACCAAATCACTCTCACCAAATCTAAACCCCTCAAATAAATTAACATCCACCGCATTCCTCATTAAACCACTAAAACCTTCCGCCACCAACAAGAACAAGAACGGAGTAAGAGGATCCCCTTGCTTAAGACCTCGGTGAATACAAATCTCCTCGGTTGGACTACCATTAACAAGAATTGACATAGTACCACCAAAAACACATGCCTTCATCCAAGCTACCCATTTAGCACACATCCCCACTCTATGCATCATATACTCCAAAAACCCCCAATCCACCGAATCATATGCTTTCTCAAAGTCTACCTTGAAAATCAAGCACTCATCCTTTGACTTCTTTGCATAATCCACCAATTCATTAACAACCAACACACCATCCACCAAATATCTACCCTTTAGAAAAGCTGATTGAGATTGGGGAATAATTGAATTCATCACCACCGCCAATCTCCTAGCCAACACTTTAGATAACAATTTATAAAGGCACCCAAGCAATGAAATTGGCCTATAATCTTTCAAATCCAAAGGAGATGAGATTTCTGGAATTAAAGTAACAAAATATGCTAACATACCTTTAGGTAGCACCTCATTTGCATGGAATTGGTCAAACATAATTCTCACCTCATTTTTAATCAAGTACCAAAATTCCTTAATGAAGGCGAAATTGTATCCATCGGGCCCCAGACTTTTCCCCCCATCACTATCTCTCACCACCTCCTCAATCTCCAACAATAAAAATGGTGCTATCAAGAAACCATTCTCACCTTCGGAGAGCGTCTCAAAAGTCACCCCATCCAATTTAGGACGGTCCCACCATTCATTCGTCACAATATTTTTGAAATACTCCACCACTTTACCCCTAACATCAATATGAGACACCACCCAACCGTCATTCTCCCTTAAAGCCTTAATAGAATTTCTATTCTTTCTCAACTTAACACTATTATGGAAATACTTGGAATTAGTATCACCCTCCTTAAGCCACTTCGATTTTGATCTTTGAACTGTTAAAGCGTCTTTGGCCTTAAGAAGTTTCCATAATTCTTCAAACTTAGATTTCCTACTTGCCACTTCCTCCTCACTCAAACGTCTCTCCTCTCCTACCTCATCAAGGCCCCTAATATCCTCCACCAATACCTCTACCCTCTCTTCCATACCTCCATATTCCTCCTTGTTCCACTCCTTAATAGTAGCTTTTAAACCCTTCAACTTTTCCTTTAACACATAGCTCATCCAACCACTAACATCCTGCCCCCTCCATGCCTCCTCCACTACCCCTTTAAATTTACGATTTTGAAGCCAAAAATTGTTAAAACGGAAAGGTTTTGGCCCCAAATCCCAACCACCATTTTTGAGCACCAACGGACAATGATCTGAAACATCCCTAGGCAACACCCAAAGAGCATTCTCCCCCCAAACTTGAGACAACTCCTCAGAGACAAGCACTCTATCAATACGACTCATAGATCTACCGTTAGGGTGATACCACGTGAAACGGCGACCTAACACATTTAAATCCTCAACATTCATCTCTCCAATAAAATTATTAAACAAATACATCTCCAACACATGAGCCGATGATGCCTCTTCGTTAACCCATCTCCTCTCATCCCTCCTACAAACAACATTAAAATCACCAAGACACATCACCTCTACTCACCCGCTCGTCCACAAGTGACTCCCACAACCTTCTTTTGGCCAGAAAATCACATTTGGAGTAAACATTTATTACCACACACCTAGTCTTCTCCACCCCCCAATCCAAACAAACCCCGACATACCCATTTCCTTGGAACGTAGAGATCAAACTAGCACAAGATTTCCTCCAAATGGAAAGAATCCCACCACTACTACCTTCCGAAGGACAAAACGTCCAATCACAATCAACACTTCCCCAAAGCGAGTAGCACAAAGATGGAGTAATATCAACCAATTTCGTTTCTTGAAGTGCCAAGAAATCAATTTTGTTTTGCCTAACCAAATCACGGACTTTATTCTTCTTAACTCTCCCACCTAACCCCCGTACATTAAAGGTCGTCACAATCATTGACGAAACCTAACTTCCTCCCTTTGGGCCTTAATCTTCACGACCACATCTTCTAGTTGAACAAGTTTTCTCAATAAATCTCCCCTCTTTGATCGGAAAGGAGACCCCAACCTCTTTTTGTGTTTCAAAAACTCTTTTGGCTGCCAACCTCTTCAAATTCTGCCCATTGCCGTGATTATCAAAGAATTGCATTTCAGGCACCGATTCCGACTGTTCCCCCTTGAAAAAACGAATCCCAGAGTGTTCTAGAGCTCCAACATCTATCGACCTTGCTTGCCTACCTAAGCACCCATCACTCCAGTCATCCTCTCCACCCAACGAGTGAGAAACTGCCCGTCTATGAGTAGAACAGACTTGGTAACCACGCTTTCCTGCTTTACTGGATTTTTCACTTCCTTGTGGTTGAATATCCAGAGTCTTCCCTAGATGCTTCTTTGAAAAGGAGCTAGTCTTTCTCTTCCTTCTAGTTTTTTGCCTGAGCTTCAAAATTTTCTGCTCATCTCCCTCTGAGTTCTCAATTGAATCACTAAACTTGGAAACCTCCGAATCTTCATAAAGAAATCTAATGTGATGGTTTTTTCTCAACACACCTTCTTCCTGATGAACATCCACCTCCACTGGCTTTCCCACAGCTTGGTCCTTGTCCCTTCTGATCTCCGAACTCGCAGAAGAATTCTGCAGAAAAAAATTCCCATCATTTTGCTTTGCACACCCTCCCTGCTTACTAACGCCAGCACCCTCTCCTGCTTGGGCATGTACTTCCTTAGGCCCAACCTCACTATCCATCAGAAAAGGCCTTTCCACATGGTCCCCACCTCTCTCCCCACTCACTTCCTTCTCCAGCGCGTGTTCTCCCACTTCCTGCCCCTTTTGTGATGACTCTGTACAGCCATCCCCCTTGTCTCCTTCCAACCTAATACACCTTTTCAATTCCTCTCTCCTCCCATCAACACCATACCCCATGCTTGCCACTTGTCTGCTAGAGATTAGATCATTCAAACTATCATCACTTTTTAAGGAATGATTAGACTGAGACCCAAGGAAAGTTTCTTCCTGCCACTGCCTTTGTTCTCCTGGCCCTATAGTTGACTCTATACTAGGTTGTCTGATAGGACTACCCAATTGAACAGGACCCACACACTATGGACACACATCTCCTCCTCATCAGAAAAACTTCTCATATCACCACCATCCACATCACCATTGCAGGACCCCACATAACAAGCATCTTCCACCGGCATCTCCTTCAACTCGGGTCCCCAGCGCGGTCCACCACCTTCTTCCACCACCCAGAGATTAAAGATCGCCCCCACCACCGAGATCTTCACCTCTTCATCAATGACGACCATCCTCGCCGTCGAGACTCTAATCCTAGCAAAGCTGAAACACTTTCTGGAGATAGATATTTCATCATAGTCCACAAAAACACCAAACAGATTACCCAGCACCTTGAATAAAGGTTCGTCCCAGACGTGCAAAGGTATTCCGTACACCTGAAGCCACACCGCTCTACTTGGAACCACCATAGCAGGAGACCAAACTAATACCTTTTTGAACAAAGCCTCCCACCATTCTTTGTGATTCCCAATCACCCCTTCAAGCGCCATATTTCTTTCTACCTGCACCAACATCCTTTTCTCCCCCATACCTGTAACTTTAATCTCTGACAGTCCCTCCATCACCAACCGTTGTTGCACCTCCCTTGCATCTAAGTCCTGGAAGAGCTTTCCCTCAAAAGACCATTTGAGAATCTCAAGCATTTCCTCTGAAGGTTGCACCACTAGGCAAGGGCGATCCTCCCTCTGAAGTGCCTATTTGAAGGATCTTCTAGGCACCGTTGAGGGGCCTTCACCTACCTCCACCCCCTACTCCTCCTGTCTACCTCCACCTTCTCTACCACCTGCTGCCTATCTCTACCAAACCTAGGTCTATTCACTTTCAATCTAAAATTCCAGAGCCACGCCTCCTCCAATCTAGACTCCAACACCTCCTCATTATCCACCTCCTTAAACCTCACAAAACCAAACCTTCTCCCCCACTTATCTAGTTTATTAGGCACAAAAACTTCCTCCACCTTACCATATTTCGCAAAAACACTCCAAAGATCAGATCTTTTGGCTTCCTCTGGAAATTTGGTGAAGAAAAACGGTATTGTTGTACTATCCAGATATTTGAAGCTGACTTTGCTCCCTTTGGCCACCGTGACACCCATGACCGGAGCTCCCTGATGTTGCAAACCTCTCTCTTTTGTCCCAGTGGGCCCTATCTGTAACACCCCGTTTTTCCCAACGTAAAAATTTCATAATTAAAAATCAGAGTAATTCAACTTTAAACGGAGTGCTACACTTCTTAAAAATTCATAAACTGAATAA
Organism: Medicago sativa; assembly: GCF_051527215.1. Taxonomy (NCBI): domain Eukaryota; kingdom Viridiplantae; phylum Streptophyta; class Magnoliopsida; order Fabales; family Fabaceae; genus Medicago; species Medicago sativa. Next base: position 23,539,287 of record NC_140753.1, on the reverse strand, counting down.
ATAACAATTTATTCTTCAAAATCATTTAACACAAGTAATTCAAAACTTCGCAGCGGAATTAGTTCATTCAACATAAAAAGTCTTTGCCGCGCAGGCCTCATCAGAAAATCTCATAAGTCTTAGTTCAATATTTATTCATAAAAGTTCATAAACAATACGTAAGGAATAGAAGTAAAGTCGAGTCCCATCCCGTTACGTATCAGAGCACCTAGACACACATGTGAGGAGTCCACTCACGACGCCTCTAATCTTGATTACCTGCAAGTTACCCATACGAAGAGCAACATTTCCAAGCAGAGGGGTGAGATTTCTCAAACAATAATATAAAGCATATAAATCATGTAAAGTACATTCAACAACTTAAACATCCTATAATTCATTAATCATATCTAGCAACTTAAACTTCCTTAACTAGTATCATTAATCTTCCTACATTAGTCATAAACTTCATCTTATATTATTTAAATAATCATAAACATCATATATCATCTTAATCATAACATCATATATCACCTTAATCATAACATCATATATATCATCATAAATATCACAAACATCATCACATATCATCATTAGTAAACATGTAGCATCTTATCATAAATCACATAGCATCATATCATAAATCACATAGCATCTTATCATAAACAACTTCATAATCAATCATCATAAGCAACTTCATAATCAATCATCATAAACATCATAATCATTCATCATCTTAAACATCATAATCATTCATAAAGCACTTCATTAATAGCTCATCAACTTGACATCTTAACAACTCGACAATTTGACATCTTAACATCTTAACAACTCGACAACTTGACATCTTAACATCTTAACAACTTCGACTCGACTATGCAACTCTTATCGTCATAAATCATCTTGAATCATCATGAAAATGCAAATGCATGTGGTACCAATCTAGGGAATAAGCCCTAGTCGCTTGTGAGCATAAATATACTCCTAGGGCATAAGCCCTCGTCGCTATTGAGCAAAAGCTCCTAGGGCATGAGCCCTCATCTTTAAATGGGTATGCATGGACTCAACACCTTACGTCTTAAAAACTTCATGAACATCTATGACATCCTAACATCTTGACATCTTGACATCTTGACAACATAACATCTTAACAACTTGATGACTTCATAACGATTAAACGACTTAACAACTCTTATCATCTTAACGTCTTAACATCTTAACATCTTAGCATCTTGACAACATATGGATCACATAAATAATTCATGTCATATCATAATATAACAATATCAAATGATAATAAACAACATCTTAAACATCATAATCATCAGTCATAAACAACACCATATAACATCGTATTTAAACATCAACAATAATTCACTATGTATCTTTGTAAAAACATAATAAATTATCCACAACATATTTTCATGTCAAACCAAAGCTACTGGAAAGATATCACAAATATCAACAACTTTCATGTTTACAACAAAGATCAATTCAAAACAGAAACATATGAACAAAACTCAAAAACATGAAACAGAGAATGTTGTCACCGTACAATTTTGCTAAGACCTCCCTGTAGTATTTTCATCATAACTCACAGACCATACATCATTTTCACGTCAAACTAAAGCCACTAGAAATCTAACAAAATTATCTAAAACTTTCATGTTTACGCCTAAGACCAATTCTGTACCGATCAATACCAGTTTTCATTTTAAATTAGGAAAAGTTGTGCTGAAAGTCCATAAAAATTTATTGTGACCTACATGCAGTAATTTGACCATAACTCAAGTTCTATAAATCGTTTTGACGTGAGACCAACGACATTAGAAAGCTAACATCCATACCTACAACTTTCGTGTTTACACCTAAGACCAACTCCGCACCGATCAATACCAGTTTTAATATCAAAATTCGGGCAGAATGCAGATTTTATTCAAGTTTCACCTAATCTCATGGCGCTAACCTCAAAACTACTTCCAATAATCACCCTATGGATTATCTAAGGTCTGTACACAATTTCTACATCAATTCAACAAGTTTTCATCATCTAATCATCAAATCTATCTCAAAACCCTAATTCTCAAATTCTCACAGACTCTCCCCAACTTGTTAGATGTAATCTAATGATTTAACAACTTAATATTAATGCAAGATAGTCTCACCCTCACCTTAGATTAATTCCTGAATCAGCAACAGCGTTCTTCTTTCCTAAGGTCTTCTCCTCTTCTCTTGACTTTTCCTCTTCTCTTCTCTTCTTTCTTGTTCTCCTCTTTTCCAAAAAGCGGTTTTTGGTAAACTCTTTCTAGCCTAAGCTTCTCTATTTATAATACTAAAATATTCTTCCCAAATCTATTTAGGCCCAACAACTTATTCTTCTTTCTATTCTAACCCCCAATTCCACTCACACTAATAATCCTCATAATCTTACTTATTTCTAAATTAAATATATCTCTCACAAATAACAAATATCTTTCTATACCAAATAACAAATATATCTCTAACAAATAACAAATATATTTCTACACCAAATAACAAATATATCTCTAACAAATAACAAATATATTATTCTAGTAAATACCAACATATAACATAACAAAATATCACTCATCAAAATAAATCAACTAAATCATAAAAAAACATCTAATCTCAATAAATCATATATCCCTCATATAAATCATATAAATACATAAATATATTCTAAAACTAAGTAAAATAATTAAATAAAAAGGAGGGCGTTACACTATCCCCCCCAGAGCTTCTCTCTCTAGAATCTCACTCATTGTAAAGAAGTTGAGAGAAAAATCGATTGAAAGGGAAGTTTTTAAATTTTTTAGTTTTAAAAACTGATAAAATGGAAAACAATTTCCAAAAACACTTTTATAAAACTGTATTACCAAACAAGTTTATTATTTTCCAATTTTTAAAAACTTTAAAACAGTTTTTGGAAAGTAAATCAAACAAGTCCAACTCAATGTGATTTTAGACTTCATTCTTTCGAAATGTGAATAAACCATTTATGTAATTTCGTATTAAAAATCGTGTGTTCAAATTTTATAATTGAAGAATGTTATAATATGTGTTTCGAAGACACAAGTTAATAAACTATATATAGTAATTTCTTATTAAAAGTCATGTGTTTATATTTAAGAAAAAATTTGAAAATAATATTCATTAAATCGTTCAATTTGAATGAAAGATGAGACTCAATATCATTAATTTCTGACCAAAAACAATGTTGACTTGACACCAAATTTCAAATTTGATGTTGAATCAATTAAATAATTTCTAATTTAGAAATTGCTAAATGAGTAATTAAATATCGAAAATAGGAATAATGTGACATCCATTAGATATTTGCATAATTGTTATCCACATGAAGATCCTCTTTTAGAGGTGATTTCTTTTTTGGTCACTGAAAAAGTATATGTAAGGAAGCTATGTAATAAATTCACGCGTAAGGAAGAAAATAAATATGACATGAACTTGGACCCATTTATATGAATGTGAATATGTTCCTATAAATGGGCATAATCTTACTCCATTGAGGATCACACAAGTAGAAATTGTTTCTCTACTACTACGAGTATATGCGAAAAAATCTCCTTTGTATAATTTTGGAAACAGGATGGAGATTTTGCACCCCTCCCCGTGGGCTTCCCTCTTAGCCGGTCTTGAGATTTTTTGTGCCGTGAGCCAAGTAAAATAATAGGGGGCCGACCCTCTCTTAATATTATTATTTTAAAAAATTGTACGTGCATAGTGGTGGAACTTGAAAAAAAATCGAACGAGGTGTGAAAGCGGAGATAAAAAATTGAAGTTGTAAATTTAAAAGAATTAATATAATTACATGTACAACTAGTAAAAAAAAAAAAGATAGATGTCTCATCGAGCAACATACAAATGAATCTAAGAAACATCGGAAAAAAAAACTAATAACATACCATTACAACATTTAACTCAAAATTGACAAAGCTTTATTCCATATAAGCTACTATTTTATTTTATTTTTTTGATGTGGATTGAGCTTAAAATCAAACAACTTATATCCTACCAAAGAAAACAAACATTACAACATTTATTGTGGTTTGTAATTTTTTTAATTAATATTGTGCTTGAATCGATTTTCAAAAAATATATTGTAAAAAACATATCGAACCTTGGTGAATGCAATATATATTTATATATATGTGTGTGTGTATATATATATATAATTAACTTTAAATTAAAAAAATAAATTGTAGATAAAGCACACACAAATGTTGAATGCATGGTCTTCGTGAGCTTAGCTCAGTTGGTTTGGACAATGCATAAAATATGCAAAGGTCCGGGGTTCAAATCACTAATATCATTACCGGCCCAACAATATCATTACCGGCCCAACAAATTATGAGGTCTTTTATAATATATTTTTTAACAAAATAGTTATAAAAACATTAAATTAATTAATTTTGAAGTCATGTATTTTCTCATGTATTAAATATGACTTTTAAAGTCATGTATTTTAATCACAAACAACAACATTAACGAACCACCAATATCGTTTTCAAAGAATGCATATTTTCCCCATTATTCATGTATTAAATAAGTCTCTTTGAGTCATGCTTGTCATGTGAGAATGAATATTATATATGTTAGAAATACAAAGTGATCTCAACTTTAAATTTTATTATATTTATGTATCATGGTTCTATTTTTTGTAAGGAAAAACTTTGGTACGGTTCCTTAGGTGCTTCTTAGTTAAATTCACCATGATGTCCTTAAATCTATAATTTTTTCAAAGTTTGTTATATCCAAAAAAATTATATTTTTAGTTAAGAACCATACGAAAAACACCTAAAGAATTGTACCTAAGTTTTGTCGTTTTTGTAAAATAATTGAATAATTTTCTATAAATAATCACATAATATTTCGTAATGTTGTATAATTTTATGAAAAAATTATAAATCACATCATTTATCACTTTAGAATTAGACGGCAAATATCAATAAAGCTAATTATTTATTTGTTCTCTCATTGATTTTCATATTTTTTTGACATATAATATTAAAAACAATTAGTACACATCTAATATTTATACTATATGTATGTATTGTTAAACAAAATTGGTGCTCTTTATGAATCGGTCATGGGCGGTCGTCCATCTCGATTATGATCAAGGCCACCACTAGCTACTCTTACATATATTTAACTTTTAAAAAAACCAACATAATTTAAAATAAAAATACACCAAATTATATGTAAATTATAAGTACCTCAAGCATGCCACTGTAGCCCAAGCTAAGCCATGTGCCATGGATGATGCATAGATGAAATCACGCGATCTGAGATTTGGATCAGGAATGGAGTTTTCGGCGATGAGTTTTCGGCACAAAGTGTGTTTCCGGCAGTGGTGGTGATGGTGAGTTTCCAGCGATGGTGATGAGTTTCCAACTGCAATTTTAAGAACAGACACATCTTTGCCAACTCCCAGGTTGATGTTTGTCTCTTTTGTCGAAATAATTTGTTCTGCTGAAGCCCTCGGCATTATAGTTTTTGTGATATACTGTTGGTACACTCCTCCAAAGCTATCTCCAACTGCAATTTTAAGAACAGACACATCTTTGCCAACTCCCAGGTTGATGTTTGTCTCTTTTGTCGAAATAATTGTTCTGCTGAAGCCCTCAGCATTATAGTTTCTGTGGTATACTGTTGGTACACTCCTCCAAAGCTATCTTCACCTCTGTTCTTTTGAAATTTTGAATGAAATTCAGTTAAATTAGTATATTAAAATATTAATAGTTCATATAAATTTAATAGACAATTGACTGTATTTTTACTTGTACAAGTTAAGCAGCATAGTAGGAGTGACATAACCAACATCAGCAGATGTTGTTAACTTCTGCTCTGCAAATGGTTTATACACAAGTTGCCTTGATGCTCGCCATTTCTTTTCCCGAGCCTTTAGCAGGAGGCACGGGCTTGGATTTCTGGGAGTGCCAAAGTTCACAAGGCCAGATACAGAGATGTTGCTCTAGGTTGGAAAATATTGTACTCCCAGTTTTTCCACACCGAAACACTGTTTAGCATATGAAAAATATAAATCAATTACCTATCGTTATTATATAGCATATGAAAAATATAATGCAATTTACAAGTGAGTATACAATTGATTTTTTTAGTGTTAACATATGCAGACACTACCTTTGGCCCATTTCCAAATCCTAAGACAAGTCTCAATTTGTTCATGCAAATAGTAGAATCAACAGCTGCAGTAGTGATTCTTTTGGTGTCCAAGCCTCTTTTGAATACCTAAATGTATTAATAATTAATTAGTAAAAATTCAAATCATAATAAATTAAATTAACTCATTGTAACAATATCTTATTAAGTCATGGGAGAATTTGGTCTTGAACTGTAACACTTCTTCAGGTGTAGGTCTTCCTGATTCAAACAAGTCTGACAAATATTTTTAATATTAGATTATCTAGGGTTTAGTTATCGTAAACAATAATTAGGTACCATCATTAGGAAAAAAACAAGATTTGAGAGAAAACAACATATAACATCACAAATAGCGATAACCTAATTAGAAACACAACAAGATCCATAAAATCAACTAATTATGTTTTTCTGAGATTAGTGATAACCTTTAAGTTTCTGGAGGATATCGACAGGATCAAGATCTGAAATAGAAAATCCAACATAAATATCACAAATTAAAAATATGCATAAAATCAACTAATTATGGTTTTCTGAGATTAGCGATAACCTTCCAACTTTTTATTAATTTCTTCGGCGATTATTCTGTCAGTTTCGGTTGCAACAATTTTCAAGAACCCTGCCATGGTGAATTGAGAATGCGCAAGAAGGAGGAGTGAGAGGGCGCGAGAAGGAGAATTGAGAGGGAGTGAAAAAGTGTAAGAATGAAATTAGAAAATGAGTGAAGATTGTGATCCACGTGAATACCTTTTTCTATTTATACAAAATAATTCAAAACATTTCTATTTTTTTAGAACATTTCAAAGCATTCTCATTTATAAAAAAATTATTCTATATTAGATGTTTGAGACTTTTAAATTGTAAAACATACTTTTTATCTTTTTCAACATTAACAAGCTTAAATATGTCATTAGTCTCATCACCTTCTTTAAAAATAAAGCTTAATCGTTATTTAAAAATGAATTTTTTCCCCTAAAAAACAAAATAAAAAAATCACTTTCAAAGAACAATTAAGCTTTTAATCGTATCACATTGTCTTATTTCTCTAATAATCATTATTAAGGATTCTTCAATAATGGTGAATCACAATTAAATGTATTAAACAAAATACAGATTTCTCGCCACTACGGATTCTTCAATCATTCTTATTTGCGCAATATGACAGTGATCAATTGTATGACAAGCAGACAAACACAACCGTACCATTAGGGAAAGAAAAAAAATGTCATGAGAGTGGTCACTGGTCAGTAGTTAAACATGTAAATTTAGAATGATGAACAAGTTGTAATTTTAAGTTATTACTAAATATTTTAGAGCTTATTTAATACTAGGAAATCATTTACCGATTAAATTACACTTTTCTCCTTTGAGAGAACCTTAAATTACTCTCCTTTCATCTTATGTTAGAATACACAATATCTTTTTTTGAAAAGTAATTACATAGAAAAAAATTATACTCTTCAATGATAATTAAATTTAAATATTTCAGAATATAGTGTTTAATTTTAATTCGTCTATTTCATCAATTTGATTATTCCATCGGTTAAGTTAGTTTCCATCGGCAATGACATAACTTTATCAGTTTATTTTCATTACCATGTTGTTTATTCTTTTGATCATGTCTAGCTAGTTTCCTTTGATTAGTTCTTTTAGATGATTTTAATTTAAGTTGTTTGAATCATGTGAATGTATAAACTCGTGCAACGACAATCTTAATATTATTCAGTAAGCTTAATGTTTTTTTTTATGTCTCATCAAATATAAAATGAACATGGAGATCAATTAACCATTGACACTAGCTTTTGACTTAGATATAGTATCATCAAATAGATTAATCTATGAATGGATAATTGTTAGATTATGATTTTAAATTAACGATCGATCAAAAATTTCAAGATTAAGGGTTCACCTAAAGGATTACGGTGTTGTAATATTAAAAGAGGGATCTGAGTCAAGGGATTGACCATAGCTATTTTGTTAATTTATCGTGAGATTAGGAGAATAATTTTAGAGAATAGGTGCAATCTACCAAACAACAAGAATTAATTGATTTAAAAGATCTTATCACTTTAATCTCTTATATTTTCCAAAAAAAAAAAATATATTTTTAATTTCATTTTACGTTAAACCCGAATGTATGCTCTGCATACCCCCTAATTCTTGTATAGTCTTGGGCGTTATAATGTATAATATTCATGAAGTTGTAACGTGATCTTTTCTAATACGATAATACTAGTACAGGCTAGTGCAAGATTGCAAGGATGCATGATAAATGATAAATTTGCGAAATTCTATAACATTTTATTTTCAGAAAGTTTTCAATAAAATACACCTATCATTCTTCCATTGAAATCTCCAAATTAAAAAATATTCTTTTATTCATAATGCAATGTCCATCACATGAATGAGTGGAATATTTAAATAATGGTAAGTTATAATAAGTATAAGGCTTAATTGCACTTTTCCCCCTTATATTTTGCTAATTGTGCGATTTAGCACACCCTCTTTTTTTTGAGCGATTTTGCACCTCATCTTTTTGCCCCCTTCTCTATGTGGATGTTACTCCCACTTCATCATCTCTACAAAAATCTCATTCCAAGTATCTATAGGTCCTGGCAAGCACCAATGAACACAATCATTTTGTACATATTTTGGAACTCCATTTGCAAATGGAAAAGGATTCATATAAGGACCTGGATGACCATCTGGTCTCAATAATGCCAATTTAGTTACATCCAACACCTCAAGACTAATACCTTCAAATTTATTAGCTTTTGTCTTGGCACTTTCCACTTCTTCTATCTCAATCCTTCTAATCTCACCATCCATTCCTCCAACGATCTTCTCCTCTTTTCTATAAGGCTTAGTCTTTGAACAAGTACCAGCCTTATCCCAATCACCTTCAAAATGAGCAGGTGAAAATGTTTTCACAATCACATCAATTCCATTTCCTTTAGCAACTTTTCTCTCAATTATACTATTAAGGGTAGTCCTCAAAGCCTTTCTTAATGGAACATAAAAATCAATTTGAGTATGATTAAACTCGGGACAATTCAAGCTACCAAGAACTAAATCACTCTCATAGTAAATTGAAGGAAGCAAAAACCAATGCCCGGTTGATATAACAATCATGTCCATTTGATCAATATCCTTTGCCCACTTCTCATTGACAAGATCCAAAAACATTGTATTATAATAAATTCCCTTCATTTGATCTTTCAACACCATGCACTAGAAATGGGGACCAATACAAAGAAAAGGTAGCATTATGAGAAGGAAAGTGCCACCTACAAAATTTATTGGTCTTGCCCAACATTACCACAAAAAACACAATTCCTTGGGGCTTGCGGTTCTAATACATGACGAATCACAAGATTAGACCGTGTAGGACCACAATCAAGTAAAAGGGCCCAAGAAAATGCTACCTCCTTTGAAGGTGCCTGACTCTTCCAAAGAGAAACAAAAACACTCTCATCGAACTCACTCACCCTACCCCGATCTGTACACAATCTTTCTTTTAGTCCATATGAAGAACCCTTTTCCAAAGTGAATGATCCTTTTGTAGTACCCCCACCTCTATTAGGCTAAGAGACTCAAATTGATAACAACTCTAACTCCTTTGGTATTAGGATTACATATCAACTTCCATTCCATTTCACCCAACATATTTTTCCATTCCATTATATATAGTCTGGAATTTTATGTGAATTTCAAGCTGTGTATTTTATTTATGGGATTGTATGACTTCGAAAGTGTGAAACCTTTATATGATTTTTTAGTGTGAGGCCTTGAAGGCTAAATTTTAATTCATTGACTTTTGTGTTATAATCTGGGGCACTTAACTATGAGTGTTAAGGTTTTCTAAACTACATTTTTTATTTTGTCAAAAAACTGATATTTATTTATTGTTTTCGATAATTAACACTGGGTTGAGTGTATGACAATCAGGAATACTTGATGATTTTTTATTTTTTTTCCCCTTTGTTTCTAATAACTTTTTAATGAAAGAATTTTGATGAGGGTTTTGGTAAGGTTTTGACACCATCTTTACCAAACTCAATTGTCTTCACTCTCGATTTGTTTTTCTACCATAATATATGTTCCCCTTCGATATACAACTACAAGCACTCATTTGGGTCAACGTCTTACCTTGTAGTAAATAAAATAAAGAGATGTGCCTTTAGACTTGGAGTTCATTTTTAGTGTGGTTGGTTCTCCAATGATGAGTGCATGTTTGGTTATGTGGTGATGTATGTTCGGTTCTGTGTGATAAGAACCGATTCTGTAAAATTCATTGACTAAAAGTGAATTGAAGGTAACGTAATTTGTGTTTGGTGGATAGTGCTGCCTTACATGTGAATGGTGATTGGTCCATAGTTTGAAGTTTGGAAGCACCTTTATTGTGAAGAATTCTATATAGCGCATGTTAAGAGACTGCTTACAAACTAGAACAAAGCTTATAACGAAAAAAGTATTTTGCACCATAGTTGTGTACGGTGTAGGGAATATGGTGAAATGCTTGGCATTTGTTTGTTACATATCCAATGGTTGTTGAAACTTTAAGAGTTCTATTCTATGCTTATGGGATTTGATTTAACCTTATATTATGACCGTCCATGATATTGTTTACCTATTTTTTTACCATTTCAAACCCTTTGCCTCAGTTAAAACGTATTATGTGGTGTTCAACCATGTAGAGCTTTTGGAAAAGTAACAATTTGAAGCTTTTTGAGGACACTGATGAGGGTGCTCATATATCAATGTGCTGCCATGTTTCTCAATCAATGATAATGGACAAAAATTTCATCAAGAGTCAACAATGTATGACTATCATCCCAGACATGATTGAGCTAAATGGAGAAAACCACCATTTGAGAAATCCAAATGTAATATTAATGTCTATTTTCTAGATAACAAGGTGGGTATTGGTATGTACAGTACATAAGAAACCGCAACAATATATTTATCGGAGCTAATACTATTAATTGTATTTGAAATCTTAAACATTTATGTCCAAACTCAATTGTGAACTTTACAACAAAGCACACTAATGTTGTTGCTAATAATCTAGTATGAACACCGCATTGCATGACTTATCCTCATGTTTTAGAGTTGAGGGCTATTTGTATTGATGTTATTAATAATTATGAGATAAATTTGTTCTATACAAATGGCCGCAGAGAAAACAAGATTAGATTTAAGAAACAACTTTAATAATTATATTTTAAAAAAAGTTTTAAAATAATATCCATTGAATCATTTGATTTGAACGAAGAGGGGACCCAATATCATGAAATAAGCTCACTCTTTTAGAATAAAGAAATATGTTTTCTTATCTTTACAATCTGCACACAATAATAATCAATAATAAATAAATTAAACCAACGGACCAGGTTTTGCTGCTGTAAAAACAGCACGCAGTTTCATGCAGTTTTTGATCTCAACTGTTCATCTCAGATCGAACGGTTGAGATTGAAAACTGTGTGTTTTTAGGTAAAACAATCTCTGCCATCCAACTGTGATCGGGCTATTACTAATTACAGCACCCTGTTGTATCAGTAGGGAATCCTATTCTGTATCATATCATGTGATGTGATCCAAGTTTAGTAATAAATAAAAGGGATAATTAAATTTTTAGTCCCTATAAATATTCACAGTTTTGTTTTTAGTCCCTACAAAATAAGATCCAATTTTGTAGTCCCTGTGACATTTTTCTTAAACATTTTAGGGATCAAAAATGTTGAAATTTTTTGACAGAGACTAAAAATGATGATGGAAAAATTTTATAGGGACTAAAAATACTTATGAAAAATTTTATCGGGACTAAAAGGTGTGATTTTATTTTATAGGAACTAAAATTAAAATTCTGAATATTTAGAGGGACCATTTACTTAATTAACCCTAAATAAAAAAGTGTGGTTCAAGTCAAAATAATCAAAGAAAAAGAAGAGTTGAACTAACTTTTTAAAATACAATATTGTAGACTTTTGATAAGAATAAAAGTTAGGAATAAAAAACACACGTGTTCAGCACAACATATAAAATACTATTTTTTACTTATTAAACAAAATAGGTACAATAACCAAGGGACGTAAATGGCAAGAAGCTAGCAAAGAAACCATGGAAGCTTTCTCACATAGACCAGAATATTCTTAATTTCATTATCATACTAATTTAATTGAAGAAAAAAAATACTCCTCCATCTTAAAATAATTATCTCTTTAATGTTTTTTTTTTCTGTCTCAAAATAGTTGTTACCGTACAATATCAATGTTTTTCCACTATTATACTCTTATTTATTAAATTTCATCCAACTTAACAACTCCATTAACTACAAATAATAAAAATATTTTAATAAATGATACTGATTTTACCATTAAAATTAACACAATCAATCATTTTCTTAAAAATTATGCACAAACATTAAACGATTAATATTTTCAGACAGAGAGAGAGTATGTCGTAGAATAATATTTAAAAATATATATAAGCGGAGGATCTATTTCTTTTCAATTGATCGTTACAATAGGGCATGATTGAGTTTGAGCCACAAGAATAGACACTTGATAAGCATGTGGGTACATGCATGTGAATTATTATTATCCAATTAAGGCTTTTGTCCTTGCTTCCAAAAAAAATTTGGCGAAAAAATAAACGAATGCAAACAGTCGTTGTTTGTAAGTAACATATATTTATAAGGTTACTTTATAAAATTTTCTTTGTTGTGTATCTAATCAAATTACATCAAGATTCATTTTGTTACATACAAACGATACATGAGCATACACCTGTATAAAATAATTTTACGTTATGCATGCAAATTAAATTCTTACAATAATACCTTTTTTTTTTTTTGTGTTGCTTTGAACAAAGATCAATGACATATACTTATATCATTAAAAGGAATTAAGCAACGCAAATAGGCAACAAATCAAAATGGCATGACGACGAGCCCAAGATGTGGCCATCCTAACTAATATATAGACGACTAATGCCTGCTTTTGTTCTTGTTCCGTACATTAACAAATACTTTGTTTCATGAGCACTTTCTTTGGCACGAATTATGTTAGAGGGGTGTTTGTGAATATATACCATTTTTATTTCTTCAAAAAAAATATTGACGACTGCATTTGCTTGTTTTATTATAAAATTTAAGGATCAGGATTCTTTGCAGCCTCATATGACTACATGATCTTGCATTTAGTACAAATCAAAATAGGATTTATGGGTGGTAATGACAAAACTAACCCCAAAAATAAACTAAGGCTTTGTTTGGGAGTTTGGAGGGGAAGGGAGGGGAGGGCTTTGGGGGGTTGGAAATATATAGAAAAATGGACAAAAAATTCACATTTTTTGAAAGAACAATTTTTTAGAGAATGATAAACTAATACTTATGATTAATATACTTTTAATTTTAAGAATATTATAACAACATAGATTGAATTTAAAAAATTCATATAAACCCTCCATAACCCCCCAAAACCCTCCCCCAATGCAATTTTTGAGTTCCCCAAATGAGGGAAATTTTTTATTATGAGTAAAAAATTAACCTCCAAACCCTCTCCTCTCAATGTCTTTTATTTCTTCCACTTGCTCCTTCCTTTTTTCCAAAACCCTCCCCTCCCCTCCCCTCCCCTCCCCTCCAAACTCCCAAACAAAGCCTAAATGTTGGTGACTGTGGGATTTATAAATGTAGAGAATCATATTCCTACAACTGAACCATTTTTCTTACTTTGATCCATCATAAATTTTATTTTTAAAACTATCTAATGATATTGAGAGAAACACACTTTAAAATCTTAAATGTGTACCACCAGACCAACCCACACCATAATAAAGTTAATTAACACAAAAAATAGACTTTTGATAAGAATAAAAGTTAGCAATAAAAAAATACACATGTGTTCAGCACAATACGAATAATACTATTTTTACTTATTAAACAAAATAACTACTATGCCAATCTATCAAAGCACAACCTATTAAAGTGTTCCTCTCAAAAAAACCTGTCAAAGTGCTGTTGTTTTTTGGGAAGAAGCTAGCAAATAAGAAACAATGGAAGCTTTCTCACATAAACCAGAATATTCTTAATTTCATTATCATACTAATTTAATTGAAAAATTATGCAGTAGAATAATATTAAAAATTATATATAACTGGAGGATGTATTTCATTTCAATTGATCGTTACAATTGGACATATGATTGAGCCACAAAAACAGACGCTTGATAAGCATGTGAATTACATGTGATGATGTGAATTATTATTATCTATTTATGAAAGCTTTCGTCCTTGCTTCCAGGTTTTGTTTTGTTGATAAAAGAAAAAGGATAAGGACATATTTATCTAATACATTTTTTTTTGAAGAACCGTGTAATGAAAGTTTTATATCTCAAACAATGCTTTTATGGAGGAATTTTAGTATGGTTATGCGCACACACATAAATAATTAATTTTTTAATAATAAAAAAGGAAATTGATAAAAAAATGATTGAATATTTTTAGGATAATATTTTTATGTATGTGCTCAAACACTATTTATTTGATTTTATGACCATACAATAATATATGTTTTTATGATAACTTTAGAAACCGTTACAATATAAAAGTTACTGTACGGATCTCTCTCTCGTAAATTCAGTTAAACAATTAACTCGCTATATTTTTAGACTTCATCCTTTAGTAATGTGAATACTTTTGCACAACTTGTGCGGGGTGAATCATCGTGGTTTATATATATCATTTTAGTTTGTTCAAAAAAAAAAGCAATGTGAATAAACCATTTATATAATTTCATATTAAGGACGTGTGTTCAAATTTTATAGTAGAAGAATGCTAATGTGTTCTGAGGACACAAGCTAACGAACAATATATAGTAATTTCGTATTTTTAAAATACAAATTACTTTTTTTTTTAATATCAAATTTCTATTTTTAAATTCTTTAATATGTTTTTAGGATAGGAGAACCCTATATTTATATAGTTAATTTTTGTAGGAAAAAAAACAGCAAATCCCTTTTTCTAAAGTGAAAAGGAAAAAAAAACAGCATAGGGGCAAGGCCAACCCAATCATAGAAAATAAATAGAGAAAATGTCCTATTTTCTCATAATTAATCCACGTTGCATATATATAAAGACATTGTCCTCCTTTTCTTTTGAACTTGCAGATCTTGTCCTCTTATCATCGTGTCATCAATGCATTAAATCATGAACAAGGACAATAATTGAATAGCAGTTTTCTATTATTTTTAACATACTATATTCTTTAGGTGTAATTATATAGACTATTTTCTCATGTCACGTTTAATTATAATAGACAATATCATTGAAACAAAAAATAATAGACAATACAATTTTTTTTTCTTCAAAAGTTTTAACGATGTTGTATTCTTAAAACTGAATTGAAATTGGGTTAATTAAGTTTTTAGTCCCTATAAATATTCACAGTTTTGTTTTTAGTCCCTATAAAATAAAATCAAACTTTTTAGTCCCTGTGACATTTTCCTTAAGCATTTTAGGGACCAAAAATGTTGATGAAATTTTTTTATAGGGACTAAAAATGCTAATGGAAAAATATTATAGGGACTAAAAATGCTGATGAAAAATTTTATAAGGACTAAAAAGTGTGATTTTATTTTATAAGGACTAAAAACAAAATTTTGAATATTTACAGGGACCATTTACTTAATTAACCCATTGAAATTTAAATCTTTAGTTAAGTTAGAAGATATTCAAAACATCATATGCAAGTGTTTTTAGTCTGTGTTATGTTTAAGCCAATACCAAAAAGAGATTATACTAATCATTATCTTAAATTATCAAATATACTAATCATTATCTTTAAGATGCGGAATAAGTCTTATAACAATGATGCTAAATAAGAAATAGTTCTTAAAAACTTTCCTATAAAAAAAACATAATCTATGACTCACGATTTTATAAATTGTTGATAATTTTTTTTTTGGAAAATTCTATGGTAAAGTTAACACTATAGTATAAAAAATGTAGCGAGTAACACCCCACTGTTTGTACAGTGGCATCAAAAGTTCAGTCCCCATAGTATCATCAATTCATCAGAATAACAAGAATACATTTAATCTAATTTTATCCTACTTGTTTTAAGTGTAACATCCCACAAAGTGCAACACTTAAGACTATCACATAATATCATCAACTCTGTTTGCATGTTAAAGATGCCAACGATAAAATAGTCCCCGTAAGTCCAAGATGTCGCAAGTATTACTAGATGAATTACTATTGATCATTAATCAGTAATCAACAATTTAAAAATGAATCAAACATTAAGATCAAAATTAACTTTTCCAAAAAAGTCAGTTTTCTGACTGCACCATAGAAACTCCTTTTTTTTTGTTTACTAAATTGTTGATAATTTAAAAGCGTTACTCAAGGTAAAAAAAAAAACCAATTAAAACATAATTTATAACTCACGTTTTTATTATAATTTTTTTAGAGATACAACAAGATCCGACAATCATGGAAGAAAGAGATAGTAAAATAAGGTTGAAAGAAAATGAGAGACATAAAAAAAGTGTTGAGACAAAAAATCAATAGGTGTCCTTTCTCTTCCTTTCATGACTCTCTCATAAAGACTCAGTTTTTCTTGCCGACAACACCATAAAACAGTGATTTGAGGCATGAAAGCAAGCTTAGAAATGGTATGAAAATGGGAAGCACAAACCCCTTCAATGATAATCTTCCCTCCTTCAATAAGAAAATTTTTCATTTGACTCTTTATTCATTGCTTCCCATATCCCTTCTTTGTTTATACTTCTTCCTTTTGTCCCTTACTCCTTTTGCACCAACTAAGCTTCTTCATTCTACCACCATTTCCACCTACCACTATTCATCTACTTACTCTTCTCCTCCTTCAACTTCTTTAGTAGGTATATGCATGCTGCATAATTAACTTCTAGTTGAGATTCACATGAACTCTAACTAGCAATTTGAGATCATGCTAGTTGAGATTCACATGTACTCTAACTTCTATTCATCTACTTTAAAAAAACAAAAAAATCATGCTAGTTGAGATTCACATGAAGTCTAACCAGCAATTTGTTACTATTAAGGACTTGGTTTACTAATTTTTATGTAATATATTTTTTGCAGGGAAGAACAAGGTTTATGATTATGAGAAATCATGTGACTATTCAAATGGAGATTGGGTTAGTGACATGAGAGGCCCTATATACAATGTCACCACATGTGGCACAATCAAAGAAAGTGAGAGATGCATCACAAATGGGAGACCTGATTTAGGTTATCTTTATTGGAGATGGAAGCCAAGTGAGTGTAATCTACCAAGGTTTGAACCAAGCACTTTCCTCAATCTCATTAAGAACAAACATATAGCTTTTGTTGGGGATTCTTTGGCTAGGAACCAATTAGAGTCACTTCTTTGCATGTTATCGACTACTTCAACACCTAACCTTGTTTACCAAGATGGCAAGTCCAATAAATTTCGTAAGTGGCACTTTCCTTCTCATAATGCTACCTTTTCTTTGTATTGGTCCCCATTTCTAGTGCATGGTGTTGAAAGATCAAATGAAGGGAATTATTATAATACAATGTTTTTGGATCTTGTCAATGAGAAGTGGGCAAAGGATATTGATCAAATGGACATGATTGTTTTATCAACTGGGCATTGGTTTTTGCTTCCTTCAATTTACTATGAGAGTGATTTAGTTCTTGGTAGCTTGAATTGTCCCGAGTTTAATCATACTCAAATTGATTTTTATGTTCCATTAAGAAAGGCTTTGAGGACTACCCTTAATAGTATAATTGAGAGAAAAGTTGCTAAAGGAAATGGAATTGATGTGATTGTGAAAACATTTTCACCTGCTCATTTTGAAGGTGATTGGGATAAGGCTGGTACTTGTTCAAAGACTAAGCCTTATAGAAAAGAGGAGAAGATCGTTGGAGGAATGGATGGTGAGATTAGAAGGATTGAGATAGAAGAAGTGGAAAGTGCCAAGACAAAAGCTAATAAATTTGAAGGTATTAGTCTTGAGGTGTTGGATGTAACTAAATTGGCATTATTGAGACCAGATGGTCATCCAGGTCCTTACATGAATCCTTTTCCATTTGCAAATGGAGTTCCAAAATATGTACAAAACGATTGTGTTCATTGGTGCTTGCCAGGACCTATAGATACTTGGAATGAGATTTTTGTAGAGATGATGAAGAAGTGGGAGTAACATCCACATAGGGAAGGGTGATGCATTTATCATTTATACTTATTATAACTTACCATTATTTAAATATTCCACTCAGTCATGTGATGGACATTTGCATTATAAATAAAAGAGAATATTTTTTAATTTTGAGATTTCAATGGAAGAATGATCGGTGTATTTTACTGAAAATTTCTGAAAATAATATGTTATGGAATTTCGCAAATTTATCATTTATCATACATCCGTGCAATCTTGCACTAGCTATTACTAGTATTATCGTATTAGAAAATATCATGTTACAACTTCATGAATATTATACATTATAACGCTGAAGACTATACAAGAATTAGGGGGTATGCAGAGCATATATTCGGGTTTAACATAAAATGAAACTAATTTTTTTTTTGTTGGCAAATATAAGAGATTAAAGTGATCAGATCTTTCGAATCAATTAATTCTTGTTGATTGGTAGATTGTACCTATTCTCTACAATTATTCTCCTTGTCTCACAATAAATTAATAAAATAGTTATTGTTAATCCCTTGACTGAGAGCCCTCTTAATACTACAACATCGTAATCCCTTAGGTGAATCCTTAATCTTCAATTTTTTGATCGATCGTTGATTTAAAATCACAATCTAACAATTATCTATCCATAGATTAATCTGTCTGATGCTACTATATCTAAGTCAAAAGCTAGTGTCAATAGTTAATTGATCTCCATGTTCATTTTATATTTGAGCAGACATAAAAAACATTAAGCAGAAATATGCTGAATAATACTAAGATTGCAGTTGCAAGAGTTTATACAATCACATGGTTCAAACAACTTAAATTAAAATCATGTAAAAGAACTAATCAAAAGAAACTAGCTAGACATGATAAAAAAATAAACAACATAGTAATAAAAATAAATCGATAAATTTCTGTCATTGTCGGCATAGCTCCTCGATTTCCTTTCAACCGGTGTTGTTATTGTTTTCCCTTTTTCATGTGCTTTATTGTGCTCTCATGGATTTCTTGTTTTCCTTTCTTACATCACGATCTGAAATGGAACGTGAGGAGTGGTGCCTATATAAATGTGTGGATCTGTATATGGTCTTGTAAGCCGAATAGATCTCTTTTGTTACCACTTAAGTATCCGATCAATTGTGACCCTAAAGTGAAAGATTTAGTACACCGTGATGTTCTTTGGTGGGATGTGAACCTAGTTTGCAACTTGATTTAAGAGAAGATGTTGAGTATGTGTAGAACACACCTAGGGCCATTTTTGAAATTTTGGTGGCCGACGGACAAACATACAAGATGGGTCCTAATAAATAAATAAATAAATAAATTTGAATTCCTAAAGTGTGAAAATAATTTTCTTAAATATGCTAGTTTTTATTATGTTGGTAAATGTGATATTCGATTTTCTAATATATCCTTTTTCAATTAAAATGTATATGGTTTTAACATCAAGAATATCTCAGTTTCTAAGATCATAGATATCTAAACAAAGGATGAAGTGGTCATCATGCCTAGATCAATATTTGATGCAACAAGAACATCTTAATTGTCATCAATGATATTGTCAATATTCAAATTTTTATTAGATTGTTCAACATTATCTTCTTCTAGGGTCAATCCACCATCATTCGATGAGTCTTCTACTCGTTTACAAACAACTTATCTATTTCTCCCTTTTGAGATTTTGTTGCTAATTTTTTCTTCCTTTTTTCACTACCATATACATGTTTGCGCGACAACAAATACGATTAAATAATGAAATAAAGCAAATCAAACAATAACACATGAACCAGGCTCGCAGATGAAGCTGGCGTTGGAACCCTATTTCTTCTTTCTCTTTAAGATAGCGCTGCAACTTTGTCTTTCACTCGTGTGCCTTTCTATTTTTGGTATATACATTCATGTTGTTCCAAATCAGGGATTTGAACTTCTTTTAGTAACATCACGTGATAAATTTTAAACGGGCAAGAACTAAGCATTAAGTATTTTTTATTTAATTTTTCTCAAAATAAGTATTTTTTTAATTGATGGACCCCTAATTTTATATTTTGAGGCCTAAATCTTGAACTTATATTTTAAGGCCTAAGACGGTCGCTCTCCTCGCCCTACCTCAGTTACAACCCTGAACACACCCTTATTGAATTCGATTGTTGAAGATTTGTTATGTTGGTGGCCATCTATAAATCACAATGTAACAAATGGGATGGTGATAGGAGGATCAACAATGGCCATCCGCATAATCGAATCACCAGATCTACTAGGGTCTCTCCTTGTTTGCTATAATGAGTTAGGGTTGAATCCATTGTGTTGTTCTTTTTTGATGTATTACTCGCTAGGGTTGATAAATGTATATGGAATCTTTAACAATTATGTACAAACTCAATTATGGACTTTACTATAAAGCACACTAATGTTGTTGCTTATAATCTAGCTAAATTAGCCGCAAGCATGACTTATCCTCTTGTTTTAGAGTTGAGAGCTACTTGTATTGTTGATGCTATTAATAACTATATGAGATAAATTTGTTTCGTAAAAAAAATAGCTCTATAACTGACCGGACAGAAAACAAGATTAGATTTAAGAATAGCTTTAATAATTATATTTAAGAAAAAGTTTGAAAATAATGTCCATTAAATCATTCAACTTGAATGAAAGAGGCCAGAGGGGGACCCGATATCATGAAATAGCTCACTCTACGTATCTGGAGAATACCAGGTTCGATTCTCAGGAGGAACAACGCTTAGTCAGTGCGCATATCTCTACGCATGAGTCGGATTAGTCGTCCATCTTTAGTAGGTAGGAAACCGGTGCGAAAGCCAAAAAAAAAAAATCTTTATTAAGTATTATTCCCAAAAAAACTTTATTAAGTATTTCTAGATAATATAAACAATATCATTTACATTAGGCATGAAGCGATCATAATCAAAATAAACATAATAAATCATTCCTCGATCATTTTTTTTTAAAAGTTAGCAGTTAAACAAGGAAGAGGATTCCTCGATCAAATTTAACGCACGAGATATGTCTCACATTTAAATTTTTGAATGTTTCTTATTAGAATATCTTTTTTATTAGTCATGTGTCTATTATTAGAAATTTTGCTAATGATTATTCAAGAATTGTATAGGAGACAAATGCATTATCATGAGAATCAAATTGAAGACTATTTTGTGTGTATATAAATCACTGATGAAATGAATGAAAGACACAACCAATAATGTACTTGTCTCTCGTATACAATCATCGACTAATCATTCACAAGTATACACATTAACTCGTAAGATATTCTAACCGTTCTTCCCCTTCTTCATGTATCGAATCATCTCCTCGAGGATCCAATTTGCTTCTTCATCATCTCCAACAAAATCTCATTCCAAGTATCTATAGGTCCTGGCAAGCACCAATGAACACAATCATTTTGTACATATTTTGGAACTCCATTTGCAAATGGAAAAGGATTCATATAAGCACCTGCATGACCATCTGGTCTCAACAATGCCAATTTTGTTATATCAAGCACCTCTAAATTTAATCCAAATTGTTTAGCTTTTGCCTTAGCATTTTCAACTTCCTCTATCTCAATACTTCTTATCTTAGCATCCATCCCTTCAAGTTTCTTCTCCTCATTTCCATATGGCTCTCTCTTTGAACAAGTACCACCTTTATCCCAACCACCTTCAAAATGAGTAGGTGAGTATGTTCTCACAATCACATCAATTTTATTCCCATTAACCATTTTCCTCTCAATTATGCTATTAAGGGTAGTCCTTAAAGCCTTTCTCATTGGAATATAAAATCCAATATCACTATAATTAAATTTAAATTCATGACATCTAAAACAGCCTATAACTGAATCACCTTCATAGTAAATTGAAGGAATGTCCAAAAACCAATGACCAAATGACAACACAATCAAGTCCATTTGATCCATATCCCTTGCCCACATCTCATTTACATGATCCAAATATATTGTATTATATTGTGGCCCATCATTTTTTCTTTGATCACCCTTCACAAGAAATGGTGACCAATAGAATGTCAAGTTTGCATTGTGAGAAGGAAAATACCACTTTGCATAAGAGCCTATATATGGGACAGGTTTAGGTTTTGAAGCAGTAGATAATAAGCAAACAAGGGACTCTATTTGGTTCCTAGCTAAAGAGTCTCCAACAAAAGCTATGCTCATGTTGTTGATGAGTGTAAGAAAAGTGTTTGGTTCAAAAATTGGAAGATCACACTCACTTGGTTTCCATCTCCAATATAGGTAGCTTGAGTCAGGTCTTCCATTGATGATGCAATTCCGACTTTTCTTGATCTCACTACATGTTGTTCCATTATACAAAGGGTCTCTCTTGTCATTAATCCAATTGCCATTGAAATAGTCACATGATTTCTCATGAGGTTTTTCCTTTTCTGTCAAACATTAAAAAAAAAATATGTATAGTGAATTGATGAATAAAAACAAGATTTAAAAAAAATTCGGTGGTGCAATTTGATGCATCATCGAAGTTTACTTGTTGACATGACATCAAAGTTTTTGAAATATGGGTTACCATATCGTGACTAAAATTAATTTGATAAGAGAAGAAAGTGATGTAACACGTACTTGGATCATCTTCCGTGAAGTTTCCATCGGAGGAGGACTGAGGCTCATCTCCACTATTCAATTTCGTTTTAATTATTGAAACTGCATGTGGTACAAAAAGACAATAGTTGAGATTAGGGGTGGGCATGGTTCGGTCTGGGATGAAAACCGAACCAAACTGAACTATTTGCTAAATTTAAAATAACTGAACTGAACCGAATAGTTTGTTTCGAACTGAACTGTTTTAAACCGAACTGAACTGTTCTGAACTGTTATTATTGAAACTGTTGAAAAAAATATTAAAAAAAAACAAACGAAATCGAATTTTAGTTTCCGATCAGTTCAGCGGTTCAGTTTGATTTTTTGCCTACCCCTAGTTGAGATTACACGCGAGAAAACTTTTATAGGAGAAGATCTCTTCCAGGTAAGACACTCCCAAAATTTTCTTATAAAGTATCTCTAAAGTGACACACACAAACAAAAAAGAACTTTGAATTGTACATAGAAGATTAGTTCATAATATATATTTGTCCCCTCAAAAATATCGATCAAATTCTAACACTAACATAATTCTCTATAATTTCAAAGATCACACTAAATCTGCAATTTGGAACATATGATATAAACACAGAACATGGAATTCAATATACACTAGCAAACGTACATTGCTAGTGAATTTACCTTTTCTCAAAGGAGGGGAAGCAGAAAGTGAAGATTGTTGAGGGATGGGAGTGAAAAATGGAGTAAATGAGTTGAAGTAAAAGAATAGACAAATTAGAGCTATAGGTAGCAAAGCATAGAAAATTGAGGGCACAAATGTTTTGGTGAGTTTTTCTTTGAATGTGTTTGTAATTGTTACCATCTTCTTTCAAAGTGTTTTCCTATTGTCCCTTTTGGCTTTGTTCTATGGTACTCCTTCGGTTCAATAGTACGTGCTAACATTAATTGAAACTGGGTTGAATTCAAGTTACTCCTTATGATTTAAATTAAATTCTTTCAACGTTATTTTTCTATCTCTTTCTTCCATGATTGTTGGATCTTGTAGTATATCCAGAAAATTTTCTAATAAAAGCGTGAATCATACATAAATTATATTTTGGTATTTTTTTGACTATGACTAATGCTTTTAAATTATCAACAATTTATAAAAACGTGAGTCATAGATTATACTTTTAAGAACTATGAAGCATTTGGTTAAAAAAAATGAAGTATTTCTTATTGAGCATCATTTTTATAAAACTTATTCAGCATCTTAAAGATAATCACTACTACATTACATAAAATAAAAGACACATTTACGAACACAAACACAAAAATTTGTTATCAACTAATTATTTGACATATACTATTAGAAATATGATTGTTTTCTAAGCAATAGACCCCTTCAGTGTAAGGTCCAAGAAATGTCCAAGAAGGGTCTGTTTGATCGAAACTTTATTTTTCTATCTATTTCTTCCATGATTGTTGGATCTTGTTGTATCTCTACAATACAAAAATTCTAAAAACGTGAGCTATAAGTTATATTTTGGTATTTTTTTTTTTTACCATGACTAATGCTTTTAAATGATTGCTAAATGTAATTTACTAGTGTTAGATTCTTTTTGTAGTAAATTTACTTGGCAAGCTAAATGTAGAGGCGGTCAGTTGGTTTCACGAAGATTGGATTAGAGGGTTATGTGATATTGAGTGGAGAATGCGGTTTCCTAAGGCAACTATTGAACACATAGTTCTAAGTCAATCAGACCATAATCCTATCTTATTACGTTGTTGTACAGGGGTTTCATCAAGTGTAGGGAGACCATTTAGGTTTCAAGCAGCTTGGTGTACACATGAAAATTATCATGAGATTGTGAAACAAGAATGGAGGAAGGATACATGTAATATTCCAGTTTCCCTAAAAAATGTAATGGATGAGTCTCAAGTTTTCAATAAGGAGGTATTTGGTAATATATTCAGGAAAAAAAAAGAGAGTACGAAGCTAGATTACAAGGAATTCAGAAATCTCTAGAATGAGTGGATTCAGCGTCCCTCCTTATTCTTCAACAAAAGCTTCTAAAAGAGTATGAAGAGGTCCTTTTTCAGGAGGAGACCTTTGGTTTCAAAAGTCTAGGGAGAAGTGGGTTAGACTGGGCAATCGTAACACACCCTTTTTTCATACTCAAACAGTCGTTCGTCGGAAGAGAAACAAGATTCACGATATTACATTGCCTTCTAGAGAATGGTGTACAGACAATGACATCTTGAAGTTAGAAGCTCTAAGGTATTTCAAAAACTTATTTTGTACTAAAGAGCAACTTATTCCATCTCCTATTTCTCTTAGTCAATTTGCTCTAGATAATGAGCAGAAGCATAGACTTATGTCCACAGTCACTAAAAAAGAGGTGTATCAAGCTCTTATGAGCATGAAATCATACAAAGCTCCTGGGCCAGATGGTTTTCAACCCATTTTCTACAAGATGTTCTGGGGGTATATTGGTGATGATGTTTTGAAGTTTGTGAAGACTGCGTTTGAGACCGGATCCATTGACCCACAAGTTGCTGAATCCCTCATGATATTACCCCCTAAGGTTGATAACATCATTTAAGGAATTTCGGCCTATAAGTTTATGTAATGTCACTTGCAAATTGGTTTCGAAAGTTCTTGTAAACCGATTAAGTCTTATGCTTATTGATATTGCGAGCCTTTTGCAGAGTAGTTTTATTCCAGGGAGGGGTACTGTTGATAATGACATCGTCCTTCAAGACTTTATCTATCACATGCGAAAGTCGAAGAAGAAGAACGGAGATGTTATATATAAGCTTGATTTAGAGAAGGCGTATGATCGAGTGGATTGGACTTTTTTTGCGTGAAACCCTCCAATACTTTGGTTTTCCTTCTATCATTATTTCTCTTATAATGAGTAGCATTTCAGCTACCTCGGTATCTTTGTTGTGGAATGGGAGTAGGATTGAGCATTTTCAACCTCTTCGTGGTCTTCGTCAAGGGGATCCACTATCACCATATCTTTTTTGTACTTTGCATAGAGAGACTTGGAGATATGATTGAAAAAGCAGTTCAAGAAGGGAACTGGCACCCTCTTCACATTACCACTGAAGGGCCGAGAATATCTCACTCATTCTTTGCAGATGATATGCTTCTGTTTGTGAAAGCCAAACCTTCCCAGGCACAATTTATTTCCATCCTCTTAAATAATTTTTGTTCTCTTTCAGGTCTGAAAATTAGTTTGAAGAAATCAAGAGCTTATGTGTCCAAAGGAGTTAGTAGATTCATAAAAGATTCTCTTGAAAGTATCACTAATATTACATTCACTGACCGCTTGGAGAATTATTTGGGATTCAAGATGAGATATGGACGTACAAAGAAAGAAGATTTCCTACATATCCAAGATAAAGTAGCCTCTAAGCTTGCTTCTTGGAAAGGAAGGCTTTTGAATAAGCTTGGAAGATTCACCCTTGCTAAGCCTGTGCTTACTTCACTTTCAGCATATACTATGCAAATTTATGGTATCCCCAATATCCTTGCGAAACTCTAGATAAGATGGTCCGAAATTTCATTTAGAATGGGGAAAACGACCGAGGCATGCACATGGTTCGTTGGAACAAGATCACAAAATCTGGGAAGCTTGGAGGTCTAGGAGTCGGCCAGCTTGATTACAAAACACAAATTTGTTGGGAAAACTTATTTGGAGTCTCGTGCAATCAGCCAAGAAGTTATGCGTGTCCATCCTTGCTGATAAATACTTGAAAGAGAGTAATATGTTTTTAGAAAAAGCAAAAACAGGTTCACCAATTTGGAATGAAATCCTCAAAACTCATAATGTGTTAGAAGATGGTTTCACCTATAAAATTGGAGATGGAGATACAAATATGTGGTTCCATTCTTGGATCGTCAAACATCCTCTTATTAATGTGGTACAAAATATCTCTCCGGATCATTTATGCCTCAAAATTAAGGATCTATGGGATAATGGGGAAAGCATCATTGTGGAGCCAAATCTTCCCCTATCTCCTGAAATTGTTGCCTCAGTACAGGAATTAAAACCAACCATAATTACCTCATTTGCTGACACTTGGGTGTGGAAAGATAATTTAAATGGAGAATACACAACAAAAAGTGCGTATAACTAGCCCTTATCTCGGAGGGATAGTATTGTCTCACTGGAGAAATGGAATTGGATTTGGAAGTTACCACTTTTAGCTAGTGTGCAATTTTTTATCTAGCAGGTTTGTCATAACTCTATTCCAACCAAGTATGTCATACACCGTCGAGGGGTGAATGTTTCTGCTACATGTCCATGTTGTAATGGGGAAGATCAATCTATTCTTCATTGCCTCATCATTTGTCCAAGAGCTGTTGCAGTGTGGTCGGCATGTGGATTCCCCGACGTGTCTTCATTGTGCGCTAATAATCTCTTGAGTAATATGAGAGATATCATGCAAATGTTATTAAGTAAGATAGGGAGTGTCGCCCATATCATAATGTGGAACCTGTGGTGCACTCGCAACAAGTTGGTGTTTAATGGTATCCAACCAATTGTTTCAACTACAGTTTCAACTTTTTATTCGCAATTGCAAGTTTGACAGCGGGTATTTGACAATACTATTTCAACAGCACTAGTTAGGCCCAGTCATGAAGTATGTTGGCAACATGGCGATAATGATACAATGATTCTTAATGTAAATGGCATCGCTTTAACTAACCCAGGTAAAGCAGGATATGGCAGATTGGTTAGGAATTTTGAGGGAAAATTTCAATTTGCCTTCTATGGTAGTGTTGGGTTGTCCAATATTTTGCATGTAGAAATTCATGCCATTATGATTGGGATTAAGCTTTGCTGGGAGGATGGTTATAAAAAAAACTGGTTTATTTTTCTGACTCTCTTCATGTGATGCACTTCGTATCAAAGGAGGTGTCGAGGCTTCATCACTATGCAAACCTCTTGGAACGCACTCGGATGTATTTGGATAAGGAGTTGGATATTTCCATTCATCATATTTTTTGAAAAGGAAACTCTTGCGCGGTTATACTTGCAAAACCAGGTGCTAATCATTCAGAGTCTCTAGTGATGGTACATCAACCAGTATCATGTCTATCCTCAGCTTTACTAGCTGATGCTATGGGAGTGTTCTTTATTAAGACATAGTTTTTCTTTGATTCTTTTTCTTTTGTTTTTTTTTCTCTTCTCTCAGGTAAACAAAAAAAATTATCAACAATTTATGAAACGCAAGTCATAGATTATGCTTTTTTAATAGGAAACACTTTTTTATCTTGAGGCCCATCCATTTGAGAGGTCTGGCTCGGTTGAGCTCTTTGCACTCCCCAAAGAACGGCCCTGTTCACAAAATTGAGCTCTTTCCAGCATTTTCAGTGGTGTATTCCAGAACCATCTAATCCCATATTTCCTTCGCTTCCTTGTATGAGAGGTAGAGATCAATTAACTCATTAGATAAGGTACTCATGATAGTGTAACGACATACCTTATTTGCATGATTCCATGTGTCAACTTATTTCGGTGTTGATGAAGATGGTGGCCTTAAGTTGGTGAGGGCTGAAGCGACACCATGTAAGTCGAGTGTTGGGCTGACCCGCTCCTGCCACCTTCGAAAATTCTGACCAGCAAATACTTCAATCTTTGAAACATCAGGAAATGGTTTGGCATAGTTGATAGTCGGTACAACAAGATTTTGTTGTTGATCTTTTGGAGCATGGAGTGTAACAGCCCGATTTTCGTTAGATTTATTTTATTATTTATTTATGTGTGTTATATGTGCTCTTATGTGATTAATTACCTCTGTGTGTATTTTTGGTTGGGAATTGTAGAATTCGGTGTTAGAGGGGTATTTTAGTCATTTTGGGCTCAGGGGTATTTTGGTCATTTTACGAGTAGGGGTAATTTTGTAATTTTGTTGAGAATTATTTTTAATGCTTAGTGAGAGTGGGTATTTTACTAAGTAGTAGAGAGAGTGTATTAATTATTTTATTTACCGGTAAGTGATCGTTAGTGTTATATTTTACCGTTAAGTGAGTAGTAACATTTTGGATTAGAATAGAAATGGGTTAGGCCCATTAAGGTGTGGTGAGTTAAGCCCAATTAAGTAAAGTCTATTTAAACACTAGTGTTAGTAGTGAAATAGGGTTTTTGCCAACAATTGTCATTTGGGAGAAGAGGAAGAAAGAGATAGAGATAGAGAGAAGATAAGGGTTTGAAGAGGAGATCTCAAGGAGGCTAGAGGGAGCTAGAGAACCAAGCTTTGGGAGCTAAAGTGAAGCTTTAGTTGGTGTTGAGGATAATTAAGGTAAGGGGGTTAGAATTCAAGCATAATTAATAGTTATTGTTCTTCCCTAATTCTTTGGTTAAGTGGTTAATTTGATTTTTAGATGTAGAAATTCGAACTTAGTTTTGAGGGTATGATTCTATGCATGAATTGATTGATAATTGTGTTGTTGTTGTTGAATTTGCATGACAAAATGGGTTTATATACATATAACATGTTCTTGAGTGAAATAGATGATGAATTATGTTGTAGTTGTTGAATTGATGGTAAATTCATGATTGATTGTTGTTGTTGATGTTGTGAGGTGTTTTTGTTGATGAATTGAACCTTGGGTACTCATAATATTGAGCTTGTGATGACTTGTGTAATTTATTTGAGGTTTTCATGTAAATGGGTCAAATGATGGTTTTTGTTGTAAGGATGTTTTGATGCAAGTTTTACATGATTTTGAGTGTCTATTCATGTTTAAAAATGTTTAAACAAACTTTGGGATCAAATTTGAGCTTTGGGAAGTCAAAATCGGGGTTTTGGGGTGAAAAAGTGAGTTTTTCTCGTAACAGAACTGTCCCAACTCGCCACAGCGAGTGGGAGGCGAGTTGGAGGCGAGCAGGAGGTGCTTCCTGTGAGCTTACTTGCCTCGCGAGTAGATTTACTCGTCGTGGCGAGCTGCACAGTGGCAGCATCCCCTATTTCGCGTTCTTGCGTCTTTTTCACTCGTTTCTGTTTTGAATTGGTTTTCGGTGTAAACATGAAAGTTGTAGATAATTTTGTTAGCTTTCCAATGACTTTGGTTTGACTTGAAAATGATTTTTGGTTTTTGAATTATGAGGAAAATACTCCAAGGAGGTCTTAGAGAAAATTTTACGAAAAATCCGCATAACTATTTCTAAGTCGACCCAAACCTTATGGATTGTTTCCAAACTTTGAAACTTGAGTTTTATGAGTTCAATTATGGTGTTTAATGGCATTTACTCTATGACATGATGGATCTAACTTGTTGTACTTAGAAAATGGGAAATTCTTTGAAAAATGATAATTGAGACGAACTTTGTGATTTTCATGATTTCATTATGTTTAGCCGGTGAAACGCCAAGGTATCCTCTACTGCACCTATATGTAGCCTAGAGGTATACTTAGTTGAGGCATTGTATCTTATTTACTTGGTTTGGTTCAATAATTTTGATGGTTTTGAAAATGAGATAAGCTAGACGAATGTTGTTAAAAACGGTTCCTTTGGACCAATTGCCTTGTGAATCTCTTGTGAACGATTTTATATGATCAATTGAGAATGTATGACTGGTTGTGAAGGTTGAATATGATAATTGTCATAAAAGATGTATTTATCTACTTTGCTTGTTTTATGAGAAGTATGTGGAATTGTTGTGAGATATAGTGTAGTTGATGATGACTTATGTGATAATGCCTCATATGTGAATGGTGAAATGTGAATGTGTGTGGACATGAATACTTGATAATGCTAATGTTGTTGAATTGATCAATGTAATTGGAGGTGTACTTTTACATTATCGTTGATAGTTGTATGTTAAAGTTGTGCATTTTCGGGTCGTTGTTGTATGTCCATGCATCATAACATATGGGTTAGTTGTGAAATGTAAAAGGAGGTGTACTTTTACATAGTAAGAGGAGGTGTACTCTTACTTAGATGTGCGGTTGGCATCTATTGTTGTTGTATGGTACCACATGCATGTATGTGTCGAGTATAGGCGCATTGCATATCAAAATGAAATCTTGATTTGATACTTGAATGTTGTATGTCGGTGGCAAATATATGTTGCTTGTAATATTTGGATTGGTTGAATGAATATGTGGAAATTATTGAGATTAATTGACTTCTTTGTATCCAATTATTATTCCTTAATTATGATTGATGTAATACTAACCTCTAGTGGTTTTGACCGCCTACCTGTCTGTATGGATGGGTAGACGCTGTGCAGGAGTAGTCCGTTGCGGTGAGTGCTTGGATAGCTTGAGTTAGCCTCCGCTATCATTTTGGAGTTTAGTTTAGGGCTCTGATTAGGTCGAGTCGGTGTCCCTTTCTTTTGTTGGATTTTTATTTTTGTTGAGGTGTACTCATTGTTGAGACTTTGGAGAATTTTATGTTGATGTCGGTGTATGACCATGGCATATGTATTGTTTTGATTTGGGAGATGTATGATATTATCCGCTGTGACTGATGAGATATTATTTATATATGCATGACTGTTGTTATTTTGGTTTAGACGTAGCGTCTAATTCTTGAATATTTTCTATATTCGCATGTTTTATTGCTTTAATAGAGTTAGGGCGTTAGATGGAGCATCGATTTTGGGAGGCGGAACTTGAGAGGTGTTGTTTGAATTGTCTTTGTTAGCCTTTTGAGAAGTTCCTTGAGATTGTTTTTTGAACAATGCTACGAAGACCTGCAAAACAAAAACAATGAGATGATCTGAGACGTGTTGAATGTGTTGTCCTCAAGGATTTTCTGCGTGTAGACCGCTAATCCTCTAGGATATGACAGACCCTTCTCGGCAAGCCGTGGATTCAGAACTGACAAGATATATTATGTGACAGGAAGTGTAACCCAGAAAATGCGGTTAAGTTTCATTCAAAGTATTTGGGGGACGTCTACTTTTTTTGGTAGCTCTAAGCATATCATCTTTTCAATTTTGTCCAAGATAAGGTGTAGAAAAAGCTGAAAAGAAAAAGTTCTATCAACCGTTGGGAGAATTTTTTTTATCAAACAAACCCTTCAATGGTTTAAGAAATTTCTACGTATATGATGAGTTATTTTCTACTTCATGAGTTTATGTGAGCATATTTATGGCATCGATCATGTCTATACATTTCGATATTAATGTATAACAATTTCAGTGTCAATGGTGTATCTTTCAAAAAAAAAAAATGTCAATGGTGTAGTAGTTACTCCCTCCGTCCCAAATTGTATTACGTTTTGGGCATTTCACACATATTAAGAAATATAATTAATATTGTGCGGGAAAGAGATATTATGAGTTGTTTTACAAAATTGTCCTTAATAAATGATATGGGAAAGATAAATGAATGAATTGAAAAAAGAGAGAGTAACAAATAGTTAAGGATATAATAGGAAAAGTAACATTAATATTTCATTTGTAATGTAAAGCGACGTATAATTTGGGACAATTTTTTTTTTTTTAAGTGACATACAATTTGGGAGGGAGGGAGTAATTTTTACATATATTGATGATATATAAAATTAGGGTTATGCTAACAAGTGTTCTTAGGGTACTAGTTAAGAACTCAAAGAAATAAATTATAAATTTAATGTACAAAAAATTCATTTTTAAAGTTTCAAGGTGTTGAATACATCATTCCTAAAATAAATTTACTCTTTTAAACTTCTTAACAAGTGGCATTTTCCTTAATTTATTACAAATATAATATCAAAATTTATACATGCGATAGTAACTATTAATTAAATGTTTGGGTGATTTTGGGTTCATTGCACAAGGTTATATATCACCCTCGGAGTATTTTCAAAGCACGGACTAACAAAATATCAGGACAAAATTGGGATATCAATTTTATAAGCAATGAGTATTCAAAATATAATCTCAAAACATGACTAAGTTAAATGAATTATGGATTCATGTGAAGGTGACAAGCAAAGTCTGAAATTTTTACACGCTTTTTCGTAAGTGTTTATATATATATATATATATATATATATATATATATATATATATATATATATGAGAGAGGATCCATTGACACCAAATCTTAAGCGTTCATTTCTTTTAATCTAAAGGTCAATAATTATTCATCAAAATCTTAATGTGGGCATTTAGTATTTCATATCTCCTTTCCTAAAAATCCTCTTGTTTCCTAAACGAGACTTGTCTTCTCCATAATGATACATCATGTACCAGCACCATATTATCTTACAAAAGAATCAGTTCATGGTTGTTAAATTATTTTTTGTTTATCCTTCGCATGAATCAAACATTAGTTAGCATGTATATTTTTTTGACATAAACCTTAAATCTAAGTTTGACACCATCGGTCTCTTATTCCAAATAAAAATTACATCTTCTCCATTTTAATTTAAAATATGGGAATTTTATCAATGAGGGAGAATTACGATTTATTCAATAAAATTCTATTTTAAAATGATGATTATCAATATAGTGGATTATTTTTAGAGACTCAATTGCCAAACCTAAAATCCCACAAATACAATAAAACTCATCAAAAATACCCCTATAATCATAGATTCACTAACTTCCTCTCAGGTTGCTATTGTTTTCATAAATTTGCTATTATATGCTTTATTGGTATGACACACCTTTTGTTCTTGCAAGAGGACCACAAATATTTTTTAAGAGGTACCTCGTCCTTAGACAATGAATTTTTATGACATTAGAAAAGATTAAAAACTAGGAAATCAAATAGAAGAACCAATAGGAGCAGGATACACTTGAAAGAAGAACCAAAGAGAGATAAGCAACCGAACATAAAAACGTAACGGGAGAGAAGCAATTAAATAGAACCAAACCCAACAAAATCAAACCAAATCCAACCAACCCAAACAAAATCAAATTAACACAAAGTGAGAAGAACCAAACTATCGAGGAGACTCTCTAAAAAGAAAAAAAAAACCCAAACCAAATCGAAAAAGCAATAAAATTGCGTGTAAAAATATAAGCACTCATACCGAAAAATGAAGAAGCTAAGCAACGTTGAAATAGATTAGAAACCACAATGCCAAAAATAAAACCATGATCCACCTAATCAGTCGCAAAACGATAACTGAATAAAAAAAAGGCTTAATTACATTTTTGGCCCCCTAAGTTTTCCAAAGTTGTGATTTTGGCCCCCTAAAAAAAACAACTCTTTCCAAGCCCCCTAAGTTTACTTTATGTTGCAATTTTAGCCCCTCATGGCAATTTTAGCCCCCTGAGTTTATTTTTTGACTCGAAATTAGGGGGCATGGAAAGTAAACTTAGGGGGCTAAAATTGCCATGACGGGCTAAAATTGCTACAGAAAGTAAACTCAGGGGGCTTGAAAAGAGTTGTTTTTTTTAGGGGGCCAAAATCACAATTTTGGGAAACTTAAGGGGCCAAATGTGTAATTAAGCCTAAAAAAAATCAATGAGTTTTAAAATGACAACTGGGCGATTGCAAAATAATAACCCACAAGAAAATCACAAATACATACAGGTTGCATTGGAAAATGTTCTGTGTACATTCCATGTGAATCTAGTATTTCTCTCAAAAAAACATGAATCTAGTAATCCATTTATGTAACAATTTTCACAAAGTATATGTGCCTTTAACTTTTCAATAACCAATTTCTTTCTTTAGAATCCTTAAATAATACCCATAATAAACTCATAAGCAAGACCACAATAGTACTATTTTTATCAAGAAGAAAGTACCAAAAAAGAGAATAAATCATTAACTAATTTTGATAATAGCACACACTTTCCAATTTAGTCATTAAAATATACTAGTTATCTCTAAACAATATAAAACCTATGAGTTTTGTCCGTAAAATATATAAAAAGTTATCAATTTCGTCTTTGACATCATAATAACAATGACTAATTTAATGATTTTAATTTAGTTTAAGGACCACAAAAGAAAGAGTAATAGTTCAAGAATATGGTAATTTAAGGGTTTGATATAGTGTTAAAAAGACAAGTCTTGAATCTTAGAGGTATAATGTTAGAGCTATAAGTCTTGAATCTTATTGAACTGAAATGGCTTGTTTGCCTTGAACTTAGACATCATTCTCTTACCCTAAATTTTTATTAGAAAAAAAATGATGATTTATTGAAGAAAAAAATAGTACTTTTCCCAAAAAATAACTTATTCTTAAAGCTTATTAGGTCTTGCCATCACTTAACCTAATTTTTTCCCTCTAATTCTATTGCATTAATTGTTAATCACTTTAACCCTAAACAATTTTCCCTCCTTCTATTTGTCAAATTTGAATTTCAAATTTTGCATTAAAACTTGCCCACTTTCTCTCCCTTAATAACTACTCTTTGACCAATTTTATTCTCAATATAAAGGGTATCATATTTCCAAATCTCTCATGTTTATTGCTCCTCCTCACCCTATTATTCTCTCTCTTTTCAGTCACTCTTTCTTCTTCATTCCGTTTGTTAGTGACTATTCTTACTCCCTAGAGTGCTTATATATAGGGTCGAAGGGAGTATATTAGACCGCATAATATAGGTAAAGATGATTAAAAGTTGGATGATTATCATGTGCTTACGTGAATTGATTGCTGAATATTTTTCATTCAATATTCAAGTTATTTTGGGCATTGATCTATCACATGCCAATCTGTTTTAAGAAAATTGGTTGGTTTATATAATTTGAGGTTGTTTACATTTTTTGAATTTTCATATTATCAAATTCCATTTTTACTTTTTTGCAACTCTAATTTGCATATATACTAATATGTTGCTTTCTTTGAGGGAATAATTTGCATATATAAGTTTGCATATATAACTTCCATATTATCCAATTCCATTTTTACTTTTTTACAACTCTAATTTGCATATTTAATTTTTGAGTAGGTTCAATGTGGAATTTTGTAATTTTGGATTTTTTAATTTCAAATCGAATAATAATGATCTGAATTCTTTTTATTTTAAAATTATAACTCTAATAAAAAAATTCAAAGATGATTAGTGTTATACAGTAGCTTTTTTCAGCGATAAATTTCGTTTTTGTTGCATTTTATATCAAATTAGTATAGCTTATAAGACCCGTGCGGCGCACGGGTCAACAATCTAGTTATAATAAAAGAAGACATTAAGTATGTTTTTAAGTGGTTTCTAAGGTGAAAGATCAATTAGGTCCCTCATCAGTGAACCATAAAGAAATAATTGTTAGATGTAAAAGTAAAGGGAAATTTTAACCAGTAAGAAACTTTAATAGTAAATTTTTATGAAAATATGTGTATTTATGTATTAAAAGGTGTAATATTTAACTTTTTGAAAAAACAACTTTTAAATTTAAGGTCTTTAAAGATAGTTCTAGATTGTAACCAAAAAAAGATAGTTCTAGATACACTCCTTAACAAGGCTCATAATGGTTAGGATTTGTTGATAAAAAACTTGCTTGAAAGTAAAAACAAGAACACCTTGTACCAAAAAAAAAAAATATAATAAAACAAGAACATCTATACATTTTTACAAACAATCTTTCACCATGGCTCGTCTCTATATGCTTGCCTGTCCTTTTCAATGGTGAAATTTCACTAATCCAGATTTTTCACTTAGGTTTAGTGATTCAAATTTAATGATATGTAAATCGTGTAATTCGATGGTTTTTGACAAGCCAAACAAAAAGAATCAAAACACAAGAACGATATGCTTCATATATAAAATATGGCAAATTCTACCGCACACCCAACATATTTGAGTGTACCGGTACACTAAACATTTAAATCTATAGCTAAATGAGTTCTTTTTTGAAAAAAAATATTGTTTTTTTATCATTTAAAATTATAATGATTAAATCATATTCACCAAAAGTGTCAACGAAATAAAATTGATTTTTTTTAAATTTTTATCGTTCAAAATAGAGAACTTTGATTATTTTATACGATAATATTAAAAAAAATTACTATGATTCTTATAAATAATGAATGATGTGTTTTTCTTATGAAATCATATTTTCTAAAATATAAATGCCGACAAGTAACTATTTATTTCATAAAATTGATCATTAATTTATAGATTTAGGAAACAAGAGTACCTGTACACCTCAATTTACGAGTGTAACGTAGAAGTTCCCATAAAATATAACTAAAGCGTCAATGTTATATGATTTTGTCAACTATAGCGTCAATGTTATAGTATGATTTTTTTTTTCACAAAAATAAATGATATTCATTCATTCAAATTGATAGAGTACATTGATGCAATGCAAATTCGCTAAAAACAAAAAGGATGAATCTGCGAAAAAACTCACAACATCCATGTTAATAGCATAAAACGGCAAAGTACAAAAGCCTACACATATGACTATATTCAAGTCTCCGGAATACCCATGTCTCCGGATCTACAACGTTGACGACGTCAAAGTCATTGATTTGATCTGCACTGGATCTAAGCTGATCTGACAATCTGAACTGAACAGATACCTGAACAAAACAAGAAAGACAAACAACGCCGCACAAAGACGACGAACAACACAACGTTGCACTAAGACAACGAAATCACGAAAGAAAAAACAAAACAGATTTGAAAATCACTTATTTCAATAAAAGGGAAAGAGAAAAACGAGTTAGAGGGGTGATTTTGGATCAAAAATTGACCCTAAATCACCCCTCTTTGATGGATGAAGGAAAAAAAAACTAGGGTTTTGGTGATGGCTCACAAGAGAGAAGGAGAAGAGAGTTTTTTATGAAGCATACTTATGCTTATTTTGTACGTAATGTTATAGTATGATTTTGTCAACGTAAATAAAAAAAATGTGATACATCAATATAATGACGAACATAAAAAACAATAGAAAAAAAACTGGCTCGAGCTGTTAATTAGATCGACCATGCAATTAAACCGGTGGAAATCGGTGACTCGGCCGGTTTGGCGAACCGGACCGGGTTAATAGGCAGCATTCAAAATTGTGAGGAAAAAAAGAATAAAAAGATGAAAAGAAGATGGTTCGACGGAGAGATCAGCAAGGATAAGAAGCTTGTGCAGACAGATCTTATTAACTTGTAAAGAGTATTATGAAAACAGTTTAGATCTTGTGTATTTTCAATTGAGATTAGTGAGTTGTAGGATTTGGTTAAAGAGAATAAAGTGAGAACAAATCAAAGTTATCAATTTGGGTTGGGAACACGAAGCAAACGGCGCTGCAAGAAGCCAAAAAGCTAATGAGAAAAGTAGGGTTTTCTTACCTAGTAAATTGTTTATGCATTTATGTTTCGATTGCTTTCCAAGTAAATTATTACTCCCTCCGTTTCAAAATACATGTCCAAGTCAACCACTTCACATATGCCAATGCACAATTTTGACTGTTAATATTTTTAAGGGTTAATTATGTTTCTAGTCCCTATAAAATAGCGACCTTGTAAGTTTAGTCCCTACTTAATTTTAATAGCATTTTTAGTCCCTATAAAAAAAAATTTACTTATAATTTTAGTCCCTGCTAAAACAAAGTTTGATTAATTATCTTTAAACTCTTAAATTTTTGAACGATTTTTTTGAGACAAGATTAGAACACTGTGAAAGGTTCGGTTACTAAAATTTAGAATTTTCTGACATGAAATGAATTAAATATGAATTTTTTAAAACGACAAAAGTTAAAGATAAAAAGTAATAAAATCTGGATGTAGAAATCAAATTTTGCAATAATTTTTTGCGGACGAACTTTTAGTAATGTTCTAAACATGTCTGCAAAAAATTGTTCAAAAATTTAAGAGTTTAAGCATAAATTAAACAAATTTGAATTGAGTAGGGATTAATACTCAATGCAGAAAAACAAAATTAGGGACTAAAAATGCTATTAAAATTAAGTAGGGACTAAACTTACAAGGTCGCTATTTTATAGGGACTAGAAACATAATTAACCCTATTTTTAATTATTTAAAGTAAAAAATTATAAAAATTTAATATTTTGAAAATATTTGTCGAGACAAATCAAACAACATCCTACATGCTAATATTTGTATTTATACATTAGTAAAAAAGTATGGTCAAAATAAGTCAAGTGAATAGTACACATTGGAAAAATTGGACATGTATTTTGAAACGGAGGGAGTACTATTAATTTTTCTAATTGACATAGGGAACTAGTAAAATATTATTATTTTTTTCTAATTGACATAGGGATCACGTGATGCCTTTACCTCGTAAATTATTACCTAGTAAAATATTATTATATGAATTGTAAATATTTTACCTAGTAATTTTATTTGCTGACTATTCATTGTAAATAGTTTAAATTTAAAAAAAACAAATTTGTTTAATGATGTTTTTGATATTTATTTAAATGACATGAGTTTTCAGAATTTTGTAGGGATCAAATAATCCGGTTTAATACCTATATAAATTTTTATAGAGGCCGGGTTATACGACCGAGTAATCTGGTTTAGTCATGCGGTTCAACCAATGACTCAGTGGTTCAACTGATGACTCAGTGACCTAGTAACATCACCGAGTCGGCGACCGGTCCGGTTTTTAAAACTATGCATGCAATGTTGCATAGGTTAGAAAAACAATAAGAAATGGAAAGAGTGAAACCATCGATACTGGCAGTGGTATTTGTGTAGCAGAAAAGAAGCAATTGGATAGATGTTAGAGCGTGAGTGTTGGTCATAGTCGGTCTTTTAATTTAATGTTCTGGACGAATTAATAAAGTTGTGTGATTGTGTCATCTTAATTTTTAAATGTCTTTCTTCTTATATTTTTTTGTTGCAAAAGATTCATTTATAAATAAGGTTTTCTAAAAGATATATGTAAAACTATTACATATATATGGTTTTGTTCTATATATTTTTAAGGGAAATGTTAATCAGTGCCCCGGGTACTGGTTAAGGGATCAAATATAGTAACATTTGTATTGAGAAGTGTGTAATCAATGCATTAAAAGTTGAAAAAGTATTTTTTTATTTAAAATTTCCTCTTTTAGCTTCCTTAACCAGTGCCCCGGGGGCACTGGTTAATATGTCCCTATTTTTAATGCAATGATATTTGAACAACCATCTGAGATAACTTTTGTGACAAATTTCTTTCCCTCTCCACTTATTGGTCAAAAACAATATATATATATAATACTACTAACTAAAAATAATAATTTTGATGCCCCTGAAAAATACTGCTCTGGACATCCTGCTTCTTCCACTCATGCTCAAGGCCACCCTGGTATTAGTGTGACGAAGATGATACAATTTGAAACACGTGGTACAAGCAAACTCAGAGTTTTGGCCACTATTCTTTTTCAGCAATCATCTTCCAATTTTTAGTGTGTTGGAGAGGATGAGATGGAGAAGAGATGATGTCAAACTTTAAAGATACTGTAATTTTTGTGATAGTTGGTGGGGATAATGGGATTTACGTTGGACGTAGAAAGTCATCAAAGTAGGTTAACAGCATAATTAATTATTCTAATAAGTCAAACCAATAGGACAATCGACTTTTGTGGAAACGAAACAAACACTGCCACGAAACAACTAACAGCTGCTTTCAAGTTTCATGTTCTCCATGGGTGTGGTTATGGTGCATAAAGAGATCCTTATGCACCGTGCATAATTGCTTTCTACACCCAACATAATTGCTTTCTACACCTCAAGTGAAAGCTTTATTCTAATAAGTAGAGGTGTCAATAGAGTCCCAAATTTCAAATCCCACTTAAAAAAGCTCCCACCAAGCCCACTAAATTAAAGCCCCATATTATAATTTTTTTTCTTAACAATTTATTTATGCAAAATAGTTTATTCGAAATAGTTTATTTATGCAAAACAACTTATTAGAATGATTTTTTAAAAACCGCTTATTCAAATCAGCTTATTTATGCAAAACAGCTTATTCGAAACAATTTATTAGGATCACTTTTTTTAAAACCGCTTATTCAAAACAACTTATTTATGCAAAACAACTTATTTGTGCAAAACAGCTTGTTTATACAAAACAGCTTATTTCGATTTCATTTTAAAAAACAACTTATACAAAACAACTTATTTATTCAAAACAGCTTATTTATGCAAAACAGCTTATTCGAAACAACTTATTTATACAAAACAGCTTATTTGTGCAAAACAGCTTATTTATACAAAACAGCTTATTCCGATTTCATTTTAAAAAACAACTTATTCAAAACAACATATTTATGCAAAACAACATATTTATGCAAAACAACTTATTCAAAACAGCTTATTTATGCAAAACAGCTTAATCGAAACAACTTATTTACACAAAATAGCTTATTTGTGCAAAACAGCTTATTCAAAACAACTTATTTATACAAAACAACTTATTTGTGCGAAACAGCTTATTCAAAACAGCTTATTTATACAAAACAACTTATTCCGATTTCATTTTAAAAAACAATTTATTCAAAACAACTTATTTATGCAAAACAACATATTTATGCAAAACAACTTATTCAAAACAGCTTATTTATGCAAAACAGCTTATTCGAAACAACTTATTTTTACAAAATAGCTTATTTGTGCAAAACAGCTTATTCAAAACAACTTATTTATACAAAACAACTTATTTATACAAAACAGCTTATTCCGATTTCATTTTAAAAAACAACTTATTCAAAACAACTTATATATGTAAAACAACATATTTATGCAAAACAACTTATTCAAAACAGCTTATTTATGCAAAACAGCTTATTCGAAACAACTTATTTATACAAAATAGCTTATTTGTGCAAAACAGCTTATTCAAAACAACTTAATTATACGAAACAACTTATTTGTGCAAAACAGCTTATTCAAAACAGCTTATTTATACAAAACAACTTATTCCGATTTCATTTTAAAAAATAACTTATTCAAAACAACTTATTTATGCAAAACAACATATTTATGCAAAAACAACTTATTCAAAACAGCTTATTTATGCAAAACAGCTTATTCAAAGCAACTTATTTATACAAAATAGCTTATTTGCGCAAAACAGCTTAATCAAAACAACTTATTTATACAAAACAGCTTATTTGTGCAAAACAACTTATTTATACAAAACAGCTTATTCCGATTTCATTTTAAAAAACAACTTATTCAAAACAACTTATATATGCAAAACAACATATTTACGCAAAACAACTTATTCAAAACAGCTTATTTATGCAAAACAGCTTATTCGAAACAACTTATTTATACAAAATAGCTTATTTGTGCAAAACAGCTTATTCAAAACAACTTATTCAAAACAACTTATTCAAAACAACTTATTTATGCAAAACAACATATTTATGCAAAAACAACTTATTCAAAACAGCTTATTTATGCAAAACAGCTTATTCGAAACAACTTATTTATACAAAATAGCTTATTTGTGCAAAACAGCTTAATCAAAACAACTTATTTATACAAAACAGCTTATTTGTGCAAAACAGCTTATTTATACAAAACAGCTTATTCCGATTTCATTTTAAAAAACAACTTATTCAAAACAACTTATATATGCAAAACAACATATTTACGCAAAACAACTTATTCAAAACAGCTTATTTATGCAAAACAGCTTATTCGAAACAACTTATTTATACAAAATAGCTTATTTGTGCAAAACAGCTTATTCAAAACAACTTATTTATACAAAACAGCTTATTTATACAAAACAGCTTATTTCGATTTCATTTTAAAAAACAACTTATTCAAAACAACTTATATATGCAAAACAACATATTTATGCAAAACAACTTATTCAAAACAGCTTATTTATGCAAAACAGCTTATTCGAAACAACTTATTTATACAAAATAGCTTATTTGTGCAAAACAGCTTATTCAAAACAACTTATTTATACAAAACAGCTTATTTGTGCAAAACAGCTTATTCAAAGCAGCTTATTTATACAAAACAGCTTATTCGAAACAACTTATTTGTATAAAATAGCTTATTTGTGCAAAACAGCTTATTCAAAACAACTTATTTATACAAAACAGCTTGTTTGTGCAAAACTGCTATTTTGCACAAAATAAGCTGTTTTGAATAAGCTTTTTATGAGTTAGAGAGAGAAATGAGTATGGATTATGAGTTTCTTTACTGTAACGTTGTTTAACATGTTATACACTGAAATTATTACTGAAACCATAATTATGGTTTAATGGTTTTGATAATCATGTATGTGAAACCAAGATAAATGTGTAATGATTTTTAATGAAATTATTATTGTTAGATGGTTTTGAATAATGATTAAGATGTTATACACTGAAATTATTACTGAAACCATAATTATGGTTTAATGGTTTTGATAGTCTTCTATGAGAAACCAAAATAATTGTCTAATGGTTTTGCTATGGCTATGGTTTCTGTGAGTTGGTTTCAAAACCATTTTGCTGTGGAAATGGTTTCCGTGAGTTGTACTCCAAAACCATTTTGCAGTGAAAATGGTTTCCGTGAGTTGTACTCCAAAACCATTTTGCAGTGAAAATGGTTTCCGTGAGTTAGACTCCAAAACCATTTTGCAGTGAAAATGGTTTCCGTGAGTAATGATAACACCAGATCCGAACCGGATTGATCATAAACAACACAATTCATCACAACATTCTCAATAATTCATCAAATCCGAAGTCCAGCTTATACCAACAGATTTCACATCGAATCATTTCCCAATTCCAGTGAAAATGGTTTTGTAATAAAAAAATTGTGATAAACATTCAAATCATTATTAAGTAACCACTTAATAGTACACACTTATAACCTAATGTGAATTAATCAATAAGTAACCACTTTTTTGTAAAGCCTCGTCATCTCTCTTTTATTTCTTACGTTGTAAAACGAATTTCTGACTTTGTCCAAATATAATCGCGCTTTAATGGTTTTAATAGACTTGTATGTGAAAGAAAAATAATTGTCAAATGCTAAATAAAATAAAAGAATAGTGAAAATTATTATTGACAAATGATTTTAAATAAAAACTATTACTGAAACCATAAGTGTGGTTTAATGGTTTTGATAGTGTTCTACACGAAACCAAACTAATTGTTTAATGGTTTTGCTATGGGTATGGTTTCTGTGAGTTGTACTCCAAAACCATTTTGCTGTGGAAATGGTTTATGTGAGTTGTACTCCAAAACCATTAGATGTACTTAATGGTTTTCTTTGATCCAACATGGTGCATATCACAATCAAAAATAAAAAACATATGGAATTTTCTAACAATAACAGAACATTTTCAAAACCATCAGATTCAGGCACCAACTTTGAATTCTTAGCAACAGAATCACAATTCTCAGAAAAATTCCCAATTTGATTTCGACAATTTCTCAAACCAAGTCCATCATCAATTTTCCCAAATTCAAATCAATCCCTAATCCCTCCAACTCATTACTCCCAATTCTCCTCCTCTTCAACGTCGTCCTTTCACAATCAACGTCGTCCTTTTTCTTCCAAAAATCAAGAATGCAAAGGAACTTGAAAATCTCCAGCAAACTTCATCACCAAACCAATCAAACCCATCATCTATATGTAACCAAAATTGAAAATCATAGCAAGATTCGAATTCAAACACAAAATCATCGGTAGTAACAGTTGACAAATTCCTGAAAGGATGGGACTTGAGAATTGAACCAAAACAAGTGAATGAAATAAAAGTGAAGAAAATATGAATTTCAATCAAAACAGAACACAGTAACATACCTTTGATTTTCTCAATGCGTCTCTTGATTTCTTGTGAACAAGCTTCACAATACATGTGAACTTTCTGAATCACTATCATAACCTTAGGCTGCACCATATAATAAAATAAAAATGATAAAAATGATCCATCACAGATTCAGATAAATTTAAAAAGAAAAAAAAATCAATTAACCTCTTCAGCTTTCTTTTCTTCCTCTGGCTTAGGTTTCTCTTTCTCTTCAATTTT
This sequence comes from Medicago sativa, assembly GCF_051527215.1. Taxonomy (NCBI): domain Eukaryota; kingdom Viridiplantae; phylum Streptophyta; class Magnoliopsida; order Fabales; family Fabaceae; genus Medicago; species Medicago sativa. Next base: position 23,494,489 of record NC_140753.1, on the reverse strand, counting down.
TTTCTCTTGTTCTGAAGGTGGTTTTGGGATCGGAGAAAGAAGCTCAACTTGTCTATGACTCTTCCTCTGAACTCTTTCAAGAACCTTCGATGGATCCGCTTTTTCTCCTTTAACAACAACCTTGTGAGATTTGCAATCAGTAACCACATCTTCATAATTATAAATCTACGCGATTTCACGCATAGCGTTCCGCAATTCAAAATTGAAATCTCTACAAATTCACAATCACGCAAACTTGTCACGAATTACAATACGCACATACCTCAGAAGAATAGGGATGATCTACAATTCCGTTTGGGATCGGCGACCTAGGAATCGAATAAGCTGTTTGTGCAAAATAGCTTATTTTGTGCAAAATAGCTGTTTTGCACAAATAAGCTGTTTTGTATAAATAAGTTGTTTTGAACAAATAAGCTGTTTTGTATAAATAAGTTGTTTCGAATAAGCAGTTTTGTATAAATAAGCTGTTTTGAATAAGCTGTTTTGCACAAATACGCTGTTTTGTATAAATAAGTTGTTTCGAATAAGCTGTTTTGCATAAATAAACTGTTTTGAATAAGTTGTTTTGCATAAATATGTTGTTTTGCATAAATAAGTTGTTTTGAATAAGTTGTTTTTAAAATGAAATTGGAATAAGCTGTTTTGTATAAATAAGCTGTTTTGAATAAGCTGTTTTGCACAAATAAGCTGTTTTGTATAAATAAGTTGTTTTGAATAAGCTGTTTTGCACAAATAAGCTCTTTTGTATAAATAAGTTGTTTCGAATAAGCTGTTTTGCATAAATAAGCTGTTTTGAATAAGTTGTTTTGCATAAATATGTTGTTTTGCATAAATAAGTTGTTTTGAATAAGTTGTTTTTTAAAATGAAATCGGAATAATTTGTTTGTATAAATAAGCTGTTTTGAATAAGCTGTTTTGCACAAATAAGCTGTTTTGTATAAATAAGTTGTTTTGAATAAGTTGTTTTGCACAAATAAGCTATTTTGAATAAATAAGTTGCTTCGAATAAGCGGTTTTGCATAAATAAGCTGTTTTCAATAAGTTGTTTTGCATAAATATGTTGTTTTGCATAAATAAGTTGTTTTGAATAAGTTGTTTTTTAAAATGAAATCGGAATAAGCTGTTTTGTATAAATAAGCTGTTTTGAATAAGCTGTTTTGAACAAATAAGCTGTTTTGCATAAATAAGCTGTTTTGAATAAGCGGTTTTAAAAAAAGTGATCCTAATAAGTTGTTTCGAATAAGCTATTTTGCATAAATAAGCTATTTTGTATAAATAAGTTGTTTTGAATAAGCTGTTTTGCACAAATAAGCTCTTTTGTATAAATAAGTTGTTTCGAATAAGCTGTTTTGCATAAATAAGCTGTTTTGAATAAGTTGTTTTGCATAAATATGTTGTTTTGCATAAATAAGTTGTTTTGAATAAGTTGTTTTTTAAAATGAAATCGGAATAATTTGTTTTGTATAAATAAGCTGTTTTGAATAAGCTGTTTTGCACAAATAAGCTGTTTTGTATAAATAAGTTGTTTTGAATAAGTTGTTTTGCACAAATAAGCTATTTTGAATAAATAAGTTGTTTCGAATAAGCGGTTTTGCATAAATAAGCTGTTTTCAATAAGTTGTTTTGCATAAATATGTTGTTTTGCATAAATAAGTTGTTTTGAATAAGTTGTTTTTTAAAATGAAATCGGAATAAGCTGTTTTGTATAAATAAGCTGTTTTGAATAAGCTGTTTTGAACAAATAAGCTGTTTTGCATAAATAAGCTGTTTTGAATAAGCGGTTTTAAAAAAAGTGATCCTAATAAGTTGTTTCGAATAAGCTATTTTGCATAAATAAGCTATTTTGAATAAGTTGGTTTTTAAAATTAATCGGAATAAGCTGTTTTGCATAAATAAGTTGTTTTGAATAAGCGGTTTTTAAAAAATCATTCTAATAAGTTGTTTTGAATAAGCGGTTTTTAAAAAATCATTCTAATAAGTTGTTTTGCATAAATAAACTATTTCGAATAAGTTATTTTGCATAAATAAATTGTTAAGAAAAAAATTATAATATGGGGCTTTATTAGGCCCACAAATAAATAGATTTTATAGTGGACCCAAATAATTCTTTCCACTTGGGGTGTAGAAAGCAATTATGTTGGTTGTAGAAAGCAATTATGCACGGTGCATAAGGATCTCCTTATGCATAATAACTTTTGCCGTTCTCCATGTGTGTCGCGACGTGATATGGACCAATGTATGAATACTCACATTATATTTTTATTTTTTCGTTCTATTATTTTGATTTTTGTGTTAATATCTGTTTTGTTGTTTTATAAATTGTCTCAAAAAATGGTTGTTTAAATACAATATTTTTTTCAAAGTTCAATTATAATTATGTGCATGATGCTGAAATTATTATGTTTCATAGTACACTTGTCATAAATAAAATCAGCATTATATTTCTTTCTTTCATTTATCATCTATTTTAATCTATATGAAAATCTTTATTTTTTTTCTGGAACAGAATTTTTGGTACGTATCAGGCTTCATTACAGGGTCTATATATGAAGCTACTTTACATATATTTTCAAAGCACAAAAACAAAAAATATCAGGACAAAATTGGGATATCATATCAGTTTTATAAGGCAATAAATATTCAAACCATCATTTTCAAAACATGACTAAGTTAATGAATTATTGATTCATGTAGATTTTGCAACGTGTTACTATCACATGACAGAATCAATTACGCAATAAAACATGCTTTTCTTTTTTTGACTTTCACTTCACCTACTTGTCAAAAAAACTTTCACTTCACCTAATGCAAAAAACCCAACAAAACACCATAGAAAGTGTCCTTAATCATTGATCAAAACTAAAAACACAAAAAGAAGCTATGAAAATGGGAACTTCAATATTTTTGAAAGATAAATCAAATTTATTCACCAAGAGACTTATACCGTTGACTATTTGTTCTTTGCTTCCCATAACTATGCTTCTTCTATACTTCTACCATATACCTTTTTCTCAAACTCCAAAAATTGAGATTACTAATTCCAAACCCATCATCAACATCACTTCTCATTCTTCTCTTTCTGCTTCTCCTCCTTCATCTTCTTATTCAGGGATATGCATACACAACTTCTTCTTCTTGTCAAAATTTTACAACTGCGAGTTGATTATGTTTTCAATTTCAATTGAGTAAATATTCATTGTAACTTAACTCACTTGAATGTATCAAAATTGCAAAAATATAACCAATCTAAATATATATTATTTTAGTTAGTTTGATCATCGATTTTGATTTTTTTTCCTTAATTAGTTTGGTGTTCGAATGTGCGTTAGCAATCTTAATCGATAAAATTACTAACAAAAAATATATTTTATTGCTTTTGTAATTTAGCCATATTCAACTATAAATGTGACAAAGCTTTATAGACGAAAATGATTATTTACTCATATGATTGTTTGTTTTGTTGGTTTACAAGACTTGACTATTTTATTTCAGAAAAGAAAAAATCTTACCAAAACCAATGTGATTACTCCAAGGGTGATTGGGTCAAAGACACTAGAGGCCCTTTGTACAATGATACAACATGTGGCATGATGAAAGAAGGAAGAAATTGCATGACACATGGGAGACCTGATTTTGACTATCTTTATTGGAGATGGAAACCAAATGAATGCAAAATTCCAAGGTTTGAACCAATTACTTTTCTCCAACTAAGTAAGAACAAACACATTGCTTTTGTTGGTGATTCTTTAGCAAGGAACCAATTAGAGTCTCTTCTTTGTATGTTAGCAACTCTTTCAATTCCTAAACTTGTGTACCAAAATGGCAAGGATAATCAATTTTCTAGGTGGTACTTTTCTTCATACAATTCAACTATTTCCTTGTATTGGTCTCCATTTTTAGTACAAGGTATTGAAAAATCAAACACAAGTCCAAATAATGAGCTATATTTGAATCATGTTGATGAGAAATGGGCAAAAGATATGCACCAAATGGACATGATTGTACTATCAATTGGACATTGGTTTTTGCTTCCGGCTATTTACCATGAAGGTGGTACAATTTTAGGGTGTCATTATTGTGGTCTTAATTACACTGAAATAGGGTTTTATGATGTATTAAGAAAAGCTTTAAGGACTACCCTTAATAGCATAATTGATAGGAGAGGAAATAAAGGGAATGAAATTGATGTAGTTGTCACAACATTTACACCACATCATTTTGAAGGTGCTTGGGATAAGGCTGGTGCTTGTCCAAAGACTAAGCCTTATAGAAATGGAGAGAAGAAAGTTGAAGGAATGGATAGTGAGATGAGGAAAATTGAGATAGAAGAAGTGGTGGCTGCTAAAGCCAAAGGCAATGAATTTGGAAAGTTAAGATTTGAAGTATTGGATGTAACAAAATTGGCTTTGTTAAGACCAGATGGTCATCCAGGTCCTTATATGAACCCTTTTCCATTCTTTAATGGGGTTCAAGAGTATGTGCAAAATGATTGTGTTCATTGGTGTTTGCCTGGACCGATTGATACATGGAATGAGATATTTTTAGAAATTATAAAGAAGTGGGAGGAACAACCTAGGAGTGAAGAATGAAGTGTTTCTCATATGTTGTTAATTTATACATTTTTGTTTACATGACATGTGACTTATATTGCTTTGGAACAAAGAATTTTAGATCCAGCTTAGACATCAAAAGGAAATATTTACATTACATACATTAATATTGAGAGTAGTTTTAATAGAGCTTTTTTTTTCATTTTATTTTGATAACTATTTTTTTGTCGTTTAAAATTAATTTAAACTAGGTCCTTTAACATTCCGGTCAATCCAACATGGTATTTTTCCAACTTTGGCTCATTAAGTGGCTACGAGACTAGTCTCAAAGATACTCTCCATTTATAAAAATAAATGAAAGATGCAATTTAAAGAGAGATAGAGACATAAAATAGGTAGTGGGTCCTACCATTAAGTGTGTCTCACTATCATTAATTAC